>NC_083389.1:13906875-15358750 GCF_031755915.1 Ziziphus jujuba | reverse complement strand
TCGCAGCTTGTCCATTGTGACTTGCAAGGAGAAGGTTGTATTTTCAAAGACTGCTTGATTTCTAATCTTCCAAATTTGGTCCAGCACAAGGGTTGCATATAAGAAAAATTCTTCCCTGTCATTGTTATGCACTGGAAGGACACCTTTAGGGTCGGATAGTAAGACTAGCTTCTCTTCTAGGGGCGTGTCTAAGAGGTGGTCCCATTTGATACTCAATGGAGTAGCAAACCAGATGGCCCTTGCAGTTTGACAATGGAAAAAGATGTGGTTATCCGTTTCCATACATCCGCATCCATGAATGCAATTGCTTCTAGGAATTGCAAAATTTCGTTCCAATAAGTTGGCGGCTGTGGCCAGGCCCTTGTTGGCTAGCTTCCATATAAAGAATTTGATTCTTTCATGGATTTTTGCTGACCATAAGTGTCTCCAACATAGCGTGTTGGGGATGCCATTCCAAAACTCCATCATGTATGCAGACTTAACAGAAAATTTACCATTGGAGTTACCACTCCATAGCAACTTGTCCTCTATGGGAACATTTGTACAAGAGATTTTGCAAATGCTCCTTATAGTATCATCATCGAACAGCTTTTGGAGCCTTTCCTCATTCCAACTGCCATCCATATTTTTGAGAAAGCTGACCATGCCAAACTCTCTACTTGCTTCTTCTGAGCGTGGTACCGATTTGAAATTGGGATTGTTAGGGACCCAAGGATCCTCCCATATGTTGATATTATGCCCCGAACCAACTCTAAAACAAAGACCTTTGGCAACAATTTTCTTGGTTTGGAGGATTCCATTCCAATTCCGGGAGCTACATTTCTTCTGCTTGCATCTCATGAAGGACCTTCCTGAGTAGTATTTTGATTTTAAGGCTTGAACCCAAGGCCTTGTTGCATCTATAGCCAGGAACCAGTCCAGTTTGCTCAAAAGAGCTTGATTCATTTCCTTTAGTCTCCTTAACCTAAGGCCTCCAGCAGCTTTAGGCCTACAAATTCTTGTCCATGAAATTGGAAAGAAACCTTTGTCGCCCTCCTTTCTCTTCCATAGGAAATCACGAGCCTTCCTTTCAACATCTAAATACCATTTTGCTGGAAAGTTGTTTGCAGACATTGCATAAAGGGGCATAGCTCTGATTACAGATTTGATAAAAGTGATTTTACCTGACTGAGACAGGAGCTTGGATTTCTAGCCTTGAAGTTTAGCTTCCACTTTTTCCTTTAGGTCCTCATAGTCCCCAGATTGCCTCCTGTCAAAGAAAAGCGGGTTGCCCAGGTATTTGGACTCCTTCAACTCATTTAGCCTGAATAACTTCTTGATGAGGTACTTATCTTGCCCTTCACATTTTTAGAAAAGAAACATCCCGACTTGGTAAGATTTATTTTCTGTCATGACCAGCTACAGAATAAATTAAGGCAATCCTTAATTTGCAAAAGTTCTATTAGCATAAAACACCTAGCCATATCTCTTAAAAATTCATCATCAACCAAAACCAATTGATATAAATGTCATCATTTATATGTGTTAGAAAATCAGAACAACACAAACACAACACAACTTATCGAGGTTCGATCAAGATGACCTACGTCCTCGTTGCTCCGATGAGAGCTTCTGGTCTCTTATTGATCTTGCAGTAGTTACACAAACTATCACCTCTTGTATACACACAGGTTTTCACATAGAAAACATACTCACTAAATCCCGAAGCCCCATTATACACCCTTTCAATTTATACAATCACTCAATCTCACTTAGAGATGATTTCTCACTCAGAAAAGAATACAATTGAAGAAAAGGTAAAATAAGAATCTTGGAGCTCCTCTCTCGTTCACAAGCTTGAAGAAAGACTGGTTTCTGTTATTTCTGTTACATCCATCGAAGAGAAAGAGTTCTGTGCATATATATTACACACCAGCTTCAAAACGACGTCGTCCAACTTATTATGAAGACTCACTCAGATTAAGACACGTAGCTTGCTGTTATTCTGTTATAGTATGTTAGAAATGACTGCTTTGCCCTTCTTTATTTTCAAGTAAATGAAACGATGCGTTTTGTTCTTCTGAGACTTATTCATTGAATTAGCTCGAGTCTTCTCCAAATGTTGACCTCATGCATACACCAGATCGTTGCAAGATGCATTTGTGGATTATATCTTCACATATCTCCACCTAATCCACAAATTCAACCAAATACAGAAGCTCATCACCATCTCAGTAAAATTTTTCACAAATTGGTCAGCCTGCTCCTATTCGAAGCAGGTTCTTGCAAGTATTAAACTTGCCAACAGTGAGCACTTTTGTTCCCATGTCTGAAGGATTAAACTCTATAGGAATCTTCTCCAATCTGACTACTTTCTGAGCTATCAAATCTCGAATGAAATGATATCTAACTTGAATGTGCTTAGATCTCTCATGAAAAACTGGATTTTTACATAAATGAATTGCACTTTGACTATCTGAGTACAAAGTGACCTCCTGCTTGAGTACTTTAAGCTCTGTCAGTAACCCTTTAAGCCAAATGGCTTCTTTTGTAGCCTCAGTTGCTGCCATATATTCTGACTCAGTAGTTGACAAGGCCACCACAGGCTGCAACTGAGATTTCCAACTTATGCAGTTTCCACACAAGGTAAATGCATAAGAGGACATTGATATTCTCTTGTCCCTATCTCCTGCATAATCAGAATCTAGATATCCATTAAGCTCCACTTCACTTGAATCCTTCTTATAAATCAACCCTTCATTTGCTGTATGCTTCAAATACCTTAGAAGCCATTTTAGAGCTTTCCAATGACCTCGGCCAGGATTTGCCATAAATCTGCTCAAAACACTAATAGCATGAGCTAGATCAGGCCTAGTTAGAATCATAACATACATCACTGAGCCCACAGCATTAGTATAAGGAACTGCTATCATGTCTTCCTTCTCCTGCTCAGTTGATGGGCACTATTCACTTGACAATTTGAAATGTCCACCAAGAGGTACACTTGCAGGTTTTGCACCTTCCATTGAAAACCTTGAAACTACCTTCTTTATATATGAAGATTGTGTCAACTTCATTTCACATCTTGACCTGTTTCTCACTATCTCAATGCCCAAAATCTTCTTAGCTGGTCCAAGATCCTTCATCTCAAACTCTGACTTTAATAAGTTCTTCACAACTTGTATAATTCTGCCATTTGGTCCAGCTAGAAGCATATCATCTACATATAACAGTAGATACACTGCCTTATCTGTCATTGGATCTTTAAAGTATAAACAGCTGTCAAAATCACTTCTTTCAAAACCAGATTTCACCACAAATGAGTCAAAACGTTTATACCACTGCCTTGGTGATTGCTTAAGTCCATACAGTGACTTTTTAAGCAAGCACACCAAATCTCCACCTTTTCCTTTAATTTCAAAACCTTCAGGCTGCTTCATATATATTGTTTCTTCCAATTCACCATGAAGAAAGGCAGTCTTGACATCCAGTTGTTCTAATTCCCATTCGAAATGAGTCACTAATGCCAACATGACTCTTATACTTGTATACTTCACAACAGGTGAAAAAACCTCATTGTAGTCTCTTCCTTCCACCTGTGTAAATCCCTTGGCCACTAATCTGGCCTTAAACCTCACTGGTTCAGATTTGGACATACCTTCTTTGACCTTGTAGATCCATTTACAATCTACAACCCTTTGATTTGTTGGTGTTGGTACTAAGTTCAAGTTCTGTTCTTATGAAGAGATTCCATTTCTTCCTTCATGGCCTCTTTCCATTTTGCTGACTCCTTAGAATTTACTACTTCTTTGTAATTCCTTGGCTCATTGTCAGTAAGTTCTTCATATGCCACCAAGGCATAAGCAATGCAGTCTGCATAACTGTACTTCCTGTTTGGTTTTACTGTCTTCTTAGCTCTATCTCTTGTCAGCAAATAGCCAGGTGATGCTATGTTCTTATTTCTTGTACTTGGTGATTGCTGTTGAGTGTGATCATCTTTAGAATCTGCCTCAGATTGTGCAGGTGTTAATTTTTCTGGTTCCTCACCTTTTTCAGGTTCTTCTATTCCTTCTGAAGTTGACCTTCCCACAAAGCCTTCACTGTCTTGGTTTTCTACTTCAGGAAACAGACTTATACTTCATGTCTCCACTTTGTTGCTCATTTCATCACCTGCACTGTTAGTATCTTTGCAAGGCATAGAGGTTTCATCAAAAATAACATCTCTGCTAATAATAACTTTAAAACCTCTACTCTCTCTATCCCAAAGCCTATAGCCTTTAATTCCCTGAGGGTAACCTAAGAAAATACATTTCAAACTCCTAGGTTCAAGTTTCCCTTCAGATTGATGGACATATGCAGCACAGCCAAAAACCCTCAGTTTGCTATAATCAGGCTTCTTTCCAAGCCACATTTGTTTAGGAGTTCTAAAGTTTAAAGCTGTAGAGGGTGACAAGTTCACCAAATGCATGGCTGTCATTACAGCCTCACCCCAAAACAACTTAGGTAATCCAGATGACACTAGCATGCATCTCACCTTATCAAGTAAGGTTCTATTCATTCTTTCAGCCACACCATTTTGTTGTGGTGTGAATTTCACAGTTCTATGCCTTAGAATACCATTTGATTTGCAAAAGTCATCAAATTCTCGAATGCAAAACTCAAGACCATTGTCTGTTCTTAAAATTTTAATAGTTTTGCTGGTTTGATTTTCAACCAGCAATTTCCACTCTTTAAACTTAGAAAAAACCTCACTTTTTGCCTTTAACAAGTATATCCAGACTTTTCTAGAGTAATCATCAATTATGGACAAGAAATACCTGTTTCCACTCTGTGTTTGCACTCTAGCAGATCCCCACAAATCAGCATGTACATAATCTAAGACAGACTTGGCCCTATTTGAACTCAAATTAAAACTGAGCCTATGCTGTTTGCCCAAAATGCAAGTTTCACAAGACTTCAAATTACTGACTATATCCTTATAAAAAACATTCTGTTTATTCAAGTAATACAGGCCTTTTTCACTAATGTGACCTAATCTCTTATGCCATAAAGCAGTTTTATCAGCAGTTGAACTTATAGAAGCATTACTTGAATTAACTAATGGTTTACCAAGTAAGACATATAAACCATTTTTCTTCTGACCCTTCATTACTACAAGTGATCCTTTGGTCACTTTTATGACACCATTCTCTGCTTTACAGGACAAGCCAGATTCATCTAACATGCTAAGGGAAATTAAATTTCTCTTCAAATCAGGTACATGCCTTACTGCTGTGAGGGTCTTAATAGTACCATCTACTAACTGCAACTGCACATTACCAATGCCAGTTACTGAACATGATCGATTATTGCCTAACAACACTTGGCCACCATCACACTTAGTATATGAGTTAAAACAACTCAAGTTAGGACACATGTGGAAAGAACAGCCAGAATCCAACACCCACTCAGTATGATTTTGACTTGTGGACACTACCAAAACTTCTGCAGGCTCTAAATCAGTGTAGGCCACTGCTAAATCACCAGACTCTTGACTCTTTTCTTTCTCATCTTTCTTCTTCTTGAAACAATTTTTAATAATGTGTCCCTCTCTCTTACAGTAATAGCACATTCTACCCCTAGTTCTTGATTTAGACCTAAAAGTCTCCCTAGACTTACTTCTATGGTCATTATGACCCCAACTTTGAGTAGCACTCCTACCCCTCACAGTAAGTCCTTCACTTTTGGATTCAGACTTCAATTCCAAGTCTCTAGATCGAAGGGCACTTACAACAGTATCTAAGGTCAAGGAATCTCTACCATACTTAATGGCATTCTTTACTTCTCTATAAGTCTCAGGCAATGAGTTCAATAAGATCACAGCATGATGTTCATCATCAAAAGTAACTTTACAATTTGCAAGACTTAAGATTAAACGATTAAAAGCATCAAGATTTGTGTCCAAATCCTTAGTAGTATCCATCTTAAAGCCAAAAAATTGTTTAAGTAGAAGAATTCGATCAGGTAAGGATCTTACCAGATAAAGCTGTTCAAGCTTTTGCCACATTTGAGAAGTAGTGCTTACATCATCAACTTGCCTCAGAACACTATCAGAGAGATGCAATATAATTGTGCTCGTTGCAATTTCATCGATCTCATGCTTCTTTTCATCAGTAACATCAGCAGCTTAAATTCCATCGATTGCCTTAGCTACCTTCATTTGCACCAGTACTGCCCTCATTTTCTTGCGCCACAGCAAGAAATCACCTTTGCCATTGAATACATCAATTTCCAACTTTGTAGACATTCTTGACTTCTTGAAAGATTGAGAAACCCTCACACAGATGATTCTCACAGAAAACTCACAAGACACAGGACCAAGAATCAAGAATACTCAACTAAGCTCTGATACCACTGTTAGAAAATCAGAACAAAACAAACACAACACAACTTATCGAGGTTCGGTCAAGATGACCTACGTCCTCGTTGCTCTGGTGAGAGCTTCTGGTCTCTTATTGATCTTGCAGTAGTTACACAAACTATCACCTCTTGTATACACACAGGTTTTCACATAGAAAACATACTCACTAAATCCCGAAGCCCCATTATACACCCTTTCAACTTATACAATCACTCAATCTCACTTAGAGATGATTTCTCACTCAGAAAAGAATACAATTGAAGAAAAGGTAAAATAAGAATCTTGGAGCTCCTCTCTCGTTCACAAGCTTGAAGAAAGACTGGTTTCTGTTATTTCTGTTACATCCATCGAAGAGAAAGAGTTCTGTGCATATATATTACACACCAGCTTCAAAACGACGTCGTCCAACTTATTATGAAGACTCACTCAGATTAAGACACGTAGCTTGCCGTTATTCTGTTACAGTATGTTGGAAATGACTGCTTTGTCTTTCTTTATTTTCAAGTAAATGAAACGATGCGTTTTGTTCTTCTGAGACTTATTCATTGAATTAGCTCGAGTCTTCTCCAAATGTTGACCTCATGCATACACCAGATCGTTGCAAGATGCATTTGTGGATTATATCTTCACAATATGTATATATAAATATGGCCCTCCGTTATCACGTTGAACAATATTATATCAATTATAAAAATCTATTAATTAACATTTTAGATTAATTTTTTCAAAAAATAGGTCCAATCCAACTAAAAAACCTCATCACATTCAATTGTTGAAAGCACAGATTTTAGCAGCATGATAAAAGACTTTTTTATGTACATATAGCACCATATATATAACCATGTTTTGAAGACATCTCATTAAGGTTTTAAATTAAAGAAGCTCAGGTAACATTGATTTCTAGAGTCTCAAATATCATGTGACATGTTAATTTATACAAGGGTTAATTATACTTTGATATTCTTGACTTTCAAATTGTTGTGATCTATACCTTTGACTACCTAAAATAATGATTTATGTTTTTAATTTTTCATTTTGTTTTGAATTGGTTTAATCCCCAATTTGATCAAATAAGTTGGTAATAATTTTGTCCATACAGTTTATTTCTTTTCCTTGATCAACGCTTTAATTTTTTTTTTCTACATCTCTTGCTACAAATTCTTGAATAGAATTGTTATCAATTTAGTTGGTCAAATTGAAAATTAAACCAATCTAAAATAAATTAAAAAAATTAAAGACCTAAATTATTATTTTTAAAAGTTAAAAGCCCAAATCGCATAAATTTATAAATCAAGAGTATTTAACTAACCCATTTATATATCTATATATATATATATATATATATATTAACATAAATAAGAAAGTTACTTTTTAGTTTATTGGAAGAAGGAATCACCATTAATAATTGCTTAACAAAACAGTGGCTGTATTCTTGACTGTCTGGCATGATGGGAGAGGGACATGACAGTACAAAGTGATATTATTCATTAATTAACCGATGACAGGAGTGAACAAGGGTTTGTTTGAGAAGAACGCTTCCAAATTTGCAACCACAAGTTGGCAAAGAGATTCAATAGATTCCAGAGTAGAGAAAGCCTTATGTGGAGAAACAACAACATTGTCCAATTCAAGAAGCTCCTTAGGAACATCAGGCTCATTCTCAAACACGTCCAAACCAGCACCTCTAATCTCTCCATTCACCAAGCATTTCACCATTTCCTTCTCATCGATAATGCTTCCTCGTCCTACGTTTATAATCACTCCCTCTTTTCCCAATGCCAACAGTACTTCTCTATCAATCAAATGGTGTGTTTGGTCATTTAGTTCACAACAAATGATTAGGACATCACTCTTTGCAGCAAGTTCTTTGATATTTGAATAGAAAGGGTAGGAGATGGATGGTTTTTGGCTCCTTGAGTTGTATGAGATTTTGCACCCAAAACCCTCTAGCCTTTTGGCAACTTCAGAGCCTATGCTCCCTAGTCCCACTATCCCAACCCGCTTGCCTCCCAACTGAAATTAAAAAAGGGCATCAATAAGGTTTCATCATAAGGTGAAAACTATGTCATTAACGTATTAAAATTGCATATATACATATATAGACAAAATAAGTAGTACTCTAATTATTTTTTTAAAAAAAAAAACTTAATTATGACTACAAGTCAGGATTTTACTCACAAATCATTGATGTTAAAAATATATAATTTGAACACATGGCATTTTCAGCTCTTTACGATTTTATTTATTTATATATATATATATATATATTTTTGATCATAGCTCTTTACGATTTCTAGGTCTACGGTCGAGGTGAATGTCAATGAATTGCAGATAATATGATGTAAATTAATAACGGAAAAGATTGTAACAGGTGGGATTCTATGAATTGCAGCAAAATCCAGCTGCCATAAAATGGTTGGAATTTATTGGTAAGAAAATAGTTTGGTATTTCGTCAACCAATCCACGTGATTTCAATAATGCCAAAGAAAAAAAAAAAAATTAAAAAATCCATGTAATTTTGTCTGTGGATTTGCAGGCAGCTGCAGAAGGCGCTGCAGTTTCTCATCAAGCTGATCAAAGTCTCAAAACAACAAAATAAATAAATAAATTAGAATAAAATAAAAAACACTGATCAAAGTCTCTTTGATTTTTGTTCTTCAGGTATTCTTTATATAATATTTTTTTCAATTCTTTACCTATATTGAACTGTATCAAGTTTTTTTTTTTTTTTTAATCAATTATTTGGTTTTCAAGTACTTGTATTCATAGATTTAACTTAACAGTAAAACTATTGAGAATATACCTTTTTTTAAGTTCAGAGTTCAAATTTCAACCTATATTTTCTCAAGTTATCTTAGCTTAATAATGTTTTACTCTTTCATATGATAATAATTTATAGTAATAATAAGAATATCAATTCAAAACAAAACTCATGGTCATTATTTCCTTGAAAATTTAACTCTTCTTACATGACGCATGCACAAATTTCTGCTATATTTTATATTCACTAAAGCTAGTGTTCTAAAAGGCTCTGTCAAGTTTAGAGAAAACGCCTCACGTTAGAGCAAGACTTAGAAAAAGGCCTAATGTGCGCCTTGGCACCATAAGGAACAAGTCTTTTTCAGCATTTTTTTTTAATAAAAAAAAAAAGAGTTAAAAGAGAATTTCAAAGAAATTAGAAAAAAAAAATTGAAAAAAAAAAGAAAAAAAAATAAGTATTAAAAAAATACAAAAATATTTGGCAAAATCCTTAGGTATATGTACTAAATGGTTCACTGGTTTAAAAGGAAAAAAATAAAAATAATAAATTATAAATAATAAACTGCAAATTTTCAAAAGAGAATAAATTGAAATTTAATAAAGAAAAAGACAAGAGTTAGTTAGATTATGGTTATATCTAAATTTTATATTATAAGAATTATTAGGTAATTATAGACTTGTATTATATATGAGACAAATTTTTTTGTTGGAAACTTAAAATATATAAAGCTTCTAAGAATTTCTTATAAATAGTTGTTTGCTAATTTATATTACTTGCATGTATCATAGTGATGTAGATTATATATATTTTAGTTTTCAAAATATGAATTATTTTATTTAATTAGTAGTTTTATGTAATTAAAATAGTAATAAAAATAGCAAAACGGGTTATTATGTTTAGATTTTGTTTAGATTTACAAAATTTGAGGCTTGACTTTACTATCTTATCACATTTTACGTCTTTTAGAACCTTGATTAAAACTCGAACAACATCTTTCAGAAACCTTATTATCTTTGCTCTCAGTGAAGATTATATTGTGCCTTTTTTCCATTAAGTTTGGAATTTAACAAGCTTCACTGTCATGGATTTTTCTTCATATTTCGTTGCCATCATAAACAGTCATTTCTTTGACTTTTTCCTAATTGCCAATCTATTTATGTTACGTGGAGAACTTAAATTCTATTAAAGTAAAACAGATATATAAAAAATATTATTTATCATTATTTAATAATCATTATTGAAAGTTATATGCTATTTGATAATTTAAATATTTGATATCTAAAACAATTCAATCTTTTCAAATTAGGTTCTTGTAATAAAAAATTATTATATAATTAAATACAATAAATAGGTGATAATCATGTTAATAATGATCTTAGCAAATAATAAAATTCTAAATATATATATATATATATATTTGATTTATTTTTGTAAGAAAAACATTTTAGAATGTATATATTTCATTTCTATAAATACTATATTATACATATAATATATATGCATGTTTACGAATTCTTGTTTACAAATTTTATCATGTACACTTTATTAGTCAATTAACAAATTAACAGAGCTATATTACGAGCGAGTTTCAAATGGTCGTCGGTCTATCTAGTCGCTACTCACATTAAAATTAGTTGGTCGCATATAGGTTTGTGAGAGGGAACATGTAATATCAAGAACACCATACCATATTTTTTTATTTTTTTTTTTATTTTTTTTAAGTAGTAAAAGCAAATAAACATTAGATAAAACAAAAATGAAAACATGATTACCTTAAAACCTAGAGGATAACCACCTTTGGTTTTCCAAAGTCCATGTCTCACAAATCTATCCGAGGCTGAAATATTTCTTGCCACATCAATCAACAGCCCAACGGCCATATCCGCTACATCTTCCGAGTACACCATACCGGAATTAGCCACGGCTATCCCACGTTGCCTGCACTCCGCCATGTCGATATGGTTGACGGCGGCAGTGATGGTCACTACGAGCCGTAGTGCCGGTAGCTGCCGGAGAAAGCCTGCGTCAACGACATTAGTGCCGTCGTCGTAGCAAATCAAGGCTTGGATGGAGTCTGCATGGCTGCTTAAGATCTGTTCTAGTAGCTCTGGTGATTCCCAAGCTTTGAGAACATGGAAGTTTTTAGATATGAGGTGGGATTCTACTGGTATGGAGCTCGGTGGCTTCTGAATAAGGAGGACTTTTAGGTGTTGAGGTTGGTGATGATGTTGAAATGGTACTGGCGACATTTTTTCTTTGTTATGTTCGATGATTGAAAGGCTTCAAAATAGACTTTGAGACTATCTGTATATATATATATATAAGGAAATGCTTATTACAAAATATAAATAAATTAATAAATATATATATATATATATATATATTTATTGTGAAATGATAATTCCTTAATTTAAGGGTTACCACACATATGGCAAAGTGTGGTCAATTCATGCATTTTACGATCCAATCCATAGCATGATGTATGGCAGCGTTTTAAAAAATTATAGGATAATTGGACTTTAATATTTTTTAAAATTATTAAATTTTATTTTGAAATATTTAAAATCAATTTTTTTTATAGCGATATCTTCTATTTTCAAAATCTTTACAAATTAATCTAATGCGGTTAAAATCCATACAACCATCAAATATGGGTTATGTGCAGCACATATATGACCCCCAAATTTGATTTTTTAATTTTCACACTTTAAATTAAAAAAATTAAAATTGAAAAGCCTAAAAAAAATACTAGATATTAAAAAAGAAATCCAAAGCCCAAAAAAATCAGATGGTATAAAAAGTTACAAGGACACAATTGAAAATACCAAATGTTCCCCAAAAAAAAAAAAAAAAATTCCTAAAGCCTGAAAAAAAAAAAAAAATACTCGATAGTTAAAATTTTTTTTGAGTGAATGAAGAAAAATCGAATATTCAAAAAAAAGTTTTGAGAGCTTGGAAAAATACAAAATGTTTAAGAATAATTAAATGCCTAAAAATATTAGATTGTAAAAAATTTTTGAGAGCAAGATAAAAATACCAGAAAATTTTGATAGCCCCAAAAAAGAAAAATCAAATTTTCAAAAAAGAATTTGAAAATGCAAAAAAATATCAAATAGTAAAAAAATTTTGAGAGCATGATAAAAATTATCAGATGTTCAAAAAAATTTAATAGCCTAATAAAAGTACTAAAACAATTTTGAGAGCCCAAAAAAATATTAGATGATTAAAAAACAATCCGAGTGTCTGAAAAGAATAGCAAATATTCAAAAAAAATTCTGAGAGTCTAAAAAAAAATTGTTAAAAAAATCCAAGAGCCCAAAAAAATTAGATAGTAGAAAAAAATACAAGACGTTAAAAAAAATTTGAGGACCCCAAGATATTTAAAATGTTAAAAAAAGATCTAAGAGCCCAAAAAATAATAGATTATAAAAAAAGATACGAGAGTATGATAAAAAATAACAATTGTTCAAAAAAAATTTAGGAGCCTGATAAAAATAACAGATGTTTAAACAATTTTGAGAGTTAGAAAAAACACACACTACATGATTTAAAAAAATTTTAAGTGCCCAAAAAAAAAAAAATCAAATATTCAAAAAAATTTTGAAAGCCCAAAAAAAAAAAAAAATACTAGATGTTAAAAAAAAGTCTACAAAAAATACTAGATGATGAAAAAAATTATACGATCTAAAAAAAATAGATCGTTAAAAATATTTTGAGTGCCCAAAAAAGTTTAGATAACTTAGAAAGTTTTGAGCTCTTAGAATGATTTTATACTTAATGATAATTTTTTCAAGGACTTGGAACCATCTAGTATTTTTTGAGCTCTCGGAATTTGTTTAACATTTTATATTTTTATGAACTCTTAAAATTTTTTTTTACCATCTAATAATTTTTTCGAACTCTTGAAATTTTTTCAATAATCTGGTAATTTTTTGGGCTCTCATGATTTTTTTGAACATTTGATATTTTTTTGGTTGTCTAATTTTTTTGAACATCTAATATTTTTTTGGACTTTAAAATTTTTTTGAACATTTAGTATTTGTTTCGGGCTCTTGAAATTTTGTTTAACCATATGGTACTTTTTTCGGGCTTTTGAAATTTTTTTATGAACATATGGTATTTTTAGTGTGCCCTCGAAAATAGTTTTTTACTATATGATATTTTTTTGGACTTTTGAAAATTTTTTTAAGCATCTAGTTTTTTTTTTCTTTCGAAATTTTAAAAATTTTTTAAATAAAAAATATTAAAAATAAATTAAAAAATAAGATTTGGTGGTCATATGCACCGTACATGATCCCAATTTAGTGGTTTTTTTCAATTTTAATCGAACCAGACCAATTTGTAAATATTTTGAAAGTTGAAGGTATCTATATGAAAAAACTGATTTAGAGATCCCTAAATGAAATTTAATGATTTTAAAAGGTATTAAAGTGCAGTTATTCCAAAAATTGTTTCCTTTGCATTGTATGCCAATGTCTACATTTAGGAGTGTAAATAAGCCAAGTATTAGTATTCTCAAACTTAGTTTGCATGATTTTAGAGGTGTTCAATTTTGATTTAAACTCAACAAAGTTTGAAAAATGCTTGCTAAAAGTCGGTTGCTCAACTTATTACATTATAAAAATTTAAAAAATTAAAATTTTTGTTTTTTTAAAATAAAAATTTTAATATCAATAGTTAATAAATTTCATTTATTCTATTAATTTTATTGAAAAATTAATTTAATTTTAAAAAGTTTATAAATTTAAAATATAAAAATATTATTATGTATTATAAATACTTAATATGCTTAAATTCATAATAATTTTTATATAAATACATGTAAATATAAATTTGAGCTATTCATAAGCTAACTACGAATTTATTACTCAAGATTGACTTGCAAGCTTTATTTCTTGTTCAAGCTAAGCTTGTTTGCTTTACAAGTTAAGTTCGCTGTTCACGAAGTGCTCGAGCATATTTATAGCCCAGTATATCTCTCTTTTTAGCATATTTACAGCTCTGTCTAGATCTCTCTCTATGGCTATAAATACATTGTATGGTGCATCCGAATGTGAGAAAATTGTGCAATATAAACCTGCTTATTTATTTAGTTCTTTTCATTTCTTCTCCAATCCGTGGCTTGGATTCCTTTTTCCAATTTTAAATATTCTCTACATCTTGCAACTTAAATTACATCCAACTACTTAAGGTATTAATTAGCACCCACTATGTATGTATATATGAAAGTGATTGATCTCATTAATATTATATTTCATTGTGGAACATGTGGACTTATAAATTATTTGCATTTTTATGGAAAAGTAAGCTGGGCATTAATATTATATTTCATTGTGGAACATGTTGACTTATAAATTATTTGCATTTTTATTGGAAAAGTAAGCTGGGCAAGCTAGTAGCTTATTTATTTATTTGATTTGATATTTTGTGGAAAAATAATGTTACTAACTACCTTATTTTATGACAAATTATTTGATAATATATCAAAATCAAAAAATTAACATAAATTTGAAATAGATAATTACACTTTAGTATCTTCTAAAATTACATTATTTCGTTTAGGGGGCTGTACAATTTTTTTGACACCCTAATACCTCTTATTTTCAAAATTATTACAAATTGATCCAAATTTGTTAAAATTAATAGAAACCATCCCTGTAATTTTTTTAATTTTTTTTCCATTCTTTCAATTAAATTTATTAAAATAGATTAGTAAACTAAAAAAACTTAAATTCAAAATAAAATTTAAAAACTCACCATTTAATCCGATCTAACAACATATAGGTATTATTTTTATAAAAATTTTACTTTTACCAAAAAAAGTACGATATTTTATAAAAATTACTTGCCACTTTTTTTTTAATAGATCTTTATGTTTGGTTATTTGATTTTGAAAACTCCATAATATATAAAGGTTATCATTTTTATTTTTTGAAAAATTATATTTGTATTTTTAATATTTTATATATTTAATAAAATAATTATAGTTCTCTCTTTAAAAAGTTTATAAGCTTTTGCAAAATACAAATATACTTTTTGCAAAATGATTTTAAGTTTCTTTACAAAAATTTTAGCACCAAAAAATGTTAAAAACGTTGGAAAGAAACTTAAAATTTTATAATTTTTTTAAAGATAATTATTATTGTTTTAATAAATTAGAAAATATTAAAAATACAAATATATTTTCTCAAAAAAATAATAATATGTACATATTATAGAGATTAAAAGAAAAAAGAAAAAAAAAAGGAACATAAAAACCTATAAAAAAAAGCGACCAAGTAATTTTTATAAAATAGTGTAATTCTATAAAAATAAAACTTAAAATTTTGTTTTCTTAAAATAAAAATTTTAACATCAATAGTTGATAAATTTCATTTATTCTCTTAATTTTATTATAAAATAAATTTAACTTTTAAAAAGTGTATAAATTTAAAATATAAAGATATTATATACTTTATAAATATTTAATATGTTTAAATTCATAATATAATTTTTATATAAATACATCTAAATATAAATTCGAACTATTTATGAGCTAACTAAAAGTTTATTATTTAAGATTGGCTCGCAAGCTTTATATCTTATTTAAGCTCAGTTTGTTTTCTTTATGAGTTAAGTTCGTCGATCACAAAGTGCTGGAGCATATTTACAGCCCTGTCTAGATTTCTCTTTTTACGGCTATAAATACCATTGTATGGTGCATCTGAATGTAAGAAAATTGCGCAACATAAACCTGCTTATTTATTTAATTCTATTTCATTTCTTCTCCAATCCGTGGCTTGGATTCCTTTTTCCAATTTCAAATATTCTTTACATCTTGCAACTTAAATTACATCCAACTACTTAATATTAATTAGCACCCAATATATATGTATATATGAAAGTGATTGATCTCATTAATATTATATTTCATTGTGCAACATGTGGACTTATAAATTATTTGCATTTTTATTAGAAAAGTAAGCTGGGCAAGCTAGTAGCTTATTTATTTATTTATTTTTTTGATTTGATATTTTGTGGAAAAATAATGTTGCTAACTACCTTATTTTATGACAAATTATTTGATAATATAACAAAATAAAAAGTTAACATAAATTCAAGAGGGATAATTACACTTTAGCATCTCTAAAATTACATTATTTCGTTTAGGGGGCTATACAATTTTTTTGACACCCTAATACCTTTCATTTTCAAAATTATTACAAATTGGTCAAAATTTGTTAAAATTAATAGAAACCGTCCCTGTAATTTTTATTTTTTTTTTCATTCTTTCAATTAAATTTAGTAAAATAGATTAGTAAACTAAAAAAAACCTAAATTCAAAATAAAATTTAAAAACTCACCATTTAATCCAATCAAACAACATATAGGTATTATTTTTATAAAAATTTTACTTTTAAAAAAAAGTAAGTTATTTTATAAAAATTACTTGATCACTTCTTTTTTTTTTTTTAAATAGATCTCTATGCTTGGTTATGTTATTTTGAAACTCCATAATATAAACAGGTTATCATTTTTATTTTTTGAAAAATTATATTTGTATTTTTTAATATTTTATAAATTTAATAAAAGAATAATAGTTATCTCTTTAAAAAAGTATATAAACTTTGGAAAAATACAAATATACTTTTTACAAAATGATTTTAAGTTTCTTTACAAAAATTTTAGTACCAAAAAATGTTATAAACTTTGGAAAGAAACTTAAAATTTTGTAAACTTTTTTTTAAAGATAATTATTATTGTTTCAATAAATGAGAAAAATATTAAAAAATACAAATATATTTTTTTAAAAAAATAATATTATGTGCATATTATAGAGATTCAAAATTAAAAATAATAATATGTATATATTCTAGAGATTCAGAAAAAAAAAAAGTAACATAAAGACCTATAAAAAAAAGCGCCCAAGTAATTTTTATAAATAATGTAATTCTTTTTGGAAAAGTAAAATTTTAATAAAAATACATTTTTCAGATAAAAAAAAATTGGTTGGATTAAATGGTAAATTCTTAATTTTATTTTGGTTTAAAGTTTTTTATTTACTAATTTATTTAATGAATTTGATTGGAAAAAATGAAAAAAAAATATATATAAAAACTTTATAGGGTACTAAAGAGTAATTTTGGATCGTTGATGTTAATTTTAATAGATTTAGATAAATTTATAATAATTTTGAAAATATAAGATATCGGAATGTCAAAAAAATTGTACATTTCCTAGAAGAAAGAATATGATTTTTAGAGGCATTAAAACGTGATTATCTCTAAAAATAAATATAGATAAGTAAATTTTAATTAAACTCTATACAAATTAATAAAATAATATCATATTGTGATCAACAAATTAGTTATAGAAGTTTTATACCGTCTTAAAAAACAGTTAATTATCTTCTAGATTTTTTTTTTTTTTTGGTTTATATTTTTAATTGAGATGAGATGATCTCATTGGTTGATAGAAAAATTGGGGGAAAAAAAAAAGTCCAGTCTCATGCTAATCAAACATAAAATAGAACCCAAAAAAAAAAAAAAATGTAGATATTTTGAGAGAAGAGGAATGATTGACCAATGGCATAAGCAGGACAGAAATAGGAGATGGAAAACTAACAAAAAGAGGCCGACCAGATATGGCGTACAATTTGAACAAAATTGCTTCAGATAGTTACGTGTTTAAATCAGGACCATTCGATCTTTGCTAGTCCACGTTGGAAAGTCAGCTTCGACAAACATAGGTACACTTCCGTCTTAAAATTTAAAACCTTTCCACAAGATTGTGGAAAATTAGTAAATGTTTTATCTTCTGAAATTTAAGATGATTACAAAACCATCCTTCTTTATAGTTTTTGACAAATCACATACCTTTCTATTTTATAATACCTTGTGACAGATATATTAAATTACTATAATACCTTTCAAATAGATAAAAATAATCATCCATATTTTGTTTTTTTTCTTTTAATTTTCTCTCTTCTATATATCATTTTCTTCTCTCATCTCCACTTTCTTTCCCTGTTTCTTACTGGTCCAAATCCAAAAGCCTTAAAGCCTACCAAAACTAACTTTCCCAAAGATATGGAAATGCTGGGCATTAATTTTATTTTCCTTTTGGTTTCTACAATGACAATGGTGGAAGATATGTTTTTCACTCATTGGGTAAGCTTACGTAAGTTTTTCATTATAGAAATGAAATTAAAAAAAAGATGGGAACCAAAAAATGTGGAGTAAGAAGAATGACGAGGAAAGGGCATGCGGAAAAAAAAAATTAAAAAAAAAAGTGGTTGTGGGAATGAATTATATTTATTTACAAATCATAATTTAATTATAAAAGAGTTTACAATTACAAATTTATCTTTTATCTATTAAATTTAACATATTGTCTATCCAACGTTTGGGGGGTTGTTGGTTAATAAAGAAGAAATTGATGTTAATGGATAAAAAAAAAATGTAATCAGGTAAAATGTGGTTGATTCTTATAAAAGTTTAGGATGATTTTTTAATTACGCCAAATTTGAAGAGGTATAATTAAAATATTCTCAGAAAATTATGAAAAAAATTAAAATATTGTTGTCTTACCAAATCCATGCCGTGCACGATGATCATGAAAGTTTTCAATTTCACTAACTTTTAATTTAATTTTCGTCATGCTGACTTTTGAATTCACAACTTGATGGATGAAGTTTCCTCCCTTTTTTTTTTTTTTTTTTTTTTGGTTTTTTTGGGGGAAAAAAAGATTAAGAAAAAAAAAAGAAAACTATTGATGAATGAAGTTGAAATAGTAACGTGAAAGTCACCTTATGTGTCGTGTCTTTTGCGTCCATTCCCGAAATGACATCTAGATTATTACCCAAAAAAAAAAAAAAAATTCACATCTACTATAATCTTTGGCTCATTATACATAAATATATACTAGGTGCGATAATGACATTAGCGTTACTATTACATATACAAATGATGACACATTCACCAGGTGCGATAATGACATTAACATTACTATTAAATATACAAATGATGACATATTTGTTTCATTATATATATTATTTAATTGTCCATGTTAGATATCAAATTGTTTAAAAAAAACTAAAAAATATTAGAAAAAATTATAAATGAAATGGAAGTCCACTTTTCAATAGTTTAAATTTTTGAAATTAATGATATCTAAAAAAAAAAATAATCAGCATTTAATCTAGTTATATGCCAAATTTCCCTTATTGGTAACCCGGTTATTAAACTTCAACAAAGCTTTTAAAATTCTAATAAATTTTGTGTTAATTAATACCTTCAAGTATAAAATAAATAAATAAAAAAGCTTTCAAAATTCAATAAGTTTACTAGTGGTCCATTGAAAAGCTAGCAGTTAAAAAAAAAAAAACACTGAATTACAAAATAAATAAGCAATCTAATGGATAATATATAATCATATTCGTAAGTTTGATCCAATAGTAAAATTATTGAAGATATATTTTCAAATTTAAAGTTCAAATTTTAATTTGTATGGAATCCTTCATTTTTTTTAGTGAAGTATTAAAATAAATTTTTATTAGTGTTTAAATCATTTTAATAGCAAAGTAAACCATATCAACACTTATAAATTTAAATACACAAATATATATATATATATATATCAATCTTATCAAAAACTCATATAAATTTAAATTCATATATAAGTTTCAGTTTTTAAAAAAATTTAAAGGCTGATAAAAAAAATTCTTATCGTTTTCTATTAGTACGTTTTAATGTGACAATTATTATATATATATATATATATATAGATATATATATATATGACTAAACCAGATTTTTGAGTTTATTTTTTCTTCTATCCTTGTAGAATATACAACGTAAAAGGGCTTGAATTTATTCACTCAGCCCAACAATTGTGTATACCTTTATATATGCATTTCATATGTTAGAAAGATTTGACATCATTTCAACTACTTGGAGCAAGCTCGTACAAATAGAGATAGAACAACAATTCCTGCAAAAACACCAACTAATGTTCATGTAGTCAGCAATTAAAAGTGAAATTATTACTATCAGATTATATATATATATATATATATATATAAAACTTATCCTCATAAAATTTGGCTTACCTGGTTTGACCAAATAATCCTGTTGATATTCTTGCTTGTCTGTTTTCCTAAGCCAATGGGATTTCAATGTTAACATTCCCACCAGACAAAATATATGTCAAGAAAAGTATTCGGAAACTCAAGATCTCCGAAAGAAAGAATTAACTTAAAAACATGCAACTAACGAGACAAACAACTTTGACTACTTGTGGTACTAATTTGCTTGCTCCTGATAACATGGATTTCCAGTTTGAGATATATCATGTTTTCCGTATTCCATTTGAACAATTATTTTATCGACCAATCAACACTTGTTTCATTCTTATGGAGTAGGTTTTCTAAATTGTTTGGTTATTAACTATCTAATATAGCAGTGTTTTCAAACCTGTTCCTAACTAGATAGAGAGAATCATGCTGCTAGAACCATGAATTGACCATGGTTCCAAAGTTCTATAGAGACCAAGGCACAAAATGGATAATGGATGAGGAACAAGACTGAGAAGAAAGCCACCTGCAGCCACTTACATAATGCAATGCAAAAAATATTCAGACATCATGAATGTTCTTTAAAAGATAACCATGAGTGGAACAAACACGATCGACATTTTTCCTCTCAATATGACCCCAAGCTTGTTTAGAGATTTTTTTTCACATATATTGTTTAGTGAAAATATAATTTTTATATAATAATGAATAATTTACTATAGTGTAATCATTCATTCGAATAAAACAAGTGCACAAGAGTGCGTGCCTTGACGAACAATCTATCCCTTGCTTACTCCAACGGAAATTAGTGATGTAAAATTTAATCATGCAGATAGGATTAGCAACTGAAAAGCAGTCAAAGGAGGACCAAGAGAGAAGACAACATGATTTGGTATTTTGACAAAGTGTATGAAAAGCAATGTCTATCTGGATGTTGGATAATTCCAAAGACAATGACATTTATAACCCATGTCTATCTGGATGTTGGATAATTCCAAAGACAATGACATTTATATTATCTTATAATATTCGAATATGGATTCGATTGATACAAATCAACTACTCAATAATTTGTTTCTGGTAATAGTTCTTTTGACTTGCCAAATTGTGGGCCTATTTTGTGTCTCAAAATTACTGTACTAATTTTCTATTGTTGTGTAAGTTATTAAATTCTTTGAATTTGTGAACATAAGTAGAGAGCTGAATGAGTAACTAAAGCCTCCCAGGATATAAACTAATATATTTTTCTTATTCCTCAAGGTCCATAAATTCAAAAAATTATTTCCATTCTACAATATCAACAAGAGGAAAAGCAGTAGTTAATTACAAAAATAAAAGGGGTTTAACACTTAACTTCTTGAGCTCAAATAAAGAAATTAATGATCGTTTCAATTTTTTCTTATTGTAACCAACTCCTATCTAATTTCGTATAATATTTTTTGAGATGAAAAGCTAAAAGGAGTAACTAGTCTTACAATATTTATATGGTTTAAATGTCATCAAGAGGAAACTGGTAGTTTCAAGCTGCTTGTCGAAGTTTTTGGCTTCAAAAGATATAAAATTGTGATTTTGGCTGTGGTTGATTCTGCAATTAACTTCCTCTCGTAATATTACTTTAAATAACAACGATTGATGTAAATGAATATAAACAGTGCTTGTCTTCCATGCAATAGTAAGCTTGATCAAGAACAATTTAGATTGGTATTTTACAAAAATAAGTTAATTATAAATCGTTAGCTTACCCTGAATCAAGAACAGGGTATCTCAGAAACACAAAGAAAAAATTCCTTAAATCTAAGGATAAAAAAAGCTTAAATTTACTCAACAACAAGATGGAGGAAGGCCCACTTGCAAATTTAACAAGGACAACAAGATTTCCAATCGGATAAGATTTCCAAATACCCTTGTTCTCCCTCTCTAGCTGTCACCAAATAAAAAAATAAAATAGATTGAAGAATTCTAAAATCAGAAGGAAATTGCCACTCAAGAAAAAAATGGAAAAAAAAGAAAAAAAAGGGGGAAATACTGAACCAGATTGACCTGCAATATAGGCCCAAATTGAAAGAGAAGCAAACAAATTATGGAGAAAAGCCTTTTTTAAATTTGAGGATATCCTCATATGTAGGGATGATAAAACAATCCGTATAATTCGGTCTTCATGGAAATCCGCATTTAATGGGATGGAGATTTCATGATTAAAAGGGAAATGGAACGAGGATGGGATTCACCCATATCCGCCCCATTTATGCATATATATTTAACAATATATATACATATACATATTTATTTAAATATATAAATATTTTTTCTTTTATTCAAATATATATATTTATACGTTTTTATGATATTAATCTTATGGTTTATAAACATTATATTTATATAATATATTTGTACATATATTTTCATGTGAAATAAATAAAAAAATATTTGAAAAGTTATATTTTAAATTCTTTTTATATATAAATGGGGAAAGTTGCCCCGCTTTGATTTTTCAATGGGAAATCCCTCCCACCTCCTGCTTGAAATGAAATGGGAAAATGGGATGGGGATGGAGCACGTTTTAAGGGGTTGAGCGGGGAATGGAGGAGGCCGCCCATCCCCATCTGGGCCCGTTGCCATCCCTACTCACCTAAACACAATTATATATATACAGAAATTCTATGGTGAGGACGGTCCGCATGAAAACCACGGTATTAGTGACGGTTTTTCACAGTATTAACGACGGTTTCTTAGAAAATCGTCACCAATACTATGAAAAACTGTCACCAATACTGTGGTTCACATGAAGACCGTCCGCACCATACACGGACTGATATACGGAAATATATATATATATATATATAGATATATATTCCTGCTAATGTAGGTTAAGTCTCTTATAATGGTCAAATGGGTATCACCCACCATTTTGAGATCCATTTTAATAAAATTATATATATATATATATATATAATTTGC
Source organism: Ziziphus jujuba (assembly GCF_031755915.1). Lineage (NCBI taxonomy): Eukaryota > Viridiplantae > Streptophyta > Magnoliopsida > Rosales > Rhamnaceae > Ziziphus > Ziziphus jujuba. Next base: position 15,335,598 of record NC_083389.1, on the reverse strand, counting down.
CTTTGATTAAGATATACTCATGAAATTGGTTCGGATTCTAACATTATGGAACATGTTGTAGAAATTTTTATTTTTATTTTTATAACATCATTAGTATTTATATCAAATTCCATTACGGTATCCTAATAAAAAAACTGACTATTTATATATACTTGAATGACCTGAACAAAAAAAAAAAATTGAAAAAAATTACAGCTAGCCACAAAATATTAGAGACAGAAATGAATAAAAATTACATGTATTTTTTTTCATCAGAACCCGGTGGAGTTGAAGATATCCAATGGCAAAAAGTTGGAAAAGTCAAATGGAATCAATTGAATTTTTTACTGATTCTTCTCCTTTAAAGATTCAAGATTTCAAATTTAAAGCATAAAGGTAAGGAATAACCTTCTCCGGCATATATTAATTTGCTTTCTCATATGCTATGACACAAGAAGAAAAACTAATGTGATAGTCACCAGGCTAAGGTGATTTTGGATAGCAACCAGATCCAAGACCAAATGGGGAAGTGGCCTAAAAGTGAGGCTTAAGAGGAAGAGATCCAGGATAGCACTAAAAATGAAACAAGTGCAAGGAAGGGTCGTTTTGAGGCTGGGAACAAAGAAGAAGCCGAAGGAAACAAGAAGAATCTCATAGGGAAGTCAGGCATGCTTCGTGAAGCTAGGAAACTTGCGAGACCACGCTGGCTCAAGGATTTTGTTATGCCAGGGCAGCATTGAGACTTTTCCAGTGAGCCATAGCTCATAGCGCATAACTATTTTTTGTTATCCAATTTGGTTATTTTGTTATTGTTTGTTGAGAGTGAAATTTGTAAGAGGGGACTATATAATTTGTAGGGCAGCATTTGCCAAGGATGTTGTTGAATGAAGAAAATTCTTGTGAAAGGAGTTGGGCATTGACTCAAAGAGTGCAGATATTTCTTATCACTAGTGCTTTCAGTGAGAGATGGCATGAGAAACGAGGAGATTGCAGACATCATGAAGACAATGGAGGCAAGTTTCAAACAACACGCCAACGACCAACTAGCCAAATTCTCTGCACTGCTGGAGCAACACATGGCCATCACCGAACCAGCGCCTAACTCAATTGTCTCAGATGCGACGAGATCTTGACTCAACAGTGGAATTCACAGTAGCTCCGCCTAGTGCTGGGGCTGATAATATCTAGGTTGGGGGCTCTCGAAACTCAACCGGCATTCCTCAGGTGGACATGTATTTGCTGCTCAAGACCTTGAAGGTTGACATACCATGCTTTGACGGAACAAATGTGGAGAATTGGATCTATAAGATTGAAATTTTTTTTCCCTGCACCAAATGGATCCTGCGATGCGTCTAGCAGTTGTGGCCTTTCATTTAGATGGTGAACCATCTATGTGGTACCAGTGGATGGAAAGGAGTGGCGCTCTGTCAAGCTGGGACGCATTCCTCCATGAGATGCGAAAGAGGTTTGGCGCTTCCATATATGATGACCCGTTGGGAAGAATTTCTACACTCGTCCAAACTGGGAAGGTCTCTCAGTATCGCGCGGAATTTGAGAGCCTAATGACTTGAATTACAGGGGTGCCTGAATCGATGTTCCTTAACTTCTTTGTCTGGGGATTGAAACTTGATATTCGTAGGAAAATTTTGATGGCTCGACCTTACGATTTGTCCAATGCCATGGCGAAAGCACAGTTGTTCGAGGATCAGATTGAGGACTTGTTTGGGAGCCACCGGAGGGACGGTTTTCGAGATTTGGAGCCACCACTGTGTAGTACTGTGGCTAGTTCTTTTCTAGGCCATAAACCAACTTTTCCAGACAATAGGGAGGCAATGTCAATCTCTCGTGCTGGCCACCCTCCAATTGGACCCTCCAAATTTTCGATCAAACGTTTGATTCCTGGGGAACTACGAGACAAATGGGAGAAGGATCTTTGTTTCAGTTATGATGAAAGATACCACAGCAACCATAAGTGCAAGAACAAAGTGTTGCTTCTGTGTGGTGAGGATGATGAAGCTGATACACTAGAAGAGATCGAGCCAATCGAGGAAGGCATCACTGATGACGATGAACTCGAAGTAAGTCTTATTACTCTCTCAAACTCTGTGAACCCCAGTGTCTTTCGAATATTGGCTCAGCATGATACCGAAACTCTAGAAGTCACCATAGACACAAGCAGTATGTCAGGACCTGTCCAAAATTCCTCACCTGAACCCTAGACAAGCCCTGATCCCAGGAAAACCCTACCAGACCTTCCAATGGAAAATCTGGCAGAACCTTCCCTAAGGGTTGGACTTACCACAAATTTTCTGCACTGAAAATACATTTCTATATACACCCCTTATTCCTCCCACACTACTACAATTTGTTTCCACAAATTTACAGCACTCCAAAATAATAACAGGGAATTAATGCAGTATTTAATAAAATGTGTCCAATATAGTATACACAGCATTATACAAATAATTGTGAAATTAATACAATGACAGATAAAGAAGCAATACAAGATGAAGAGGAAAAAGGGAGGAAATGCTTCTTGGACTTTCGGCAATGAACTGAGACGTCGGGCTCACCCCGGACGATCAATGTCTCCCAATCCTTGTACCTAGGGGAATGAAATTTAAAAATATGAGATGCTAATCATCTTAGTGAGTGACCCTATCTACTATATAATTATAATAGTAACGATAATTATAGCACATTTGATTAATTAAAAATAAATAAGTAAATAATAATTAATTGAAAATAATATTTTCTCTCAAAACCCTCACCATTCACTCCGTTGGAAATGTTTTCCTTTTAAAACATTTTCGCAAAACCCAATCTTTTATGCCCCAAAAATCAATGAATAATTAATTTAATAAAATTTAAATAATCTAAATACAAATAAAATGTAATGAAATATATAAAATAAATTTAGAATACTTGCATTAAAGAAATATAACATAAAGGAAAATTCAATATATAATTCATAAAATTTGACTTAATAAATCAAAATAAACAATGTCAAAAATATAATTTAAATAATTACACACAATTCTGTAAAATAAATGGTAGAAAAATACTATAATATTCATTTTGAAATATTCAACCAACCTATATAATATTTTTATGGCAAGATGCATTTTAAAAACATTAATTTAAAATAAATGACATAAAATATGAATAAATACATTTTAGAGAATACTAATTGGAAATAGATCGTAAAACAAATTAAATACATTTAATTTAAATGCTGTTTTAAAACTTTAAGATTTGAAATTTATATCTGAAAAATAATACTTGACGCACCACACTATATACTAGTGATGCCCTATGATACCCAGCGTCCCGAGCACCATCTGGCAGGAGGTTAAAGAGAAAAACTTGCATACGGTCGCTTTGGTGTCCTGACAGCGTCGCTACTTAAACTGTCGTCCCGGCTATGGAGGGGGGTGGCTTATGTGCACCATATAGGACTTGCCTGCCCTCGGTCTAATGGCAACTCATGGGAGACATTATAACTTGCGCGCTCATCCACATATACAATACAAAATACCAGTACTGTATGAGTGCGTCTAAAACAAATAAGCAGGTTTATTATTAAAATATGCAATTTTTCCAAAATTCAACGTGGGAATTATACCATTTTTCAAACTCACATTCCCACATTTTTCTTTGATATTTCCAGCATAAATCCACCGATAAATATACAATTAATTTTTCCCCAAATCATAAAATCAATCAAATAATATTCCAAGGGCATAATTATATATTTTGAGAGCACCATAACTTAAATCAATATTTTTCTTGAAATCTTTAAAATCAAATCATACCAAAAATAATATTAAAACCACATAAATTTCATATATAATTTAATTCCAGAAATCCTCAATACCATAAAATAATTTCCACAATGCATAAATTTATATAAATGCATTTTTTATTAATCAAAATAAATTCACAAATAAATTCTGTAATAAATCAAATAATATTACTTTTACAATTCCTTTAAATATCAAATTGTCATAAAATCTTGATTTCCATAATTGATCAAAAATCATATATGATTTAATGCACATATACATTTTAATTTATTCAAATTGTGCCATCAAAATTTCAAATATAATTTTGCTATATATTTAACACATAAATATTAAATCCAAACATTTAATTATCACAAAATAAATATAATTTAACACCCGAAATTAAGTTTGAAGGTGGGTCACTCACCTTGAGCACGCAATTAACCCAAGATCTTCCATAGGATCAATTTCATGACGCACACGTGCTCCTAGAACAACAATATTACATAACTCAAATAAATTAAAATTTTATTCAGGTAAATAATACTTGGTACCCGGGGGGTGTAACACAAACATTAACCAAAATTTGCGAGTAATATACCGAATCGAAGCTTATGGAACAAGGATCGCATCATCGGCCTTCACTGACCCCAATTCCGCCGGTGGTGGTCTGAATTTGCCCGGAAAGTACCGGTTGAATTTCACCTCCTCATAAGTCGCGAACCACTTCGAATTTAAACAATTGGAGACCATATTTGAACTCAGAGGATCCAAAATAGGGGGAAAGGGGTGGAAGATCGGACTGGGTTGGCCGGAAACGGCGAGAATCGCCGGAAACTCAAACCCACTGCTGTCGACTTCACCGGCCCGATTTGGGCGTGTCCGGCGACGTTTGGCCCGAGAAATTTGGAGGGTGGCATCGCTGGGGAATGGGCTCCTTGCCTGGCCGGTGTGTGTGGTCGTCCGGTGGCCGGAATTTAAGAAACGGCAAGGACCCGAGAGGAGGAAAAAGGAAAGGAGAAGAAAGAAGAAGAAGAAAGGTTCGAGGGGGGGGGGGTGGGTGTTTTTCCTACATGGGGGAAGGAAAAAAGAAAAGAAAAGAAAAGAAAAGAAAAGAAAAAGAAAGGAAAAGAAAATAAAAGAAAATAATTAAATAATATTAAAATAATATTATTGTATAGAATAATAATAAAATATTATGGTATTTAATCATGGTTGACATGTGGCATCTCACCATTGTAACATATGGCACCCTTTATTAAGTCACACATGGTACATTGTTCACATATTCAAAAATAATATTAAAATAATACTATATTTGAAAAATTTTATAGGACCATAACTTTCAAACCACATGTCCAAATCGGACGTGCTGCTAGTCTATAAAATCGTATCGATGAGTACTTCACAACCATGCATGAGTCAAAGCTCAACTTTGCATGAACAAAAAGTCAACTCCGGCACCTTTTGGACAGTTTGGACCTCAACTTGTTTTGCTCATAACTTTCAAACCGTAGCTCCGTTTTTGACGTGCTACTAGTCTGTGAACTCGTGATAACGTGTCTTTTTAACGGTACCTCGATCAATGTAAAATTCCATCAGGAACAAAAAATCAACATTTGACCCCTTCTCGGTCAACGACAGTCAAACCCAGTCAATCTTGGTCAAATTTGAGAAATTTTCGGTATACTTCGGGACGGGATGTTACACAGTAATAATAATTTTATTCAAAAAGCCTTGGTAGAAAAATTAGGCCTTAAGTGGGGGAAACTCGGAGGTTTAAGGTTTACATGGGCAACGACCAGCATCTAGTGTGTCACAAAATCTGTTTAGGAGTGAAGCTTGAGATGCAGGGACACCATTTTGAGGTGGATTTATATGTGCTACCCATATGGGGCTTGGATGTGGTGCTTGGCATGCGGTGGTTGCGAACCCTTGGTCCTTGTTTGCATGATCATAGTGAACTGGCTATGGAGTTCCAATGGAAGGGTAAGTAGGTGAAATTAGTTGGGGAATCTCAATTCTCAACTTGGCAGGTCACTTTTGCTTAATTCATTATAATGCTTCTGGAGGGTGATGTGAAGGGGGTTTGTCGATTGTCCATAGTTCCACCTTCGGCAGTGGAGAGTAGTCTCTCAAGGCCAGATGAGGTGTCACAAATGGAAGAGGCGCTACCACCAAGGGCATTTTGCAGCAATTTCGATAGGTATTCGATGAACCTAAACACTTACCATCTATCCGTAACATAGACCACAGGATTCATGTACAACCTGGTTCAATTCCAGTCAATGTCCGGCCATATCGATATCCATATTTTCATAAGGATGTCATGGAAAAGTTAGTCACCGAAATGCTTGAATGTGGGTTTATTTGACATAGTAACAATCCATATTCCTCCCTTTTGCTCTTGGTGAAAAAGAAAGATGGCTCTTGAAGGTTTTACATTGATTATCGGCATTAAATGGGATCACAATTAAAGATCGCTTTCCGATCCCCACCCTTGATGAGCTCCTCGATGAATTAGGAGGGGCAAAAGTGTTCTCTAAACTGGATCTCCGCGCCGGATATCACCAAATTCGAATGGATCGTAGGAATGTGCATAAGACGGCATTTAGAATCCATGAGGGACACTACGAATTCGTTGTAATGCCTTTTGGATTGTCCAATTCCCCATCCACCTTCCAAGCAGCCATGACATAAATTTTCAAGCCCTTCCTTCATCGGTTTGTCATCGTTTTTATTTTTATTTTTTATGACATACTGATTTACAGTAGAAGTCAGGCTGACCATGCTCACCATTTAAGGTTGGTGCTGCAATGTCTACTGGAGAACCAATTTTCTGCCAAAGGAAGTAAATGTCAGTTTTTTCAACCTTCCATTGAGTATTTGGGCCATCTAGTCTCACGAGAGGGAGTTCGAGCCGATCCAACTAAAATTGAGGCTATGACCAGCTGGCCACAATCTAAGAACCTCAAGCAATTACGCGGCTTCTTAGGTCTCACAGGGTACTATTGCTTCTTCGTCGCGCATTATGCCACAATCGCTGCCCCATTCACCGAGCTATTCAAAAAGGACAACTTCATATGGACCACTAAAGCAACTGCAACATTTGAGAAATTAAAACAAGTTATGATCAGACTCATGTCCTCCAGTTGCCAGATTTTTTGAAGTAGTTTGTTGTGGAAACTGATGCTTCTAATGTTGGCATAGAGGGAATGTTGATGCAAGAGGGACACCCACTGGCATTCGTCAGCAAGAAACTTGGTCCGCGTTTACTAGGCACTTTGTCATATTTATGTGAGTTGAAAGTGGTGGTCGAGGCAGTCTCCAAGTGGCACCAATACCTATTAGGACGGCCCTTTGTCATACACATGGACCATAAAAGCCTAAGAGGGAGCTCCTCACTCAGGTTATTCAGACTCCTGAACAGTAACACTTCCTTCGGAAATAGTTGGGGTACCAGTTTACGATTGAATATAAGGCAGGATCAACAAACTCAGCACCCGATGCCTTGTCCAGTCGCCATGAAACTTATTGTCTCCCACTCCTAGCAACCATATCAGCAGGCCGGTATGAATTTTTAGATGCATTACGTAAAGATAATATGGAATGTTCGGATCTTAAGGCATTACAAGAATAAATATCTGCTGGAACCTTGGATCATGCCCATTACAGTTATCCGAATGGTTTACTGATGTATAAGAATAGGTTTATAATTAGCACGGAATCCAAACTGAAAACCATGTTGCTCCAAGAATTTCATAACATTCCTACAGGTGGGCATGCTGAAGTTAAGTAAGTTTTTTTTAGGAAGGAATGAGGAAAGACATGAAGGACTTTGTGGCAAAGTGTTTCACTTGTCAGACTATCAAATACTCCACAACAGCCCTTTATGACTTACTCTAACCCCTCGAGATGCTAGAGCGAGTGTGGGAAGATTTAGCTCTAGATTTTATCGTTGGCCTACCAAATGCGAGAGGCTATTCCACAATTCTGGTGGTCATCGATCATCTCATGAAATATGCACACATTGGGCCCCTTCCAACACATTATACCGCTTCAAAGGTAGCTGAGATTTTTACTCACATGGTAATAAGGCTGCATGGAGTGCCGCGCATACTTGTTTCGGATCATGATCCTGTTTTCACGAGCCATTTTTGGAAGAAACTGTTTGAGTTAATGGGAACCAAATAGAAGATGAATTCTTCCTACCACCCTCAAACCGATGGCCAAATAGAGGTGACCAATAGATACTTAGAGTAGTATCTATGAGCTTTCACAGGTGACAATCCAAAACAGTGGAGCCAATACCTTGGTTGGGCCGAATATCATTACAACACTAGTCACTGTTCAGCCATTGGAATGACTCCTTTCCAAGTTGTCTATGGAAGACCTCCACCAACCATTCCCGTCTATGTGAGAGGTACCACTTCGGTGTAAGCAGTAGAGGAAGGATTGCTATCCCGTGACTCTATTTTGAAGCAGCTGAAACAAAACTTGGAGCAAGCTCGGAATCGAATGCAGCAACTCGCCAACAAGAAACGTAGAGACATTCAGTTTCAAGTTGGGGACTTGGTTTTGGTTAAGCTTCAGCCATATCACCAATCTACGATGTCACACCAACTTAACTTTAAGCTTTGCCGATGTTATTTCGGTCCTTTTCCCATCACTGCACAAGCTGGTCTGGTGGCTTATACATTGGCGTTACCGATGGGAAGCAAGATCCACCCAACCTTGCATGTATCCTTGTTGAAGGCCTTCAAGGGCAACATTCCTATTAATTTCTATCCCCTGCCGGAGTTCAGTCTTGCTAACAGACCGCTACTTGCTCCTGTCGCTGTGTTGGCTGGTCAAATTCTTTCCATGCACAATCAACCTCACAAGCATGTTTTGGTGCAATGGTCTCATAGTTCTCTTGAAGATGCTACTTGGGAAGATCTCCAAACATTTAGTCAGCTGTATAATGTGCCCGACCTTGAGGACAAGGTCATGTTTGAGGGAGGGGGAAGTGATAGTCACCAGGCTGAGGTGATTTTGGACAGCATCCAGGTCCAAGACCAAATGGGAAAGTGGGCTAAAAGAGAGGCCCAAGAGGAAGAGGAGAAAGAGATCCAGGATAGCACTAAAGATGAAACGAGTGCAAGGAAGGGTCATTTTGAGGCTGGGAATAAAGAAGAAGCTGAAGGAAACGAGAATAAGCTCAAAGGGAAGTCAGGCATGCTTCGTGAAGTTAGGAAACGTACGAGACCACGCTGGCTTAAGGATTTTGTTATGCCAGGGTAGCATTGAGACTTTTTTGAAGAGTCATAGCTCATAGCTCATAACTGTTTTTTGTTATCCAATTTGGTTATTTTGTTATTGTTTGTTGAGAGTGAAATTTGTAAGAGGGGACTATATAATTTGTAGGGCAGCATTTGCCAAGGATGTTGTTGAATGAAGAAAATTCTTGTGAAAGCAGTTGGGCACTAACTCGGAAAGTGCAGATATTTCTTATCATAATGACATATAAGAAGGCAAATTTTATGCGTATAAGGGCATCAATAGTGAAAAGCAGGAAAGAAAAACTATCAACAAAATTGAAAATTGTGGATAGTAGACAACATTTAAATCACCAATTAACCACTACAAAAACATGACTCGGATGCTATTGAAGTGAATCCATTCGAAGACAACAAGAGTAAACATATTATTAGAGCATTGGCATTCTTTTCCTTTTTTTATTTTTATTTTTTTGCTGAAACAGAGGATTGACAGTTGTATATACTGTTGATGACACTTTGATATTTCAAGTTAGGTTTCCTCGTAAGATGCTGTTAGCATTCGGGCAAAATTGTTTTAATTTGTTGTTGTTGTTGTTTTTTATTTTTTATAATTATTATGGAAATTCAAATTCAACATCTATCTCAAATAAACAGTAACTTTGCCATTTTTCTTCTTTGGAGAGGTTTTGAACAGAAAATTCTTTTTTATTCTTCACACATAAGAATCGATAAATGTAGAGACAACTCTATAAGTATTGAGTCCACTCCAATCGTAACATATTCGAACTTAGATGCGGTGCAAGGAGAATATAATTTTTTCACATGACTGACGTGCCTTACAATTAATGCTTTCCAGCAAGAGCAACTCCAGTGTAGATACCATTTTGGCATTGTCAATTTTTAAAATTTGATATTGATATGAGTTCAGATTCCATTGTTAATGTCAAACTTTAACAACGATATTCCAATAAAAAATGCTATAAAATAGCAATTTAAAATTTAAAATTATATTTAGTTAATATCTGTCTTCCATTATGTGGGCCATTACCATAAAACGGAATCCATTGTCAAATGATCACTTATACATTGTTTTTAAAAAAAGGGATCCTGCAGAGAGAGTAGAGGTTTATTTGAGAAGAAAGCCTCCAAATTTGCAATCACAAGATCACGCGAATCCTCCAAAGATTCAGGGGAAAAAATGGCCAAATGTGGTGAAAGCACAACATTTTCCAGTTCAAAGAGCTCTTTAGGAACATCAGGCTCATTCTCAAACACATCCGAACCAGCACCTCCAATCTCTCCATGAACCAAACATTCCACCATTTCCTTCTCATTGACAATGGCTCCTCTTCCTATATTCACAATCACCCCCTCCTTTCCCAGTGCCAACAAGACCTTTCTATCGATCATGTGGCGGGTTTGATCAGTTAGTGCACAACATATGATGAGGACATCCATATCAGCTGCAAGTTCACAAACATTTGCATAAAAAGGGTATTCAACAAAGTCTTTCTTCTTCCTTGAGTTGTATGAGATGCTGCAGCCAAAGGCCTCAAGCCTTTTGGCAACTTGTATGCCAATTCTTCCCAACCCGACAATCCCAACTCGCTTTCCTCGCAACTGTTGTATTACCATTAATCATCAATGATGAACTTACATGGCAATCACAAGCTTGCTTGAACAAATTCACCACCATGGCCGGTTCATATTTTCATGAATTAATTCTTTGATTTAGTTGTCCTAATGGGAATAAAATACCAATCACTCACTACAAAATGAGTTGAAACCCAAAATGCAGATTCTTTTATTATCGTTATTATTATTATTATTACCTGAAATTGGGATTAAATCTCTGATATGTGTGGCTAGCAACGTATATGATCAACTAATTTTCGAAATTAAAATTAAAATTAAAATTAAAATTATATATATAAACTATTATGAATGAAGTACAGAGAATGATGTAAGCTTCTAAAAATCTAAATGGTGATAAACTGACAACTACTTTTTTTTTAAAAAAAAAAAAAAAATTAATTTTTACTATTTCTATTTTTTAAAAAATTCTGACCTCAATTTGTAAATTTAAGCTCAAATATATATATATTTTTTTTCTCTGAAGAAAATTTTCTTATCCCTGAAAATACATTTTCCATGGAAACAAACAAAAAGAATTAAGAAAAATACCTTAGATCCAAGAGGGAAATCCCCAAGATTAGCCCAATGCCCTTTCCTAACGTACCGATCGGCAACCGAAATCTTCCTCAGTACATCAATCAACAATCCGACCGCATAGTCCGCACAATCCGCAGAAAACACATCTCCGGCATTGGCCACCGAGATTCCGCGGCTCCGGCACTCTGACACATCAATGTGATTGATGCCGGCGGTGGTGGTGACGATAAGCCTGAGAGAAGGGAGAAGCTGGAGAATGTCGGCGGTGACCGGAGGCCCGTTGACGGTGCAGAGCATAGCCCGCACAGATTGGGCATTGACGGCCAAGAACTGATGCAGAGGAAGCTCTGAGTCCAAAGCTTTCAGAAGATGAAACTTACTGGACAATTGGTCCTCGAACATTGTGAGAATTAGCGGTGCATTGAGGACAATGACCTCTGGTAGTTCTGGAGATCGGCCATCGTTTTGTTGTCGGTGATCGGAAACTGCCATTTATGGCAATTTGACGGTTTTAGAGAAGTGAAAGACAGTTTAGTGACTTTAATCCTGTTTAGTCTATGTTAGATTGAACCCAAAAATTCAAAATTATTATTATTATTATTATTTATTATTTATTTTTTATGTTTCTTCTTTTCAGTTTTTTGGATTTATTTGACTGTTTCCCGTCGCAGAGGATAAAAATCTTGGTGAACGTGCACCGTTGACGTCAAGAGAATCTTTCTATTTTTTGCAATATAATTCTGCTAAAAAAAATATATAACAATAATAATAATAATAATAATAATAGTAATATTTTTTTTACCCTTTCGATCCCATACCCAATAATACAAAATGGAAGCTTTCAATCTATCTAACATATTTCACGAATCATCCAAGTTTTTAATTAAGTATACTCGAAGATTTATAAGCATTGACAAGCTAATTAAAATATCTTCAATGTTAAATTATATTTTATTATTAGTATTTTTAAATTTTAACATTGATATATCATCTTCAATAGTAAATTTGAATATCAATACTAAATTTTGACATTACTCTTCCAAAAACATATGATTAAAAAAAAAATAATAACATTGGTAAATATATATTTTATTTAACTATATTAATATATTAACCTAGGTTCTATTTCCTTTAACTTTAATAATTGAAAAAAAAAATTAAAAATTAAAAATTATATTATTTAATAGTGTGAATCATTGAAGTTCAGTTGCAAAAAATGTCTATTGGCTATTTGATGTCAAATCAAATTTGACACCAAAAATGCCATTCATATTTTTTGAAACCTGGCATTGAAAAGTACATAAACTACAACTAGATTAACTATGCTCGTTTTTGACATTGTATAATTGTCAAACCATAACTATGCTACTTTTTGGCCCGGCATAGATGTCAAATCACAACAAAGCTATTTTATTACAGTGGAGTTAGCTAGCAAAAATGTCAATTGGCTTATTGTGTCAAACCAAATTTTGAAACGAAAATGCAATTGATATTTTTTCGAACGTGCTATTGGAGTGCACATAAACCACAACTATACTATTTTTTGGCATTGCAATGAAAAAATGCAATGCCATTTGAAATGCTCTTATGCCCATTATTTATACATATATTGTATAAATAATGATAATAATAATAATAAAAAATACTAGCTAGCTTTTTATCTAAGGTACTATGATCAAATCTAGCAACAAAGAAAAAACTAAAGTTAGTTTTTAGAGAGTTCAAGTAAGTAATACTTTTTTTTTTTTTTATGTAAGTAAAAAATTAATTTGATGCAATTTGCTTATATATATATATAAATATATTTTACTAGATAATGTTGGCCAGCTTATGTTGCCTAATTGTTGTTTCATTACATATAGTTCAGATGAAAAATATATAATATAAATTATATGTAATCAGGTACTACTCAAAGTAAAATAAGAAGCTAGCCCATCATATACTGTTAAATATTTATATATTTAATGGACAAAATAAATATTTGTGAAATATTTTGTTATAAAAAAGTGGCCGCATAAATAATATGATATTTCATTTTCTTCCTATCATACTAAAACATAGCTTAAAAGCTTCAGATAATTATAACCATGATTGTATACGTGTGTGTGCGTGTGTTTTTTTTTTTGGGGATTTGGTCTAATCGAATCCAAGGTTTAAAAATTAAATGTTGGTGGTCATTGTCATATAAATGGTCATAAAGAGAACTAATTAAAATTACAACTTGAAAAGAATAGGATAAAGAAAGGAAAAGATAGAAAATGAGCAGAGAGAAGCTTTAGTTCATTAAAAGAAGAAAAAATCAATTTAATGTTCTAAATTAAACTAAGTAGCAAACTCTCTGTCAAAAAAAAAAAAAGAAAAAAAAAGGAAGTAGCTAACTTTTTATCTAATGTAATATGATCAAACCTAGCTACAAAGAGAAAACCAAAGGTAGTTTAATCTCAAATTAGATCGGAGCATAACAGTTATAATATACAAAGCATATATAACCAAAAACGTATATTTTTAGTGTGATTCTGGATTTAGCATAACCATATTCTCTCTTGCATACCAAATATATACACACGTTTAGCTATAAACAAAATGCATTTTGTTATGGACACTGTTTCATCTGCAAGTTCACAGACATTGGCATAACAAAATTGTATGCAACAAAGTCTGAAATTCTTCTTCCTTGAGTTGTATAAGATATGCTGCAGCCAAAGGCCAATAATATTTGCAACTTCATTCTTCATAATTAGTGTGTTCTTTCAAACTTTCAAACTGATCAATAACCAATTTTCTTCCTGTTTTTACTCCTCTTCAAACAGACTTTTCTCTCTTCCTCTCCCAACCGAGGATATATATATATATATATATATCAAACACTTTACTCTTCCAAAGCATACAAAAAAATAATAATAATAAATAAATAAATAAAATGGTAAATAGCCCAATTCAGCCTCTGAAGCCATCGAATGAACAAGAAGGCAAGGGTTTGGTTTTCGACTCATCAGTTCTTCAACACGAATCTAACATTCCCTCGCAGTTCATTTGGCCGGACCACGAAAAGCCAGGCTCCAATGCACCAGAACTTGAAGTTCCACCGATTGATTTGAAAGGCTTTCTCAGTGGAGATAGCTTGGCAATCTCAAATGCATCTCGGTTGGTCAATGAGGCATGCAGGAAACATGGTTTCTTTCATGTTGTCAACCATGGAGTCGACCCCGAGCTTATTGAGAAAGCTCACAAGTACATGGACTTGTTTTTTGGTATGAAACTTTCAGATAAGCAAAAAGCTCAAAGGAAGATTGGTGAGCATTGTGGATATGCTAGTAGCTTCACTGGGAGGTTCACCTCTAAACTTCCATGGAAAGAAACACTTTCTCTCCGATTCTGCCCCGATGAGCAGGCCTCAAATATTGTTGAGGATTACATTGTCAATGCACTGGGTGAAGATTTCAGACAATTTGGGTAAGTAACACATCAATTTTTACTCTATCTGCGTACATATATATATATATATATAATATACACATACATATACACCAAGAAATGATCATTGTTGTATATACAGTGGTGATAGGATGCTCATGCCTAGCGTAATTTGGGAAACAACGCCTAGTAGAATAAAATTTGATATCTAACATGGTTCGGTTTATGTTTTTCCCAGGAAGGTGTATCAGGAATACTGTGAAGCCATGAACAAACTCGCTCTTCAAATCATGGAGCTATTTGGAGTGAGCCTAGGCGTTGGCAGAGAGTATTTCAGAGAATTCTACGAAGGAAACGATTCGATAATGAGATTGAATTACTACCCAAAATGCCAAAAACCAGATGAAACACTAGGTACAGGACCTCACTGTGATCCAACTTCCTTAACAATACTTCATCAGGATCAAGTTGGTGGCCTTCAAGTACTTGTAGATGATATATGGCACTCCATAACTCCTCTACATAATGCTTTTGTTGTCAACATTGGTGACACATTCATGGTATGTGAATAGTACTCATAAAATTTAAGCTTTCTAGCTAGGACGTTTGTTTCATTGGAAAATATTGTCCATATTATCTATATGTCCGGACAAACAAATCCATATCTCCTATTACAGCTTTGAACCAAAAGAAAATTGAGTAATTTGGTAAGGTTGCTGAAACATGAAAGTAATTAAAGTTGGTTTTGATTTTTTTCAGGCTCTTTCAAATGGGATATTCAAGAGTTGCCTGCATAGAGCAGTGGTAAACAACACCAGTGTGAGAAAATCGATGGCTTTCTTTTTGTGTCCAAACAAGGAGAAGGTTGTAACTCCACCAAGAAGTTTGGTCAATACCCAAAATCCAAGATTGTATCCGGATTTTACATGGCCAACTTTGCTTGAATTTACCCAAAAACATTACAGGGCAGATATGACAACCTTAATAGCTTTCAGAGACTGGATCAATGGACAGAGTCGAATGAAACCGGTTCTATAAAAGTTATTATTATTATTATTATTTATTTTTTTTTCCTTTTTTTTTTTTTTGGTTATATTTAATTAAAATAAAAAAGACCATGAGTTTGGGGGAGAATTGGTGTCTATTGTGGGTATAAAAAGAAAAACCCACCATAAACATCAGAAAGAGAGTCAAGTGTCTGTAATTGGGCTATTATTATCATTATTATTATGAAAAGAAGCAATTTGCAGGAGTATAGAGGCATTATGAGCTAAATTGTTTCTTTTTTATTTATCTTTTTATTTGTTTTGGAAAATGAATCAGTTCATTATTTCATTCTACTGATTATTTATTTGCTTTTATGGTCATAAAATCTACTAATTAATTACTATACAGTGTTTGTTGACCTCCCAAATCCACTTGTTGACTTCTAGATATTGGTATGCAAAATGTTTTGACCAAGAACAAATGATCAAAAAGAAAAGATGTCAAGCATAAGTTTTATCCTTTTCCTTTTCCCTGGAGTTCAATGGCCTAATTGCCATCCGAGTAGAACCCATGTACAGCGGCATATATTAAATTTCAATCTACACCATCTGCCATAAGTTACTTGAATAAACAAGAGGCTTCATGCAAAAATCTTCAAACATGATTGAACAACTATCCAGCAAGGAAACACAATTATACTCATTGATATGTAACCAGAGAGAGCCGAAGGCTTAATTGAGAAGAAAGCCTCCAAATTCCCAACATAAGATCATGCAAATCTTTGGATGACTCGGGTGTAAAGACACCCAAATGTGGTGAAAGCATGACATTTTCTAGTTCAAAGAGCTCTTTAGAAACATCATGCTCATTCTCAAACACATCCAAACCAGCACCTCCAATCTCTCCATGAACCAAACTGATATGAACCTAAGTCGACTTGCTCCTAAACCAGTATTATACTAGCTCAGATCGAAATTAAGTTCAGATTCTTATAGTCACCTTGACCCTAACCTTGGTATATGGTGAAGATGCCACAATAGGTGATAGATGTCCTATTGATAAGTCAAACTAAAACACTCGATCTTTATTCGATGTTTTATGTATTCAAAGAGAACAAAAAGAATTTTTCTCATAAATAATTTTTGAATAATAATCTAAGCTGCCATTCCATTTAAAAAAATAAGCCCTTAAATAGGCTAAAGTTACAAAATATCAAACCCTGAAACAACTAGATTAATTTCGGCCAACGTAGAAAGAAATTAGGAGAGTGCCGATTTTTTCCAAGTTTCCTAAACTAACTTATATTAATTAATTCCTTAATATTGAAATAGTAATTAATTAGTTTACAATCAAAATAATAAAATATCAACCTTCCTAAATCAATTTGTCCAGCAAATAATTAAATAAAAACCAAAATAAAAGACTATATTGATAGGACCCGCCTCAGGAACCCTCCCAGGATCTTCGGGTGGCCCCGCCTAGTGAAGTCCCACTGGACAATCCCTAGAGAATATCCAATGAAATCTCATCTTAAAACGTGGACAACAAACACAAGCTCCCAAACACCTCTCACATACCCTCTCCACATCTCTCCTCATATTCGGCCAGTAAAAATATTCTTGCAATATGGACAAAGTTTTTACAACACCAAAGTGTCCTATTAAGCTCCACCATGACCTTCCTTAACTAACAATTCACTAATGCTACAATAAGGCACACAAAGTTGACTTTTCCAAAATAAATACCCCTAAAAGATATAGAATTTATTATAGCCATGTTTAGCACAATTTCTATATATTTCACCAAAGTCACTATTACACATTGCTTTTGTAACGTTGTTATCTATTTTGCAAATTGAAGAAACTTTATATTAATTTCAATGGCTGCATTTAAATGGCTAGTATATCAAATACAATATATATATGTATAGATTCTAGATTATAGTGCTATAATTGATGCATGTTCAATTGTTTATATTATGATCGCACTAACACTTTAAACTTATTTTATTCTCTAGACTTGATTCTTCTATTTGTATAGATAGTTTATATAATTTTGAATTTTTAAGTTTGAAAGTAGTTGATCCAATATACAATGCTAGCTGCTGTATAAGAGTTTTAATCTCAATTTCAGAAATTTGTGCATTGCTTTGCAATTTGTCTTTCACTAATTAAAACACAGAAAGAAGAAATTAAGAATATGCAATTTGGATTTTGAATAATTAGATTCCTATTGATCTCATTAGTAAACCAAAGCCATAGTGGTGATTTTGTTCAAACAAGCATGTGATTACCATTAAGTTCTTTGACTATGGTATGATCTTATTTGTATAATTTGTTGTGTTTCTTAATTACAACAAGCTTTTTAGGCTATATCTATGTAATGTTTAGATTTTACTTTTTCGAACTGTATTGGGTTGATGATGATTACTGCTAATACATATGGGAAGAAAGAAAGTTGGGATTGTCGGGTTGAGAAGAATTGGCATAGAAGAAGCCAAAAGGCTTGAAGCCTTTGGCTGCAGCATCTCATACAACTCAAGGAAAAAGGGCTTTGTTGCATACCCTATTTATGCAAATGTTTGTGAACTTGCAGATGATATGGATGAACCCGCCATCATATTGGGAGCTTGTGTTTGTTGTCCACGTTTTAAGATGAGGTTCCATTGGATATTCTCTAAGGATTGTCCAGTGGGACTTCACTAAGCGAGGCCACCCGAAGATCCTGGGAGGGTTCCCGGGGCGGGTCCTGTCAATATAGTCTTTTATTTTGGTTTTTATTTAATTATTTGCTGGACAAATTGATTTAGGAAGGTTGATATTTTATTATTTTGATTGTAAACTAATTAATTACTATTTCAATATTAAGGAATTAATTAATATAAGTTAGTTTAGGAAACTTGGAATAAATCGGCACTTTCCTAATTTCTTTCTACGTTGGCCGAAATTAATCTAGTTGTTTCAGGGTTTGATATTTTGTAACTTTAGCTTATTTAAGGGCTTATTTTTTTAAATGGAATGACAGCTTAGATTATTATTCAAAAATTATTTATGAGAATAATTCCTTTTGTTCTCTTTGAATACATAAAACATCGAATAAAGATCGAGTATTTTAGTTTGACTTATCAATAGGACATCTATCACCTATTGTGGCATCTTCACCATATACCAAGGTTGGGGTCAAGGTGACTATAAGAATCTGAACTTAATTTCGATCTGAGCTAGTATAATACTGGTTTAGGAGCAAGTCGACTTAGGTTCATATCAGTTTGGTTCATGGAGAGATTGAAGGTGCTGGTTTGGATGTGTTTGAGAATGAGCATGATGTTTCTAAAGAGCTCTTTGAACTAGAAAATGTCATGCTTTCACCACATTTGGGTGTCTTTACACCCGAGTCATCCAAAGATTTGCATGATCTTATGTTGGGAATTTGGAGGCTTTCTTCTCAATTAAGCCTTCGGCTCTCTCTGGTTACATATCAATGAGTATAATTGTGTTTCCTTGCTGGATAGTTGTTCAATCATGTTTGAAGATTTTTGCATGAAGCCTCTTGTTTATTCAAGTAACTTATGGCAGATGGTGTAGATTGAAATTTAATATATGCCGCTGTACATGGGTTCTACTCGGATGGCAATTAGGCCATTGAACTCCAGGGAAAAGGAAAAGGATAAAACTTATGCTTGACATCTTTTCTTTTTGATCATTTGTTCTTGGTCAAAACATTTTGCATACCAATATCTAGAAGTCAACAAGTGGATTTGGGAGGTCAACAAACACTGTATAGTAATTAATTAGTAGATTTTATGACCATAAAAGCAAATAAATAATCAGTAGAATGAAATAATGAACTGATTCATTTTCCAAAACAAATAAAAAGATAAATAAAAAAGAAACAATTTAGCTCATAATGCCTCTATACTCCTGCAAATTGCTTCTTTTCATAATAATAATGATAATAATAGCCCAATTACAGACACTTGACTCTCTTTCTGATGTTTATGGTGGGTTTTTCTTTTTATACCCACAATAGACACCAATTCTCCCCCAAACTCATGGTCTTTTTTATTTTAATTAAATATAACCAAAAAAAAAAAAAAAGGAAAAAAAAATAAATAATAATAATAATAATAACTTTTATAGAACCGGTTTCATTCGACTCTGTCCATTGATCCAGTCTCTGAAAGCTATTAAGGTTGTCATATCTGCCCTGTAATGTTTTTGGGTAAATTCAAGCAAAGTTGGCCATGTAAAATCCGGATACAATCTTGGATTTTGGGTATTGACCAAACTTCTTGGTGGAGTTACAACCTTCTCCTTGTTTGGACACAAAAAGAAAGCCATCGATTTTCTCACACTGGTGTTGTTTACCACTGCTCTATGCAGGCAACTCTTGAATATCCCATTTGAAAGAGCCTGAAAAAAATCAAAACCAACTTTAATTACTTTCATGTTTCAGCAACCTTACCAAATTACTCAATTTTCTTTTGGTTCAAAGCTGTAATAGGAGATATGGATTTGTTTGTCCGGACATATAGATAATATGGACAATATTTTCCAATGAAACAAACATCCTAGCTAGAAAGCTTAAATTTTATGAGTACTATTCACATACCATGAATGTGTCACCAATGTTGACAACAAAAGCATTATGTAGAGGAGTTATGGAGTGCCATATATCATCTACAAGTACTTGAAGGCCACCAACTTGATCCTGATGAAGTATTGTTAAGGAAGTTGGATCACAGTGAGGTCCTGTACCTAGTGTTTCATCTGGTTTTTGGCATTTTGGGTAGTAATTCAATCTCATTATCGAATCGTTTCCTTCGTAGAATTCTCTGAAATACTCTCTGCCAACGCCTAGGCTCACTCCAAATAGCTCCATGATTTGAAGAGCGAGTTTGTTCATGGCTTCACAGTATTCCTGATACACCTTCCTGGGAAAAACATAAACCGAACCATGTTAGATATCAAATTTTATTCTACTAGGCGTTGTTTCCCAAATTACGCTAGGCATGAGCATCCTATCACCACTGTATATACAACAATGATCATTTCTTGGTGTATATGTATGTGTATATTATATATATATATATATATATATGTACGCAGATAGAGTAAAAATTGATGTGTTACTTACCCAAATTGTCTGAAATCTTCACCCAGTGCATTGACAATGTAATCCTCAACAATATTTGAGGCCTGCTCATCGGGGCAGAATCGGAGAGAAAGTGTTTCTTTCCATGGAAGTTTAGAGGTGAACCTCCCAGTGAAGCTACTAGCATACCCACAATGCTCACCAATCTTCCTTTGAGCTTTTTGCTTATCTGAAAGTTTCATACCAAAAAACAAGTCCATGTACTTGTGAGCTTTCTCAATAAGCTCGGGGTCGACTCCATGGTTGACAACATGAAAGAAACCATGTTTCCTGCATGCCTCATTGACCAACCGAGATGCATTTGAGATTGCCAAGCTATCTCCACTGAGAAAACCTTTCAAATCAATCGGTGGAACTTCAAGTTCTGGTGCATTGGAGCCTGGCTTTTCGTGGTCCGGCCAAATGAACTGCGAGGGAATGTTTGATTCGTGTTGAAGAACTGATGAGTCGAAAACCAAACCCTTGCCTTCTTGTTCATTCGATGGCTTCAGAGGCTGAATTGGGCTATTTACCATTTTATTTATTTATTTATTATTATTATTTTTTTGTATGCTTTGGAAGAGTAAAGTGTTTGATATATATATATATATATATATCCTCGGTAGGGCGAGGAAGAGAGAAGAGTCTGTTTGAAGAGGAGGAAAAACAGGAAGAAAATTGGTTATTGAGTTTGGAAGTTTGAAAGAACACACTAATTATGAAGAATGAAGTTGCAAATATTATTGGCCTTTGGCTGCAGCATATTTTATACAACTCAAGGAAGAAGAATTTAAGACTTTGTTGCATAAAATTTTGTTATGCCAATGTCTGTGAACTTAAAGATGATACAGTGTCCATAACAAAATGCATTTTTTTACAGCTAAGCGTGTATATATTGGGTATGTAAGAGAGAATACGATTATGCTAAATCTAGAATCACACTAAAAATATACGTTTTTGGTTATATAAGCTGTGTATATTATAACTGTTTTGTTCCGATCTAATTTGAG
Organism: Ziziphus jujuba; assembly: GCF_031755915.1. NCBI lineage: Eukaryota > Viridiplantae > Streptophyta > Magnoliopsida > Rosales > Rhamnaceae > Ziziphus > Ziziphus jujuba. Next base: position 15,313,857 of record NC_083389.1, on the reverse strand, counting down.
ATTAAACTACCTTTGGTTTTCTCTTTGTGGCTAGGTTTGATCATATTACATTAGATAAAAAGTTAGCTACTTCCTTCTTCTTCTTCTTCTTTTCCTTTTTTTTTTTTTTCTTTCTCTTGACAAAGAGTTTGCTACTTGGTTTAATTTAGAACATTAAATTGATTTTTTTTCTTTTTTTAATGAACTAAAGCTCCTCTCTGCTCATTTTCTATCTTTTCATTTCTTTATCCTATTCTTTTCAAGTAATTTTAATTAGTTCTGTATGACCATTTATATGACAATGACCACCAACATTTAATTTTTAAACCTTGGATTCGATTAGACCAAATCCCCAAAAACACACACACACACACACACACACACACACACGTATACAATTATGGTTATAATTAGCTGAAGCTTTTAAGCTATGTTTTAGTATGATAGGAAGAAAATGAAATATCATATTATTTATGTGGCCACTTTTATATAACAAAATATTTCACAAATATTTATTTTGTCCATTAAATATATAAATTTAACAGTATACCATGTGCTAGCTTCTTATTTTACTTTGAGTAGTACCTGATTACATATAATTTATATTATATATTTTTCATCTGAATTATATGTAATCAAACAATAATTAGGCAATATGAGCTGTCCGACATTATCTACTAAAATATATTTTTATGTTATATATATATGTATATATATATATGCAAATTGCATCAAATTAATTTGTTACTTACTTACATAAAACGAAAAGGTCTTACTTACTTGAACTGTCTAAAAACTAACTTTAGTTTTATCTTTGTAGCTAGTTTGATCATACTATGTTACATAAAAAGTTAGCTAGTATTTTATTATTATTATTATTATTATCATCATTATTTATATGACATATGTATAAATAATGGGCATAGGAGCATTTCTAATTGCATTGCATTTTTTCATTGGAATGCCAAAAAGTAGTATAGTTGTGGTTTATGTGCTCTCCAATGGCACATTGCAAAAAATGCCAATTGCATTTTTGGTACAAAATTTGGTTTGACACTAATAAGCCAATTGACATTTTTGCTAGGTAACTCTACTATAATAAAATAGTATAGTTGTGACACCAATAAGCCAATTGACATTTTTGCTAGCTAATTCCACTATAATAAAATAACATAGTTGTAACACCCCGTCCCAAATCGCACCGGAATCCGTGCACGTTGACCGAGGTTGACTGTTGACCGTTGACCAAAGGGGTCAAAAGTTGACTTTTAGACTCGGTGGGAATATCGAGATGACTAGGGCACCGTGGCGAAGTGCACGATGCCACGAGTTCGTAGACTGGTAGCACGTCGAAAACGGAGCTACGGTTTGAAAGTTATGGACGAAACAAGTTGCGGTCCAAACTGTCCAAGGGGTGCCGGAGTTGACTTTTTGTTTATGGGGAATTGAGCTTTGACTCATGCATGGTTGTGAAGTGCTCGTCGATACGAGTTCACAGACTAGCGGCACGCTCAAAACGGACATTCGGTTAAAAAGTTATGGACGTTTGAAGTTTACCGGATACCGTATTATTTTAATATTTTTTTTGGGTCGGTGAACAGTGAAACGCCACGTGTCAGTTTCTGATTGGTCCACGTGGCATGAACAGTGTCACGCAGGGTTTTAATTTTGAAAAACTCTCGGGGAAGAGAGAGAAAGAGAGAGAAGAGAGAGAGAGAGCCACCGCCGGCCACCGGATTTTGCCACTGTTCCGGCCGAGTTACTGTACACGCGCCGGACAGAAAGCTTGCCCACCTCATTTCCGGCAAAACCTCCAAATTTCACGGCGAACGGCCGCCGGACGCGCCCGGATCGGACGTCCGAAGTTTGGCGGCGATTTTTCCCCCTCCACCGCCGGCCACCGCGAATCGGCACTATTCCGGCCGATATACAGTACACGCGCCATACACCCAGCATCCTCTCCTCAAGTCCGGCCTACCCACCAAAAATCACGGCCATCGGACCACCGACGCGCCGGGATCGGAGCGTTTTCCGGCGAGGGGTCGAAAATCTTCAAACGGTGATTTCTCCGCCGTCCGACCTCCGTTTTGCTCACCGTCGGTCCCGTTGGATTGCTCTCCTCACGATCTACAAATCTGCAAAATTTCACAGCAAACGGCCACCGCCGGAAAATACTGTTCCGGCGACGGTTGCCGGTGACGTGGCGGCCCGCCGGAAATTACTGTTCCGGCGAGTACCCGAAAATTTCCGGCCAGCTCCAGTCTGCAGTGTTCGACCTCCTGAACCCAAATCCGACTTCCGTTTCCACCAATTCGCGACGGTTTGGGAGAATTGCGGAGCCGAAACCCGAAAAGCTTCCCGATAAAATTCAAACCCCGTCGGGTACGATCATCGAAAATTAAGATCGGATCTGTGATTAGCATCACTCGAGCTTCGATTCGGTATATGATTCGTAAATTTTAGTTATCGTTTGTATTTTGACCCCCCGGGTACCGGGTATTATTTACCCGAATAAAATATTAATTTATTTGACTGTCTGTGAATTTTGTTCTAGGAGCACCGGTGAGTCGTAGAATTGATCCCGTAGTGGATCATGGGTTAATTGCGTGCTCCAGGTGAGTGACCCACCTTCAAATTAATTTTGGGGAATTTAATTGATGAATATATTATGTGTGAATTAAATATTTGGAATTTAATTTCTATGTGCCAAATATTTATTGGATTTATTGTAGAAGTATTTATGAACTTATTGGATTTAAGAAAATGCGAATTCTACAAATTTATGCCGTGTGGAATTATTTTATGGTTTTGAGGATTTTGAAATTGGTGTGGTTTTAATGGTAAATTGGGCACGATTTGATTTTCAAATATTTCAAGGAAAATATTTGGTTATGTTGGTGATTTCAATTTTTATGAAATATGCCCATAAAATATTATGGGATTTGATTATGATATTTCGAGAAATTATTTATGCTTGGAAAAATGTGGATATTTGAATTGATGGATTTGGGAGTTGGTGGATTTGAAAATCATGGAATTTATGGTATGGATTATAAGGAAATTGTGGAGAATTTCCCGGTTCAAGCGGATGGATTATGCCCGCTATGCTTATGAAAAATGTGAAATTTGTTTTATGATTTAAATTTATGGATTTTATGATTTTTAGATGCACCGTGCACGTACTGGTGTTCTGATTATGTGATATGGTATATGTGATATGGTTAGTGTGCACACGGTTGTGATTAGCGCGCAGGTGGGTGTGATTAGCGCGCAGGTGATGTGATTAGCGCGCAGGTGGGTGTGAGTAGCGCGCGGTTGATATTATGAGGGTGTCCTGTGGATGCCATCGGAGAGGGCGGCCACCCCCCTTTGGCCGGGACACCAGGTTAGCAGCGGCGCTGTGGGACGCCACGCGACCGTATGCCGGTTTCTTTCTATAACCTCCTGTCTGGCGGTACCTTGGGACGCTGGGTACTGTTGGCGCCACTGGTATATAGTGGGTGCATCAAATGATTTTCAGAACTGTGTTTTAAAAATAAAATGTTTGGAGACTGAATTGGAATTAAAGATATAATTGTTACCGCTTCTGGTATTTAATTGATGTCTTGGTTTCGGGGAATATGGATAAAGGGTTTTGTGAAATTGTTTTAAAAGGGGAACCTTTCCAACTGAGAGAATTGTAAGGGTTTTGAGAGAAAATATTATTTCCAAATAATTATTATTTATACTTATTACTGTGATAATATATGGTATAGTAGTAGGGTCGCTCACTGAGATGATTAGCATCTCACACTCTTAAATTCCGTTCCTCTAGGTACCAGGTTGTCGGTGTTCACTCGGAGCGGACTTGATCTTCCTCGCTGTTTTAGTTCGGCAGTACCCTGTTATTCTTTTATTGCAGTTGTAATATTTCTTTCACTCTTGTTGTATTTATTTTGCACTGGATTACTGTATTTATTTTTTTTAAGTACTGCAATTTGTGGAACCAATTTGTAGTTTGTGGGAGGAATAAGGGGATATTTTTGAAGTGTGTTTTCAGTGCAGGTAAATTTGTGGTAAGTAAATCCCTTAGGGGAGGTGCTGCCGGATTTTCCGTTGGAAGGTTCGGTGGTATTTCCCTGGGATCAGGGCTGTCTAGGGTTCCGGAGGAGGAATTCTGGACGGGTCTTGACATAGTTGTGATTTATCGGTGGTATTTCCCTAGGATCAGGGCTATCTAGGGTTCCGGAGGAGGAATTCTGGACGGGTCTTGACATAGTTGTGATTTAACAATAGGTCATATTTTGGCTGAGTGGTCTAAGGCACCGGATTTAGGCTCTGATACCAATTGTTAGTGCTATCATAATATAAACAATTGAATACGCATCAGTTATAGCACTATAATTTAGAATATATATATATATACATTGTATTTGATATACTAACCTTTTAAATACAGCTGTTGAAATCAATATAAAGTTTCTTCAAATTTGCAAAACAGAAAACATGTAACATCCCGTCCCAAACAACATTGGAATTTTCTTCATGTTGACTGAGGTTGACCGGGTTTGACTATCGTTGATTGAGAGGGGTCAAAATTTGACTTTTTGATCTGGATGGAATTTCTCTTTGACTGGGGTATTGTTACAAAGTATGCATCGATTTGAGTTCATAGACTAGTAGCACATTGAAAACAGAGCTACCGTTTGAAAGTTATGAGTAAAACAAGTTGAGGCCCAAAGAGGGCAATATCACATACGGGTGGTCTGTGCTGTCATAGATGGTATCAGAGTCGGACCCGGATCGGTGTGCCAGGGAGGACGTTGGGCCCCAAAGGGGGAGGATTGTGAAGTCCTACATCGGTTGGAAAGGGGAACGAAGCATGGCTTATAAGCGTGTGGATATCTTTCCCATGCGAAGCCTTTTAAAACCTTGAGGGCTGGGTTGTAAGAGGATTCCCTAGGCCCAAAGAGGATAATATCGCATGCGGGTCGTCTGGGCTGTCACAGATGGTATCAGAGCTGGACCCGGATCGGTGTGCCAGTGAGGACGTTGGGCCCCAAGGGAGGAGGATTGTGAAGTCCCACATCGGTTGGAAAGGGGAATGAAACATGGCTTATAAGTGTGTGGATATCTTTCCCTTACAAGGCCTTTTAAAACCTTGAAGGCTGGGTTGTAAGAGGATTCCCCACGCCCAAAGAGGACAATATCGCATGCGGGTGATCTGGGCTGTCACACATGGATTCCCCAGGCCCAAAGAGGATAATATCGCATGCGGGTGGTCTGGGTTATCGCAGATGGTATCAAAGCCGAACTCGAATCGGTGTACCAGCGAGGACGCTGGGCCCCAAGGGAGGAGGATTGTGAAATCTCACATCGGTTGGAAAGGGGAACGAAGTATGGCTTATAAGCATGTGGATACCTTTCTCATGCGAGGCTTTTTAAAATTTTGAGGGCTGGGTTGTAAGAGGATTTTTTAGGCCCAAAGAGGACAATATCGCATGCGGGTGGTTTGGGCTGTCAAGGGGTCAAAATTTGATTTTTTGATCTGGATGGAATTTCTCTTTGACTGGGGTATCTTTACAAAGTATGTATTGACCCGAGTCCATAGACTAGTAGCACATTGAAAACGGAGCTACCGTTTGAAAGTTATGAGCAAAACAAGCTGAGGCCCAAAGAGGACAATATCGCATACGGGTGGTCTGGGCTGTCACATAACAACGTTACAAAAATAGTACCTAATGGACATACTGCTCTCTAATTTTTTTCTCTCAGGTTTTCACCAAATAGACACTATAGATGCCCCAAAATGCTAATCTCCATTGTATGTATCGTATTATTCTAACCGGTAACTTATTTCCAATTTTTATATATATATATACAAAATAATCAATAAATAATAATAGTAATATATATATATACAAAATAATTAATAAATAATAATAGTAATAATATAATATATATAATGAATAATAATAATATAACAATAAAAATAGAGAATAAATCAATCGAGCTTTTAGAGAGAATGAGTCTTCTAGTCCAATGGGTCAATCAAAGTATTACAAAGAGTGTATGCCCAAGGACTCTACTGAAAAATGTTGATAAACAAGCAAATTCCATTACTAGTATAAGCAAGTCTTGTAAGTAAGTCACATGATTATGGCTAGTTCACATGAAAAATCTAATATAAAATTTCTAAGTAAGGAAGATGCATGGTGAGAAACTAACAACTACTTATTATTTTTTAAATTATTTAAAATTAAACAAAAGCTAAATTTTGCAACCTCTACTTGTAATTCTTTTCAAGAAATTTAGTTTAAAATAGTTTACTCCAAACTTGAAATACATTTTCTTAGAGAAAATTTGTAACATCCTATCCCAAAAAAAGGCCCAAATTTTCAAAACTTTGATTGGTTTTGACCAACTGGACAGTTTAAAGATCCTAGGTTTGACTTTTTGTATGGTCAATATTTTAGGTTGACTGATATACCGCTGTGTAGAGGATGTCGATATGAGTTCATAGATTAGCAGCATGCCAAATTTTGAATTACAGATAAAAAGTTATGGTTCTAAAAAGTTTTAAATATTAGTTTTATATCAGTGTCCAAATCATTCCTAGATTTTTATTTGTTAGTAATCCGAGGCTCTACATATATGTTGGGAAGCGTGTCTAATAGGAAACAAAATGCAAAAATACTTGTTTTCCCCCCAAACCTGAGAAACTTCTCTCCAGATCCATGAGTCCAAACTATGTCACCTTGAACATGTTTAATTCCCAACCAGGTCACCGCCATTTTTTCAAATTTTGGCCATGATCTATCTACATGCACCAGCCATATTTTCGGCCAAACCGTCTGTCAACATGCCAGAATCAGCCGCTTGAAGTCGATGGCGACCGTTTCTCACTTTCCGGCAGTTTAGCTATTTTTCGACCGTTCCAGGCCAACCCATACACTGCTTGTAACAGCCCAGACCACCCGCATGTGATATTGTCCGCTTTGGACCCAGCCCGCATGGTTTTGTTAAAACGCATCGCAAGGAAAATGTATCCACACCCTCTTTTAAGGCATGCTTCGTTCCCCTTTCCAACCGATGTGGGATCTCATAATCCTCCCTCCTTGGGGCCCAGTGTCCTCCCTGGCACACCGATCGGGTACTGGCTCCGATACCATCTGTAACAGCCCAGACCACCCGCATGCGATATTGTCCGCTTTGGGCCCAGCCCTCACGGTTTTGTCAAAACGCGTCGCAAGGGAAAGGTATCCATACCCTCTTTTAAGGCATGCTTCATTCTCCTTTCCAACCGATGTGGGATCTCACACTGCTCCCCCCGTTTTCGTACCTTTTGAATCCATTCCCATACTCTATTTGTCAAGATTCCTCGTCGTTTGAAAGATACGTTAATAGGAGGTTTGGTCGAGTTTTGCAACAAGTTTTTCGACCACCGCTAACATTTTTCAACTGAGGTAAATACACCATTGTAATCCTTATTTTTTGGGCTTTTCATTGATATAAAATTTGTGAATTTAAGATATTGTTTGATAATTTTTTCATTTTTGGATCAATTAGTTAAATACTAAAAAATTTGGACTGTGTTTGGATAAAATTGGTCAAATTGGACAAAATTAAAGTTAGATTAGTGTAACTAGATATTAATAGGACCCATTATGAAAAACCCTAATTTTGGATATTAGGTCCTAAAGGTATGCAGTATAATTGAACTGCTCGGTGTCCAATTTATGTAATTTTATAGTTGTACAAATTATTTTAAGACATTTGGTACACATCAATGTCATTGTTTAGTTGTTGGAGCCTGAGAAATATTTTATTATATTATAGGTACTGGTGTTGAGACTAGAGGCGATCCTGAGGAGGAGCAAGAGTGAGTATTGACAGTGCAGTGAGTGGTTATATTTCTAAAATATTTTGGGCATGTAGTATAATATATATTTGGTTTGAGTCTTTTACATATATATATATATATATATGTATCATTTGATTTAAATGTTTATTTTATGTATATGTGAATATTTGCTTTTATATATATGTTTGTTATTATTTTATATAACTTTTGACAATATTTTAAATGGTTTCCAATTTTACTGAGTTCATAATGGACTTATGGTATTTAAATATCTTGGTATTTAAATTGAGGTTTTAATCATTTTGGAAAATAGATCTTGAGAAAGCGAATTGTTGAAAATTTTATGTTTTTAAGCATGTTTAAGTGTTTTATAATTTTATGTGCTTAAAAATGGTTTATGTTGATATATATTTTACTGTGGTATTTATAGTTTTGGCATTAAAATATGATTTGGAATTTTTAAAATATTTAAGCAGATTGTTGAATTTGAATATATGTTTTATGATATAGTAGTGTTTGAAAATGTATGATCTTACAAGTATTGTTTTATGGATACTATATTGTTTATTTTTAATTGATGCACCATATAATATCAATGTTTCAAATCAGTATTATATTATAGCATGCAAGTTTGCCACGATACCTGTAGTAAAACAAGAGGTCTTGAGAGAAAGTCTTATTGAAAAAAAAAATATTATTTTCCTAATATACTATACCACTCATTGAAATTTTTCTATTTTACATTCATTCTTTTAGGTCTAAGCAATTGGTTGGTAGTCTACCTTGCGCACCGTTTGTTATTTTGTACTTTCCACAACAACAATAGTATTTGTCTTTCTTTACTTATCATTATAGACCTATTTATATTAGTTGTACTTCTAAATTTTACAAATACTTTTAGAATGCTCTTATTTAGATATTTGGTACAGTATTGACCGTACTATGTATGTATAGCATGGCATGTAGTATGCCGAGTTGTAATTGTAGACTCTAATCGTGGATTTGTATGCTCTTGTGGTTTTATCTTTATATTGAGATATTATTTTTTATGATATATGTTGCTTGTCTGCGGTTTAAGTTTGGTTCTATAAATATTTCTTTAGGGATTGCCTAGTAAGACTTTGCCTAGTAAGACTTTATTAGGCAGAACCATCTAGGAGATCCAAGGTTCCCGGAGTGAGTCCTATCAAATTTCTTGTTCATGGAAATATTTTTCCATATATTTTCCATGGAAACAAACAAAAGAAAGTAAGAATATTACCTTATTAGATCCAAGGGAGCAAGAGTGGAATCCCCAAGATTAGCCCAATGCCTTTTCATTACATACCGATTGGCAGCCGAAATCTTTCTTAGCACACCCATCAACAATCCGACCTCATAATCTACACAATCCGCGAAAAACACATTCGGGCACTCCGACAAGTCAATGTTGTTGATGCCAACGGTGGTGGCGACGACAAGACTAAGAGACGGGAGCAGCAGTAAAATGTAGGCAGTGATCGGAGGTCCTTCAATGGTACAGAGCATAGCTTGCACATATTGTGATGGACTGCCAAAGACTGGTCAACAGGAAGCTCCGTCTCCAAACCTGTCAAAAGATGAAACCTACTGGAGAATTCTTCCTCAGATGATGTGAGAAGTAGTGGTGGTTTGAGGACGACGACCTTTGGTAGTTTCGGACATCTGCCATCGTTTTGTTCTTCGGATAAATAAAATCTGTTGCTCTAGATAGTATCTATTTTTAATAATCATTTCCAATTTTTTGACGCCTGATAAATATTATAAAAAAAAAAATTAAAATATTATATTATATTAATAATTTGAAGAATAAAAAATTTGTGGAACCACCTTATTTGTTTTTTTCTTTTTTTTTTCTTTTTTTCTTGGGGATCGGAAAGTGCCATTCATAGAATTTTTGAAAGTTTTTGGAAGTAAGAAGATAGTTTGGCTTTTTTTTTAAAAAAAAAAAATAATTTTATATTTATCAAATTATTTATTAAAATTTTAATAAATAATGATATAGTGTTATATAATTGATTTTTCTTTTTATAATTATAAAATTTATATGTTAAATAATTATTGTTTTAAATAAATTTAGTAAATAAAGTATTACATTTTTTTTTCATTGTTTTTTCAATTTGCTAAAATGTTTCTCATCGTTGAGGATAAAGTTTCTGGGCATTAATATTTGTTAGTGGCATGTAGCAATTACTAATTAGAACAATTTGTTATGTGGAATTGACTCAATTAGTGTGCCTGTCTAACCTAACGGTAGTAGATTCGAAACATACGGTCAAGATTATCATCAATGATAAGAAGATAATATATATATATATATACGAAAATTTTATGGTGAGGACGGTCCGCATAGTATTAACGACGGTGTCTTAGAAAATCGTCACCAATACTATGAAAAACCGTCACCAATACTGTGGTCCACATGAGGACCGTCCGCACCATAGACGGACTGTGTATATATATATATAGAAAAATTCTATAGTGTGGACTGTCGTATGTGGATCTGTAGTATTAACGACGATTTCTTCAGAAACCGTCGTCAATACTATAGGTGCACATATGGATGGTCTCCATCATAGATTGATTCTGTATATATATTAGTTTTTTATTTAAAAATTTTAATTTTAAAAAAAGTGATTTTTTTTTTTAAATAGACATTAAATTCAGTTCCCATATCCATCGGCTGTCACTGTCACCGAATAGCTTGCATTTGAGACGCACTCGATTTTTTTCTTACCAAGTATATTTTTTAGTTTGGATTATCTTTTTGTGTTTATATATGCACAAGCGGACCAAAAAAAAAAAAAAAAACAATTAATTGTCCAATTGTGACTCACACAAAAGAAAAAAAATAGTGCAATTGTGGCATACACAAAATAAATAAATAAATAAATAAATAAAATAAAATAAAAGAACAGTGCAATTGTAATTCTTATTAAAAAAAAAAAACATTGCATTCTTTTTTAATATTTTCATTTACCTTTTCCAATTGCATACCCAATAATAAATAACGGGAAACTTTCAATATCTTGACAAATCATTTTGGTTTTTAATTGCATACATTCAAAAATCAATAAGTATGGACAAATTATTGGTAAGCCCATTTTAAAATATATTTAATGGATAAAATAATATTTATTAAAAATCTTACTGCATAAAAGCTGGCCACATAAATACTATAAAATTTCATTTTCTTCCCATCATGCTAAAACATATAGCCTAAAAGCTTGAGATAATTATAACCAATATTGTGGGTGTGCGCTTTTTATTTTTTATTTATTTTTTTTGGGATTTCGATTTTGTGTTCTGGTCTAATCGAACTAAGGATTTAAAATTAAATGTTGGTTGTCATTGTCATATGAATGATTATCAAGAGAACTAACTAAAATATGATACGATTAAGAAAAAGAACTATTAAAATTATAACTTGAAAAGTATAGGACAAAGAAAAGAAAAATAAATTGAGCAGAGACAAGCTCAAGTTCATAAAAAAGTCAATTTAATGTTCTAAATTAAACCGAGTAGCTAACTTTTTATCTAACTTAATATGATCAAACCTAGCTACAAAGAGGAAACTAAGGTTATACAGTTTAATTTCAAATTAGAACAAAACAGAACAATTTTATTATACATAGGATATATAACCAAATGTATATTATTAGTATGGCTCTGCATTACGCATAACCAAATTCTCTCTAACATACTCAGTTTATTTCATAAAAAAAGGAAAAAAAAAAAAAAACAAAAACACTCAGTTTATACGCGTTAAGTTATAAACAAAATGCATTCATTGAAGACATTGTATCGGCTGCAAGTTCACACTTCACAAACATTCGCATAACAAAATTGTATGCAACAAAGTCTTAGATTCTTGATCCTTGAGTCGTATAAGATAATGCTGCAGCCAAAGGCCAATAATATTTGTTTTACCAAACTCCCCATTTAAACCTCTTGGCGTTTTTTATCATCCATATCTCGACTTCTTCATTAATTATTGGAGTGCTCTTTCTAACTTACTCAATAACCAATTTTCTCCCTATTTTTCCTCCTCTCCAAACATACTGTTGTCTCTCCCTCTCTACCAAGGATATATATAATATCAAACACTTTACTCTTCCAAAACACAAAATAAATAAATAAATAAATAATAAATAAAATGGTAAGCAATCCAGCCCAGCCTCTGAAGCGAACGAATGAAAAAGAAGACAAGGGTTTGGTTTTCGACTCATCGGTTCTTCAACACGAATCTAACATTCCGTCGCAGTTCATTTGGCCGGACCACGAAAAGCCAGGCTCCGATGCACCAGAACTTGAAGTTCCACCAATCGACTTGAAAGGCTTTCTCAGTGGAGACAGCTTGGCAATCTCAAATGCATCTCGGTTGGTCAATGAGGCATGCAGGAAACATGGTTTCTTTCATGTTGTCAACCATGGAGTCGATCCCCAGCTTATTGAGAAAGCTCACAAGTACATGGACTTGTTCTTCGGTATGACACTTTCAGAGAAACAAAAAGCTCAGAGGAAGATTGGTGAGCATTGTGGATATGCTAGTAGCTTCACAGGGAGGTTCACCTCCAAACTTCCATGGAAAGAAACACTTTCTCTCCGATACTGCCCTGATGAGCAGTCCTCAAACATTGTTGAGGATTACATTGTCAATGTATTGAGTGAAGATTTCAGACAATTTGGGTAAGTAACACATCAATTTTACTCTATCTGCATATATATATATATATGAATATATTCTATTGGATGATATTGAGCTGTTTATGTTGCCAAATTTGTCTGACTATATGTAATCCGGATGAAATATATATCCAATGGATTATATGTAATCAGAAGTCTAACATCGCCCAATAACAAATCACTGTATATATTTATATATAATATTCACCAAGAAATAATTATAGTGGGTAAAAATCTTATCATGAATAATACAATACTGAGTACTAGTATAAAATGGTTGAATTAATGTCTTTCTCAGGAAGGTGTACCAGGAGTATTGTGAAGCCATGAACACTCTCGCTCTTCAAATCATGGAGCTATTTGGAGTGAGTCTTGGAGTTGGAAAAGAGTACTTCAAAGAATTCTACGAGAACAACGATTCCATAATGAGATTGAATTACTATCCAAAATGTCAAAAACCGGATGAAACACTGGGTACAGGGCCTCATTGCGATCCAACTTCCTTAACAATCCTTCACCAGGATCAAGTTGGCGGCCTTCAAGTACTTGTAGACGAAAAATGGCACTCCATAATTCCTCTACATAATGCTTTTGTTGTCAACATTGGTGATACATTCATGGTGAGCGAATTGTACTCATGACCATTAAGCTTTCTAGCCGGAAAATTTGTTTCATTAGATAATTTTATCCACATATTCTATTTGTTCAGTCCAGAAAAAAAATTCATATATATCTCCAATTACCACTTTGACCCAAAAGAAAATTACTTAATTTGGTAAGGTTGTTGAAACAGAAAGTAACGAAAGTTGAGCGTTGATTTTTTTCAGGCTCTTTCAAATGGAATATTCAAGAGTTGTTTGCATAGAGCAGTGGTAAACAACACCAGTGTGAGAAAATCTCTTGCTTTCTTTCTGTGTCCAAACAAGGAGAAGGTTGTAATCCCACCGAGAAGTTTGGTCAATTCCCAAAATCCAAGATTGTATCCGGATTTTACATGGCCTACATTGCTTGAATTTACCCAAAAACATTACAGGGCAGACGTGACAACCTTGATAGCTTTCAGCGACTGGATTAATAGACAGGATCAAATGAAATCGGTTCTATAAAAATTGTTATTATTATTATAATAATAATAATTATTATTATTATTATTGTCAGTAGTAGTACTAGTAGTACTTTTCTCTTTTTTTGGTTTTATTTAATTAAAATACCATCTACACCAGAAAGAGAGGGAAGTTCCTGTGATGTTTATGCTATTGTTATTATGTTATTGTTGGAGAGAACCGTGTAAATGAAAATAAGCAATTTGGAGGAATATAGAGGCGTAAAAGAGCTGGATTGTTTCTTTTTAATCTACCTTTTTGTTTGGTTTTGAAAGATAAGTCAGTTTAGTGCCGGTTATTTTAATCCACTAATGAATTTCTATACGCTTTTTGTTGACCATGCAAATCTGCTTGTTGACTTCTATAAATTGGTATTTATTATGTTTAACAGGTTAATGATAGCCAAGTGTTAAATCAGTTGATTTTTTTTTCTTTTATATTTCTAGATACTAAAATGACATTAATATATTTTTTAGTTAGCTTTTATTTTTTGTAGAAAAAATAAAGAATTTGGAGCCTCATGAAAAAAATATGGAAAAATTCAGATAACAAGGTAATTTCGTTATATTAATAGAATATATATCTACACACACACACACACACACACACACACACACACACACACATATATATATATATATATATATATTTCATTATAGTAATGAGTCCGTCTATGATATGGATGTTTGCATGTTTTTATCATGCGGACTTTATTATTAACGACAGTTTTTGAAAAAATCATTATCAATACTATAACATAGAAATGAATATTTGACGACGGTTTCTTTAAAAATCATCGTCATATTGAAATACGCACCGTAAAATTATCTTTATAGTAATAGCATATAAATGTATATATTGACATAATAGTTAGTTTTAAGTAAAATAAATCTTATTTTATTAAATTAAAATTCATCCTTAATGATTAAGGTATCACATCAATCGTTGGGATTTGAAATTCAAAAAAGTGGTCAAATATAGGATTAATAACATATAAAAACATTGTTTACAAAAAGTGAGCCATATTAAGATCTTGCGCTTAATAAATATAATATTAAATCTCAATCATTACTGCAATCTAAAAGCTAAAATATGAAGATTTTACGTTAGTCGTTATATTAAATACCTTATATAAGCCTGATTAATTGAAATAAATTATTAAAATTTACATGAATCTTACAATTAAATAAAAAAAAATGGGGTTGACTGTACTTTACAACTTTTTATTTGAAAAAGTTGCATCTTTCTTCCTCAAATTTAAAATGTTTTGATATTGACCTCAAATTTTAATTTATTTATTTTGATCAAAACTGATACTTTGATAAATGGTGGTTAAAGATTTGAGTAGACTTAGGGATGTGTCATATTGTATCTATTTCTGTCATGGCTTATTCCTGCTAAAATTTTTCCATCCAAATAAGAGATGTTAAACTTTTGTATTAAAATATTAAAATTCCAATCTATTTATTAAATTGTCATATAATCCGTAATCATGTTAAACTTAATTATAACATTTTTATATAAATAAAATAAAAAAATTATTACAAAAATATTTAAATGTATACAATCAATGAAAACATTATACTTGATTAACAAAGTATTACATTTTTTCCTTGTTTTTTCAATTTGCTAAAATGTTTCTCATCGTTGAGGATAAAATTTCTGGGCATTGATATTTGTTAGTATTATTTATTATGTGAAATTGACACTATTAGTGTGCCTTAGAACCTATATCTACGGTAGTGGATTCGAATGGTGACGATTATCATCAAGGACAAAAAGATAAAATATATATATATATATATGTAACACCTCGTAACAAAATAAAAATAAAAATAAAAATAAAAATATACATGATTAAACAAGTTTGACCAACTTGACTAAGTTTGACCAAGTGAATAATATATGGGTTCAAGTTGACTTTTTCAATAGCCAATATTTTTGGTTTGACTGAGGTACCATTATGTAGATCTCGTCGATACGAGTTCACAGACTGGTGGCACACCAAATTCTGAGTTACGGATAAAAAGTTATGGTTCTGAGAAGTTTTAAGCATAAATTTTAAATCAGTGTCCAAGTCAGTCCCCAATTTTTGTCTGTTAGTGATTTAGCCTCTATATAAGCCTCGGTAAATGTGCCAAACAGGAAGAAAAGCCCAAAAATAACCATTTCCTCTCCAAAACCCCAGAAAAACACCCCAGGCCCACGGGGCCGAACCGACCTTTTTTACCTCCAACTAGGTTTACGCCGTTTGACCCATCTTCGGTCACCACCTTGCTACACGCACCGACCAGAGAGGAGCAGGAGACAGAGACGAGCTCGGCCGCAAAATTTCACGGCCACCGGTCGCCGGACGCGCCCAGATCGGGCCGAAGAAGCCCGACAGTCGGAAATTTTCTCTCTCCTCTTTTCTTTGTTTTCCGACCAACCCAACTCGATCCATACCTCTATCTTGCCATTTTTGACCCCTCTGAGTCCATTTCCGTGGTTAGATTGCCCAAAATCCCCACCATTTGAGAGATCACTCAAGTTCAAGTTCGGTCGAACCTTTACGTCAATTTTTCGGTCACCGGAGGAGTCACCGGACCAAGGTAAGACCACTGGTGAACTTCTTGTCTCTTGAGCTTTCCGTTGACTTATAATTTGTGAATATTGGAGGTCGTTTAATAATTTTCCTATTTTTGAGGTTACTTGGCTAATTTTCGGAGAAATTGGGACTGTGTTTGGACGATTGTGGTTAAAATGGTTAGAATTGAAGTTAGATTAGTGAAATTGAATAATATTAGGACCTAATTGGGGGTTCAATTTTGAAATATTAGGTTTCGGGTGAAAATCCCCAATTTTGGGTATCGGGTCCTAAGGACACGCGGTATAATTGGACTGCCCGGTGTCGAATTTATGTAATTTTGTAGTACTGTAAATTATTTTGAAACATTTGGATTATACAAGTGTCTCTGGTTTAGTTGTTTAGAGCCTGAGGAATATTTTATTATATTACAGACACTCGAGTTGAGCCTGGAGGAAATCCTGTAGAGGAGCAGGCATGAGCATCTACAGTACTGTGAGTGGTTATATCATTTTTAAATGATTTGGGTATATAGTATAGTATATATGTGGTTTAAATATTTTACGTATATATCATTCGATTGAAATGCTATTTTATGCATATATAAATATTTTCTTTTACATATATGTGTTATCATTTTATATGACTTTTGATAATATTTTAAGTGATTTTCAATTTTAATGGGTCCATAAATGGACTTGTGGTATTTAAATATCTTGGTAATTAAATTGAAATTTTAAATCATTTTGAAAACTATTTGGTTTGACAAACCAGATTGAAAATCATATAATTTTAAGCACGATCAAATAGTTTATAATTTTATGTGCTTAAAATTGGTTTATGGTGAATATATTTCACTGTGGTATTTCTGGTTTTTTTATGAAATGATGTTTTGAGATTTTGAAGTATTTAATTAAACGGTGGAAGTTTAAATGTTAAATTATGATTTATGATACAGTATTTTTTGGAAAAGTATATTTATAATCTTACAAGATTGTTTCATGTATACTGTATTAGTTATTTTTAAATTAATGTACTATGTAATGCTAATACCTTGGATCAGTATTATATTATATTATATTACCGTGCGCTGGGTTTACCACGGCCGTGAGGTTGGTTTCATCCAACGGTTATCTATTATTATCACGGACTGTGAGGTTGGGTTTATCCGACGGTTTATTATTATTACCATGGTGCTGTAAGGTTGGTATCATCCAACGGTTTATTATTGCCACGGACCGTGAGGTTGGGTACGTCCCGACGGTTATTTATTATTTCCACGACACCGTTCATATATTGAGGGTCGTGAGATGGGTGTATCCCACGGTTTATAGATTGGTACATCGTATGGTACATTGTATATGTTTGTATAGATTGTTGATTTACAAATATTGTGGTAATTTCTGCATTTTCATATTTACTTGGTGGAACTGCATTTATTATAGTTTATGCTCAAATGTTTATATTTGAATTTGAGACATTTCATAATATTACAATGATCGTTCATTCATACTTTGAGCATCGGTTTTTATGATATTAATTGGGGTACAAGTTTGGGTTTCATGAAATGATTTTAAACGGGGAACTTTTCAAAAGAGTGGAATGAAAGGTCTTGAGAGAAAGATTTTTCAGAAGTAAATCATTATTTTTCTATTATACTATGCCACTCACTGAGATTCTTTATCTCACGTTTTATTGTTTTAAATTCGTTCCCCTAGGCCCAGGCTTTTAGTAGCAGTCTACCTCGCGCACAGCTTACCGCTTGTTTCCTTCCACTACAGCAGCCGTATTTATCCTTTCTTTACCTATTGTTATCTTCTGGACTTATTTATTACTTATTTGTACTCATAGACTTTGTTAACACTCTTAGAATGCTCTGATTTTAATTATGGGACTCAGTAGAGACCATGGTACTCATGTGTGTAGTTATGGCCTATAGTACAGTAGGCCGGTTGTGGACTTATTTATATATATATATATATATTGAAGTATTAACGTTAATGCTGGTGTTTGATTATCTACGTTTTAAAGTGAGGTTCCATTGGATATTTTCTAGGGATTGTGCAGTGGGACTTCGCTAGGCGGGATCACCCGGGAGGTCCTGGGAAGGGTTCCCGGGGCGGGTCCTGTCATATATATATATATATATATTTATTTTTTATTTTAAAATTTTAATTTTAAAAAAAGTGAATTTTTTTAAAGTAGATATTTAAATTCAATTCCCATATCTATCTACTATCACTGTCACCGAATAGCTTGGATTTGAGACACACTTCATCTGGATTGTCTTTTTCTGTTTATATATGCATAAGCAGACAATATATATATATATATATATGGAGATTATATGGTCAGTTCGATCCTAATAATTTCCTATCCAGTTAAAAAATATTCTTTTGTTCTTGGTCTTTAGATTAATACCATCGATCCAGATTTTACTCACAAATTCCCTCACAAAAATCATCTCTCACGTACCCCACAGTCTTCCCCTCTTCTCCTTTGCTTCCATCGTTCCAGCAACCAGCAACCATGTAACACCCCGTCCCAAATCATCGGAAATTTACACGTCGACTGAGGTTTACCGGGTTTGACAGTTGACCAAGTGGATCAAAATGTTGACTTTTTGTTCTGGATAGAATTTTGCATTGAACAAGGCACCATTGCAGAGTATACATTGATATGAGTTCGCAGACTAGTAATGCATCAAAAACGGAGTTACGATTTAAAAGTTATAAGCGAAATAAGATACGATCTAGATTGATCAATGAACTTCGAGTTGACTTTTTAGTTATGTAGATTCTAGTATTGATACATTTGTTATATGAAAGTACTGTTTGATATGAGTACGTAGATTGGTGGTATGCCTAATTTGGATCCACGTTTAAAAAGTTATGAATTTGTAAAATTATAACTGAGATTGATTTTTACTGGATAGTCAAATATTTGAGAGAGTCCTTAAAATTGCATCATATGTCATTACTTGAAAATTGACCTGTATTATGGTTAAAAAGAGACACATGTCACGATGGAAAACTACCATGTGTCATATTAATTAAATATTATATTATTATATTATTATTTGATTATTTTGATATTATTTTATTTATTTCTTTTTCTTTTTCTTTTCCCCACGTGGGAAAACAGGGGTGGGGGGCATGGGATTTTCCTTTCTTTCTTTTCTTGTTTCTTCTCCTTCTTTCTTCTTCCTCTCATTCCTTCCCCTTCGCCGAACCTCCCTGTCACAACCTATTCAAATTTTTCCAGCTACCATTATGAGGCACGCTTCGGTCGATGGTGAAGCCCAGTCGTTGACGATCTCGGCCACCAAATTTGGCAGCCATCCGGCTGGCGACGCCCCCAAATCGGGCCGGCAAAGCCAGCGGTGGCCAATTCAGTTTTTCGGCAATCTGGCCATCACTCGGCCAAATTGATACTCTTTTCTAATATTTTCGGACCCTTTGAGCTCAATTTTGATATTTATTCAGCTCAATTCCTTGTTGTTTGAGAGATATGAGAAGTTGAACTTTGACAAAAAAATTTCGTTCATTTCCCAGCCACCGCCGATCGAATTGAGTCCAACGGAGGTTGGTAACGTATTACTTGTCTCTTTAGCTTTCTATTGATATCTCATTTGTGAATTATGGTGAAGTATTTTGAAAGATGCTATTTTTTAGTAAAATATTATTATTTTAATATGGTAATCTGTATGATTTATCTGTTTAATATTTAAATAATTATTATTTATATTGAAGATGTCAAATTGTGTTGAATTGAATAAATGTAGTCTTAAATTAATATTTCCAAAAGTTGAGAAGTTGTAAATTTTACTGTGAAGATATGGCGTCTAATAGAATGTATTTTTATATATTTAATTATATGTGAAATTGTATGTGGTTCTAATGATTTTTGATATGAATTGATTTGAAGGTTTGAGGAATTAATTATATTAACTTAGGGTGATAAAAAAAAATGTTTATGTATTTTATTATTTATTTATTTATGGAATTGGATTATTGTGGAATAGATTAATTTTATGAGATTATGGTTAAATTTTTATTAAATTTATTATTGATTTAAATGTTGAATAATGCATTTATGTTCTTGTAATTATGTAAGAATTTTTATATTTTTTTGGTGAAAATTGATTTCATGGATTTGAAAAATAATGTTTATTTAAAATTTAGTATTTCAACAAAATATATATATTTATGCATTAATTAATTTATTCATAAACTTGATTTTATCTTATTTTATCAAAACTCATTATTTTAATAATACTAAAAACAATTTAGTGTTTTTAGATGCACTATACACATATCAGTATTCTATAGTTGTGGATATGATTATTGCGCAAGTGGATATGATTAGCGTGCAAGTTTATTTATAGAGTTGTTCTGTGGTTGCTATCGGACCAAGGGTAGGCAGGGTATAATGCACAGTGAGTATCAGCCGTCCCTGTCCATGGCCAAGACGACTGTTAGCAACGACGCGGTTGGACGCCACGTTACCCTATGCTGGTTTCTCTCTTTAACATCCATGTCAGGCTGTGCTTTGGAATGCTGGGCACCGTCGGACACCATTGGTATATAGTATGTACATCAAATATCTTTATATATATATATGTATATTATGTTTGTATGTATTACATTGCATGGGGCGATGATATGATGTGGTCCATGAAGAGCTAGTCTCATAACTATGTTGCCTACGAGTATAGGGGATCGGACAGCCAATCTAGGCAACCATCTTGGACTATATTGGTAGCAAGGTATCGGCGACAGCTGGAATCATGGATCGCATAGCATATTATAGAGTATCGTTCGTACTTCCGATGTGAGTGTATATTTTATAATATATTTTTAATTTTAAAATATTATTTTACTTATATTATATTATCTTAACTATTCATAATCTGATTTTTTTAACATTATACTTAATTACTTTTATTGTCATCATTATTGTTAATATTATTCTTGTTATTAATATTATTATTATTATTAATCATGATTTCGTTTACAATTATTATTATTATTATCATCATCATTATACGGAATCTTTGGATAAGTGTCACAGCCTACAGATAAGAAAAATAGTCACTGGGCAAGTATAATAGTCTTTGGATAAGTGGTAGCCTTTGGGCACGTAAGATAGCCCTTGGAACAGCTGTGATTATGTGATAGCCTTTGGATAGGTGATTATTCTTGGATAGATATGAGAGTACTCGGGCATGTATGGTAATATAGTAGCCTTCAGGAAAATTATATTAATATTATTTTTATCATTAAAACAACTGCTATTAGTATTATTGTTGACGTGGTGATGTGTTACTATTTTTTCCATATTACGCATTGGTATATTTGTAAAATGATATTTGCAATGTATTTGGAATCTATGGCACTA
Source organism: Ziziphus jujuba (assembly GCF_031755915.1). Lineage (NCBI taxonomy): Eukaryota > Viridiplantae > Streptophyta > Magnoliopsida > Rosales > Rhamnaceae > Ziziphus > Ziziphus jujuba. The sequence goes on along the minus strand of NC_083389.1, from coordinate 15,292,262 downwards.
TGTGGGTGGTGTGGGCGGATGTGAATAATTAAAGGTATTTTGTGTTGTTAATATTATTTCTAATACATGTACTTATGGATAGTGTGATATCGAAATGCTGTAAATTGTGGGAATCATTGTAGTAAGGTAGGAGGAATAATGAGATATTGTTAGAAGTGAGTTTCTGTACAGGAAATTTTATGGTCAATCTTACCTTTAGGGGAGATGCTGTCGGATTTTCCATTGGAAGGTTCGGTGGTGTTTCAAAAATATTTTGCATTTGAGGTCCCAAAAATGAAAGCCAGCCACCATTCATCCCAAAAAGAGTCATTGCCATTCAGCCTGTACCACTACCCTGACTTTTCGAAAGCCACGGTCCAGTAAGAGTCGTCGCTGTTTAATTTGGTTTAGTTATCTTACAGTGCAGTGGACATAAATGAAAGTGAAATATTCCATAAATGTGTATTACTATCTCTATCACTTGAATACAATATTCTTATATTGAGTTATATTTTGTTCATGGTCACAACAAGTTAAGAATTTAATTAAAAAAAAAGTTACCAATGCCTTGGAGGAAGGGGAGAGCGTTTGCAAATAAGATTGCCATGCATTCTTCTTGGAGAGGCTCTGTGACACCCCGTCCCTAAGTACACCTGAATTTCTTTCACATTGATAAAGATTGATCGGGTTTGACCGCCATTGACCGAGGAGGGATAAATTTTGATTTTTTTGAACCAGATGGAATTTTGCATTGACCGAGGCATCATTGCGAGGTACGTGTCGTCCCAAGTTCGTAAACTAGTCGCACATCAAAATTGGAGCTACCATTTGAAAGTTATGAGCAAGACAAACTACGGTCCAAACTGTTCGAGGGTGCCAAGTTTGATTTTTTATTTTTTGTAAAATTTTGTTTTGACTCTTATATGTTTGCAAAGTACTGGTTGATACGAGTCCATAAACTAGCGGTACACCTAATTTGGGCATTTGGTTGAAAAGTTACGAAGCTACAAAGTTTTTCGAATACCATATTATTTTATTATTATTTTAAGCGTGTGTAAAAAGTGCGCACAGTGTGTGCCATGTGTCATTTTCTCAGCCAATCCCATGACCGCACAGTGTCACCAACGGGTGGCTTTTAATTGGTTAAAAATGCATGTGGCCCGTGTGAGAGAAGAGAGAGAGAGAGAGGAGAGAGCCATCACTAGCCACGTGTCATTTTCTCAGCCAATACCGTGAGTGCATAGTGTCACCCACGAGTGGCTTTTAATTGGCCAAAAATGTGTGTGGGCCATGTGAGAGAAAAGAGAGAGAGAGGGGAGAGAGAGAGAGGAGAGAGCCACCACTTGCTATTTGAACCCCTTCGGGCCATTTCTCTCCCACACGCACCTGACCACCCTCACCACCCTTCCATTTTCGGCTAGCCACCTAAAATCCATGGCCAACCGGCCACCCACATGCCCCGATCTAGGCCTCTTCCTGCGATGACCTGTTTTCCTTCTCCAACCGATTTCTCCCAAACCAAACCTCTGTTTGCCTCATTGGATTGCCCATCATCATATCTACCTCCCCACCAAAAATCATGGCCAGTGGCCACCGGATGCGCTGCCGAAGGTGACAGTTTCCGATGACCACGATTGCTTGTCAGAAAACTTGATTCCGGCGAGTTCCTGATCATACCACCTACCCTTTCCCACTAATTCAACCTCCCTGAGTACAAATCTGAGGTCGATTTTCTTCAATTCGTGGCGGTTTGTGAGATCCAAGGACATTTAGTCTGAAACATTTCTGATGATATGTCGGCCACCATAGGTCCTATCTTCCTAAAGTAAGACCTGATTTGTAATCCTTACCTTGCAAGCTTCGATTCGGTATATTCATTTGTGAATTTTGGACACCATTTGTATTAGCTCCCCCGGACACCCATGTATAATATATTTGAATAAAATATTAATTTATTTGATCTTGTATAATGTTGGTACTTTAGGTGCACGTGTAGATCGTGAGACTACTTACGGAGGATCTTGATTGATACATGCATTTGAGGTGAGTGATCCATCTTCAAAACTATTTCGGGTGATTAATTATATATATTACGTATTAATTGATTATTTGGAAAAATATGTTTTATATGTTGGAGATTAAATGAAATTGCTATCTAAATTTATATTGCCAATTTATGATAATTTTTAACATATGTTTTAAATTATTATTAATGATTGTTATGTTTATTATTGAATTTACAATTCATAATAAATGTGTTTATATAGATTTATGCATTGTGGATTTTTATTGCGATTTTAATGCAATTTTATTTAAGTTGATTTTTTAGAATTTGTGAAAACATTGTTTTAAATTATTATGTTTCGAAAATATTTTATGTATTTGATTATTGATGGATTTGATCTAGCTATGGTGAAATTGATGGAGTTTCAATCACAGATTTTAAGTGATGAGATTTTGATGATGGTTTAAAGGTGATGTGGACTAATGGATTTGAAAAGTGGTACTTTATGAGATTGTTATATTTGAAAAATTATGATTTTGATTTTAGACACATTTATACAGTATTGGTGTTTTGTACTATATATGTTGATAAGTGCATAAGTTGGTATACTCTCCCATGGAATGCTATGGACCTGAGGGCAGACAAGTTTTATAAAATGTACATAAGCCGCCCCCCCTTTATAGCCGGGATGATGGTTGTAAGTAGCGGCACTGTTGGGATGTCAGGTGATCGTATGCAAGTTTCTCTCTTTAACCTCCCGTCAGGTGGTGCTCAGGACCCTGGATACCGTCGGGCATTACTGGTATATAGTGTGATGCGTCAAGTTATTTTTCGATATGAATTTCAGCTAAAATGTTTTTATTTAAAATTGTATTTAAATCAAAATGTATTTAATGTTGTTTTATTGTTTATTTCGATTTGAGATTTAACATAAATTTCATGGAAATTTTATTATGTTTTTAATTACTTATTCTTATTAATGTTTTAAAATGCAATTTGCCTTGATTTTACTAATTAAATTGATTTGGTGTTTTAAAATAATTTCTATTATATTTTAATGTGCTTTATTATATTTTTACCATTTATTTTGAATGGATATTTAAATTGATTTAAATATTTTTTATTTTTTTATCTAATTAATTGATTTATTCTGTTTATTTAAATATCTTTTGGATTATTTTAGTATGAATTTTATTTTATGATATTTTATTTATTTATCATTTTTAGTAATTGTTTCAAAAATTATTTTCATTTTTATTTTATTTGCGTTATAAATTTTAGATCTTTAATTTATTGTATTTTATTAGCAATTTATTTAATTAACTATTTCTTGATTTTGGGGTACACAAATATTGAGTTTTGCGAAAATGTTTTTAAAGGGAACGTTTCCAACTGAATGACCTGTAAAGGTTTTGAGAGGAAAATATTATTTTCAACTATTATTACTAAATCACTTATTTACTATTAATTAATCAAATTTATTATTATTATTGTACAGTAGATTAGGTCACCCACTTAGCATCTCATATTTTAAATTTTGTTCCCTTAGGCTTAGTGTCAGGACCCGTCCAGAATTCCTCCCCGGAACCCTAGACAAGCCCTGATCCCAGGGAAATACCACCGAACCTTCCAACGGAAAATCCGGCAGCACCTCCCCTAAGGGTAGGACTAACCAAAAATTACCTGCACTGAAAACACACTTCTATTTCCATCCCCTTATTCCTCCCATAATACTACAGATTGATTCCACAAATTTCAGCACTTCAAATAACAGCAACTCAGTGCATAAATAATAACTAAATGTCCAATACAGTATACAGAGTATTATACAGATAAATGTGAAATTTATACAATGACAGATAAGAAGTAATACAAGATGAAGAGGAAAAAGGGAAGAAATATTTCTTGAACCTTCGGCAACGAACTGAGACGTTGGGCTCGCCCCGGAAAAATCAACGTCTCCAACCTGGACCTAGGGGAACGGAATTTAAGAGCGTGAGATGCTAATCATCTCAGTGAGTGACCCTAACTACTGAACACCTTTAATATTAATAATATACCAAATAAAGGGATTTAATTAATCAATACCGAACAATTAAATAAATAAATAAGTAAACAATTGAGGTAACAATTTCTCTCAAAACCCTCACTATTCACTCCGTTGGAAATGTTTCCCTTTTAAAACATTTTCACAAAACCCGATATTCGTACTTCCCGAAAACCAAGGGACCAAATAATTTAATAAACAACAAATAAATAAATAAATACCCCAAATATAAATAAACTGCAATAAATTATAATAAATAATTTTGTACTCTTTGGGGTTTGAAACTCCTATCCGAAAAATTTGTACTTGACGCACCACACCATATACCAGTGATGCCCTCCGATACCCAGTGTCCTGAGCACCGACTGGCGGGAAGATTAAAGAGAGAAACTTGCAAACGACACTTCGGCGTCCCGACAGTACCGCTGCTGAAACCATCATCCCGGCCAAGGAGGGGGGCGGCTGTGTGCACTATATAAGACTTGCCTGCCCACGGTCCAATGGCAACTCACGGGAGAAATAATAATACTTGCGCGCTGAACCACATATACATATACCAGAACACCAATACCGTGTGAATGCGTCTAAAATAATTATTAAACCAACCGTACCGTTTTCCAAAATTACCGTGGGAAATATACCAAAATTTCTCACTTACCATCCCACATATTTTTATTTAACAAACCGGTACGAAAACATCGATAACAAATAAAACCATACCTTTTCTCGTAATACGAGATTCAACAAGTGAAATACCGCGGGCATAATTTACAAAATTAAACCACCAACTTAAACAAATATTTTTATAAAATAGTTAACCCAATTATACCCGAAAAAATAATATAAAATCCAAACACAACGAAATTCTGAAAATACTTGCTCATGTGTAATAAATACCATTTAATCACAATAAAATAATAATCAGGAATTTCTAATGACCCCAAAATTTCATTTAGCACCAATGGGTAAATATATATATAAAATAATATTTTTTCCCGATTATATTTAAAATACGTCATATGAGCATAAATTTCAGATATCAAATAAACACCAAATAAATATAATAAATTGTCCAAAATATTTTTAAAGGTGGGTCACTCACCTGGAGCACGCAATAATCCTAAGATCCACCATGGGATCAATTCCATGACTCACCCGTGCTCCTAGAACAAAATCCACACACAGTCAAATAAATTAATATTTTATTCGGGTAAATAATACCCGGTACCCGGGGGGTCAAACACAAACGTTATCCAAAATAGTCGAATAATATACCGAATCGAAGCTTGAGCGACGAGGATTACAAATCCGGTCTCCATCGACCCCAATTCCGCCGGAGGTGGCAAGAATTTGGCCGGAAAGCTTCGGCCGGATTTAAACTTGAGGGATCTCTCAAACGGTGGGGATTTTGGGCAATCTAACTCCGGAAATGGACTTAGAGGGGTCGAAAATGGTGGAATAGAGGTATGGGTAGGGCTGGGTTGGTCGGAAACTGCAAGAATCGCCGGAAAATTTCAAGTCGCCGCCGCGGACTTCACCGGCCCGATCTGGGCGCGTCCAGCGGCGACTGGCCGGGAAATTTGGAGGCTGAGGCCGCGGCGAGCTGGGCTTCACCGGTGGCCGGCATGTGTGGCTTTCCGACTACTGAAATCCGGCCAAAAGGCCGGTCAAAGAGAGCGGGGGAGAGAGTCGAAGGAGAGAAAGAGATGAAAAAAATTTCTGCTGGCTTTTTGACGGGCTCGGGGAAGAAGAAGGGAAGGAAAGGAAAAGGAAAAAAAAGAAAGGTATTTTCCCACGTGGGGAAAAAGAAAAGAAAAAGAAAAGAAAAAGAAAAAGAAAAAGAAAAAGAAAAAGGAAAATAAAATAAAATAAAAATAATTAAATAATTAAATAATAATAATATTATTTAAAATAATAATAAAATAATATGATATTACACATGGTTGACATGTGGCATCTCACCATGGTGACACATGGTCACCTTCATTAAGTCACATGTGGCACATCGTTACGCGTTTAAAAATAATATTAAAATAACACAGTATTTAAAAAAACTCTACAGGTCCATAACTTCCAAACCACATGTCCAAATCGGACGTGCCGCTAGTCTACGGACTCGTATCAACGAGCACTTCACAACCATGCATGAGTCAACGCTCAACTTTGCATGAATAAAAGTCAACTCCGGCACCCCTTGGACAGTTTGGACCTCAACTTGTTTTGCTCATAACTTCAAAACCGTAGCTCCGTTTTGAACGTACTACTAGTCTACGAATTCGTGCCAATGTGTACTTCGTAATGGTACCTCAGTCAACCTAGAATTCCAACTGGGTCAAAAAGTCAACTTTTGACCCCTTCGGTCAACGGTCAACAGTCAACTTCGGTCAACGTGCAAAAATTCCGACATGGTTCGGGACGGGCTGTTACAACCTTCCCCCCTTACAAAAATTTCATCCTCGAAATTTCTTACGTCGCTGAAACGCACAAGAACATCAATCGTGGATTTGTGCCTCGAGCTTCCACGTCGCTTTCTCGACTAGATTAATTCACCTTGAGACTTTGACTTGGGAAATTAGTCTTATTGACCCATACGCATTCTTCATGACTTAAAATCTGCACTGGTCGCTCCTTACATGACAGGTCTTCGATGTCCTTTCGTAGTAACAACATGTGAATTACGCTGCATGCCGATGTCTGCTTTCCCGAAAATATTAACTTGCATACCACAAAACCAATTCTTCCAATAACCCTGTAGAACCAATGTAACAAGAACTTGGCCTTCTCTATCAACCAAAGCATACGACCCTCTTCTATGGAGATAATTTCAAAACTTAATCTCGGACTTCGAACTCAACATCTTTTCCATGCACGTCGGCTTAACTCATTTGTCGATTCCTGAGCGGTCCTCAACTCTCTTGGATGACCTTTACCTTATTCATAGTCATCCGTAGGTGTCTGCATCCAATTCACGTTGGTCGTCGTACGGTGCTTCTCTTCACCTACTTCACTTCAATACAGTGGGGTTTGACACTGCCTTCCATGTAGGATCTCATACGAAGACACCTCGATGCTCGCTTGGTAGTTAATATCGTAACGAATCCTGCAACTTCCTTTATCGTGCCAAACCATAATGTCATCTAGTGAGCATTCCATACATCTTTGTATCCTTGGGGTGTATCACATACATTGAATCACGTGCTTCCTTTAGGATCTCCTTTTCCAATGCAACGATATCCTACTTTGGATTCTCAATTGGTGATACTTAACCCTTAAGTCGCTTTTGGAAAAAATATAACATAAAACAAATAATAAAATATATTTTTCAAATATACCTAACTTGCATAGGCAATTGTTAAAACTCCACATTGGAGCAATAGTAAAAACATGAATAAATGCATAAAATCATATCTTAAAATCCATAGCATAAAATAAAACATGCATGCTTGTAATGGAGGTACGTACGACACCTTCTAACATGCTACGTGATCCATGATTCCAACTGTCGCCGACACTCTGCTACCAATAGAAACCAGGGTGGTTGCCTATATTGGCCGTCCGATCCCCTGGACTCGTAGGCAACATGATTATGGGGCTAGCTCTACATGGACCACATTAGTTCGCCGCCTCCATATGGTGCAGTATAATATCAAACAATATAACATACAAATACATGTACGAACATAAACGAAAAATACTTGAATAAAACACCTTTAATTTCAAATATCACCTTGAAAGGTAATTAATTTTTGATAATCTATCGGAAAAATATCTGGACACCTTGAAATTGATCGACACACATCCACACTCAACAACAAGTATCGATTATGGGTGATGACCTTGCTAAACCGTTGATAGCCGATACACACCCTTAGACAGTCATTCTTCTTCTCCATGAACGCAACGGATACCATTCACGATGATAAGCTTGACCTAGTGAAACCTTTATCCACACAATCTTGCAGCTGAACCTTTCAGTCCTTTAACTTTACTGGAGTCGCACGGCATGGCGATACTGAAATAGATCGATGTCCAAAGCCAATTCAATAATGATTCGATATCCTTTTTACGGTCGTATACCAGATAACTTGCCGGGAAAATACTTCCAAATTGCTTCCCACTAATAGCGGTTTCAACGCTCACCATCTACTCGGGCAACAAATTTGCTTCGAGATAAAGGGAAAGAACGCTTTAAGACGGGAAAAACGAGAGATTAGACACGGATGGGATGCACAACAATGCACAGTCCCTTAGGAATACTAGAACCTAGAGCTCTGATACCAACTGTTAGGACCCGTCCAGAATTCCTCCCTGAAACCCTAGACAAGCCCTGATCCCAGGGAAATACCACCGAACCTTCCAACGGAAAATCCGGCAGCACCTCCCCTAAGGGTAGGACTAACCAAAAATTACCTGCACTAAAAACACACTTCTATTTCCATCCCCTTATTCCTCCCACAATACTACAGATTGATTCCACAAATTTCAGCACTTCAAATAACAGCAACTCAGTGCATAAATAATAACTACATGTCCAATACAGTATACAGAGCATTATACAGATAAATGTGGAATTTATACAATGACAGATAAGAAGTAATACAAGATGAAGAGGAAAAAGGGAAGAAATACTTCTTGAACCTTCGGCAACGAACTGAGACGTTGGGCTCGCCCCGGAAAAATCAACGTCTCCAACCTGGACCTAGGGGAACGGAATTTAAGAGCGTGAGATGCTAATCATCTCAGTGAGTGACCCTAACTACTGAACACCTTTAATATTAATAATATACCAAATAAAGGGATTTAATTAATCAATACCGAACAATTAAATAAATAAATAAGTAAACAATTGAGGTAACAATTTCTCTCAAAACCCTCACTATTCACTCCGTTGGAAATGTTTCCCTTTTAAAACATTTTCACAAAACCCGATATTCGTACTTCCCGAAAACCAAGGGACCAAATAATTTAATAAACAACAAATAAATAAATAAATACCCCAAATATAAATAAACTGCAATAAATTATAATAAATAATTTTGTACTCTTTGGGGTTTGAAACTCCTATCCGAAAAATTTGTACTTGACGCACCACACCATATACCAGTGATGCCCTCCGATACCCAGCGTCCTTAGCACCGACTGGCAGGGAGATTAAAGAGAGAAACTTGCAAACGGCACTTCGGCGTCCCAACAGTACCGCTGCTGAAACCATCATCCCGGCCAAGGAAGGGGGCGGTTGTGTGCACTATATAAGACTTGCCTGCCCACGGTCCAATGGCAACTCACGGGAGAAATAATAATACTTGCGCGCTGAACCACATATACATATACCAGAACACCAATACTGTGTGAATGCGTCTAAAATGATTATTAAACCAACCGTACCGTTTTCCAAAATTACCATGGGAAATATACCAAAATTTCTCACTTACCATCCCACATATTTTTATTTAACAAACCGGTACGAAAACATCGATAACAAATAAAACCATACCTTTTCTCGTAATACGAGATTCAACAAGTGTAATACGAGTTCAAGAAGTCTTCATTCTCCATTTTCTATCTTGTAATATTTCTTTCTACTTCATGTTGTAATAACTATCATACCTAGAATTTATAAAAGCTCTGTATACTATGTCAAATGTATTTATTTAATTATGCACTGATTTCTTGTTATTTATTTGAAGTGTTGGAAACTTGTGGTATTAAATTGTAGTAAGAAGGGAGGGATAAGGTGGTGCATATAGAGTGTGTTTTTTGTGCAGGAAATTTTATGATAAGTCCAACCCTTAGGAAAAATGCTGTCGAATTTCCTATTGGGAGATTTGGTGGTATTTCTTTAAGATCAATACTTGTCTAGGGTTCTAGTGAGAGATCTTGGGAGATTGGTATTAGAGCTCTAGGTTCTTGTATTCCTAAGGGACAGTGCATTGTTGTACATTCCATTCGTAAATTACTCCTTGTTGAAATCGTGCTAAAGTATTCTTATTTCTAAATTCTTGTTTGTTTCTTTAGAATTTGCTGCGATGCATAGGTGGGGTGCACGTAGTACCCGAGAGGCCTCGGCCGAGAGTTTTGGAAGCAAGTCAAGCCTTAGAAATCTTGTATCTCAGTTGACTCAAGCTTTAGGAAGCTCAAGCGGTAGCAACTACACCGTGGATCAAGCCTGACGATTGGTAGCTGTGAGCTTTGATGGAACCCAAGGTCCAGCCATAGCCGTGAATTGGCTGCCCAATACGGAGAAGATCTTAGAAGAAGGGATGCAGTGCCCTGACGAGGATATGGTTAAAATCTCTGGCTTCATGTTAAAGGGTGATGTGAGGAAGTGGTGGAAGATGGAGAAGACATATAGAAGACATACATGGGATCGGTTTAAGAGTGCTTTCACCACAGAGTACTACCCTCTTGCCTATCGTAAGGCCCAAATGCGAGAGTTTGAAGAGTTGCATCAGGGGAATATGACTGTTTTTAAGTACGAGGAAAAGTTTAGGGAGCTGTTAGAATTTTGCATGCATTTGATCCCGGATAATAATGCATAGAAGATAAGATTTATTGATGATTTGAATGAGAATATAGCCCTAACTCTTGCCGGTTCAGTGCATCTAACTTACCAGTCTGCCCGAGATGGCGCGCTTGAGTTGGAGAGGCAGGTCAAGATGTGTAGGTCGAGACATAGGTTTTTTTAGGGTTCTTATGTGGGGACACCTAGTCATGGAGCGTCAAAGAAGAGCCATAGTTCGGGCTCCTCTGGTAGCTGTGGACCGAGCCCGAGGATATTTTTCAACGGAGAGGTAGTCATCGTGTACCCAAGCTGCCCATCGTTCGATCAGTGGTGATGCATATCGGGTAGTGTCAATTGCATGGTGTGTGTTTTCAGTGTGGGCAGCCAGGCCACATGAGGAGGGATTGCCCCTGTGGTGATGGCAGGATGCTAGGGACAGGTCGGTAAGCACAGCATATCTGTCAGGACCCATCCAAAATTTTTCACCGGAACCCTAGATAAGCCCTGATCTCAGGAAAACCTATTAGACCTTCCAATGGAAAATCCGACAGAACCTCCCCTAAGGGTTGGACTTACCACAAATTTTCTGTACTGAAAACACATTTCTATATATACCACCTTATTCCTCCCATCTTACTACAATTTGTTTCCACAAATTTATAGCACTCCAAAATACTAACAGGGAATTAATGCAGTATTTAATAAAATGTGTCCAATATAGTATACAGAGCATTTTACAAATAAATATGAAATTTATCCAATGTCAGATAAGGAAGCTATACAAGATGAAGAGGAAAAAGGGAGGAAATGCTTCTTGCAATCCTTGTACCTAGGGGAACGGAATTTAAAAATATAAGATGCTAATCATCTCAGTGAGTGACTCTATCTACTGTACAATTATAATAGTAACGATAATTATAGCACATTTGATTAATTAAGAATAAATAAGTAAATAAATAATAATTAATTGAAAATAATATTTTCTCTCAAAACCCTCACCATTCACTCTGTTAAAAAGGTTCCCATTTTAAAACATTTTCGCAAAATCCAATCTTTTATGCCCCAAAAATCAAGGAAACAGTTAGTTTAATAAATAACTAAATAATCCAAATACGAATAAAATATAATGAAATATAATATAATAAAATAAATTTAGAATACTTACATTAAAGGAATATAACATAAAATAGAAATTCAACATATAATTCGTAAAATTGATTTAATAAATCAAAATAAACAGTACCAAAAATATAATTTAAATAATTACGAACAATCATGTAAAATAAGTAGTAGAGAAATACTGTAATATTCATTTTCAAATATTTAACCAGTCTATGTAATATTTTTATGGCAAGATGCATTTTAAAAACATTAATTTAAAATAAGTAACATAAAATATGAATAAATATATTTTATAAAATACTAATTGGAAATAGGTGATAAAACAAATTAAATACATTTAATTTTAAATACGAGTTTAAACCTTTAGCATTTGAAATTTATATCTGGAAAATAATACTTGACGCACCACACTATATACCAGTGATGCCCTATGATACCCAGCGTCCCGAGCACCATCTGGCAGGAGGTTAAAGAGAGAAACTTGCATACGGTCGCTTCGGCGTCCCAAAAGCGCCGCCGCTTAAACCGTCATCTCGACCATGAAGGGGAGCTGCTTATGGCCAATATCAAACTTGCCTACCCTCGGTCTAATGGCAACTCACGGGAGACATTATAACTTGTGCGCTCATCCACATACACAGTACAGAACACCAGTACTGTATGAGTGCGTTTAAAACAAATAACCAATTTTATTATTAAATACGCAATTTTTTCCAAAATTCACCATGGGAATTGTACCATTTTTCAAACTCACATTCCCACATTTTTCTTTAATCCTCATCATAAATCCATCACTTTAAAATCCATCAATTTGAATATACAAATTTTTCATTGGCATAAGGTCAAGCCATTAATATTTCAATACATAAAATCAATTAAATAATATTCCAAGGGCATAATTATATAATTTGAAACCACCAAACTTAAACAATAATTTTCTTGAAATACTAAAAATCAAATCATGCCCAAAAATAATATTAAAACCACATGAATTTCATATATAATTTAATTCCACAAAACCTCAATACCATAAAATAATTTCCACAATGCATAAATTTATATAAATGCATTTTTTATTAATCTAAATAAATTCACAAATAAATTCCGTAATAAATCAAATAATATTACTTTTACAATTCCTTTAAATATCAAATTGTCATAAAATCTAGATTTCCATAATTTATCAAAAATCATACATTTCAATTTATTCAAATATGGGCATCAAAATTTAATTCACAATTTATCTAACAATTAACATGAAGTAAAAACATTCAATATTAAAATATCACAATATAATTAATTTGACTCCCAAAATTAATTTCGAAGGTGGGTCACTCACCTCGAGCATGCAATTAACCCAAGATCCTCCATGGGATCAATTCCACGATGCACACGTGCTCCTAAAACAACAATATTACACAATTCAAATAAATTAATATTTTATTCGGGTAAATAATATCCGGTACCCAGGGGGTTTAACACAAACGTTAACCAAAATTTACGAGTAATATACCGAAACGAAGCTTATGGAACAAGGATCGCATTACCGGCCTCCACTGACCCCAATTCTGCTGGTGGTGGTCGGAATTTGCCCGGGAAGTACCGGCCAAACTTCACATCCTCATAACTCGCGAATCAATTAGAATTTAAACAATTGGAAACCATATTTGAACTCAGAAGACCCAAAATAGGGGAAAAGGGGTGGAAGATCGGACTGGGCTGGCCGAAAACGGCGAGAGTCGCCGGAAAACTCAACCCACCGCCGCCAACTTCACCAGCCCGATCTGGGCGCGTCCGGCGGCTTTTGGCCGGGAAATTTGGAGGGTGGCGTCGCCGGGGAATGGGCTCCTTCCCTGGCTTGCGCATGTGGCCGTCCGGTGGCCGGAATTTGAGAAACAGCAAGGACCCGAGAGGGAGAAAAAGGAAAGGAAAAGAAAGAAGAAGAAAGGCTCGGGGGGCTGGGGTGTTTTTCCCACGTGGGGGAAGGAAAAAAAAGAAAAAAAGAAAAAAAGAAAAAGAAATAAAAAGAAAATAAAAGAAATAATTAAATAATATTAAAATAATATTATTGTATAGAATAATAATAAAATAATATGGTATTTAAACATAGTTGACATGTGGCATCTCACCGTTGTGACACATGACACATTTTATTAAGTCACACGTGGCACAATGTTCACATATTTAAAAATAATATTAAAATAATACTGTATTTGAAAAATTCTACGGGCCTATAACTTTCAAGCCATATGTCCAAATCGGGCGTACCGCTAGTCTATGAATTCGTATCGACAAGTACTTCACCACCATGCATGAGTCAAAGCTCAACTTTGCATGAACAAAAAGTCAACTCCGGCACCCCTTGGACAGTTTGGACCTCAACTTGTTTTGCTCATAACTTTCAAACCGTAGCTCTGTTTTCAATGTGCTACTAGTCTATGGACTCGTGACAACGTGTACTTTTTAATGTTACCTCAGTCAATGTGAAATTCCATCAGGAACAAAAAGTCAACGTTTGACCCCTCCTTGATCAACAACGGTAAAACCTGGTCAACCTTGGTCAAATTTTAGAAATTCCGGTGTACTTCAGGACAGGGTGTTACAATACTAGTTGATTTCGGAGTTAAAGTTCCCAAAGGAGTCAGGTAGTAGGAGGTTCATCAAGATCAGTCCAGCAGTCTGCCGGACATAGCAGGGGTAAAGGAGGCCAAGGTCGAGTATTCGCGATGATGCAGCAGGAAGCCCTAACTACATCGGACGTGGTTATAGGTACACTAAATATTTTTGGTAATAAAGCGCTTGTGCTCATAGACCCGGGAGCAACACATTTAGGATACTCCTACAGGAGTTTGTCACTAGAGTTGGTATAACTCCCATACCTTTAGTGTACCACCCTGTCCCAAATCGCACCGAAGTTGACCGTTGACCGAGCGGGTCAAAAGTTGACTTTTTGTTCCAGTTGGAATTTTCAGTTGACCAGGGTACCGTGGCGAAGTGCATGATGCCCCGAGTTCGTAGACTAGTAGCACACCGTGGCGAAGTGCATGATGCCCCGAGTTCGTAGACTAGTAGCACGTCGAAAACGGAGCTACGGTTTGAAAGTTATGGGCAAAACAAGTTGAGGTGCAAACAGTCCAAAAGGTGCCGGGAGTTGACTTTTTCTTGTGGTGTAATTTTGTTTTGACTCTTGTATGGTTGTAAAGTACTCGTCGATACAAGTTCATAGACTAGCGGCACGCTTGAATCGGACGTTTGGTTAAAAAGTTATGAACGTTTGAAATTCACCGGATACCGTAGTATTTTATTATATCTGGCTTAAGTGCACAGTGATGCCACGTGTCATCACCTGATTGGTCCACGTGGAATGAACAGTGTCACACAGTGGCTTTTATTTGACAAAAATCTCGGGGAAGAGAGAGAAAGAGAGAAAGGAGAGAGAAAGAGAGAGAGAGTCCGACCGGCCGCCGGAATTTTTCAGCTGATCCACCTTACACGCACCGCCAGCAAGAAGTCCCTCCCCATTTCCGGAAAAACCCCAAAGTTTCACGGCCATTGGCCGCCGGACGCGCCCGGATCGAGGCGGCGAAGATCGGCGGTGATTTTTCCCTCCACCGCCGGCCACCGCCGATTGACCCCTTTCCGGCCATTTTTTGGCCACATGCGCCAGCCAGCCCACCACCTCCTCAAGTCTGGCCTACCCACCAAATTTCACGGCCACTGGACCACCAACGCGCCGGGATCGAAGCTTTTTCCGGCGAGGGATCGAAATTCTTCAAACCCCGATTTCTCCGCCGTCTGGCCTCCGTTTGCCTCACCGCCGGTCCCGTTGGATTCCTCTCCCCTCGATCTGCAAATCTGAAAAAAAAATCTCAGCCAATGGCCACCGCACGCGCCGCTGCCGGTGACCTCGGCGGCTCGCCGGAAGTTACTATTCCGGCGAGTACCCAGTCTCACGGCCGGCCCCTGTCCACTGTGTTTGACCTCCTGAACCCGAATCCGGCATCCATTTTTGCCAATTCGCGACGGTTTGGGAGAATTGCGGAGTCGAAACCCGAAAGCTTTCCGATGAGATTCCGACCACCTCGGGTCCGATCACCGGAAAGTAAGACCGAATCCGTGATCCTCATCACTTGAGCTTCGATTCGGTATATAACTCGCAACTTTTAGATATCGTTTGGTGTTCGCTCCCCAGGTACCCATTTGGGAATTACCTGAATAAAATATTAATATATTTGGTTGGTACACTGTGGTTGCTTTAGGTGCGCGTACGAGTAGTGGAGTTGATCCTGCGGAAGATCTTAGCTGATTTACGTGCTTAAGGTGAGTGACCCACCTTCAAAAAATATTTTGGGCAATTAATTATGTTTAATTGGTATTTAAATTATGCTCATGTGGTACGATTTAATTATGGTTTTATTGTGGTTTAATTTATTTATTATGCATGAGCAAATTATATTTCGGTAATAATCGTACGTGGTTTTAAGTATTATTTTCGGGCATAATTGGGTTAAATATTTTATGAAAATATTTGTTTAAATTTTATAAATTATGCCCGCAGTATTTTTATTGTTGAACCTCGTACTTCGAGAAAATTGTGGTTTATTGGTTATCGATGTTTCGTACCGATTTGTTAAATAAAAATATGTGGGATGGTAAGTGTGAGAATTTAATATATTTCCCACGGTAATTTTGGAAAACGGTACAGTTGGTTAATAATGATTATTTTAGACGCACTCATACAGTATTGGCCACAGCCGCCCCCCTCCTTGGCCGGGATGATGGTTTCAGCAGCGGTATTGTCGGGACGCCGAAGTGCCGTTTGCAAGTTTCTCTCTTTAACCTCCCCGCCAGTCGGTACTCGGGACACTGGGTATCGGAGGGCATCACCGGTATATGGTGTGGTGCGTCAAGTGTAATTTTCAAATAATGTTTCAAACCCCAAAGGTGTTCAAAAATTATTTATTATAATTTATTACATTTTAATTATATATTGGGGTATGTATTTATTTATTTATTGTTTATCAAATGGTTTAATCCCTTGGTTTTCGGGAAATACGTACATCGGGTTTTGTGAAATTGTTTTAAAAGGGGAACATTTCAAACAGAGTGATTGGTGAGAGTTTTGAGGGAAATTATTATTTCCAACGGTTATTATTATTTATTTACTTATTGTTGGTATTTATTCAATTCCCTTAATTGTTATTATTATTATTTTATTATCATTAAAAGTGTTCAGTAGTTAGGGTCACTCATTGAGATGATTAGCATCTCACGTTTTTAAGTTCCGTTCCCTTAGGTGCAAGGGGTGGTAGACGTTCTTCCGGAGCGAACCAATTTTCCGCTGCTATCGTGTTTCGAGAAGTACCTTTGTACTCATTCATTTCAGCGTATTATTTCTTTCATCTTTGTTGTATTTCTGTTGACTAGCACTTCATAAAGCTCTGTATACTATTTGGACACTTATGTTTTATTTATGCACTGGGCTGCTGTTATTGTTGTGAAGTGCTGTAAATTGTGGAATCAATTTGTAGTTTGCGGGAGGAATAAGGGGATGAGTATAGAAGTGTGTTTTCAGTGCAAGTGATTTTTGGTTAGTCCTACCTTTAGGGGAGGTGCTGCCGGATTTTCCGTTGGAAGGTTCGGTGGTATTTTCCTGGGATCAGGGCTTGTCTAGGGTTCCGGGGAAGGAATTCTGGACGGGTCCTGACATTTAGGATGTCTATTAGAAATTGCTACTCCTGCAGGAGAGTCTTTATGGCCTAGTCAGATGGTTAAGGGTTGCATTTTCTGTATTGAAGATCAAGTGATGGAAGCAAACCTAAGCCTGTTGGATCTGCTGGGGCTAGATGTAATCTTAGGCATGGATTGGTTGACAAGGAACCATGCCTTCATGGATTGCTACAATAAGGAAGTGACATTCAGAAGACCAGGTTTTTCTGAGGTAGTATTCCATGGAGAAGTTGGGAGACCTTTTGAACGTCACTTCCTTATTGTAGCAATCCAAATGATCTATGTCTCGACCATCCAACTGACACTGCCCGATATGCATCTTCCTATAGACTGGACAAATCCGCTTGGGACCATGAGTGGATTGCTAATACGAGCTTGCATCACCACTAATCGAATGACGGGCTGCGTAGGATACACGATGACTATCTCTCCGCTAAAAAATACCCCTCAGGCTCGGTCCACCACTACCAGAGGAGCCCAAACTATGACTCTTCTTTGATGCTCCCTGACTAGGTGTCCCCACATAAGAACCTTCAAAAGATCTATGTCTCAGCTTACACATCTCGACCTGCCTTTCCAACTCAAATGCAACATCTCAGGCAGACTGGTAAGTTGGATGCACTGAACCAGCAAGAGTTAAGGCTATATTCTCGTTTAAACCATCAATAAATCTTATCTTCTTTACATTATCGTCCGGAATCAAATGCATGCAAAATTTTGACAGCTTCCAAAACTTTCGTTCATATTCAGAAACGGTCATATTCCCTTGACGTAGCTTTTCAAACTTTTACGTTTGGGCCTCACGGTAGGCCGGAGGGCAGTACTCTATGGTAAAAACACTCTTAAACTGGTCCCATGTATGTCTTCTACGTGTCTTCTCCACCTTCCACCACTTCCTCGTATCGCCCTCTAACATGAATCCATATATTCTAACCATATCCTCGTTAGGGCACTGCATCCCTTCTTCTAAGATCTTCTCCACATTGGACAACCAGGTCACGGCTGCGGCTGGACATTGAGTTCCATCAAAGCTCACATCTCTCAATCGTCGAGCTTGGTCTATGGTATAGTTACTACCACTCGAGCTTCCTAAGACTTAGTCAACTAAGTTACGAGATTTCTAAGACTCGACCTGCTTTTGGAACTCTCAGCTAAGGCCTCTCGGGTACTACGTGCGCCCTGCCTACGCATCGCAGCAAATTCTGACGAAACAAACAAGAATTTAGAGATAAGAACACTTTAGCATGATTACAATAAGGAGTAACTTACGGATGGGATGTATAACAATGCACAATCCCTTAGGAATACAATAACCTAAAGCTCTGATACCAATCTGTCAAGACCCATCCAAGATCCCTCACCAGAATCCTAGACAAGTCTTGATTCTAAGGAAACACCACCAAATCTCCCAATGGGAAATTCGACAGTATCTCCCCTAAGGATTGGACTTACCATAAAATTTTCTACACAGAAATACGCATCTATGTGCACAATTTTATCCCTATCTTCTTACTACAATTTAATACCACAAGTTTGCAGCACTTCAAATAAATAACAGAGAATCAATACATAATTAAATATATACATCCAACATAGTATACAGAGCTTTCATAAATTCTAGGTATGATAGTTATTACAACAAGAAGTAGAAAGAAATATTATAAGATAGGAAATAAAGAATGAAGACTTTCGAACTTTCGGAAATGACCCAGTCATCGAGCTCACGCCGATCCATCAAAGTCTACAACCTAAGCCTAGGGGAATGAAATTTAAAATATGAGATGCTAATCATCTAGGTGGGCGACCTATTCTACTATACAATAATAAGAATAATAATGATAATAAAATAAAGTTGATTAATTAATAGTAAATAAGTGATTTAGTAATAATAGTTGAAAATAATATTTTCTTTGCAAAACCCATACAATTCACTCAGCTGGAAATGTTCCCCTTTAAAAACATTTTTGCAAAACCTAATATTTGTATACCCCAAAATCAAGAAATAATTAATTAAATAAATTGCAAATAAAATACAATAAATTAAGGATCTAAAATTTATAACGAAAGTAGAATAAATATGAAAATAATGTTTGAAACAATTACTAAAAAATAAAAAAATAAAATATCATAAAACAAATAAAACAAAAATCATAATAGAATTCATACTAAAATAATCCAGGAGATGTTTAAATAAACAGAATAAATCAATTAATTAGTTAAATAAATAAAGAAATATTTAAATCAATTTAAATATCCATTTAAAATAAATGGTAAAAATATAATAAAATATAATAGAAATTATTTTAAAACACCAAATCAATTTAATTAGTAAAATCAAGGCAAATTGCATTTTAAAACATTAATAAGAATAAGTAATTAAAAACATAATAAAATTTCCATAAAATTTATGTTAAAATCTCAAATCAAAATAAACAATAAAACAACATTAAATACATTTTGATTTAAATACAATTTTAAAATAAAAACATTTTAGTTGAGATTCATATGGGAAAATAACTTGGCGCACGATACTATATATCAGTGATACACGATGGTACCTAGTGTCCTAAGCACTGTCTGACGGGAGGTTAAAGAAAAAAACTTGCGTAAGATCGCCTAGCGTCCCAACAGCGCCACTGCTTATAACCATCATCCCGACTATGGGGCGACTTATGTGTACTATATAAAACTTACTTGCCCTCAGGTCCATAGCATCCCATGGGAGAGTATACGAACTTGCGTGCTTATCAACATATACAGTACAGAACACCAATACTATATGAGTGTGTCTAAAATCAAAATAAAAAATTTTCGAATATAACAATCTCATAAAGTACCACTTTTCAAATCCATTGGTCCACATCACCTTTAAACCATCATCATAATCTCATCACTTAAAATCCGTGAGTGAAACTCCATCAATTTCATCATATCCGGATCAAATCCATCAATAATCAAATACATAAAATATTTTTGAAACATAATAATTTAAAATAATATTTTCACAAATTCTCAAAAATCAATGTAAATAAAATTGCATTAAAATCGCAATAAAAATCAACAATGCATAAATCCATATAAATACATTTATTATGAATCGTAAATTCAATATTAAAGATAACAATAATTAATAATAATTTAAAACCACAACTCCTTTAAATTCCCAAATATATTTTTGGCACCAAAACATACATTAAAAATTATCATAAATTGACAATATAAATTTAGGTAGCAATTTTATTTAATCTTCAACACATAAAACGTATTTTTCCAAATAATCAATTAACATGTAATATATATAATTAATCATCCAAAACAATTTTGAAGACGGATCACTCACCTCAAACGCATGTATCAATCAAGATCCTCCGCAGGATCAGTCTCACGATCTACATGTGCACCTAAAGTACCAATATTACATAAGATCAAATAAATTAATATTTTATTCGGATATATTGTACATGGGTATATGGGGGAGCTAACACAAACGGTGTCCAAAATTCACAAACGATATACCAAATCAAAGCTTACAATGTAAAGATTATAAATCAGGTCTTACCTTCGGGAGATCGGATCTATGGTGGTCGAAATCTTGTTAGATAGGTTTCGGACTTAATGTCCTCGAATCTCGCAAACCGCCATGAATTGAAAAAAATTGACCTCGGATTTGGACTCAAGGAGGTCGAATAAGTGGGAAAGGGTAGGTGGTGTGATCAGGAACTAGCCGAAATCAAGTTTTCCAACGAGTCGTCGTGGTCACCAGAACTATCATCTCTGGCGGCGCGTCCGGTGGCCACTGCTATGATTTTTGGTGGGGAGGTAGATCTGGTGATGGGTAATCCAATGAGGCAAATGGAGGTTTGGTTTGGGAGAAATTAGCCGGAGAAGAAAAGCAAGCCGTCACAGGAAAAGCCCTCGATCGGGGCGCGTGGGTGGTCGGTTGGCCATGGATTTTGGGTGGCTAGCCGAAAATGGAAGAGTGGTGAGGGTGGTCAAGCACGTGTAGGAGAGAAATGGCCGGAAGGGGTTCAAACGGCAAATGGTGGCTCTCTCCTCTCTCTCTCTTTTCTTTCACACGGCCCACACACATTTTTGGCCAATTAAAAGCCACCCGTGGGTGACATTATGCACTCACGGTATTGGCTGAAAAAATGACACATGGCACACACTGTGCACACGTTTTACACATGCTTAAAATAATAATAAAATAATACAATATTTGAAAAAATTTGTAGGTCCATAACTTTTCAACCAAATGTCCAAATTAGGTATGCCACTAGTCTATGCACTCGTATCGATGAGTACTTTACAAACATTCAAGAGTTAAAATAAAATTCTACCAAAAAAAAAAAAAGTCAAACTTGGCACCGTCGAACAATTTGGATCACAACTTGTCTTGCTCATAACTTTCAAATGGTAGCTCCGATTTTGTCATGCTGCTAGTTTATGAACTTGGGATGACACATACTTCGCAATGGTGCCTCGATCAACGCAAAATTCCATATGGATCAAAAAGTTAAAATTTATCCCTCCTCGGTCAATGTCAGCCAAACCCAATCAATCTTTGTCAATGTGAAGGAAATTTCGGTGTACTTAGGGACGGGGTGTCACAGGCTCTACTACCACGAATAAAATACAAAGTCAAGAACATTAAAAGCTTACAATGAAAATAAGAAATGAAAATTTCCAACAAAGTCTCATACCTAGCAGGAGACCGCCGTCTTGGAGGAGGTGATGGAGAATGGCCCCTAGGTGGAGATGCAAGCCTCCTACGGGGAGGTGTATCACTAGTTTGGTGTAGTTGTCTTATAGTGCAGCGGACATAAATGCAAGTAAAATATTCCATAAATGTGTATTATATCTCTATCACTTGAATACAATATTCTTATACTGAGTTATTATTTGTTCATGATCACAACTAGTTAAGAATTTAATTTTAAAAAAAAAAAGTTACCAGCACCTTGGAGGAAGGGGAAAGCTTCTGCGAATAGGACTGCCATGCATCCTTCTAGGAGAGGCTCTACTACCATGACTAAAATACAAAGTCAAGAACACTAAAAGCTTAAAATGAAAATAAGAAATGAAAGTTTCCAACAAGGTGTCATACTTAGCAGGAGACCATCGGCTTGAAGGAAGTGATGGACAATGGCCCCTAGTTGCAGATGCAAGCCTCCTATAGGGAGGTGTATCACCATGACAATAAAGAGACTCTACTCTATGATGAATAGGAGACTTAACACGATGCGTGGAGGAGAGTCTAGTAGTCTTCTAGGTGATCTCCTTCGTGGTGAGGGAGGAGGTTTTTACTGGGGAGAAGCTGATGTAATTAAATGGAGGATAACTTATTTGTTAGACCGGCAAAACAAAAGACATTTACATGTGCAATAACATTAAAAAAAAATAAAAAAAAAGGAAAAGGAAAAGGTGAAGCTTTTCTGAAAAAGCATTGCCAAAAGGGAGAAAAGCCAACACTTTTGATAAAAAGTGTCGCCTATTGTGTAGATTTTTAGCGACACTTTTTAGAAAAACGTCGCTAAATATATTTATAAATTATAAAGTTTAAACATTTTTAGCGACACTTTTTAGAAAAGCATCGCTGAAAATCTATACAATAGTCGACACTTTTGTACAAAAGTGTCGACTTTTCTCCCTTTCGGTGACACTTTTTTAGACAAGTATTGCCTTTTTCTCTTTTTTTTTTTTTTGATAATTTTGAATGATGTTTTTAATTTTGATAAATTAAATTGAACTAAACGATAATAATAAGACAACTAAACCAAATCATTCAATGTGTATCTGAATGGTTTTGGGTCTGAGCTTGGACTTGAGTTATTTGCTTTGGAGTTCCACTTTGTCCATGGTTTAACTAATATTTTATTCATTAATGTGTATCTACTATAGATGGGTTTAATTTTGTCTCAGCAATGGAATTGGTGGCAATAAATTATAGTTTTATCTTTGTGATGAGAGTTTGTGTATTATTTGCAACCACCACAACAGCCAATGCCACAGAAACAGTAGCAGTAGGGGGATGCATTGTCTAAGCGGCAGAGGCCTCAAACACTGGATTCCTTGTTTGCTAATATGAAAAAGCAGAGGATGAGGGTGCAAACACGCAAGAACAACAACAATGCTCCTGTACAACGAAATAGGAATGTTCATCAAAAGCCTTCATGGGGAAGAGGTCGATTTGGCAACTAAAGATGTAAAATACGGTCAGAATCATCTTGACCTTAGCAGTTATATATATATATATATATATATATCAATTAATAGTGCAATTGTTACTCACACAAAAAGAAAAAAATAGTGCAATTGTGGCATACACAAAAAAAAAAAATAAATAAATAAATAAAATAAAAAAACAGTGCAATTGTAATTTTTATTAAAAAAAAAAAAGCATTGCATTCTTTTTTAATATTTTCATTTACATTTTCCAGTTGCATACCCAATAATAAATAACGGGAAACTTTCAATATATTGACAAATCATTTTGGTTTTTAATTGCATATGTTCAAAAATCAATAAGTATGGACAAATTATAGGTAAGCCCATTTTAGAATATATTTAATGGATAAAATAATATTTATTAAAAATCTTATTACATAAAAGCTGGCCACATAAATAATATCAAATTTCATTTTCTTCCCATCATGCTAAAACACATAGCCCAAAAGCTTCAGATAATTATAACCGATATTGTGTGTGTGTGTGCTTATTTATTTTTTATTTTTTTGGATTTGGATTTTATGTTCCGGTCTAATCAAACTAAGGATTTAAAATTAAATGTTGGTTCTCATTGTCATATGAATAATTATCAAGAAAACTAGCTAAAATATGATGTGATTAAGAAATAAAGAACTAATTAAAATTCTAACTTGAAAACAATAGGACAAAGAAAAGAAAAATAAATTGAGCAGAGACAAGCTCAAGTTCATAAAAAAAGTCAATTTAATGTTCTAAATTAAAACAATTAGCAAACTTTTTTATCTAACTTAATATGATCAAACCTAGCTACAAAGAGGAAATTAGAACAAAACAGAACAGTTTTATTATACATAGTACGTATAACCAAAAATGTCTATTATTAGTATGGCTCTGCATTACGCATAACCAAATTCTCACTAACATACTCAGTTTATTTCATAAAAAAGGAAAAAAAGAAAAGAAAAAAAAACTCAGTTTATACGCGTTAAGTTATAAAGAAAATGCATTTATTGAAGACATTGTATCGGCTGCAAGTTCACACTACACAGACATTCGCATAACAAAATTGTATGCAACAAAGTCTTAGATTCTTGTTCCTTGAGTCTTATAAGATAATGCTGCAGCCAAAGGCCAATAATATTTGTTTTACCAAACTCCCCAATTAAATCTCTTGGCGTTTTTTATTATCCATATCCCAACATCTTCATTAATTATTGGAGTGTTCTTTCTAACTTCCAAACTCAATAACCAATTTTCTTCCTATTTTTCCTCCTCTCCAAACATACTGTTGTCTCTCCCTCTCTACCAAGGATATATATAATTTCAAACACGTTACTCTTCCAAAACACAAAATAAATAAATAAATAATAAATAAAATGGTAAGCAATCCAGTCCAGCCTCTGAAGCCATCGAATGAAAAAGAAGACAAGGGTTTGGTTTTCGACACAGTGGTTCTTCAACACGAATCTAACATTCCGTCGCAGTTCATTTGGCCGGACCACGAAAAGCCAGGCTCCGATGCACCAGAACTTGAAGTTCCACCAATCGACTTGAAAGGCTTTCTCAGTGGAGACAGCTTGGCAATCTCAAATGCATCTCGGTTGGTCAATGAGGCATGCAGGAAACATGGTTTCTTTCATGTTGTCAACCATGGAGTCGATCCCCAGCTTATTGAGAAAGCTCACAAGTACATGGACTTGTTCTTCGGTATGACACTTTCAGAGAAGCAAAAAGCTCAGAGGAAGATTGGTGAGCATTGTGGATATGCTAGTAGCTTCACTGGGAGATTCACCTCCAAACTTCCATGGAAAGAAACACTTTCTCTCCGATACTGCCCTGATGAGCAGTCCTCAAACATTGTTGAGGATTACATTGTCAATGTATTGGGTGAAGATTTCAGACAATTTGGGTAAGTGACACATCGATTTTACTCTATCTGCATATATATATATATATATATATGTGTGTGTGTGTGTGTGTGTGTGTGTATTCTATTGGATGGTGTTGAGCTGTTTATGTTACCAAATTTGTCTGATTATGTGTAATCAGGATGAAATATATATCCAATGGATTATATGTAATCAGAAGTCTAACATCGCCCAATAACAAATCACTGTATATATTTATATATAATATACACCAAGAAATGATCTTATAACTAATAATACAATGCCGAGTCCTAGTACAATCTGGACAACAAAGCCTAGTAGAACTAAATTTGTAATGTAACATGGTTGAATTAATGTTTTTCTCAGGAAGCTGTACCAGGAGTATTGTGAAGCCATGAACACTCTCGCTCTTCAAATCATGGAGCTATTTGGAGTGAGTCTTGGAGTTGGAAAAGAGTACTTCAGAGAATTCTACGAGAACAAAGATTCCATAATGAGATTGAATTACTATCCAAAATGTCAAAAACCGGATGAAACACTGGGTACAGGGCCTCATTGCGATCCAACTTCCCTAACAATCCTTCACCAGGATCAAGTTGGCGGCCTTCAAGTACTTGTAGACGAAAAATGGCACTCTATAACTCCTCTGCATAATGCTTTTGTTGTCAACATTGGTGATACATTCATGGTGAGCGAATTGTACTCATGACCATTAAGCTTTCTAGCAGGAATGTTTGTTTCATTGGATAATTTTATCCACATATTCTATTTGTTCAGTCCAGACAAAAAATTCATATATATCTCCAATTACCACTTTGACCCAAAAGAAAATCACTTAATTTGGTAAGGTTGTTGAAACAGAAAGTAATGAAAGTTGGGTGTTGATTTTTTTCAGGCTCTTTCAAATGGAATATTCAAGAGTTGCTTGCATAGAGCAGTGGTAAACAACACCAGTGTGAGAAAATCTCTTGCTTTCTTTCTGTGTCCAAACAAGGAGAAGGTTGTAATCCCACCGAGAAGTTTGGTCAATTCCCAAAATCCAAGATTGTATCCGGATTTCACATGGCCTACATTGCTTGAATTTACCCAAAAACATTACAGGGCAGACATGACAACCTTGATAGCTTTCACCGACTGGATTAATAGACGGGATCAAATGAAATCGGTTCAATAAAAATTATTATTATTATTGTTATTATTATTATTATTATTATTGTCAGTAGTAGTAGTACTTTTCTCTTTTTTTGGTTTTATTTAATTAAAATACCATATACATCAGAAAGAGAGGGAAGTTCCTGTGATGTTTATGCTATTATTATTATGTTATTGTTGGAGAGAACCGTGTAAATGAATTTGGAGGAATATAGAGGCGTAAAAGCGCTGGATTATTTCTTTTTAATCTTTCCATTTTTTTTTAATTTTTTTTTTGAAGAAAAGTCAGTTTAGTGCTGGTTATTTTAATCTACTAATTAATTACTATACGCTTTTTGTCGACATCAAATCTGCTTGTTGACTTGTATAAATTGGTATTTATTATGTTTACCAAGATAATGATAGTCAAGTGTTACATCAGTTTTTTTTTTTTTTTTTAATATTCCAGAGATACTAAAATGCCATTAATATAATTTTTTTTTATTTAGTTTTTATTTTTTATAGAAAAAATAAAGAATTTGCAGCCTCATGAAAAAATATGGAAAAATTCAGATAATAGGGTGATTTCATTATATTAATGTGCGCGCGCACACACAAACACACACACACACACACACACACACACACACACACACACACATATATATATATATATATCATTGTAGTAATAGCATATAAATGTATATATTGTCATAATAGTCAGTTTTAAAATACATCTTATTTTATTAAATTAAAATTCATCCTTAATGGTTATGGTATCCCATAATAATAAGGATTTAAAATTCAAAAAATTAGTCAATTATGGGTTTAATAACGTATTAAAACTGTGAAAGTCCAAACCACCCACATCCGATATTGTTCTTTTTGGGCCTGAAAAATCCTCTTACAACCCAGCCCTCAAGGTTTTGTCAAAACGCGTCGTACGGAAAAGGTATCCACACCACCTTATAAAGCGTGCTTCGTTTTCCTTTCCAATCGATGTGGGACTTCACAAGAATCCTCTTTAAGAAAGTATGCATTATAAGGATTTGGTGTTTAATAAATATAATTTTAAATTTTAATCATTACTGCAAGCCTAACTAATTGACATAAATTATCAAAATTTACATGAACCTTGCAATTAAATAAAAAAAAAGGGTTAACTATACTTTACTACTTTTTATTTGAAAAAGTTGCACTTTCAATCCTCAATTTTAAAATGTTTTGATATTGACCTCAAATTTCAATTTATTTATTTTGATCAAAATGGGTACTTTGACAAATAGTAGTCAAAGATTTGAGTAGACTTGGCAATGTGTCACATTGTGTTGCATTCGTATCGTGTCTTGTCTTGTTCGCATCAAAATTGTTTCATCCAAACAAAACCTTTTAAGTTATTATTACTCAAACCTATTTATTAAATTATCATATAACCTGTTATCACGTTAAACTTAATTACAAAATTATTTTTTAAAGAAAATAAAAAATTATTACAAAAATATTTAATTGCATAAAATCAATAAAAAATTATACTTGATTAATAGTTATAACTAAAAAAATAATTATAATTACAAAAATATATATTCAATATATAATACTAAATTAAATAAATAATAACCGTACTAATAACAAGGAAAAACAAAAACATATTGTATGCTTATATGGTTTTACAAACTGAAAGTTCAATATTAATAATAATATAATAATAAACACTTAGTACCTGCTCAAAAAAGAAAAAAAAAAAAAAACACATACACAAACAAAATATGTGTACGTACATATATATATATATATATGTGTGTATCTACAATATATATAACACCCCGTCCCAAACCACATCGGAATTCTTGCACGTTGACCGAGGTTGACCGTTGACCGAGTGGGTCAAAAGTTGACTTTTTGTTCCGGTTGAAATTTCTAGTTGACCGTGGTACGTAGCGAAGTACATGATGCCTCGAGTTCGTATACTAGTAGCACGTCGAAAACGGAGCTACGGTTTAAAAGTTATGGGCAAAACAAGTCGAGATTCAAACTGTCCAAAAGATGCCGGGAGTTGACTTTTTATGGTTGTCGAATTTTTTTTTGACTTTTGTATGGTTGTAAAATACTCGTTGATACGATTTCATAGACTGGCGGCACGCTTAAATTGGGCATCTGGTTAAAAAGTTATGGACATGTGTAGTTTTCCGACTATCGTAATATTTTAATATATCTGGCTTGAGTAAACAGTACATGCCACGTGTCGCAATTTTAGCCAATCCTGTGAGTGAACAGTGTCACCCACGGTGGCTTTTATTTTGGCAAAACAGGTGGGCCGGCGGGGAAAGGAGAGAGAGCTAGAGAGAGAACCAACCGACCACCGCCACTTAACCATTTTCCGGCCACTCTTTCCTCACATGCGCCACCCCACTGCCTCCGCCTCCTCAATTCTGACCGGCCACCCAAATCTCACGGGCAACCGACCGGTAACGTGCCAGGATCGGAGCGTTTTCCGGCGACGGCTATTTTTCCCCTCCACCATCGGCCACCGCCGTTTGACCCATTTCCAGCCATTTTCAGGCCACGCGCACTAGCCACCCCTCACCACTCCTCATTTCCGGCCAACCCACCAAATTTCACGGCTACCGGACCTCCGACGCACCGGGATCGGAGTATTTTCCGGCGAGGGGCCGAAAATCTTCAAACCCAGATCTCTTCGCCGTCCGACCTCCGTTTGCCTCACCGTCAGTCCCGTTGGAACCCTCTCCCCTCGATCTACCAAATCCACAAAAATCTCGGCCACCAGCCACCGGACGCGCCACCGGCGGGGACAGTTTCTGGTGGGATTCAGCGGCTCGCCGGAAAAAATCCAGTTCCGGCGAGTACCCAATTGCACCGCCGGTCCCTCCCCACTACTTCCGACCCCCTGAATCCAAATCTGGTGTCCCCTTTCCTCAAATCTCAATGGATTGAGAGAATCGAAGAGTTGAATCCCGAAAGCTTTCTAGCAAGATTCCGGCCACCTTGGGTCCGATCTCCGGGAAGTAAGACCGGATTCGTAATCCTCGTCACTCAAGCTTCGATTCGGTATATTACTCGTCAATTTTGGTTATCGTTTGTGTTTGCTCCCCGGGTACCCATTTGGGTGTTACCCGATTAAAATATTAAAATAATTGGTTTTGTGTATTGTGGATATTTTAGGTGCACGTGTGGGTAGTGAAGTTGATCCTGCAAAGGATCTTGATTGATACACGTGCTTAAGGTGATTATGCAAAGCTATGTTCTCCAATGCTAAGTCATGTAATGGCAACTAAAGGAAGGAGAGTGTTTTTTTTATTTCTTTTTTTTTGGGTAATAACTAAAGGAAGGAAAATTGAATATTGTTAAACATCACTTCTCGATATCAATATTCTTGTATTATTTATTTAACCTATGTACACATGTAAATTTATCATTTGCCAGCATATACTGTATTAAGAACAATATGGTGCACCTTTAGGATAGCCACTGCTTTACACCAATATCTCTTGGTCATTGTGCCTTAATATTACATTGTATCATAGCTATTTGACAAAGATCATAGCTACTTTTCCTAATTCCTTGATATCCACACAACCTTAATGGCTCAAAATATACCATACCCTTTTGCTATCATAGTTACTTTACCTTGAAACTAAAGAAAACCAACTATTTGGTTTGAAAGTCAAAAGATTTTCCTTAAATACATAGTTATGGAGTTGAGGATCACATATCCAACCTAAATGCAGTGCCACCTCAATTTTAAGAAGCTAAAGAAGGTCGAATCAAAAGCTCAAAAATCAACCTAGCGCATGATGTACGGAAGAAATAAGACCAATTTATTCTTAGTTGGCTAGGACAATTGATCTCGTTGGAGCTTTGTGGGTGTGTTTCCTAGTTATGTACATCTCAGTTCAAAACAAGAATCCTCCAACTTCGAATTGAATTGCAATGAATACCTCCTCAAAATGAAAAATACAGCTAACAACTTGGCCACTTTCAATCAAGTAATATCAAAGCCGGATCTCATCATGTACGTGTTGAATGGCTTTAGTCAAGAATATGATCCCATTGTGTGTAATACCATATATAGCAACAGAAGGAAACAAGGGTTTAATCTTTTCTCATCTTAAATTACTATTATTGCCTATCAACCAAATGGTAGAAAGTTTTCATACTCCAACAACAGAGGAGGAAAGAATTAGCAAAACTACAACAACAACAACAACAATTATGGAAGAGGACATAATGGATGAGGAAGAGGAAGAAACAAAAACGGAAAACTCATATGTCAAATGTGTGGAAGTGTTGGACACATTGTGGTTCAATGTTATATTTGATTCAACCAAAACTATTAGCCTCCATACAAACAACTAATGACATCAGCTATAGCAACATCACCATCTACAGTTCTTGATTTTGACTGGTACATAGACAATGGAGCAATCAATTATGTGGCCATAGATTGATGGATGCTTCCCTGCAATGGTGAATACACAAGCAAAATAAACTATTTGTTGGAATTCGTAAAGGGCTGAGAATCTCATATATTTGAACATTGGTATTAAAATTGGTTGTTATCCCTTGTTCCTCAAAAATATTGTGCTAGTTCCTCAAATCACAAAAAAAATTTTATGTTGATAATAATGTTGTTATTAACTTTGACTCTTTGTTTTGCACTATGAAGGACAAAGCTATGGAGAAGGTTATGCTCAAAGGAAGACTTAATGATGAACTTCACAAGATGAGTGGTCTCATGGTTACACATAGTCAAAGGACAGAAAGCTTTCTTTTTTTAATCAAAGTCATCAAATTTTGAACAATCATATACTAGTTTCAGCAAAACTAATGACCTTAGTTTTTTTGATTCCCAATGTTAATGTTTTCCACAAAACACTCAGACATTTGACTGCTTCATATTCTCTTGAATTTATTCTTTGATTAAATTATCTGAATGGAAGTTTAATCCAAATCTCTCATAAAAGATGTAACTAAAGATGAAGATTTAGGTTTTGTTTGATAACATATATAGTGAACATTTATTTTTTTCCTACTATTTTATTTATCTACATAATTATGTGTAATTTTGCTTATGCCAAGTGCTAGCTAATAGTAAGTATAGTTTGTTAGACATTATAAACTTGAAGAAAAGAAAAAAAGAAAAAAGAAAAGCTTACACAATTTTAAGTTGTTTTTAATTTTTTATTCATGTTTTTTTTTCTTCCTTAACTTTATAATTAACTTAGATGTGTAATAAATTTTAACTATTACTAAATAAAACTTGGCATAAGTAAGTTACATGTAAATGGGTAGAGAAAAAAAAAATTAAAACTAAAAACCAACATGTTACCAAATAATACTTTATTTATTGATTTGTAAATTTAAGCTTAAACTCATTTCCAGTATCCATTCCTTACAAATTAATTGACTAGTGAAAAAGATACTTTTGTTTGAGTTCATGATGACTCCAATAACAATGTATGTACAAAAGGTGGAGTTGAAATCAGAAGTTGCAAACTCCCAAAACAACAAGAAGAACAACAACATTTTCTTACCTTAACCATAATGAGCTAGTGAAATAGCGAAGGCTTCTTCAAATTAGAGGTTGAAGGTTAGTGGACGGTGGACTCAAGAAGTTGCATCACCATGATTTATAGCATGCTCGAAGATGAGGGTAGTGGGGATGGATGGTGATGTTAGATATTTTATGTAAACTAGCCATAATCATGTAATTCACTTATAGGGTTTGTTCATGTCAGTAGTGCGACTGGTTTGTTTACTGACTTTTGCAACAGGGTCTTTAGGCAAATACTCTCTGTAATACATCAATTGGCCTATTGGATCGAATGACTTATTCTCTCTAAAGCTTACTTGGCTTATACCCTATTTATTATTATTATATTACTATATTTAATATTATTATTATCATTAATTATTTTGCATATATATATATATATAAAAATTAAAGATTAAGTGATCAATTAATTAGTACGATACATACGATAAATACATTAGGAATTAAGGCATCTATGATGCCTATTTGGTGAAAACTTGAGGGAGTAATGTTAGAGAGGAATGTATCCATTAGATACTGTTCCTAAGTTTTTGACTTTTGTTTTGTGGTTAATATTCATAAAAATTCAACGGATGCATTTAAAGATTAGTAAATCTATCTAATCTCTTATCTAATACGTACAATGCATGTATGTATGTTGATCTTGAGAATATAGTGCTACTATTGTTAATTAATTTATTAATTTGATTTAATTTGTGTATTAGCACTTACAGGTGATAGATCTAGGTTGGTGGCAAGCTGCCTTGGATTCATGGTGCTATTCGAAGATGAGAGTGGTGAGGATTGGTGGAGAGCAATATGAGTTGGTGGTCTTGCTCGGAGACAAAGGTGGGGGTCTGATGCTGGTAGGACAGAATGGTGATCGCCATTTGTTTTATAATGCCTAAGTTTGTACTGTTTGAGTGGTTTTGGACGGAAGAATCTTTCAAGGATGCCAAGGCATATTGCCCAAGGGTTCAGATTCCCTTACATCACTTTATGTAAGTCTTTTGACTATTATAACCCTCTGCTGTTAAGTTCAACAGATCTTCGCTATGCAGTTTGTTTATGATACTTTTCAAACCACAAGGTAGAATGTGATATTATATTAACATCAGAGGGTGCTTATGAAATTAGACCTTGTATTCAATATTGAGGTAACGAAAAATAATATTTTTATTTGTTACTAGTTGTAATAATTACCAATGGGACCATTTTTGACATCTTATTAATATATTAAAGATATGTTTGGTTTGGTTCGGTTTAGATGTAAGAATAAAATAGTTGTTCCATAAGATTGACTATTACTATGTTGGGTATATTTTAAATTTCAGGAGAATCTATTCTATAAGAATATTTATTCCCTTCATTTCAAGTAATAACTATTCCTTTAAAGAATTTCAGAATTGTTGTTCTTTCATTTGAAGAATAATTATTTTTACCATATTTAAAATATAATTAAATCGAGATTAATTATCCTAAATTAAAAATAAATATTTAATTAATTTTTACCAAATTTGATATTTTTAAGGAAATATTTATAAAGATTAAACATTAAACTTTATTCAAGATAAATACTAAATATATCAATAGAAATATCTATTCATCTGCCCGCTTTTAATTCCTATAAATAAATATTTCTATTTTATCATGAACAAACATTCTATATATCAAATGTGACCTAAAATAGAATAGTCTAGCAATTTTTTTTGCAAATGGCAATCAATGGTGAATCATTTTCCTTCCAAAACTTTATTAATATATTAAAGTTGGATAATTTTGCTAAGTGACAATCAATGGTGAATAGTTTAAATTAACTATTATATATATATATTTTTTTTTAAAAATATGTCAAGTTTTAATATTTAATATTTAATAGTCGATAATAATACTAGAATAGGACAAAAAAATTTAAATTGAAAAATTGATAATTATCCATAATCATTTAATATATTAAATATTATTATAATTTTTAAAAAATATGTCAAGTTCTAATCTAGATAATTAATAGTAGATAATATTATTGAAAATTAAGCAAAGAAATTTAAATTGAAAAAGTGATAATTATCTATAATTTTGATATTAAATATTATCTAATATTTAATATAAAAGAGCTAGAATGTTAATTATTAAATTTAAATTTAAATCATCTATAATTTTAATATTTAATATTCAATATAAAATTATTTAATATTTAATATAAAAAATTAAAGATTTTTCAGGAAAATATGTCAAGCGGGATGATTTTTATTAATCATAAATATACATATATATATATATATATATATACTACCAGATAAGATATTCTATACATCGTGCAAATAATTGTAAATAAACCAATGAGCTATACAATGTAAATAAAAATTATATAAGATTAATAACCATCAATTTGATTTATAATTATAATTGAGTTGATTTTTGTAGTTTTGATTGAATCTCTGATCTTGATTGCTATTATATGCTAATTTTATTTTCTTAAAAATGATAATATTATTAAATAATTATTCTACCATTTAATTATTTTAATGATTATATTATTATATTTTTCAAATATAAAAAATGGATAAACTCCAGTTACAATGATATTTATTAAATTTATTATATTAAATGTAAAGTTAATTTGAAAAATTAATAATTATTTATAATTATAATATATTTGAAAAATTGATAATTATCTATAATTTTAATATTTAATATTCAATATTAAATTATATAATATTTAATATTTGACATAAAAGAGAATTAAAATTTTTCAAAAAAATATGTCAAGATATGATTTTTATTAATTATAGATATACATATTTATGCACAGGTTTGACTAATATCTAAAAGGTAAGATATTCTATACATAATAAAAATAAGTGTAGATGAAAATAATGAGCTGTACAATGTAACGAAAATTATATCATATATTGACCATCAGTTTGATTTGTAAATATGACTAAATTGACTTTTGCGATCTTGATTCAATCTCGGATCTTCATAACTATCATGTGCTAATTTCATTTCCTTAACAATAATGATAATATTATTAAATAGTTATCCTACCATTTAATTATTTTTAAAATTATATTATTATATTATTATATTCTTGAATATTGATAATGGAGAAACTCAATCTAGAATGATAACTATTAAATTTAATATATCAAATGTAAATTTAAATTGAAAATTTGATAATTATCTATACTTTGAATATTTAATATTCAATATTAAATTTTATAATATCTTATATTTAATATATAAAAAATTGAAGATTTTTCAAAAAATATTTCAAGATATGATTTTTATTAATTATAGATATACATATTTATGTACGGATTTGACTAATATCTAAAAAATAAAATATTCTATATATGATACAAATAATTGTAAACAAAAGCAATGAGCAGTACAACATAATGAATATGATTGTTTGTGATAAGAACATTTTAAAATATATATATATATATATATATATATATTATATAAAGAAAGATCCCTAATTTTTCTTTTAAAAAAAAAAGATTAGATACTGAAAGAGATTCAAGGTAATACAATTATCCCATTTAAATCAATTTTTTTTCTAATCAAATAAAATCTTTTGTATGGAAAGCTAAGATATATTTGAAATTTATATTTTAATGGAGAGATAAATGTATTTGAAATTTATATTTTGAAATATAAATTTCAAAATTAAAATTCAAAAGTCAAAAATTGAATTAAAAAATCACATTGAAATTCAAAATCATGTTTTATCCAAGGTAAATAGTGGGAAAAACCTAAAAAATACAACAAAGGGAAAGCCCCAAAAAAAGAAAAAAAATTAAGATTGATACTGATGTTATGCGAAAGACTAATATTATAGATGTTATGGGTGAAAGTTTTTTGACATCAAATTTTATTGTTAAATTGTTTATTGATATTTTAGGTGAGGCTAAACTTAATGAAAATGAATTGTTTGGTAACTGTAAAGTTGATTATGCAATATTTCTGCTTCTATAACTGACAACTTTTTTTAAAATTTTGATGCAGATATAATTGGAGAGATTGTTGACAAAGATAATGCTAAGTGCCAAGAATCATGTAGCAAGACTAAAAAGCTCATCAAATTGTGCTTCGGGTCAAAAGTATGCTTCATCCATAATCCTTTTAGATGTTAAATGACAATCTTATTTGTACATATTTGTACGAATTTTGATATACATTTTTTTCAAAAAGGACAAGCTTCTATGTACTTTGTGGATGAATTTGTAGATGAGATCAATGATTATCATACTCTAAATATGGTGTGCCAAAAAATTCATAAGTTATATTTGGAATTTTTAAAATATACATATATTCAAATTTAAAACTTTATTTGTGGAATGTTGTTTATATAATACATTAATATTTGATTGGATTATAATTAATTAAATTTTATATTTGAGTGACAAAAATTTTCAGGAAAAAAAAAAAGGTAATTTTTTAAAAATACTTTCTTTACCTTTTTTACACCATACCCAATAATAAATAATGGGAAGCTTCCCGTGTACCAACATATTTGACAAATTACCTTGGTTTTTAATTGGGTAAATTCAAGTATTGATAAGAATTGGCAAGTTATGGGTAATTATACCTCATATATATATATATATATATACATATAGGATCATTCTTTGGATTGGGAAATCCTAGATGAATTTCCGTCCGAAGCAACGAGTAACCAAATTTGATTACACTTTACCTTGGATAAAAATTTGTCTAGGATTCCCAGATAAGAGAATTGATATATATATATATACATATTTTCTCCCTATCATACTAAAAAATAGCCTAAAAGCATGAGATAGTTATAAGCATAATTGTGTATGTGTATGTGTTTGTTTTTTTGTTTTGTTTTGTTTTATGTGGTTTTGGATTTTATCTTCCAATCTAGTCTAGTTGAATTTAGGATTTAAAAATTTATTATTTGTAACACCCTGTCCCAAAGTACATTGGAATTTTCTTCACGTTGATCGAGGTTGACCGGGTTTGACCGTTGTTGATTGAAAAGGGTCAAATTTTGACTTTTTGTTTCAGGTGGAATTTTTCATTGACCAAGACATCATTGCGGAGTACACATCGATCCGAGTTCGTAGACTAATAGCACATAAAAAATGGAGCTACCTTTTGAAAGTTACAAGCAAGACAAATGGTGGTCCAAATTGTCTGAGAGTGCCAAGTTTGACTTTTTAATCTTGTAAGATTTTGGTTTGACTTTTGTGTGTATGTCAAGTACTCATTGAGACGAGTCTATAGACTAGCTACGCGCCTAATTTGGACATCTGGTTAAAAAGTTATGGACTTGCAAAATTCTTCGAATACCGCATTATTTTATATTATTTTATTGGTGTGTAAAATGTGTGCCACGTGTCAAGCTCTCATCCAGTCCCATGAGTGCACAGTGGCACCCACTGGATGGCTTCTTATTAGCTCAAACCCGTGTGTGAGCAGTGTGAAAAGAGAGAGAGAGTGGGAAGGAGAAAGAGAGGAGAGAGACAAAAGCCACCACCCACGGCCACTCTCCGTTCACCGTCCTCCAGCCCCTTCTTCCTCACACATGCTTGAACACACCTTGCCCCTTCCATTTCCGGACAACCCACCAAATCCCACAGCCAGCCGACCACCGAATCAAGGCATTTTCTAGCGGCAGCCCCGAAACCTTCCCAGGTAGATTTCTTCCCAATCTAGCCTCTGTTTGCCTCATCGCCAATCCCATTAGTTCACCCATTCTTCAATCTACTTTTCCTCCAAAAATCACGGCCAGTGGCCACCAGATTCGCCGTCGGCAGTGACAGTTTCTGGTGACCACAACGGCTCATCAGGAAACCGATTTTCGACGAGTTTCCAGTCACACCGTCCATCTCATCCTACTAATTTCGACCTCCTGAACTCAAATCCGGTGTCTTTTTTTCCCAATTCTAAATGGATTGCGAAAATTGAGGGCCCAAAACCTGAGAGCTTTCCAACAAGATTTCGGCCACCATAGGTCCAATCTCCGTAAAGTAAGACCAGGTACGTAATCATCGCTTCACCAGCTTTGATTTGGTATATCATTTGTAAATTTTGGTTGTCGTTTGTGTTCGCTGTAACACCCCGTCCCGAACCATGTCGGAATTTTTGCACGTTGACCGAGGTTGACTGTTGACCGTTGACCGAAGGGGTCAAAAGTTGACTTTTTGACCCGGTTGGAATTCTAGGTTGACTGAGGTACCGTTACGAAGTACACATTGGCACGCGTTCGTAGACTGGTAGCACGTTGAAAACGGAGCTACGGTTTGAAAGTTTTGAGCAAAACAAGTTGAGGTCCATACTGTCCAAGGGGTGCCGGAGTTGACTTTTTATTCATGCAAGGTTGAGCGTTGACTCATGCATGGTTGTGAAGTGCGCGTCGATACGAGTCCGTAGACTAGTGGCATGTCTGATTTGGACATGTGGTTTGAAAGTTATGAACCTGTAGAGTTTTTCAAATACCGTATTATTTTAATATTATTTTTACATGCGTAACGATGTGCCACGTGTGACTTAATGAAGATGACCATGTGTCACCATGTTGAGAAGCCACATGTCAACCATGTGTAATATCAAATTATTTTTATTATTATTTTAAATAATAATATTATTATTAATATTATTTAATTATTTTTATTTTATTTCTTTTTCTTTTCCTTTTTCTTTTCTTTTTCTTTTTCTTTTTCTTTTCTTTTCCCCACGTGGGAAAACACCTTTTTCTTTCTTTTTTTCTTTTTTCTTTCTTTTCCTTTCCTTCTTCTTCCTCGAGCCGAGAGACAAAAACACGCAGCAAGCCCTTTCTCTCTTTCTCTCTCCTTTGACTCTCTCACCCTCTCTCTGTTTGACCGGCGTTTGGCCGGATTTCAGTCGCCGGAATGCTACACGGGCCGGCCACCGTCCAAGCCCACACGCCGGTGAGCTCACCAGCCAAATTTGGCTGCCGGTCGGCCGGCGACGCGCCCAGATCGGGCCGGCGAAGTCGCGGCAGCCGGTTAACTTTTTCCGGCGATTTCGCCGTATTCCGGCTAGCCCAGTCCGAATTAAACCTCCTCTCCCCCTATTTTGGGTCCTCTAAGTTCAAAAATGGCCTCCAATCTCAAAAATTCGAAGCGGTTTGCGAGATACGAGGAATTGAAAACCGGCCGAAGCTTTCCGGCCAAATTCCGGCCACCTCCGGCGGAATTGGGGTTGATGGAGACCGGATTGGTAATCCTCGTTCCACGAGCTTCGATTCGGTATATCATTCACCTATTTTGGTTAAAGTTTGTGTTTGACCCCCCGGTACCAGGCATTATTTACCCGATTAAAATATTAATTTATTTGACTGTCTGTGAATTTTGTTCTAGGAGTACCGGTGAGTCGTGGAATTGATCCCATGGTGGATCATGGTTTAATTGCGTGCTCCAGGTGAGTGACCCACCTTCAAAAATTATTTTGGGCAATTAATTATGTTTAATTGGTATTTAAATTGGTATTTAAATTATGCTCATGTGGTGTGATTTAATTGTGGTTTTATTGTGGTTTAATTTATTTATTATGCATGAGCAAAGTATGTTTCGGTATTAATTGTACGTGGTTTTAAGTAATATTTTTCAGACATAACTAGGTTAAATATTTTACGAAAATATTTGGTTAAGTTTTATAAATTATGCCCGCGGTATTTTTATGGTTGCATCTCGTATTTCGAGAAAATTGTGGTTTGTTGTTATCGCTGTTTCGTACCGGGTTGTTATATAAAAATATGTGGGATGGTATTTTGTAAAAATTTGGTATATTTCCCATGGTAATTTTGGAAAACGGTACGGTTGGTTATTAATGTTTATTTTTAGACGCACTCATACAGTATTGGTGTTCTGGTGTATGGTGTATGGATACGTGGTAGCACGCGGTTATTATGTGGTTTAGCGCGCGGTTATTATTTCTCCCGTGGTTGCCATTGGACTGGGCAGGCAAGTTTGATATTGGCCACAACCGCCCCTCCCTTAGCCGGGAGATGGTTTTAGCAGCGGTACTGTCGGGACGCCGAAGTGCCGTTGCAGGTTTCTCTCTTTAACCTCCCCGCCAGTCGGTGCTCAGGACGCTGGGTATCGGAGGGCATCATTGGTATATGGTGTGGTGCGTCAGGTGTAATTTTCAAATAAAGTTTCAAACCCCAAATGGTACAAAATTAATTATTATAATTTATTGCAATTTATTTATATTAGGGTATTTATTTATTTATTTATTTATTTATTTATTTGTTGTTTATTAAATTATTTGGTTCATTGGTTTTCGGGAAGTATGAATACCGGGTTTTGTGAAAATGTTTTAAAAGGGGAACATTTCCAACAGGGTTTTGAGAGAAAGTATTACTTCAATTGCTTATTTATTTAATTGTTCGGTACTGGTTAATTAAATTCCTTTATTTTTATATTATTAATATTAAAGGTGTACAGTAGATAGGGTCACTCACTGAGATGATTAGCATCTCACACTCTTAAATTCCGTTCCCCTAGGTCCAGGTTGGAGACGTTGATTGTCCGGGGCGAGCCCGACGTCTCAGTTCGTTGCCGAAGTCCAAGAAGTATTTCTTCCCTTTTTCCTCTCTATCTTGCATTGCTTTTTATCTGTCATTTTATCAATTCCACATTTAATTGTATAATGCTCTGTATACTGTATTGGACGTGTAGTTATTCGTTATGCACTGAGTTGCTGTTTTATTTTGAAGTGCTGAAATTTGTGGAATCATTTTGTAGCATTGTGGGAGGAATAAGGGGATGTTTATAGAAGTGTGTTTTCAGTGCAGGTAAAATTGTGATTAGTCCATCCCTTAGGGGAGGCTCTGCCGGATTTTCCGTTGGAGGGTCCGGTAGGGTTTTCCTGGGATCAGGGCTTGTCTAGGGTTCCCGGGAAGGAATTCTGTACGGCTCCTGACATTCGCTCTCCCGGGTACCGTGTATTATTTATCTGAATAAAATATTAGTTTATTTTATCTGTTCAATATTGATATTTTAGGAGCACGTGTGGGTCGTAAGACTGATCCTATGGAGGATCTTGACTGATACGCGTGCTCGAGGTGAGGGACCCACCTTCAATATTATTTTCGGGTGTTGAATTATATTTATTTTGTGATATTTTAATAATTGAATGTTTTTATTGTATGCTAAATATTAGATAAATTGAGAATCTAATTTTGATGCCAATATTTGAATAAATTGAAATGTATATGCACATTAAAGTATATTTTGATTTTGATAAATTATGGAAATTTTATTTTTATGAAATTCAATTTTAAAGAAATTGTGAATTTAATTTTAATTGAATTGTCGTTGAGTTTAATTGTGAATTTATCTATGTTTAATAAAAATGTATTTATATAAATTTATGCATTGTGGAATTTTATGCGATTTTAAATGCAATTTTTCATATATTAGATTTTGAGGAATTGAATGAATATTTATTTTAAATTATTGTTAATTTCATAGATGGATTTATTATGTGTTTGAAAATTTGTATATTTGAATTGATGGAATTGAGAGTTGATGGATTGGAAATTGTTGGATTTTAAAGTGATAGATTGTGGAGATGATTTAAAAGGGAATTGCGGAAAATTATGGGTTTAAATGGATAAAATAAGCCCGGTAGTATTTATGAATTTTAGAGATTTGGAAAAGTATATTAATTTTATGATCTTTAGATGTACCATACACATACTGGTGTTCTCTATATATGGATATGATTAGTACGCAGGTGGATGTGGTTAGCGCGCAGGTGGGTATGATTAGCGTGCAGGTGAATTATGGAGTTCTCTTATGGTTGCCATCGAATCGAAGGTAGGCTGCCCCTCCATGGCCGGGACGTCTATTTGCAGCGACAAGGTGGGACACCATGCGATGGTATGTCGGGTTCTCTCTTTAACCTCCCTGTCTGATGATGCTTGGAACGCTGGATACCGTCAGCGCTACTGGTATATAGTTGGTGCATCAAATGGTTTTCACAACATGATTTTCAAATATGAAATATTTTTAAATCTTATTTTAAAAAAAAATGTACTTAACAGTGTTTTATTATTTATTTAAATTTAAAGTTTTACAAAATTCTTATGAAAATGTTGTTATGAATTTATTATTCAAATTGTTTTGGTATTTTGAAATAAGTTATATTATATTATATTATATTATATTTTATTTTATTCTTA
Organism: Ziziphus jujuba; assembly: GCF_031755915.1. Taxonomy (NCBI): domain Eukaryota; kingdom Viridiplantae; phylum Streptophyta; class Magnoliopsida; order Rosales; family Rhamnaceae; genus Ziziphus; species Ziziphus jujuba. The sequence goes on along the minus strand of NC_083389.1, from coordinate 15,249,910 downwards.
ACATTTATTTTAATTGGATGTTTTAATTTGATTTAATTATTCCTTTACTTAATTATTCAATTAATTGATTTATTCTAATTATTTAATTATTCCTTGAATTGTCTTAATATGAGTTTCATTGATATTTTTTGTATTATTCGTTTATGATATGTTATTAATCTTTTAGTAATTGTTATAAAAGTTTATTTTCATTTCTATTATTATTTCCATTATAACTTTGGATTCTTAGCTTGTTGTGTTTTACTTGTAAATTATTTAACTAATTATTTTCTAAATCTTGGGGCATAAAATATCTGATTTTGTGAAAATGTTTTAAAAATGGAACATTTCCAACTGAGTGACTGTGAGGGTTTTGAGAGAAAAATTATTTTTAATTATCATTACTAAACCACTTATTTATTATTAATTAATCAAGTTCATTTTATTGTTATTTATTACTATATTATTATATTATACTCCTTGTGTAGTAGATTGGGTCACTTACTGAGATGATTAGTATCTCATATTTTTAAACTTCATTCCCTTGGGCTCAGGTGGTAGATATTGTCGATCAGGGTGAGCTCGATGGCTTGATCGTTCTTGGAAATCCGAGAAGTCTTCTTTTCTTCATTTCTTATCTTGTTATATTTCTTTCTACTATGTTTCTGTTTGTAGTAACTATCACACTTAGAATTTTATTAATGCTCTGAATACTATGTTAGATGTATTACTTAATTACTTATGCACTGATTTCATGTTATTTATTTGAAGTACTACAAATTTGTGGAATTAAATTGTAGTTAGGTGGGAGGAATAAGGTGGTGTATTTAGAAGCATGTTTTATGTACAGGGGATTTTGTGGTAAGTCCAACCTTTAGGGTTTTTCCATTGCAGGGTTCGATAAGATTTTTCTGGGATCAAGGCTTGTTTAGGATTCCGATAAAGAATTTTGGACGGATCTTGACATGATTGGTGATCATTATCATATGAATGTTCATCAGGAGAAGTAATTAAAATTATAACTTTAAAAAATTAGGATAAAAAAAATAGAAATTGAGCAGAAAGAAGCTCAAGTTCATTAAATAAACTCAATTTAATGTTCTAAACATAACCAAGTAGCTAACTTTTTTTCTAATGTAATATGATCAAATCTAGCTACAAAGAGAAAGCTAAAAGTAGTTTAATCTCAAATTAGAACCAAACATAAAAGTTACAATACACACGGTATATATAACCAAAATTGTCTACTATCAGTAGGACTCTGCATTTAGCATATATAACCAAATTCTTTCTAACATACTCACTATATGCTCGTTAGTTGTAAACAAAATGCATTTAGTAAAGATATTGTATTAGTGGCAAGTTCACAGATATTGGCACAAAAAATTGTGTGCAATAAACTCTTTAATTCTGCTTCCTTGAGTTGCATAATAGCCGAAGGCCAATAATATTTGTTTTACCAACCTCCCTAATTAAAACTCTGGCTACAAAATGATTTTTCATTTTACAAATTGAAAACTAGAAAATAATACCTTAGATAACTTTATTTGGAATTTAAAATTTGAAAAAAGTTGAAAATATTCTCTAAAATATGAATAAATTTATGGTCTATTAGGTATTGTTTTGCAAAACAGTTCTTCCTTTTGCAAATTAAAACATACAAAAAAAATGCATTTGACATCTATTTTTTAAATATAAAATCTGGAAAAAAAAAGTTGGAAACATTTTCTAAAATATGGATAAGTATAAGAACACTACGCGAAAATTGATATCTAGCGACACTCACTTAGCGACACTACGAAACAAACACGTCTGAAAAAACAAAACCACGACTTTGAGGTTAATGCGTCAGTAAAAATTCAATAAATATACGACGTACTATATAGATTGTGCGTCGTCTGTTCTCTCCTCCCCTTTTTTTTTAGTTCTTTTAATTAATCTAATTTTAATTCAACAACAAATAACCTATAAAAATATTAGAGCAACATAACTGATGTTGTTTTTTTTTTTCTTTTTTTGTTATATGTGTAACAGGCGACGCACCAGTATGATTATGCGTCGCCTCTTCTCTCTTCACATTTTTTTTTTAGATCTTTTAATCAATCTAATTTTATTTTAATAATAACAATTAATAAAAATATTAGTGCACCAAAACTGAGGTTTTTTTTATTTTATATATATATATATATAGTTAAGACGCTTGTGCGTCGCCTGTACCCTCTTCATTTTTTTTTTTTTTAGTAAAATCAAAATAGGACCATAACAAGAATTGAACCCAAAACCTCTTACACTCTCAAGAAATCACCACACCACCAAGTCAAATGACTTGTATATACTAATGCAACAAAAACTGGTTAATATAGTGTTAGGCGACGAATTATTTAAAGAATGCGTCGCCAAATAGATGAACAGGCGATGCATTCTTCAAAAAATGCATCGCCTTTTTTTTTTTTTTTCAATTTTTTTGTTTAAACATTTAAAAATAAATAAAATCAAAATAGAGCCATAACAAGAATTGAACCCAGGATCTCCTAAACTCTCAAAAAATTACCACACCACCAGGCCAAATGCCATATATGTACTGATACAGCAAAAACTAGTTACTATAGTGTTAGGTGACGCATTATGTTAAGAATGCGTCGCCAAATAGATGAACAGGCGACGCATTATTCAACAAATGCGTCGCCTATTCTTTTTTTTTTTTCAATTTTTTTATTCAACATTTAAAAAAATAAAATCAAAATAGGGCCATAAAAAGAATTGAATCCAAGACATCCTACACTCTCAAGAAATCACCAAACCACCAATCCAAATAACTTATATGTATTGATACAGCAAAAACTGGTTAATATACTGTTAGGCGACGCATTATGTTAAGAATGCATCGCCAAATAGATGAACAAGCGACGCATTATTCAACAAATGCGTCACCTGTTCTTTTTCTTTTTTCAATTTTTTTGTTTAAACATTTAAAAAAATAAAATCAAAATAGGGCCATATCAAGAATTGAACCCAAAACCTCCTACACTCTCAAGAAATCACCACACCACCAGACCAAATGACTTATATGTACTAATACAGCAAAACATGGTTAATATAATGTTAGGCGATGCATTCTTCAACAAATGCATCGCCTGTTCTTGTTTTTTTCAATTTTTTTTGAACATTTAAAAATAAATAAAATCAAAATAGGGCCATAACAAGAATTGAACCCAGGACCTCCTACACTCTCAAGAAATCCCCACACCACCAAGCCAAATAACTTATATGTACTAATACAACAAAACTAGCTAATATAGTGTTAGGCGATGCATTATTTTAATAATGCGTCGCCAAATAGATGAACAAGCGATGCATTTTGCGACAAATGCGTCGGCTTTTTTTTTTTTTTTCAATTTTTTTGCTTAAACATTTAAAAAAAAAATCAAAATAGGGTCATAACATCAACTGAACCTAGGACCTCCTATACTAGCTAGTTCTTGTTGTAATAATAGAACAAGTACTAGCTAGTATAGTTTTAGGCGACGCAGTCTTTTAAGAAAGAGTCGCTAAATAGACTAAAAGGCGATGCATTTGTAAACAATTGCGTCGCCGTTTCACCTAATCAATTTTTAACTTTTTTTTCAATTTGAAAGTTACTTTTAGTAATTTTTTAGTTTTGCAAATATGCTTTCTTTTTTTTTTTTAATTTGTAGATGACCAATCAACAAAACTAATTAAAGATTAAAAAAACAAAATGGAATAGGCGACGTGTTTTAATTGAATTGCGTCGCCTGTTCCTTCAATTATTTTTTATTTTTTTTTAAAAAAAAAAGCAATTTAATAGACTTTCAATTTTTAAAAGCAAGTAAACTATCAATGACCACAAACACATGAAAGTTAAGTCATTTAACATACTTATCTAGATAAATTGGTCAATAAATGCTTGTTGAATTATAATTCTATATTCGGTACCCTATCTCAAATTAGGTCTTGAGATATTTTGTGCCTCGTCTATACACATATATGTATAACTAAGAAAAGCATTGACAAAACTATTTTCTATTTTTAAATCAATGGAATTTATGTTAATTGGATTGTTACATAAATATATTTGTAGATGAACAATTAAAAAATTATTTAAAGATTATAAAGAAATTATAAAAACATGAAATAGGTGACGCTTTTTGACCATAATACGTCACTTGATCCCAAAATTTAAGAACAAGCCACCCTTCTTGAAGAGAATACGTCGCCTGTTCTCTCAATTAAAAAAGACAAAAATTTTGAAATACATGCAAATTTTATAAAGAATAAAGGTGTACTTGAAAAACAAAAAAATAAACAGCAATCTTCGATATTTTGCTTCGCATTTTTAAAAAATATTTTCAGTTTTTATTTGTAGTTGAAAAATAAAAAATTAATCAAAGAAAAAAATGCAATTGGGAGAAAAGGCACGTTCTTGCCATTCTTTGAAAATTTTTGGCGCGTTTTAAAATTTTTACTCGCTCCTTTGAATCCATTTTTTCTGTTTTAAAACTACATCAAGTACACTACCTAATTGATATTAGATTTGGAAGCAATCTAAGAGAGACTTGAAAAATGAGATATTTCAGGTTTCATTTTTCATTTGCCTACGTTGTCGTCGGCCGAGAAGCTGGATTTCTCTGTGTCGCCCTCGTGATTTTTTGGTTTTCTTCTTTCTTTGTCTCCATCATTTAGGTGAGTTTCTTTTTTCTTGACATGAGGTGGGTTGTTTTTTTTTTCATTTTAACTGCAGCTTAGGTTCATTGGGTTTTATTAATCTTGCTTTTGTAGAAATTATGTTTGTGATATTGCTTGACATTATTTTGCTAAGTTCAACAAGTATTTTATGTTGAAGGTCAACTTGATTCATGATGGTCTATTGTGTTAACTTCACCACAACATCGTACTTTTGTTGAAGAAGATGTTCTTGGAGATACAAAGATGGCTCACAATCCATTCGTTATATAGTTGCCAAGTATCGATGAAAATGATAATGAGGATGAATGTGAGAGTGACTATGTTTGTAATGACTGTGAGAGGAGAAATGTGCATCGTCAAATCTTAAGAATAATGGTAATATTCTTTAAATTTTCATTTACTAAATTACAAATTTAATAATGATTAATATTTTATTTATTTTACATAAGTTCTAATAACTTTTTTAATGTTTCCATATGCATATGAGGATGTAATATCGTCAACAAGAGAATGTCAACTTCCATCTCAATGAATATGCAAAAATATTTATTTAAAATTTTTGTATTCTATTTATTTTGGATGAAGCTAGTTTACGTTTTTTTGTATTTTAATTATTTTTATATTTTTACTATTTTAATTACTTTTCACAAAATTTAAAATTTTTTTTTTTTTAAAAAAGAAGGAGTGACGCATTAACAAATAATGCGTCGCTAAAAGTGTCGATGCATCGTTTAATGGGTGTCTCTATTAATGCGTCGCTAAATAGGCAATTCTACTAATGCGTCGCTAAATAGGCGACTCTATTAATGCGTTTCTAAATATTCACTTTATTAGTGCGTCGCTAAATAGGCGATTCTATTAATGCGTCGCTAAAAGTCAATATGCGTCGCTAAAAACTCAAAGATAGGCGACTCTCATACTGCGTCGCTTATTGTCTTATAAATTTAGCGACAGGATATTAGGCGACACCGTACGATACGTCGTTATTTATTTTGTGCGACGCATTTATTGCATCATTTATCAACGCGATTCTAGTAGTGAAAACATTGTCAAAGTGGTTTTACATGTATCTGGAAAATTTTTAAAGCAAAAATATTAATGGGAATAGATAATATTTATCATTTTAAATTTAAAATATTTATTTTGTACATATATGTACTATATTTAACAAATAATATATAGAAATGTGAATAATGTTTATTACTTTTAAGAATAAAGTTTGTTTTTTCCAAATCAATATATATCATATTTAAGATTTTTCCATTTTTATTCTCATGGAATATTTTTTAATATATTAATAGACATTCCTTCAAAGGATTAGAATAAAGCTGTAAATAGGCATGAGCAACTCACAATCGGCTTGAGATCAAACACGACTCATAAAGAAAATGAACCAAGCACGAATAAGAAATAAAGCTCATGAATCGATTTTCAGAGATAAATTAAACTCATTAGTAGCTCATGACTAGCTCAAATTTATTATTTATATGTATTTATATAAAAATTATATTATAAATTTAAACATATTGAGCATTTATAATGTATAAACAATATTTCATACATTTTAAATTTATATATTTTTAAAAATTAAATTAATTTTATAATAAAATAATTAAAATTTACTAACTATTAATGATAAAATTGTTATAATGTAACAAGCTAAGCCCAATTAAGTTTAAGCATTTCATGAACGAACCAAATCAAGCTTGAACAAGTAATTTAATAATTCTGTAAGCTTGACCACTACTAAAATCAAACGAACATAGCTTGAGAATGCTAATATTCAACTTGATTAGAGTCATTTACACCCCTAAACTAGGATCCTCTCCATTTTTATGAAAATAAAAGATTTCAAATTAAATAAATAATATAATGCTATATGATTTAAACAAATTTGAGCTATTGGAATATTTTACTTGACTAAAGTAAAATTTATCATCATTAATAATTTGAATGATTTGAGAAAATAAGTAATATAGTTGATAGTTTCTATATTTGTGACTTATTGCTTTAAAACTCACAATTATATTAAATATAACTATTTTCTAAATAAATACTAACACAAAATTATTTCTATATATATGAATAAATTTAATAAATATATATATATATATATATACGTGTAAATTTAAATATAAGTATAAATATATATATATATATATATATTTATACACACACACACACACACACACATATATATATATATATAAGTTTTAATCTAATGAGCCAACAAAAACTGTAAATCAAAATCTTTTCGCTACTTTGTTTCTTTAAAAAAAAAAAAAATACTAAGTTTTGTGAATTAGTTTATATTCTTTTTTTTTTTTTTTTTTTTGAATCAAACGAGTTTTATTTTTTTTTTAAAGAAAAAAAATAATGATTTCTAAATTAATGTAGAAGGAAGTTAATGTCATTTAAAGATATTAGAAGCTTAGAGAACTGTTTTCTTTTAGTAAAATGAATGGATTTAATTCTAATCATTGACTAAATATCATATGACGTGGCATAAAATGCATAAATCAATTTGAGATATTTCATTACTATACAGATGGAGAGGATTTTTGTTCATTTTGTAAATTATAAAAATATGAGATCTGATTTACCGTTCTGATTTCCAGAATTTATTTATAAAAATGGTATTATAAACATTGTCGACATTAAAAAACATTCCAAAGCTATTTTACATAAATATGAAAAACTTTGGAAACAAATATATAAAAGAATATACATAATATTTATTATCTTAAATAAAAAATATTTATTTTATATAGATATATATAATATTTAACATATATAAGATACAAATATAGATAATGATTACCACTTTCAAGAACAAATATTTTTTTATATCATATTTAAAATTTATCAAATATAATTTTATCTTTTTCAATCTCATAAATATTTTTGACTATATTATCAAACATGTATTTAAATTCTAAAAATACAAGCACTAATGAATGGACCAAAATTGTATTTTCTACCATATAAATATATAACATATTTAACATTACCAAATATAATTTTATCATTTTCATTCTCATAAATATTTTTGAATATATTACCAAACATGTATTTAAATTCTAAAAATACAAACACTAATGAATGTACCAAAATTACTTTTTCTGCATAAATTCTAAACGTACAAAAACTAATGAGTACCTAAATTATTTTTACGGGCTTTATTAATTGTCAGTGTTCTGTCAAACTTCCAAACTCCATAACCGATTTTCTTCCTATTTTTCCTCGTATCCAAACATACTTTTCTCTCTCCCTCTCTCTACCAAGGATGGATATATATATATATATATATATCAAACACTTTGCTCTTCCAAAACACACACAAAGAATAATAATAATAATAATAATAATAATAATAATAATAATTGTAAACAGTCCAATTGAGCCTCTCAAGCCATCGAATGAAAAAGAAGACAAGGGTCTGGTTTTTGACTCATCGGTTCTTCAAAACGAATCCAACATTCCCTCGCAGTTCATTTGGCCGGACCACGAAAAGCCAAGCTCCGATGCACCAGAACTTGAAGTTCCACCAATCGACTTGAAGGGCTTTCTCAGTGGAGACAGCTTGGCAATCTCAAATGCATCTCGGTTGGTCAATGAGGCATGCAGGAAACATGGTTTCTTTCATGTTGTCAACCATGGAGTCGATCCCCAGCTTATTGAGAAAACTCACAAGTACATGGACTTGTTCTTCGGTATGAAGCTTTCAGAGAAGCAAAAGGCTCAAAGGAAGATTGGTGAGCATTGTGGATATGCTAGTAGCTTCACTGGGAGGTTCACCTCCAAACTTCCATGGAAAGAGACACTTTCTTTCCGATACTGCTCTGATGAGCAGGCCTCAAACATTGTTGACGATTACATTGTCAGCGTACTGGGTGAAGATTTCAGACAATTTGTGTAAGTAACTCATTAATTTTCCTCTATCTACATATATATATATATATATATATACACACACACACACACACACACATATATATATATATATACACATATGCATGTATATGTATACAATATGAATATATTCTACCGGACAGTTTATATTGCCGATTGTCGTTTGATTATATATAATCCAGGATGAAATATTCCATGGATTATTTCAATGGTGGATCTGGTAATTTTTCTTTTAGTAAGGACAAGGAGTTCCTTCATTTCCATATAATTAGAGGATCTAATTATTTTGTTAGAAGGAAAACAGTTCATTTAAACTTTTAATAACTTTAAATCACATTTGTTTTCTTCTATGTTATTTTAAAAATTATTTTTTTTAATAAAGAGCCAAATCAATAATATTGTTGTCTTTTTTAAAAAAAAATCATATATTGTTATAACTAATATATAAATGCTAGCTATTTTAATCGAAAGAATATAGAGTACCATAACAAAATGTTTATGATTTATCAATATTCAATATTTAAAAAAATGTCTTATTTTTAAGGATTTTGTTTTAGTCCACCTAAAAAAGATTTTGATTTACATTTTTTTATGGCATACATATATATATATATATATATATATATTTATTTTAAATTTATCTATATGTATAAAAATAATTTTTATTTTGTGCTTAGTACTTATTTAGAAAATATTTATATTTAATATTAACCAAGAGCATCAAAGAAATAAATCGTAAATATAGAAATTATCAATTATATGATTTATGTCTATAAACTATTCAAATTATTAATGATGATAAATTTTATTTTAGGCAAATAAATAATCAAATTTATTAAAAACAAAAAAGATATTGAGCATCATATTATTTATCTAACTTAAGATCCTTCATTTCCATTAAAATGGAGAACATCCTAGTATGTTCAAGAGGGCCACCATTGAGATATAATATTCACTTATATCTATATATATATATTTGCAATAACTCTTATATATATATATATATATTAATTTATAATTGTGTCAAATAAATTTAATTATCATATTAAATTAATAATAATACTTAAAAATTTCATAAAAAAACGACTTTAAAATTTAAAACTTTAAATTATGATTTGTTTGGTACAACTTGAAGCCAAACTTGAAATGGAAGAATTAAAATAAATAATTAGATAATAAATTACTACACTAAAAAAGTGGTTTTACCAAAATGGAGACATAATTATAACTATATTAGGAAGAAAGATTTAGTTTGAGAAACTTTAGAAAATAACTTTACATATTTTCCATATAAACGAGCTATTTAAATGAATTAATTACACTACCTAAAGGAAAATGTTGTATAAATAAAAACAATCTAATACATCGTTTTTTGAAAGAGCAAAATTAAGAGGGTTACGTTTATTTATTTTATATTTTTATAGAGGGCACTATTTGTTGTCTAAAACAATTTTTTTTTTTTTTTATAAAAATAAATATGATTTGTACTTATTAAAAAATAAGTGCTCCCACTAGTCACCAGATAGAACATCCGTCTGTAGATTACATTTAACTTGATGTTAGTCAGGTAACATAATATATTAAACACCAAGAAATGATTATTATTATATATACAGTGCATCTACATACTATTATTGATAACAGGATACTGACGCCAAGCATAATTTGGTCCACAATATGCCTAGAAAAATAAATTTTGTTATATAACATGGTTAATTTTATATTTTTTTCTCAGGAAGGTCTACCAGGAATACTGTCATGCCATGAACAATCACGCTCTTCAAATCATGGAGATATTTGGAGTGAGTCTTGGAGTTGGAAAAGAGTATTTCAGAGAATTCTACTAAGGAAACGATTCAATAACGAGATTGAATTACTACCCAAAATGCCAAAAACCAGATGAAACACTAGGTACTGGGCCTCATTGTGATCCAACTTCCTTAACAATCCTTCATCAGGATCAAGTTGGCGGCCTTCAAGTACTTGTAGACGATATGTGGCACTCCATAACTCCTCTGCATAATTCTTTTGTTGTCAACATTGGTGACACTTTCATGGTAAGTGAACGGTACTCATTAAAAGCTTTCTAGCTAGGATGTTTGTTTCATTATAAAATTTATTCCAAATTTTCTATATGTCCTGACAAAAAAATCCATATGTCGAATTACAGCTTTGAACTAAAAGAAAATGGCTTTGATGGTAAGGTTGTTGCAACATGAAAGTAATGAAAGTTGGTGTTGATTTTTGTAGGCTCTTTCGAATGGGATATTCAAGAGTTGCTTGCATAGAGCAGTGGTGAACAACACCAGTGTGAGAAAATCTCTTGCTTTCTTTCTGTGTCCAAACAAGGAGAAGGTTGTAACTCCACCAAGAAGTTTGGTCAATACCCAAAATCCAAGATTGTACCCGGATTTCACTTGGCCTACTTTGCTTGAATTTACCCAAAAACATTACAGGGCAGATATGACAACCTTGACTGCTGTCAGAGACTGGATTAATGGACAAAGTCAAATGAAACGGGTTCTATAAAAGCTATTACTATCATATTATTATTACTATTATTATTATTATTATTAGCACTTTTCTCTCTTTTTTTCTTTTTTTTTTTTTTCTTTTTTTGGGTTATATTTAATCAAAATAAAAATAGCATGAGTTTGGGAGAGAATAGGTGTTTATAGTGGGTATGAAGAGAAAAAGCCACCATAAACACCAGAAAGAGAAGCAGGTTTCTGTAATTGGGCTATTACATTATTATGAGAATAAGCAATTTGGAGGAATATTGAGGTATTAACGAGCTAAATTATTTCTTTTTAATTTATCTTTTTATTTGTTTTGAAAGAAGAATCAGTTTATTATTTTAGTCTACTGATTATTTATTTGCTTTTATGGTCATAATGTCTACCAATTAATTACTTTACAGTTTTTGTTGACCACCCAAATATACTTGTTGACTTATGTATGTGGTATTCAAATTGCTTAACCGAGAACAAGAGATATAAGGTTGTCAACCATAAGTTTCATCCTTTTCCAAGGACTTCAATGGCCTAATTACCATCTAAGTAGAGCCCATTTACAGTGGCATATATCAAATTTCAAACTGCACCATCTGCCAGAAATAAACAAGAAGCTTGATGCAAAAGTCTTCAAACACAATTGAAAAGCTATCAACTAAAGGAACCACAAAATATACTCATTGACTTGTTACCTTAGATAGCAGAGGTTTACTTGAGATGAAAGCCTCCAAATTCCCAATCAAAAGATCACGCAAATCTTCGGACGACTTGGGTGTGAAGGCAGCCAAATGTGGTGAAAGTACAACATTTTCCAGTTCAAAGAGCTCTATAGAAACTTAGGCTCATTCTCAAACACATCCAAACCAGCACCTCCAATCTCTCCCTGAACCAAACATTACACCATTTCCTTCTCATTGATAATGGCTCCTCATCCTACATTCACAATCACCCCCTCTTTTCCCAATGCCAATAAGACCTTTCCGTCGATCATGTGGCAGGTTTGCTCGGTTACTCCACAATATATGATGAGCACATCCATATCAGCTGCAAGTTCACAAACATTGGCATAAAAAGGGTATGCAACGAAGTCTTTCTTCTTTCTTCTTTCTTGAGTTGTATAAGATGCTGCAACCAATGGCCTCGAGCATTTTGGCAACTTGGATGCCAATTTTTTCCAACCCCACGATCCCAACTCGGTTTCCTCCCAGCTGTATTACCTTTAATCATTAATCCAATACAGTTGGAAAAAAGTAAAATTTAACAGTAAAACTGTAGTTAAGCTTCTTGTAATTAAGAAACACAACAATTATTATACAAGGAACATTTCATGATCACAAGCTTATTTCGAACAATTTCACCGCTTTGGCCTGTTTATATTCTCCAGAAATTATTCTTTGATTTACTCATTTGAATGGGGATTAAATTCCAATCATTCACCAAAGATATAACCCAAAATAATGATTAATTAATTAACTAATCTGTGTTCAATCAGTGAAATAAAAGGGTACAAATACAAAACAACTTATCAATTTCTGAAATTGGGAATTAAATCTGTGATATGTGTGGCTAGCATTGTATAGGATCAACTAACTTTCAAACTTAAAATTCGAATTTAATTTGATATATATATATATATATATAAACTCTATATACAAATAGATGAATAACGAGACGAAAAAAAGTTTCTAATTGATAAGGCAACACGTTGGGACGTGCCAACGATACTTTGTATTATTTTGTTATTATTGTTGTGACCTCCACTTGTAGTGATTCCATGCATCGCCACAAATTTTTTCCCAAATTTGAGTTTTGACAATTGGTAATTGAAGATTTGAATTATTCTTCAATAGTTTCTTGGAGAAAATTCCTTATCCCTGGAAATAACAAACAATAAAGAGTTAAAAGAGCGGACAAGAGATGATGATGAACAATAATATATATACCTTAGATCCAAGAGGCCGAAATCACCAAGATTAGCCCAATTCCCTCTCCTAATCTTGGTGGTAACGACAAGCCTGAGGCGACGGGAGCAGCCGGGGAATATCAGCGCTGATACGAGTTCCTCTGTCGTAACAGAGCATAGTCCCGAACAGATTGCTCGTTGGCGGCCAAGAACTGCTCGAGAGGAAGCTCTTGAGTCCGAAGCTTTCAAGAGAGTAGACCTACTTGAAAAGTGGTCCTCGAAGGAACTGAGAACCGGTGGTGGTTTGAGGATGATGACCTTAGGGAGTTCAGGTGTTCATGGTTATCGGAAGCTGCCATTGATGGGAACTTTTGAAGGTCTTTTGGAAGTGAAAGACAGTTTCGTCTATTTAGCTCTTTGTTAGACTGAAACTGCCATTCACTGTTTGACTTTATTTTATTTTTTTTAAACGTTATTATTTAAAGTAAAAGATTATATTAAATTAAACTATAGACCAATTTGTTACTTATGATTTTTTTCCAGGTAGCAATGACTTTTTACCTGTATTTGACAACCAAACCGATTTTTGGTGATTAGGACCACCTCTTTGTCTCCCCCAAAATTAAAAACATCATAACTTTTTCTCTTTTTCTTTCCATAAAAAATAATAATGAATAAAATCGGACAAATATTGGTATAAATTTATTTATTTAGTTATTTATTTTAATTTAATATCTTATCAGTGTGGAAGTTTAGAACTTGAGCTTCTTTGAGCAGAGACAAAAGATTAGCTCGATACATTTCAATGGTTCTGCTTTTTACCAATTCAATAAAATTGTTCTAAAACATACCCAAATATAGAATGTAATAGGATCAAAACTAGGTACAAATAGAGAACCAATGCACGTTTCAATTTTAACAATGAATTTCAGTATCATATTAGAAAATAACAGACTGAAAAGAACTAAAACCTAAGAACCAAGAGAAAAATCCTACATTAGCTGAAATCTTTCTCAGTAGATGATGACCAAAGTGTTGTGGTTCTCTAACCACTTTAGAGAAGAAATATGAGAAGAAAAATAAAAAGAATTCTATTAATCTCTTAGAAATAGAATACAAAAATAAAAACTTCTCTCATGGAGGATTCTCACGTGGAACCTCTCTTTACACTCTCCAATTCTCTTTGGAATTGCTCACTCTTCTCTCAAGCTCTCTCTGGAACTTAAACACTCTCTCTCTCGGAGTTTTCTCTCAATATTCCTCACTTGGGATAATATTGAGCTTTGCACTCTTGGCTTGTGTTTGCATGCAACGGGAAGGAGCCTATTTATAGGCTTACAAGGCCACAATCTTCAACAGCTTAGCCCACAATTGTTGATCAATTTGGAATTCGGTGCAGCAATGTCCATTTGTCAAAAATGGTGGCTATGGTTGGTGCGGCTGGACTTCACAATTCTCCCCCTCCAGCCGCATTTAAACTGATGGTCATCTGCCATCTATTCCAGCTATGTCTCTGCATAGCTTCAGCTTCTCTTGAGCAACAACTTTTGTTAGCATATCTGCTGGATTCTCTTTTGTGTGAATCTTCATCAGTTTCAGCAACTGTTGATCTATTACTTCGCGTATCCAATGATAGCGGATGTCAATGTGCTTTGTACGGGAATGATACATTGAGTTTTTGCTCAAATCCATGGCACTTTGGTTATCACAATGTATCTTGTAGTCTTCTTGCTTGATGCCCAATTCTGTGAGAAAACGCTTTAACCACAACATTTCCTTACCCGCTTCCGCTGCGGCAATGTACTCTGCTTCAGTAGTGGATAAAGCAACACACTTCTGCAATCTTGACTGCCATAACACAGCTCCCCCTGCAAAAGTGTAGAGATAACCTGATGTAGACTTTCTATTATCAGGGTCTCCGGCCATATCTGCATCTGTATAGCCTTCTAAGATTGGATCACCTCCCCCGTAGCACAAGCACAGCTTCGATGTACCTTTAAGATACCTGAGAATCCATTTGACTGCTTCCCAGTGTTTCTTTCCAGGATTTGAAAGAAATCTGCTCACAACACCTACTGCATGAGCAATGTCTGGTCTGGTACACACCATTGCATACATCAGACTTCCTACCGCTGAAGAATATGGTACTGAAGCCATCTCCTCTATCTCTTCTTTGGATGAGGGGCACAATCTCTTACTCAACTTGAAATGATTCGCAAGTGGAATGCTGACCGGTTTGGCTTTATCCATGTTGAATCTCTTTATCACCCGTTCAACATACTTCTCTTGAGATAGCCATAACCTTCTATTTTTCCTGTCTCGGATTATTTGCATTCCCAAAATTTGTTGAGCTGGTCCTAAGTCTTTCATATCAAAGGACTTAGACAATTCTTTCTTCAGCTGACTAATCTTCATTGCATCTTGTCCAACGATCAACATGTCGTCCACATATAGCAAAAGTGCAATGAAGTTTCCACCTGAAAATTTTTGAATATAAACACACTGGTCTGCTGCAGTCCTTTTATAACCTTGACTCACCATAAACGAGTCAAACTTCTTATACCATTGTCTTGGTGCTTGCTTGAGGCCATACAAGCTCTTCTTTAGCTTGCATACGAGGTTTTCTTTCCCTGAAACCTCAAATCCTTCTGGCTGCTCCATGTAGATTTCTTCATGTAAATCACCGTGAAAAAATGCTGTCTTCACATCCATCTGTTCAAGCTCTAGGTTTAGACTTGCTACTAAACCAAAAATGACTCGAATTGAAGTCATTTTTACCACTGGTGAAAAAATCTCACCAAAGTCAATTCCTTTCTTCTGAAGAAATCCTTTGACTACCAATCGGGCTTTGTGTTTCACCACCTTTCCGCTGCCATCTTTCTTGAGCTTGAACACCCATTTATTCTTTAGTGCCTTCTTTCCTGTTGGAAGCTCAACCAACTCATAAGTATGATTTTTCTGCAAGGATTCCATCTCATCTTGCATTGCTTGCAGCCACTTTTCCTTCTCTTGATGAGAAACAGCTTCCTGGAAACTCTCTGGCTCCCCCTCTTCAGTAAGCAGAATATACTCAGATTTTGGAAATCTCTTTGATAGAATTCGGCCTCGCTCAGATCTCCGAACTTGTAAACCACTGGTTTCAGGAGGTGTACCATCATCTAACCGCTGTGATGGCCCTGCAGCTGCTTGAGAGGATTGAGTCTCCCCTTACTCAATATCCCCTTCTTCCTCCTGGTCTGCTTCTGGTATATCTTCATGCACCTCATTATCTTCTGTGGCTATTTGTGCTGGTGCTGGATTAGGACAAAAATCCTCGGCATTAGAACTACAATTAGGAGACATTCTGGGCTTTTCAATGTCTTCCATTTTCTGGTTTTCATAGAATACTACATCCCTGCTTCTAATAACCTTCTTTGTATTCGGGTCCCATAACCTGTATCCGAATTTTTCATCTCCATATCCTATAAAGATGCATGGAGTAGATCTTGCATCGAGCTTCTGTCTGAGCTCCTTGGATACATGTACATAAGCTAAACAACCAAACACTCTTAAATGAGAGTAGGAGGGAATCTTACCCGACCACATTTTCTCCGGAATTTCAAAATTCAACGGTACTGACGGTGATCTGTTGATTAAATAGCAGGCGGCACGAACAGCTTCTCCCCAGAATGGCTTTGGCAGCTTAGCCATACTGATCATACTTCTGACCTTTTCCATAATGGTTCGGTTCATTCTTTCGGCTATTCCATTATGTTGTGGGGTGCGAGGGACCGTCTTCTCATGTCGAATGCCGTGTCTTCTGCAGTAGGCATCGAACTCCTTGGAAGTATACTCGCCTCCATTATCTGAGCGGAGGCATTTCAGCTTCTTTCCTGTTTCACGCTCTACCATGGTATGAAACAGTTTGAAATAATCCAATACCTGGTCCTTTGTTTTCAAGAAATATACCCACACCTTCCGAGAAGCATCATCAATGAAGGTCAGGAAATACTTGTTGCCACCTAATGATTCCACCTCCATGGGACCACAAACATCAGAGTGCACCAGACTAAGCAACTCTGATTTTTCGATGCGGAGGAACTGAAGGAGACTCTATGTTGCTTACCAAATAAGCAGTGACTACAAGGATCTAGTGCAGCATCCTTGCAAACAGTGATAAGCTTCTTCCTTGCCAAAGTGGACAATCCTTTTTCACTCATGTGACCGAGTCTCTGGTGCCACAGATTTTGAGACGCCTCTCCTTCTGCAATATTGAGGCTATCTGCACATATCTTCACATGAGTCTTGTACAGCGTTCCACAAATATGTCCTCGGGCGACAACTATGGCACCTTTCGTCATTTTCCATGTGCCATTGCTAAAGTAGTTGTCATAGCCTTGCTTGTCTAAGGCTGCTCCCGAAAGTAGATTAAGCCGAAGATCTGAAACATGACGGACATCCTTCAAAGTGATTGTACAACCAACATTCGTTTTTACATGAATATCACCAGTTTCCATAATCTTTGCAAAACTGGAATTTCCCATCTTTACCGTACCAAAGTCTCTTCTTCGGTGGAGCAGAGCGCCACTTCTCCTGTAACAGTGACTAGTGTCTCTCCATCATTCTTCGGCTGATTACCTTGGAGTCTCTGCTCTCTCAACAACTTTCTGCAGTTCTTCTTCATGTGACCCTCCAGGCCACAATGATAGCACTTATATGATGATTTTCTACCGTCTGTAGATCTGCCTCTGCTCTTGCTCCTGCCTCTCCCCCTATCTCGACCACTTCTTTGCTGTCTTCCTCTCTCTGTGACGAGGGCATGTGACTGATCCATGCCCATGTCCTTTCTCCTGGCCTCTTCATTAAATATGGCATCCTTAACCATAGACATAGTAAGTTTGCCATTCGGGGCCGAATTACTGAGAGAGACTACCAATGTCTCCCAACTGTCTGGAAGAGAGCTTAGAAGTAGGAGAGCCTGATCCTCATCCCCTAGTTGGTAATCCACAGCAGATAGTTGATTTACCAAGCTCTGGAACTCACTGGTATGCTCGGCTACAGAAATTCCACTCTGTAATTTTAGATTTACCAATCGCTTAAGCAACAGGGCTTTGTTCCGAGCAGTCTTGGCCTGGTACATGTCAGGACCCGTCCAGAAATCCTCCTCCGGAACCCTAGACAGCCCTGATCCCAAGGAAATACCACCGAACCTTCCAACGGAAAATCCGGCAGCACCTCCCCTAAGGGATTTACTTACCACAAATTTACCTGCACTGAAAACACACTTCAAAAATATCCCCTTATTCCTCCCACAATACTACAAATTGGTTCCACAAATTTCAGCACTTCAAAATAAATACAGTAATCCAGTGCATAATAAATACAACAAGAATGAAAGAAATAGTACAACTGCAATAAAGAAGAACAGGGTACTTCACGAAGTAAAACAGCGATGAAGATCGAGTCCGCTCCGAATGAACACCGACAACCTGGTACCTAGAGGAATGGAATTTAAGAGTGTGAGATGCTAATCATCTCAGTGAGCGACCCTACTACTATACAATATAATACCACGGTAATAGGTATATAAATAATAATTATTTGGAAAATAATAATTTCTCTCAAAACCCTTACAATTCTCTCAGTTGGAAGAGTTTCCCTTTTAAAACATTTTCACAAAACCCTTTATTCATACTCCCCGAAAACCAAGACATCAAATAAATATCCGAACAGTAATAATTAATTTTATTTCCAATACAGCTTTAAAACATTTTATTTGTAAAACATAGTTCCGAAAATCAGTTGATGCACCCACTATATACCAGTGGCGCCAGAGTACCCAGCGTCCCGAGGTACTGCCAGACAGGAGGTTATAGAGAGAAACCGGCATACGGTCGCGTGGCGTCCCACTGCGCTGCTGCTAACCTGGTGTCCCGGCCAAAGGGGGGTGGCCACCCTCTCCGATGGCATCCACAGGACACCCTCATAATATCACCTGCGCGCTACTCACACCCACCTGCGCGCTAATCATATCCGTGTGCACAATATCCATATCACATATACCATATCACATAATCAGAACACCAGTACGTGCACGGTGCATCTAAAAATCATAAAATCCATAAATTTAAATCATAAAACAAATTTCACATTTTTCATAAGCATAGCGGGCATAATCCATCCGCTTGAACTGGGAAATTCTCCACAATTTCCTTATAATCCATACCATAAATTCCATGATTTTCAAATCCACCAACTTCCAAATCCATCAATTCAAATATCCATATTTTTCCAAGCATAAATAATTTCTCGAAATATCATAATCAAATCTCATAATATTCCATGGGCATATTTTATAAAAATTGAAATCACCAACATAACCAAATATTTTCCTTGAAATATTTGAAAATCAAATCGTGCCCAATTTACCATTAAAACCACACCAATTTCAAAATCCTCAAAACCATAGCATAATTTCACATGGCATAAATTTGTAAAATGCACATGTTCTTAAATCCAATAAATTCATAAATAATTCCACAATAAATTGAATAAATATTTGGCACATAGAAATTAAATTCCAAATATTTAAATCACACATAATATATTCACCAATTAAATTTCCCAAAATTAAATTGAAGGTGGGTCACTCACCTGGAGCACGCAATTAACCCACGATCCACTACGGGATCAATTCTAAGTCTCACCGGTGCTCCTAGAACAAAATTCACAGACAGTCAAATAAATTAATATTTTATTCGGATAAATAATACCCGGTACCCGGGGGATCAAAACACAAACGATATCTAGAATTTACAAGTTATATACCGAATCGAAACTCGAGTGATGCTGATCACAGATTCGGTCTTACTTCCCAGTGATCGGACCCGACGGGGTCGGAATCTCGCCGGAAAGCTTTTCGAGTTTCGGCTCCGTAATTCTCCCAAACCGTCGCGAATTGGCGGAAATGGAAGTCGGATTTGGGTTCAGGAGGTCGAACACTGCGGACTGGAGCTGGCCGGAATTTCGGGTACTCGCCGGAACAGTATTTTCCGGCGGGCCGCCGCGGTCACCGGCAACCGTCGCCGGCGGCGCGTGCGTGCGGTGGCCGTTGGCTGTGAAATTTTGTAGATTTGTATATCGTGAGGAGAGCAATCCAACGGGACCGGCGGTGAGCAAAACGGAGGTCGGACGGCGGAGAAATCACCGTTTGAAGATTTCCGACCCCTCGCCGGAAAACGCTCCGATCCCGGCGCGTCGGTGGTCCGATGGCCGTGATTTTTGGTGGGTAGGCCGGACTTGAGGAGAGGATCAAGGCTGTCAGGCGCGTGTGGCCGGAAAATGGCCGGAACAGTGCCGATTCGCGGTGGCCGGCGGTGGAGGGGGAAAAATCGCCGCCAAACTTCGGACGTCCGATTCGGGCGCGTCCGGCGGCCGTTCGCCGTGAAATTTGGAGGTTTTGCCGGAAATGAGGTGGGCAATCTGTATGGCCAGCGCGTGTACAGTAAATAGGCCAGAAAACGTGAAAATGACTGGCGGCCGGTGACTCTCTCTCTCTCTCCTCTCTCTCTTTCTCTCTCTTCCCCGAGTGTTTTAACAAATAAAACCCCTGCATGACACTGTTCATGCCACGTGGACCAATCAGAAACTGACACGTGGCGTTTCACTGTTCACCGACCCAAAAAACATTAAAATAATACGGTATCCGGTAAACTTCAAACGTCCATAACTTTTTAACCGGATGTCCGTTTTGAGCGTGCCGCTAGTCTGTGAACTCGTATCGATGAGCACTTCACAACCATGCATGAGTCAAAGCTTAATTCCCCATAAACAAAAAGTCAACTCCGGCACCCCTTGGACAGTTTGGACCGCAACTTGTTTCGTCCATAACTTTCAAACCGTAGCTCCGTTTTCGACGTGCTACCAGTCTACGAACTCGTGGCATCGTGCACTTCACCACGGTACCCTGGTCAACTCGAAATTCCCACAGAGTCAAAAAGTCAACTTTTACCCCTTTCGGTCAACGGTCAACGGTCAACCTCGGTCAACGTGCACGGATTCCGGTGCGATTTGGGACGGGGTGTTACATACATGTCCTCCAATTTTGTCCAGAGGGCATATGCATCCGTTTCCTTCGCTACATGATGGAAGACACTGTGATCGATCCATTGCCTGATTTGACCGATCGTTTTCTTGTTTAATTTCTTCCATTCTGCTACTTTGCTGGGATCGGGATTTTCTCCTTTAGCTTCTATAGGATCAAACAGATCCTTACAATTGAGGAGATCTTCCATCCGAGGTCTTCAAAGTGTATAATTTGTGGCAGTGAGCCATAGCTCCCGAAGATGATTCTTCCATTGACATTATGGCTTGACCAAAACTGGAGCTGAATTTGGCAAAACGGAGTTAACCGTTGCCTCCGGAACGGCCGAAAATGGTGGACTTGACTCTTCCGGGGTCAACATATAATTACCAGAAAATTTGGGGCAAAACTGTAATTTCACAACATTTCTGGGTCAACCTGCAAATACAGAAACTTCAGGGGTCAATCTGTAATTTCCAATAATTCAGGGGCTGTTCCGTAATTTCAGAAACTACAGGGGTCAATCTGTAATTTCCAATAATTCAGGGGCTGTTCTGTAATTTCAGAAAGTATTGATGACGTGGCAGATGGTGCTGACGTGTCAACACGTGGCAGATGACGTGGCTGATGACATGACTGACGACGTGTCGGCTGGCGTGGTAGATGACATGGCAGGGGTGCGTGACGTGGCTGATGACGTGGCTGCTGACGTGGTCGTCTTCAACCTCCAGACGGCGCGTGAGGCGCGTGACTTGTTGCAGACAACTTCAGGCGACGCGTGCGGGCGCGTGAGACGGTGGCTTTCTCTCCGGCGAACTTGTGTGTTCTCCTCTCTTCGGGTACTTTCACCTCGTATTGTCAAATTAATTATTTGAGCAACTTTTCAAAACACCAACTTGAAGAACAATAGCTTTGTTTCTTCAAATTTTGAACCCAAGCTCTCGACCTGGAGCTCTGATACCACTTGTTGTGGTTCTCTGACCACTTTAGAGAAGAAATATGAGAAGAAAAATAAAAAGAATTCTATTAATCTCTTAGAAATATAATACAAAAATAAAAACTTCTCTCATGGAGGATTCTCACGTGGAACCTCTCTTTACACTCTCCAATTCTCTCTGGAATTGCTCACTCTTCTCTCAAGCTCTCTCTGGAACTTAAACACTCTCTCTCTCGGAGTTTTCTCTCAATATTTCTCACTTGGGATAATATTGAGCTTTGCACTCTTGGCTTGTGTTTGCATGCAACGGGAAGGAGCCTATTTATAGGCTTATAAGGCCACAATCTTCAACAGCTTAGCCCACAATTGTTGATCAATTTGGAATTCGGTGCAGCAATGTCCATTTGTCAAAAATGGTGGCTGTGGTTGGTGCGGCTGTGGTTGGTGCGGCTGGACTTCACACAAAGCAGGGGGGGCCTTGGATGAACTGTGGGTGGGCAGCTAAAAATTGCTTCAGTGGAAGTGAAAACTCTAATGATTTCAATAACCAGAACCTTTTTCAGAAATCATATGGTTTGATTGGGAAAAAAAAATAAAGAAAAAAAATGCTTCCAAATTCTCAGCTACGTTCTTATATATAGACAGAGAAATATACAAGCTCAATGAAGAAACAATTATTGTGGGCTACATTACATAAATCTTTTCAACTCCCAAGTTATGGTTTCACATTTACTTGTTACATTTTGGCCAAGCTTTAACCATGGACGATTAGGTTGTGTAGCTACCATGATTGGAGCCGTTGCACCAAAATGGATAAAAAGATGAAAAAGATGGGGAGAAAAAAAAAATTTTCTATTATGCAGAAAGGTGATGAAAGACAATAAAAACATTCCATACCAAGTAGTGTGAAAGTTCACTAGTTACAGCGTGGCAATATGTAAGTCGCGCACTGCAACGTGGAAGATGGTAAATGGTGCCAGTAGTCAAACTGCAAAATTTGAAGACTTGGAAGGAAGAACATTTTCCCATTTTAATGTGACAGAAAAATAGCTGTCATGTCATAAAAGGCAATGTACCATAAATGTGGTCCATATGCATTTAAGTCATGTCGTGCAAAGCCAATGAAAAAGAGTGGGAATTTTTGTTGTGTCACATGATTTATGACACCTTTAACTTGGCAGTGCGGCAACGATTTTCTTGGAACCAATTGAAATCGTAGACACAAAGAACATGACAACTTGATAGCTTTGAAGTTTCACTGACTGGACAGAATCAAATGAAACCCGTTGTATAAAAGGTTATTATTATTATTAGCACCTTTTTGTTGACCAAATCTAATATTGACCCAAACCAAAAAAAAAAATTTGTTTTTTTTTTTTTTTTTTTATATTCTATAGGTACTAAAATGCCAAAAAAATATATATATATATTTTTTTAATTTAGAAGTTTTATTTTTCCCAAAAAAAGAAAAGAATTTGGACTCTTATAATTATTCGAATTTGGACGCTTATAATTATTAAAATATGGACAAAAGATGGATTAGAGTGTTAAATTTCATTATAGTAACATCAAAGATATATAGATATATATACATATATAGAAATGATTAAACTTTACAGGAACCTTTTGAAATTTATTTATTTATTTATTTATTTTTTTGGAAAAAGGGATTAGTTTCACTTTTTAATACATTTTAATCTCGAAAAAATTGCTATAGTTTTCAATTTATTGTATTTCAATTTAAATGGAATTTTTGACAAATGGCAAATAAAGGTTTGAGAATGTTAACAAGCAAAGTTTTTTTTTAAATAAAAGTTCCTAGTTGCAACAAATTGTAAGTAGAAATGAATTCATCTATATAAAAATGAATTGTTTTGTAATATTTGTTAGGTGTGATAGATATATTAATTATCATTTCGGTTAAAAAAAATAATTAAATTAAAATATAATAACTTAAAATTTGAGGATCTAAATTGCAACGTTTTAAACTTAAGAATAAAAAATGCAACTTTTGTAAATAGATGGAAGTGGTACTAAAATTCAGTATGACACTTTGCATGTAGCATAATAAAATTATCTTTAACATGCATAGCATATATAAGTTATAATTAAATGTATTTATTTTTAAAAAGTAGAATAAATATTAGTTTGGATTATAAATTAAGCATATATGTCCATTTGCGAACAACCATAAGTTTCCATCCTTTTCCATGGACTTCACCACTTAATTGCTATCCGATTAGAACACACTTACAGTGGCATATATCAAATTTCAAGAAGTCACTTGAATAAGCAAGAAGCTTCATGCAAAAATCATTAAACATGATTGGAAAAACTATCCAGGAAAAGAAACACAAATATACTCATTGATCTGTAACCAGAGAGAGCAGAGGTTTATTTGAGAAGAAAGCCTCCAAATTCCCAATCATAATATCACGCAAATCTTCGAATGATTCGGGTGTAAAGACAGCCAAATGTGGCGAAAGCACAACATTTTCCAGTTCAAAGAGCTCTTTAGAAACATCAGGCTCATTCTCAAACACATCCAAACCAGCACCTCCAATCTCCCCATGAACCAAACATTCCACCATTTCCTTTTCGTTGATAATGGCTCCTCTTCCTATATTCACAATCACACCTTCTTTTCCAAGCGCCAACAAGACCTTTCTGTCGATCATGTGGCGGGTTTGCTCGTTGAGTCCACAACATATGATGAGCACATCCATATCAGCTGCAAGTTCACAAACATTTGCATAAAAAGGGTAAGCGACAAAGTCTTTCTTCTTGGTTGAGTTGTATGAGATGCTGCAGCCAAAGGCCTCGAGCCTTTTGGCAACTTGTATGCCAATTCTTCCCAACCCCACGATCCCAACCCGCTTTCCTCTCAGCTGTAGGATATCATCATTTGTCATCAATCAATTAAATCCAATACAGTTTTGCACCACAACCATAGTTAAGACTTCTTGTAATTAGGGAAACACAACAATTATTATACAAGGAACATTTCATAATCACAACCTTGCTTGAGCAATTTTACCTTTTTTCCCTGTTCATATTCTCCTGAATTTTTTCTTGGATTTGCTAATAGGGAAAATCTAATCCCAATCCTTACTAAATCATATAACCCAAAATGAAGATTTTTTTTTTTTTTTAATATTTGTGTTTAATCAGTGAAATAAAGGTTACAAACGCAATGTACAAATTTCTTAAATTGGGCATTAAATTTCTGATATGTGTGGCTAGCATCGTATAAAATCAACTAATTTTCAAGCTTAAAATTGGAATTATAAAAAATAAAAAAAAATAAAAAAAATTTAAAAGAAAAGGTTTCTATTGAAGAAGCTACATGGTGAAAATCTGACTGTACTTTGTAATTATTTTCGTTGTAATTCAATGCATCCCCCACAATATTTTTTATTTTATTTTATTTTTTTTTTTTTTAAGGGTGAAACTTTCAAATTTGGGTTTGACAATGGATAATTATTAGTTACTTATGCATGAGAGTGAAATTATTTTAAGAAAAAAATAAAAATCACTTTCAATTTTCTTATCCCCTGTCAATATTTAAAGATGATGGTCAACAATACCTTAGATCCAAGAGGAAAATCCCCAAGATTAGCCCAATGCCCTTTCTTAACATACCGATCGGCAGCCGAAATCTTTCTTAGCACATCTATCAACAATCCAACCGCATAATCAGCACAATCCGCTGAAAACACATCTCCGGCATTGGCAACGGAGATTCCACGGCTACGGCACTCTGACAAGTCGATGTGGTTGAGACCGGCGCTGGTGGTGACGACGAGCCTGAGCGACGGGAGCTGTCGGAGAATCTCGTCGCTGATACGAGGTCCGCCACCGGAACAGAGCATAGCCTGAGCCGATTGCGCATTGGCGGCCAAGAACTGGTCCAGAGGAAGCTCTGAATCCGAAGCTTTCAAGAGAGTAAACCTACTTGAAAAGTGGTCCTCGAAGGTTCTGAAAACCGGTGGTTGTTTGAGGACGATGACCTCAGGGAGTTCTGGAGATCCGCGGTTGTTTTGTTCTTGGTGATCGGAGACTGCCATGGATGGAGATTTTTTAAGGTGTTTTTGGAAGTGACAGACAGTTTAGTCTGTTTTCAGTCTTTGTTCGATTTAAACTACCATTCACAGTTTGACTTTTTTTTTCCTTTTTGGAGTCTTCTTCTTCATCTTCTTCTTCGTTTTTCAGTTATTATATGATTTGATATTTTGTCTGCTTTTTGTTTTGTCATTTTTTTTTTTTTTTTTGGGAAATATATTCTGTTTCTTGCTGTAGTAGATAAAATGCTAAGTGGACACGTACCGACTGTTGATAGGCCAGAGCTTATATCAGCTAAGAATACTACATTTTTTCCTTTTACAAAATATTCAAATGGTATAAATTTATTTTTATTTATTTATTTATTTTTAAACTCAAAATCTAACCAACCTGGAAGTTTAAGAATTTTAACTTCTTAACTTCTCAAAAAAAAAATAAAAATAAAGATAAAAAAAATATCTTCTTTGAGGAGAGACAAAGCTTAGTTCAGATCAGAGTATTCATTTCAATATGTTTTGCCTTTCTACCAATTCAATTAATTGTTTTAAAACATACCCACTAGCGGACTTTTATCAAGAATGTGGCAGGGTCAAAACTAGGTACAATTTTGACAATCAATTTAAGTACCATACTAGAACAGAACAGGACTGAAAGAACTCAAACCTAAGAAACCAAGAGAAAAATCCTCCATTAGGTGAAATCTTTCTCTCAACACATTGATCAACAAAACCCTTAGCCATATCCGCAACATCTTCAGTATTGCAGTTTCGGTGTTGGCATATATCATTCCCACTCCTCAGGCACTCCGCAAACTCGATATGATTTAGGCCAGAACTGGTGGTCATGACAACAAGTTCAAGTGAAGGAAAAAGCGAGAGGATTTTGTTTGTTAAGTAGATGATGACCAGAGCAGAGGAAAGCTTGGATGGACTGTGGATGGGCAGCTAAGAATTTGTTTATGGACTGTTTGGATAATAGTAAAGTTAGTGGGAATCTAAAATTTTTTAGAAAAATAAAATTTTTTTCTGTTTGGATAATTTTTAAAAAGAAAAATTTGTGTACCTCAACAAAAAATAAACCTTATAATGTGGAAAACTGAGAAAAAAAAGTGAATCTTCCTAAAAAGATGTCATTCTAACATTATCTAGAAATTGATTTTAAATTTTTTTTAGATATAATTTTATCTTTTAATTTTAATGTATAAATTTATTTAATTATTTGTAAGTCCTATCTTTTTCTATAATTAATAAAACATTATAAAAAGAATTCTAAAAAAATTAATTTTCTGAAAACTGAATCCAAAAAAATTGATTACAATTAATTTCTTTCAATATTTTCCTTTTTACCAAATACCTTATTAGAGAAAGTGAAAACTCTGATTAAAACAGTAACTGGAACCTTTTTTGAGAAATCAAACGGTTTGTTTGAGAAAAAAGGCTTTCTAAATTAAGCTCAATGCATGTTGGCCTGTGGCACAGTAAAATTCTCTTCAACATACATTGTTTATAAAAGTAATTATCAAAATTTTTTATCCAAAAAAAAAAAAAAAAGAACAAAAAAAGATTGGTTAATATTATAAATCAATTAAGCTATATGTCTACATTTGAGAACAAGAGATCTAAAATTTTGTCAACCATAAGTTACATCTTTTTCCAAGGACTTAAACCAACTAATTGCCATCTCAATAGAACATTTTAAAAGTAGGAATAGGGTTGTTTATCATATTTCAAACTACACCACATCTGCCAGAAGTCACTTGAATAAAAGCTGGACAGGAAACTTAATACATAATCATTTATCTGTAACTAGAGAAAGTAGAGGTTTATTTGAGAAGAAAGCCTCCAAATTCTCAATCGTAAGATTACACAAATCCTCAGACGATTCCAATGTAAATGCAGCTAAATGGGGCGAAAGCACAACATTTTCTAGTTCAAGAGATCCTTAGGAACATCAGGCTCATTCTCAAACACATCCAGGCCAGCACCTCCAATCTCTCCTCGAACCAAACATTCTACCATTTCCTTCTCATTGATAATGGCTCTTCGTCCTACATTCACGATCACCCGCTCTTTTCCCAGTGCCAACAAGACCTTCCTGTCGATCATGTGGTGGGTTTGCTCGGTTAGTCCACAACATATGATGAGCACATCCACATCAGCTGCAAGTTCACAAACATTTGCATAAAAAGGGTATGCATCAAAGTCTTTCTTCTGCCTTGAGTTGTATGAAACGCTGCAGCCAAAGGCCTGAAGCCTTTTGGCAACTTCTAAACCAATTCTTCCCAATCCTACAATCCCAACCCGCTTTCCTCCCAGCTGTAATACCATTAGTCATCAATCCAATACAGTTGGAAAAGTGAAATATTTTAGGCACTACACCTAGTCTGAAAGCTTAATGTAACTGGGAAACACCATAAATTACTAGGAACAACTCCAAATCAAAGAACTTGAGGTAACCACAAGCTCGTTTGGACAAATTCGCTACCATATCTGGTTCATATTCTGAGAATTTATTCTTTGATTTACTCCTCAGAAATGGGTATCTAATTCCAATCAACTCACTACAAAATGATATAACACAAAATAAAGGGTTTTCTTTTTTTCTTTTTTTTTTTTTCTTTTTTTTTGTGTCTAATCAGAACGGGTAGCATTGTAATTGTTCAGGATCAACAAATTTTCAAACTTTTAATTCGAATTATATAAAGTGTCTACTAAAATAGATTAAAAAAAAAAAGAGGGATTAAAAAGGTTTTTAATTTTGAAAAAACAAAATACTGTACAACCGGAGTACGTGCTCCTTTTAATGGTAGCTCGAACTCCTGGAATATTGGAAATATCTACCTAATTTAGAAAGCTACATGTAGAAAACCGACAAACATTATTTTGACATCTATTTGTTGAAAATCCCATGAATTACGCACAAATTTCTTTCAAGAATTTTGGAGTTTGACAATGGGTCGTTGAATATGGATGAGAGATGCATTTCTACCAAATTATAAAATAATAATAATAAATAAATCAGAGAATATATAGAAAAGAAAAAAAAAATGATGAAAATTAATACCTTAGATCCAAGAGGAAAATCAACAAGATCGGCCCAGGGCCTTTTCTTAATATAGCGATCGGCAGCCGACATGTTTCGTAGCACATCAATCAGCAATCCAATCGCATAGTCTGCACAATCCGCAGAAAACATATCTCCGGCATTGGCCACCAAAATTCCAAGCCTACGGCACTCCGACAAGTCAATGTGGTTGACGCCGGTGCTGGCGCTGACGATAACCCTGACCGACGGAAGCTGCCTGAGAATGTCGGCGGTGATCTGAGGCCCGTCGGCAGCGCAGAGTATAGCGCTCGCAGATTGAGCATATGTGGCCAAGAAATCGTCCAGAGGAAGCTCTGAGTTGGAAGCTATCAGGAGATGGAATCTAGTGGTGAATTGGTCCTCGAAGGATCTGAGAATCGGCGGTGGTTTGAGGACGATGACCTGAGGAATTTCTGTCACTTCCATTGTTATGGGATTCTTTTCAAAGGTCTAGGAATTTTTTATTATTTTATTTTATTATTATTATTTTTTTTTTTTCTTTTGTTTGGTGAATCATTTTTAGATGTTTTCAAGACTTTGTCTATTTGTGTATTATTGTAGGTGGTAGGTCAATGGTAGGAAGGTCCTCAGTGTTTATATTTGTAAGTTGAGATTTAATAAATTTCGTTGTTATTGTCTCGGATAATCCCGTTGTTGATTTTTTTTTTTTCTTTTGTTTTTTTTCAGTTATTTAGATTTTTTTTTCTTTTTTTTTTTTCAGTTATTTGGATTTTTTTTTTTTTGTCTGGACTTGCATGATCACATAAACTTTTTGGCCGGCTGAAAAAAAATATAATATGTATATATATAATCGCATTCTTTATTTTGTAATTGATGTATTCATTGACTCTTTAAAAATTAAATAATTTTAGTTATTTAAGTTTTTAAAATTATTTTCAATTTAATTAAGGTCTTATTTAAATATAACAGTAATTTGATATAAAAATAAAATCGCCACAGTTTTTATCAAATAAGGACAAATTTTCTTTTTAAATTTTGTCAAATTTGCTCTTCTTCTTCTTTTATGTGCACTTTTGAAGTGACCCAATAGACACTTAGCAACTTAGTTACCCTTTTTATCACAAATAAAAAATTAAAAACCTTACTCGGTTACTCCACCCTCTTGCTTTTTTAAGATTACCGAATCTAGCATTTTTAGCTTGGAAAGCCCAAACTTTTCACATTTAGAAAGAAAGTGTTACAATAACATTTTATTTGGCAAGAGAGAAAATTGGAACAAGTGAAAATGGAGGATGAGTACGAGTGAGGAAGGAAAGTTCATCTACTGTTTGAAGGGAAAAAAGAAGTGAAATAAAAAAAATTAAAAAAAAAAAAAAAAAAAAACTGAGCAGTTACGGGTTACTTCCAAATATCCCAACACTAATTCCTACAAAAAGTACGGGATTAGAGGAAGGAAAAAAAAATAGCCTAGTTGCTTATATTTACCATTTTTTCTATAAGTACTTAATTCAAACTAATATAATGATTATTTGTAAGGACTATTACAAAACTTTATAATTTAAATCCTTTTAAACCAAGGAAATTTCATATATTAATGTTGTTTCCAATTATAACAACTAAAATGAGAGATTGTCCCATAGCTAACAACCTAATAGAAAAAGCTAGCTATTATTTTCTTAAGCAAGAATTCCAAATTCGTGAACTCAAATCCTCACACGTCCTATATATATATATATATATATATTTATTACTTTTTCATCTCTGTTATCCATTTTCACCCTCTTTATTTTCTCTTCTCTTCTGTCAAACAAAACTGTTTTATTTGGTAGATCATATGAAAAATGGAAGTAAGGAAATAAGTAATGGAAGAATGAAATATACATGTTTGGCAGCAGGAATGGAAACCAGAAAGTAAAACGGAATTGATCCACTCTGCTTCCTAATCCCTCATAACTAAGCCTCTCCTTTCTAATCCTTCTAAAAGTGAAGAGACATAGAAGTGTGAAAAAAATAAATAAAATAAAATAAAATAGTTATGGCTAACAATATCAATCTAATTACTATATAAAATCATTCTAAATTTTAGTCATATAATCATTTGCAACTAATCCAAATAACTAAATATAGTATTTAACAATTTAAACTTTTGCTTTTCCTTTTTCATTCCATTCCAAACCAAAAGAAAATGATACAGTTAGTGTTCCTTCCCATAACAAACAACACAAGGGAATAAAAGTTCCTTTTTCCAAACTTGTACATCCCTCCCATCTAAATAATCTTCATATATTCTATGTTTGGAACACTGAGTTTATTCAGAAAAATGCTTCCAAGCTCTACAAGAACAAAAAAAAAAAAAAAAACAAAAAAAAGTTCCATCTATAAATCCAGGACTAGTGAAATTAAAGGTTTGTTTGAGAAGAAGGCTTCCAAGTTCCTGGCCACATGTTCACACATCGAGATTAAAGACTCCGGTGTATGGACAGCTCTATGAGGCGACAAAACAACATTTTCCATTGTCAAAAGCTCTTCAGGAACATTAGGCTCTTTCTCAAACACATCCAAACCAGCTCCTCCAATCTTTCCCTCCACCAAACACTCAATTAGTTCCTTCTCATTGACAATCCCCCCACGCCCAATGTTCACAATGACACCATCCTTCCCCAGAGCTTCCATCACCGGCTTGTTGATAATGTTGCGTGTTTCGTCAGTCAAACCACAGCAGATGATTAAAGCATCACTCTCAGTTGCAAGATCATAGACATTGGAATAGTAGGCATATGAAACATGTGGTTTTTCCTTCCTTGAGGTGTACAAGATTTTGGAGCCAAAGGCCCTGAGCCTCTTCGCTACTTCCATGCCAATGTTTCCCAATCCTACGATCCCAACTCGCTTGCCTCCCAACTAAATGTATCAATCATGCATCAAAATACACACACCATTAGAAAAGTTTGGACATTTTTGAGTAATAAAAGCATAAAAATGTCTTCTTTCTTCTTTTTTATTTTTTTGCCTTTAGTCCATAACAGAATGTGTCAATGATCCTTAATCAGCTGAAACTTGGAAAGTGTGCTCAAATATCAGTATTTACTGTACCCTTTTGCTTGAAATAATTTGTCAAGAAACAAACTTGAAAAAAATTTCAGCAGGAAAACAAAAAGGAAAATGATAGTGAAGCAGAGGCAAAAGCTTAGTTTTTGCCTCTTCTTCCAATTCTATATAGTTAAATTTAAATCTGAACTTTTATATAACCAAATTTTAGCTACAGTGTAAAACAAAAACGGTATCAATATCATTTTTGAGATTTTGTGACAAGAATTTCGTTACCCAATTATAGAAGAAAAGAGAATCCGAAGTCAACCAACCTTAGAACCGAGAGGAAAATCACCTTTCTTAGCCCAAAGCCCTTGTCTAACATACCCATCAGCAGCCGTTATCTTTCTCAAAACATCGATCAACAAAGCCACACCCAAATCAGCAGAATCCTCAGTGAACACATTGCCGGCGTTAGCAATAGAAATCCCACGTCGCCGGCACTCCGGCAAGTCGATATGGTTAAGGCCAGCACTGGTGGTGACAATAAGCTGCAGAGAAGGAATAAGTCTGAGAATGTCTTGGTTCAGAGGATATCGACCAGGAGATAGAAGGGCTCTGACGGACTGAGCTTGGGTGGCTAAGAACTGGTTCAGTGGAAGCGAGTAGTCCCATGCTTTGAGAAGTTGGAATTTATTGGAGAAATAGTTCGGATAGTGTTGCAGGATTGGTGGTGGTTCAAGGACCAGAACTTGTGGAAGATCTTGGCAACTGTCGGATTGGCTTTCTCTGTTATCCGCCATTTTCGGATGTTTTTTGGACCTGGAGATATTATACAACATATATTTATATATATATATATATATATATGTATGTATATTTATAAATAAACAACGAAGTGCAAACCAGCCTTGGTAAAAAGTCTAATTTAGCCCTCCAATGCTAATTGCTGCACCATCGTTTTCATGCCATCAGAGAAAGCAATGGCAAAAAAAATTGCCTCCATTTCCAGTTTGTCCAATTCGGTGTTCGTAACTTTGTGTTTTGCCTTTTTGTTTAGAATCAGAATGTGTAATTCTGTAACAATGTCCTACCAATGTGCTGGTAACAACTAGTATTAGAGCATATTCTAGCCAATGCGTACGGGTCGATTGGCATCACAGTTTTTAAGGTCGGACTTGTAGCCAATGTGTTCTCAACAATTGGTCTCACAGCATATTTATGGTCCACCATTTTCACAGTTGAGGCATCTGAATCTCCGGAGTTTCAGATGTTATCATTTGTATGATCTACCGTTTCCTTAATTTTTCTCGCAGAAAATAATGTAGATTTACAAATAGGAAAAGAAGCTAAGAGAGATATTTTAAGATTCCAATGGAATTTTAGAACATAAATTGAAGATCAACTCATCAACCAACCAATGTACGATGCTTTATACAGAGTTTCACAAATTTGGGACTCATCGACCAATCTACAATGCTTTATACAGAGTTTCACAAATTTGGTACCGATCTCAAGCCCCAAAATCAAAACTACCACAAACAATGATATGACAATTCTCCATATCCTGGAGTTCTCTAATTGACTCTTTAATTTCTGCAGCTTATCATATCCTGCACCCAGAAAGAAAAATGTTTTGCAATCAGCCAAATAAAACGAAAGAACGCAATGCCTTTTCATGGGGGCTTTTATTCACTTTCTGTTGAGATAGAAAAGTAACCAGCTTGGCAAGAAACTTTTGTACTGGCATTTATGAAAAGAAGATTTTTGCAGTAGATAAAATATCAAAATAATCGGTAGAAAATCTAACAGAAACTCAGATCCAAAGAAACAGAGCCTTAATCTAGATGCTTCGGCAAACAATGAGCACACTTCACTTACAAGTGAGTGTTGATTCAATCATTAACAACCAGAGAAAGTAATGGTCTGTTCGAGAAGAATGCTTCAAAATTTGCCGCCACAAGCTCACGCAAAGCCATGACACTTCCCAACGTAGAGACAGCTCCATGGGGTGATAGCACAACGTTATCCATCGTAAGGAGCTCTTTAGGGACATGAGGTTCGTGCTCATACACATCCAAACCAGCACCTCCAATCTCTCCATGCAACAAACACTTCACCATTTCTTTCTCGTCGACAATTGCCCCTCGTGCAACATTAACAATGACTCCCTCTTTTCCCAGTGCCAACATGACTTCCCTGTTGACGATGTGGTGTGTTTGCTCATTCAATGCACAACAAATGACAAGCACATCGCTATTAGCTGCAAGTTCATGAATGTTGGAATAGAAAGGATATGAAACATTTGGTTTTTCTTTCCTTGAGTTGTATAAGATGCTGCAGCCAAAGGCCTCAAGCCTTTTTGCCACTTCTAAACCAATGCTTCCCAATCCAACGATGCCAACTCGCTTGCCTCTCAACTGAAATTCGAAACAACATAAACAATATCAATTAGAACAAAAAGTTACGAAATTTCCACCAAGTTCTTTAACTTTGAACTTCAAATTATTCATACAGTTTTAAGAATTCTAACAGACTTTTTTGTCCTTTTCTTTTTCTTTTTTTTTTTTCATTTTTATTTATTTATTTATCTTTCACTAGTTTCAATTTACGAGGTGTCCTCATTTTTGACTTTGAATGCTCCCTAGTATATAGTCTTGTGACTTTTTGAAGACCAGACGAAGAATAATAAGCCAATTTTCCATTTTGAGATCTTTCTTCACCAAAGTCAACTTAAGCAAACTAGAAAAAAGAGAAAGCAATAATTTCCCCAAACTGTTGAATTATAAAAACTAAGGCTATCCGGTGAGTTCAAATCATTTCCAAAAGCAAATACATTAAAATTTCATTATAAATTATTCCAGTTCAAAATTGAAACCAATTTTCCAAAACTTCTTAAACTATTCCCAAAGCTAACTTCTTAAACCATTCCCAAAGCTTAATTTCTTCTTCAGGTTTTCTGGAAAGAAGCCGTTTAACTCCAAGTATATTTTACATCCAATTACAATATCCCGTCCGTGAAAAGAAGTCAAATTTATGTTAGAAGTCAGATCCAAAAATTGAAACTTTTCCGAAGAAGAAAATCTGTTTACCCCAGAACCCAATTTCTTCCCAAAAGCGAGAAAAACAATAAATTTCCCAGGAAACAAACAGACAGAGAAAGCTAACGCATCGAAATTTACGATTACTATTTACTAACTTTGGAACCCAGATGGTAGTCTCCATTTCTAGCCCAAATCCCACATCTCACATACCGATCGGCAGCCGACATCTTTCTGAGCACATCAATCAACAAACCCACCGCCATATCAGCAACATCCTCAGAGAAAACGTTTCCAGCATTGGCAACGGCAATACCACGCCTCCGGCACTCAAGCAAGTCGACGTGGTCGAGGCCGGCGCTGGTGGTGACGATGACCCTGAGCGACGGTAGCATCTGGAGGATCTGGGCTGTGATAAGTGGGCCATTGGCGGAGGATAGCATAGCTTGAACAGAGCTGGCACGGGTGCTCAAGAACTGATCCATAGAAAGCTGGGACTCCCATGCCTTCAAGAAGTGGAATTTGTGGGAGTATTCAGATTCCAAGAACTTGAAGCCGCCTGGTGGTAGAAGAACTATGATTTTTGGAAGGTTTTGGAGTTGTTGGTTATTGCTGCAGTGGTGGTGATGGTGGTGGTCAGCCATCAGAGTGGCTTTGTGCTCCCGGAGCACAACTCCCAACTCGCACTAAGTTTTGTGGGTGGAAGCCCACGTGCGTCGCTCCTAAATTCGTCCCCAAAAACTGACAAATTTTTTTCCCAAAAAAAAAACCATTTAATAAATTTTTTTTTTCTGGAAAGAGAAACAATTTAATAATTTAAGCATGCAAATAAAATAACCACTAATGAAATTAAAGCGAATTAATGGCCATCTATTTGACGATATTAATCGGGTTTTTTTTTTTTTTAATTTTATTTTATGAATGAGGATATTGAGCGTATTGCGCTCTCTATTTTCCCATGGGATTCTTTTCTTTTCACTCATCGTATTAACAATAGTTTGGCACATGCCTTTGCTAAAGAAGCTTTAAACTGTACCGATTCAGGATTGGGAAAGGACCACCATGGTTCAACTCTCCACTCAGAGCTGATTCTGTAACCCTTTTTATTTAATAAATTCTCATTTTTCACTACAAATAAATAAATAAAATCACTAATTAAGTTAAGAAGTTTTAAATCAATAATTGCAATTAATTTAAATAATATAAATTTGTGTGGTAAATGAATATTTGATATTTATTTTATCTATAATGGTAAAATTATCAAAATATTTATCAAATTTATTTTTCAAATGATATAATAATATTTAATTAATTTATTTTTTTAATTTATTTATTAATTTAAAAATTTATTTTTTCATATTCAAAATATATAAATATATCAATAAATAATATTTTAATATATATTATTTCATAGCTAAAATTGGATGAATATTTTGATATTTATAATATGTTTATTATTTTATTATGTGTTTATAGGGTAAAAATGAGATTTTATAACTCAAAATGATCAAATTTTTGCATGTCTTTTATATGCAATAGAGGTTTGTGATGAATGTTGGTATCTAAGCACCAAATTAGGGGACGTAAATGCATTTTTATTTTATTTTATTTTATTTGTTTTGAGAATTTTTAAATACTAGCTTATCTTGTTTACTCTATTTCTCAAATTTGTATGTTCTTTTTGTTAAGCTTTAATTTCATCTGCAACTTGAGCTTATCTTATGTAATATATTTGTAAAATTTATATCTTCTTTTAGCTAAGGGTTAATTTCATATGCAACTTTAAGTTTCGACTAATTAAAAAATTATATATTAGTTTTTATCATATATTAGTTTTTATCATATGGCCTCAAAAGTTGGACAAGATCATCTCGTATGCATTGGCGTACGTGCCACGCACAAAAAATCATTTTACAAAATATTAAAAATAAAAATATACAATAAAACAATAAGAATAAAAATTAAATGTTTACTTATATAAGTCTAGTTCAGTAATCTTTTCTGTATTTTGTATTGTTTGTTTTTGACAATTTTTTTCTAATTTATTTTACAAACCACAATTTAAAAAATTCTATATTATTTTTTAATATAAATTTTAATTCAATTTAAATAATTTTAAAAACAGTTAATATAATAAAATAATTAGTCAACTATAACAACTAAATTATGATGCTCATTAATATAAGAAATATGTGTTTATTTAAGAAATACAAAATTTGCAAATATAGAATCATTCTGAGATGCAAATGCATAATTTAGAAAGGGCTTGCTTTTTTATTTTTTATTTTTTATTTTTTTTGGGGGGTAATGTTTAGAGTGGCCTTGCTGTGTGAAATGCGGGAGATAATTTTCTCAAAAATATAACATCCTCTGTATACCAAAATCCACACCAACTAATATACATACTCTAGCAGGAGAGTTTAACAATCCAACCATAAACAAAAATCCTTGTGCATTCTTCAGAATGAAAATACAGTTTTCTCATCTTTCATACGACCACAGATGGGGCATTAATTCTCACCACTCCACCAATAAAAAATCATAACAGTACTACATTTGCAGAGGCTAATTTGAAAACAGAAAATAGAAGAATAATTTAAAAAATAAAAAATAAAAAATAAAAAAATAAAAACAAAAAATGCAATGTAAAAATAATTCACTTAATTCCACTGCTCTTTTTTAAAAAAAAATAAAAAATAAAAAATGCAATGTAGCGATATAAACAAGAGAGTTTATTTCCTATCATCCAGTCCAGAAAAAAATGAACATTTTGCCAATGAAATAGTTGAACACAAATTTTAAGGCCATAACTGGTTATAACACTGCAAATACACTGATAGATCCATTGCAAATACACTGATAGAACCATTGGAAGCACAATGAAAGAAGGCATACCTGTAAGCATGAAAGGATAGCAAGTTTTCGCTGTTGTAAGAAATGAATCCATATCATAACTGGAAAAAATTAATAATAATTAAAAAAAATAAAAATAAAAGTTAGCAAAATAAATATTAAGAATTGGACAGAAATATTTCCAAACTTGACCTCAGCAATGCTATGTTACCACTTAGATTAGCAGAGCATTTTATGATGCAAATTTCTTATCACAAAGGTCAATAGATACTACATTATTACTAATTTTAAAAGTTTATGTCTAACTCTTTAAATAGGTGGTAATGTGACCTTGATGAAGTTTGTGTTTAACATTCCCCTCACTTGTAACATCTTTAAATGGGTTGTACTTGTAAATTCTTTAAATTTTAAGGCAATACGACGGTGGTGGAATTTAAACCTAAGTTTATAGAATTTTTTACTCTAATATCATATTAAATTATCATTGATTTCAAAAGCTTAAGCTATTAGAATGGGTGTTTATTATGTATATCAAATTTGTATTCAACACCGTCTCTTAGAATTTTCATTACCAAGTTGACCCTACACTTACAAACTGAGTATTGATTCAATCATTAAGAACCAGAGAAGGTAATGGTTTATTCGTGAAGAATGCTTCCAAATTCGCCACCACAAGCTCACACAAAGTCATCATAATTCCCTATGTAAAGCCTGCTATATGGGTTGACAGCAAAACATTATCAATTCTACAGAGCTCTTTAGGAACATGAGGTTCATTCTCGTACACGTCAAAACCAGCACCTCCACTCTCTCATGCAACAAACACTTCACAATTTCTTTCTCATCGACAATGGCCCCACATCCTACATTAACAATGACTCCCTCCTTTCCCAATGCCAAAATGACTTCCTTGTTGAGCATGTGGTGTGTTTGCTCATTGAGTGCACAACAAATGACAAACACATCACTACCAGCTGCAAGTTCATGAATGTTGGAATGGAAAGGATACGAGACATTCGGTTTTTCCTTCCTGGAGTTGAGTAAGATGTTGCAGCCAAAAAGCCTCGAGCCTTTTAGCCACTTCTAAGCCAATGCTTCCCAATCCAACAGTACCAACTCGCTTGCCTCCTAACTGAAAGTCTGAAACAACATCAAAGTTATCAATTATAAAAATATATGTGAAAGTTCCCCTAAGTTTGAACTTTTAAGAACTTCAAATTATTCATACAGTTTTAGGAATTCCAACAGAATATAAATATATTTTTTCTTCACTTTGTTCCTCAGTTTTGACTTTGAATCCCGATATATATATTCTGTGACATTTTGAAGAACCATCCAAAAAAAACTGACAAACAAACTTCAATATTCAATATTAAGTGCAAGTTTAGCTGGTATCTTCATCAAAGTTAACTAGAGCAAACTACGGACAGAGAAAGCAATTCTTAAAACAGTTAAATTAAAGAAAAGCCGAGGTGAGGTTATTCATAAGTTGCAATCATTTCCAAAAGCAAGTGCATTAAAAATTCATTATAGTTTCAGTTTATAACCCAACCAAGTTTCCAAAAATTCTTAAAACAATATACAAAGGTTAACTTCTTTACGTTTTCTGGAAAGAAGTCAATTAACTGCCAAGTATATTTTACATCTATCTAAAATATGATGTCCGTGAAATTGAAATTTTCCAACATATTTCCCACGAAACAGACAGAAGCAGATATATCGAAATATATGATTGCTAATTTTGGAACCCAGATGACAATCTCAATTTCTAGCCCAAATCCCACATCTCACATACCGATCGGCAGCCGAAATCTTTCTGAGAACATCACCACCGCCATATCCGCAACATCCTCAGAGAAAACTTTTCCGGCATTGGCGAGCAAGTCGACGTGGTCGAGGCCGGCGCTGGTGGTGACGATGACCCTGAGCAACGGTAGCATCAGGAGGATCTGGGCTGTAACGAGTGGGCCATTTGCGGAGGAGAGCATAGCTTGAACAGAGCTGGCATGGGTGCTCAAGAACTGGTCCAGAAAGAGAGCTGGGACTCCCATTACTTCAAGAAGTGGAATTTGTGGGAGTACTCAGATTCCAAGAGCTTGAAACCGACTGGTGATAGAAGAACGATGACTTTAGGAAGGTTTTGAAGTTCCTGGCTATGGCGTTGGAGGTGGTGGTGAGCCATTAGTGCAGTCGTGCGAAACTGACATAGCAGCATGTGGGTTTTGCTTGACACGTATTACATCAACTTTCGGATTCTTTTCCCTCTTAATCCCACCCAAAAAAGAAAAAGAAAAATAAAACAAAAAACTTTCGCAGAACACAGCAATAAACAAATACAAAAACTTTCTTTTGCAATATATTTATCAAAATTCAACATTTTGTTAGTTAAAAACTTGCTTTATACAAATTGAGATTGAAGTTTTCTATTATTTTGGACGTTATATTTTGATTTTTTTCTTCTGCGAAATATACATATTGTTTCTTTCTAATAATAACAAAAAACATATCAACGGATACAGTAGTAGCTCTTAATATTAAATTACTATTACTCATTAGATTCAATGGGACAATGTGCAAATAGTATGTGCTCCACTTAAGAACTAAAAATTTTGCTAATCATCATTCCACGATTCAAATTTCAAACGCATTTGAAATTCTAAGTGCATACCAAAGAAGATCCTCAGTATACCAAAATCCACACCAAGTATACACCCTAGCAGCAGAGTTTTGGAATCCAACCATTAACAAGATCCTTGAGCATTCTTTGGAATGAAAATGCAGTTTTCTCATCCTTCATACAACCATAAATGGGAGATTATTTCCACCACTAAAGGAATAGAAAAAATTAGAACAGTACAACATTTACAAATACTACTTGGAAAACAGAAAAAAAAAAAAAAAATGCAATGAAAAAACTAATTCACTTAATTCCACTGCTTTCTGAAATTCTTACAAGATTTATGTGTAAGCTAAACAGCTTCACATGGAAAACACGACCAGAAAAGCTTACTTCGTTAATGGGAACTCTTACAGCAAAGAGATGTTTTAGGTAAACAGCTTAGAACAATAAATACATGGGCTATAAACATCAAACCAAAAAGGACTGCGGAAAATGAAACAACTGGACTTTACAAACCGTATTTTACCATAATTACATCTAAAAGCTATGCTTGTAAAAGCAACAAAAGGGGGAAAAAATCAACTAGGAATATAGGGTTCAAAGAGCTTCACACAAGGATTTGGATCATATTGCAAGATGTCTGCTGCACGTTCAAACTCCTCCCTAAGCACTTTTATGCTGTACTTATCCACAACTCGACCAAGGTCATGAGATACCTCAAAAGGGTCCTCTATGCATATCAAATGACGATCATTACCAACCCTCCTTGTCCAATCTTTTGCCCGTTTGCTGATAGTACAGGCAGCAAGGAAGATTTGGTTAGATAGAAATAAATATTATCCACAATTATCTTCATTTAACTTTGCACACTGTTCAGGATATTAAAACAATGATTTTAAGAGCATTTTTAGAGGTTCAAGGAAAAGAGCTACTTGCTAATTAAAAATATATGCTCGCTACTTTACACAAGATGTTATATAAAACAGAGTAGAGATACGCTTTCATAACGATATTAAAGTAGAGACGTTCATGATGCAAAAATACCGAAGTTGAATATTCACAGATGTAACCACACTAGAGATCTCAGAGAGTCAATAATGAGTTAAATTTATTAGGAAATTTTCATAACTTTTCATGCTTCATAGGATAGAAACAGACTAAGAAATTTTACGGTAAAAATATAACTGCATATTATACTTTCGGTAACCAGTTGACAATAGGTATTATACTTTCGGAAACTAGTCGACAATAGGTATTGCCATACTTATCAGAATAAACTCAACTAAAAGCCAAGTCACACTCAGAATGAAACTTAAGAAATGACATACTCTCAGAACCCTATATTGGGGGTCTACTCCTTGTTACCAAATGATACACCAATTCTAACAATGCTGTCCCAAAAACACTTAGCTATTTTCTCTACCTATCTACCTATACAAGAATAAACAATGATAAACAATAACAGAACTTACTTTCCCATATCAGCCTTTGTTTGTGGAGGCAAAAATGACAATATTTCAATAAGCCAGCACACATTTTTTATTTTCAAAGTTAAACAGGTTTTACAGTCACATCAAGACCCCATAACTTGTCCAGCAAAGAGAGAACATCAATCTTACCATATGGCGCTTATACTTCCAGATGAGCACCTTTTTTTTTTTTTTTCTTTTCTTTTTTTATTATGAAGTAAAAGGTGCATTAGACCATCTAATTTGTAGTCAGATAGACACAATCAGCCCGTGGAATTTATCAATATTACAAAGTCCCACGGAGACAACATATAGAAGACACAGATTTTGCTTGTAGAAAGTGATAGATTCAATAAATTTGAAATCATATCTATACTTCATATAGTTATTCAGTTTGCTGAAACATAGTTAACATCCAAAAAAAGAAGCATGCTAATTCAAAGAATGTGTATCCTTTCAAACAATATATTCCTTAGTCCAAATATATTAACATATACATCACATATTCATCATCCCTTAAAATACCACTCAAGTTTCATGAGAAAAACATAAATATTACTTCATTTTACAACCCAAGAGAAGTGTTAACACAAAAATATAATTAGATGTTTTCTAATCCTCAACCTCATCACAAGTACTTGCAATGGAAAATTTGAAGAGAGAAATCTAAAGGCATTCATCAAATTCAGGGTCTGCATCCCACCAAGAGAGAAGATCCATAT
Source organism: Ziziphus jujuba (assembly GCF_031755915.1). Taxonomy (NCBI): domain Eukaryota; kingdom Viridiplantae; phylum Streptophyta; class Magnoliopsida; order Rosales; family Rhamnaceae; genus Ziziphus; species Ziziphus jujuba. Next base: position 15,207,058 of record NC_083389.1, on the reverse strand, counting down.
ACAGTATCTTGCATGTAAGTAAGATGCCAACCAGGATGATATAGTAACAACATATAAATTTCAAGCATATACATCATTCTAATTAAAGGTACCGGATTCCATCTCACCTTATAATATTTCCTGTACGAACAGATACAACAGAATCTGTATAATCATGGCGATATGCCCAATAGTTGAAAAATTCCCATACAAGTTGAGCAACAGTTTCCCTGTTCCGGGATCCAAAATCACGGAGCATCTCAACTTGATCAAAGTAAGCACATTCAACATTATCAATAGTTACAGAGTACGTAGCCTCCATTCCCTGAAATCGAATAACAACCAAGACAAGAGAAGCTATCAAATGCGATAGAAACAAGATATTTTATTTCCAATCACCCAAGCCCCAAAAAACAGAAGAAAGAAAAAGGAAGAGGAAGAAGAAGAAGAAAACAATGAGTATTTTGCAAATGAAATAGTTGCACACAAACTTTGAGGCCATAACTGGTTATGACACTGTAAAATAAATTGTACCATGAAAGACCCAAGGCCTACAAACTTAATTATATAACAATACTGTGCCATAATCATTCAGAAACCAATTGATAAAATAAGGTAAAATTTTTCAAAAGCTTCAACTTTTACCGAAGTATAAATGTGATTCCCAAACCTCTTTTAATAAGAACAGTGTCAAAACTTTGAAGAGATCTGCAAATAACATCATCTCTTAGTTAATTCCATTTAACACAAATGTGAATTAGCATGCACACAGTTAATTTACGAACAATTCATCCTTCCTTTCTCACTTTCAACCTTAAAGAGAACAACCCCACTCCTTCCTCTGTTTATAAATATTTAACATCAAATCAGTTTTAGCATACTAAAGCCTGTGACATATACCCTACACCAGGAGGCACATTCTAATCAACAATAGCAGTTGGAGAAAAGTCGCATCCCCAAATGAATAACCAAGCAAGACTTAAAGAATGATTTTGAGAACTTATTAATTATTTTGCTCAGTATATAGCAAGAATTATAAGAGCTACTTTCTATATTATATAGACACAGTGATAGAACCATTGCAAATACACTGATAGAACCATCTGATTTGAGAACTTATTAATTATTTTGCTCAGTATATAGCAAGAATTATAAGAGCTACTTTATATATTATATAGACACAGTGATAGAACCATTGCAAATACACTGATAGAACCATCGGAATTCGGAAGCACATTAATTGAAGGCACACCTGTAAGCATGGAAGGATAGCAGGTTTTCGCTGTTGTAAGAAATGAATGCACATTAAAACATAACTGAAAAGAAAATTGAAAAGTTAGCAAAACAATATTAGGAACAAGGACAACAATATATCCAAATTTGACATTAGCAAGCTGGGTTACTAATCAGATGAGCAGCATTTTACAATGCAACTATCTTATGTCAAAGGTCAATCAGTCAAATTATGACAATAACTGCTGTCTCTTACTCAGAATTTTCATTACTAAGATAGGGAATTCAAGTAGATTTGAAAACTAACTTACGCATAGCTAGATAGTGTTCCTTGGTAAGTTTCATTGACTCCTCTCGACTTCGCCCAATGTTTTACAATAAAAGCCAACTGTCGTAATCTTGCATCTATTCTTGCATAGTCCCGTAGAAGCCTTGTATTGACAACAGCTAAAACATTGTTAATGCATATGTCACATGAGATTCCAGTCACGGGATCCATAAGCTTTACTATGGGGACTCTAGCACGAGTAAGTGCCTGAAAACAAACTTCAGTTAAGAAAATCCATGTAAAACAATAACAAAGACAAATAAAATGGAATTAGATTTCATAAAGACAAAAGAAAAAAGAATGAAGGGCCCATACGGATGCTTGAACTGATGATTCATTATTCCACAAGCATCCCACCATATGCTAATGTTTAGTACTACACGTAATAATTTGCTTTACAGAGCATTATAAAAATGTAAATCTAATATTGGACTTGTCCACAAACGAAGCTTGTCTATAAAAGCTAATCATAGCAATGAAGCATAAAACAATCTAAGTCACCTGCACATTTTGGAGATTATCGGATTGCAAGATATCTGCCAACTTTATTAAGATCTCAGACTTGTTGATATCTGCATCCCCAATTGCAAGACAGAGATCAATATCACTATTAGAAAATCCAAACGAGTTGGCACATGACCCATAAAGGTAGAGCCGCGCTTCAGGCCATTCTCTGCAGATGAGCTTCTCCAATAATGTTAACAATTGGTTCTGCTTAGCCTTTTCTTCTTCAGCTGGTATAAGTGACTCAACAATTGCAAGAAAAGGAGCATTCAGTCTTTCTATGTCACACCTACATCGCATCTGTCGCTTGTAGTTTCTCATCCTTTGGCTAAGTAGATGCTGTCCTCTGCCATCTGACCTTGAATCCTAATGATAAAAACATTAAGTCAACCTCAAATTCAAACTACTTATTGCTTTAAATCTTAAAAATCAAGTTTTTTCCCTTGAAATTGATTATCCCACACTAAAAACATAACAAGAACATTCAATTATCAAATTTTTTTTTTTCTAATATACCATTTTGCCTAACTAGCAGCTGAGCACCAAATCCAGTCACATTGTAAGTGCATTTTAATCATAAACTTCAACTCATTAACGATCATCTTACTTCATAAAATTCCTATTATATTCAAAACCCTTTAAACAAAATTACATGAACTATAAAGCAACAACCCAGTAGGGTAAATAAGTTAACCTTTTCTCGAGAATGCTGATGTTGCTTAGATTCATTCTTATCATCAGATTCCTCCTCGATCAACAAGGAACCGACAAGCCGTTCTCCAATGTCATCAATTTCACGTTCACCAGCACCAACAGGTAACTGTTGCCTATGTCCATCCCTGACTTCAAAATTCCCATTCTCCAAATTCATGAAAGAATCTTCAACATCCGAAACCGAAACTGAATGCAGACTGCTCCCGGATGGAGGTCCAGGACGATCAAGCTGTGCTCTGAGTCCCAATCCATTAAACTTATCACCTCTAATTCTAACAGCCTCAGCTGAAAAGACATCCCTGTTACTCACAAATTCATCAGAACTAATCTTTTCCCTATCGACATTGTGGTTTATGCCTCTCCCTCTATCTCTATTCGCAGAATCCCAATTCCCTCCTCCTCCTGCTCCTCCTATCGGCCGGCTCGGGAATCCCGGCGGCGGCGTGGTCCTAGTATGCTGTTTTCCCCTCCCACCACCACTGCCACCTCCTCCACCACCACCACCTCTTCGTTCTTGCTCCCATGAATCACAATTTCCATGCCGAACCGCATCAAGATTCGAACCCAATCGGCCATTTCTATCCAGCCCGTTGCTCAGCTCTTCGGGAACTCGAATGTCACTTGTAAAAGAACCGAACTTGAGCTTGTGCTCAAGTTCATGGTTGTGGTGGACGAGATTCTGAACCATACTATTGGAACCCGGAAACCCTAGCCTCCTGAAATCGTCACTGCTAGGGTTTGCAGGAATTTGATTCCCAGGAAATTGATGATTCGCGGGAGGAGGGAAAAGGTTATGAGGAAACCCTAGAAAGCCATTGGAAGGGAAAGGAGGGGAGACACCGAGGGGCACTGGCCAGTGAGGATGATGGGGGAGATCTCGGCCGTTGGATGGCCATGATGATGGAGGCGGGAAAGGAAGGGTGGGCCCGACGGCAGCAACGGCAGGATCGAGGACGACAGGTTGAGGCGGCTGATGAGATGGCTGTACCGGCGGCGGCGGAGGAGAAGAAGAGTTGGTTTGGGGTTGGAAACGGTGGGTATTTTGGTAATTGGGTCTCTGGAGCAAAGAGAGGAGAAACTCACCGCCGTTCGAGTCCGACGGAGGCGGCGCGTTACCCCCACTGTTCATTTCGCGCGTTGGCCGTCCGTCTCTCGTCGACCTTCGACGGTCCTTTCTATTCTCTACCTACACACTAAGGAACTCACTCAGAGAGTGCTTCAGAACAGAAGTTTTGTAAAATGAAAATTTTAATTAATTAATTAAATAATTAAAATTAAATTACAATTTTTAGGGAATATTCTAAGGTGTAAATGTGTAATTTAAGAACGTTTTGATCAACACTTTAGCTTTTTCTTTTCTTTTTTTTCAAACCGTTGGATTCAAATACTTTTTAACTGCACTGGATATATACCGCTACTGATGAAAAAGAATCTAAATGCATAAAAAACGCATGTGATATGATATAATTAATTTTATGTTTTTCATAAGTCTTAAAATGACTAATTAGAATTTTCTCTCAGAATATTTTTAAAAGAAAGAAGCTAATCTTTAAATTAAATAAATTAGTGGAATCCACATGCTTATATAAAATTTTCAATGTTCGTTTTTATGGATGATTAAAAATTGTAATATCACTAATGGATGCCTAGTTAATGAATATTTATTAAAAAAAAACTTTTGAATACTAATAGTGAGATGCACCAAATGTAACATCCCGTCCCAAATCGCACCGAAGTTCGTGCATGTTGACCGAGGTTGACCGTTGACCATTGACCGAAGAGGGTCAAAAGTTGACTTTTTGACTCGGTGGGAATTTCGAATTGACCAGGGTACCGTGGCGAAGTGCACGATGCCACGAGTTCGTAGACTGGTAGCACGTCGAAAACGGAGCTACGGTTTGAAAGTTATGGACGAAACAAGTTGCGGTCTAAACTGTCCAAAGAGTGCCGGGATTGACTTTTTGTTTATGGGGAATTGAGCTTTGACTCATGCGTGGTTGTGAAGTGCTCGTCGATACGAGTTCACAGACTAGCGGCACGCTCAAAACGGACATCCGGTTAAAAAGTTATGGACGTTTGAAGTTTACCGGATACCGTATTATTTTAACGTTTTTAGGTCGGTGAACAGTGAAATGCCACGTGTCAGCTTCTGATTGGTCCACGTGGCATGAACAGTGTCACGCAAGGGTTTTTATTTGTTAAAAGTCTCGGGGAAGAGAGAGAAAGAGAGAGAGGAGAGAGAGAGAGAGAGAGAGAGGACCGCCGGCCACCGAAATTTTCCACTGTTCCGGCCGATCTACAGTACACGCGCCGGCCAGCAACGTTGCTCCCCTCATTTCCGGCAAAACCTCCAAATTTCACGGCGAACGGCCGCCGGACGCGCCCGGATCGGAGCTCCGAAGTTCGGCGGCGAGTTTTTCCCCTCCACCGCCGGCCACCGCAAATCGACCCTTTTCCGGCCATTTTCCGACCACACGCGCCAGCTAGCCTTCATCCTCTCCTCAAGTCCGGCCGACCCACCAAAAATCACGGCCATCGGACCACCGACCCGCCGGGATTGGAGCGTTTTCCGGCGAGGGGCCGGAAATCTTCAAACCGAGATTTCTCCGCCGTCCGGCCTCCGTTTTGCTCACCGCCGGTCCCGTTGGGTTGCTCTCCTCAAGATCTGCAAGTCTGCAAAATTTCACGACCAACGGCCACCGCACGCGCCGCCGCCGGCGACGATTGTCGGTAACCGTGGCGGCTTGCCGGAAAATACTGTTCCGGCGAGTACCCGAAATTCCGGCCAGCTCCAGTGAACTGTGTTCGACCTCCTAAATCCGAATCGGGCTTCCGTTTCCGCCAATTCGCGACGGTTTGGGAGAATTGCGGAGCCAAAATTCGAAAAGCTTTTCGGCGAGATTCCGACCTCGTCGGGTCCGATCACCGGAAAGTAAGACCGAATCCGTGATCCTCATCACGCGAGCTTCGATTCGGTATATAACTCGTAACCCTTTAGATGTCGCTTGCTGTTCGCTCCCCGGGTATCCATTTGGGAATTACCCGAATAAAATATTAATATTTTTGGTTTGTGCACTGTGGTTGTTTAGGTGCACGCGCGAGTAGTGGAGTTGATCCCGAGGAGGATCTTAGTTGATTTGCGTGCTCCAGGTGAGTGACCCACCTTCAAAAATTATTTTGGGCAATTAATTATATTTAATTGGTATTTAATTTAGTATTTAAATTATGCTCATGTGGTGTGGTTGAATTATGGTTTTAATGCGGTTTAATTTAATTTATTTGTTATGCATGAGCAAGGTATGTTTCGGTATTAATTTTACATGGTTTCAAATGTGATTTCTCGGGCATAATTGGGTTAAATATTTTATGAAAATATTTGGTTAAATTTTATAAATTATGCCCGCGGTATTTTTATGGTTGCATCTCATATTTCGAGAAAATCGTTGTTTGTTGTTATCGCTGTTTCGTACCGGGTTGGTTAAATAAAAATATGTGGGATGGTGTTTTGTGAAAATTTGGTATACTTCCCACGGTGGTTTTTGGAAAAACGGTATGGTTGGTTACTTATGTTTATTTTTAGACGCACTCATACAGTATTGGTGTTCTGGTGTATGGTGTATGGACACGTGGTTTAGCACACGGTTATTATATGGTTTAGCGTGCGGTTTTTATTTCACCCGTGAGTTGCCATTGGACCGTGGGCAGGCAAGTTGTTATTGGCCACAGCCGCCCCCCTCCTTGGCCGGGTGATGGTTTTTAGCAGTTGGTACTGTCGGGACGCCGAAGTGACCGCTGCAGGTTTCTCTCTTTAACCCCCCCGCCAGTCGGTGCTCGGGACGCTGGGTATCGGAGGGCATCACCGGTATATGGTGTGGTGCGTCGGTGTAAATTGTAAATTGTAAATAATGGTTTAAACCCCAAAGGTGTTCAAAATTATTTACCATAATTTATTACATTTTAAATTATATTTGGGGTATTTATTTATTTAATTGTTGTTGTTAAATTATTTAATCCCTTGGTTTTTGGGAGGTATGCACATTGGGTTTTGCGAAAAGGTTTTAAAAAGGGAACATTTCAAACGGAGCGATTGGTGAGAGTTTTGAGGGAAATTATTATTTTCCAACAGTAATTATTATTTATTTATTAATTGCTGGTATTTGTTCTATTCCTTAATTGCTATTACTATTATTTTTATTATCGCAAAAAGGTGTTCAGTAGTTCGGGTTACTCACGAAGATGATTAGCATCTCACACTCTTAAATTCCGTTCCCTTAGGTGCAAGTGGTGGTAGGCGTTCTTCCGGAGCGAACCAAGTTTTCCGCTGCTGTTGTGTTTCGAGAAGTTCTTTGTACTCTTTCATTTCAGTGTATTATTTCTTTCAGCCTTGTTGTATTTCTGTTGTTTAGCACTTCTTAAAGCTCTGTATACTATTGGGATATTTCTGTTTTATTTATGCACTGGACTGTTGTTGCTTTTGAGAAGTGCTGGAATTTGTGGAATCAGTTGTAGCTTGTGGGAGGAATAAGGAGATGTTTATAGAAGTGTGTTTTCAGTGCAGGTAGTTTGTGGTAAGTAAATCCCTTAGGGGAGGCTCTGTCGGATTTTCCGTTGGAGGGTCCGGTAGGGTTTCCCTGGGATCAGGGCTGTCTAGGGTTCCGGGGAAGGAATTCTGGATGGGTCCTGACACCAAAACTCAAATATTTTTCTCTAGTCTTTTTTTTTTTTTTTTTTTTGGTTTTTTTCCATTGATCATATATTTTTCTATGGTTCAAATATGGCCAAAGGCAAAAGTCATTTTGTGAATTTTTACCAATTTTTTTTGTTGCAATAATAAAAGTTTTTTTTTAATCAAAATCTTATTGTTATAAATTGGATTTGATCCTTAAACACTCAAAATCACTATATTCCTTTTAGCAAAAAAAAAAAAAAAATTCACATATTCCTTTTTAATTTAATAAAAAAAAATCCAAATGTTATTAAGTTCATGATTCCCTAAATTTTCCCATAGCAACCATTGACTTAAATTTTTTTGTTTGTAGAGTGACAAATTATCATATCATTTAAAACCCCAAAATATTTAGAATCTCAATATTTTTTTTTCTAAATTTTTAATTACATATTGAAGTGACAACTTTATAATTTATTTACAAAAGATTCAGAAAGCTCAAGCCTAGAAACCTAGCATCTTTTATAATGTGAATATTATGATCCCTAGAAACTAAACAATACTTTGCTTTTATCTTTCTTTGGGCCTACGATAAAAACAATATTCATTGACACAACGCATCTTCTTTTGACTATTTTTTACTTTAAAAATATAAAAATACCATTTAGAATTAAACTCGAAAAATAATCTAAATACTACTACTATTAATTATAAAAATAATGTTTATTGACCAAAATATGTATCTTTTGACTATTTGTTAATAATAAGGCAAAAAATAATGATAATAATAAATGGTCATTCTTTTTACGCAATTAAATTTTCTTCTTCCACTTTCTTTTATTAAATAATCAAAAACACATTTTCCAGTATCCATCAAATTTCAATTGAAAAATTGTTCAGTACGTGTTATTAATATGTTTATTTAACTGGATCTAAACATATTTTTTATATTGAAAACTAATTATTTTTTTATAACAAAAGTAACAAATATTTAATCTAAGTTGAGTAGAATATATTAATAAATTTCATTAAATTATTTTAAATATAATTATATTTGTTGAAGAATTTTTAATTTACAAAAATATTTAAACCTTAAACACATTTATAAAATAAAAATTTACAGGAATATATGTTTAAGGTTGGAGCCTTTGAGAATATTTAAATCTCCTTTGTCAAATGTAATTATATTTAAAATAATTAATAAAATGTATATGTAATTTCAATGCTTTAACCATAAAAAAATATTATTTAAAGGTCAAAAGTACTTTTAATTATTGTCAATTGAACACATCTATATGTTGTTTAGTTGATATACATTGAACAACAATATTATTTGGTTGATGTGTCCTGAATAATTTATATTACCGAATATTTATTGAAAAAGGGTATTTTTATAAATTTACGAATGTAGTATAGGGAGAAAAAAAAAAAAAAAAAAAAAAAAAAACAAACAAACAAACAAACTATGTGCTTTTTACCAATGAAACTAACTACTCGATGGAAATCTTCAGCATTGCTGACACCGAAAAATTGGAAACTACACCGAGAGCAATTAAAGTATAAAAAGTTTGGTGTAATCGGACCTTGGAAGTAATCTTTCAGATATAAACTGTTTTTAAATTAAATAGGGCACATTAAATGTGGAGAAAGATCTAATTTTGCTATAGATCCTGGTCAAAAGTATTAAGCAAACAAAGATTAACCAGCTGGTACTTTGAGCGTGTAGTGAGGTTTGAATAAACTGAGGTTCTATATCAACTGTATCTCAATCATATATTGGATGATGTTTTTGGTAAGCAAACCAAGTATATATATGAAAGTAGACATTCAAACAAAGTTGATAATAATTATAAATTGACAAGTCCAACTTCATATTATATTAGAGACAGATTATTTTTATATTGCTAAAGTTTGATACAAAGTAGCTTATGGTTTAATTTACAGTGCGCCAGCAACTCCATGGACGGTAACTTCTGCCTCAACAGTGCAAGTATCTGTAATCAGAAAATAGCCGGTGAAGTAGGGCAGTGTCATGAATCTGGACCAACCATGCTCATAATCTGAGGCACTGAACCACTTACTAACTGCAAACAACCCGAACCACCTGTTCAGATAAATCACGCACGTAGAAATTTTTATTTTTATTTTTATTTTTTTTACCTTTTGCATAGTGATCGTATTCGGAACCCAGGCGGCATAGAACGCGCAGGGTGAAGTTTGCATATATTTTAGTGCCAGGAGGCAGAGTTGTTGGATTAGAGAGGGCCAAATAAAGAGAAAGATGAGTGCCCAATCCATTGCCTTTTCCTCTGGGATACAGCTTTATCTTCCTGAAACAGCCCAAGTACATATGATCAAATGGTAACCCAAAAATAAAAAAATAAAAAAAGGTCTAAAATCTGACATTGATTTCAAACAGAGGGAGTGATAGAGAAAATGAGATACCATGTGTGATCTCCAGCGTTGAAAGTTATGGAGTCATTGCCTGCTGCAACTAACTTAGAAAAATTCTCAACCCTCCACACATGCTTGTTCATAATGGCATCCTTACTCATTGACAGACACTCTCCTTTGCCTGTGCTCAGAAAGACTTCAGCCCCAAATTCACAAGTATCATCCACCAGAAACCCATTACTTTCTTCATTAAAAGCTTTAAGAGAGATAAATTTATCAAATCCCCATTCAAGCTTCGATCTGTTAAACCGCCTTTCCCTTTCCACTGCATCATTGTATATATATATATATATATATATATATGTAAGAAACTTATTAATTTATGGAGATTAGGATGTCGTTGGTTGATAGAATAAATATTGCTAATAAAAAAAAAGGATTAATAATTTTAAAAAATAAAAAATGGTGGAATAAGATAGCTATTCCTATTCTTTAATTTGTTAGCAATAAAATAAAATTTAAAAAAAAAAACAAAAATGTAGCGGAAGGAAAAAAAAAAAAAAAAAAAAAAAAAAAAGAAGAAGAAGAAGAAAGAAGGAAAAAATACGCAGTGTAAAAAAAATTGAAGCATGAAAAAAAAAAAAAGGAAAATCAATTTAAAGTAGCATTTGTTTTTTATTCCTTTATTTTAAAGAATAATTTTTAAAAAGAACAACAATTCTTTATTTTAAAAAATTAAAATTTCTTAAAAATAGATAAATTCAATTTTAAAATTCCATCTAGATAAAATACTATCACAGGAATACATATTTTATTCTAAACCAAACATTTCCAAGTGGCAGGTTTAAAAAGAAGACATGGAAGATGGAAGAAGTTATGAAAAAGACATACATCGAAGAACGATGTAGTTGTCGTTGTTCTGATCAAGCAGAAACAAGCTGAATTTAGCATACACTTGCCAACCGGTCGGGAGCGAATTTTCTTTTACCATTGCCAAGTAAACGGAAACGTGTTCTTTCTCATTCTTATTCTTGTTTCCATTTGGGTACACAACCAACTTCCTGTAATTGTAAAACATATATATATATATATATATATATTCGGAGTATGAAAGATTAATATTGTCCCCATCAATCCAATCCAAATGAGAAACAAAAAATGCGCATGTGTACGGTGTACCTACCATTTGTAGCCTCCTGCTTGGAATTCCCCTGATTCATATCTATCTATTGAATTCTTTGCTAGTGAGGAAAAGTTATTTATTTTGAGATTGTAATGGGTTGGCGGTGCCGCAGAGATTAATCTTGAAACACCTGAAGTTTAATAAGATAAAAGATAATGAGCTAATATGAGAAAAGTTTTTGAGCTATAAAATTAAGGAGTAATTAATAGTATAGAGTTGGTTAACTATATGATAGTTTTGTCATCTTCTCATTTTAGTTGGAGAAAGAACTAGTTAGTTACCTTCTTGGACGTCAAAGCTGAGACTGCCCATAGCATAGAAATGAAATTAACCACCAACTGCCAACTGCCTAGAATGTTTGATGCAACAATCCAAAAGCATTGTCTGCTTTTTAAGGAGTCAAGGATAGAACTGCAATTTCTTTGCTTCAAGATGATGATGTGGATTGCCTTTTTGGCAAGGAAAAAGGTATCCATATTCTGATCTGCTTTACAAGAATATATGCTTTATGTGTTAAGGTAATAGTTTATAATTGTCTTGTCTTCTATTGTGTCAATGAACATCGTACTATTTACATATGCTCACACAACACAAGCCAGGCATCTATCTTTCTTTGTTCTATCAACAAATTAAAGCGTCTTTTAATTTGTTTTCCAAGAAAACCCACACATCGTATTCACTCTTTTTCTAATTTTTAACACTCCCCACTTGATGTGTACAGATGGTTCTATAAGTTATAAGATGGAAAACGGAATCAAGGTTAGTAAAATAATTAATATTATATCTATTCTAAAATTAAGAAATCACTTGGACCCCCCGTCTGTTAAAAATATTATATAAAAATATAATATGCATAAAATAATAAACATAATAGAAAGGAAATGGGGCATAAATAAATTGCAAATATTAAGCTTAAGATAATAAGCTTGCAAAATTTAATATACAGAAAAAGCTAAAATACATGTTATGGGCCAAATTAAAAAATGATGAACAAAATATTAATATACAAAACATATTAATAAAAAAATACTAATAAAAAGTACTTGTTAACCATAAAATATGGAAAAAGAATTTGGAATTTGAGCCTAAGGCCTCTGTTCTATACAATCTTTTTATGACAGATTTACTTCTCACTGGTGCTTGTAAATTCAAATGTATCTGTCTCCTATAATATAACAAACTAACAGAAACGTCAAAATCTTACACTTTTGGAGCTTCTCTCTAGTGAACTTGAATTCCTCTATCACACTGAAACCTATGACTTGCTACAAGTTTCTGGATAGACATGTAGAATGAAAGTTCAAGAGTTTCTATCGAAATTCCACACTCTGAAAATTAAGAATGGACATTAATTTATACTCATCCATGAAAGGGTGAATTCAATTAACTATTTAATTCCATCAATTAATTTTGTAATATCCAAACTAATTTTATAATGTTCCAATGAATTTTGATAAGCTTCAATTAATTTTATGACAATCAATTAAATTAAAAAATCATTACTCAATGAATTCATCATAATCGTCAAATTAATCTACCATTAATTCATAAAAGTTCAATTAATTTGCTATTAATCCAATTTATTTAGTCTCATAAAAGTTAAGACCATTATAAATTTCATTAACCATTTAAAGGTCATTTATTATGGTTTTAAAATACCATTTTTTCCAACACCGTTCGAGCTTCCGAGCTTCCATGGTTCTTCTATACTCTGCCCATACAACAAGGGTGCGTTTGAGAAAGCATTTTGATAAATACTTATTTTTTGTAGCAGTTTTGTTAATAAATGCTTCATAAAATAAGTAGTATAATGTTTGGTTATGCATAACATGAAGTACTTTTAAATTTTTTTTGTGGCTATTTTTATGTTTTAATTAATACACTTAATGCCTATTTTTTAAAATCTTAAAGTATTTATTTGGAGAAGCAACAGCCAACCTTAATACTTCTCTTAGAAGCACCTTTAATGCTTATGTTTCGCCAAAACACACTTCTTAGTTTTTTGTCAAATATGATTACATGTACTTTTTTCTTTTTTTTTTTTTTTCTTATGGATTATACTTTTTTTTTTCTTTTTTTTTTTTTTTTTTTTTGCATTCTATTTTATCCCCTTCTAAAGTTGTGCCACATTATTCCATACGCCGTAAAGTGAGCCGAATAATCTTAGGCTGTATTGAACCCGCTTTAAGGATGGTCATTGCCACTAAACATCTCCATTACTTATAATCAATTTTTTTTCTTCCAGGTTTTAAAGCCCATAATATAATGGGCTTCAACAAGTTTTATTTTTTATTTCCTATTTTTTTAATATCTATAAAATTGTGATAAATGATAAGAAAAATATAGTAATGTATTATATCATTACCATATATTGTAAGGTAAATTAAATAATCCATTAAACCACAATGTATATCTATTTATATATGGTTGTTGGACTGAATAAACCAGAGTTCTCTTACTATTGGAGAGGTGGTCATTGCCACTAAATATATAGATTACTTACCATCAATTTTTTTCTCCTAAGCTCTGCTCTAGAGCCCACGCTACAATGAGCTTCAACATATATTTTTTTTAATTTTTTCTTTTCTGATTTATATAAAAGTTATAATAAATGATAAGAATAATTAGTTTAAGAGTAATGATGTGAAATTCCAACAAGAAACCACTTGATTTTTCATTGGAGCCCATTATAACATAGGTTTCAGAGCTTAAGAGGGAAAATATTTGTACTTATCATAATACATAAATAATATTAATTATATTTTAATTTTATAACTCTTAAAAAACATATACTTTTATAAGAAAAATTAATAAAATTAAATGAAATGTTTGAAAAAAAATACAATGTTCAAATATTTTAGGGTTTCGTCATATAATGAGCATGGCTAAGTTAAGCTTGAGCCTTTTTAAAATATGTTGAGCCAATCTTGATAAAAATATTTTAAAATTTTAGAAACTTGAACCGAACTTGATTATTTCAAAAAGTTAATAGCTTGAGAATTCTAATACTTATTATTTACACCCTTAAGTACTGCAAACATTGAATTATTTACCAAATAAGTAAAAATATTGATATGTTATTATTTTATGAATAATATTGAAAACATTAAATAAATCTATCAAAATCCTCATCTCCCTATCGTTTAGGATTTGGGCTTTATGGACTATTGATCTTCTTTATCCTCATTTTTATTTTGAAATAAGGCACTCACAATGCTCAGTAATTTTTGGACTTTACCAATAACACCTCCCATGATAAAGAAAGCAAATGGCAAAATGAAAAAGAAAATGGTGGTTTTATTTATACTGGGAATTTAATAATCATACTACATTATATATATATATATATATATACTTATTTTTAATTCAAATTTTACTTCTTACACCAATTAATTATATCTAATTTACCCTTACATATTAAATACATAAACTACATATTTTTACTTCTAATTCTCTTTCAAATTAACAGACGCTCTCCAACTGCCCTAATTTTAAAATCTTTCTTTCTTTATCTTCTACTTTTATAAGCAAAGCAACAAACTGGATCAAGAGTAGTTCATTTAAAAATAAAAAATAAAAATTCGAGATGTGGAAAAACGGATGTTGAGTTTGAGTTTTTTTTTTTTTTTTAATTACTCAACAAAATCTCTCTCTCTCTCTCTCTCTCTCTCTCTCTCTCTCTCTCTCTCTCTCTTTATGTTTCAAGATGTAAGAAAGCTTTTTGCTCCCTATCAATTTTGGAGGAACTCATTCAATTTTATAATTCGAATAGCATTAGAGTCATTTAGGATATGTGACCCAAATAGGTTCAAATCGTCCTAATTATTTATGCCAGACGATTTTACATATTATCATGCTTTCATTTAATTTGTATAATTAAGATAGAATTGGAGTCTTTCGTTATATATAACCCATATGGTTTCATAAAATTTGAGTTAAATATATCGAACAACATCACTTTCTCCACTATACGTAAATAGAATGAGTTCAAATTGTCTGGATATTATATACCGAATGATTTGACTTTCTCCAATATATATAATTTAAACGGGGTTCAAATTATTTGATTTATCACATTGAACGACTTCACTTTCTCCAGTATACATAACTTGGATGAGTTTAAATTGTTTGGACTACATATACCAAATGAATTAAACTACAAGATTAAAACAATTAATGCCAACAATTCATGCAAAGAAGAATAGAAATAATTAAAAAAAAAGGAAAAATAGATAAAAATATATATATATATATATAGAGAGAGAGAGAGAGAAAACAAATATAACAATAAAAAAGCTAAATACTCAAATTTTTAGAATTTAAATTGAATAATTTACTAATCATCTCTTTATTAAGATTTGTTATTTTTCCAAAAACATTATTATAATTATAATGTACATAATATATTATTTTTATTCTTTTATGTGCTTGAATATGCTTATAACCTTTTCTCAAAGATATTTTTAAAATATAAAAATGTAATTAAAATGTAGTTTAATTATTAAATTTGGAATAAAATCATTTAGAACAAGGTAATGGAGCCAGGTGCCCACCATCCCATGTTTTTTTTTTTTTTTTTTTTTTTCAAATGATATCTCTATCATCCACCGTTGAATCCTAATGATAAAAACATTAAGTCAACCTCAAATTCAAACTACTTATTGCTTTGAATATTAAAAATCAAGTTTTTTTCCCTTGAAATTGATTATCCCACACTAGAAACATAACAAGAACATCCAATTATCATTTTTTGTTTTATTTTTTTTTCTAATATACCATTTTGTCTAACTAGCAGCTGAGCACCAAATCCAGTCATATTGTAAGTGCATTTTAAGCATAAACTTCAACTCCTTAACGATCAGCTTACTTCATAAAATTCCTCTTATATTCAAAACCCTTTAAACAAAATTACATGAACTATAAAGCAACAACCCAGTATAGTAAATAAGTTAACCTTTTCTCGAGAATGCTGATGTTGCTTAGATTCATTCTTATCATCAGATTCCTCCTCGATCAACAAGGAACCGACAAGCCGTTTTCCAATGTCATCAATTTCACGTTCACCAGCACCAACAGGTAACTGTTGCCTATGTCCATCCCTGACTTCCAAATTCCCATTCTCCAAATTCATGAAAGAATCTTCAACATCCGAAACCGAAACTGAATGCAGACTGCTCCCGGATGGAGGTCCAGGACGATCAAGCTGTGCTCTGAGTCCCAATCCATTAAACTTATCACCTCTAATTCTAACAGCCTCAGCTGAAAAGACATCCCTGTTACTCACAAATTCATCAGAACTAATCTTTTCCCTATCGACATTGTGGTTTATGCCTCTCCCTCTATCTCTATTCGCAGAATCCCAATTCCCTCCTCCTTCTGCTCCTCCTATCGGCCGGCTCGGGAATCCCGGCGGCGGCGTGGTCCTAGTATGCTGTTTTCCCCTCCCACCACCACTGCCACCTCCTCCACCACCACCACCTCTTCGTTCTTGCTCCCATGAATCACAATTTCCATGCCGAACCGCATCAAGATTCGAACCCAATCGGCCATTCTATCCAACCCGTTGCTCAGCTCTTCGGGAACTCGAATGTCACTTGTAAAAGAACCGAACTTGAGCTTGTGCTCAAGTTCGTGGTTTTGGTGGACGAGATTCTGAACCATACTATTGGAACCCGGAAACCCTAGCCTCCTGAAATCGTCGCTGCTAGGGTTTGCAGGAATTTGATTCCCAGGAAATTGATGATTCGCGTGAGGAGGGAAAAGGTTATGAGGAAACCCTAGAAAGCCATTCGAAGGGAAAGGAGGGGAGACACCGAGACGTACTGGCCAGTGAGGATGATGGGGGAGATCTTGGCCGTTGGATGGCCATGATGATGGAAGCGGGAAAGGAAGGGTGGGCCCGACGGCAGCGACGGCAGGATCGAGGACGACAGGTTGAGGCGGCTGATGAGATGGCTGTGCCGGTGGCGGCGGCGGCGGAGAAGAAGAGTGAGTTTGGGGTTGGAAACGGTGGGTGTTTTGGTACTTGGGTCTCTGGAGCAAAGAGAGGAGAAACTCACCGCCGTTCGAGTCCGACGGAGGCGGCGCGTTACCCCCACTGTTCATTTCGCGCGTTGGCCGTCCGTCTCTCGTCGACTTTCGACGGTCCTTTCTATTCTCTACCTACACACTAAGGAACTCGCTCAGAGAGTGCTTCAGAACAAAAGTTTTGTAAAATGAAAATTTTTAATTAATTGATTAAATAATTAAAATTAAATTACAATTTTTAGGGAATATTATAAGGTGTAATTTAAGAACGTTTTAATTAACGCTTTTTAGCTTCTTTTTTTTTTTTTTTTTTTTTTTAAACCGTTGGATTCTAATACTTTTTAAAGGCATTAGATATAGACTGCTGCTGATGATAAAGAATCTATAAGCATATAAAACGCATGTGACATGATAAATTGATAATCAAATTTCATTTTTTCATAAGTCTTAAAATGAATTCTCTCAAATTATTTTGAAAAGAAAGAAGCTAATCTTTAAATTAAATAAATAAGTGGATCCACATGCGTACCTCAAACTTTAATTGTTCTTTTTTTTTTGGTCAATATGTATCCTTTGACTATTTGTTACAAGGCAAAAAATAATGATAACAATAAAGGGGTCCATCTTTTTACATAATTAATTTATCTTCTTCCACTGTATTTTAATAAATTTTCAAAAATGCTCTTCTTCATTAAATGTTCATTTTCGGTTAAACAATATTAAGTTATTAGGTACATCAATTAAACAATATAAATATGTTAAACTAATTAGAATTTAACATATTTTTTGTATCAAAACTGGATTTTTTGGTTATAACAGAAATAAAAAATTACTTAATTTAAGTAAAGTAGAATATATTCATAAAAATCCTTAAATTGTTTTAAATATTATCATATTAGATGAGGAATGTTTAATTGACAAAATACTTAAGCCTCGTTTATTGTAAGAAATTACAGGAATATATGATTATGGTTGGAGCCAAATATCCTTTGTCAAATAAAATTATATTTAAAATAATTAAAAATATATATATGAAAATTATAGTACATATGAGTTAATTATATTTCAATCTTTCTACCCAAAAACAAATATTATCTAAAGATGAAAAGTACATTTAATTATTATTAGTTGAAATATGTTGTTTCATTGATATATATTAAATAACAATATTGTTTAGTTGATGTATATAAGATAATTTAATATTATTTCCAACAAAAAGAAATTTTAATATTATCAAATACTTAATGAAGAAGAGTATTTTTTATAAATTTATAAATGTAGTGGAAGCCCAAAAAAAAAAAAATTTAAAAACAACGATCCATAATAAGTATTAATTTAGCCCAAGATTCTACAATTTGGATTTTGGGTTATGTAAGTTTTGTTGGCTTATGCTTCATCAAAAAAAAAAAAAAAAAGTTTTGTTGGCTTATCAATGTCCCAAAAAGTAATATGATTTTTCCTAGAAAAAATGGAAAAGAAATATGACAATAAAATACTTTTTTTTTTTTTTTTTGTTTGTTTTTGGATAATTGGAAGTAAATATATATATATATATATATATATATGACAGTTTACAGATAATTTAAAATATATATATGTATGTGTGTGTGTACGCGCGCGCGCGCAAAAGAAGTAATATATTTTAACACAAATAAAACGTGAAAGGAATTTTTGCAGGTAAAACAAAGGGCCTGTCATCGTATCTTTTCCTTAAATAAAAGCCATTTAACTTACGCCAAATATTATTGCTAAAAAAAATTATACTACTAGAAGATAATCAAAGGAGGAAAAACATACTCTTCTTCTTCAGAAAAAAAAAATAAAAATATATATATATATATATATTGTGCTACCAATGAAACTATTTACTCCATGGAAATCTTCAGCATTGTCTAACACTGAAAAATTGGAAACTACCCCAAAAGTTAAAGCATAAAAAAAGTTCGGTGGCATGGGTGTCGAAGGATTTTTTTCAGATATAAACTGTTTTTAAAATAAGTAGGGCAAGTTGGGTCTGTGGCGAAAGATCTAATTTATTTATTTTTTATTTATTTATTTTATTATTATTATTACTTTTTTTTTTTTTTTTTTTTTTTTTTTGCTACGAGAAGAAAGATCTAATTTTGCTACAGATCCTTTGTCAAAAGTATATTTAACCAAACTAAGATTAACCAGCGGTTACTTTGCGAGCAGGTAGTGACGTTTGAATAAAATTGAGGTTCTACATATCGACCGTATGTCAATCATATTGATATTGGATGATTTTTTTGGTAAGCAAACCAAGTATATATGAAAGTAGACATTCAACAACCAAATAGTTGATATATTTATATATAAATTGACTTTATTATTATATATAAATTGACAAAGTCAATTTCATATTAGACAGAGACTATATTGCTAAAGTTTCATACAAGTAGCTTCATGGTTTACATTGCATTAGCAACTCCATGGATGGTAACTTCTGCCTCAAAAGTACAAGTATTATTGACGACAAAACCATAGTTGTCGATGTAGTAGAACAGTGGCATGTATCTGGACCAACCGTGCTCATAATATGAGGCACTGAACCACTGACTATCTGCAAAACAACGACCCGACCCACCGATTCAGATAAATCACCCACCATTTGTAATACACTCTCAATAATAACAGAATTATTTATTTGTTTTTATTATTATTTTTTGTTACCTTTACTAAAGCGATTGTAATCAGAATTTCTTTGGTTTAGAACGCGCAGGGTGAAGCTTGCATATATTTTAGTGCCAGGAGGCAGAGTTGATGGATCAGAGAGAGCCAAATAAAGAGAAACATGATTGCCCAATCCATTGCCTTTTCCTTTGGGATACAGCTTCATCTTCCTGAAACAGTCAAAGTACATATGAAATGGTAATTTGAAAAAAAAAAAAAAGAATAAATCAAAGCCATATGCCTAAAATCTGGCATATTGATTTCAAAGAGAGGGAGTGCGAGAGAAAATGAGATACCACTTGTGATCTCCAGCGTTGAAAGTTTTGGAGTCAATGTTTTCTACAACCAACTTAGAAAAATTCTCAACCTTCCACACATGCTTATTCATAATGGCATCCTTAATCATTGACAGACACTGTCCTTTGCCTGTGCTTCTTTCTTTGCAGACAAAGACTTCAGCCCCAAATACACAAGAATCATCCACCAGGAACCCATTCCTCGCATCATTAAAAGCTTTAAGAGAGATGAATTTATCAAATCCCCATTCAAGCTTCAATGCGTGAAATTGTCTTTCCCTTTCCTCCGCATCTATGTATATATGAAAGAAATAGTTATTCCTATTTCTTGCAGCAAGAAAAAATAAAAAATAAAAAATAAAAAAGCAAAAACGTAGCTGAAGAAAAATAATAAAAAAAGAAGTAAGAAGTGTATTAAAAAAAGAAAAAAGAAGCATAAAGTACTTTTTTTTTTCATTCTTTTATTTTAGGAATAAAGATTATAAATTTTTTTTTATTTTTTTTAAAAAAAATAACAATTGAACTTGAAGAATTGAAATTCTATAAAAATATATAAATTAAATTTTAAAAATCCAATCAAATAAAAAATAATAACTCACAAGTTTAGAAATGCGTATTATATTCAACCATTTATTACTCCATAAACTAAACATTTACTAGATGTCAATATATGGCAGGCTTAAAGAGAAGACATGGAAAGATGGAAGAAGAAGACATGGAAAGATGGAAGAAGATATGAAAAGGCATACACTGAAGAACCATGTAGTTGTCCTCGTTCTGATCAAGCAGAAACAAGCTGAAATTAGCATACACTTGCCAACCGGTCGGGAGCGAATTTTCTTTTATCATTGCCAGGTAAACAGAAACGTGTTCTTTCACATTCCTATTCTTGTTTCCACTTGGGTACACAACCAACTTCCTGTAATTGTAAAACATATATATATATATATATATTGAGAGTATGAAAAATAGATATAATACTGAATGTCGAGGTTTATTAATATTATCCGAATCAATCCAATCCAAATGAGAAAAAAATGCATCTGTACGGTGTACCTACCATTTGTAGCCTCCTGCTTGAAATTCCCCTGATTCATATCTATCTATTGAATTCTTTGCTAGTAAGGAAAAGTTATTTATTTTGAGAGTGTAATGGGTTGGCGGTGCCACAGAGATTAATGTTGAAACACCTGCAGTTTACAAGATAAAAGATGATGAGCTAATATGAAAAAAGTTTTTGAGCTATAAAATTAAGGAGTAATTAATAGTATAGAGTTGGTTAATTATATGATAGTTTTGTTTTCTTCGCATTTTAGATGTAGAAAGAACTGGTTAGTTACCTTCTTGGACGTCAAAGCTGAGACTGCCCATAGCATAGAGATGAAATTAACCACCAACTGCCAACTGCCTAGATTGTTTGATGCAACAATCCAAAAGCGTTGTCTCCTTTTAAGGAGTCAAGGATAGAACCGCAATTTCTTTTCTTCAACATGATGATGTGGATTGCATTTTTGGCAAGGAAAAAGGTATCCATATTCTGATCTGCCTTAAAAGAATATATGCTTTATGTGTTAAGGTAATAGTTTATAATTGTCCTGTCTTCTATTGTGTCAATGAACATCGTACTATTTACATATGCTCACACAGCACAAGCCAGGCATCTATCTATCTTTGTTCTATCAACAAATTAAAGCATCTTTTAATTTGTTTTCCAAGAAAACTCACACATCATATTCACTCCTTTTATAATTTTTAACACTCCCCGCCAGTTGTGTACAAATGGGTCTATTAGTTATAAGATGGAAAATGGAGTCAGGGTTAGTAAAATAATTAATATTATATTTACTCTCAAATTAAGAAATCATTTTGGTCGTCTGTCTGTTAGAAATATTATATAAAAATATAATATACATAAAATAATAAGCATAATAGCAAGGAAATGGGGCATAAATAAATTGCAAATATTAAGCTTAAGATAATAAGCTTGGAAAATTTAATACACAGAAAGCTAAAATACATGTTATGGGCGGCCAAATTAAAAAATGCTAAACACAATATTAATATAAAAAATATATTAATAAAAAAATACTAATAAAAAGTACTTGTTAACCATAAAATATGGAAAAAGAATTTGGAATTTGAGTCCATAGCCTATGTTCTATACCATGTTTTTATGACAGATTTACTTCTCACACGTGCTCGTAAATTCAAATGTAGATATCTCCTATATTATAACAAACTAACAAAAACTTCAAAATCTTGCACCTTTGGAGTTTTTCTATGGTGAACTTGAATTCCTATATCACACCGAAACCTATGACTTGCTACAAATTTCTGGATAGACATGTAGAATGGAAGCCTAAGAGTTTCTATCAAAATTCCACACTCAAAAACTAAGAATGGACATTAATTTATACTCATCCATGAAAGGGTGAATTGAATTAACTATTTAATTCCATCAATTAATTTTGTAACATCCAAATTAATTTTATAATGTTCCAATGAATTTTTTCATATAATTTCATGACAATCAATTAAATTAAAAAATCGTTACTCATTCAATTCATCATAATGATCAAATTAATCTACCATCAATTCATAAAGGTTCAATTAATTTGCTATTAATCCAAATTATTTAGTCTCGTAAAAGTCAAGACCATTACAAATTTCATTAACCATTTAAAGGTCCTTTGTTATGGTTGTAAAATACCATTTTTTCCTACACGCCCTTAGTACATGGGCATAGAATAGAAGAACCATGGAAGCTCGACGAGAGATAGTGTTTGAAAATGCATTTTGATAAATACTTATTTTTTCTAGCAGTTTGTTAATAGATGCTTCATAAAATAAGTAGTATAATGTTTGGCTACGCATAACATAAAGTACTTTTGAATTTTTTTTGCTATTTTTATGTTTTAATTAATGCACCTAAAGCCTATTTTTTCTTAAAGTATTTATTTGGAGAAGCACCAACCAACCTTACTACTTCTCTTAGAAACACACTTTAATGCTTATGTTTTGCCAAAAAACACTTCTTAGTTTTTTGTCATATATGATTACACATACTTTTTTTTTTTTTTTTTTTTTTGGCTTGGAAGCATTTATCGGTGCTTTAAAAATATTATCAAACACGCCCAAGGAACTTACTCGGAGAGTGTTTCGAAGAAACGTTTTGTGAAATGAAAAATAAATAATTTAGACCCCGTTTGATATTAAGTACATTCGTTATTTTTTTATTTTTGTTTTTTCTTCTAATTTATGTGTAGTTTGCTTAAATCAATAGTTTGTTCATGTTAGTTGATGGTAGTTATGCATCTTTTATTACCTATAAATATAAAGAAAAAAGAAAACATAAACAGAAAATGAAACGAAACTAAAATTTATGTTGTTTTGTAGTTTTTTTTTTTTCTTTCTTAACTTTTATGTTTAATTGATATATTTATCAAACTCTAGCTATCATTAACTAACATTAATAAACTATTAAAATAAACAAACTAAACACAATTTTAAAAAAAATAAAAACAAAAATAAAAAATAAACTTATTATCAAACTGGGCCTTAATTAATTAATTAACATTAAATTATAATTTTGTGAAAATATAAGGTGTAAGAAAGTTTGTGTCAGGACCCGTCCAAAATTTCTCACCGGAATCCTAGAAAATCTCTAATCCCAGGAAAACCCTATCGGATCCTTCAATGAAAATCCGGTAGAACCTCCCCTAAGGGTTGGACTTACCAAAATTTTTCTGCACTGAAAACACACTTTTATATACACCACCTTATTCCTCCCACATTACTACAATTTAATTCCACAATTTTGCAGCACTTCAAATTAATAATAGGAACTCAGTGCATAATTAAAAAATAAATGTCCAAGACAGTATACAGATGTAATACCCCGACCCAAACCACATCGGAATTCGTGCACGTTAACAGAGGTTGACCGTTGACCGAGTGGGTCAAAAGTTGACTTTTTGTTCCAGTTGAAATTTCTAGTTGACCATGGTACCGCGGCGAAGTGCATGATGCCCCGAGTTCATAAACTAGTAGCACGTTGAAAACGGAGCTACGGTTTGAAAGTTATGGGCAAAACAAGTCGAGGTGCAAACTGTCCAAAAGATGCCGGAGTTGACTTTTTATCGTTGTATAATTTTGTTTTGACTTTTGTATGGTTGTAAAGTACTCGTCGATACGAGTTCATAGACTAGCGGCACGCTTAAATTGGACATCTGGATAAAAAGTTATGGATGTGTGAAGTTCATCGGATACCGTAATATTTTATTATATCTGGCTTAAGTGCATAGTAACGCCACGGGTCGACACCTGATTAGCCCATGTGGGTGAACAATGTCACCCACGGTGGCTTTTATTTGGCAAAAATGACTGGGAGGAGAGAGAAAGAGAGAGAGGGAGAGAGAAACGACCGGCCGCCGAAGTTGTCAAATTTTCCGGCCGATTCTTGCTACACGTGCCAGCCAGACGGGAGCACCTCTCCATTCTTGGCCAACCCTCAAAATTTTATGGCCAATCGACCGGCGATGCGCCCGGATCGGAGCGTTTTTCGGTGACTGCGATTTTTCCCTTCCACCACTGGCCACCACCGTTTGATCCATTTCCGGCCATTTTCAGGCCACACGCGCCAGTCACCCTTCACCACCTCCTTATTTCTGGCCAGCCCACTAAATTTCACGGCCACCGGACCTCCGACGAGCCGGGATTGGAGTATTTTCCGGCGAGGGGCCGAAAACCTTCAAACCCCGATCTTTTCGCATTCCGGCCTCCGTTTGCCTCAC
The DNA here is from genome assembly GCF_031755915.1 of Ziziphus jujuba. NCBI lineage: Eukaryota > Viridiplantae > Streptophyta > Magnoliopsida > Rosales > Rhamnaceae > Ziziphus > Ziziphus jujuba. The sequence continues at coordinate 15,182,250 of NC_083389.1, read as the reverse complement.
CGCCGGTCCCGTTGGAACCCTCTCCCCTCGATCTATAAAACCCCCAAAAATCTCAGCCATCGGCCACCGGACGTGCCGCCGCCGGTGACGGTTGCCGGTGACCACCAAGGCTCGCCGGGAATCACATTCCGGCAAGTACCCAGTTGCACCGCCGGTCCCTCTCCACTAATTCCGACCTACTGAATCCAAATCCGGTGTCCTTTTCCTCCAATTCACGACGGTTTGGGAGAATTGAGGAGTTGAATCCCAAAAGCTTTCCGGTGAGATTCCAGCCACCTCGGGTCCGATCTCCGGGAAGTAAGACCGGATTCGTGATCCTCGTCACTTAAACTTCAATTCGGTATATTACTCGTTAATTTTGGTTGTCGTTTGCATTCGTTCCCCGGGTATCCTTTTGGGAGTTACCCGATTAAAATATTAATATATTTTGTTGGTGTATTGTGGATGTTTTAGGTGCACGTGGGGGTAGTCGAGTTGATCCTGCGGAGGATCTTAGCTGATATACGTGCTTAAGGTGAGTGATCCACCTTTAAAAATATTTTGGACAATTAATTATATTTAATTGGTGTTTAATTGATATTTAAAATTATGCTTATGTGGTGCAATTTAATTATAATTGTGGAAAATTATTATTTTATTGTGATTTAATTTTATTTATTACACATGAGCAAGGTATTTTCGAAAATTAATTGTATCTGGATTTTTATATTATTTTTTGGGCATAATTGGTTTAAATATTTTTTAGAAAAATATTTGTTTAAATTGGTGGTTTAAATTTTATAATTATGCCCGTGGAATATTATTTGTTGGACCTCGTGTTACGAGAAAAATTATTTGTATATTGTTATCAATGGTTTCGTACTGGGTATGTTAAAGGAAAATATGTGGGATGGTAAATTTGAAAACTGATATATTTTTCACGGTGATTTTGGAAAATCGGTACGGTAATAATTAAATTGATAATTATTTTAGACGCACTCATACAGTATTGGTGTTCCGGTGTATATGTGGTTAGCGCGCAAATTATTATGTCTCCCGTGAGTTGCCATTGGACCTAGGGCAAGCAAGTTTGATATTGGCCACAGCCGCCCTCCTCCTTGGCTGGGATGATGGTTTCAGCAGCGGTACTGTCGGGACATCGAAGTGCCGTATGCAAGTTTCTCTCTTTAACCCCCCGCCAGTCGGTGCTCGGGATGCTGGGTATCGGAGGGCATCACTGGTATATGATGTGGTGCTTCAAGTATAAATTTTTGGATGGAAATTTCAAACCCCAAAGTGTTCAATATTATTTATCATATTTTATTACATTTTATTTATATTTGGGGTATTTATTTATTGTTTATTAAATTATTTGATCCCTTGGTTTTTGGGAATTACGAATAGCGGGTTTTGTGAAAATGTTTTAAAAATGGAATATTTCCAACGGAGTGAATAGTGAGAGTTTTGAGAGAAATTATTACTTTCAATTGTTTATTAATTATTTATCTATTTAATTGTTGGTATTAATTAAATTCCTTTATTTTTTATATTATTAATATTAAAAGTGTTCAGTAGATAGGGTCGCTCACTGAGATGATTAGCATTTCACGTTTTTAAATTCCGTTCCCTTAGGTGTAAGGGGTGGTAGACATTCTTCCGGAGCGAACCAAATCTCCGCCGCTATCGTAGTTCGAGAAGTACCTTTGTATTCGTTTATTTCAATTGTAATATTTCTTTCATCCTTGTTGTATTCTCTGTTAAATAGTACTTCATAAAGCTCTGTATACTGTTCTGGACACTTATGTATTATTTATGCACTGGATTACTGTTATTCCTGTGAAGTGCTGTAAAATTGTGGAATCAATTTGTAGTATGTGGGAGGACTAAGGGGATGAATTTAGAAGTATGTTTTCAGTGCAGGAAATTTGTGGTAAGTCCAACCCTTAGGGGAGGTTCTACCGGATTTTCCATTGGAGGGTCCGGTAGGGTTTCCCTGGGATCAGGGCTTGTCTAGGGTTCCGATGAGGAATTTTGGACTGGTCCTGACACAGAGCTTCATAAAGTACCATTAAGTATAGAAATTATACAACAAGCATAAAAGAAAAATTACAATAGAAATAAATGAAAATAAAGGGAACTCCTCGTAGCACGACAGCAATGAAGATTAAACTTGGTCTGGATGAACGTCTACCAATCCTTGTACCTAAGGAAACGAAATTTAAAAATATGAGATGCTAATCATCTCAGTGAGTAACCTTATCTACTGTACAATTATAATAGTAACGATAATTATAGTACACTTGATTAATTAAGAATAAATAAGTAATAAATAATAATTAATTGAAAATAGTATTTTCTCTAAAAACCCTCATTATTCACTCCGTTGGAAAGGTTTCCCTTTTAAAATATTTTCACAAAACCCAATTTTTTATGCCCCAAAAATCAAGTAATAATTAATTTAATAAATAATTAAATAATCCAAATATGAATAAAATGTAATGAAATATAATAAATAAATTTAGAACACTTGCATTAAAGAAATATAACATAAAAGAAAAAATTCAATATATAATTCATAAAATTTGATTTAATAAACTAAAATAAACAATGTCAAAAATATAATTTAAATAATTATAAATAGATGATAAAACAAATTAAATACATTTAACTTAAATACGATTTTAAAACCTTTAGGATTTGAAATTTCTATCTAAAAATTTATACTTGTCTCACCACACTATATACCAATGATGCCCTACGATACCCAGCATCCCGAGCATCGTTCGACGGGAGGTTAAAGAGAGAAACTTTTATACGGTCACTTCGGCGTCCCGACAGTGCCGCTGCTTAAACCATCAACCCGGCCATAAAGGGGGGCGACTTATGTGCACTATATAAAACTTGCCTGCCCTCGGTCCGATGGCAACTCACGGGAGATATTATAACTTGCGCACTCATCCACATATACAGTACAGAACACCAGTACTGTATGAGTGCGTTTAAAACAATTAACCAATTTATTATTAAAATACACAATTTTTCCAAAATTCACCGTGGGAATTATACCATTTTTCAAACTCACCTTTTCACATTTTTTTCTTTAATATTTCCAGCACAAATCCACCGATAATAATATACAAATAATTTTTTCCCAAATTATAAAATCAATCAAATAATATTCCAAGGGCATAATTATACAATTTGAAACCACCAAATTTAAACTAATATTTCCTTGAAATATTTAAAATCAAAACATGCCCAAAAAAATAATATTAAAATCCAAATACAATGAATTAAATGAAAACACCTTGCTCATGCATAATAAATACAATTAAATCATAACAATAATAATAAAAAATTCCTCAATAAACCAAATTTTCATTTAGCATCAACAAGCATATATATATATATATATAAAATAAAATTTTTACCACAATTATATTTAAAATTCACCACATGAGCATATTTCTAAATATCAAATTAACACAAAATAAATATAATTAATCACCCTAAAATAGTTTTAAAGGTGGGTCACTCACCTCAAGCATGTGTCTCAATCGAGATCCTCTGCAGGATCAACTCCACTACCCACACGTGCACCTAAAATATCCACAATACGCAAAACTAATTATTTTAATATTTTAATCGGATAATTCCCAAATGGGTACCCGGGGAGCGAACACAAACGACAACCAAAATTGACGAGTAATATACCGAATCGAAGCTTGAGTAACGAGGATTACGAATCTGGTCTTACTTCTAGGAGATCGGACCCGAGATGGCTGAAATCTCATCGAAAAACTCACAGATTTTAGACCCTCGATTCTCACAATCCATTAAGAATTAAGGAGAATGGACACCAGATTTGGATTCAGAGGGTCGGAATTAGTGGGAAAGGTGGGGTGGTGCAGCTGGAAACTAGCCGAAAAGTCAATTTCCAGGCGAGCCGCCGTGGTCACCGGAACCCGTCACCGCCGGCAGCATGTCCAGTGGCCACTGGCCGTGAGTTTTGGTGGAAAGGTAGATCTGGTGATGGGTAACTCAACGGGGCAGGCGGTGAGGCAAACGAGGCCGAAATAGGGAAAAATCTGGGTTTGAAGGAATCGATGCCACCGCCTGAAAAAGTCTCGATCCAGGCGCATCGGCGTCGGTTGGCTGTGATTTTTGGCTGGCCGGCAGGTTTTCAGGTGGGTTTCAAGGTGGGGTGGCACATGTAAGGAAAGGGTGGCCGAAAAACGGCTAAGCGGTGGTGGCTAGTCGGTTTCTCTCTTTAGCTCTCTTTCTCTATCTCCTCCCCTCTTTCTCTCTCCTTCCCTGGTTCACATGTTTTAGCCGGAATAAAAGCCACCCATGGGTGACACTGTTCACTCATGGGATTGGCTGAAATTGTGACATGTGGCACACACTGTTCACTCAAGCCAAATATATTAAAATATTACAATATTCGGAAAACTTCGCATGTTCATAACTTTTTAACCAGATGTCCAATTTAAGCGTGCCACTAGTCTATGAACTCGTATCAATGAGTATTTTACAACCATACAAAGGTCAAAACAAAATTCTACAACCATAAAAAGTCAACTCTCGGCACCTTTAGACAGTTTGGATCTCAACTTGTTTTGGCCATAACTTTCAAACCGTAGCTCCGTTTTCGACGTGCTACTAGTCTACGAACTCGGGGCATTATGTACTTCGCTACGGTACCACGGTCAACTAGAAATTTCACTCGGAACAGAAAGTCAACTTTTGACCCACTCGGTCAACATGCAAGAATTCCGATGTAGTTTGGGACGGGGTGTTACAGTTTGGATTAAACACTTTAGCATTTCCTAAACTGTTGGATTCAAATACTTTTAACAGCATCAGAGAGATTGCTATTGATGATGAGAATCTACTATCTAGACACATAATAGAACAAATAGAGAATCAATTATAACAATTTTTCATAAGTTTCAAAATGATTAATAAAATTCTCTCAAATTATTTTATAAAGAAAAATGCTCATCTTTAAATTAAATGGATTACTAAAATGAAATTTAATTTGTATTTTTTTTTTTATGGATGATTAAGTGGTTATACGATTAAAAATCATCGTATCAGTAATGAATTCATTGGTGTATATGTATACATTTTTAATTTGAATCAATAAATATTGATAATGAGATACAGCAAAACTCAAATATTTTTTCTATAGATTTTATTATCATATATATAATTTTTTCTATTGTTTTAATTGGTAAAAAAGGAATCCATTAATAGTAACCATTTAAATTACTACATAATAAATTCCATTAAAGATAGATTATTAGTGCTGACAAATAACATTTAAAAGAAAAAAACATATTATTCATTCTTTCAAATGATGGATTTATAATATGTAATATTCGGTAATAATACAAATATGATTGACTGTAATAAGTATATGCTCAAACAATTCAAAATCGGTTTAAAATTGGTTTGGTCTTAACTCGTTTAAATTCGATTTACCAAAAAGATGAGCAAATCAATCTTAATCAACAAATGAAGCTTATATACTATCTGAATATATCTCGAATATCTCTTGAGTAATTCGATCTTAATTAAAAATTGTAAATATCACTAATGGATGCATAGTTAATGAATATTTATTATAAAAAAAAAATTGAATACTAATAGTGAGATACACCAAAACTTAAATATTTTTCTCTAGTTGTTTTTTTTTTTTTTTTTTCAATTGATCATATATTTTTCTGTAGTTCAAATATGGCCTAAAGCGAAAGCATTTTGTGAATTTTTTTTATTTTTTTTATTTTTTTATTTTTTAAGGAACAAACTTGTTATGTTTAAGAGCTCTGTAAGATTGTAAGCTCTCAAAATTACTATAGTTTTTAGAATGGACGTATAGGTTTTAAATTTTTAATTTTTGAATATAGTTTTCCCATAACAAGCATCGACTTAAACTTTTTTCCAGAGTGACAATTATCATATCATGTAAAAACCCAAAATATATAGAATTTGAAATATTTTTTTCAAAATTTTTAATTATATATCGAGGTAACAACTTATAATTTATTTACGAAATATGAATATTATGATCTTTAAAATTAAAACAATACTTTACTTTTATCTTTCTTTGGGCCTACGATAAAAACAATATTCATTGACACAAAACATGTTCTTTTAACTATTTGTTACTTTAAAAATACAAAAATACCATTTAGAATGAAACTCAAAAAGTTACCTAAGAAAAAGAATGCAACTCGTGAGTGAATAGTGGTGCCACGTATTAAAAAAGTGGACCCACCCGTGAGTGCATAGTTCCATCCATGGGCATTTTGACTGGCTGAGAAAGGGAGGGAGGAGAGAGAGAGAAAGAGCTAGAGAGAGAAACCCAACCGGCCAACCACTGTTCACCCATTTCCAGCCACCATAACAGTACACGCGCCACCCTAGCTTGAAGCCCACCTGAAAACCGGTTGGCCAGCCAAAAATCACTGCCAACCGACCGCCGATGCACCCAGATCAAGAATTTTTCCGACGGCAGCGCCGATTACTTCAAACCCAGATTTTTCCCTATTCCGACCTCTATTTGCCTCACCGCTGGTCCCGTTGAGTCATCCATTCCCCGATCTATCTTCCCACCAAAAATCACAGCCAGTGGCTACGGGACGCACCGCCGGAGATGGCGGATTCCGGTGACTACAGCAGCTCATCGGGAAATCGACTTTCCGGCGAGTTTCCAGTTGTACCGCCCATCCTTTCCCACTAATTCCGACCCTCTAAACCCAAATCCGGTGTCCACTTTCCTCAATTCTTAACGGATTGTGAGAATCGAGGATTTGAAATCTGAGAGCTTTCCGGCGAGATTCCGACCACCTCGGGTCAGATCTCTAGGAAGTAAGACCAAATTCGTAATCCTCATTTCACAAGCTTTGATTCGGTATATTACTCATAAATTTTGGTTAACGTTTGTGTTAAACCCCCCAGGTACTGGGTATTATTTACCCGAATAAAATATTAATTTATTTGAGTTATGTAATATTGTTGTTCCAGGAGCACGTGTGTATCGTGGAATTGATCCCATGGAGAATCTTGGGTTAATTGCGTGCTCGAGGTGAGTGACCCACCTTTGAAATTAATTTTGGGAGTCAAATTAATTATATTGTGATATTTTAACATTTGAATGTTTTTATTTTATGTTAATTGTTAGATAAATTGTGAATTAAATTTTGATGCCCATATTTGAATAAATTGAAATATATCATTTTTGATAAATTATGGAAATCTAGATTTTATGACAATTTGATATTTAAAGGAATTGTAAAAGTAATATTATTTGATTTATTACGGAATTTATTTGTGAATTTATTTTGAGTAATAAAAAATGCACTTATATAAATTTATGCATTGTGAAAATTATTTTATGGCATTGAGGATTTGTGGAATTAAATTATATATGAAATTCATGTGGTTTCAATATTATTTTTGGTATGATTTGATTTTAAAGATTTCAAGAAAAATATTGATTTAAGTTATGGTGCTCTCAAAATATATATTTATGCACTTGAAATATTACCTAGTTGATTTTATGATATGAGAAAAATTATATATTATTGATGGATTTATGCTGGTGTTATTAAAGAAAAATGTGGGATGGTGAAATTGAAAAATAATATAATTCCCACGGCGAATTTTGGAAAAAATTGTGTATTTTAATAATAAATTTGGTTATTTGTTTTAGACGCATTCATACAGTACTGGTGTTCTGTACTGTATATATGGATGAGTGCGCAAGTTATAATGTCTCCCGTGAGTTTCCATTGGACCAAGGGCAAACAAGTTTGATATTGGCCATAAGCCGCCCTCCTCCATGGCCGGGATGACAGTTTAAGCAGCGACGCTGTTAGGATGCCGAAGCAACCGTATACAAGTTTCTCTCTTTAACCTCCCGCCAGATGGTGCTCGGGACGCTGGGTATCATAGGGCATCACTGGTATATAGTATGGTGCGTCAAGTATTATTTTTCAGATATAAGTTTCAAATCCTAAAGTTTTAAAGCCGCATTTAAATTAAATGTATTTAATTTGTTTTGTCACCTATTTCCAATTAGTATTTTCTAAAATGTATTTATTCATATTTTATGTCACTTATTATAGATTAATGTTTTTAAAATGCATCTTGCCATAAAAATATTATATAGATTGGTTGAATATTTCAAAATGAATATTATAGTATTTTTCTACCACTTATTTTACATGATTGTTTGTAATTATTTAAATTATATTTTTAATACTGTTTATTTTGATTTATTAAATCAAATTTTATGAATTATATATTGAATTCCAATTTTATGTTGTATTCCTTTAATGCAAGTATTCTAAATTTATTTTATTATATTTCATTACATTTTATTCGTATTTGGATTATTTAATTATTTATTAAATTAATTATTCATTGATTTTTGGGGCATAAAAGATTGAGTTTTGCGAAAATATTTTAAAAGGGGAACCTTTCCAACGGAGTGAATAGTGAGGGTTTTGAGAGAAAATATTATTTGCAATTAATTATTATTATTTACTTATTTATTCTTAATTAATAAATTGTGCTATAATTATCGTTACTATTATAATTGTACAGTAGATAGGGTCACTCACTGAGATGATTAGCATCTCATATTTTTAAATTCTGTTCCCCTAGGTACAAGGATTGATAGACGTTGATCGTCCGGGACGAGCCCGACGTCTCAGTTCATTGCCGAAAGTCCAAGAAGCATTTCCTCCCTTTTTCCTCTTCATCTTGTATTGCTTCTTTATCTGACATTGTATTAATTCCATATTTATTTGTATAATGCTCTGTATACTGAATTGGACACATTTTATTAAATACTGCATTAATTCCTTGTTATTATTTTGGAGTGCTGTAAATTTGTGGAATTAAATTGTAGTAATGTGGGAGGAATAAGTGGATGTATATAGAAGTGTGTTTTCAGTGCAAGAAATTTGTGGTAAGTGCAACCCTTAGGGGAGGTTCTGCCGGATTTTCCATTGGAAGGTCCAGTAGGGTTTCCCTGGGATCAGGGCTTGTTTAGGGTTCTGGTAAGGGATCTTGGACGGATCTTGACAGTAACTATTCCATAAACAAAAGCCATTTAACTTATACTTAATACTGATTAGAAAAAATAAAAATAAAACCTTATATATTTGTTTTATCATAAAACTTATACCGGTTTTAGATAAGAATATATTTTTCTTACCAAAAAAATAAATAAAAATAAAAAATTCATTTGTTCTTTCATTAAAGAAACTACGAGCATCTCGGTTTTCTCCATTAGAGCTTATATGACAAAAAATTCGAAAGGTATTGAAGCTTGGATGACATAGTATAAATTAATAAACAATGTTTATTTAAACTTTTTCTCCAATGGATTTTATTTAAAATTTAAAATGGAATGAGTTAAGCTGGATTTATGGCTTATACGGTTTAAAATTTAAAATGGAATGAATTGACATATAAGATGAAAATAGAGAGGAGAGAGAAAAAGTTATGAATTCATGATGAGAAAGGAAAGAAAATAAGCTGAATTTATGACTCACACTGTTTAACCCACTTTCCACAAGAGTCTGCTAGACAGTTTCTCTTTTTTATTGCCAACCCACTTTCCACAAGAGTCTGTTAGACAGTTTCTATTTTTTATTGCCACCTCATTTTAGCAGACCTTTTGCATAACACCATTAAAGAAGGTTTTTAAAAAAAATCTATCTATTCAATACATCATTGGAGAAGATTTTTTTCAAAAAAAAAAAAAAAAAAAAAACTATCTATCCATTTGATGTAGCCAAAAATTTTTTAGATGGACAAAACTAATTGACATTCCATTAGAAATGCTCTAACTACTCCATAGAAATCTTTAGCATTGCCAATGTCGAAAAATTGGAAAATAACCCAAGAGCAATCAAAGTATAAAAAGTTTCGTTGAATTTCTTTCTGATGTACACTGTTTTTAAATTAAGTAGGGCACGTTGACTGTGGAGAAAGATCTAATTTTGCAATAGATATTTGTCAAAAGTATTAGTGTTTATTTGGCAAATTTTTTTTTAATTCCAAAGATATATTTAAAGGTTAAAAGTTCTTGTTAAAAGAAATTAAGATGTTTGGTAAAAATTAACAAGTACTTATTGAAAAAAAAAAAAAAAAAAAGAGCTTTTTAAAGCTGGTTCAGAGAAGCCCAATTAAGCAAATTAAGATTAACCAGTTGTCACTTTGAGCATGTAGTGAGGTTTGAATAAATTAAGGTTCTATATCATCCGTATCTCAATCATATTGGAAATGTTTTTGGTAAGCAAACCAAGAATATATATATATATATATATATATGAAAGTCGACATTCAACCAAACAGGTGATATTAATTATAAATTGACAAGTCCAATTTCATATTATATTAGAGACAGGTAATATTTATATTGCTAAAGTTTCATTCAAAGTATCTTGTGGTTAATTTACAGTGCATTAGCAACTCCATGGACGGTAGCTTCTGCCTCAACAACGCAAGTATCTTTAATCAAATAACTATAGCTGTCGGTGAAATAGAGCAGTGGCAGGAATCTGGACCAACCACACTCATAATCTGAGACACTGAACCAGTGACTAGCTGCAAAACAACCCGACTCAAAGATTCAGATAAATCACCCACCATTTGTTACACTCTCAATAATAATAATAATAGAAATTTTATTATTATTATTGTTATTATTATTATTACCTTGATAAGAGAAATAGTAACTGGAATTTAATTGGTTTGGAACGCGCAGGGTGAAGACTGCATATATTTGAGTGCCAGGAGGCAGAGCTATTAGATCAGAGAGAGCCAAATAAAGAGAAAGATGAGTGCCCAGTCCATTGCCTTTTCCTGTGGGGTACAGCTTTATCTTCCTGAAACAGCCCAAGTACATATGATCAATGGAAATTAAAAGAACCATATGTCTAAAATCTGACTTGCAAATTGATTAATTAATCTATCAAATTTTCGAGATGAAATATTGGTTTTCAAAAGTGAGGGAGAGAGAGAGAGAGAGAGAGAGAGAAATGAGATACCATTTGTGATCTCCAAGGGTGAAAGTATTGGAGTCATTGCCTTCTGCAGACAACTTAGAAAAATTCTCAACCCTCCACACATGCTTGTTCTTAATGGGATCCTTCATCATTGACAGACACTCTCCTTTACCTGTGCTCCTTTCTTTGCAGACAAAGACTTCAGCCCCAAATTCACAAGTATCATCCACCAGAAACCCATTACTTGCTTCAGTAAAAGCTCTAAGAGAGATGAATTTATCAAATCCCCATTCAAGCTTCGATCTGTGAAACTGCCTTTCCCTTTCCACTGCATCATTGTATATATATGTAAGAAACTTATTAATTTATGGAGATTAGAATGTCTTTGGTTGAACGAATAAATATTCCTAATAAAAAAAAGGATTAATAATTTTTAAAAATAAAAAATGGTGGAATAAGATAGCTATTCCTATTCTTTAATTTGTAAGCAATAAAAGAAAATTAAAAAAAAAAAAAAAAAACAAAAATGTAGCGGAAGAAAACCAAAAAAAAAAAAAAAAAAAAAGAAGAAGAAAAAGAAAGAAGACATGGAAGATGGAAGAGGATAATACAGAGTGTAAAAAAAATTGAAGCGTGAAAAAAAAAAAAAAAGGAAAATCAATTTAAAGTAGCATTTTTTTTATTCCTTTATTTTAAAGAATGATTTTTAAAAAAAGAATAATAATTCTTTATTTTGAAAAATTAAAATTTCTTACAAATAGATGAATTCAATTTTAAAATTCCAACTGGATAAAACACTATCACAGGAATACATATTTTATTCTAAACCAAACATTTCGAAGTGGCAGGTTTAAAAAGAAGACATGAAAGATGGAAGAAGATATGAAAAAGACATACATCGAAGAACCATGTAGTTGTCGTTGTTCTGATCAAGCAGAAACAAGCTGAAATTAGCATACACTTGCCAACCGGTCGGTAGCGAATTTTCTTTTACCATTGCCAAGTAAACGGAAACGTGGTCTTTCTCATTCTTATTCTTGTTTCCATTTGGGTACACAACCAACTTCCTGTAATTGTAAAACATATATATATATATATATATATATATTGAGAGTGTGAAAGATAGATATAATATTGAAGGTAGAGGTTTATTAATATTGTCCCGGTCAATCCAATCCAAATGAGAAACAAAAAATGCGTATACCTACCATTTGTAGCCTCCTGCTTGGAATTCCCCTGATTCATATCTATCTATTGAATTCTTTGCTAGTAAGGAAAAGTTATTTATTTTGAAAGTATAATGGGTTGGCGGTGCCACAGAGATTAATCTTGAAACACCTGCAGTTTAAGAAGATAAAAGATGATGAGTTAATATGAGAAAAGTTTTTGAGCTATAAAATTAAGGAGTAATTAATAGTATAGAGTTGGTTAATTATATGATAGTTTTGTTTTCTTCGCATTTTAGATGGAGAAAGAACTAGTTACCCTCTTGGACGTCAAAGCTGAGACTGCCCATAGCATAGAAATGAAATTAACCGCCAACTGCCAACTGCCTAGATTGTTTGATGCAACAATCCAAAAGCGTTGTCTTCTTTTAAGGAGTCAAATATAGAACAGCGATTTCTTTGCTTCAAGATGATGATGTGGATTGCCTTTTTGGCAAGGAAAAAGGTGTCCATATTCTGATCTGCTTTACAAGAATATATGCTTTATGTGTTAAGGTAATAGTTTGTAATTGTCTTGTCTTCTATCGTGTCAATGAACATCGTACTATTTACATATGCTCACACAATACAAGCCAGGCATCTATCTATCTTTGTTCTATCAACAAATTAAAGCATCTTTTAATTTGTTTTCCAAGAAAAGCCACACATCATATCCACTCTTTTTATAATTTTTAACACTCCCCACTTGTTGTGTACAAATGGGTCTATTAGTTATAAGATGGAAAATGGAGTCAATGTTAGTAAAATAATTAATATTATATGTGAGATCCCACATCGGTTGGAAAAGAGAACGAAGTATGCCTTATAAAGGTATGGATACATTTTCCTTGTGATGCGTTACCATCTCCTAGAGACCCATAGAAAACCGTGAGAGATAGGATTGGGCTCACCACCTAGTTTCCAAAGCGGACAGTATCATAGTTGGGCCTGGGAGACCCCGGGCATATGGAATTGGCAGGTGTAGGGGTGGGACCCCTAACCACTGTGATGCATTTTAAACCCGTGAGAGTGGAGCTCAATGTAACACCCCGTTTCGAAATACACCGGAAATTTCTAAAATCTGACCAAGGTTGAGAGTGGAGCTCAATGTAACACCCCGTTCCGAAGTACACCCGAAATTTCTAAAATCTGACCAAGGTTGACCGGGTTTGACCGTCGTTGAGCTAAAATGGGTCAAATGTTGACTTTTTGTTTCTGATAGAATTTCACATTGATCGAGGTATAGTTAAAAAGTACACATTACCACGAGTTCATAGACTAGTAGCACGTTGAAAACGGAGCTATAGATTGAAAGTTATGAGCAAAACAAGTTGAGGTCCAAATTGTCCAAGGGATGCCGAAGTTGACTTTTTGTTCATGCAAAGTTGAGCTTTGACTCATGCATGGTTGTGAAGTACTCATCGATATGAGTTTATAGACTAGCAGCACGTCTGATTTGGATATATGGTTTGAAAGTTACGGACCTGTGAAGTTTTTCCGAGATAGCATTTACTATTCATGGATCTGTATATGTGTGAACAGTGGTGCCACATGTCAAAAAAGTGGACCCACCCATGAGTGCACAGTGGTACCCATGGGTGTTTTGACTAGCTGAGAAGGGGAGGGAGGAGAGAGAAGGAGAAGGAGGAGAGAGACAGAGAGAGAGAGAGAGAGAGAGAAAGAGAGAGAGAGAGCTAGAGAGAGAAACCCAACCGGCCAACCGCCGTTCATCCATTTCCGACCACCAGAACAGTACACGCACCACCCCACCTTAACGTCCACCTGAAAATCGGCCGGCCAGCCAAAAATCATGGCCAACCAACTTTTGACGTGCCCAGATCGAGACTTTTTTGGCCGCGGCGCCAATTGCTTCAAACCCAGATTTTTCTCCATTTCGACCTCCGTTTGCCTCACCGATGGTCCCGTTAAGTAACCCATCACCAGATCTACCACTTCACCAAGTTTCACGGCCAGTGGCCACCGGACGCGCCGCCGGCGGTGGCGGATTCCGGTGACCACAGCGGCTCACCGGAAAACCCAATTCCGGTGAGTTTCCGATCACCACACCTATCCTTTCCCACTAAATTGACCTCCTTAGACCCAAATTCGAGGTCGTTTTCCTCCAATTCGCGACGGATTGAGAAAATCAAAGACTTGAATTCCGAAAGCTTTCCGGCGAGATCCCGGCTACCATAGGTCCTATCTCCTGGAGGTAAGCCTCAATCCGCGATCCTCGTTCCATAAGCTACGTTTTGGTATATTATTCACAAATTTTGATTAACGTTTGTGGTAAAACCCCCCGGATACGGGATATTATTTATCCAAATAAAATATTAATTTATTAGACCTTGTGTAATATTGTTGTTTTTGGAGCACATGTGAGCTGTAGAATTGATCCTATGGAGGATCTTGGTTGGATTGCGTACTCGAGGTGAGTGACCCACCTTAAAATTAATTTCGGGAATAAAATTTGTGAATATTTTGTATTAATTGAATATTTGAAATTGATATTCTATGTGATAAATATTTAGTAGATTTATATTTGGAAATTTGATGCTCAATTGAGTGAAACAAAATATTTATATATTGAGAAATATTTTGGTCTAAAGAATTTTATGAAATTGAAATTGAAATTATTAATTATTAAATTAATTTGTTGGAATATTTCATAATTAAATATTTCAAAAATATGTTTATGTGTTCAATATAATGAGAATTTCTATCTAGAATTGTATTGCCAATTTATAATGTTGTTAATATATGTTTTGGTGCCAAAAGAATATAATTGGGAATTTAAAGAAATTGTGGTTTTAATTTATTTTAATTATTGCTATGGTTATTATTCAATTATTGTGCACAATTATATGAATTAATTATATATGAAATTTATATGGTTTTCATATTACTGATTTAAATTGATTTTTGAGAATTTGAGAAAAATATGGATTTAAATTATTATGTTTTAAAAATATTTATGCATTGAAATATTAATGGCTTGACCTTATGCCATTGATGGATTTGAACTTGATGGATTTTAAAGTGATGGATTTATGATGAGGACTAAAGAAAAATGTGGGAATGTGAGTTTGAAAAATGGTATAATTTCCACGGTGAATTTTGAAAAAAATTGCGTATTTTAATAATAAATTTGGTTATTTGTTTTAGACGCACTCATACAGTACTGGTGTTCTATACTGTATATGTAAATGAGCGCGCAAGTTATAATGTCTCCCGTGAGTTTCCATTGGACTGAGAGTAGGCAAGTTTTATATAGTGCACATAAGCCGGCCCCCTCCATGGCCGGGTTGATGGTTTAAGCAGCGGCGCTGTTGGGACGCCAAAGTGACCGTATGCAACTTTCTCTCTTTAACCTCCCGCCAGATGGTGCATCAAGTATTATTTTTCAGATATAAATTTCAAATCTTAAAGTTTTAAAGCAGTATTTAAATTAAATGAATTTAATTGTTTTCTCACCTATTTCCAATTAGTATTTTCTAAAATATAATTATTCATATTTTATGTCACTTATTTTAAATCAATGTTTTTAAAATGCATTTTGCCATAAAAATATTATATAGATTGGTTGAATATTTCAAAATGAATATTATAGTATTTTTCTACCATTTATTTTACATGATTGTTTGTAATTATTTAAATTATATTTTTGATACTGTTTATTTTAATTTATTAAATCAAATTTTACGTATTGTATATTGAATTTCTCTTTTATGTTATATTCCTTTAATGCAAATATTCTAAATTTATTTTATTATATTTTATTCATATTTGGATTATTTAATTATTTATTAGATTAATTATTCCTTGATTTTTGGGGCATAAAATATTGGGTTTTGCGAAAATGTTTTAAAAGGAAAACCTTTCCAACAGAGTGAATAGTGAAGGTTTTGAGAGAAAATATTATTTTCGATTAATTATTATCTATTTATTTATTTATTCTTAATTAATCAAGTGTACTATAATTATTATTACTGTTATAATTGTATAGTATATTAGGTTACTCACTGAGATGATTAGCATCTCATATTTTTAAATTCCATTCCCCTAGGTACAAGGATTGGTAGACGTTCGTCCGAAGCAAGCTTAATCTTCGTTGCTATCGTACTTCAAGGAGTTCTCTTTATTTTCATTTATTTCTATTGTAATATTTCTTTCATCCTTGTTGTATAACTTCCATACTTAATTGTACTCTATGAAGCTCTGTATATTGTCTTGGACATTTATTTATTAATTAGGCCCTGATTTCCTATTATTCATTTGAAATGTTGCAAATTTGTGGAATTAAATTGTAGTAATGTGGGAGGAATAAGGTGGTGTATATAGAAGTGTGTTTTTAGTGCAGGAAAATTGTGGTAAGTCCAACCCTTCGGGGAGATTCTGCCGTAGATTTTCCATTGGAGGATCCGGTAGGGTTTCCCTGGGATCAGAACTTGTCTAAGGTTCCGGTGAAGAATTTTGGATGGGTCCTGACACCCAAAGTGGATAATATCACATGCAGGTGGGCTGGGCTATTACAATTGGTATCAGAGCTAGTACCCGGATCGATGGGAGTGGGGCCCAAAGTGGACAATATCACATGCGGGTGGACTGAGCTGTTACAGTTAGTATCGGAGCCAGTACCCGAATCGATTTGCCAGCGAGGACGTTGGGCCCCAAGGGGGTAGGATTGGGCTCACAACCTATCTTCCAAAGCGGATAATATCATGGTTGGGCCTGGGAGGCCCGGACCAGTGGGACTAGCAAGTGAAAGGGTGGGACCCCTAACTACTGTGGTGCGTTTTAAACCCATGTGGGCGGGGTCCAAAGTGGACAATATCATATGCAGGTGAACTGGGCTGTTACATTATATCTATTCTCAAATTAAGAAATCATTTGGTCGTCTGTCTGTTAGAAATATTATATTAAAATATAATATACATAAAATACTAAGCATAATAGCAAGGAAATGAGGACTAAAAAAATTGCAAATGTTAAGCTTAAGATAATAAGCTTGGAAAATTTAATATACAGAAAGCTAAAATACATGTTATGGGCCAAATTAAAAAATGGTAAACAAAATGTTAATATACAAAGTATATTAATAAAAAGATACTAATAAAAAGTACTTGTTAATCATAAAATATGAAAAAAGAATTTGGGATTTGAGTCCAAGGCCTATGTTCTATACAATGTTTTTATGACAGATTTACTTCTCACAGGTGTTTGTAAATTCAAATGTATCCATCTCCTATAATATAACAATTGTAAATTCAAATGTATCTATCTCCTATAATATAATAAACTAACAGAAATTTCAAAATCTTGCACTTTTAGAGCTTCTCTCAGGTGAACTTGAATTCCTTTATACACTGAAACCTATGACATGCTACAAGTTTCTAGATAGACATGTAGAATGAAAGCTCAAGAGTTCCTATCAAAATTCCACACTCGAAAACTAAGAATGGACATTAATTTATACTCATCCATGAAAGGGTGAATTCAATTAACTATTTAATTCCATCAATTAATTTTGTAACGTCCAAATTAATTTCATAATGTTCCATTCAATTTTGAAATGTTTCAATTAACTTTATGACAATCAACTAAATTAAAAAACTGTTACTCAATGAATTCATCGTAATGGTCAAATTAATCTACCATTAATTCATAAAAGATCAATTAATTTGCTATTAATCCAATGTCACTACTAGAATCGCATTGATAAATGATGCAATTAATGTGTCGCACAAAATAAAAAACGACGTATCACAGTGAGTTGCCTAATGTCTAGTCGCTAAATCCATAAGAACACAAGTGATGCAGTATTAGAGTCGCCTATTTAGTGATGCATCGATTATTTTAGTGACGCATCAGTAGTGTCGCTTATTTAGTGACACATATAATCTTTTAGCGACTCATAAGTCATGTCGCCTATTTATGCATTTTTAGCAATGCATATTGTCTTTTTAGCGACTCATTTAGCAAGCAGCGATGCTGTAAAACAATGTCGCTAAAAAACTATTAGCGACTATCACATTAAGCGTCACTAAATGTATGCATCGCTAAAAATGGCCACTAAAAGGAGACTACACGCGACACATCAATAGAATCGCCTATTGAGCGACGCATTGAGTATTTTAGCGACTCAAACATTTATCGACACTTTACGAAACAGTCGCTAAGAAATCTATTAGCGACTATTTCATAAAGCGTTGCT
Organism: Ziziphus jujuba; assembly: GCF_031755915.1. Classification (NCBI taxonomy): domain Eukaryota; kingdom Viridiplantae; phylum Streptophyta; class Magnoliopsida; order Rosales; family Rhamnaceae; genus Ziziphus; species Ziziphus jujuba. The sequence continues at coordinate 15,163,822 of NC_083389.1, read as the reverse complement.
AAATGTATGAGTCGCTAAAAAGGGCCAAAAATTCTATTAGCGACTTTTTTTAAAGAGTCGCTAAAAATATGCAATTATAGGTTGCCAAATATTTTAGGCAAAGTTGTTATTTTTTAATGCATCTATAACAGCCCAGTCCATCCACATGAGATATTGTCCACTTTGGGCCCAGCCCGCACAGTTTTAAAAGACCTCTCAAGGGAAAGGTATCCACACCCTCTTATAAGGCATGCTTCATTCCCCTTTCTAATGTTGATATTTTAAGAGCACGTGTGAATTGTGAAATCGATCCCGTAGAGGATCTTGATTAAACTGCGTGCTCGAGGTGAGTGGCCCACCTTCAGAATTATTTTTGGTTGATAAATTGTATATATTTTTGTATTGATTATATATTTGGAAATTATATTTGATATGTTAAATATTTAGTAAATTTATATTTGGAATTTTGATGCCAAAATTGAATGAATTATAATTGTTTGTGCATTAAGAAATTTTTTTATTTCAAAAATTTTATAGATATGGGATTTTGTTAATAATTGTTAAAGTTTATTGTTGGAATGCTATGTAATTAGAAATGCTTTCATGTGATTTTTAATATATGTATAACATTTGAAGGAATTTCCATTTAATTTTACAATGCCAGTTTATGATCGTTTTAATATATGTGTTGTTGCCAAAAATATATTTGGAATTTTAAAGGAATTATAATTTAAGGTTTTTAATAAATTATTGTTGAGTTTGATGTTGATTTTATGATGCATGATAAATGCATTCACATGATTTTTAGAAAATATGTCATGTGGTGGAATTTATATATAATTGTAGTAAGGTGGGAGGAATAAGGAGATATTGTTAGAAGTGTGTTTTCTATGCAGGAAATCTTGTGGTAAATCCAACCCTTAGGGGAGATGCTACCGGATTTTTCTTGGAAGATCCGGTACGGTTTCCCTAGAATTAGGGCTTGTATAGGGTTCCAGTAAGAAATTTTGAACGGGTCCTGACAGCGTTGCTATTTTTTTTTTTAATTTTTTTTTTATTTTAATTTAGAAAAATTGATTAAAATAGTAAAAATGTAAAATAATTAAAATACAAAAAAACTAAAACTAGCTTCATCCAAAATAATTAGAATACAAAAAATTTTAAACAAATATTTGTTCATAACAAAATAATTATCAAATAAATTAAATATTATCTCATTAACATATTTTTACATAATTTGTAAACTATTATATGTGCAAAAGCAAATTCAATATTAATTAAACTTCCATGAATGCATACTCATTGAGATGGAAGTTGACATCCTTTTATTGATTATATTACACCCTCATACTGCATATGGAAAAATTAAAAAAGTTATTAACATTTATGTAAAATAAATAAAATATTAATCATTATTAAATTTGTAATTAGTAAATGAAAATTTAAAGAATATTACCTTCTTAAGATTTGACAAGGCACATTTTTTCTAATTAAAAGTGGAAAACACATAATGAAGCAGATCAAAAAAATAATTAAATGAATAATAATAAATGTCATAAATATTACTTAAAACATAAATTAATAAATATATGTACCAATTTATTTAGAATATATTGTTTATCCATATCCCTTCATAATCATTACGAACATAGCCACTCTCAAATTTATCCTCATTATCATTTTCATCAACACTTGCCAATTATATGGCAAATGGATTGTGAGCCATCATAGTATTGCCAAGAACATCTTCAACCAATTCTTCAGCAAGAAAAATACAATATTGTGGTGAAGTTAAAACAACAGACCATCTCGAATCAAATTGATCTTCAACCTAAAATATCTGTTGAACTTGTGAAGCCATGATGAATGGGTCAGATTTATATCCAATTTTATTAAAGTTAACATATGTAAAACCCATCTCATCAACTTTCACACCACTGCTGTCAACCCAATCACACTTAAATATTGGAATTCGAAACACAATGTGATTAGGTTGACTTCGCTCCTATTTAATCTAGTCAATTGAAAAAAATGTGAAAAATTAAAGCTAAAACAATGATATTATATTGAATATTTAGCTTTCCCATACCTGATCACGTAACCAGTACATATGTACGTTTGTGTTCATCTTGAAACCATGTTGTTTTTTTTTCCTCGATTCTTTTTGCTTGACTTCAAGACTTCAAAATGAATACTAAAACAAATAAAAGTTTTTGTAATTAAAAAAAAATCCAAAATATCAACTTTTTTTTTTTTTTTTTAAATATTAGTAACAGGCGATGCACAATAATAATTATGCGTCGCCTGTTCCCTTCCTTTTTTTTTAGTATTTTTTTTATCAATATAATTTTTTTTTCAACCAGTTAAAATATATAAGCAACATAATAGATCTTTTTTTTTTTTTTTAATGATATAGTTAACCGGCAACCCAGAGACATTATTATGCGTTGCCTGTTACATTTTTTTTTTTTAAATCATTGTGATTGTTTTTCAAGTACACTTTATTTTCTTTTTAAACTTTCAAAACACTTAAAAATATCAACTTATTTATGCATATTAATATATTCAAAATATCAACTAAATTATACTATTGATAGATATATATATATATTAAAAATATCAACTAATTTATACATTAATACGTATATACGCACCTGACATACGGTTCCACTTCTAGTGCATTCGAAAGTACGCATCAATGGACTTGCTCCCAGAGTTGTTGATCAATTGATTGATTTTTTCCACCTTTAATGGGGGCACCAACATCATCCTTATCATTTAACTTTTGATATCTACCAATGGGGTTTCCACTGCATCTAACCCTTTCTGAAATTCACTACAATACTCAATCACTTCTTCACATATGTAACTCTCGGCAATACAACCTTCTAGCCGATTTTTATTTTGAAGATAACCTTTCAATACTTTCATGTACCTCTTAAACGGGTACATCCACCTGAAATGTATTGGTCCACATAATCTGACCTCTCGAACCAAATGTACAGTTAAATGAACCATTTTGTAACACCTCGTTCCGAAGTACATCGGAATTTTTTTCAACTTTGACCGAGGTTGACCGTTGACTGTTGACTTAGATCGTTGACCGTTGACCGAAAGGGTCAAAAGTTGACTTTTTGACTCGGATGGAATTCTAGGTTGATCGAGGTACCTTACAAAGTACGCATTGTCACGAGTCCATAGACTAGTAGCACGTTGAAAACGGAGCTACGGTTTGAAAGATATGAGCAAAACAAGTTGGGATCCAAACTGTCCAAGGGTGCCCAAGTTGACTTTTTATTTATGGGGAAATGAGCTTTGACTCATGCGTGGTTGTGAAGTACCCATCGATACGAGTCCGTAGACTAGCGGCACGTTCGATTTGGACATGTGGTTTGGAAGTTATGGACATGCGAAGTTTTTCGAATACCGTAATATTTTAATATTTTTTAATCGGTGAACAAGGAAACACCACGTGTCGCGATCTCAGCCTTTCCTGTGAGTGCACAATGGCACCCACGTGGTTGTTTTTAGGTGAGGTTGGAGAGAAGAGAGAGAAAGGGAGAGAGGAGAGAGAAAAAGGAGAGAGAAAAAGAGGAGGAGAAACACCGGCCACCACCGGTTGGCCATCATCCTGCTACCGGAGGGCCACACGCACCACCCCACTGCCTCCGCCTCCTCAATTCCGACCGGCCACCCAAATCTCACCAACCGGCCGGTAATGCGCCGGGATCGAAGCATTTTCCTGCGATGGCCATTTTTCCCCTCCACCACCGGCCATCGCCGTTTGACCCATTTTCGGCCATTTTCAGGCCACATGCGCTAGCCAACCCCCAAAATTTCACGGTCAACCGACCGACAACGCGCTCGGATCGGGGCTTTTTCCTGCGGCCGCGCCGCCACCTTCAAACCTAGATCTCTTCGCCATCCGGCCTCCATTTGCCTCACCGCCGGTCCCGTTGGAACCCTCTCTTGTCGATCTACAAAACTCCCAAAAATCTTAGCCATCGGCCACCGGACACGCCGCAGGAGGTGACGGTTTCCGGTGGGTCTCCGCGGCTCACCTGAAAATAAAATTCCGATGAGTACCCAGTCACGTCTCCGGTCCCTCCCCACTAATTCTGACCCCCTGAATCTAAATCCGGTGTCCTTTTCCTCCAATTTGCGATGGTTTAGGAGAATCGAGGCTCTAAAGGCCGAGAGCTTTCCGACGAGATTCCGGTCACCACCGGTCCGATCTCCAGGAAGTAGGACCAGATTTGTAATCCTTGTCACTCAAGCTTCGATTTGGTATATTATTCGTCAATTTTGGTTGACGTTTGTGTTAGACCCCCCGGGTACCGGGTATTATTTATCCGAATAAAATATTATTTTATTTGACTGTGTGTAAATTGTTGTTCTAGGAGCACGTGTACGTCGTGGAATTGATCCCATGAAGGATCTTTGATTAATTGCGTGCTCCAGATGAGTGACCCACCTTAAAAACTATTTTCGGGTGATGATTATATTCATTTGGTGATATTTGAATATTTGGAAAATATATGCATGTGGTTGGTATTTTATAAAATTGGGTATTTATTTTATAATGTCAAATTTCAGATGTTTGGTTATATGCATACATATATATATTTTGATGCCATGATTGAATATTGGAGAAATTCAAAGAATTTACGATTTAAATTCTGGATTGTTGTTATTATTGTTTTTACCGAGAATTTTCATGTACAATCAAGGGCTTATGAAGAGAAATTATATTTAAATATTTTTGTGAGCTATATATATTATTTTGGAGGAAAAAATTGATTTAAAGGATTTGAAGGAAAATATTGGTATGATGGTACTGTATGTTTTAAAAAAGGTAATTATGCATTTATAATGCGAGGTGGTTGATTTCATGGTTTTGAGTAAACCATATTTCTTTTCTCTATTGATGATTTATGGTGAGAAATGCAAGGAATGTGGGATTGGAGATTTTTATAACTCCCACGGTAAATTTCGGAAATTTTGGGTAATAATAAAAATGGGCTATTGGTATTTATTTTATTTTAATTATTTTGGACGCACTTATGCAGTACTGGTGTTCTGTACTGTACATGAGATTGTAGTCTTCCGTGAGTTACCTATGGACCTGAGGGCAGGCTGGTTTAGTATAATGCACATAACCGCCCTCCTCCTAGGCCGGGATGATAGGTTTTAGCAGCGGCACTGTCGGGACGCCGAAGCGACCGTATGCCGGTTCTCTCTTTAACCCCCGCCTGAGGGTGCTTGGGATGCTGAGTACCATAGGGCATCACTGGTATATAGTGTGGTGCGTCAGACTATTTTCGATTTGAATTTTTAAGCTTATTATTTGGAAATACTATTCAATTAAAATGGTTAGTTTATTTAAGTTTTACCGTTTATTTCAAACAAACAATTTTTATGACATTTTTCTATATGATTTATTAATTGTTATTCAAAATTTACTTTATTCCGGATTATTTTTCTGAGTGCATTGGATTCCGAAAATTGTTGCATTTTATTGGTATTTATTGATTAAATATTTTCATATAAATTGTGGAGCTCTATATTATTATTTGCATGATTTTGTATTTTAAATGTTGATATTCCATTTATTTATTATTTAATTAATCACTTATTGGCTACCTTGATTTTTGGGGAAATATAATTGCTACGTTTTGTGAAATGTTTTAAAAGGGGAACTTTTCCAACAGAGTGAATCGTGAGGGTTTTGAGAGAAATTATTATTTTTCCAATTAATTATTATTTATCTACTTATTTATCGTGGTATTATAATTGCACAGTAGATAGGGTCACTCACTGAGATTATTAGCATCTCATATTTTTAAATTTCGTTCCCCTAGGTCTAGGTTGGGAGACGTTGATCGTCCGGGGCGAGCCCGACGTCTCAATTCATTGACGAAAGTCCAAGAAGCATTTCTTCCCTTTTTCCTCTCCATCTTGTATTACTTCTTTATCTGTCATCGTATTAATTTCATATTTACTGGCATAATGCTCTGTATACTGTATTGGACATTTAGTTATTAATTATGCACTGATTTACTGTTATTCATTTGGAGTGCTGCAAATTTGTGGAATTATATTGTAGTAATGTGGGAGGAATAAGGGGATGTATATAGAAGTGTGTTTTCCGTGTAGGAAATTTATGGTAAGTCCAACTCTTAGGGGAGATTCTGCCTGATTTTCCATTGGAGGGTCCAGTAGGGTTTCCCTGGGATCAGGGCTTGTCTAGGGTTCCGGTGAGAAATTTTGGACGGGTCCTAACAGTTGGTATCAGAGCTCTAGGTTCTAGTATTCCTAAGGGACTGTGCATTGTTATGCATCCCATCTGCATCTATTCTCTCGTTTTACCTGTCTTAAAGCATTCTTTCCCTTTGTCTTGAAGCAAATCTGTTGCCCGAGTTGAAATATCTCTAATCTTCGAGGGTGTTAATTAGAATCTCCTATCATAACGGGGAATTTATATGGCCTACCTAGATGGTCGAGAATTGCCTTTTCTTTATCGAGGGTCAAGTAATGGGGGGCAGATCCTATTCTGTGAATTTTTTTGGGATTCGAAGTGGTCCTAGATATGGATTGAGTAGTTCTTATGTTTATGGACCGCTAGCATAAAGGAGTAAAGTTAAAGTGTTTTAGCTTACCTGAAGTGGTGCTTCGTGGACGAGTTAGGAGACCTTTACCGTAGTTAATTTCTATCCTCGTCTCCAATGAGCTATCGGATAATGGTTGTCAAAGGTATTTGACCCATATGGTTGATGCCCGAATAGATGGTGAGCATTGGAAGTGCTCATAGTGGGAAGCAATTCGAAAGCGTTTTCCCCACAAGTTACCTAGATTACGACCGTAAAAAGGATATCAAATCATTATTGAATTGGCTTTGGACATCGATCTATTTCAGTACCGCCACACCGTGCGACTCCATCAAAGTTAAAGGACTTAAAGGCTTAACTGCAAGATTTGGTGAATAAAGGTTTCACTAGATCAAGCTTATCATCGTGAATGACATCCGTTTCGTTCATGGAGAAGAAATATGGTTGCCTAAGGGTGTGTATCGGCTACCAATGACTTAACAAGGTCACAACCCATAATTGATACCCGTTGTCGAGTATGAATGCGTGTCGATCAACCTCAAGGTGTCAAGATATTTTCCGATCGATTATCAAAAATTAAATACTTTTCAAAGTGATATTTGAAATTAAAGGTATTTTATTCAAGTATTTTTTGTTTATGTTCGTACATGTATTTGTATGTTATATTGTTTGATATTATATTGCATATACCGCACCACACAGAGGAGGTGAACCAATGTGGTCCATGTAGAGCCAGCCCCAAAATCATGTTGCCTACAAGTCCAGGGGATCGGACGGCCAATATAGGCAACCACCCTGGTTTGTATTGGTAGCAGAGTGCCGACGACAGCTAGAATCATGGATCACGTAGCATGTTAGAAGGTATCGTACGTACCTCCATTACGAGCGTGCATATTTCATTTTATGCTATGGATTTTAAGACATGATTTTATGCATTTATTCATGTTTTTATTATTGTTCCAATGTGGAGTTTTAACAATTGCCTATGCAAGTTAAGGTATTTTTACACTAATTAAAATAATTTTCTTATTATTTATTATTTCATTGATTTAATTAGTAAATTTCATAAATTATATTTTGGTTTTTGAAGGAGTTTGGAAATTTAATTTGGGTTGATAAATTGTATATATTTTATGTTGGTGGTATATTTGAAAAATATATTTATTATTTGTTTTTTGTTATGGTCTTTCCAAGAGCGATTTAAGGGTTAAGTATCGCCAATTGAGAATCCAAAGTAGGATATCCTTGAGTTCAAAAAGGAGATCCTAAAGGGAGCACGTGATTCGATGTATGTGATACACCCCAAAGCTATAAGGATATATCGAATGCTCACTAAGTATTATTGATGGATCTGCACGATAAAGGAAGTTGCCGAATTAGAATCAAGGTACGTAAGCTACCGACAAATGGAAGCGGGAAGTAGAAATGTTAGCGCACGTTTTACTGGTACGCGAGTGGTTCTCACTGAGACAAGGCGGCCAAGCTGTTTGTAAAGCATATCATGAGACTACACAGAGTATCAATCACCATCACGACTATTTGAGATTCGAGCTTTACTTCAAGACTATGATGAAGGTTAACAAATACACTTGGAGCGAGACTTAACTACTGCATGACCTTCCACCATAGGTCATTGGACAAGTGAAGTGCAGAATTTATACTTCGGAAGTTATGCTGAGACCGTGCATGATCTAATATCGAATGAAGTAGGAATAAGCAATTGCCGTTGATAAGGTCCATTGTAATATTAGCTACCAAGCGAGCATCGAGGTGTCTTCGTGTGAGATTCTATATGGAAGGCAGTGTCGAACCTCACTATATTGGAGTGAAGTAGGTGAGGAGAAGCACCATACGACGACCAACGTGAACTGGATGCAAACACCTACGGATGACTATGAATAAGGAAAAGGCCTTCCGAGAGAGTTTGAAGATCGCTCAGGAATCGACAAATGAGTTAAGCTGACGTGCATTGAAAAGATGTTGAATTCAAAGTCCGAGATTAAGTTTTTGAGATTATCTCCGTAGAAGAGAGTCATACGCTTTGGTTGATAGAGAGAGTTAAGTTCTCATTATCTTGGTTTCTACTGCGCTATTGGAAGAATTGGTTTTGTGGTATGCAAGTTAGTATTTTCGGGAAAGCAGACATGGGTATGCAGCATAATTCACGTATTGTTGCTATGAAAGGACATCGACGACCTGTCATGCATGGAGTGACTAAGACAGATTTTTAAATCATGAAGAATGCGTATGGGTCAATAAGACTATTTTCTCGAGTCAAAGTCTCATGGTGAATTAATTTAGTCGAGGAAGCAACATGGAATTTGAAATTTTTGTAAGGGGGGAAGATTGTAACACCTGTCCCAAAGTACACCGGAATTTTTTTCAACTTTGACCGAGGTTGACCGTTGACTGTTGATCGAAAGGGTCACAAGTTGACTTTTTGACTCAGATGGAATTCTAGGTTAATCGAGGTACCATTACAAAGTATGCATTGTCACGAGTCCATAGACTAGTAGCACGTTGAAAATGGAGCTACGGTTTGAAAGATATGAGCAAAACAAGTTGGGATCCAAATTGTTCAAGGGTGCTGGAGCTGACTTTTTATTTATGGGGAAATGAGCTTTGACTCATGCATAATTGTGAAGTACTCATTGATACGAGTCCGTAGACTAGCAACATGTTCGATTTGGACATGTGGTTTGGAAGTTATGGACATGCGAAGTTTTTCGAATACCGTAACATTTCAATATTTTTGAATCGGTGAACAGTGAAACACCACGTGTCGCGATCTTAGCCGTTCCTGTGAGTGCACAGTGGCACCCATGTGGTTTTTCTTAGGTGAGGTGGGAGAGAAGAGAGAGAAAGGGAGAGATGCCTCGCCTTTTATTTTTTGCTTTCTAATCAATCTATTTTTCTTTCAACTTCAAATAACCAGTGAAAATATTTAAGCAACAAAACTGAGCTGGATTTTTTTGTTTTTTAAAATATTGGAAACAGGCAGTGAACAATAATCATTATGAGTCGCTTGTTCCCCACTTAATTTTTTTTTTTGGTTTTTTTTTATTAATATCATTTTCTTTCAACTTCAAATAATTAGTGAAAATATTATAGCAACATAACTGAGCTGTTTTTTTTTTTAAATATTGAAAATAGAAGCACAATAATCATTATGAGTCGCTTGTTCCCCCCTTATTTTTTTTTGGCTTTATTTTTTATCAATCTGATTTTATTTCAACTTAAAATAACCAGTGAAAATATTTCAGGAACATAACTGAGCTGTTTTTTTTTTTTTTTTTTTTTAAATATTTGTAACAGGCGACGCACAATCATCATTACGGGTTGCATGTTCCTCTTTTTGTTTTTATTTTTTTTAATCAATCTAATTCTCTTTCAACTTCAAATAATTAGTAAAAATATTTAAGTAACATAACTGAGTTGGTGTTTTTTTTTTTTTTAATATTGGTTACAGGTGACACCCAATAATAATTATGTGTCGCGTGTTCCCCACTTTTTTTGGGTTTTTTTTTTTGTTTTTTATCAATCTGATCGTTCAACTTCAAATAACCAGTGAAAATATTTAAGCAACAAAACAGAGCTTTTTTTTTTCCTTTTAATCAATCTGATTTTTTTTCAACTTCAAATAAACAGTGAAAATATTTAAGCAATATAACTGAGCTGGTTTATTTTTTTTTATTTTAAATAATGGTAACAGGCGATGCACAATAATAATTATGCGTCGCCTGTTCCCCCCTTCTTTTTTTATTAATATAATTTTCTTTTAACTTCAAATAACCAGTGAAAATATTTAAGCAACATAACTAAGCTGTTTTTTTTTTTTTAAATATTGATAACAGGCGATGCACAACTATCACATCGCATCGTTTGTTCCCCCTTTTTTTTGTTTTTTGTTTATCAATCTGATTTTTTTTCAACTTCAAATAACTAGTGAAAATATTTAAGCAATATAACTAAGCTGAGCTTTTTTTTTTTTTTTTTTTAAATATTGATAACAGGAGATGCACAATCATCATATCGCGTCACCTGTTCCCCCTTTTTTTTTCTTTTTTTTTTAATCAATCTAATTTTCTTTCCACTTTAAATAACCAGTAAAAATATTTAAACAACATAACTGAGTGGTTTTTTTTTTTTTATGATATACTTAACCGGCGATGCAAAGACATTATTACGCATTGCCTGTTACATTTTTTTTTTTTAATCATTGTGATTATTTTTCAAGTACACTTTATTTTCTATTTAAACTTTCAAAACACTTAAAAATATTTTTCTTTATAGTTAAAGTGAACAGGTGATGTAGTTTCTTCTTTATGCGTCGCCCCTTCTAATTTCTTTTATTTTCTTTGTGGTAATTTGTTTTTTTCCTTTTTTTATGTCTTTAAATAATTTCAGTTGCCCCTAAAATGTCCTTATAACCTTTTTTTTATTCCCCAATAATCATGAAATATTAACAAATAAAATGGCATGTTTTCCTATGGGCTTTCTTTTCAACTTTTAACCCTAAGTACAAGAAATTAAGTGTTGGAAGCAATCTAGGATGTATCAGAAGATTTTGAAGGATCACTCTCTCATTAGGCATTTGTGTTTTTTCGAAGGGTTTGAAAGATTTTGTGGGTTTCTTTCCTAAATTTCAAAGTTCAATCTTTCTTTGCTTCTTCTTCTTGCTGGTGGTTGGGTTGGAAGCACTTCACCCTTGTGCCATGGCTGTGGCCGTCGCCGGGTTGGCTGGGTTGTGGACTTTACCGTCACGGGGTTGAGTGGCTGGGATTTTTGTGGTCGAGTCGCCGAGATGGGGTTGCTGGGTTTTTGCCGTGCTGTCGCCTTCGCCTGATGTGGTGGCTTGAAATTCCTCATGATTGCTGGATTTGTAAAGGTGTACTATTTTTTATCAGTTTTGGGGTTCGGTGGTGTATGTGTTGCTTCAAAAAAAATTTATGTTTGCTGGTTTTCTTTATTTTTATTTTTGTTCGATACTTTTATTTTGTTGGGGTTTTATTTTGTCAAAATCATGTCTTGTCATGGACAATGGGTTAGCTAATTGTTTTTTTTTTTTTTTTGAAAAATAGCTATATTGATTGAGTGGGGTTTGATTGTATGTAATACAAACTGAAATGCTAATTTTTGTATTATGTGGTTATATGTTTAAATTCAAGATATAGCCGTTATAAATTGCATGGGAAATGTCAACGGTAACACAGATGGTTCTCTATTGCATGTCTTAAAACGACATCATTTGTACAGCTCATAATCTAGTAGTGATTTAGTTGCCTTTTATGGTTGAAAATGTTAATGACTGTTAAGGGAGATAGATGTTAAAAATATACTATTTACTGTATCAATTGGTAAAATAAATTACATGAATTTATCATTTATTATTGTTATTAATGGTATATTAATTATACTACACACTATGTTCATATTATTAGTAATATTAATTTGTGTTTATGTTTTTTGTATGTACAATTATGGATGATCCTTTTAATGAACATTTCCTCTCAGATAAGGATGGCGCTGGATCACCATCCAGTGATATGGGGCTACAATGATGAAAGGCCTTAGGAAGGATTTGGGGGGAAGCAAAAGCTTGGAACCTCAATATAGGTTGGAGTTACTATTAACTATGATGCCGTTCGAATGAACAATTTGGAGGGCTCGTTGGTTAGAAGCACAATACCAATTAATACACCTAATTGGAGAGCTATGTCAGATGGGTTAAAAGATAACCTATGGGAATCGATAAAGGTACGTAGTACATTATTGTTAAATCTTGTTTATTATGAGTCATATTTAATTGATGAAGATTTTATAATTTCTTTTTCGCATTTGTAACTTGTATGCATTTTACTTGCATTTCTAACTTACAGCATTTACTTGTCAATCAATTTTAGTAAATATATATTTTAATTTTGCAGCAATATACGGGTAAAGATGATAGTTTTAGGAAGGTAACTTTAAAAGATTGTTGTAACAAATGGAGAAAATTCAAGACTTACTTATATAGACATTTTATTCAGCCGTATATTGACACACACGAAGAGTTCAAGCATCCATCCTCAATGTATGAATTCGTATGCCAAGAGGTGTGGGATGATTTTGTACAACAAAGGTCGTCGGATAAATTCAAGGTATAGTTTTATTTAATGCACGTTAATGTTGTATTAAATTGCGTTGTCATTATTTATATTAAAATTAAAATTATGGTGACTTAAATTATTTGTCTAATATGTACATATGTTTATAAATTTTGTAGGCATTATGTCACAAATATTCGAAAAAGTGGAAATTAAACAAGTATCCGTATAGGATGGGTGCAATGGGCTATGCGAGATTAGAAAAAGCCATTGTATGCAATTTTTTCTTTTTTTACATTTAACTATATTAATTTTGTCATTGTTACTCACTTGCATTATTAAAATTAATTTATTTGTAACTTTTGAAGCAACTTGAAAGAGGCACCCAAGATTATGTAGATCAAGATAACCTATGGATACGGGCACATATGAGGAAGGATGGAAAATATGCAAATGAAGAAACTGAACATTTAGCGGAAAAAATTATGAGAATTGTATTTTTTATGAATATTTGTTGCATAAATTGTTATTTAGTTCATTATTATATAAACAGATATATTAAATCATTTAATAAATATATTGTAGAATGTCTTAAAGAAGAAGGTAACAGAAGGAGAAATTCGGCCTTCACCTCCTGTTGATATCCTCACACAAGCTTTGGGAAAATAGGAGTACGAAGGTAGGCTTAGGGGTTGAGGCAAAAGATACATTAGTGACTAACTTTTTCTATACTCCTAAGCAAAAGTTCATAAAAAAAGACTAAGTCAGAGGGAAGTGAAAAAATGGCAATGATGGAGATGCTGCTCAAAGGTCTTGTGGCGATCGTTAGAAATTCAAGCAACAGTAGCGCTTCCTAAGTTGACGTGCTCATATCGGCATGTGGTATTGACATCCTGTTGCTTTCTCGTCCAGCCGATGATGTTGCTGCTCAATGGACCTCCCCAGTCGATGATGTTAATGCTCCTGGGACCCAAGTTGATGATGTTGCTGCTCATGGGGCCCAATCTACATTTAGGGTTGATGCTTCTCCGATCTATCCATCACCCATGACATCTTCAGAGGTATTTTGATGAAAATTATTTCATTATATATATATATATATGTTTAAGTGGGTTATTATTATCTGTATAGCTCCTGTGGTTGTAGACCCCTACCTACCTCCATGAGGAAATGTGATCGAGTATTTAGGTTAAAGGAATATTTTCATATGAACATATATTAATTTTTTTTTTTAACTTTGCAAGGTGTAAAATGCAATCTTGTACAAGGCAATGTTGACCATATAGTAGCACGTGGCACTTTGGTACCTTCACTGCCAACAGATATGTGCCATGATGTGAAGCTAGGTGCACAAAATTATAAGGTCACTGTTGATGATGTTATTGATGGATTTGCACCTTTGCCTATTCCGTCATTTGACATTATACGTGTCGGTAATGCTGAAGGTGCTTTTGTTGCATGGCTGAGAAATCTTGTTATTTTGCCATATGAGGAGGTATTGTTCGATGCAAGAATTATCTTCCGAGTACATCTTGTTCTACATAAGGTAGCTTAAATTTGGATGTGTTTATAACTAATTCTTCAATTTAATTAATTATAAATACTATAATTACTTGTAATTGGATTATGTAGGCATTTATGTGATTGATTGACGGGCTCCTCCGAAGGGAATTATTGCTTTGTTCATCTGGATATTATTGCACTGGTTGGTCATCCAAACCCTCATGAACGGATGATAAATATATAGAGTAGATGGCAAGATGCAAGAAATAATCAACTATGGTTCTTTCCCTACTGTGCAAGGTAATATTGTGTTAGTTTTAATTGAATTATGTTGTTAAAATATTAATTTAAAAAACCTCATATTAACTAAAATATTTATTTCTGTTTTTAGGAATCATTGGATGCTATGTGTTGTTGATGTATACAAAGCAGTAGCATGGTTTTTTGATTCTTTGAAGACTCATAAGAATATGATTAATAAGGATCCAAAATCTTTGCTTGACGTGTAAGTTAATAACTCTAATTTTTTTTAATTAATTGTTCTTATATTGAATATGTACTTTTGAAGCTACAATATAATATTATACAATATTTATATTTCTATATAGTTCCTTCGTTGAATGGAACCAAGGGAAGACATCTGAAAAGAAACTTCAACGGCAAAATATCAAGGTAATTATTATTATATAATGTGAGCATTATTAGATGTTAATTAATTTAAATACTTGTATATATTCGTATCTAATATTACACATAATTTACTGTTTGCAAATTTAGACACCGCTGCAGCCCAGGAGTACGGAATGTGGTTACTATATCATGATGATAATGCGAGATATCATTAGGAATAATGTTCCTCCCTGAGACTTAAGAACAATGGTAAGTTATTATTAATTTAATGATTTCATCATATTTCTATTATGTAATAATTAATATTTATGATTATTTGTATATGTATTAGCATAAGTTTCTCATGTTCAGTATGAAGATGTCACTTGGTTACAAGCTGATCATGTCAACGAATTTAGAGATGAATGGGCAACATCGATGTCAAACCAATGAATATCTATGCATGGT
Source organism: Ziziphus jujuba (assembly GCF_031755915.1). Taxonomy (NCBI): domain Eukaryota; kingdom Viridiplantae; phylum Streptophyta; class Magnoliopsida; order Rosales; family Rhamnaceae; genus Ziziphus; species Ziziphus jujuba. The sequence goes on along the minus strand of NC_083389.1, from coordinate 15,148,569 downwards.
AGTGTAATAGCTTTTGTTTATACGTATAAAATATAGTTGACCAATTTGTAAAAATCTCATTAGTTAATATTTGTTTTCCATGATCTTTGGTTATAAACATACCAATTTTACAAAAATTCAAACAATATTAAAAATAATTAAAAAAGTTGAAACACAAAATGGAAAAAAAAATTAAATAAAAAAAGAACAAGTGATGCGAAAGGAAGCCGTTATGTCACCTGTTCCCTTTATTTATAAAACAAATATCACCATAAACCACCTCAGTTATATTACTTAAATATTTTCACTGGTTATTTGAAGTTGAAGAAAAATTAGATTGATTAAAAAAAAAAAAAAAAGACAATAGGCGACGCGTAATGTTGTGCTTCGCCTGTTGCCTATATATTAAAAAGAAAAAAAAAACCAATTCAGTTATGTTGCTTAAATATTTTTATTGGTTATTTGAAGTTGAAAGAAAATTGGGTTGATTAAAAAAGAAAAGCAAAAAAAAAAAAAAAAAAGAGGAACGGGCGACGCATAATGATGATCATGCATCGCCTGTTATCAATACTTAAAAAAAAAAAAAAAAAAAAAGCTCCATCATATTACTAAAATATTTTCACTGGTTATTTGAAGTTGAAAGAAAATCAAATAAATAAAAATAAAAAAATAACCAAAAAAAATAAGGGGATCAGGCGACGCGCAATGATGATTGTGCATCACTTGTTACCAATATTTTAAAAAGAAAAACAAAAAAAACCAACCCAGTTATATTGCTTAAATATTTTCATTTGTTATTTAAAGTTGAAAAAAAATTAGAATGATTAAAAAACAAAACCAAAAAAAAAAAAAAAGGAAGAACAGGCGACGCGTAATGATGGTTGTGCATCGCCTGTTACCAATATTTATATATAAAAATAAATAAATAAATAAAAACAGCTCAGTTATATTGCTTAAATATTTTCACTGGTTATTTCAAGTTGAAAGAAAATCAGATTGATTAAAACAAAAAAATAACGAAAAAAAAATAAGGGGATCACGTGATGCATAATGATGATTGTGCGTCGCCTATTATCAAATTTTTTTTTTAAAAAAAAAACATCTCAGTTATGTTACTTAAATATTTTCATTGATTATTTGAAGTTGAAAGAAAATCAAATTGATTAAAATTAAAAAATAACCAAAAAAAAAGGGGGATCAGGTGATGCGTAATGTTGATTATGGGTTGCCTATTACTAATATTTAAAAAAAAAAGAAAAAAAAAAGACTCTGTTATGTTGCTTAAATATTTTCACTGGTTATTTGAAGTTGAAAGAAAATCAGATTGATTAAAATAAAAAAATAACCAAAAACAATAAGGGGATCAGGCGACGCGTAATGATGATTATGCGTCGCCTGTTACCAATATATATTAAAAAAAAAAAAAAAGCTCCGTTATGTTGCTTAAATATTTTCACTGGTTATTTGAAGTTGAAAGAAAGTCAGATTGATTAAAATAAAAAAAAAACCAAAAAAAAAAATAAGGGGATCAAGCGACGTGTAATGATGATTGTGCATTGCCTGCTACCAATATTTAAAAAACCAAAAAGCCAGCTTTGTTATGTTGCTTAAATATTTTTACTGATTATTTGAAGTTAAAAAAAAAAAATCAGATTGATTAAAATAAAAAAATAAGGGGATCAGGCAACGCGTAATGATGATTGTGCGTCGCCTATTACCAATATTAAAAAGGAAAAAAAAAACATCTTAGTTATGTTGCTTAAATATTTTCACTAGTTATTTGAAGTTGAAACAAAATCAGATTGATTAAAATAAAAAAATAATAACAAAAAAAAAAAGGGATGAGGTGATGCGTAATGATGATTTTGCGTCGCCTGTTACCAATATATAAAAAATAAAAAAACAGTTCAGTTATGTTGCTTAAATATTTTGATTGCTTATTTGTAGTTGAAAAAAAAATCAGATTGATTGTTAAAAAAAAAAAAAAAAGAACACGCAACCGGTAACGAACAGTGTGCGTCGCCTGTTACCTATATCTTAAAAAAATAATAATAATTCCAGCTCAGTTATGTTGTTCTTATATTTTCAATGGTTATTTGTAGTTGAAATAAAATTAGATTGATTAAAAGAAGAAAATATATATGAGAATAGGCGACACACATTGAATCTTATACGTCACTTGTTACCTATATCTTAAAAAAAATATAAAAAAATAAAAACAGCTCAGTTATGTTACTTAAATATTTCCACTGGTTATTTGAAATTGAAAGAAAATTAGATTAATTAAAAAAAAAAAAGGGGTAACAGGCGACCTGTAATGAAGTTTGTGCGTTGCCTGTTACCTATATCTTTTAAAAAAAAAAAAAAAACCAAGCTTAGTAATATTGCTTAAATATTTTCACCGGTTATTTGAAGTTGAAAGAAAATTAGATTGATTAAAAAAAAAAAAGGAACAGGCGACCCATAATGAAGTTTATGCGTCACCTGTTACCAATATCTTAAAAAAAAACCAAAAAAAAAAAATAGCTCATTTATGTTGCTTAAATATTTCCACTGGTTATTTGAAGTTTTAAAGAAAATCATATTGGTTTAAAAAATAAATAAATAAATGGGGAACAGGCGACTGGTAATGATTTTTGTGCATCGCCTGTTATCAATATTTAAAAAAAAAAAATACTATTTAAGATATTTGCGAGAATAAACTATATATGAAAAATTATATAATTGAACAAAACCTCGTATAATTAAATTTTGTTATTATGTAAACATAGATAGATAGTTGGTTAATCATTCTTCATGAGTCTAACATTTAAACAATACAATTCAGATAAAATATACGTACAGTATTAAAGGCAATTCTGTTCAGCTGCATATCCGGCGACTCTTAATGGATGTGTCGTGTGTTGTTATTTTTAGCGACCGCTTGACGTCGACAGTTTTTAGATGCATCGTATATTTATTAAATTTTTACTGACGTGTTAACCTCATAATAGCAATTTTAATTTTTCAGACACGTTTGTTTCATAACATCGTTAAGTTAGTGTTGCTAGATCTCAATTTTCGTGTAGTATTTATTTGGTCTCATAAAAGTCAAGACCATTATAAATTTCATTAACCATTTAGAGGTCATTTATTATGGTTTTAAAATACCATTTTTTCCAGCACCATTCGAGCTTCCATGGTTATTCTATTCTCTGCCCATACATTAAGGGCGTGTTTGAAAATGCATTTTGATAAATACTTATATTTTTGTAATGGTTTTGTTAATAAATGCTTCATAAAATAAGTAGTATAATGTTTCGCTACGCATAACATAAAGTACTTTTGAATTTTTTTTGTTATTTTTATGTTTTAATGAATGCACTTAATGTCAATTTTTTAAAATCTTAAAGTACTTATTTGGAGAAGCACCAACCAATCTTACTACTTCTCCTAAAAGCACCTTTAATGCTTATGTTTTGCCGAAAAACACTTCTTAGTTTTTTGTCAAATATGATTACATGTACTTTTTTCTTTTCTTTTTTTTTTTCTTTTTTCTCAAGGAAGCATTTATTGGAGCTTCAAAAATATCACCAAACACGCCCTAAGGAACTTACTCGTAGAGTGTTTCAAAGAAAAGTTTTGTGAAATGAAAATAAATAATTTAGATCCCGTTTGATAACAAGTTCATTTGTTATTTCGTTATTTTTGTTTTTTTCTTCTAATTTATGTGTAGTTTGCTTAAATCAATAGTTTGTTCATGCTAGTTGATAGCAGTTATGCATTTCTATTAACTATAAATGTAAAGAAAAAATAAAACATAAACAAAAAATGAAACAAAACTAAAAATTGTGCTGGTTTGTAGTTTTTTTTTTTTCTTTCCTAACTTTTATGGTTAATTGATATATTTATCAAACTCTAACTATCATTAACTAAAATTAATAAACTATTGAAATAAACAAACTAAACACAATTTTTAAAAAAAAGTATAAACAAAAATAAAAAAATGAACTTGCTATCAAACTGAGCCTTAATTAATTAATTAACATTAAATTACAATTTTGTGAAAATATAAGGTGTAAGAAAGTTTGGATTAAACACTTTAGTGTTTCCTAAACTGTTGGATTCAAATACTTTTAATAGCATCAGAGAGATTGCTGATGACGATGAGAATCTACTATCTAGACACATAATAGAACGAATAGAGAATTAATTTTAACAATTTTTCATAAGTTTCAAAATGATTAATAGAATTCTCTCAAATTATTTTATAAAGAAAAATGCTCATCTTTAAATTAAATGGATTACTGAAATGAAATTTAATTTGTATTTTTTTATGGATGATTAAGTAGTAATATGATTAAAAATCATGGTATCGGTAATGAATTCATTGGTGTATATGTATACATTTTTAATTTGAATCAATAAATTATGATAATGAGATCGATACAATAAAACTCAAATATTTTTTCTATAGATTTTTTTTTATCATATATATATATATATATATTTTCTATAGTTCTAATTGGCAAAAATCGAATCAATTATAGTAACCATTTAAATTACTACATAGCATGTAGATCCCATTAGGGATGGATTATGAGTGATGACAAATAATATTTCTTTTTAAAAATAAATGTTATTCATTCTTTCATGGATTTGTAATCATGTAATATTCGAAACTAATACAAATATGATTGATTGTAAGTATATGCTCGAACAATTCAAAATCGGTTTGAAATTGGTTTGGTCTTAACTCATTTAAATTCGATTTACCAAAAAGATGAGCAAATCAATCTTAATCAACAAATGAAGCTTATATACTATATGAATATATCTTGAATATCTCTTGAGTAATTCGACCTTATATATATATATATATATAGAGAGAGAGAGAGAGAGAGAAAGTTATAATCTAGTAGGTTATCTAACTTATTTTATGATTTGCTAGGAGTAAGATTAGCACATTATAGATGATAATATTAATTTATATCATTTTTCTTTTTTAACATTACAAAATCCTCAAAACCCATCTCCTATATGACTCGAACCCATATGCTCATGGCATAGATTGTAACACCCCGTCCCGAACCATGTCAGAAATTTTTGCACGTTGATCGAGGTTGACTGTTGACCATTGACCAAAGGGGTCAAAAGTTGACTTCTTGACCCGGTTAGAATTCTAGGTTGACTGAGGTACCGTTACAAAGTACATGTTGGCACGAGTTCGTAGACTGGTAGCACGTTGAAAACGGAGCTACGGTTTGAAAGTTATGAGCAAAACAAGTTGAGGTCCAAACTGTCCAAGGGGTGCCAGAGTTGACTTTTTATTCATGCAAGGTTGAGCGTTGACTCATACATGGTTGTGAAGTGCTCGTCGATACGAGTCCGTAGACTAGCGGCACGTCCTATTTGGACATGTGGTTTGAAAGTTATGGACCTGTAGATTTTTTCAAATACTGTATTATTTTAATATTATTTTTAAACGCGTAACGAGGTGCCACGTGTGACTTAATGAAGGTGACCATGTGTCCCCATGTTGAGAAGCCACATGTCAACCATGTGTAATATCAAATTATTTTTATTATTATTTTAAATAATAATATTTTTATTTTTTATTTAATTATTTTTATTTTTCCTTTTTCCTTTTTCTTTTTCTTTTCTTTTTCTTTTTCTTTTCTTTTCCCCACGTGGGAAAACACCCTTCCCTTTCTTTTCCTTTCCTTCCCTTCTTCTTCCCCGAGCCGACAGAGACAAAACGCACAGCTTTTTCTCCCACCGGCCGTCTCTCTCTCTCTCCCGTGTTTAACTTTTCCGGCCACCCATACAGTACACGCGCTGGCCACCGTTCAAGCCCACCTCACCGCGATCTCGACCCCCAAATTTCCCGGCCTGTCGCCGCCGGACGCGGCCAGATCGGGCCGGTGAAGCCGGCGGCGGCTGGTTATGTTTTTCCGGCGATTCTCGCCGTTTCCGACCAAACCAGCCCGACCCATACCTCTATCCCACCATTTTCGACCCCTCTGAGCCCATTTCCGGAGTTAGATTGCCCAAAATCCCCACCGTTTAAGAGATCCCTCAAGTTTAAATCTGGCCGAAGCTTTCCGGCCAAATTCCGGCCACCTCCGGCGGAATTGGGGTCGATGGAGACCGGATTTGTAATCCTCGTCGCTCAAGCTTCGATTCGGTATATTATTCGCCTATTTTGGTTAACGTTTGTGTTTGACCCCCCGGGTACCGGGTATTATTTACCGGAATAAAATATTAATTTATTTGACTGTCTGTGAATTGTGTTCTAGGAGCACCGGTGAGTCGTGGAATTGATCCCATGGTGGATCATGGTTTAATTGCATGCTCCAGGTGAGTGACCCACCTTCAAAATTAATTTTGGGAATTTAATTGGTGCATATTATGTGTGATTTAAATATTTGGAATTTAATTTCTATGTGCCAAATATTTATTTGATTTATTGTGGAATTATTGGTGAATTTATTGGATTTAAGAAAATGTGCATTATATAAATTTATGCCATGTGAAATTATTTTATGGTTTTGAGAATTCTGAAATTCTTGTGGTTTTAACATTAAATCGGGCATGATTTGATTTTCAAATATTTTAAGGAAAATATTTGTTTATGTTGGTGATTTCAATTTTTATAAAATATGCCCATGGAATATTTTGAGGTTTAATTATTATATTTCGAGAAATTATTTATGCTTGAGAAAATGTGAATATTTGAATTGGTGGATTTGAAAATCCTGGAATTTATGGTGTTGATTATAAAGAAATTGTGGAGAATTTCCGGGTTCAAGCGGATGGACTATACCCGCTATATTTATGCAAAAATGTGAAATTTGTTATATAAATTAAATTTGTGAGTTTTATGATTTTTAGATGCACCGTGCACGTACTGGTGTTCTGTTTATATGTGATATGGTTAGTGTGCACATGGTTGTGATTAGCGCACAGGTGGGTGTGAGGAGCGCGCAGGTGATATTGTGAGGTTGTCCTGTGGTTGCCATCGGATGAGGGTAGGCCACCCCCCATGGCCGGGACACCTGGTTAGCAGCAGCGCAGTGGGACGCCACGCGACCGTATGCCGGTTTCTTTCTATAACCTCCTGTCTGGCGGTACCTTGGGACGCTGGGTACTGTTGGCGCCACTGGTATATAGTGGGTGCATCAACCGATTTTCAGAACTGTGTTTTAAAAATAAAATGTTTTGAAACTGTATTGGAATTAAAAATATAATTATTACTGTTCTGGTATTTATTTGGTTGGGGATCTTAAATTGGTTTAATTTTCTCTTTACTTAATTATTCAATAAATTAATTTTCTTTAAATTAAAATTGTCGGATGCTTGACTTATTATATTCTATTTTTTATTTAGTGAATTAATTGATGTCTTGGTTTTCGGGGAATACGAATAAAGGGTTTTGTGAAAAGGTTTTAAAAGGGGAACTTTTCCAACTGAGAGAATTGTAAGGGTTTTGAGAGAAATTATTATTTCCAATTAATTACTATTTATCTACTTATTACCGTGGTATTATTATTGTATAGTAGATAGGGTCACTCACTCAGATGATTAGCATCTCACACTCTTAAATTCCGTTCTCCTAGGTCCAGGTTGGAGACGTTGATTGTCCGGGGTGAGCCCAACGTCTCAGTTCGTTGCCGAAGGTCCAAGAAGTATTTCTTCCCTTTTTCCTCTCCATCCTGTATTACTTCTTATCTGTCATTTTATAAATTCCACATGTATCTGTATAATGCTCTGTATACTGTTTTGGACGTGTAGTTGTTCTTTATGCACTGATTTACTGTTTTTTGAGGTGCTGTAAATTTGTGGATTCAATTTGTAGTATTGTGGGAGGAATAAGGGGATTTTTTAGAAGTGTGTTTTCAGTGCAGGTAATTTTTTGTAAGTCCATCCCTTAGGGGAGACTCTGCTGGATTTTCCGTTGGAGGGTTCGGTAGGGTTTCCCTGGGATCAGGGCTTGTCTAGGGTTCCGGGGAATAAATTCTGGACGGGTCCTGACATAGATAGAGGTGCTCAACCACTGGAGCTAACTCTCTTCATCAATTTATATCAGTTTTTTTTTTTTTTTTTAACTTTTAATACTAAAAGTTTAGTAAAAAAAATGATACATTAATGGAAGCAATTATATTGTCACATTGAACGCAAATCATATTTTTTCTTTCTATTTTATCCCCATTTAAAGTTGTGCCACATTATTACCATATGCCATAAAGTGAGCCAAATAATCTTAGGCTATATTGAACCCACTTTGAAGATGGTCATTGCCATGGAAGGAAATATCGGCGAAATCATCGAAATACCGCCGAAATTGTCGAGTATCGCCAACCATCAACTCCGATAAAGGGGGAAAGAAATTTCCATCAATGGTGTCATGGAAACATCACCGGTGTCGTGTAATATCGCTATTGCCAGCAGAAATCGGTTGAAATTTTGAGAAACTTGTGGAAATCCGATGGATATCGGTGGAAAACTAATGAAAATCCGATGGAAATCTCGGTTGTCTTTCTTTCCCATCTCGATGGAAATCAAAGATCCTTTCCCAATCTTAAAACCTTCCTTAACCCTTGTACAGTTCTCACCAACACCAACCCTAACATTCAGAAAAACCAACAGCAAAAGAACCAATGGCAAGAAAAAAAGGAAAAACTAACCATTTTGGGTTCGTGAGCTCCAAAGAATATCTACTACCAGTAAACCCACCAAAAATGAAAGAGTCTCTAAACGGCGCCTCTCTAAAGCTTCAAACAGGTATTCCTTCCTCTTTCTCCATACTAACATACCCCAACAAAAACCTTAGCCACTCCAATTAATGCTCTTAGTCTCACTCACCTTCTCTGGGCCTCTTCGTAGGCCCAAATATCTAATTTATTGGTTGGGCTGGCTCAGTTGTGGTTACAGGTTTTTAAGAAAATCTAAAATTTTTAAGAGTTGTAGGATTGTAGCATATCAATACACATCCTTTTATCCTCTCTTGTTCTTTATCTTTTTTATCCACTCTTTTAGTATTTGATTTGATTTTACCTATCCAAAAACAATAAATAAATAAATAATACTGTTAGTTTTTTTATTGCATAATATATAGGATTTTAGTGTATATGCCTAATTAGATGAGTATTTTATTATATTTTATTATCATTTTATTCTAATTATTATATTTTTATATTATTTTATTATATTAATTATTTTATACATAAAAATTTGTATTCTATATTAAATATTTACTATTTACAATTTCATAATTTTATCGATATTTCTATCGATATCGATATTTCCATAAAATCATACTTTTGATATTTCCATCGATACCAATATTTTCATCACTAGTCATTGCCACTAAACATATCCATTACTTATAATCAATTTTTTTTCTTCCAGGCTTTGAAGCCGATAATAGAATGGGCTTCAACAAGTTCTATTTTTTATTTCTTATTTCTTTTAATATCTATCAAATTATGATAGATGATGAGAAAAATATAGTAATGTATTATATCATTACCATATATCATAAGGTAAATTAAATAATCCATTAAACCACAATGTATGTGTATATATATATATATGGTTGTTGGACTGACTAAACCAAAGTTCTCTTACTATTGGAGAGGTGGTCATTGCCCTAAATATATAGATTACTTATTATCAATTTTTTTCCCGTAAGCTCTGCTCTTGCTATAATGAGCTTTAACATTTTACTTTGAATTTTTTCTTTTTTGATTTATATAAAATTATAATAAATGATAAGAATGATTAGTTTAAGAGTAATGATGTGAAATTCCAAGAAGAAACCACTTGATTTTTCATTGAAGCCCATTATAACACAGGTTTTAGAGCTTAACGGGGGAAAAAATTGTACTTATCATAATATATAAATAATATTAATTATATTTTAATTTTATAACTCTTAAAAAACATACACTTTTACAAGAAAAATTAATAAAATTAAATGAAATGTTTGAAAAAAAATACAATGTTCAAATATTTTAGGGTTTTGTCATATAATGAGCATGGTTAAGTTAAGCTTGAGTCTTTTTAAAATATGTTGAGCTAATCTTGATAAAAAATATTTTAAAATTTTAGAAACTTGAACCAAACTTGATTATTTCAAAAAGTTAATAGCTTGAGAATTCTAATACTTATTATTTACACCCTTAAGTGCTGCAAACATTGAATTATTTACCAAATAAGTAAAAAGATTGATATGTTATTATTTTATGAATAATATTGAAAATATTAAATAAATCTATCAAAATCCTTATCTCCCTATGGATTAGGATTTGGGCTTTATGGACTATTGATCTTCGTTATCCTCATTTTTATTTTGAAATAAGGCAATCACAATGCTCAGTAATTTTTGGACTCTACCAATAACACTTCCCATGATAAAGAAAGAAAATGGTAAAATGAAAAAGACAATGGTGGTTTTATTTATACTAGGAAATTTAATAGTAATACTACATTCTATATATAACTATTTTTAATTCAAATTTTACTATTTACACCGATTAATTGTATCTAATTTACCCTTACATATTAAATATATAAACTACATATTTTTACTTCTAATTCTCTTTCAAATTAAAAGACACTCTCCAACTGCCCTAATTTTCAAATCTTTCTTTCTTTATCTTCTACTTTTATAACCAAAGCAACAAACTACATCAAGACTAGTTCAATTAAAAATAAAAATTCAAGATGTTGAAAAGACGAACGTTGAGTTTGAGTTTTTTTTTTTTTTTTCTTTTATTACTCAACAAAATCTCTCTCTCTCTTTCTCTCTCTACGTTTCAAGATGTAAGAAAGCTTTTTGCTCCCTATCAATTTCGAAGGAACTCATTCAATTTTATGATCCATATCGCATTAGAGTCATTTAGGATATGTGACCCAAACACGTTCAAATCGTCCTAATTATATGTACAAGACGATTTTACATATTATTATGCTTTCGTTTGATTTATATAATTTAGATAGAATTGGATTCTTTCAGTATATATAACCCATATGGTTTCATAACATCCAAGTTAAATATATCAAACAACCTCACTTTCTCCAGTATATATAATTAGAATGAGTTTAAATCGTCTGAATTATATATACCGAATGACTTGACTTTCTCCAATATGCATAATCTAAATGTAACAGCCCAATCCACCCGCATAAAATATTGTTCGCTTTGGGCCTAACCCACACGGTTTTATCAAAACACGTCTCAAGGGAAAGGTATCCACACCATATTTTAAGGCATGTTTCATTCTCCTTTCCAACCGATGTAGGACTTCACATTCAAATTATTTGATTTATCACACCGAACAACTTCACTTTCTCCAATATACATAACTTGGATGAGTTTAAATTGTCTGAACTACATATACTAAACAACTTAAACTACAAAGTTAAAACAATTCATGCAAAGAAGAAATAGAAATAATAATAAAAAAAGAAAAAGTAGAGAAAACAAATATAACAATAAAAAAACTAAATACTTAAATTTTTAGAATTTGAATTGGATAATTTACTAATCATTTTTATCTTTTTCTAATCATCTCTTTATTAAAATTTATTATTTTTCCTAAAACATTATTATAATTATAATGTATATAGTATTTTATTTTTATTCCTTTTATGTGCTTGAATATGCTTATAAGCTTTTATCAAAGATATTTTTAAAATATAAAGATGTAATTAAAATATAGTTTTATTATTAAATTTGAATAAAATCATTTAGAACAAAGCAACGGAGCCAGGTGCCACCATCCCAAGTTTTTTTTCCCAAATGATATCTCTATCGTCCACTATTAAGACGGGTAATGAGACAAGCAATTAGAGATGGAAGACTTCAAGTGTGTGTCCGTCATTGTTATTTTTAATTTTTTCTCTAAGTTCACGTGTTTGTTACGTGGGATTGGCCAAGACTGGATGGGTTATAGTTCCAATCTGGTGTTTGGGAAGCAAAATGGAGAACGGGACAAACTTATCCCGTTAACCAATTTATCCACTTCGAAGAGGACAAAGCTAACCCACCAAAACACCTAGGTCACTTTTGTCCTGCTCTCTCTCGAAGCTTTCCTGAATAACCTATCCTCTCACGCGAGGTTGTTTCTGCCGAACCGTTCACCGCCTCTCTTCAAGATCACACCGGATCGTTCACCGCTTCTCTTTGGTTTGAAACCCCCGGTGAGTCTTCTTCTTTGCTCTGTTCATTTTCGTGTTCTTCATCTTTGATCTATTCAGTTTCCTTCTTCTTCTTCTTCTTCTTCTTCTTCTTCTTCTTCTTCTTTGTCAATCTAATCTCTGCTTCTTCTTCTCCATTTGATTTGTTTAGGAATTTGGTTCACAACATTTTAAGGCTTCCATTTCGCACCAATTAGGGCAAAGATTTGCAAAATTAGGGCTTGGTTTTGTGAGGAAAAGACTTAAATTTGGGATCTACCTACATCTACAGCGCAACTTCTACGAATTTGAATGGTAAAAATTGTCAAGTTTTGCCATTAGGCATTTCTGGTGGTTGTTGTTTGAGGTGTTTCTGGTGGTTTTTGTTGTATATTATGGAATCTGGAAAATTTCCCATATGAGACTTGTTTAGTTTTTGTTCAAAGAAAAAAAAAAAAGCTTATATACTGTTAGTTTGAACTACATAGAATATATGAATTTGTGTTCATGGTTGTTAATTATTATATATATATGCTCGGTTGTAATATGTTGCCTCTTCTTCTTTAATAACTTTTTCTTGATAAGTTCCGTGCACATCACCATTTACATGCCTGCAAGGGTTTGTTTTGATTCCCCTTGCAATCGTCAGAATATGCCAAAACCCAGGTACATTGCAACTACATACTGGTTTTTTGTTTCTAGTAGTACTTATATGAAGAAAAAGACCACCAAAAAAGAAAAAAAAACAAGAGAAAATGGAAAAGATGTATAAGAGCATGTTTTAATATCATATGGGACGGCACTTGCCTTTTCTTGCTTCTCAAAAGAGATTTTGTTTAGCTGCTATTTTTTTATCAAAGTTTTCATCTGTTGTCTTATTCAACTTGTATTATTTTATCCCTTTAAAAAACCAACTTTTTTTGTCCTAGTATCATCATATGATTAATATTTCCGTAACAATTTTCAAAAATTTTACATATAGCTGATGATTGGTGGATAATAATTTTCCTTTAGTCAATCACCAACCCATTTGACCTCTAAATTACCACCTTTGAAACTTCCCATATATACCACCAAAGGTTTTCTGTCAATGGCTAAGTTTAGAATCAGCTTGAGCCACAGCCTAATTGTTTGTGTCTTTCGTTGATTTATAACAGCCATATATATTGATCATTTCAGTCATTTGAACTTAAATTGACAATAATAATAACAATTCAGGGGCAATATGAGAGATTTTATACTATATGGGACAAAGTGTAAAAAGTTATATAGTTTAGAAAGGTAAAATGTAGTTATCCTATATTATATATATTTGCCTATTGACTTAAGTGCTCCTTAGATTAATGCTTTAAGCCGACGGGTGGATATCTCATGTCTTTATATTTTGTCCTTGTGTATGAAATTAAGTATGAAAGCATAATATCAAAAGCATTTAATATAGTTTGATTGTTTATGTCTTCATTAATTAGATGCATATATATGAATTGCACCTTAGACGGGCTTGCAGGTTTTGGGAGGTTGAAGTTATGATTTTGGTAAGTGGGCTAGACTGATTTCAGGGTTGTTGTTATGATATCATTGTGGTTTACTTCGTATGGAAAAGAAAGATGATTCTAAGCTGTGTTTGGTTTTAAATAATGAAGCCATATCAAACTTTTTATTTGGCAGTAGCATCCAGAAAGGCTGCGTTACTTATTGTAAAGTAGTAAAAATATTTATTACTTATCTCATGTATGAGAAGCAATAGAAAATATTAAGATAAGCTAATAATAATTTGGAGAGAGAATAGTCACAAAAATTTGTGGATTTTTAATCAGGTACTAAAGAGTTGAGAATTTTGTAGGTTTGCTGTGAGGGATGATAGTAACTATCCCTGTAATGAAAAATTGGAAACACCATTTTTCTTATCTCATGGACTTGGTCTTTCCAAGTGGGTTTTGTCACTAAGCCATACTAAAAGAGTAATTACTAATATGTATAATCATATTAAGAATTTGGGAACTTAAACTAGAAATTATTGCCAAAATATATATATATATATATATATATTCTTCTAATTATTAATTTTTGATCTTTTGATTTATCATAATATGGTCTGAGTGTTAACATTCATCTTGAGTTTTTTATATTATATTTTGATTTTATATAAAATCATAATATTTTAGTTGGATAATTAATATATATATATATATACATTCTAGTTATACAATTCTGTTAATGTGGCTGTCCATTTATAAAGCCACAATATATGTGATTTCTTTGTTTAATTTGACTAAAGACCGATTCACATTAATATAAATTGGCTTCCTGTGCATTTGAGCTGTCAATTAGAAGATTATTGGTTGCCCATCTACAAACTTTAGTTTAATTTCTTCCGATACTCTGTCATATACGAGACATATGTTATCTCAAATTTAACAAACTACTTAAGAATTAACCGCTATATTTTATAGTTAAAAAAAAAAACCATATATTTCAAAATAATAATAATAAAAAAAAGAACAGAATGTTTTAGCATTCTTTTTTTTTTCTTTTCTTTTTTTCTTTTTAAGAAAAAAAAATTATTTTGTTTGACTTGTTAAGTCCAGACCATATATATATATTTAAATCATTATGGGAATAAAAATATTCATGAAAAAATAAATCAAAATATATATGCCAATTTTAAATCTATGACCATCTTTCAACCATAACTAATATATTTTAAGGATACAATTATTCATTCCATTATTAATAATAATAATATAAATAAAAATTGATGATATATATATTGATTTTAAAAAATTTAAAAAATTTTAAATTCATATTTTATTTTAATCTTTCAAATATTATTGTAAATGTTAAATTATATTTATAAAATAATCAAATCCAATTTAATTTTCGATAAAAACAACTAATATAATTATATCAAATACTATTATACTGTTTTATCATATCTGATCTGTCCAATCCAAGATCTGAACCTATCCTCCATCCTAAACGCCCCGTAAACGCCATCATCCAAAATTTTTTCGAATGACATGACAATCATCCACTGACGAGACAAGTAATGGGACAAAGAGACAGAAGATTTTGTTCTTCTCCTATTAAATCGTGCCACTAGTAGTTGTCTGTCCATGTTTTTTTCTTTTCTTTTTTTCTTTTTTTCTTTGTCTGGCTCACCTTATTAAATAAAAGCAGTAGTTGGGTTGTGTGTTCTCTTATTAAATCGTACAACTAGTAGTTGGGCTGTATCTTCTCCAATTAAATCGGATCACTAGTGGATAACTTTACCTTTTATTTTGATCAAAGTGGGTGTCTTTTCTTTCCTTAAATACAAGCAGTACCGAAATATATATAAATCTAGTATTAAATCGCATCACTGCAGACTTTTGTATATACAATTTTTTTATTTTATTTTTAATAACTTTGTATATGTACATCTCTCTCCCTCTCTTTTTTAATCCCTTTCAAAAATATATATATATATATATATAATATAATATATATACATATACCTTTTAGCTGTACAGCACATTTATATTTTTTAACCATAAATAAAATGGTTGATTTCAAAAAAAAATAAATTAAAACTATAAAAACTTAAAGATATTGTCTAGTAATAAAAGTTAATTATATGAGTTGGAATTTTCTAACCCAATGTAATATATATATATATATATAATATAACATTATTTAATAATCTATATCTATATAATATATAAAAATTGAATAGTTAATAAATCAAAATGATACATGTTGTCATGATTATTTTGAATTCTGCTCGAAATCATAAAAGAAAATTTCATTTTCTATTTTCTTTATTATTTATGGCCATTAATATGGTTAAATAATATTTCAAAAAACTCATCCATGAAACAAATCATATTTTTTATTATTAAAAATATTATACACAAAAATTCTATATACTGATACATATTCATATATGAATATGAATATGTAATAAAGAAAATTTTAATATTATTAATATATATATTACAATAATGAGATCGATCTCTTTGTTAATCTCCTTAAAATATATATAACTACAAAAAAATTACTTTACAAGGTAAAAACATATTTATAGAGTAAATAATAATAATAATAATAATAAAGGTAATTAATTACTTGAAATAAATAAAAATAAAGATAATCAGAATAAAAAAATTAAAAGAATTTTAAAATTTATATTTTAATATCTTTATTGGTTTCTTATATTTATTTTATTGTTAAATAATAAAATTTTTTGTACAATAACTAATAATAATTTGATCTCTCTATTTATATAATTTATATATTAATATATTTATTTTTTTGTTATATTTATTTTATTTTAAAATAATAAATTACTTTATAAAGTAAAAATATGTTTATAGAATAAACATTTTTTTAAAGGATAAAATTTGTCTGTAGGAGAAAGATTATATCTACTGTTAAAAAATTCAACCTTTTAGAATACACAAAGTGTTTAAACATTGTTTCTTTCCATCAACAAGGCAGTCTTACTCTTTCATTAAAATACTGTTTCTTATTTTTAAAATTACATATTACAAGCGTTTTAGATAATTAGCAACCAAACAAATAAATAAAAATAATAATTTATATTTACTGAATTCCTACAACTTTTTTTAATAATATGTCAACCATCCATTGATGAGATAGCTGTTGGAACAAGCAATTAGAGACAGAAGATGTTTTTGGCAAAAAAATATATAAGATTTTGTTATCCTATTAAATGGTGCCACTTGTAACTTTTTTGTTTGGCCTTATTATTCTTATTATTATTATTTGGCTCACCTTAAACCTTTGCTTGACACAATTTTTGAAAATAATTAAGCAATGTTCAAGAAATATTTTTGACTTTCAAAAATAATTTTAATCAAAATCAATAAAAAATAATTTTTTTAAAAAAATATTTTTTGAAAATGCACCAGAAATAAAAGCCGTGTAGAAGAGGATCTTGATACAAAAAATAGTTAAGTTGTTTTCACCAAAAAATGCAGTAGTTGGGATGTGTGTACGCGCATTGAATGGTACCACTAGTAGTTGGGTTGTGTCTTCTCGAATTAAATCGCACCAATAATAATGGGTATCTTTCCCAATTCGTTTTTTATTTTTTTATTTTTATTTTTTTTATAATCAAATATATACACATCTAAGTATTAAATACAAGCAGTGCAGAAATATATATACATCTAAGTATTAAATCGCACCAATACCGACAAAAAAAAAAAAAACTTTTATGTATGCATTTTTTTTACTACTATAATTAAATATACATCTCATTCCTTTTTTTTTTTTTAATCTCGTTTGAGAAAAAAAAAACTATATATACATCTTTTAGCTATACACTCGCATATTTGTATTTTTTAACTATATGAAAATTGTCTTTTGTAATAATCGAGTTAGAATTTTGCAACTCTAATGTAATATATTATATATTAATATAATATATCCTTTAAGAATTTGAATTAATGATAAACCTAAGAAATTTTAGTGGTGTAGGTGAAAACCTTCTCAAAGGGTAAATTTCATTTATACTTTTATATTTTTGTCATAATTATATTGAAATCCATGCACTTATAATATTATTTTTGACTGCCCTATAATATTGAATAATATTATAAAAATATAATTATAATATTTAACTATTAAGATAATAATTAATTAATAAAAGATGAATAATAATTTTTTAAAAATATGAATTAAAATGTAATTAAAACAAAACTAAAAAAGTCTAAATAAAAAATTTTGATGCTCAAAAAGACCACTCAAACGATACTTAGTGATGTATAGTAGGACATGTGTGCCGTTTGGGTGGGCTCGGCTTATATAGTTTTCTGCCAAACACTAAACCAAATCTCTTTTTTTTTTTTTTTTTTTTTTTTTTTTAGGCGATTACCAAACCAAATCCATCTAGTTGGTTAGAAAAGATGGTCAATCCAAACTAAACCCAGTCCAAGTCAATGAACAATTTTCCACCCCATTCTCCATGTCAACCGTGGACTCTTAATTAGATGCAGTCCCTCAACCCTATTCAAAGTCCCTTACTGTTAATTGTAAATATATATATATATATATATAGTTACTTCACATTAGATCGGTTTTAATAGTTTTAACATCATATTTTTATTTATTAATATATAGATTGCTTCAAATAATTTAGTACGAACATAATTAAATATTAAAATTTTTATTTAATAAAATGAAGTTTTTTAAAATATAATAAATCATAAATGTATTTTTAAAATATTAACCTCCTTAAAAAGAACAATTGGTTGATAAAGATAGTCCTAATAATTTTACCGTCAAATCGACTAATAAGCTTGGTTGTATAGATATACAATTCTACTATTATTCGCATGCACATGTATTTTAATGTTATCATCATAATTAAATTATTTATAATCTACCGATTTTAATGGATTCACGATCTATTTATATGTAATCCACAATATATAGATTATATATAATTGATTGCTATAACAAAATTATATATATATATAGTATTTATGTTAAAATAACTTTATCCCAACCTCCACTTCCCACTTTTTTATTTTCTTTTTCTTGGAAGAAGCCGTATTAATATTAAAATAAAATAACTTTATCCCCACCTCCACTTCCCACATTTTTATTTTCTTTTTCTGGAAAGAAGCCATATCATATATATATATATATATATATATTTTCTTTTTTTCACAAACAAAAATTTTAAAATAACCAGGATACAGAAATATTTATTTTTCACCTTTTCATCCTTATTTTTATACTAATATTAAAAACCGCCTATTAAATTTTGAAGAAACAAGTAAAAAATAAAAGCAAAAAGACAATGGAGCCCATTTATTGTTATTTTAAAATTTACTTATTCATATATAATTAAGAATATTATGTATGTAATAATGCAATTTTATTAAATTTTGATTGGATCAAGTAAAGAAGGGAAAAAGAGAAGAAAAACTGATAAAAAAACACACTAATTAATTATTCATTTAGTATGAATGAAAAGAAATTCAATGAAAAATACAGAAAAAAAGCAATAAAAAATTGAGAATATTAATTTTAAATATCTAATCTAAGAAAGGATAAAATTGATGGAACAGCAAGGTAAAGTTGCTGTATCAGCAACGTGGTAACACCCTTAATTAAGATGGACCAAGAGTTTATGTCTATCAGAAGCAATAAAAGATTTTTTTCAAGCCCCCGTTCTTCACACACACACACACGCGTGCGCGCACGCGGAAGAGCTGAGTTTCAGTGTTCGATTACTTCATTTTTTTGGTTTTTAAATATTACAAAATGTCCAAAATTCATCCGTGACTCGAACTCGGACGTTTATGGCATTAGATAGAAGTGCTTAATCACTGTAACAAACTCTTTTCGTCCATTCGATTACTTCATTGTTAAAGAAGTAATTTGGGTTTTTCCCTATAAATCTCTACGCCGAGGAAACAACATTTCCACGAGCCTCTGCCACGGACGAAATTTTAAACTTGGTCCTCTGAGAAAAATGCCCTCCACCACTCCCATTTTCTTTTAATTTTCCTTTTAAGTTTCTTACATAATCTATTTAAAGTTAATGAAAATAAAAAATTGCCCCCGAAGCTACCAATCAAAATATCCATCGTTTTTGTTAAAAAATATAAAGAATTTAGATTATATAATAAACTCAATTAGTAATTTTATGTACTTTTTTTAATAATAAAGTGATAAACCAAGGTAAATATAGTTTAAAGTTTTAGCATTAGATTTATTGTTTTATTTACTTTTCTGTTTTTTTAACTTTTAGCATAATATATTATTTATGTAGTTTTACGTACCTTTAAAATGTGTTTGGAAATATTTTTTTTTATCAACATTTATTTTCTATAGCATTTATTTTTAAAGCCCTTTTATTAAAAATTGATAGAATAAGTGGTGAATATTTGATTACATAAAATTAAACAAAAAAAAAACATTTTCTAAGTTATTTATGATATTTTTTATGGTTTAATTAATGTACTTTGTATTATTTTATTTTCATCCTAAAGCATTAACTTGGTGTTTTTTTTTTTTTTTTCTTTTAGAAGCACCTAAGTACTTATTTATTTATATATTTATCTTTATGGAAAAAAAAAACACTTTCTATGTTTAACCAAACATGAAGATATTTGTCATTTTTATTATAATAAACTATTAATCATTTTATACTTTGAATTATTATATATTATAAATGAAAAATACATGCATCTATGTGTCCATATATATTTATTTTTCTTTATAGAGCGCGCCCAAGCTAAGATCCTGGTGTGCAAAAAATAAAAATAAAAACATGATGAATCCATTGATTGTTATTTCAAATTGTACTTATTTATATATAATTTAGGTTATTATGTACGTAATAGTACAATTTTATTAAATTTCGATTGGATCAAGTCAAAAGGGAAGAAATAAAAAACTGATTCAGCCAACTAATTAATTATTCATTTAATATGAATGAAAAAATTCAACAAAAAAATTGAGAATATTAATTTAAAGATTCAATCTTAAAAAAGAAAAAATTGATGGATCTGCAAGGTAACGTTGCTACGCCAGCAACTTAATGCGACCCTTGATTAAGATGGACGAAGAATTTATTTCTTATGGGCAGAAATAAAAGATTTCTTCTCAACATGCAAACCCCCATTTTCCGAGAAAAGAAGGCTGAGTGGCCCCAGCCTTCATGCAGTTTCTTCCACCATGTGCCATGTGTTAGTGTACAATTAATTCATAGTTAAATAAGTAATTCGACTTTTTCCTTATAAATCTCTATGTCACGCAAACAATATCGCCACGAGTCTCTGTCTCTATATCTCAAGTGCTCTGTCTTAATTTGTTTCTGCATTTCCATTTTTTTTTTTTCCCCAATATGGAGCTGGAAAAAATAGTCCAATTTCTGGAGAATAAGACCATATTAGTCACCGGAGCCACCGGCTTTCTGGGAAAGAGTATTTTGGCCCCTCAAAAACTCCCTTATCCTTCATTAATATTCTCTGCTTGTTGTTTCTGTTTTCAAAGATCATAATCATATATATATAGTTTAATTTGCAATGAAAAACATACACGCTCTCTGTATTGAGCGCATATATGGTGGAGTACATATGGCTCATTGGTACATGATCCGATTATATGGATTATATGGAATTTACTTGACTTACTCTACCAATCATGCTTTTGACATCGAAGCCGTACACATGTTTTATAGTAAAATTATATATATATATATATATATATGTTTATATATGTAATTGGTTGTGTAAATGCAGTGTTGGTGGAGAAAGTGCTAAGAGTTCAACCTAATGTAAAGAAGCTCTACCTGCTCATAAGAGCTTCAGACAGCCACTCAGCCTCCCGACGAATGTATACTGAGGTTACAAATTATAATTATGATATAATCTTATCATTCAAAGTCCATGTTAACATTATTGTTCCTTTCGTCAATTTTGGTTTTTAATATTGTTATTTTTTTAACATGTACTAAATTATTTTACGTATAAACGTCAACCAAAACAAAGGTCATTGGAAAGGAGTTGTTCAGGGTTTTAAGGGAAAAATGGGACACAAACTTCGAATCCTTGATAGCAGAAAAGGTGGCTGCTATTTCTGGAGACGTTTCCTGTGAAAATCTGGGATTGGATGTAAATGACATGGAAAAGTTGTGGAAAGATATAGACGTAATAGTTAACTCTGCAGCCACGACTAGCTTTGATGGAAGGTAATACAAATTATATCACAAAATTTTTCTATTTGTATCACCAATAATTATCACTAATAAGATCGCTATTGGTATGTTAAATATAAATTGGCTGTATTTTGTATTTTTTAGAATTTTTAAAACCAAAATGTTTTCTGAAAAATTTAAAAGACAATCTATAGATGTTAAAAGAAATTGTCATGTGGACATGTAGATCCCATTGATGGCAACATTGGAAAATAGTGGGATCCATATATAATTTAAATTGACAATTTAAATGATAAATTTTTGGGCTCAATTTTTGGATCATTATATGTGTTTTTAAATTTTTGGTGGAGAGTTGAGTATTGAATTCGAATTTTTGGATAGTTAGCTTTGATATCAAATTAAATTACTACTTCTCTCAAAGTAATAAGATATGGATTTTCATTTCTTATTTATTTTTCTTTAATATTCCCCTTCAAACGTAACCCGTCTTTTTTGGACTTCCTCGATAACACTCCTGCTCATATGTGGGTTCGTTGTGACAGTCCAGACCACCCGCATGAGATATTCATTTTTCTTTAATACTCCTTTTCAAATGTAACCCGTCTTTTTTGAACCCCGCATGAGATATTTATTTTTCATTAATACTCCCTTTCAAATGTAACCCGTCTTTTTTGGACTTCCTCAATAACACTCCTGCTCATATGTGGGTTCGTTGTGACAGCCCAGACCACTCGCATGAGATATTGTCCTCTTTGAGCCTGGAAAATCCTCGTACAATCCAGCCCTCAAGGTTTTAAAAGGTCTCTCCTTTTATGCTCGGTATGCCGCTCCGCGAGCAGAGCGAATGAACATATATCAACATATGAATAAATATATGAGAAGAAGCCCTTTTTTCCACATTCTACTTATTTTATTGTTCTTTCCCTTCTTTCCTTTGTTGTGACAAGGGGGGTGTGGTTATGATTCTCCATTTTTTACTTTCCGCAGCTGGAGCCAGGCACCTTTTCTTCCAGCCATCGGCGTTGCCGCTTGTGAGTTTGATTCTTCTTCTGAAGAAGAAGACCGCCCTTCCACCTCGACCTCGAACCCAACTCGTCGGACTCACACTTTACCAGATCTCCTGCTCATATGTGGGTTCGTTATGACAGCTGAGACCACCCGCATGAGATATTGTCCTCTTTGAGCCTGGGGAATCCTCGTACAATCCAGCCCTCAAGGTTTTAAAAGGCCTCTCAAAGGAAAGGTATCTACACCCACTTGTAACACCCCGTCCCGAACCATGTCGAAATTTTTTGCACGTTGGCCGAGGTGACCGTTGACTTTGACTTTGACCGTGGATCAAGGGGTCAAAAGTTGACGTTTTGCCCCGGTTGGAATTCTAGGTTGACTGAGGTACCCTTACGAAGTACACGCTGGCACGAGTTCATAGACTGGTAGCACGTTGAAAACGGAGCTACGGTTTGAAAGTTATGAGCAAAACAAGTTGAGGTCCAAACTGTCCAAGGGGTGCCAGAGTTGACTTTTTATTCATGCAAGGTTGAGCTTTGACTCATGCATGGTTGTGAAGTACTCGTCGATACGAGTCCGTAGGCTAACGGCACGTCCGATTTGGACATGTGGTTTGAAAGTTATGGACCTGTAGAGTTTTTCAAACACCGTATTATTTTAATATTATTTTTAAACGCGTAACGATGTGCCACGTGTAACTTAATGAAGGTGACCATGTGTCACCATAGTGAGGTGCCACATGTCAACCATGTGTAATACCAAATTATTTTAATTATTATTTTAAATAAATATTATTATTAATATTATTTAATTATTTTTATTTTATTTCTTTTTCTTTTCCTTTTTCTTTTCTTTTTCTTTTTCTTTTTCTTTTCTTTTCCCCACGTGGGAAAACACCGTTTCTTTCTTTTTTTTTTTTTTTTCTCTTTTTCTTTTTCTTTTTTCCTTTTCTTCCTTCTCTTCCCCGAGCCATCAAAACGCAGAAATTTTTTCTCCCTCCCGTCGTCTCTCTCTCTCCCCTGTGTAACTTTTCCGGCCACCCATACAGTACACGCGCCGGCCACCATCCAAGCCCACACGCCGGCGAGCTCACCAGCCAAATTTGGCTGCCGGCCGGCCGGCGAAGTCGCGGCGGCCGGTTACATTTTTCCGGCGATTTCGCCGTGTTCCGGCCAGCCCAGTCCGAATTAAGCCTCCTCTCCCCCTATTTTGGGTCCTCTGAGTCCAAATATGGCCTCCAATCTCAAAAATTCAAAGCGGTTTACGAGATACGAGGAATTGAAAATCGGTCGAAGCTTTCCGGCCAAATTCCGACCACCTCCGGCGGAATTGGGGTCGATGGAGACCGGATTTGTAATCCTCGTCACTCAAGCTTCGATTCGGTATATTATTAGCCTATTTTGGATAACGTTTGTGTTTGACCCCCCGGGTACCGGGTATTATTTACCCGATTAAAATATTAATTTATTTGACTGTGTGTGGATTGTGTTCTAGGAGCACCGGTGAGTCGTGGAATTGATCCCATTGTGGATCGTAGGTTAATTGCGTGCTCCAGGTGAGTGACCCACCTTCAAATTAATTTTGGGAATTTAATTGGTGAATATATTATGTGTGATTTAAATATTTGGAATTTAATTTCTATGTGCCAATATTTATTTGATTTATTGTGGAATTATTTGTGAATTTATTGGATTTAAGAAAAGGTGCATTTTTACAAATTTATGCCATGTGGAATTATTTTATGGTTTTGAGGATTTTGAAATTCGTGTGGTTTTAATATTAAATCGGGCACGATTTGATTTTCAAATATTTCAAGGAAAATATTTGCTCATGTTGGTGATTTCAATTTTTATAAAATATGCCCATGGAATATTATGAGGTTTGATTATTATATTTCGAGAATTATTTATGCTATTGGGAAAATGTGGATATTTGAATTGATGGATTTGGGAGTTGGTGGATTTGAAAATCATGGAATTTATGGGATTGATTATAAAGAAATTGTGGAGAATTTCCCTGTTCAAGCGGATGGAATATACCCGCTGTGTTTATGCAAAAGTGTGAGTTTTGATATATAAATTAAATATGTGGATTTTATGATTTTTAGATGCACCGTGCACGTACTAGTGTTCTGATTTTATGTGATATGGTTAGTGTGCACACGGTTATGATTAGCGCGCAGGTGGGTGTGGGTAGCGTTCAGGTGATATTATGAGCTTGTCCTGTGGTTGCCATCGGATGAGGGTGGCCACCCCTCCATGGTCGGGACACCAGGTTAGTAGCGGTGCAGTGGGACGCCACGCGACCGTATGCCGATTTCTTTCTATAACCTCCTGTCTGGCGGTACCTTGGGACGCTGGGTACTGTTGGCGCCACTGGTATATAGTGGGTGCATCAAATGATTTTCAGAACTGTGTTTTAAAAATAAAATGTTTGGAAACTGTATTGGAATTAAAATTATAATTAGGGGTGGGCAAAAACCGACCTGACCCGACAAAACCGACCAAACCGAAGAATTTGGGTCGGTTTGGGTTGGTTTTTATTGTTTAGTCGGTTTGGGTCGGGTTATACATATTTAAATGTTAGATTTTCGGTTCGGGTTACGGGTTGGAAGGAATTTTAACCCACCCAACCCGAACCGAACCGTTTCATAACCAAAGAGCCATTTTGCAAAAATTATTTTCATTAAATTATTTCTATGAAATTTTGTAAGCCATTGATCTCTCACCATCTAATTACCACCGTTGGATTTCAAGATGAAAACACAATACACAACAGTGACAGCACTCAACAGAACACAATCTCAGATTCTCACAAAACGAAATTGAAGCCCTAGCATTCGCGTCGCCAATCGCCACTCGCAGGCAGCATCCTCCGGCCAGCCACCACCCGATTGAACTCCCAAGCAACGCCACCACTCGTCACCCTCCCAAGTCCCAAGCTCTGCAGGTAAAAATCATTATATTTCTTATTATTATTATAGTGATTATTGATTCATTGAAATTGAAAGGAAATCTTTCATAATTTTATTTTATTTCGAGTTAGCAACTTCTATTTTATTTTTTTTTCGTTCCTTTCTGCTTCCCTTCGGATTGGAAAATTAAATAGATCTTTGCATCTCACACAATTCAAATCTTGTAACACTCAACACTTTCACGAGGCTCACTCTACATCCTAATTACACAAACACTGAAACACCTATGCACAAATTAAACAATTTTCCGGGAAATTGCAATCATCCTTCACAACCCAATTAAGCTAAAAACCCAGAAATGAAAGCAATGAAACACAGAAAACAAAGAGACAGAGACAGAAAGAGACTGACTTAGCTGAAGCAGACAAACGGAGTCTGGGCTCCACGGGACTCGGAGAAGCTCCTCTCATCTCAATCGATACAGCAACAAGATGAGAATGGCACCATCTGATTCTGATTTAGAGAAAAAACAAACACAAGCAGAAAAACAGAAAAATAGTATTTTTATTACTTTCTGGAAACACCCAAAAAAAAAAAAAAAAACAGATTCAGAGAAAGCAAATACAGAGAACTGAAAATGAAAAGTAGAAAATACCCAGTTGCTGTGATCTATTTAAAAGAGTGAGTAGCGGAGCTTTTGCTGGCTTAAAAAGAGTTAAAGACTGCCATAGAAGGCAGTTAATTCATTACTTTTTCATGCTCTTGTCTAAAACCCGGTAATCCAATAAAATATTGAGTATTGACTCAGACTAGTCAAATTTCCTCTTAAAAGATAGTCAAATTTCACTTTTTTTCTTTTCGGTGATGTTTAAGTTTATTCTTTTCTTGTGTAATGGTGTAGGTGCAAAATGATTTGGTTGGGGATAAGTGATATAAAAAAGAACAATGATTAAGAAAACTAAGTGGAAACTTTTTGGGTTATGTATAATTTCTTTATCAAATAATAGTAATTTTGAATCTAGAACTTTAAAAATATTTAAAAATTAATTTCTTTGTTGAACAATCTGTCATTGCCAATTTGATTCTTGCTCTTAATGGTTAAAAATGCATACTTGTACTCAATTATGTCATTTGCATGAATGATGGAAAATAAATATTATTTTTTTATTTCAATTCATTTATATTTATGCCCTAAAATCTTGTGCAAATCAGAGTGTTTATATTGTTGTTTGTTTGATTCAAATGGCTTATTTTGTTGAATGGTGGACTTGGCAGTATCTGTCCAATTATTATATAAATTCATCATAATAATGTTCATAATTATGTACAAGCTAAACTTAAAGTACAAGCTGCATATATATATATATATATATATTTTTTATTTATATATTTATATATAATTATATATGAGGTTCTTTTCCTCAAGTCACTCAAAATTATTTATGCATAACTAAAACTTTTTGTCTTGATAAATATGAATAAAAACCTTAACCTGCATTTTTTGTTCACAATCGCAGAATATATTGGAAGAAAGCTACTTCTTCAGTCACCTTCAAGGACCAAACAGCTTGCCTGAATCACCTGTTGGACAGGCTTCTCAAACTCTCAGCAGTCAGCACTAATTTGAGCAGTGAATCTAATTCCTCTCCAAATGGTAGAACAGATGTGGCAGGTTTGATAAGCTTCTAATTCTCTGGAATTTATTCTCTTTTAATTTCCTTTGGTGGTTGTTTCCCATTACTTAAAGAATCTATGCTATTTTAAATACATAAAATATTATACATGGAAACTATGGAATGCTGTTTTTTCTAATCAGTCTTAACACCAGGAGTTTGGATGGAAGAAGTGTATTTTTTTTTCTGTTTTTTCTAATTAGTATTGCAATTTTATTTTTTTTATTTTGCTTTGTGGTCTAATATATTTTTTTCCCCTGTTTTGTAGATAAAATCAAACAGCCTATCGTGACTTGCATAAATCGAATAGCATTCCTTTTCTTTGTTTAATTCCAAGATCACAAACAATT
Organism: Ziziphus jujuba; assembly: GCF_031755915.1. Lineage (NCBI taxonomy): Eukaryota > Viridiplantae > Streptophyta > Magnoliopsida > Rosales > Rhamnaceae > Ziziphus > Ziziphus jujuba. The sequence goes on along the minus strand of NC_083389.1, from coordinate 15,120,804 downwards.
GTGTGATTGTCTATTATTTGGAGGTAAGTTACTTAGCCTTTTTCTCGTTATTTTTGCATGTGGGAAGGTCAAAAATTGCTTTTGGAAAGTGTAGTGAAGCATAGGCTGTGAAATTGTTTGCTGTGAAGTTTGGAGATTGTGAAGTGATGTGTGACTTGATTGCTGTGAAGTTGTTAATATAACCTGGCCTGCTGATTTTGACAGCTATATGTATATATATTTGTATATATATATATATACATATATGTATATGTTTATTTTGTTTTTAATAGGTTCTAGATGGATGAAGGCCACAATGATTTGTATGATATTAATGAATTGGAAGAGTATTTAAATGAATCAGATAAAGCTGAATCTCAACCTTCACAGTTGGATAAACCTTATAAAACGCAAAAGAGAAAACCTTCTAGGGCTCCATCTTGGGTTTGGGAACATTTTGAAAAAATTCCAGATTATGATCCAAATAATCCTAGGTGCAAATGTAAACATTGTGGGGTAGATTATGCATGTAATACCAAGAGATGTGGAACTAGTACATTGCGAAACCATTTGATGAACCAATGCAAAAAATATCCTAATAGGATGGAGGATAAAAAGCAACAAGTTCTTTCATTTGAAAGTGGTAGTAGCAATTTGGTCTCTATGAGTACAACATTTAGTAAAGAGGCATGTAGGCTTGCATGTGCAGAAATGATCATCATGGACGAGTTACCATTTAGCCACGTTGAAGGAGAAGGGTTTAGAAAGTTTTGTAATGCTTTGAACCCTAAGTTTGAACCGCCATCTCGTAGAACAATTTCTAGAGATGTGTTTCAGTTGTACTTAGATGAGAAAAAAATTTTGAAGAGTGTGTTTTCATTGAGGAAGCAAAGGGTTTGTCTTACGACGGACACATGGACTTCCATTCAAAATAACAATTACATGACTCTTACCGCTCATTTCATTGATGATGATTGGAAGTTGCATAAGAGAATTTTAAAAATTTTTGTATTGTGCAAAATCATAAGGGTGAGACAATTGGTAAGGTTATAGAAAATTGTTTGATTGAATGGGGTATTGAAAGGGTTTTCACAATAACGGTTGATAATGCTTCTTCAAATGATGTGGCTGTTAATTTTTTGAAAGAAAAATTAAATTATTGGAAAGGAAATGTTTTGGATGGTGAGTTTTTACATGTTCGTTGTGCTGCACATATTGTAAATTTAATTGTGACATTTGGATTAAAGGAAATCCATGATAGTATTGCTGGAATTCGTAATGCTATTAGATATGTTCGATCATCTCCTTCAAGGTTAAACAAATTTAAAGAATGTGTAGAGAATGAGAAAATTGAATATAAAGAAACCGTGGTTTTGGATGTGTCTACTAGGTGGAATTCCACCTATTTGATGTTGAACTCGGCTTTGAAGTATCAAAAAGGTTTTGATAGGATGATAGATGCTGATGGACATTATCTTAGATATTTTGAGGAAGATGAAGTAGGAAGGAAGAGAGCCGGACCACCTCTAATTAAAGATTGGGATAGTGCAAGGGTTTTTGTGAAATTTCTTGCTACTTTTTATGAAGTTACCTTAAAGTTTAGTGCCTCTTTGACTGTTACTTCTAATATATGTTTTCATGAATTGAGTTTGATGTATAATGCACTTGTTGAATGGAGTAATAGTCAAAATCATTTGATGGCCGATATGACAAAGAAAATGTTGATAAAGTTTGACAAATATTGGGGTTCACTTGGAAATGTCAACAAGTTGTTGCTTATTGCCATTGTGCTTGATCCACGATATAAGCTGGAATATGTATCATATCTTTTTGAGGATGCTTATGAAAGTGGTATGGTTGAATCTTTGACTAGGGATGTAAAAGATACTTTAGTTAACCTTTACAACTTCTATAAGGAAATTGATTCTATGAATGGGAGTTCTAAAGTATCAAATTCAAATGATGGTCAATCAATGCAAGCACAACAAAGTGGGATGATGATGGATTCATTGGATGATGGAAGCATAGATGATCGTCGGCGTTTGAAAGAATCACAATTTAAAAAAAGAAAAATGGAAAAAAATGAATTGGAAATAAAGAATGAGGTTGATAAATTTTTGTTTGATCCATGTGAGGATGTGGAGAGTGAGAAATTTGATATTTTGGCTTGGTGGAAAAATAATTGGACAAAATATCGAATTTTATCTCAAATTGCAAGAGATGTATACGCCATTCCAGTTTCTACAGTAGCATCCGAATCTGCTTTTAGTACCGGAGGGCGTATTCTTGATGCATTCAGAAGTTCATTGGGTCCAAAAATGGTGGAGGCTTTGATTTGTTCTCAAAATTGGTTGCAATCAAAGCCTATGACGTATGATTATAGAGTTGAAATACCAATAGAAGATGTCGCATATTATGATTCTATTGAATCGGGTAAGAATTTTTTTTATTATTATTATTTGTAATTTTATTTTTATTATCTATTTTAGAGTTTTTAGAATTTTTTAGTAATATTTACAACTTCGTTTAGCTTACTAATTAATCTAATATCATATTTTAATTTGTTTAGGAGCATCTTGGGTTACAAAACAAAGTTTACCTCCACCTAATTGATATATGATTACTTGGTAAGTTTGTTGTTAATTCCAAATCATCAATTATCTTTTACGTTAGATAATATTTTAGTAATACACTTAATGTTTATTGATTGCTAATTCTTTACATTTAATGCTTAATGTTTAATGTTTATTTATAATTTTAATGTTTGTTGAAGGATGAATGGAATTTGGTTTATTGAGGTAGTGAGCTTGTCGTTGCTGCTGGTGGCTTTTCATGCAATGGAGAATGTGGAAGAAAACAATATTTAAACTAATTTTTATTTTTATGGATTATTAGTTTATTTAATTATAAGTTTATTTTAAAATTTTAGATTTCAAATATGGGTTGTATTTTATTTTGTAGCTAATAATGGTTGTAGACTTGTTATATACTTTATTTGTTGATGTATGGTTTATAATTGGGTGGTGGTAGTAGTAGATTTGTATTATAGTTGTATGATTATGTGTTGTATTATTTAATATGTTTGATGCTTAATAATTAACTTATTTGGTATTTTTGTTTAGGTGGATGGATGTATGTTAAAATTATTTAATTTAAAGAATAATTTGAAAAGAATATCTAATTTAAAATATAGATTGATGATTAAAAAGGTCTAAAAATTGTTTTATACAATTTTGGTCCAAAAAATACCAAATTCGAAATATATATATATATACAATTTGGGCCGAGGCCCAACACGAAGCCCAGACCGGCCCAACCCGCAAACCCAACCCAAACCGATCAAGTATGGTCGGTTCGGTTCGGTTCGGTTTTTGTATTGGGTTCGGTTCGGTTCGGTTATGTAACCAACCCAAACCGAATTGGTCGGTTAGGTTTAAAAAAACCCCAAAAACCGAACCAATCCGCACCGAGCCCACCCCTAATTATAATTATTACTGTTTCTGGTATTTATTTATTTGATGTCTTGATTTTAGGGGAATACTAACAAAGGGTTTTGTGAAAAGGTTTTAAAAGGGGAACTTTTCAAACTAAGAGAATTGTAAGGGTTTTGAGAGAAATTATTATTTCCAATTAATTATTATTTATCTACTTACCGAGATATTACATTGTACAGTAGATAGGGTCACTCACTGAGATGATTAGCATCTCACACTCTTAAATTCCGTTCTTCTAGGTCCCGGTTGGAGACGTTGATTGTCCGGGCGAGCCCAACGTCTCAGTTCGTTGCCGACGGTTCAAGAAGTATTTCTTCCCTTTTTTCCTCTCCATCCTGTATTGCTTTTTATCTGTCATTGTATAAATTCCACATTATCTGTATAATGCTCTGTATACTGTATTGGATGTGTAGTTGTTATGTATGCACTGAGTTACTGCTATTTATTTGAAGTGCTAAAATTTGTGGAACAATTTGTAGTTTGCGGGAGAAATAAGGGGGTGATTATAGAAGTGTGTTTTCAGTGCAGGTAATTTGTGGTAAGTCCATCCCTTAGGGGAGGCTCTGCCGGATTTTCCATTGGAGGGTCCGGTAGGGTTTCCCTGGGATCAGGGCTTGTCTAGGGTTTCGGGGAGGAATTCTGGACGGGTCCTGACACACTTATATGGAGTGTTTCCTTCCCCTTTCCAACAGATATGGGACTTCACAATCCTCTCTTATTGGGGCCCAGCATCCTCGCTGGCACACCGATCCGGGTCCGGCTCTGATACCATCTGTGACAGTCCAGACCACCCGCATGAGATATTGTCCTCTTTGGGCCTGGGGAATCCTTTTACAACCTAGCTCTCAAGGTTTTAAAAGGCATCTCAAGGGAAAGGTATCCACACCCACTTATATAGAATGTGTCGTTCCTTTTTCCAACTGATGTGGGACTTCACATTCGTTCCCCTCATACGTGGGCTTGTCTCTTTCGAACTTTTATCTTTTATTTTTTATATTTTTCTCTAATATTTCACTTCATGTAGGTTCATTTTTTTTGGGCTTCTCCTCTAACATTCCTAAATGTGGGCCCGTTCCCCTCACATGTGGAGATACCTCTTTTGGACTTTTGATTTTTGGATGGACTTATTGAGTTTTGAAATCAACTTTTTGATTTTTAGATGAAGTTGTTGAGTTTGTCTTTTTGGGCTTCCTCTCTAACACTCTATTTCACATGTGGGCCCATCCCTCTTATATGTGAGCCCGCTTTTTTTGGATTTTTATTTCTTTTATATTTTCTTCTGATACTTTCCCTCACATATAGGCTTGCCTTTTTTGGGCTTCCTCTCTAACACTCCTTCTCACATGTGGGTCCCTTTTTTTTTTTTGGGACTTTTTCATTTTTGAATGTAGTTGTTGAATTTTGAATTGGAAGGTGTATTCAATTTAGAATTTAAAGAATTTTAAAAGTGTTTAGAAGTTTAAAGGTATTTAATTTAGATTTTAAAAGAATTAACACAAATCCAATAATATTTAATTTAGATTTTAATAAATTTTATAAAAGTCTATAAAAACCATGTGTATTCAATTACAACTTTGTAAAATTCTTTTAAAATCTATTGGTATTCAAAAAGTCATTAATTTTAAAAAATTTTATAAAATTCATTTCTTATTTTTCTCTAACATTACTCTTTCATCTATTCAATTTGGTAGATGGATCATCATTTATTTTATATATTTTTCTCTAACATTACTCTTTCATCTGTTCAATTCGATAGTTTATAATTACATAAATTGTGTATGAATAATTTTATTAAATTCATCTCTTGAAATTTTAAAGGACAATCTAACAAAAACATTAATTTAATTTCTAGTTTGAAGATTAAGGTGTAAAACATGTGATAGTTCAAGATAAAGTGTTACTTACCCTTATAATACCATGAACCAAAAACATCAATATATTCTTTGTATATTAATTTATATAAATAAATAAAAACAATTTCATGCAGATACGATGTCGCATTGGGAACCAATACGTTGGGAGTTCTGCATGTGCTTAGCTTTGCTAAGAAATGTACCAACTTAAAGATGCTTGTCCACCTATCTACAGGTTTGTTCCTCATGATCTCTCCCTCTAAATATGCGTGTGTGATGAACAAATTAATGCATAAAAATACCATAAACATTTAATATTAAAAAATAAATTTATAAGCAGTAATCTACTAATTGATTACAACGTTCAGCGCCTGCGAACAAATATACCATAGACTATAACAACATTTTTATGGGGGAAAAAAAAGTTTCGTGATAATTAAACTATAAGGCTCCTTGTGGTGTATAACATTTATACAGCTGGCATTGTATATTAGTCTTTCTTAAATAATTAAATCCTTTTAACATTTATTTTCAGCTTACGTTTGCGGGGAAAGGGATGGACTCATACTAGAGGATGAAATGTTTTACACGGGCAAAACGTTGAAAGTAACCTCTAAACTAGATTTCAAAGAAGAACAGAAATTGATGGCAGAGAAATTGGAGGAATTGCGAGACCAAAATGCTTCTGCTGATACAATTACAACTACCATGAGGGATTTTGGCATTCAAAGGTTTATCAATAAATATCATCTATGCTCCCCACCAAAGATTTAAATTCAGCATGAATGATTCTTATTCCTTTAGGCATTTTTCTCCAAATTTTATCAAATTAATGTCAAAACCAAAATGCTAGCACATAAATTGGTAGAAAACTTACTTGTAATATATATATATATATATATATGGATAGATAGAATCAGACTCATCATATGAGGCCATTCTGGTTATTTTAGTATCACATACCTTTTTTAATAGCCATTAAATAACTTTAGAGGCTAGTATAATATATATATATATGCATTAATAGTCTAATACGAATTTATTAAGATATTAAAATTTTACTTTTACAAAATGAAACCTATATTAAACAGGGAAAACTATTAATGTATATTTTCAAATTTTGGCTTTCAAACTAATACAAAAGCTGATAAAAGAAATTCTCTTATAGCATTTTGTTTTTTTTTTTTTTTTGGTGGATAGCTTATAGAATTACTTAAACATAGAAAAATCTAATTACCTTCAGAACATAATTATTTTGTACTGTTGATTAATACAAGGGCAAAACTATATGGATGGCCAAATACCTATGTTTTTACCAAGGCAATGGGAGAGATATGCCTAAGGAACTCGAAAGAAAATTTCCCCCTAGTCATCATACGTCCAACTATGGTTACCAGCTCTTACAAAGAACCTTTCCCTGGTTGGATTGAAGGTTTGAGGTAAATTAATTAATGTAAAGGATTAAATTGCAAATATTATATATATTCATATTGGAGGATATGACAAATAAGAGGTATTCATATTTTATTTTATTTTAAGACAACAAAATAAATCTAATTAGTGTTTGTGGATATACAGAACCATTGACAGTGTAATTGTCGGTTATGGTAAAGGGAAAGTCAAATTCTTCCTCAGTAAACCCAAGTTAGTATTGGATCTGGTGAGTTAAAAATGCCTATAGTTACTATTAAAAGGATAAAGAGACGTTTTCATAATGTTTAGCCACTGCCCAAAAAATGCTAATCTTCTTCCCTTTTTTCTCTTTCATTCGGACCTTCCTTGTCTACCAATGTTATGATGCCATCTCAATTAAAAATATTAACAAAGAAATAAAATAATTTTAAGTGAAGAAAAAAAATAAGTGATTTTAAAAATGAGGTAAGACTCTATTATTGGTCAAATAGGAATTAAGACTAGAAAAAATGGAACAGAAGATCTTTATTCCCATGTATATGCTTGGGGAAATTCAAAACAAATTGAGTTTTAAATATTAATTGCTTTGTTAATTAATTTTATTTTTTTAAATTATTATTTTATTTTTTTGTCTTTGTTTTTGTTATTATTATTATTATTATTATTATTATTATTATTATTATTATTATTATTATCATATATATATATATACACGCAATAAATCATATTCTATTAAAATTTCTAATCACAATTTTGGATTTGTTGGGTTTGTTTAATTTTGCTGTGATCTCTTAAAATTAATTCTAAATGATTGATTTTATAGCTTTTGAATGAATTATAAACCAGAATACAACAAAACAAATAGAGGATCTAAATTCTTTTTAATATAGTATTATCAAGTCAACCTATAAGAACTGATTGTATATGTATATATGTTAGACTAATAAAAAAAAAACTTATGCAGATACCTGGTGACATGGTGATAAATATAATACTTGCAGCGATGGCAGCTCATGCAAATCAATCTTCTGATGCAACAATCTACCAAATTGGATCCTCATTGAAAAATCCTATAGACATGCCTAATATTCGAAGATTTTTTTTCCAATACTTAACCAAAAATCCATTGGAAGGCAAAAAGGGAAATCCAGTCAAAGTTGGAAAGCTTGTTCTCTTAAGCAATGCGGCTGTTCTGCAGATGTACATGCTGATTCGATTCATGCTACCAATAAAGGTTTGTGTCAATCTTAATTAATCTTCTCTCTAGTCTAAAAATTAAAGACGGTGAAAAATAATGCACTGAATTAGTAGCTGATCAGGTTTAAATTGTCATCTTAATTTACGTGTTATGGTTTTCGAAGACTGAAATATCATTCTTGTAAACAAAACAATTAATAGTTGTTTCCATATATATATATATATATATATAGAGCGATGTGTTTTTAATTACTACACGACAAAAATGAAAGAATGGGTTAATATATTGATATATATATATACACCAGAAATTTATCAAATCAATCATTTATATTGTATTCTTAGGCTTGTCTCAAAAAAAATTTGTTACTGAAAATATACCTCCAGGTCCAGATTCGTACTTTAACTTGAATTAAATTCTTTTCTCCTTTTATCTAGTTGTAATGAGTTTAATGTTAAAAAGAAAAAATAAAAACAAATTCAATGTTGCAAAAAAAAAAAAAAAAAAAAAAACTTTATATATATATTTTTTAAAATAGGCAAAGCTCAATTAAACAAAACAAAGCAAATTTAACTTTGTGATGAAAAACCGTAGCATCATATTATCAGATTGATCTAATAAGTTTTATTTATTTATTTTATTTTAAAAGGTATTAACAGATCAATTTCGTTTTTAATTAAATAACAGAAGTTAATTACATCATTTATTTGATATTCAAGAAGTTACATCATGAGAATCTATATATATACACACACACGGTGCTTCATTTATTATATTTTCTAATTAAATGCAGATACTAATGCTGGGGAGTAGAGCAACTTGTCAAAATTTTCATGATACGTACAGGAAGAATAATCGAAAACTCGAACTAACGAAGCGCTTGATAGAGCTTTACAAGCCCTACGTGTTTTTCAGTGGGAAGTAAGTGATTAGTGTTTTTCGTTATGTAGATTATTAACAACTTATTTGTGGCATTAATTATAGATTCATAATCTAACACAAGAATAATATACACACCTTCGTAATATTTAGATTCGATTATGGGAACTCAGAGCAGCTCCGACTAACGCTAAGGAAGAGCTGCAAGGAAATGGAAATGTTTAATTTTGATCCAAAGAGCATTGATTGGGAAGACTACATAGTGAATACTCACATTCCCGGCCTCATCAAATACGTCATCAAATGATGGTTATAAACATATATAATCATATTATCAATAGATCATGTAATCTTTTGATTTTGAGCCGTACGTAGGAGTTTTAATTCAAAATAATAATGTTTTAAGCATTGTATTGGTGTATGTAAAAAAGACTATTAGGACAAAGAAATTAAGTTTAAAATCGTTGTGAACTGGTCGAAACACATCCACAAGCATAAATAAACAATCCCGTAAAAGAATCATTAGCAATAGATTTTGTTGTCTTTAAATTTAGATTCCAAAGAAATTTCAAAATAAAGAAATTTCAAATATAGTAGTATAGAAAGGAAAGACTATTAGACCCAAAAAATTAAATTCAAAACCATCGTGAAAAAGTAAAAACGTGTTCGGGTGCTAAAATTGATCATCTCAATTCTCATGAAAGGATTATATTACCACGAGAACTTATAATCTTTAAATTTTGAACTGACCGAAATTTTAAATCAATATAGGTGACTTGTAAATGATGCACTAAAATAGAAAAGCTCATTTGATCCAAGAAATCAAGTTTAAATTATTGAGAAAAGTTTAAAATTCATCACCAAACCAAAATAGATCATCTCGTGAAAGAATCATTACCAAGAAATCTAGTTGTTTAGATTTTGATACTCATGAGTATTAATTAAAAATAAAAAATAAAAAAGTTGTAAATTAACAATGTACTGGTGCAGGAAAATATTTTTAGGCCCATGAAATCAAGTTTAAAACTATTATGAGTAGGCAATGACGCATGAATTATTTTTAGGGGGCACGCTGTATAATGTAATGGTATTTTTTATTTTTATTTTTTTTGAGAATTTTTGACATATATATATATATATATATATATATACACATAACATTTTTTTTCTATGTTTGTACCTAGCCCAACTAGTTATATTTTTTTAATAAATTGAATAGGTTTAATTTTTATTTTTTTTTAATTTTCCACTAATTCTATTTTTTTTTAGAACAATATGCTATCAACATTTTGACAATGATTTGAGATTGACAATAAATACATTAAAAATTTACATAAAAAATAATCATGGTTCTTGTAACACCCCCTCCCGAAGTACACCGGAAATTTCTCAAATTTGATCAAGGTTGACTAGGTTTGATTGTCGTTAACCGAAAAAAGGTCAAATGTTGACTTTTTGCTCCTGATGGAATTTCACATTGACTGAGGTACCATTAAAAAGTACACGTTGTCACAAGTTCATAGACTAGTAGCACATTAAAAACGGAGCTACAGATTGAAAGTTATGAGCAAAACAAGTTGAGGTCCAAACTGTCCAAGAGGTGCCCAAGTTGACTTTTTGTTCGTGCAAAATTGAGCTTTGACTCATGCATGGTTGTGAAATACACATCGATACGAGTTTATAGACTAGCGTTACATCCGATTTGGACATGTGGTTTGAAAGTTGCGGACCTGTGAAGTTTTTCCGAGACAGCATTTACTATTTATGGATGTGTATGTGTGTGAACAGTGGTGCCACATGTCAAAAAGTGGATCCACCTGTGAGTGCACAGTGGCATCCATGGGCGTTTTGACTGGTTGAGAAGGGGAGGGAGGAGAGAGAAGGAGAAAGAGGAGAGAGAGAGAAAGCTAGAGAGAGAAACCCAACCGGCCAACCGCCATTCACCCATTTCAGGCCACCAGAACAGTACATGGACCACCTCACCTTGATGTCCACCTGAAAATCGGCCGGCCAGCCAAAAATCACGGCCAACCGACCGCCGATGCGCCGGGATCGAGACTTTTTCCGGCGGTGGCGCTGATTACTTCAAACCCATATTTCTCTCCATTCCGACCTCCATTTGCCTCACCGCCGGTCCCGTTGAGTCACCCATTCCTTGATCTACGTTCCCATCAAAAATCACGATCAGTGGCCACCAGACGCGCCGCCGGCGGTGACGGTTTTGGTGACCACGGCGGCTCGTCGGGAAATCAACTTTCCGGCGAGTTTCCAGTTGCATCGCCCATCCTTTCCCACTAATTCCGACCCTCTGAACCCAAATCCAGTGTCCACTTTCCTCAATTCTTAACGGATTGTGAGAATCGAAGGCCTAAAATTCTAGAACTTTCCGACGAGATTCCGGCCACCTTGGGTCCGATCTCCGGGAAGTAAGACTAGATTTATAATCCTCATTTCACAAGCTTCGATTCAGTATATTACTCATAAATTTTGGTTAACATTTGTGTTAAACCTCCTGGGTACCGGATATTATTTATCTGAATAAAATATTAATTTATTTGAGTTGTATAATATTGTTATTCTAGGAGTACGTGTGCATCGTAGAATTGATCCCATGGAGGATCTTGGGTTAATTGCGTACTCGAGGTGAATGACCCACCTTCAAAAACTATTTTGGAAACTATTGAAAAAATATATTTTGTGTTATTTGAAATTATGAAAAATAAATGTGTTTGATATTGAGAGGAGTTGATATTTAAAATTTATAATGTCAAATTATGATTGATTAATATATGTATTGTCATCGAACTATATTTTGGGATTGTAAAAAAAAAAATATATATATATATATATATATGGTGCTAATTGAATTTATGAAAAATGTTCTATATATGTTTAATATTTAAGAAATTGTTATTTGAGCTTATGATGATGATTTATGTTGATTTAGTGCATGTATTGCATCAAAAATTATATTTTGGGTTTTTAAATAAATTATGTTTTAAATTGTTATTAAATTTATTTTTGAATTTATGATGCCAAAAGGTTATTGATTTAAGCATATATTGCATGGAAATCATATATTTGGGTTTAAAGAAGTTATGGATTTAAATTATGAGCGATTATTATTAAATTTATATTATGGAATTTATTGCGTATAATAAATGTATTTATATAGATTTAAGCAAATATGAAATTTATGTGATTCTGATATAAATTGATTTTAAGATTTTGAGAAAAATAATTGTATTAAAGTATTGAGTTCAAAATCCATATTTATACATTTGATTATTTGTGGATCAGGTTTTCATGGTATTGAAAATTGTTATATTTAAATGGATGGATTTGAAATTGATGAATTTTAAAGTGATGGATTTATGATGAGGATGAAAGAAAAAATGTGGGATTGTGAATTTAAAAAATGGTATAATTCCCACGGTGAGTTTGCAAAAATTGTTATTTTTTTTAAAAATAATATGGTTCTTTGTTTTAGACGCACTCATACAGTATTGGTGTTCTGTACTGTGTATGTGGATGAGCGCGCAAGTTATAATGTCTCCCGTAAGTTGCCATCGAACCGAGGGCAGACAAGTTTTATATAGTGCATATAAGCCGCCCTTTCCATGGCTGGGATGATGATTTAAGCAGCAGCGCTGTCGGGACGCCGAAGCGACCGTATGCAAGTTTCTCTCTTTAACCTCTCGCCGGAAGGTGCTCGGGACGTTAGGTATCGTAGGGCATCATTGGTATATAGTATGGTATGTCAAGTATTATTTTTCTGATATAAAATTCAAATCCTAAAGTTTTAAAGCCGCATTTAAATTAAATGTATTTAATTTGTTTTATCACCTATTTCCAATTAGTATTTTCTAAAATGTATTTATTCATATTTTATGTCACTTATTTTAAATTAATGTTTTTAAAATGCATCTTGCCATAAAAATATTATATAAATTGGTTGAATATTTCAAAATGAATATTATAGTATTTTCCTACCATTTATTTTACAGGATTGTTTGTAATTATCTAAATTATATTTTTGATACTGTTTATTTTGATTTATTAAATCAAATTTTATGAATTATATATTGAATTTTTCCTTTATGTTATATTTCTTTCATACAAGTATTCTAAATTTATTTTATTATATTTCATTACATTTTATTCGTATTTGGATTATTTAATTATTTATTAGATTAATTATTCCTTGATTTTTGGGGCATAAAAGATTGGGTTTTGCGAAAATGTTTTAAAAGATGAACCTTTTCAACGGAGTGAATGGTAAGGGTTTTTAGAGAAAATATTATTTTCAATTAATTATTATTTATTTACTTATTTATTCTTAATTAATCAAATGTACTATAATTATTGTTACTATTATAATTGTACAGTAGATAAGGTCACTCACTGAGATGATTAACATCTCATATTTTTAAATTCCGTTCTCCTAGGTACAAGGATTGGTAGACGTTCGTCCGGAGCGAGCTTAATCTTCTTTACTGTCGTATTTCGAGAAGTTCTCTTTATTTTCATTTATTTCTATTGTAATATTTCTTTCATCCTTGTTGTATAACTTCCATACTTAATTGTACTCTATGAAACTCTATATATTGTCTTGGACATTTATTTATTAATTATGCACTGATTTCCTATTATTCATTTGGAGTGCTGCAAATTTGTAGAATTAAATTGTAGTAATGTGGGAGGAATAAGGTGGTGTATATAGAAGTGTGTTTTCAGTGCAGGAAATTTGTGGTAAGTCCAACCCTTAGGGGAGGTTCTGCCGAATTTTCCATTGGAAGGTCTGGTAGGGTTTCTCTAAGATCAGGGCTTATCTAGGATTCCGATGAGGAATTTTAGACGGGTCCTGACAGTTCTCCCTTAGAAGCAAAGAGAGAAAAAAAAAATTATTTTAGATTTTGTTAGAAATTAATTTAAAAATAAATGGACAACTAGAAAAAGAACTATAAAGTTTGTCATTAAAATGAAGAATTGGCATCTCTATAATTAAAGCAACATAAAATAGTTTTTGAATAAATATTATTTTATAAATTAGTATAGTTGTTTGTTTTGATTATATAATTATTTTCTTTATAACTAATTGTGTTCACTGTAATTGTAAATGATCATTAAATTTTGTAATTAATAAATATTATATTGTATTTCAAAAAAAAGTATTATATTGTAGATAAATATTACAACCATATTTTTCTTAAAACAAAATATTACAACTATAATTAATAAGTATGATTGTAAATAAGTAAGAGATGAAAAAAAAAAAAGATAAATTGGAAATTTGTATTAAAACTAAGAAAAAGAAAAACTGTAAAACTGAATTTGAGGTAGGAGTAAAACTAGAAAGGGGGCACACGTTCAATCTCATATATATATATATATAAAGAAATTAAAAGAAAGAAACAATTGAGTGGAGCAGGCTTACCTGGGTCCATCCATGTGAGTAGGTCAAACAAATACACGGGCTCATATAGGGGAAAGGAACTATTAGCAAATTAATATATTGATACGTGGAATACTAGTAACTCGCCTTGTAGGAATTCAAATTGAATTTCTTAATGTTGTCCCCCAAAAAAAATGGAATATCTAATTCTTAATATAGCATTTGGTTTTTGATTTTTCTATTTAAATATGCGTGTGATCTATTTACTTTATATATTTGTTATTAATAAATAGTAATAATTAAAAATCTTAAATAACTACAAATTAAAAATATATATAAACACCAAATTATAAAACATTTACAATTGTTTTTTTTAATTTGTAATTATCTAAAATGACTAATAAATTATTCTTAACCAACTGAAAAGAAAAAGGGGACAAGACAGTGAAAAAAAAAATAAAAAAAATAAAAAAATAAAAAAAAAAAACAGAAGACAAGACGGTAAAAGAAAAATTAAGAAATATGAGAGAGAGAACTTATTTTTTAATTAATTCGTACCAATTGAGTTTCAGGCTACATTTAGAGCTCAGACCTTTTTCCAAAAGCTTTTTACCAAGAAGAACTACAAAAATAACAATATAACAACCGAAAATAGAACACATGACCAGCTTAAAGCCAACTTATAACCTCTTTGCCGATGTGGCAAAAGTGCTGAGGTAGCACAGCAAGTTAACGTGTCAAACAAATATTGCCACGACAGAGATAAACAAATCATACCTAAATGGGTAGAAAATAACAAAAACCAACACCTTAGGAAACGAAACTTATCTAATTCGAAAATATCATTAGAATGATGCCTTCTATTTCTTATAAATTATACCCTTATTTCTTGATAACTACAGTACACACAAGCCGCTGGCCGTTATGCAACCTTTTCTTAGTAACTATACATTAACTTGTTGGTTGTACATATCATTCTTTGTCATTAACTATACACTCACTGGTGGTTAGGTTTTGCTTCCATTAACTATGTAAGGCATGGCTTGCTTTTAATTGCATCTCTTAATTTCTTACTTATGTTTTTTATTAATTAGTAGCAGAAATCACTACTTTAATGAAGAAGTCACCACAAAGGATAATTAAGTGAATATTCCCAAAAATAAAAACCCGTTTAAGCCAAACCGAACAGCTTATGGCGGCAATGTATTTTTTAGGCCTTTGTTTAGTCTCAAATTTTCCAATCCTCGTGTTTGCAAAATTGCCCTGATTCCATGAATTAATGCATGCATTGGCCATCCCTGTTTCATTAATTCATAAGAATATCTGTTGATAAAGTTTGAAATTAAATTGATGTCAAGTACCAGATGCTAAATTAAGTACTTCTCAAGGAACATGTCTTAACTTGTATATATATATATATATACATGGACATATTTAATAAGTCATGTTTTAATATTATATAAAGCGGATTACCACTCTGTCCAAAAGAAAGATTAAGAAGATGGGTACTCCTCTTCACAATTATTTTTTATTCTATTAAAACTGTCAGGACCCGTCCAGAATTCCTTCCCTGGAACCCTAGACAAGCCCTGATCCCAGGGAAATACCACCGAACCTTCCAACGGAAAATCCGGTAGCACCTCTCCTAAGGGTAGGACTTACCAAAAATTACCTGCACTGAAAACACACTTCTATAATCACCCCCTTATTCCTCCCGCAAAACTACAAATTGTTTCCACAAATTTACAGCACTTCACAACAATAATAACAGCCCAGTGCATAAATAAAACATAAGTGTCCAAATAGTATACAGAGCTTCATGAAGTGCTAATCAACAGAAAATACAACAAAGATGACAGAAATAATACAACTGAAATGAATGAGTACAAAAGTACTTCTCGAAACACGATAGCGGCGGAGAATTGGTTCGTCCCGGAAGAACGTCTACCACTCCTTGCACCTAAGGGAACGGAACTTAAAAACGTGAGATGCTAATCATCTCAATGAGTGACCCTAGCTACTGAACACTTTTAATAATAATAATAATAATAATATAACAAATAAGGGAATTGAATTAATACCAACAATTAATAAATAAATAAAATAATAACAGTTGGAAATAATAATTTTCCCTCCAAACTCTCACTAATCACTCCGTTGGAAATGTTTCCTTTTTAAAACAATTTCACAAAACCCGATATTCGTACTTCCCGAAAACCAAGGGATCAAACCATTTGATAAATAATAAATAAATAAATACCCCAATATATAATTAAAATGTAATAAATCATAATAAATAACTTTGGACACTTATGTTTTATTTATGCACTGGGCTGCTATTATTGTTGTGAAGTGCTGTAAATTTGTGGAAACAAATTGTAGTTTTGCGGGAGGAATAAGGGGGTGAATATAGAAGTGTGTTTTCAGTGCAGGTAATTTTGGTAAGTCCTACCCTTAACGGAGGTGCTGCCGAATTTTCCGTTGGAAGATTCGGTGGTATTTCCCTGGGATCAGGGCTTGTCTAGGGGGGAAGGGATTCTGGGCGGGTCCTGACAAAAACTCCTCTTCCTTCATATATAGGTTAGAACATTTTTCATATTATTTTGGATTCTTACATGTGATAAATGTTTTTGACAAATTATTCTACCTATCAATTTGGTCTATTAATCTCATAACAATTAAATGTTTTAATTTGAATAAGATGTGACTTCCTCTAGCTATTTAGTTTTACTGACCCTCCATCTATGGAAAAATTCTCATGGTTGGATATCACAAAAACTAATGACTATGTTGGCTTGCACAAAACCTTTTTTCAAATTAATATGTTGGTACATGGAACACTAGTAAGTATAGACGTGGCAACTTGTCATGTTGAATCGTATTTGTGTCGTGTTATGTCGTGTTTGTGTGAAATTTAGTTAACCCAAACACGACCCGTTAAGTTTTCGTGTGCAAATAGATAAATCCGATCTCATTCGTTATATTATCGTGTAATCCATTACCCGACCTGTTAACCCATTAAAAATATATAAGAATTTAATTAAAAATTTAAATTTGACCTAACTTTCAAATAATAAAATAATATTTTTTAAAAAAAATCTTGCAAAAAAAACTTGTTTATTTTTAGATTTTAAAAAAAAATTAAACTAAAAAAATAAATTAATACATGTTTAATAATAAATTAAGTAATCTAAATATTATAAAACTTGTATAATTATAAAAATATCATTCTTTAATGGGTATAATGGGTTTATCATGTTTCACCTGTTAAAATCTGTTAATTTATTGGGTCTTATTGGGTGATACTAATACGGATCCGATACGATATCGTTAATCCAAAGTTGCAAATATCTTATGGGTTCGTATCGTATTATCATGTCGTATTAGATTTTACTAGGTCTAAGTAAGTATTAACTCACCTTATAAGAATTCATATGGAATTTCTTAATTTATTGCCCAAAAAAATGGAAATTCTTCATGTATCATTTGGTTTTTGGTTTTTTCTTTTTTTTTTTCTTCTATTAAATTGTATATAATTTGCTTCTTTCACATGCTTGTTAATAATAACACTCAGACATCTTAATTGACTATAAATTTAAAAAGGAAAAAATATAGACATAAATTGAAAACCATTTGCAATTATGTTTTTTTTCTTTTTTAGTTTTTTTTCCTTCATATTTATAATTTTTTTATATGCCTAACAAACGTTAACTATCACTTAAATATGGTAATTTGTCATGTTGAATCAAGCTCATATCATATCATTTCGTATTGTATTTGTGTGAAATTCAGTCAATTTGAACAAGACTTGTCAAGCTTTCTTGTGAAAATAGTTAAACCCGAATCCATTCGCTAAATTATATTATAATATATCACCCAATCCATTGACTTATTAAGAATATATAAAAAAATTCAAAATTCAAAATTGACATATCCTTAAATAATAAAATGATTTTTAAAAAAAAAATTGCTAATAGACTTATTTGTTTTTTTTTATAATTATTTTAAAAAAATTAAATTTGAAAAAAAAATACATTAAGTATTTTTAATATTATAAAACTTACATAATTACACAATATCCCTCCTTAATGAGTGTGACAGTCTAGACCATCTCCATGTAGATATTGTCCACTTTGGGCCTGGGGAATCCTCTTACAACCCAGCCCTTACGGGTTTAAAACGCGTCTACAAGGGAAAGATATCCACACGCTTATAAGTCATGCTTCGTTCCCCTTTCCAACTGATATGGGATCTCACAATCCTCCCTCCTTGGGGTCCAGTGTCCTCGCTGGCACACCGATCTGGGTCCAGCTTTGATACTATCATTGACAGCCCAGACCACCCGCATGTAGATATTGTCCGCTTTGGGCCTGCGGAATCCTCTTACAACCCAGCCTTCACGGGTTTAAAATGCGTCTACAAGAGAAAGGTATCCACAAGCTTATAAGTCATGCTTCATTCTCCTTTCCAACCGATGTGGGATCTCACAATAAGTCTAATGGGTTTATCATGTATTACTGTATTTGTAACAGCCCAGTCTACCTGTATGAGATATTGTTTGTCAGGATCCGTCCAAGATCCCTCACTGGAACCCTAGATAAGCCCTGATCCCAGCAAAACCTTACCGGACCTTCCAATGGAAAATCTGACAGAACCTCCCCTAAGGGTTGGACTTACCACAAATTCCCTGCACTGAAAACACACTTCTATATATATACCGCCTTATTCCTCTACTTTACTACAATTTAATTCCATAATAATCAGCACTTCCATAAATTAAACAGGGAACTAATGCAGTATTTAATAAAATATATCCAATACAGTATACAGAGTATCATAAGGTACAATTCAGTATGAAAGTTATGCAACAAGAGATGAAAAGAAATATTACAATAGAAATAATGAAAAGAAAGAGAACTCTTCGAGATACGACAGCAACGAAGGTCAAGCTCGCTTCGGGTGAACGTCTACCAATCCTTGTACCTAGGGAAATGGATTTAAGAAATATAAGATGCTAATCATCTCAGTGAGTGACCCTGTCTACTATAAAATTATAATAGTAATAATAATTATAGTACACTTGTCAGGACCCGTCCAGAATTCCTTCCCCGGAACCCTAGACAAGCCCTGATCCCAGGGAAACCCTACCTGACCCTCCAACGGAAAATCCGGCAGAGCCTCCCCTAAGGGATTTACTTACCACAAACTACCTGCACTGAAAACACACTTCTATAAACATCCCCTTATTCCTCCCACAAACTACAAATTGGTTCCACAAATTTCAGCACTTCAGAATAAAACAACAGCAGCAACCCAGTGCATAAAACAACTACACGTCCAATACAGTATACAAAGCATTATACAGCAAATGTGGAATTTATAAAATGACAGATAAAGAAGCAATACAAGATAGAGAGGAAAAAGGGAAGAAAAACTTCTTGAACCTTCGGCAACGAACTGAGACGTCGGGCTCGCCCCGGATAGTCAACGTCTCCAACCTGGACCTAGGGGAACGAAATTTAAGAGTGTGAGATGCTAATCATCTCAGTGAGTGACCCTATCTACTATACAATATAATACCACAGTAATACAGTAGATAGATAATAATTAAATGGGAAAATAATAATTTCTCTCAAAACCCTTACAATTCTCTCAGTTGGAAAAGTTCCCCTTTTAAAACATTTTCACAAAACCCTTATACGTACTTCCCAAAAACCAAGGAACCAACAATTTAATAAACAACAAATAAATAAATAAATACCCCAAATATCAATAAACTGCAATAAATTATAATAAATAATTTTAGAACACCTTTGGGGTTTAAAACATTATTTGCAATTTATACCGACGCACCACACCATATATCGGTGATGCTGTAACACCCCGTCCCGAATCGCACCGGAATCCGTGCACGTTGACCGAGGTTGACCGTTGACCGAAGGGGTCAAAGTTGACTTTTTGACTCGGTGGGAATTTCGAGTTGACCAGGGTACCGTGGCGAAGTGCATGACGCCCTGAGTTCATAGACTAGTAGCACGTCGAAAACGGAGCTACGGTTTGAAAGTTATGGGCAAAACAAGTTGAAGTGTAAACTGTCTAAAAGGTGCCGGGAGTTGACTTTTTCTTGTGATGTAATTGTGAGTTGACTCTTGTATGGTTGTAAAGTACTCGTCGATACGAGTTCATAGACTAGCGGCACGCTTAAATCGGACATCCGGTTAAAAAGTTATGGACGTTTGAAGTTTACCGGATACCGTATTATTTTAATGTTTTTGGGTCGTGAACAGTGAAATGCCACGTGTCAGCTTCTGAGTGGTCCACGTGGCATGAACAGTGTCACGCAGGGTTTTAATTTTGAAAAACTCTTGGGGAAGAGAGAGAAAGAGAGAGAAGAGAGAGAAAGAGAGAGAGGAGAGAGAAAGAGAGAAAGAGGACCCGCCGGCCGCCGGTCATTTTCACGTTTTTCCGGCCTAGTTACTGTACACGCGCCGGCCAGCCAGATTGCCCACCTCATTTCCGGCAAAACCTCCAAATTTCACGGCGAACGGCCGCCGGACGCGCCCGGATCGGACGTCCGAAGTTTGGCGGCGATTTTTCCCCTCCACCGCCGGCCACCGCGAATCGGCACTGTTCCGGCCATTTTCCGGCCACACGCGCCTGACAGCCTTGATCCTCTCCTCAAGTCCGGCCTACCCACCAAAAATCACGGCCATCGGACCACCGACGCGCCGGGATCGGAGCGTTTTCCCGCGAGGGGTCGAAAATCTTCAAACGGTGATTTCTCCGCCGTCCGACCTCCGTTTTGCTCACCGTCGGTCCCGTTGGATTGCTCTCCTCACGATCTACAAATCTGCAAAATTTCACAGCAAACGGCCACCGTCGGAAATTACTGTTCCGGCGACGGTTGCCGGTGACGTGGCGGCCCGCCGGAAATTACTGTTCCGGCGAGTACCCCGAAAATTCCGGCCAGCTCCAGTCCGCAGTGTTCGACCTCCTGAACCCAAATCCGACTTCCGTTTCCACCAATTCGCGACGGTTTGGGAGAATTGCGGAGCCGAAACCCGAAAAACTTCCTGATAAAATTCCGACCCCGTCGGGTACGATCATCGGAAATTAAGACCGGATCTGTGATTAGCATCACTCGAGCTTCGATTCGGTATATAATTCGTAAATTTTAGTTATCGTTTGGTGTTCGCTCCTCGGGTACCCATTTGGGGATTACCCGAATAAAATATTAATATTTGTGGTTTTGGTACTGTGGATGTTTTAGGTGCACGTGCAAGTAGCGGAGTCGATCCTGCGGAGGATCTTGATTGAGATACGTGCACAAGGTGAGTGACCCACCTTCAAATTAATTTTGGGAATTTAATTGGTGAATATATAATGTGTGATTTAAATATTTGGAATTTAATTTCTATGTGCCAAATATTTATTGGATTTATTGTGGAATTATTTATGAATTTATTGGATTTAAGAAAATGCGAATTCTACAAATTTATGCCGTGTGGAATTATTTTATGGTTTTGAGGATTTTGAAATTGGTGTGGTTTTAATGGTAAATTGGGCACGATTTGATTTTCAAATATTTCAAGGAAAATATTTGGTTATGTTGGTGATTTCAATTTTTATGAAATATGCCCATAAAATATTATGGGATTTGATTATGATATTTCGAGAAATTATTTATGCTTGGAAAAAATGTGGATATTTGAATTGATGGATTTGGGAGTTGGTGGATTTGAAAATCATGGAGGAATTTATGGTATGGATTATAAGGAAATTGTGGAGAATTTCCCGGTTCAAGCGGATGGATTATGCCCGCTATGCTTATGAAAAATGTGAAATTTGTTTTATGATTTAAATTTATGGATTTTATAATTTTTAGATGCACCGTGCACGTACTGGTGTTCTGATTATGTGATATGGTATATGTGCTATGGTTAGTGTGCACACGGTTGTGATTAGCGCGCATGTGGGTGTGATTAGCGCGCAGGTGATGTGATTAGCGCGCAGGTGGGTGTGAGTAGCGCGCGGTTGATATTATGAGGGTGTCCTGTGGATGCCATCGGAGAGGGCGGCCACCCCCCATTGGCCGGGACACCAGGTTAGCAGCGGCGCAGTGGGACGCCACGCGACCGTATGCCGGTTTCTTTCTATAACCTCCTGTCTGGCGGTACCTTGGGACGCTGGGTACTGTTGGCGCCACTGGTATATAGTGGGTGCATCAAATGATTTTCAGAACTGTGTTTTAAAAATAAAATGTTTGGAAACTGAATTGGAATTAAAAATATAATTGTTACCGCTTCTGGTATTTAATTGATATCTTGGTTTTCGGGAAATATGATTAAAGGGTTTTGTGAAAATGTTTTAAAAGGGGAACCTTTCCAACTGAGAGAATTGTAAGGGTTTTGAGAGACATTATTATTTCCAAATAATTATTATTTATATACCTATTACCGTGGTATGATAGTGTAGAGTAGTAGGGTCGCTCACTGAGATGATTAGCATCTCACACTCTTAAATTCCGTTCCTCTAGGTACCAGGTTGTCGGTGTTCACTCGGAGCGGACTTGATCTTCCTCGCTGTATTTGTTCGCGCAGTACCTTGTTCTTCTTTTACTGCAGTTGTAATATTTCTTTCACTTTTGCTGTATTCTATATTTTGTAGTACTTCATAAAGCTCTGTATACTGTATGGGACACTTAAGTATTTGTATTGCACTGGATTACTGTATTTTTATTTTGGAGTGCTGAAATTTGTGGAACCAGTTCGTAGTACTGTGGGAGGAATAAGGGAACAATTATAGAAGTGTGTTTTCAGTGCAGGAAATTTTGTGGTAAGTCCATCCCTTAGGGGAGGTTCTGCCGGATCTTCCACAGAAGGGTCCGGTAGGGTTTCCCTGGGATCAGGGCTTGTCTAGGGTTCCGGTGGGGAACTTTAGACGGGTCCTGACAGTTGGTATCAGAGCATAGGTTCTTGTAATCCTAAGGGACTGTGCATTGCTGTACAGCCCATCCGTAAATTCCTTCCTTTTGTAATCGTGCTTAAGTGTCCCTGTTTCTAAACTCTTGTTTGTTTCTTCAGTAATCGACTACGATGAGTCGGCGGGACACACGTAGAACTCGGGAACGCTCGGCTGAGAGTTCCGGGAGTCGATCAAGCCTTAGAGATCTGGTCTCTCAGCTAACTAGAGCCTTAGGAGGTTCAAGCTCTAGTAACCGATCCGTGGATCAGGCTCGACGTTTAGGAGCCGTGGAGTTCGATGGAAGCCAAGGCCCAGCTGCAGCCTTGAAGTGGCTATCCAGCATGGAGAAAATCTTGGAAGAGGGGATGCAGTGCCCCGATGAGGATATGGTGAGGATTTCTGGGTTCATGTTAGAGGGAGACGCCCGGAAGTGGTGGCAAATGGAGAAGACCCGCAGAAGGCATACGTGGGACCAGTTCAAGATTGCCTTCTCTACTGAGTTCTGTCCTCCTGCCTACCGTGAGGCGAGAAGGAGAGAGTTCGAGGGACTGCGCCAGGGAAACATGACGGTGACAGAGTACGAGAGGAGGTTCCGGGAGCTGTCAGAGTTCTGCATGCACTTGATTCCCGACGATCACGCGAAGAAGGTGAGGTTCATAGACGAGTTGAACGAGAGCATCGGCTACACCCTTTCTGGGTCAGTACACCCCACCTATCAGTCCGCCAGGGATGCAGCACTCGAGCTAGAGAGACAGGCGGAGATACACAGACTCTCGAGGCGCAGACCGTTCGAAGGTTCGTACAGCGGGGTACCTCGACAGGGGGCATCTAAGAAGAGTCATAGTTCAGGCTCAGACAGTGGTGGGTTCAGCCCTCGAGGCAGATTTCAGAGGAGAGGCGGCTATCGTATGCCCCAACCAGCGCGCCATTCCATCAGCGGCGGCACGAGCTCATATCAGCACTCTGGGTTTAGCCCCAAGCCATTCTGCAGACGTTGCAATAGAGCACACCATGGGATTTGCCAGTTTGAGGGTGTGTGCTTTCAGTGTGGACAGGCGGGACATATTAAGAGAAATTGCCCTTATGGAGAGGCGGGAGTGTTAGGGGCGAGCCCACCATCACATCAGGCCAGTGGATCGCGGGGTCAGAGTTCCCGAGGGAGTTATGCAGTAGGAGGTTCATCGGGATCAGTCCCACAGCCTGTTGGACCGAGCAGGGGTAGAGGACGGAGGCCCCAGCAGACAGGGCAGGGTCGAGTGTTTGCGATGACGCAGCAGGAGGCCCTAGCTACACCGGACGTCGTGGCAGGTACGTTGAATATATTCGGTAATGATGCATTAGTACTTATAGACCCGGGAGCAACACATTCATTCATCTCCAAGGAATTCGTCACTCGGGTCGGTATGACCCCTACTCCTTTAGAATGTCTAGTAGAGATAGCCACTCCTGCAGGAGAATCCTTGTGGCCTAGCCAGTTAATCAAGGAATGTTTCTTCTGCATCGAAGATCAAGTGATGGAGGTGGACTTGATCCTGTTGGATCTGTCCGGACTTGATGTAATTTTGGGCATGGAATGGTTGGCAAGGAACCATGCATCTGTAGACTGTTTCAGCAAGGAAGTTACATTCAGGAGGCCAGGGTTGCCAGAAGTAGTATTCCGTGGAGGAGTTGGAAGGCCCTTACCGAGGTTGATATCTACCCTTACCGCCAAGAAGCTACTGAATAAAGGTTGCCAGGGGTAATTGGCTCATGTGATAGATACCCGAGTAAGTGGGGTCAGGTTGGAAGACATGCCCGTTGTGAGGGATTTCCCGGACGTGTTTCCTGAGGAGTTACCAGGATTGCCTCCGGAAAGGGAAGTTGACTTTCCCATTGAATTGATTCCAGGCACCGTGCCTATTTCTCTACCACCGTATCGGATGGCTCCAGCGGAGTTAAGGGAGCTAAAGGTCCAGTTGCAAGATTTGGTAGATAAGGGGTTTATTAGACCAAGTATATCGCCGTGGGGAGCCCCAGTTTTGTTTGTAAAGAAAAAGGATGGTAGTCTAAGGCTGTGTATAGACTACCGACAACTTAATAAGGTCACCATTCCTAATCGCTATCCGTTGCCAAGGATAGATGATCTATTCGACCAACTCCAAGGTGCCAAGGTGTTCTCCAAGATCGACTTGAGGTCGGGATACCATCAGTTAAGGATCCGAGAGTCGGACATTCCTAAGACTGCCTTTAGGACGAGGTACGGACATTATGAATTCCTAGTGATGTCGTTCGGACTCACCAATGCCCCAGCAGCTTTCATGGACTTGATGAATAGGGTGTTTCGTCCGTACTTGGATCATTTTGTCATTGTATTTATCGATGACATTCTGATCTATTCAAGGAGCCAAGAAGAGCACGTGAGGCATTTGAAGAGAGTGCTCCAAACTCTAAGGCAGCATCAGCTATATGCTAAATTCGACAAGTGTGAATTCTGGTTGAATCAAGTGGGTTTTCTCGGACATATCGTGTCGGCAGAAGGTATCTATGTGGACCCTGATAAGGTAAAGGCAGTGTTGAGTTGGGAGCGCCCTACCACTGTGAGGGAGGTACGAAGTTTTCTTGGATTAGCGGGTTACTACCGTCGTTTTATTGAAGGGTTTTCAAGGACTGCCGGGCCGCTTCATAGATTGACCCGAAAGAATGTTGAATTTAGTTGGACGGACAGGTGTGAACAGAGTTTTCAGGAGTTGAAGCAAAAGTTGACATCCGCACCTGTTTTAACTTTACCTGATGGGAATGAAGGTTTTGAAGTTTATTGTGATGCATCCCATCAAGGGTTGGGTTGCGTGCTAATGCAGAATCAAAGGGTGGTAGCGTATGCATCTCGGCAATTGAAGCAGCACGAACAGAATTACCCTACGCACGACTTAGAATTGGCGGCGGTAGTCTTTGCTCTAAAGAAGTGGAGGCACTACTTGTATGGGGCCACGTGCCAAATCTATACCGACCACAAGAGCCTCAAGTATATTTTCACTCAGAAGGAGTTAAATATGAGGCAAAGGCGATGGATGGAGTTGTTAAAGGATTATGACTGTGTGATTGACTATCACCCG
Organism: Ziziphus jujuba; assembly: GCF_031755915.1. Taxonomy (NCBI): domain Eukaryota; kingdom Viridiplantae; phylum Streptophyta; class Magnoliopsida; order Rosales; family Rhamnaceae; genus Ziziphus; species Ziziphus jujuba. The sequence goes on along the minus strand of NC_083389.1, from coordinate 15,094,537 downwards.
GGTAAGGCGAATGTAGTGGCAGATGCTTTGAGTAGGAAGGCTACTGGATCCCTTGCTCACATCCAAGTCATCCAACTACCTCTCATGGTGGAGTTGAAGAAGATGGGGGTGTTAATGCATATGCATCCTTCAGGAGTTCTCATGGCTAGCTTCCAGGTACGACCGGTGTTGGTGGATCGTATAGTAGAGACCCAAATGGAAGATCCTAAGTTGAGGACAATTAAGGGCAAGGTACAAGAAGGTCTTGATCCGGAATTTTCCATAAGGAGGGATGGAGCCCTCGTGAATAAAGGACGACTTTGCGTTCCGGATATCCCAGGACTCAAGAAGGAGATTTTGGAGGAGGCGCATAGCTCGATGTATGCGATGCATCCTGGGAGTACCAAGATGTATCGGACGCTTGTTAAGTATTATTGGTGGATTGGTATGAAGAGAGAAGTGGCAGACTTTGTATCAAAGTGTTTGATTTGTCAACAAGTGAAAGCAGAAAGACAGAAGCCTTCGGGACTACTCCAACCTTTACCGATTCCCGTGTGGAAGTGGGAAGAACTCAACATGGACTTCGTATTCAAGCTTCCTTCCACACCTAGAAGGTACGACGGCATTTGGGTAATCATTGATCGTCTCACCAAGTCGGCACACTTCCTACCGGTACGAGAACGTTTTTCGCCCGAGAAGTTAGCCCAGTTGTTCGTGCAACGCATTGTAAGTCTTCATGGAGTACCGTTAGCCATCGTCTCCGATCGAGATCCGCGCTTTACTTCACGACTATGGCGGAAGTTGGCTGATGCACTAGGAGCAAGACTTAACTACAGCACCGCTTTTCACCCACAATCTGATGGACAAGCAGAGCGCACAATCCAGACATTAGAAGACATGCTAAGGTCTTGCATTATGCAATTTAGCGGTAGCTGGGATGAACAACTGCCACTGATAGAGTTTGTCTACAACAACAGTTATCAAGCGAGTACTGGAATGTCCCCGTATGAAGCTTTATATGGGAGGCAGTGTCGGACACCTTTGTGTTGGAGTGAGGTAGGAGAAGAGAGGCTCCTTGCAACAACTAATGCGGTCGGATCTGAGTATTTAAGGATGACCTTGGACAAGGTGAAGATCATTAGGGATCGATTGAAGGTTGCCCAAGATAGACAGAAGAGTTACGCCGATGTGCGTAGAAAGGATTTGGAATTTGAGGTAGGAGATTGGGTATTCCTAAAACTATCTCCATGGAAAGGAGTAGTACGTTTTGGACGACGAGGTAAGTTGGGTCCTCGTTATATTGGGCCTTACGAGGTTACGGAGAGGATTGGCCCGGTGGCGTATAGGTTGGCGTTACCGGAAGAGCTAGCTCGAGTACACAACGTGTTTCATGTGTCGATGCTACGGAAGTATATTGCAGACCCTTCGCACGTACTCGAGAGTCCGGATATAGAGATAAGGGAAGATCTTTCGTATGTGGAGCAGCCAGTACAAATTTTGGATCGCGAGGAACGCACGCTACGCAACAAGACTATTCCTCTAGTTAAGGTCTTATGGCGGAACCACTTGGTCGAGGAAGCAACGTGGGAACCCGAAGCACAGATGCGTGAGCAGTACCCGTATCTGTTCCAGTGACGTGCGGAAATTTCGAGGACGAAATTTTTGTAAGGGGGGAAGGCTGTAACACCCCGTCCCGAATCGCACCGGAATCCGTGCACGTTGACCGAGGTTGACCGTTGACCGAAGGGGTCAAAGTTGACTTTTTGACTCGGTGGGAATTTCGAGTTGACCAGGGTACCGTGGCGAAGTGCATGACGCCCTGAGTTCATAGACTAGTAGCACGTCGAAAACGGAGCTACGGTTTGAAAGTTATGGGCAAAACAAGTTGAAGTGTAAACTGTCTAAAAGGTGCCGGGAGTTGACTTTTTCTTGTGATGTAATTGTGAGTTGACTCTTGTATGGTTGTAAAGTACTCGTCGATACGAGTTCATAGACTAGCGGCACGCTTAAATCGGACATCCGGTTAAAAAGTTATGGACGTTTGAAGTTTACCGGATACCGTATTATTTTAATGTTTTTGGGTCGTGAACAGTGAAATGCCACGTGTCAGCTTCTGAGTGGTCCACGTGGCATGAACAGTGTCACGCAGGGTTTTAATTTTGAAAAACTCTCGGGGAAGAGAGAGAAAGAGAGAGAAGAGAGAGAAAGAGAGAGAGGAGAGAGAAAGAGAGAAAGAGGACCCGCCGGCCGCCGGTCATTTTCACGTTTTTCCGGCCTAGTTACTGTACACGCGCCGGCCAGCCAGATTTCCCACCTCATTTCCGGCAAAACCTCCAAATTTCACGGCGAACGGCCGCCGGACGCGCCCGGATCGGACGTCCGAAGTTTGGCGGCGATTTTTCCCCTCCACCGCCGGCCACCGCGAATCGGCACTGTTCCGGCCATTTTCCGGCCACACGCGCCTGACAGCCTTGATCCTCTCCTCAAGTCCGGCCTACCCACCAAAAATCACGGCCATCGGACCACCGACGCGCCGGGATCGGAGCGTTTTCCCGCGAGGGGTCGAAAATCTTCAAACGGTGATTTCTCCGCCGTCCGACCTCCGTTTTGCTCACCGTCGGTCCCGTTGGATTGCTCTCTTCACGATCTACAAATCTGCAAAATTTCACAGCAAACGGCCACCGTCGGAAATTACTGTTCCGGCGACGGTTGCCGGTGACGTGGCGGCCCGCCGGAAATTACTGTTCCGGCGAGTACCCCGAAAATTCCGGCCAGCTCCAGTCCGCAGTGTTCGACCTCCTGAACCCAAATCCGACTTCCGTTTCCACCAATTCGCGACGGTTTGGGAGAATTGCGGAGCCGAAACCCGAAAAACTTCCTGATAAAATTCCGACCCCGTCGGGTACGATCATCGGAAATTAAGACCGGATCTGTGATTAGCATCACTCGAGCTTCGATTCGGTATATAATTCGTAAATTTTAGTTATCGTTTGGTGTTCGCTCCTCGGGTACCCATTTGGGGATTACCCGAATAAAATATTAATATTTGTGGTTTTGGTACTGTGGATGTTTTAGGTGCACGTGCAAGTAGCGGAGTCGATCCTGCGGAGGATCTTGATTGAGATACGTGCACAAGGTGAGTGACCCACCTTCAAATTAATTTTGGGAATTTAATTGGTGAATATATAATGTGTGATTTAAATATTTGGAATTTAATTTCTATGTGCCAAATATTTATTGGATTTATTGTGGAATTATTTATGAATTTATTGGATTTAAGAAAATGCGAATTCTACAAATTTATGCCGTGTGGAATTATTTTATGGTTTTGAGGATTTTGAAATTGGTGTGGTTTTAATGGTAAATTGGGCACGATTTGATTTTCAAATATTTCAAGGAAAATATTTGGTTATGTTGGTGATTTCAATTTTTATGAAATATGCCCATAAAATATTATGGGATTTGATTATGATATTTCGAGAAATTATTTATGCTTGGAAAAAATGTGGATATTTGAATTGATGGATTTGGGAGTTGGTGGATTTGAAAATCATGGAGGAATTTATGGTATGGATTATAAGGAAATTGTGGAGAATTTCCCGGTTCAAGCGGATGGATTATGCCCGCTATGCTTATGAAAAATGTGAAATTTGTTTTATGATTTAAATTTATGGATTTTATAATTTTTAGATGCACCGTGCACGTACTGGTGTTCTGATTATGTGATATGGTATATGTGCTATGGTTAGTGTGCACACGGTTGTGATTAGCGCGCATGTGGGTGTGATTAGCGCGCAGGTGATGTGATTAGCGCGCAGGTGGGTGTGAGTAGCGCGCGGTTGATATTATGAGGGTGTCCTGTGGATGCCATCGGAGAGGGCGGCCACCCCCCATTGGCCGGGACACCAGGTTAGCAGCGGCGCAGTGGGACGCCACGCGACCGTATGCCGGTTTCTTTCTATAACCTCCTGTCTGGCGGTACCTTGGGACGCTGGGTACTGTTGGCGCCACTGGTATATAGTGGGTGCATCAAATGATTTTCAGAACTGTGTTTTAAAAATAAAATGTTTGGAAACTGAATTGGAATTAAAAATATAATTGTTACCGCTTCTGGTATTTAATTGATATCTTGGTTTTCGGGAAATATGATTAAAGGGTTTTGTGAAAATGTTTTAAAAGGGGAACCTTTCCAACTGAGAGAATTGTAAGGGTTTTGAGAGACATTATTATTTCCAAATAATTATTATTTATATACCTATTACCGTGGTATGATAGTGTAGAGTAGTAGGGTCGCTCACTGAGATGATTAGCATCTCACACTCTTAAATTCCGTTCCTCTAGGTACCAGGTTGTCGGTGTTCACTCGGAGCGGACTTGATCTTCCTCGCTGTATTTGTTCGCGCAGTACCTTGTTCTTCTTTTACTGCAGTTGTAATATTTCTTTCACTTTTGCTGTATTCTATATTTTGTAGTACTTCATAAAGCTCTGTATACTGTATGGGACACTTAAGTATTTGTATTGCACTGGATTACTGTATTTTTATTTTGGAGTGCTGAAATTTGTGGAACCAGTTCGTAGTACTGTGGGAGGAATAAGGGAACAATTATAGAAGTGTGTTTTCAGTGCAGGAAATTTTGTGGTAAGTCCATCCCTTAGGGGAGGTTCTGCCGGATCTTCCACAGAAGGGTCCGGTAGGGTTTCCCTGGGATCAGGGCTTGTCTAGGGTTCCGGTGGGGAACTTTGGACGGGTCCTGACAGTTGGTATCAGAGCATAGGTTCTTGTAATCCTAAGGGACTGTGCATTGCTGTACAGCCCATCCGTAAATTCCTTCCTTTTGTAATCGTGCTTAAGTGTCCCTGTTTCTAAACTCTTGTTTGTTTCTTCAGTAATCGACTACGATGAGTCGGCGGGACACACGTAGAACTCGGGAACGCTCGGCTGAGAGTTCCGGGAGTCGATCAAGCCTTAGAGATCTGGTCTCTCAGCTAACTAGAGCCTTAGGAGGTTCAAGCTCTAGTAACCGATCCGTGGATCAGGCTCGACGTTTAGGAGCCGTGGAGTTCGATGGAAGCCAAGGCCCAGCTGCAGCCTTGAAGTGGCTATCCAGCATGGAGAAAATCTTGGAAGAGGGGATGCAGTGCCCCGATGAGGATATGGTGAGGATTTCTGGGTTCATGTTAGAGGGAGACGCCCGGAAGTGGTGGCAAATGGAGAAGACCCGCAGAAGGCATACGTGGGACCAGTTCAAGATTGCCTTCTCTACTGAGTTCTGTCCTCCTGCCTACCGTGAGGCGAGAAGGAGAGAGTTCGAGGGACTGCGCCAGGGAAACATGACGGTGACAGAGTACGAGAGGAGGTTCCGGGAGCTGTCAGAGTTCTGCATGCACTTGATTCCCGACGATCACGCGAAGAAGGTGAGGTTCATAGACGAGTTGAACGAGAGCATCGGCTACACCCTTTCTGGGTCAGTACACCCCACCTATCAGTCCGCCAGGGATGCAGCACTCGAGCTAGAGAGACAGGCGGAGATACACAGACTCTCGAGGCGCAGACCGTTCGAAGGTTCGTACAGCGGGGTACCTCGACAGGGGGCATCTAAGAAGAGTCATAGTTCAGGCTCAGACAGTGGTGGGTTCAGCCCTCGAGGCAGATTTCAGAGGAGAGGCGGCTATCGTATGCCCCAACCAGCGCGCCATTCCATCAGCGGCGGCACGAGCTCATATCAGCACTCTGGGTTTAGCCCCAAGCCATTCTGCAGACGTTGCAATAGAGCACACCATGGGATTTGCCAGTTTGAGGGTGTGTGCTTTCAGTGTGGACAGGCGGGACATATTAAGAGAAATTGCCCTTATGGAGAGGCGGGAGTGTTAGGGGCGAGCCCACCATCACATCAGGCCAGTGGATCGCGGGGTCAGAGTTCCCGAGGGAGTTATGCAGTAGGAGGTTCATCGGGATCAGTCCCACAGCCTGTTGGACCGAGCAGGGGTAGAGGACGGAGGCCCCAGCAGACAGGGCAGGGTCGAGTGTTTGCGATGACGCAGCAGGAGGCCCTAGCTACACCGGACGTCGTGGCAGGTACGTTGAATATATTCGGTAATGATGCATTAGTACTTATAGACCCGGGAGCAACACATTCATTCATCTCCAAGGAATTCGTCACTCGGGTCGGTATGACCCCTACTCCTTTAGAATGTCTAGTAGAGATAGCCACTCCTGCAGGAGAATCCTTGTGGCCTAGCCAGTTAATCAAGGAATGTTTCTTCTGCATCGAAGATCAAGTGATGGAGGTGGACTTGATCCTGTTGGATCTGTCCGGACTTGATGTAATTTTGGGCATGGAATGGTTGGCAAGGAACCATGCATCTGTAGACTGTTTCAGCAAGGAAGTTACATTCAGGAGGCCAGGGTTGCCAGAAGTAGTATTCCGTGGAGGAGTTGGAAGGCCCTTACCGAGGTTGATATCTACCCTTACCGCCAAGAAGCTACTGAATAAAGGTTGCCAGGGGTAATTGGCTCATGTGATAGATACCCGAGTAAGTGGGGTCAGGTTGGAAGACATGCCCGTTGTGAGGGATTTCCCGGACGTGTTTCCTGAGGAGTTACCAGGATTGCCTCCGGAAAGGGAAGTTGACTTTCCCATTGAATTGATTCCAGGCACCGTGCCTATTTCTCTACCACCGTATCGGATGGCTCCAGCGGAGTTAAGGGAGCTAAAGGTCCAGTTGCAAGATTTGGTAGATAAGGGGTTTATTAGACCAAGTATATCGCCGTGGGGAGCCCCAGTTTTGTTTGTAAAGAAAAAGGATGGTAGTCTAAGGCTGTGTATAGACTACCGACAACTTAATAAGGTCACCATTCCTAATCGCTATCCGTTGCCAAGGATAGATGATCTATTCGACCAACTCCAAGGTGCCAAGGTGTTCTCCAAGATCGACTTGAGGTCGGGATACCATCAGTTAAGGATCCGAGAGTCGGACATTCCTAAGACTGCCTTTAGGACGAGGTACGGACATTATGAATTCCTAGTGATGTCGTTCGGACTCACCAATGCCCCAGCAGCTTTCATGGACTTGATGAATAGGGTGTTTCGTCCGTACTTGGATCATTTTGTCATTGTATTTATCGATGACATTCTGATCTATTCAAGGAGCCAAGAAGAGCACGTGAGGCATTTGAAGAGAGTGCTCCAAACTCTAAGGCAGCATCAGCTATATGCTAAATTCGACAAGTGTGAATTCTGGTTGAATCAAGTGGGTTTTCTCGGACATATCGTGTCGGCAGAAGGTATCTATGTGGACCCTGATAAGGTAAAGGCAGTGTTGAGTTGGGAGCGCCCTACCACTGTGAGGGAGGTACGAAGTTTTCTTGGATTAGCGGGTTACTACCGTCGTTTTATTGAAGGGTTTTCAAGGACTGCCGGGCCGCTTCATAGATTGACCCGAAAGAATGTTGAATTTAGTTGGACGGACAGGTGTGAACAGAGTTTTCAGGAGTTGAAGCAAAAGTTGACATCCGCACCTGTTTTAACTTTACCTGATGGGAATGAAGGTTTTGAAGTTTATTGTGATGCATCCCATCAAGGGTTGGGTTGCGTGCTAATGCAGAATCAAAGGGTGGTAGTGTATGCATCTCGGCAATTGAAGCAGCACGAACAGAATTACCCTACGCACGACTTAGAATTGGCGGCGGTAGTCTTTGCTCTAAAGAAGTGGAGGCACTACTTGTATGGGGCCACGTGCCAAATCTATACCGACCACAAGAGCCTCAAGTATATTTTCACTCAGAAGGAGTTAAATATGAGGCAAAGGCGATGGATGGAGTTGTTAAAGGATTATGACTGTGTGATTGACTATCACCCGGGTAAGGCGAATGTAGTGGCAGATGCTTTGAGTAGGAAGGCTACTGGATCCCTTGCTCACATCCAAGTCATCCAACTACCTCTCATGGTGGAGTTGAAGAAGATGGGGGTGTTAATGCATATGCATCCTTCAGGAGTTCTCATGGCTAGCTTCCAGGTACGACCGGTGTTGGTGGATCGTATAGTAGAGACCCAAATGGAAGATCCTAAGTTGAGGACAATTAAGGGCAAGGTACAAGAAGGTCTTGATCCGGAATTTTCCATAAGGAGGGATGGAGCCCTCGTGAATAAAGGACGACTTTGCGTTCCGGATATCCCAGGACTCAAGAAGGAGATTTTGGAGGAGGCGCATAGCTCGATGTATGCGATGCATCCTGGGAGTACCAAGATGTATCGGACGCTTGTTAAGTATTATTGGTGGATTGGTATGAAGAGAGAAGTGGCAGACTTTGTATCAAAGTGTTTGATTTGTCAACAAGTGAAAGCAGAAAGACAGAAGCCTTCGGGACTACTCCAACCTTTACCGATTCCCGTGTGGAAGTGGGAAGAACTCAACATGGACTTCGTATTCAAGCTTCCTTCCACACCTAGAAGGTACGACGGCATTTGGGTAATCATTGATCGTCTCACCAAGTCGGCACACTTCCTACCGGTACGAGAACGTTTTTCGCCCGAGAAGTTAGCCCAGTTGTTCGTGCAACGCATTGTAAGTCTTCATGGAGTACCGTTAGCCATCGTCTCCGATCGAGATCCGCGCTTTACTTCACGACTATGGCGGAAGTTGGCTGATGCACTAGGAGCAAGACTTAACTACAGCACCGCTTTTCACCCACAATCTGATGGACAAGCAGAGCGCACAATCCAGACATTAGAAGACATGCTAAGGTCTTGCATTATGCAATTTAGCGGTAGCTGGGATGAACAACTGCCACTGATAGAGTTTGTCTACAACAACAGTTATCAAGCGAGTACTGGAATGTCCCCGTATGAAGCTTTATATGGGAGGCAGTGTCGGACACCTTTGTGTTGGAGTGAGGTAGGAGAAGAGAGGCTCCTTGCAACAACTAATGCGGTCGGATCTGAGTATTTAAGGATGACCTTGGACAAGGTGAAGATCATTAGGGATCGATTGAAGGTTGCCCAAGATAGACAGAAGAGTTACGCCGATGTGCGTAGAAAGGATTTGGAATTTGAGGTAGGAGATTGGGTATTCCTAAAACTATCTCCATGGAAAGGAGTAGTACGTTTTGGACGACGAGGTAAGTTGGGTCCTCGTTATATTGGGCCTTACGAGGTTACGGAGAGGATTGGCCCGGTGGCGTATAGGTTGGCGTTACCGGAAGAGCTAGCTCGAGTACACAACGTGTTTCATGTGTCGATGCTACGGAAGTATATTGCAGACCCTTCGCACGTACTCGAGAGTCCGGATATAGAGATAAGGGAAGATCTTTCGTATGTGGAGCAGCCAGTACAAATTTTGGATTGCGAGGAACGCACGCTACGCAACAAGACTATTCCTCTAGTTAAGGTCTTATGGCGGAACCACTTGGTCGAGGAAGCAACGTGGGAACCCGAAGCACAGATGCGTGAGCAGTACCCGTATCTGTTCCAGTGACGTGCGGAAATTTCGAGGACGAAATTTTTGTAAGGGGGGAAGGCTGTAACACCCCGTCCCGAATCGCACCGGAATCCGTGCACGTTGACCGAGGTTGACCGTTGACCGAAGGGGTCAAAGTTGACTTTTTGACTCGGTGGGAATTTCGAGTTGACCAGGGTACCGTGGCGAAGTGCATGACGCCCTGAGTTCATAGACTAGTAGCACGTCGAAAACGGAGCTACGGTTTGAAAGTTATGGGCAAAACAAGTTGAAGTGTAAACTGTCTAAAAGGTGCCGGGAGTTGACTTTTTCTTGTGATGTAATTGTGAGTTGACTCTTGTATGGTTGTAAAGTACTCGTCGATACGAGTTCATAGACTAGCGGCACGCTTAAATCGGACATCCGGTTAAAAAGTTATGGACGTTTGAAGTTTACCGGATACCGTATTATTTTAATGTTTTTGGGTCGTGAACAGTGAAATGCCACGTGTCAGCTTCTGAGTGGTCCACGTGGCATGAACAGTGTCACGCAGGGTTTTAATTTTGAAAAACTCTCGGGGAAGAGAGAGAAAGAGAGAGAAGAGAGAGAAAGAGAGAGAGGAGAGAGAAAGAGAGAAAGAGGACCCGCCGGCCGCCGGTCATTTTCACGTTTTTCCGGCCTAGTTACTGTACACGCGCCGGCCAGCCAGATTTCCCACCTCATTTCCGGCAAAACCTCCAAATTTCACGGCGAACGGCCGCCGGACGCGCCCGGATCGGACGTCCGAAGTTTGGCGGCGATTTTTCCCCTCCACCGCCGGCCACCGCGAATCGGCACTGTTCCGGCCATTTTCCGGCCACACGCGCCTGACAGCCTTGATCCTCTCCTCAAGTCCGGCCTACCCACCAAAAATCACGGCCATCGGACCACCGACGCGCCGGGATCGGAGCGTTTTCCCGCGAGGGGTCGAAAATCTTCAAACGGTGATTTCTCCGCCGTCCGACCTCCGTTTTGCTCACCGTCGGTCCCGTTGGATTGCTCTCCTCACGATCTACAAATCTGCAAAATTTCACAGCAAACGGCCACCGTCGGAAATTACTGTTCCGGCGACGGTTGCCGGTGACGTGGCGGCCCGCCGGAAATTACTGTTCCGGCGAGTACCCCGAAAATTCCGGCCAGCTCCAGTCCGCAGTGTTCGACCTCCTGAACCCAAATCCGACTTCCGTTTCCACCAATTCGCGACGGTTTGGGAGAATTGCGGAGCCGAAACCCGAAAAACTTCCTGATAAAATTCCGACCCCGTCGGGTACGATCATCGGAAATTAAGACCGGATCTGTGATTAGCATCACTCGAGCTTCGATTCGGTATATAATTCGTAAATTTTAGTTATCGTTTGGTGTTCGCTCCTCGGGTACCCATTTGGGGATTACCCGAATAAAATATTAATATTTGTGGTTTTGGTACTGTGGATGTTTTAGGTGCACGTGCAAGTAGCGGAGTCGATCCTGCGGAGGATCTTGATTGAGATACGTGCACAAGGTGAGTGACCCACCTTCAAATTAATTTTGGGAATTTAATTGGTGAATATATAATGTGTGATTTAAATATTTGGAATTTAATTTCTATGTGCCAAATATTTATTGGATTTATTGTGGAATTATTTATGAATTTATTGGATTTAAGAAAATGCGAATTCTACAAATTTATGCCGTGTGGAATTATTTTATGGTTTTGAGGATTTTGAAATTGGTGTGGTTTTAATGGTAAATTGGGCACGATTTGATTTTCAAATATTTCAAGGAAAATATTTGGTTATGTTGGTGATTTCAATTTTTATGAAATATGCCCATAAAATATTATGGGATTTGATTATGATATTTCGAGAAATTATTTATGCTTGGAAAAAATGTGGATATTTGAATTGATGGATTTGGGAGTTGGTGGATTTGAAAATCATGGAGGAATTTATGGTATGGATTATAAGGAAATTGTGGAGAATTTCCCGGTTCAAGCGGATGGATTATGCCCGCTATGCTTATGAAAAATGTGAAATTTGTTTTATGATTTAAATTTATGGATTTTATAATTTTTAGATGCACCGTGCACGTACTGGTGTTCTGATTATGTGATATGGTATATGTGCTATGGTTAGTGTGCACACGGTTGTGATTAGCGCGCATGTGGGTGTGATTAGCGCGCAGGTGATGTGATTAGCGCGCAGGTGGGTGTGAGTAGCGCGCGGTTGATATTATGAGGGTGTCCTGTGGATGCCATCGGAGAGGGCGGCCACCCCCCATTGGCCGGGACACCAGGTTAGCAGCGGCGCAGTGGGACGCCACGCGACCGTATGCCGGTTTCTTTCTATAACCTCCTGTCTGGCGGTACCTTGGGACGCTGGGTACTGTTGGCGCCACTGGTATATAGTGGGTGCATCAAATGATTTTCAGAACTGTGTTTTAAAAATAAAATGTTTGGAAACTGAATTGGAATTAAAAATATAATTGTTACCGCTTCTGGTATTTAATTGATGTCTTGGTTTTCGGGAAATATGATTAAAGGGTTTTGTGAAAATGTTTTAAAAGGGGAACCTTTCCAACTGAGAGAATTGTAAGGGTTTTGAGAGACATTATTATTTCCAAATAATTATTATTTATATACCTATTACCGTGGTATGATAGTGTAGAGTAGTAGGGTCGCTCACTGAGATGATTAGCATCTCACACTCTTAAATTCCGTTCCTCTAGGTACCAGGTTGTCGGTGTTCACTCGGAGCGGACTTGATCTTCCTCGCTGTATTTGTTCGCGCAGTACCTTGTTCTTCTTTTACTGCAGTTGTAATATTTCTTTCACTTTTGCTGTATTCTATATTTTGTAGTACTTCATAAAGCTCTGTATACTGTATGGGACACTTAAGTATTTGTATTGCACTGGATTACTGTATTTTTATTTTGGAGTGCTGAAATTTGTGGAACCAGTTCGTAGTACTGTGGGAGGAATAAGGGAACAATTATAGAAGTGTGTTTTCAGTGCAGGAAATTTTGTGGTAAGTCCATCCCTTAGGGGAGGTTCTGCCGGATCTTCCACAGAAGGGTCCGGTAGGGTTTCCCTGGGATCAGGGCTTGTCTAGGGTTCCGGTGGGGAACTTTGGACGGGTCCTGACAGATGCCCTCCGATACCCAGCATCCTGAGCACCGACTGGCGGGGGGGTTAAAGAGAGAAACCTGCAACGGTCACTTCGGCGTCCCGACAGTACCGCTGCTAAAACCATCAACCCGGCCAAGGAGGGGGGCGGCTGTGCACAACAATAACCTTGCCTGCCCACGGTCCAATGGCAACTCACGGGTGAAGTAAACCGTGCGCTAAACCACATAATAACCGCGCACTACCACGTGTCCATACACCATACACCAGAACACCAATACTGTATGAGTGCGTCTAAAAATAAACAATAATAACCAACCGTACCGTTTTCCAAAATTACCGTGGGAAGTATACCAAATTTTCACAAAACACCATCCCACATATTTTTATTTAATAACCCGGTACGAAACATTGATAACCAACAAACCACAATTTTCTCGAAGTATGAGATGCAACCATAAAAATACCGCGGGCATAATTTTATAAAATTTAAACAATTATTTTCGTAAAATATTTAACCCAATTATGCCCGAAAAATTAATACTGAAACCCACGTACAAATACCACCGAAATACACTTTGCTCATGTATAATAAATAAATTAAACCACAATAAAACCATAATTAAATCACACCACATGAGCATAATTGAAATACCAATTAAATATAATTAATTGCCCAAAAATGATATAAAATCCAGACACAAACAATTAATGAAAATACTTGCTCATGTGTAATAAATACCATTTAATCACAATAAAATAATAATCGGGAATTTCTAATGACTCCAAAATTTCATTTAGCACCAATAGTAAATATATATATAAAATAATATTTTTCCCGATTATATTTAAAATACGCCACATGAGCACAATTTTACAGACATCAAATTAATACCACATAAATACAATTAATTACCCCAAAAATATTTTTAAAAGTGGGTCACTCACCTGGAGCACGCAATTAACCCACGATCCACTACGGGATCAATTCTACGACTCACCGGTGCTCCTAGAATAAAATTCACAGACAGTCAAATAAATTAATATTTTAATCGAATAAATAATACCCGGTACCCGGGGGGTCAAAACACAAACGTTAACCAAAATAGGCGAATGATATACTGAATCGAAGCTCGTGGGACGAGGATCACCAATCCGGTCTCCATCGACCCCAATTCCGCTGGAGGTGGCCGGAATTTGGTCGGGAAGCTTCGGCCGGTTTTAATCTTGAGGGATCTTTCAAACGGTGGGGATTTTGGGCAAACTAACCCCGGAAATGGACTCAGAGGGGTCGAAAATAGTGGGATAGAGGTATGGGACGGGCTGGGTTGGTCGGAAACGGCGAGAATCGCCGGAAAAATTTCACCTCACCGCCGCGACTTCGCCGGCCCGATCTGGGCGCGTCCGGCGGCGGCTGGCCGGGAAACTTGGTGGCCGAGGTCGCGAGGTGGCGGGCTACACCGGTGGCCGGCGCGTGTAGCATTCTGGGGATTGAAATCCGGCGAAACACCGGTTAAACAGGGAGAGGGAGAGAGTCAAAGGAGAGAGAAAGGGAGAAAAACTTTTCTGCATATTTTGTCTTTCGGGCTCGGGGAAGAAGAAGGAAAAAAGAAAAAAAAAGAAAAAGAAAAGAAAAGGGAGGTGTTTTCCCACGTGGGGAAAAGAAAAAGAAAAAGAAAAAGAAAAGGAAAGGAAAAGAAAAAGAAATAAAATAAAAATAATTAAATAATAATATTATTATTTAAAATAATAATAAAAATAATTTGATTTTACACATGCTTGACATGTGGCTTTTCACCATGGTGACACATGGCCACCTTCATTGAGTCACACGTGACACATCGTTATGCGTGTAAAAATAATATTAAAATAATACGGTATTTGAAAAACTCTACAGGTCCATAACTTTCAAACCACATGTTCAAATCGGACGTGCCGCTAGTCTACGGACTCGTATCGACGAGCACTTCACAACCATGCATGAGTCAAAGCTCAACCTTGCATGAATAAAAAGTCAACTCCGGCATCCCTTAGACAGTTTGGACCTCAACTTGTTTTGCTCAAAACTTTCAAACCGTAGCTCCGTTTTCAACGTGCTACCAGTCTACGAACTCGTGCCAACGTGTACTTCGTAACAGTACCTCAGTCAACCCAGAATTCCAACTGGATCAAAAAGTCAACTTTTGACCCCTTCGGTCAACGGTCAACGGTCAACCTCGGTCAACGTGCAAAAATTCCGACATGGTTCGGGACGGGGTGTTACAACACTTGATTAATTAAGAATAAATAAGTAAATAAATAATAATTAATTAAAAATAATATTTTCTCTCAAAACCCTCACCATTCACTCCGTTGGAAAGGTTCTCCTTTTAAAATATTTTCGCAAAACCCAATCTTTTATACACCAAAAATCAAGAAATAATTAATTTAATAAATAATTAAATAATCCAAATACGAATAAAATATAATAAAATAATTTAAAATACTTGCATTAAAGAAATATAACATAAAAATAAAATTCAATATATAATTTATAAAATTTGATTTAATAAACTAAAATAAACAGTGTCAAAAATATAATTTAAATAATTACAAACGATCATGTAAAATATGTGGTAAAAATATTATAATATTCATTTTCAAATATTCAACCAATCTATATAATATTTTTATGGCAAGATGCATTTTAAAAATATTAATTTAAAATAAGTGACATAAAATATGAATAAATATATTTTAGAAAATACTAATTGGAAATAGATGAGATAACAATTTAAATACATTTAATTTAAATACGGCTTTAAAACTTTAGGATTTGAAATTTATATCAAAAAAAATAATACTTGATGCACCACACTATATACTAGTGATGCCCTATGATACCCAGCGTCCCGAGCACCATTCGGCGGGAGGTTAAAGAGAGAAACTTGCATACGGTCGCTTCGGCGTCCCGACAGCGCCGCTGCTTAAACCATCAACCAAACTATGGAGGGGAGTAGCTTATGTGCACTATATAAAACTTGTCTGCCCTCGGTCCGATGGCAACTCACGGGAAACATTATAACTTGCGCGCTCATCCACATACACAGTACATAACACCAGTAATGTATGAGTGCATCTAAAAGAAATAACCATATTATTTTTAAAATAACAATTTTTTCAAAACTCACCGTGGAAATCATACAATTTTCCAAATTTACAATCCCACATTTTTTCTTTAATATCTCCAGCATAAATCCATCAATAATAATATACAAATAACTTTTCCCAAATAATAAAATCAATCAAATAATATTTCAAGGGCATAATTATATAATTTGAAGGCACCAAACTTAAACCAATATTTTTCTTGAAATATTTAAAATCGAATCATGCCCAAAAATAATATTAAAATCCAAGTATAATTAATTAAATGAAAATATTTTGCTCATGCGTAATAAATTCAATTAAATGACAATAATAATAATCAAGAATTTCTTAATAAACCAAACTTTCATTTAGCATCAATAAGCATATATATATATATATATATAAAATACAATTTTACCACAGTTATAATTAAATTCCACCATATGAGCATATTTTCTAAATATTAAATTAACACAAAATAAATATAATTAATCACCCCAAAATAGTTTTAAAGGTGGGTCACTCACCTCAAGCACGTGTATCAATCGAGATCCTCTGCAGAATCAACTCCACTACCCACACGTGCATCTAAAATATCCACAATACACAAAACTAATTATTTTAATATTTTAATCGGGTAACTTCCAAATGGGTATCCGGGGAGCGAACACAAACGACAACCAAAATTTACGAGTAATATACCAAATCGAAGCTTGTGAAACGAGGATTACAAATCTGGTGTTACTTTCCGAAGATCGGATCCGAGGTAGCCGAAATCTCGCCGGAAAACTTTAAGATTTTAGACCCTCGATTCTCACAATCTGTTTAGAATTGGGGAAAGTGGACACCGGATTTGGGTTCAAGGGGTTGGAATTAGTGGGAAAGGATGGACGGTGCAACTGGAAACTCGCCAGAAAGTCGATTTCCCGACGAGCCGCCGTGGTCACCGGAACCCGTCACTGCCTGCGGCTTGTCCGGTGGCCACTGGTCATGGTTTTTGGAGGAAATGTAGATCAGGGGATGGGTAAATGGATGGGACCGGTGGTGAGGCAAACGGAGGCCAAATTGGGAGAAATCTGGGTTTGAAACAATTGGCGGTATCGCCGAAAAAAGTCTCGATCCGGGTGCGTCAGCGGTCGATTGGCCGTGATTTTTGGCTGGCCGGTCGGTTTTCAAGTGGGCGTCAAGGTGGGGTGGCGCATGTATGGAAAGGGTGGCCAAAAAAAGGCAAATCGGCCATGGCCGATGGTGGTCTCTCCTCTCTCTCTCTCCTCCCTTCTCTCTCTCTCCCTCTTTCTCTCTCTCTCTTCGGTCACACGGCTCACACATGGGTTTGAGCCAATAAGAAGCCATCCCGTGGGTGCCACTATGCACTCACGGGAAAGGCTGAGGGCTTGACTCCTGGCGCTCATTTTTCACAATAACACCATTTAATTAAAAATAATATAAAATAATATTGTATCAGAAAAACTTTGCGAGTCCATAACTTTTTAATCTGGTGTCCAAATTAGGTGTGCCGCTAGTCTATAAACTCGTAACAATGAGTACTTTATAACCATACAAGAGTCAAATCAAAATTCCACATAGATAAAAAGTCAAACTTGGCACCCTTAGACAACTTGGACCGCAACTTGCCTTGCATATAATTTTCAAAGGATAGCTCCGATTTCGACGTGCTACTAGTCTACGAACTTGGAACGATACGTACTTTGAAATGATGCCTCGGTCAACGCAAAATTCCATCCAGAACAAAAAGTCAAAATTTTGACCTTCTCGGTCAACGGTCAACGTACAAAAATTCCGATGTACTTTGGGACGGGGTGTTACATTGTTCGCTTTGGACCCCGTTCGCACGGTTTTAAAAGACTTCTCAAGGAAAAGATACCCATATAAGATTTTATCAGTCCTACCAACATATTCAAAATAAGTAAATTATACACAATTGAATTAGGAAAAAAAAAAAAAACAAAAACAAAAACCAACACTTTACCAATCAAAACTATTTTAATACCAAAGTCTCATTAGAATGATGCTTTCTATCTTGTATTAATTATACAAAGTCAAGTTGGCAATACATCCTTGTAATTTATTGTTAACTACAGTATACACGAGCCCTTCGCCGTTATGCGCTCTTTTCTTAGTAACTATACATTCACTTGTTGATGGTTGTGCATCGTTTTCTCATTAATTATTCATACACGTGGCTTGCTTATAATATGTGCATCTCTTTGTTAATATGGCAATACATCCTTGTAATTTATTGTTAACTACAGTATACATGAGCCCTTGGCCGTTATGCGCTCTTTTCTTATTAACTATACATTCACTTGTTGATGGTTGTGCATCGTTTTCTCATTAATTATTCATACACGTGGTTTGCTTATAATATGTGCATCTCTTTGTTACATGTTTTATGTGTACTACCTATAATTATGTGACTCATTTACAATTTTTATTTATGTTAGTAATAGATTTGGCTTGTTTATTGATTTATATATTATGATTTTTGGGCACACATTGTCTGTAATTTTTCAGTTGACTCATTAAACTGAAAGATCAACTTCCTCTAGAAACCTAATTGGTTTATCCGATTATTATTATTACTATTATTACTATTATTAATTAATTGATTAATTAATTAATTTTTGTGTGTTTAAATATATAGATAAGCCATATGTCTTGTAAAAGATTTCAGTCTTTAAAAGGCTTAGGGATTATTGGTAGTGTAAGTAAGAGTGAATACAATGCATTATTTTCAATTAGGGTTTCAGGATTACTTTTGGATCTATTGGGAAACCACATAGTAGGGGATAGAGAGCAGTATGTTTATTGAGCACTGCTATAATGATTGTTTGTTTATTTTTTTATTTTGCAAGATCACATATTTAAGATTTCAATAGTTGTTTTCAAAGGTTAGTTGTCTTAATCAATCTTATTATTTAATACAGTTTAATACTGTATGTTAGATCTATGGGTGATTATGATATTGAACATGTTTATTGATGATCTGATTATGTGAGCATGCTAGATTAAATTATTATTAGCACTAACATCTCTCAATTTTCTTACGTATGTTTCTTATTAACTAGTAGCAGAAATCACTACTTAAACCAAAAAGCCACCGCAAAAGAGAATTAAGTGAGTTACAAAATAAATGCTCTTTTCAGTTCACAACCACTTATTTTATTCTCCAAATTTAGGTTCATAGGTTGTTAAGTTGAAATGAATAAAATTTATACATAAAAATAAATCAAATGTTTATATGCAAAACACATCAATAAGAGGCAATCCTAATGGTAAAATTTATAATGTCGTTTGGTTCACTCTACTTTAGTCCCTGATGTAGAATTATCATTGAACACATGGATAATCTATATTGGATTCCCGAGCATGCCAAAGTTAAGTTTTTAAGATTTATCTATAGTCTAGAAGTATTTAACCCAAAGAGGAGGACCTGACTAGACTAATAGAGCCTGAAGAATGTGTTCTCAGATATGATCCTAGATGGTTGATTAGAGTTTATTGTGCCCCTTTCATCAGTTATAACTTTTGGAAGAAATGATTGTATCCTTCCTAAGTACATCAGTTGGTATCAGAGCTAGATGTCAAGTGTTGAGTATTTCTCTAAATGAGGGAGAATGATGCAGGTACATTATTGAACATATGGGTGGACCTATGTTGGATTTTTGAAAAAGGTTAAATAGTAAAATCTGTCTATCTTCTAATGGGATTTAATTCAAAGAGGTAAATCTGACTAAGGAAGAGCTTGAAGAGTGTGCTCTTAGGTTTAATTTGCAGTGACAATTGGTAAGAATTAATTGTGCACCTCCCATTGGTCGCAACTTTTGGGGAGAAAAAAAAAAAGGTTGCATCCTTTCTAGAAAAATAATAGTAGCAAAGTTTTGAGGATTGAAACGTTACTCTTTAACACCCTTGTGATGATAGCAGCAACAATATGCAATCTTCATGGTCCTTTCTCCTACAATAGTCATGATTGTTTGATGGTCATCCTTTTCCGGAATATATAAATTGACCATAATAATTAATTTTTAAGTTCTTATACGCAAATAATGCATAGTCTAGACTACTAAAATCTAAAACCTAGAATTAAGTGTCAGCAAAATATATGCAATCTCGTTTTCCTCTCAATTGATAAGGCTGTTGTATGGATGGAGGACAGCACCCAATGGTTGCTTGCTTCTTATCATCTCAGCTGATGTATTCCAAGTTTCCGTTTCCTAATGAAAACTAGGTCCCATTTTGGTCATGAGTCGCTTTTCGGTTACTTAACTATGTGTAGTTTATTTATTTCAAATATTTATTTCTTATTTTTTTATTTTAATTTGTTGTGAATTGAAATGGTTAACAAACTTTAATTAGCATTTGAAATAATCAAATTATACATAATTAAATGGGGAAAAAAAATAAAAAAATAAAAACCTACCTATTACCAAATTATTTGAAAAAAATTTGACAAATTTATCTTTATGCAAACTATATTATTTCATTAAATAAGAGTAAATTTGTCAAAAAAAAAATAGTAATTACATTTTGGGGTTGAAACATGGATGAGATTAATGTCGAGAAAATAGTAATCTATCGTTACAAATTCTTGGGGGAAAATGTTGAGAAGGTGTTATCATTCACAATTTTGGCAATTTTTAATGTTTCATTTGTTGACGCTCACTGATTCAATTACCAAAATAATAATAATAATAATAACAACTAAAAAAAAAATTAACCAAAAAAAGGAAAAAATACAAAGACTGATTCACCCTAAGAAAAAATAGATAAATGCATAACTGATTTTGTCGATATACAAGCGATACTGGCTAGCTGCCACCGTTCCTTCAGGCAGTCCAATCGTACATGTTTAGGCTTTTTAGGATTTCATATTGATTTTTCATTTTTTGGACGTAACATGAGATTTTCGTACGGATTTTATTCATAAATTAACAATTAGCAAGTGTTACCTAACTTTTCTATTCAAAAAGAAAAATAGCAATGTGAGAATTGCGAGGTCCTATAAACACAATTAATGAGAAAATTATTATTTTTATAAAGATACATAATTGATTACAAAATTACTATTTTTATAAAGATACATAATTAATATGTTATCCTAATATGAAAAAAGTTTTTAAAAAAATTAAATTTGACCTTTTATAAGTTTTTAGAGTTAATATCATTTTACTTCTTAAATTGTGGCATGTTTCTTCACCTTTCCTCCTAAATCATAATTTTTTTTTTTAAATTGCCTGGTAAACTATAGTTTTTGTATCACTCTAGTCTAACTACTTTATTTTTTATGTAAAAAAAAACTATTTAATTTTTTCTAATAAATTTGGTAAAATTAAATACACAATGTACGAAAATAAAAAGAATATGATAAAATTGTTTCTAAACAAAATTACCTAGGTTGCATTCAATTAATTTAATCAAACTTATATGTTAAAAATATTTGATTAGACCAAAGTGATATAAATAAAAATAAAAATAGTAGTTTAGGGAAAAATGTGATAAAATATATAGTTTAGAAAGCAAAATACATAATAATATATTATTATTTAGGAATTTAAAATAATATATATATTTTTGAAAAGACGAAACAATGAACTCAAAACATTTCTATTTATATTCATGCAAGTACAAATTCGAATAATCATAAAAAAAAATTAAATTGATTAAAATTTAGATTAATTGTTAAAAAAATATATATATATTCCTTAAAAAAAACAAATAAAAAAAAAAAAAGGGACAAACTAAAGGATATGCCTTTTCTTCGTCCACTAGATGCGTTGCTGGTTGTTTTGTATCCTTTCGTATTAATTACAAGTGTCCTTGGTTATGCTGTCTTTTTCTCATGGATAGGACACTTCAACTATACGAATGCGTGTTTGATTGTTTTCTTTGGAGTTTCAATGCTATCAAGGAAAAAAATAAATAAATAAATAATTGGTTATATGTTTGGCAAAAAATTAATTGAAAAAGCATTTTAGGTGCTTTTAGCAGGATAGGAGCAAAGAAAAAAAATACTAGGTACAGTAATTAAAATATCAAAATATAACAAATAATTTTAAAAAGAATTTACTGTATATAATCAAACACTTTATTACTTCTTTTATTATTAATAAATACTATGAAAAAAAAGCTAATAAAAAAAATAAAAACTCTTCCAATCACATCATAAATCTCCAAAAGTCTCAACTTGAGAAACATTTATAGCGTTTATGATATTACTTTGATTAATTAAATAATACTGTGAGATATCAAATTAGAGACGTAGCTTTTACATTCTCTTAGGGGAGGAGAAATTATAATTTTTTGTTTGAGTCAACCGACAGTTCTTTTTTTAATTCATTATGAAAAGTCGTTCAAAATACTCATGCCCAGCTATTTACCAACATAATAGTAATACTCACGGCCAGCACAATTTGGTAGATTTACTGGGGCCGATTGATAGACCAAGTATTTATTGTTGTCCCCCAGCCCAATTAAAATTCAATTTGGGTTTGCCCATATTCGCACAGCCAATGAATAAACAGAACACTTTTTTTTTTTTTTTTTTGGGTGAAAATAAACAGAACATTCTGAGGTGTACTATAAATCATCCATAAATCATTAGTTTTCCTCTATCTCTCTATCTAAACCACTCTCTCTACCTTTCTATTATTTTTTTAATTTCTTCCTTTAACAAAAGTTTTGCATTTCCAGCCACTTTTTCCCCATGGAGTTGGAAAGCGTACTTCAATTTCTGGAGAATAAGGCCATTTTAATCACTGGAGCCACTGGCTTTCTTGGAAAGAGTATAGACCCAAAAACCCTACATTTTTCCTTCTTTTATATATAAATCTCATTTGATACAATGGATTATTTTAAATCTAGCTACCTAATTAGTTTTAAAATTTAGTTCGATTCAAAATACGGCTAGATTTAAAATGATTCAGTATCATTCAGTCCGATTCTATATCTTAAATATTGTCCTTGTATTTAAGATATTTTAATATTTTCTTTAAGTTGATTGTGCGTTTAAATTAATGCAGTGTTGGTGGAGAAAGTACTGAGAGTTCAGCCCAACGTGAAGAAACTCTATCTTCTAATAAGAGCTTCAGACAACGACTTTGCCTACCAACGAATGCATACTGAGGTTTCAAACAATTAGCATTAATTATTCAGATAAAAAATAAAATACATATGCATGTGTTTGATATATTACACAAATTCCTTTTAAAGTTTAATGTCTCCTTTGCATACATATTACTACTTTTTAATTAGTTATGAATATATATCTCCTTTTTTTTTTTTTCTTTTTTTAATTCATGGGGTTCAGGATCGATATTGATGCATGGATTTCTTTTTCTTTTTTTTTTTCCCCCCTTAAATTTTTATATTGTAAATTATAGATTATAGGAAAGGAGTTGTTTAGGGTTCTAAGGGAAAGATGGGACACGGAATTCGAGTCCTTTGTATCAGAAAAGATGGCTGCTGTTTCTGGAGACATTTCTTTCGAAAACCTGGGTCTGGATGCAAACGATGAGGAAAAGTTGTGGAAAGAAATAGATATTATAATAAATTCTGCAGCCACCACTAGATTTGATGGAAGGTATATCAATGTTAAAAAATAAAAAATATGCATGGATTCAAGTTTTAAAATAAAATTACAAGTTAAATTAAAGTTAAGTTCCTAAATAATATGCAGATATGATGTTGCATTGGATATCAACACCTTGGGAGTTCTACATGTGCTTGGCTTTGCCAAGAAATGTACCAAATTAAGGATGCTAGTCCATATATCTACAGGTATATATATGTCTGATTTTCTGTTTCTTTCTTTTCTTTCTTTGTTTTTTTCTTTCTTTCCTTCTTCTTCTTCTTCTTCTTCTTCTTCTTTTTTTTTTTTTTTTTTTTTTCTTTCTGTCTAAATCTCAAAATCAACTGGCTGTAAAAATAGTAATGCTATGAATCCATCAAATTAAACTATGAAGCAAAATGTTATGGTATTACTTCATTGGTTAAAAATTAGTATGAATTAAATATATAAACATGCTTTTAAACTGATAAGTAAAATTCAATGTAAACCAATAAATTAGAAATATTGACCACAATTGAAAACTCGACGTCCTAGATTAAAACTCTAGTGTAAAAATTTATTCAGTAGGGGTGTTTATGGGTTTGAAACTAATTTATTTTTGCAATAACAAATCTGATTCAATTGTTAATGAATCAGTTTGGTAACTTTCAATCAAATTCAAATTGATTTCTAAATAAACTTCCATCCAACTCAATCCAATAATGGTCAGTTTTTATTATTTTTATGGTTAGTTTAGAATTGGTTTGAACTTAGGTTTAGAAACTTTAAATTTTAAAGCATTTTTAATAGTTCTATCCATTGAAGCTTATGCAACAAGGTGTTTAGAAGGTATTGATATTCCGGTGGTATAGTATCTTTCAATAGATAATATCTATTTGAAATTCTTCTTCAATGGGTTTTGTTTTGATTTTAAATGGAATGAATTGGTATATTGGGAAAGGAGATAAGAAGAGAGAAGAGAGAAAAAAAAAAGCTTGTGAATTGATGAGAAGAGATGAGAGAGAAAAGGCTAAATTTATGATTTATACTGTTTAAAAGGTCTGTTGTATAACATTTATTTTTTTTAATACTACATCAACTTTACAGGAATTTTGCACAACACCATTGAAGATTATTTAAAAAAAAAAAAACTGTGGATAAGTCAGATATGACAAAGTTTTTTTTAAATGGACAGGCCGGTAGATTTACTATGGGAAATATTAGGTAGTTGGAAAAATGAAAATATTTATTTTTAGCATAAGATAAATAAAACAAAATTATTTTAAATAATATATCAATTACAACTAATTTTTTTTACTAAATAATGCAAATAGGTATATATTAAATAAAACAAAACAACAATAATTTTCTAATTATCTTTTAAATATATTTTTTAATTATTTATATTTTTCGGTTGGTTTTAATCATCTCATCAATTTTTGTCCCACCAAACAGATTCAAACCGAATTGAAAAGCCAAAGCGACTAGCTTTTTTTTTAATTTTTGAGACCGATATAATTCAATTACAATAAAATAACCGATTCAAACAATTTAATTTGGATTGAATTGATCACTTTGATTGGTTAATTTTTTTTATTTTTTATTATTATTATTTTTTTGGCTCACTCTTATTTGGAAGACAAACAATTCGGCTTCTGTCCACAATATAAATCAAGGGTAGCCTATGATCTACCAATTGGAGTCAGAGGAGCGTGATTAAATAAGGTCTTTCTATATGGACCTAGAAAACACACACCCAAGAAGACAAAGTATATACACTGTCATAGTTTCTCTTATTTTGTTGTTTTTTCAATACTGTAATTCTATTATGAAAAATAAGGATAATAACAGAACCTTATAGTTTGAAAGTTTTTCACATTTGTTCCTGTGTTTTGACTTTTTTTAGACACTTCCCTTTTATTTTCTTTTTCCTTTTAAATGATTTATTCTTAATGTAATATGTATAATCTGATATAAAATTAATAAAGGAAAAGACAACAAAAACCATCTAATTAAAACACAATGACTGTATTAAGAAGTTTTGTCTCCCTTATCCTCCTAATTAAACAGGGAAGTCTTCGTTTCCATTATAACTAGCCAATCTGCAGCTTTAATCTTAACACCTTGAGGAACTACTAAATAGGAACATACAAGTCTTGATCATCTGCCTCTCGTTGCCTTTACACAATTGCCCTCTAAGATGTAGGGTCTCCACCAAAGACTTTAGGATCCATCCTAGAGAACATCAAAGTAAAAAAAATAAAAAATAAAAAAAAAAAAAAAAAATCCCATCCACATCCATATGTTTGATAAATGAAATTCTTCTTTTAAAGCACTAACAAGAAAGAAAATGTTTTAATAAAAGAAAATAATATAATAAAAACATTAACAAGAAGATTACAAGAATACAATCTTAAATTTTCAAAAAACAAAAATAATTGTTGGGTTTCTAAATAGGTCCTATATTGAAATCTATGATTGATTGGGAAGAAGAAGGGAAAAAAGAGATTTGGATTGGATCATGTGTTGCAGTAGATTTTAACGTGAGATAGATAAATCTAAGGCAATAGTCAATGTTGGGTAAAAAGTTTTATGAATCTAATGGAGTTTGTTTTGATAAATCTTGTATTTTAACTCGATTGACATTATTGTCTTTTCACTTTTTAATTTTAGATATAATAAAAAAATCAAAACATAAGGATAAATGTGAAAAAACTTAAAACTACAATGTAAATTTATATAATTATCCCTAAAAAATACCAGTACAGCTTCCCCATATTTCACTTGTATTTCAATATAGCACCTCATTTTTAAACTTTTGGCAATAGAGTGAGATTTTGTTTACCCTCATTAAATAAATTTTTTAAAATTAAAAAAATAATTTAATCACTCATAATGACTTTTAGCTATTAAAAAAAAATAATAACAGTAACTTGTTTTTTTTTTAAAAGAAAAAAGAAATATATATTTTTTTTTATCATTTACAATAATAGTTTTAAATGAATTTAATGTCAATGAGCTTAATTTTTGAAGCTGTATTTGAGATAATCATAGTTATATATAAATAACTTGAAACCATTTTTTTTTTTGGATAAATTGGAGAAGAGATTTTAAAAAGGTAGTCAGAATTTTATTTTATTTTTATTTTTTAAAAAGGAAGATAAACTATGGAAGTTAAAAAAAAATGGTCAAATAAAAGTAAATAGGTAAAATTCTAATTTTATTGCTAAGAATTTTTAAAAATGTGCTATAAAAACAAATATAAGATGTAAAAAAGTTGTAATGATATTTTTCATAATAAAAATGTAGTATTAAAAAAATAACAATATAGAGGAGGCTACAAAGATATTTACCCCAAAATAAACTATTACGATAAATATATGTACTTGATCTCTTCTTAAGACTTATTATAAAATGTATAATTGGTCTATCATATTGAACTAAACTTCTTTTTATATATAAACTGGGTCATAATATCATCAAATTTTGAACTCAGAATTTATGGATTGGCATAGATGACCATTGGGAAACTAGGTAGCCTCATTAAATTAGACTGTTTTAAATTTGAAAATTTTTTATTGGATAGAATTTCAAATAGTCCAGACTATCTATCCAAATGGGTTTTAAACGCAGGCTAATGGCAAGCAACGATTCAAAACAACAATGAAGAAAATATTATTTTGAATATATATATATATATATATATATATTCAAAGTTAATATTATCTTTTCATATGGTTCTAAATTTACGCATCTTCGATCTAACTTAGGCATCCCAAATGAGAAACTGAATATAAATATAAATATATATTGCTGAGCATAATTATAAATCTATAGGAAGTGACAGATCGAAGCGAAACATATTTATGCTCTAGGCCTGTTAACTAAAACACAATCATGACCCATAGACCTAAAAAAAGGGGCCTTGAGATTATTTAAGAACCAATATTTAAGCCCAAATATGCTGGGTCTACATAAAAGAAAAAAATATTAATATAATATAAATATAATAACGGTGCATCTTCAAATAGTTAAGCTTTGGGCACGCAAGATTTTATTTTGTGATAAAAAGTACTGTGAATAAAGAGATGCACTTTTTATATATGTTGTATTCCTAAATATGTACAAATCCTTTGTTTTTTTCAAAGCTTCCTCCATGATAATGGTGTTTTCAGCTTATGTGTGCGGGGAAAGGGACGGGGTCATACAAGAGGATACAATTTTTTGCACGGGCAAAACCATTAAGTCAACCTCTAAATTGGATATCAAGGAAGAACAGAAATTGGTGGCAGAGAAATTGCAGGAATTACGAAACCAAAATGCTTCAGAAGATACAATTACAACTATCATGAAAGAATTTGGCATCAAAAGGTACCTTATCCCATTTTGTACACATCAAACATTTTGTTGTGGGTGTTAATATTGTGCATCAAATTGATAATATGTTTCTTATTTCCATGCACTTCTCTGAATTAATGCCAATAAATGTTAAAAACCAAGTTGTGTAAATTCATAGAAATATCTCTCTCATTTAAAATTAGATTTTTATTTTATTTTTGTTTTGCAAAATAAGGGCGAAATTGTTTGGATGGCCAAATACATATGTGTTTACCAAGGCAATGGGGGAATTATGTGTTAAGGTCTCCAAAGAAAATTTGCCACTAATCATCATTCGTCCAACTGTTGTTACAAGCACTTACAAAGAACCTTTTCCTGGTTGGATGGAAGGTTTCAGGTAATGTGAAATGACTGCATTATTATATATCTAGATATCATATATTGGATATTATTTATTTATTTTATGATATTTGAAAGTATATGGAATTTAAATTTAAATTATTGTTTGAAAAAATAATAACTCCACGGTTTGACCGTTCGAGAAGAAACATATATCGTAAGAGCTAAAAAGAAAAACTAAGTTCAAATAAATTATTAATTAGATTGGATATATATTATACGAACTTCTGAACAATTTTGTTCAGCAAAATCTGATAGTTTACTTTTTGTGGGTATACAGAACCATTGATAGTATAGTAGTTGGCCATGGTAAAGGGAAGGTTAAATGCTTCCTCGCTAATCCCATGTCAATAGCAGATCTGGTGAGTACGTTAATAAACTGCAAACTTTAATTCTACGAAGTCTACTTCATATGCATGTGAGTTTACGTGAAGCATATACATATATATAAAAAGAATAATTATTCAATTAGTGTATTTTAATTTTATAAAGTTTGGATATAATGAGTTTACGTAAAGCATATACATATGTATAAAAAGAATAATTATTCAGTTAGAGTATTTTATTTTATAAAATTAGAATATAATGTTAAAAAATTATATTGAAATGAAAATGATCAATTTATTATAATTGATTGATAATGTATACATACATACATATATATATATATATCTATATAGAATTAGAGTATTTTGATTTTATAAAATTATAATATAATGTTAAAAAATTAGATTAAAATGAAAATGATCAATTTATCATGATTGATAATATATCTTAATTTTATAAAATAAAAATATGATTAAAGCCATATATATATTACAATGTGAATATATATAAACTTTTAACTTACTGATACACATAAAAGAAGACAGTTTTAAAAATTACCATTTTTAGATGCATTTGAAAGTTAAATATGTACCATAAAAAAATAATATATATGTATATTGTATATAATACTGTGAAAAAAATTTTATACCATGGTTAGTGCAACAGTAATCATGTATGTAGTTCTGCTCAAAAAAAAAAAATCATGTATATAGCTTGTTTAATATGTTGAATTGCTTCTCAGTTAAAAAAAAAAAATAATAATAGTAATAATAATAAATAAATAAAGCACGCTTGTTTTATTTAGTATCTCACATTGTGGGCTCAATTTTGGGCGCGACCCAGACATATGTTAAATTATCTATACCGGGCTAGTGTCAAGGGCCTACGTTATGGGCTAGTCTAACTACGATATGGCCGCATACTAGCAGTAGAGCACGTTATGGGGGGTAGATGCCAATATTATACTAGGGGGGAATTTAGTCCATTACCTGTTTTTTTTTTTTTTTTTTTGAAAGGGCGGACCTGTTTATTTATAATATTATTTAATTATTTTCATTATATATGTTAAATTGGGAAATAAATAAATATATACAGATTCCAGGTGA
The DNA here is from genome assembly GCF_031755915.1 of Ziziphus jujuba. Classification (NCBI taxonomy): domain Eukaryota; kingdom Viridiplantae; phylum Streptophyta; class Magnoliopsida; order Rosales; family Rhamnaceae; genus Ziziphus; species Ziziphus jujuba. The sequence goes on along the minus strand of NC_083389.1, from coordinate 15,065,111 downwards.
CATGGTGGTGAATTCTATAATTGTGGCGATGGCAAGGCATGCAAATCAATGTTGTGAGATCATATATCATATTGGATCGTCCATGAGAAATCCTATAAGAATGTCTAATATTCGAAATTTTAGCTTGCAATACTTCACCAAAAATCCATTGACAAACAAGAAGGGAAAGCTAATCAAAGTTGGAAACTGTATATTTTTTAGCAATGTGGCTGTTTTCCAGGCCTACATGGTCATCCGTTTCAAACTACCTTTAAAGGTTTGTGTCAAACTTTTTTTTTTTTTTTTTCTTGCCTCAATATTGATTTTTTCATTTAAGACAGGTGAATGAATTTGCAATTCTTGCTTGTATGATGATGTTGGCCTGTTGGGTCCTTTTTTTTTTTTTTTTAATTTACAGCTATAATTTTATTTTTTGTTTTATTCTTTTGCTACATAACAAATAGGGGTTATTATTATTATTATTTTTTTTTGCTTGAAATCAAATAGGGGTTATTATTGTTCTATGTTCTATTTTCCTAATTATTAATTCAATACACAGATACTAAAATTGGGGAACATAGCATCTTGCCACCATTTTCCTGATGTGCACACCGACAATAATCGGAAACTCAAATTAATGATGCGTTTGATACAGCTCTACAAACCCTATGCGCTATTCAATGGGATGTAAGTACATATCTCTCTTTTATTGTTTTATCAAAAAATATAAATAAACTAATTTTAAAATTTGTCTTTTTAAAAATAATTTTATTTAACACTTTGTATATATGCTATTAAAAAAAAATTACAGTTTATCTTCCTCACATTTGGACTTTGCTTTAATTTAATAACCAACTACTAATATAAATATTTTGACAAATCTGCCACTATTTTAATCATAAAAATTGTTTGATAAAATTTTTAAGAGTAATTAATTTGACAAATTTAATGAAAATTTATCTTTTTCTAACAAAGTTTAATTTTTATGCTTATGTTAAATTTATTGTTCCATTGATGAAGGGACAAAATGACATTTGCAAAATGTCATGGTTGACCAATAGTTAAATTGATAACATTATAGGACTATAGAAAGACTATAGAAAGGATGATAGAAGTAAAGACTATATATATATATATATATATGAATGGTTCTTTTTAGAGAGAGAGAGAGAGCCATAGAAAGGATTAATAATTGAAATGTAAGAGATGAGGATAAATTGTAAATTAAATAGATTGATGAGACCTTTTTTGGGTGAAAAATAGATTGATGAGACTGTTTTGTGAAATTTTCCTCAAAATAGATCTTTGCCACTAGTTAAAACCGTTAACAACATGAATACGTTTTCAATTTTAGTTTTGATGACAGTAACTCAGAGAATCTACGACAAAAACTGAGGGAGATCAGTGGCAAGGAAATGGAAACGTTGAATTTTGATCCAAAGTGCATTGACTGGGAAGACTACATGATCAATACTCATTTTCCTGGCCTTGTAAAATATGTCATTAAATAACAATTAGTTCTTGTCTATCTATTACTGATGTATTCAAATATCTCAAATCCATATATATACCGTGTGTTTCTCAAACAATGATCATGAACTTGAATCTATGTAGAATGCATGTAAGAAAACAATTAATTTGCATTGTCTTATTTTTGTCTTACATTTTGGTTATTGTCCACACCTACCCTGCTAATTCGTTAAACTACTATCTACATATATAAACTGTGTTTTGTGTACATGAGTAAACTCTGTTTTGTTTATCTTAAATTTATATCTGTGTACATATATATATAATTGTTTTAAAACATAATTTTTTTCTTAATTGTTAAGAATAATGCTAAAGGTATCAATTAATTTATCAAAATTTTTCTAAGTGATATATTTTATTGTATTATTTATTGACTTATATAAAATGATATTTTATCCCATTATTTTAGTAGAATAATTGATTGCTCTAGTATTATTATATTGTTTAATATAATCCGTACATGTCTACATCCACTAACAAAAAGAGCACCATGATATTTTTGGATATATTTTGATAAATTGAGAAATGGGAATTTTAGCACAAAGTTTTGAACTCAAAAATCTAAAAGATATCACGAGTGGTTATTATCATCTAATTGTTCTAAATGAACTTATATCTATATTTATATAAAAAAAAAATTTGTAATGATTATTAAAATTTTTAGTGGACAATATTTATGTGGTACAACAGCAACTATAATCAAGTAAATTATTTATAATAATTTCCTCTATTCTATTGTCTCAACACATGATTTTCAAATATAAATAAAAATAATTTATTAATTGAATCAATCTCATTTACTTGATTAGTTAAAATAAAAAAAAAAACAAAAAGTCAATAATGATGATCAAAAAATGTAGAAATTAAAACAAGATTTTATTTGAAAATGCTTAAGTATTATCGAATACTCGTGGCCAATTTTTTTATTTTTAGGGAACGAAATACTCATGGTCAAATGTTTTATTAAGGGAAAGAAATGCCCATGGCCAAATGTTTTATTTTTAGGGAACGAAATACTCATGGTCAATTTTTTTATTAAGGGAAAAATGCCCATGGCCAAACGTTTTATTTTGAGGGAACGAAATACTCATGGCCAATATTTTATTCAAGGAACTCATGGATTTTTTTTTTTATTTACTTTTTCATTTATTATTATTAGTATTATTATTTTCTTGAGCAGCCGCTGAATGGTCCTTCAGCCCCTTATATGTATATTTTTTTGGTAATAGCCAGCCCCTTACATATATATATATATATATACACACATAAACTCCTACATTTGCCCAATGGGTATCTCTGTCTTGGCGGAAATATAAAAGAAATAGATCTGCTACGAGATCTAAAGCATTCTTTCTCTGTATGTCAAGATTTTTTATATTAATTAAAATCTGCAACAATTTTCGGTTCTTTCTTCTATGGAGTTGGAAAGCATAGTTCAATTTCTAAAAAATAAGACCATTTGGGTCACTGGGGCCACAGGCTTTCTTCGAAAGAGTAAATCCTCAAAACTCCCATTTTATATAGCTTTCTTCACTGTTTGTTTGAATTGTTGGAAGACTTTAAATAATAAGTTTTTTCTCTTCCTTTTTCTTTTTTATAATATATATTTGCAGTGTTGGTGGAGAAAATACTGCGGATTCAGCCCCATGTTAAGAAGCTTAATCTACTAATTAGAGCCACTGATAGCGAGTCAGCCTCCCATCGGATGCATACTGAGGTTACAAACATATATACATTCATATATATATATATATATATATATATACATTCATATATATATATATAATCAATTTCACATTAGATCTATTTAATGATTTATTATTAAAATTTTCTTTATCAGTAGTTAAATCACTTAACTGGTTGAAATTAGAAAAATATATTAATAGTTTTCCAAATAAAGTTTGAATATTATTAAATATATATTTGAGTACTAATTGATTATTAAAATTTTTAAATATTAATTCAAAGTATAATTCTAATGTTGTTAACAAAGGATTTGATATGAAATTAAATATACATACATATATATATATATATATAAACTTTCTGTTGAAAATTTTAAGAATTTTATATGAATAGAAATTTTTATTTTTAACTAATAATTCGGTTGTCAATTAATTGGGTTATTTATTTAAAGTTAGAAACAGTAAAGTGTTGTATTTCTTCATCAATAGGCAATGGAAGACCCAAAATTTTTTTTTCCAGAGAGCACGATGATATATTGCCATTTGACTATTTTTAATCTATGATTAGACATATAAACATATAAAAAAAATGCAATATTTGTTTTACTATGGTTATTCTTACTAATTAGAACATTCACTAAAAGTCCAATTTCTTTTTAAGAAAAATATGATTTAAACACTTTCACATTACGCAAGAAATTGATTGCAAATATATATATATATATATATAAACTCCTTGAGGAAAAATAAAAAAATAAATAAAAATTTGGTTTTCTTAGGATTTCAACAATTAAAGAAATTGAAAAGTAGGGGGAAAAAAACTTTTAACAGCAAAAATGTGTAATTAAAACAAAAAATACAAATTTGTTTCTCCAAATTAACACAAGATTGAAATAAGAATTATATTATAAAAATTTTGTTATTAAATAATTACATCCTATTATAATATATAATAGAATCTTGATCAAATAGCTATTATATTGTTGAAATATTATATAACTAAATACTATAACTATATTAAATAGTTATCATCATATAATAAATATGAAAAAAAATGTATATAAATAAGTTAGAAAAAGAAAAATATATATGAATAAAACAAAAGACAAATGGAAAATAAAATGAAAAACTCAAAACCTGAAAATACACGTGGTTTTGGGATGGTGAAGAAAGGAGCACTAAATGGAAGGAATGGTAAATGGGTGGGAGATAGAAGGAAGGAGGGGTAAGGGGGGGCACATTTACATACGTCTGAGGTTAAAAAAGTAAATAGATAAATATATATATAATAAAAATTAAAAAAGTAAAAAACCTGAAGGGGCACGTGCCTCACGGACCCAACGTGGGTCAGTCTCTGCCAATAAATGCAAACTTTATCTATTAATATGATTGATTTTCTACAGTTAAGCAATAATCAGAAGAGAAAAATAGGAAATTGTTTCATTCACATCCATTTATTTGCATGAAGAGAAAGTGTGAATAAAATTTGTTTGTCATTTTTGAGGATCTATAGTACTGCTGTAGCTTTGGAGACATTGGCCCTCAGCATCAATTCGGTGTGAAAATTATCCTAAAACCAAATAATATTTGTTTCGATCCATACTAATTTTTCAATTATCTCTCAATTGCTATATATATATATATGATATGTTGTTTTATGTGTTTTACTGTTTATATATTTATAGAAATAAGAATTAATATTATGCAATAGAATCCTTATTTTACTAACAAAAAATAATTATTTTCTGTTTTCAAAAACAGAAAATTGTTCTAAAATATGCATTGTGAGTTCGGCCACGTGTTTTTTAAAACAATTTTTAAAAAACAAAAACAACAAAAACTTGTTTTGGGCTATTTTTCAATTTGGTGTGGGGGTTCTTACCTCATCCCCATGAGCTCCTTACCTTGTCTGTGATTAGTACTAGATACCCAGACCCGGCCCAATCCAACTGTCCAAATAGGCTGCGCATTATTTTTCACCTTCTCTTCAAAAGTAAACAATTTGTCAAACGCTTCTTAGTTTAATTAAATGTTTAGCTGTCCATCCATACTGATGGCCAACAAGGTTCATCAAAATTCATATAAAGTACACATTTATCATGACATTGTTTTTTTTTTTTTTTATATATATATATATATTGATTTTTACGCTTTTTACATGTGGAAAAGGTCTTAGCAAAGGAGCTATTCAGAGTTCTAAGTCAGAAATGGGATGCAAATTTTAATCACTTTATATCGGAAAAAGTGGCTGCTATACCAGGAGATGTTTCTTGTGAAAACCTGGAAGTGAAAGATGCCCAATTGAAGGAAATGTTATGGAAAGAAACAGACATAATAATTAATTCCGCAGCCACCACCAGCTTTGATGGAAGGTAATATATATATATATAACTTATTTATAATATCAAGTGAATCACCTCAATCATACACGATCTTCTGATTATATATATATATATATATTGCAGTTTAAATATTTATCAAAGATTAAATGAAACTATAGTATAAAAAATCAAACTCTTTGCAGATATGATGCTGCATTGGGCACCAACAACTTCGGAGTTGTCCATGTGCTCAGCTTTGCCAAGAAATGTATCAATCTAGATTAATCCATATTTCTACAGATAAGTTTTTATTATTTCTATAAATACTTTGATTTCACATAATCATTAATATAGAGTATTCAATTACTTCACATTGCATAAGATGACCAACGGTTAAAACCGAAGCAGAAAAAAAATAATTACATAAATTATCAAAACAAAGCATTGTTGAAAAAAATAAATAAATAAATAAAATCATAACATAGCATTTGTTGAGATAACCCAAATACCATGATGACTCATCGCTTAGAGGCTTGTTTTTTTGGCTAAATACTTGCTTGAAAAGTAATTAATAAAAGAAATAAAGAGCAAACTAAACTTGACAACAATTTCAATGACATGATAAACCAAAATCAGAAAAACAGAGCGGATATTAAAAAAACAGAGTTGAAGTTAAAAAACAAAAAATAAAAAAAAATAAAAATAAAAAGAAGGAATAAAAGGGAGGAAAATCATGAAGGATTTGAGGCCAGGGCTAACCAAAATAAGCAAAAAAAGGGGATAGCTACCACTAAAAATTAATAATATCTTAGGGGGTGTATTCAATTAAAAATTTAATGAATTTTAAAAAAGTTAAAATGTATGATAGAATTCATGGATTTGTTTAGAATTTAATAAACTTCATATGGATTTTATCATAATTATATATGGAGTTTAATGGATTTTATGAGACTTATATTGTAGACTTTAATAGATTTTGATGGAATTCTAATGATTTTAAATATTTTTATATAATTTATTTTACTATTTTGGTGAATAATATCATTTATTCTATATTATAAGCATAGTTTTTTTTTATATTATTTTATCATACCATTAGCATGATTGAACATTTATGATATCGAACAAATTAACAAATATTAACAAATAGGCAAACAACATATATATGAATATTAAACTTTAATAATATTATCCTTAAAATATTTAAAAAAAAAACATTGTCAAGATAAATTAAAATAAAATTAGATAAATATATCAAATAGTCTTATATCATCTATATTATTATTATTATTATTATTATTATTATTATTATTATATGCAAAATTTTATTTTTTTTATAAAAAAAAAACTCATTGTTCATTACTTTGATTTATTGCATTTTGGGCATCCATCCACATATTTGAAGTCATTGTAGTTCTCCATTCATTAGCATTCTCTCGTTGTTATTCTTGATTTTCAAACAGCTGTTCAAAATTATTTTCTTCAGTTTCTTGTGTTAATAACGATGATGGAGATTCATCATTTGGCTCTATAGGAAACTCATCAGAGCGACATTCCTTGTGAAGAAAATTATGCAATCCTGCACAAGCTAAAACTAGCTTTGCTTATGTCTTAAATGGAAATGGAAGTGCAGACTTAAAAATTGTGAATTTGGATTTGAATATACTAAATATCCTCTCAATTACATTTCTTAAAGAAGAGTGATAGAGATTGAACAATTCAGCTGCAGTTTCGAAATGACGATCTGGACCAAAAAAATCTTGCAAATGGTATCGAACCCTTTGAAATGGAGCTAAAACTTGTCGATGATTTGGAAATCCACAATCCACCCGAAAATATTTACCTAAAAATATAAGATATTAATTATTAATTCATAAATATTATTTTTGTAAAAATTAGTACATATTGAAAAATATATATAACAAAAATAATATATACCTTGTGGCACTTTAAGTCCATTCCTCCTTGATAAAGCATCATGTAGTAATTTTGAATCATGAGCCAAAACCTCCCATCCACTAAGCATAGAGATGAACTCCAAATCAAAGTTACAAGCTGCTAATACATTTTGTGAAATTTTTTCATGGCGATTACAATAGCTACTTACATCACGACCCTTTACTGTTGCTGGTATATGTGTGCCATCAATAGCTCCAAGACAATCCTAAAAGAAATAATAAATTTTATAACTAATATAAAACATAAGGTGTTTTAAATAATAATTACAACACTAGTAATAACAAAACTATAACAATAATAATAATTATTATTATTACTAAAAAAATAAATGGGTAAAACATTCATTACTTACCTTGAAGCAAGGATAAAATCTTGTATGTTCTCTTATTTCACTTGGCACTGTAGATTTTGGTTTAACCATCATATCTGGTGCTATTGTGTTCAAAGCCCTCAAAACTTTGTTGAAGTTTTTGCTCATTGTGAAATGTGATCGACTAAACGTTTCACGAGTCATACGATTCCAAGAATTTTGACCTATAATAAGTAAAAATGTTACAAGCATTTCTTCAATGCAAATGAATCTTGTATCCTGTAAATATGTTTTTTCTCTAATAATATTACATAACTTCAAAAACACATTAGGATACATCCTATATAGTTGCCGAAAATGTTAAGGATCTTCTTTCAATATTTTATGAATATAATTATACCTCTTAAGAGTGATTGATCGTCGAGCCAGTGGACGTTCGATATATTCATCACATATGCTAATCATTAGTGCATCTAATACCTCAAGTATTGCTTGAATTTCCAACAATATTAATTTAATGGTTTCATAAAATTCTTCATCTTCTTGTGTATCTCTTTCTCCCAGTTCTTCTCCTTCCATTTTCTCTCTTAATCTAAAACATAACATCAAATATTATTAGAAAATATGAAACGTAATAAATAATAATAATATCAGGATGGCGAAAAAAAAAAAAACCTCTTTAATGAAAAATTCAATTCAGTACAAATTGAACAATAAAGCAAATGAAAAAATTCACTTAAACGAACTAGAGAGAAAAATATATCAAAACTAAAAACCTATTTCATAAAATAGTCATAGCCACATATATGTTTTAACACTCATTCCATATTAAATGATATCCATTCTGAGTGCTCTTCAGGTAACATCTTCAAGAATGCATCTTCGACTCCCATTTTCTGAATCAAAGCAAGTGCTTTATAGCGACCATGATTATCTAAATTTGGAGTTCCTTAATAGCATTCCAAATATCATTCTTTTTCTCCTTTTCACTAATTGCCTTTTCTCTTTTCTCCATTAGGTTATACATACCCCGAATTTCAGTTGCACTTTTTCCAATCGAGTTCAAACCATGTGAATGTTTTTCTAGAAGATCAACTCGAGTGGCATTCTGATCAAATGAACGAGTATTCCCTTCATATTCATTTCTAGTTCGCTTTCTTTGAACAACATTTTCCAGGGGAACTTGTAAATTTGGATCAAACTCTGATATTGATGGTTCATAATGTCTGGGTGAACGTGCTTAGCATGATTGATCGAGTTGAGTTGGAACATATACCTCGTTAATCTCATCATATACATAGTCATCTATCCAAGCATGTGTACTTTCATCTTGCATCTGTATCGTCTTCCAATCCAATAGAGTTTTTTCAATAGCAGTTCCATTTCCAACAGCAATTTTTAAATCCTCAAAGTCAACAAAAGTGTCTATTCGAAGGTGTTTATGGTTTGGATGAGACTGTAAAAAAAATAAAACAAAATAAAATAAATATAATATTTTGCTAACATATAAAAATACAAAAAATATATATATAAATATATATAAGATATAATAATATAAAATACATTCGTATAACCTCACTTTAAAGTAATTATCTCATATTTCATCTATGGCAGTGAATCTTTGTGTGGCTGCATCCCATCCAAAACCAGAGTTGAAACGCATAAGTTGAGAAAATGTTTGATAATGCGTTTTAAACCATTTCAAGCGACTCTGAAACTGAGTATAATTTTTATTACACCCAAGTGATTCATTTAGCTTAGGAAGTATCTTACTTTCCAGAGTTAGTTTGCTAAATACACCATTATTAGTTTGCTAAATACACCATTATTGTCAAGCCATCCATAATTAGCAGCATCAACCATAAGTTCCAGCAACATATTACTCTCTTGTGAGGTCCATGTGTTATATACAGTTTTACCTTTTCGTTGTGAATCTCCCATTGTAACAATGAATATCTAAATATAAAGTCCATGAATAGTTGAATCACATTTATATATATATATATATATATATTATAAATTAAACATATAATAAACAAAATCAAAATATTCACATTCCAAGTCATCAAACTATAAAATCAAATTAAAAATACTTAATAAATCATATTAGATTCATAATGCATTTTAAAAGACTACTAACTGCAACCAAAAAATAATGTATTTTTCTAATTTTTTCTGAAATCATATATATATATGCATGAACATGTAGTACTGGAGCGCAACATATATTTTTTTGAGTGCAAGTAGGCAGTAATATTTTCGTAACACATAATAATAGTGATGGAACACTAAACATGGTCAGCCATTCAAAGTGAAACAAAAACCAAAACACAACTTCTTGGAGAAGTGTGTTAAATTAGTACAAGAAGTATATATATATAATAATAATAATAATGATGGAACACCAAATCAGTCACTCACAGTGGAAACAGTAACCAAAGCACAAATTCTTGGGGAAGTGTGTTTAATTAAGTACAAGAAACTATATATATATATATATATATTATAATATAAATTTATTAATTGATGGAAAATTGTGTGGCTAGCTTTTGACGTACACACTCATTGTGCCTAATCTACCAATTCTTTTTTTTTTCTTCAAAGCTCTATAAATTTATTAATTGATGGAAAATTGTGAGGCTAGTTTCTGACATCCATAGTCATTATGTCTAATCAACCAACCCTTTTTTTCTTTTTTCAAAGGCGGTGATCATCACTATCCATCTGTTTCCTTTTTTTACATTTTTTTTTTTGGTACAAAGAAAATACATTGATCATTGATCATTGATCTGAGATGATCTTTACCCTCCTGAAAACTAACCGCTCAAAATTTTTGTCACCCAGCAGTTGTTTCTATGCTTCTACTTTCGTCCGTGTGTTTATGGCTTAAGGAAGAAAGGGAGCTGTGCTGGAAGAGATCGATGGAGACTTTGTATAAAGATGGTAGACATGTACTGTTAATAATGCCTCAAAAGAACAAGTTAATTGGTATTAAGTACGACAGCTACACCACCTTCTATAACCACCACCTTATTCCTCCCACATTACTACAATTTGTTTCCACAAATTTACAGCACTCTAAAATAATAACAAGAATTAATGCAATATTTAATAAAATGTGTCCAATACAGTATACAGAGCATTATACAAATAAATATGGAATTAATACAATGACAGATAAAGAAGCAATACAAGATGAAGAGAAAAAAGGGAGGAAATGCTTCTTGGACTTTCGGCAATGAACTGAGATGTCGAGCTCGTCTCGGACGATCAACGTCTCCCAACCTGGACCTAGGGGAACGGAATTTAAAAAATATGAGATGCTAATCATCTCAGTGAGTGACCCTATTTACTGTACAATTATAACAGTAATAATAATTATAGCGCATTTGATTAATTAACAATAAATAAGTAAATAAATAATAATTAATTGAAAATAATATTCTTTCGAAACCCTCACCATTCACTCCGTTGGAAAAGTTCCCCTTTTAAAACATTTTCGCAAAATCCGTTATTTGTATGTCCCGAAAACCAAGGAAAACAATTAATCAACTAAATATCAATTAAAGTATAATAGATCAACGATCCAAAATTTATAATGAAAATAAAATAGGAATAGAATAAAAATAATTTCGTAACAATTACTAAATGATTAATAAATGTCATAAACAAATAATACAAAAGTATTAATGAAACTTACATTAAGACAATTCAGGAAATAATAAAATAATTAGAATGAATCAATTAATTGAACAATTAAATAAATGAATAATTAAATCAAATTAAGACCTCCATTTAAAATGAATGGTAAGAACATAGTAAAATCGCTTTAAAATCAGTAAATCAATATAAATAGTAAAATAAATCATTTAATTAATAAAAGAAATACTTAAATCAATTAATCATCTATTTGAAGTAAATGATAAAACTATAAAAGAATTTATTTGAAAACAGCAATCCATTTAAATAGTAAAATAATCAAGGTAAAATGCATTTTAGAAACACTGATTAAATAAATTATAAAACTTCCATTAGATACATTTTTATTTTAGATACTCTTTAAAAACATTATTATTTGGAAATAGTATCAAAAGCTACTTGACGCACCATATTATATACCAGTGATGTCCCACGATACCCAGCGTCCCGAGCACCGTGTAACGGGAGGTTAAAGAGAGAAACTTGTATACGGTCGCTTCGGCATCCCGACAGTGCCGCTGCTTAAGCCGTCATCCCGGCCATGGAGGGGGGCGGCTTATGGCCAATATCAAACTTGCCTACCCTTGGTCCAATGGCAACTCACAGGAGATATTATAACTTGCGCGCTCATCCACATATACAGTACAGAACACCAGTACTGTATAAGTGCGTCTAAAACAGATAACCAAATTTATTATTAAAAATACGCAATTTTTTCCAAAATTCACCGTGGGAATTATACCACTTTTCAAATTCACATCCCACATTTTTCTTTTAATATCACCAGCATGAATACTTCGATAATATATATAATTTTTCTCATATCACAAAATCCATCGATGCAATTATAAAATTTTCAAATCCATCAACTCAAATATACAATTTTCCAATGGCATAAATATTTTTGAAACATAATTCTTTAAAACAATATTTTTCTCCAATCCTCAAAATCCATTTAAATCAACAAATCCTTAAAACCACATAAATTTCATCTATAATTAATTCATATAATTGTGCACAATAATTGAATAATAACCATAGCAATAATTAAAATAAATCAAACCACAATTTCTTTAAATTCCCAAATATATTCTTTTGGAACAAAAACATATATTAAAAACATTATAAATTAGCAATACAATTTATATGGAAATTCTCTTAATATCAAATACATAAAACATATTTATCAATTATTTAATTAAGAAATATTTCAACAATGAAATTTGATAAATTTACCAAAATCTCAAATTCCTTAAAACCAAAATATTTTATAATGCACAAATATTTAATTCCATTCAATTTTGGCACCAAAATTGAAAATATAAATTTACTAAATATTCAACACATCAAACATATTTTTCAGATAACCAATTAACACAAAATATATATATATATATATATATTTTTTAACGTCCCAAAATAATTTTGAAGGTGGTTCACTCACCTGGAGCACGCAATTAACCTAAGATCCTCCATGGGATCAATTCCACGACGCACCCGTGCTCCTAGAACAACAACATTACACATCTGAAATAAATTAATATTTTATTCGGATAAATAATACCCGGTACCCGGGAGGTTTAACACAAACGTTAACCAAAATTGACTAGTAATATACCGAATTGAAGCTTGTGAAATGAGGATCATGGATTGAGGCTTACCTCCCGGAGATTGGACCCGTGGTGGCTGGAATCTCGCCGAAAAGCTCACGGATTTTAAGCCTTCGATTCTCACAATCCGTCGCGAATTGAGAAAATTGGACACCGGATTTGAGTTCAGAGGGTCAGAATTAGTAGGAAAAGAGGGGCGATGCAGTTGGAAACTCGCCAGAAAGTCAATTTCCCGGCGAGCTGACGTGGTAACCAGAATCCGCCACCGCCGGCGGCGCGTCCGGTGGCCACTGGCCATGATTTTTGGTGGGAAGGTAGATCTGGTGATGGGTAACTCAACGAGACCGGCGGTGTAACACCCTGTCCCAAAGTACAAAGGAAATTTTCCAACTTTGACCGAGGTTGACCGTTGACCGTTGACTTTGATCGTTGACCGAAAAGGTCAAAAGTTGACTTTTTGACTTGGATGGAATTCTAGATTGACTAAGGTACAGTTACAAAGTACACGTTGGCACGAGTTCGTAGACTAGTAGCACGTTGAAAACAGAGCTATGGTTTGAAAGTTATGGGCAAAACAAGTCGAGATTCAAACTGTCCAAAAGGTGCCGGGAGTTGACTTTTTATGGATGTAGAATTTTGCTTTGAATTTTATATGGTTGTAAAGTGCTCGTCGATACGAGTTCATAGACTAGCGGCACGCTTAAATTGGACATCTGGTTAAAAAGTTATGGACATGTGAAGTTTTCTGAATACCGTAATATTTTATTATATCTGGCTTAAGTGCACAGTGACGCCACGTGTCGACGTCTGAGAGGTCCACGTGGGTGAACAGTGTCACCCACAGTGGCTTTTATTTTGGCAAAACGGCGGGGGAGGAGAGAGAAGTTAAGAGAAGGAGCGAGAGGAGAGAGAAACGACCGCCGACCACCGGTTGGCCACACGCGCCAACCACCCCTCACCACCTCCTCAATTCCGACCGACCACCCAAATTTCACGGCCAACCGACTGGCGACGCACCCGGATCGGAGCGTTTTCCGGCGACAGCGATTTTTCCCCTCTACCACCGGCCACCGCCGATTTGCCCAGTTTCCGGCCACCCCATGCTACACGCGCCTGACCGGTCTCTCACCCGTGAGAATTCCGGCCTACTCACCAAATTTCACGGCCACCGGACCTCCAACGTGCCGGGATCAAAGTATTTTCCGGCGAGGGGCCGAAAATCTTCAAACCCAGATCTCTTCGCCGTCCGGCCTCCGTTTGCCTTATCGCCAGTCCCGTTGGCACCCAAAAATCTAAGCCATCGGCCACCGGACGCGCCGCCGCCGGCGACGGTTGCCGGTGACTGCGGCGGCTCGCCGGAAAATCCTGTTTTGGCGAGTACCCAGTTGCACCGCCGATCTTTCTCCACTAATTCCGACCCCCTGAATCCAAATGCGGTGTCCTTTTCCTCCAATTCGCGACGGTTTGAGAGAATCGAAGAGTTGAATCCCGAAAGCTTTCTGGCGAGATTCCAACCACCTCGGATCCGATCTCTAGGAAATAAGATCGGATTCGTAATTCTCATCACTCAAGCTTCAATTCGGTATATTACTCGTCAATTTTGGTTAACGTTTGTGTTTAACCCCCCCGGATACCGGGTATTATTTATCCGAATAAAATATTAATTTATTTGAGATGTGTAATGTTGTTGTTCTAGGAGCACGGGTGAGTCATGGAATTAATCCCATGGAGGATCTTGGATTAATTGCGTGCTCCAGGTGAGTGATCCACCTTTAAAAATATTTTGGGGTAATTAGTTATATTTATTTGGTGTTAAATTGGTATCTGAAATTATGCTCATGTGGTGGAAATTTAATTATAATTGTGGAAAATTTTTATTTTATAAATACGTATATGTTTGTTGGTGCTAAACGGAATTTTGGGTTATCCAAAAAAAAAAAAAACCCCAATTTTTATTATTGTGATTTAATTGTATTTATTACACATGAGCAAAGTATTTTCATTAATTAATTGTATTTGGATTTTAATATTATTGTTGGGCATAATTGGTTTAATTGGTGGTTTAAATTTTATAATTATGCTCGTGGAATATTATTTGTTGAACCTCGTGTTACGAAAAAAATTATTTTTATATTGTTATCGATGGTTTCGTACCGGAAATGTTAAAAGAAAATGTGGGATGGTGAATTTGAAAATTTGTATATTTTCCACGGTGATTTTGGAAAATCGGTACGGTAATAATTAATTTAACAATTATGTTAGACGCACTCATACAGTATTGATATCCTGGTTGTATATGTGGTTAGCACGCAAGTTATTATGTCTCCCGTGAGTTGCCATTGAGTGCACATAACCGCCCCCCTCCTTGGCCGGGATGACGGTTTCAGCAGTGGTATTGTCAGGACGCCGAAGTGCCGTATGCAAGTTTCTCTCTTTAACCTCCCCGCCAGTCGGTGCTCGGGACGTTGGGTATCGGAGGGCATCACTGGTATATGGTGTGGTGCGTCAAGTATAAATTTTCGGATAGAAATTTCAAACCCTAAAGTGTTCTAAAATTATTTATTATGTTTTATTACATTTTATTTATATTTGGATTGTTTAATCATTATTTATTAAATTAATTGATTCCTTGGTTTTCGGGAAATACGAACGGGTTTTGTGAAAATGTTTTAAAAGGGGAACATTTCCAACGAAGTGAATAGTAAGGGTTTTGAGAGAAATTATTATTTTCCAATTAATTATTAATTATTTATTTGTTTATTCTTAATTAATTAAGTGTACTATAATTATCGTGGCTTTATAATTGTGCAGTAGTTAGAGTCACTCACTGAGATGATTAGCATCTCATTTTTTTTTTTAAATTCTGTTCCCCTAGGTCCAAGTTGGGAGACGTTGATCGTTCGGGGCGAGCCCGACTTCTCAGTTCATTGCCGAAAGTCCAAGAAGTATTTCTTCCCTTTTTCCTCTTCATCTTGTATTGCTTCCTTATCTGTCATTGTATTAATTCCACATATATTTGTATAATACTCTGTATACTATATTGGACATTTAGTTATTAATTACGCACTGATTTACTGTTATTTATTTTGAAGTGCTGCAAATTTGTGGAAATCAAATTGTAGTATTGTGAGAGGAATAAGGGGATGAATATAGAAGTGTGTTTTCAGTGCAGGAAATTTGTGGTAAGTCCAACCCTTAGGGGAAGTTCTGCAGGATTTTCCATTGGAGCGTCCGGTAGGGTTTCCCTGAGATCAAGGCTTGTCTAGGGTTCCGGTGAAAAATTTTGGACGGGTCCTAATAGGCGGTGAGGCAAACGGAGATCGGAATAGGGAGAAATTTGGGTTTGAAGTGATTGGCATCGCCGCTGGAAAAAGCCTCGATCCAGGTGCGTCGGCGGTCGGTTGGTCGTGATTTTTGGCTGGCCGGCCGGTTTTCAGGTGAGCTTCAAGGTGGGGTAGTGCATGTATTGTTCTGATGGCCGGAAATGGGTGAACGGCGGTGGCTGGTTGGTTTCTCTCTCTAGCTCTCTCTTTCTCTCTCTCTCCTCCCTTCTTTCTCTCTCTTCTCCCCAACTCCCGTGTTTTGCCAAAATAAAATCCACCCGTGGGTGACACTGTTCACTCATGGGATTGGCTGAAATTGCAACACGTGGCATATACTGTTCACTCAAGCCAAATATATTAAAATATTACAGTATTCGGAAAGCTTTACATGTCCATAACTTTTTAATCAGATGTCCAATTTAAGCGTGCCTCTAGTCTATGAACTCGTATCAACGAGTACTTCACAACCATGCATGAGTCAAAGCTCAGCTTTGCATGAATAAAAAGTCAACTTCAGCACCCCTTGGACAATTTGGACCTTAACTTGTTTGGCTCATAACTTTCAAACCGTAGCTCCGTTTTCAACGTGCTACTAGTCTATGAACTCGTGACAACGTGTACTTTTTAACGGTACCTTGGTCAATGTGAGATTCTATTAGGAACAAAAAGTCAACATTTGACCCCTTCTCGGTTAATGACGGTCAAACCCGGTCAACCTTAGTCAAATTTGAGAAATTTCCGGTGTACTTTGGGACGGAGTGTTACACTGTCAATTCGCCGGTTTCATTTGATCGTTCATCTAGCGGGTTGTGTTCGTCGCCTGTTCTTCATTCTGTCTCAAAGTAGGGTCTCACTCAATGTTTTATGTTTGAAAATCCGGTGAAATCTCTAAGGTGGAGACTGGATTTGTGAAAGGCTTGAGTATTGATACCTAGTATCTCAAAATCCAATCAAATCCATTTATTTGTAAAATCTTTCTAAGTCAATAACTTTTTGAATACCAACAGACTTTTATAGACTTTTAAAAAGTCATAATTGAATAATATCAGATTTTTATAGATTATATAAAATTCTGAATTGGATACCCTAATATTTTGACGGATTCCATAGAAATCATTATTGAATACCGTTGGACTTTTAAAATCTTTTAAAATCCATTAAATTCCTAATTGAATACACCCCTCTTAATGTAGATAACTCATTAAGTAATCGATCACCCTTTCGGCTACAATATAGTACTATTGTATGCCTATTTTCATATAGCTAACCTTTTTTAATTGATGTTTTTCAGCTAATTGTTTGTGGTGCACGAGAGGGAATCATTCCAGAGGAGATAAACGAAAGCTCTAAATTAGATTTCAAAGTAGAACAGAAATGTGTGGATCAAAAAATGAAAGAGTTACGAGGACAAAATGCTTCGGAAGACACACTTACATCTATTATGAGGGATTTTGGCATTAAAAGGTTTATTTGCCTCAAACATACTTTCCATTATATTTGCATGATTATTTGTATGTATATTTCATAATTGAATTCAATAAACGTGAAAACCAAATGCTAGCTAGTTAGTAAATAAATTCATGAAAATCTTACCTTAAGAAGGTTGAATTGTTTTGTTTTGATTCTCACAAGGAAAAACTTCATGGATGGCCAAATACCTATGTGTTTACAAAAGCAATGGGAGAAATATGTGTAAAGCAATTTAGAGAAAATATTCCCTTGGCCATCATACGTCCAACTATGGTCACTAGCTCTTACAGAGAACCTTTCCCTGGCTGGATTGAAGGCTTGAGGTAATAATATTGTGACAAGATTTTGCGTCAATTTTTACAGGGGGGAAAAAAATCTTACTTGTAATTGCATTCCAATAATTTCTTTGATTGGTCATTGAGGATTTTTTTTTTTTTATGAATAATAATCTAAGTTCGAATCTCCATAACCCTAATATCAAAAATAATTTTTTTGATTGATTTTATAATTTGTTGGTATATAGTGATGGCGTGATAGCTGCTTATGGTAAAGGAAAGGTGAAATGTTTCCTAGGTAGTCCCATGTCAATACTTGATCTGGTGAGTTAAACCATTCTGAATTGTCTGGTATCTAAAATTGGATTGGATTTGATTGAACTGTTTAAGTCTAGTTCAATCCAATTAAATTATATTTAAAACCAACTGAATTAGGTTTAGATTTTATGGTATACAATTCAATCCAACCTAGCTATAGTCTAGTATATTAAAGGAGCCCAAAACTTATGTATGAGTTTAATAACTTGACCAATTTAGTTTCTTCTTTCAATTTTGATTTGTAAGATTAACCAAATTAACAATTACTTATGCAGATACCATGCGATGTGGTGATCAATGTAATAATGGTAGCAATGGCAGCTCATGCCAAAAAGTCTTGTTCTGAAATTATTTACCATATTGGATCCTCATCGAGAAATCCTATATACATATCCAACATTCCCAATTTTTCATTCCATTACTTCACTCAGAATCCATTGACTGACAAGAAGGGAAAGCTAGTTAAAGTGTGAGATCCCACATCAGTTGGAAAGGGAAATGAAGCATGCCTTATAAGAGGGTGTGGATACCTTTCCCTTGAGAGGCCTTTTAAAATCGTGCTAGCTAGGCCCAAAGCGGACAATATCGCATGCGGATGGACTGGGCTGTTACAGATGGTATCAGAGCCAGATCCGGATCTGTGTGCCAGCGAGAACGCTGGGCCCCAAGGGGGGTGAATTGTAAGATCCAACATCGGTTGGAAAGGGGAACGAAGCATACCTTATAAGAGGGTGTGGATACCTTTCCCTTGAAAGGCTTTTTAAATCCGTGTGGGCTGGGCCCAAAGCGGACAATATCTCATGGGGTGGACTAGGCTGTTACATAAAGTCAGTCAGAATATGTTATTCACAAAGAATATAGCTACTTTACACATGCATATTGTCAGGACCCGTCCAAAATTCCTCACCGGAACCCTAGAGAAGCCCTGATCCCAGGGAAAACCCTACCGGACCTTCCAATGGAAAATCCGGTAGAACCTCCCCTAAGGGTTGGACTTACCACAAATTTTCTGCACTGAAAACACACTTCTATATACATCCCCTTATTCCTCCCACATTACTACAATTTAATTCCATAAATTTGCAGCACTCCAAATGAATAACAGTAAATCAGTGCATAATTAATAACTAAATGTCCAAGACAGTATACAGAGCATTATACAAATAAATATGGAATTAATACAATGTCAGATAAGGAAGCAATAAAAGATGAAGAGGAAAAAGGGGGAAAATGCTTCTTGGACTCTCGGCAATGATGTCAGGACCCGTCCAGAATTCCTCCCCGGAACCCTAGACAAGCCCTGATCCCAGGGAAATACCACCGAACCTTACAACGGAAAATCCGGCAGCACCTCTCCTAAGGGTAGGACTAACCAAAAAATTTTACCTGCACTGAAAACACACTTCTATACTCATCCCCTTATTCCTCCCGCAAACTACAAAATGATTCCACAAATTTCAGCACTTCAAAAGAAAACAGCGGCAACCCAGTGCAAAAACAACTACACATCCAATACAGTATACAGAGCATTATACAGATAAATGTGGAATTTATAAAATGACAGATAAAGAAGCAATACAAGTTCGAGAGGAAAAAGGGAAGAAAAACTTCTTGAACCTTCGGCAACGAACTGAGACGTTGGGCTCGCCCCAGACAATCAACGTCTCCAACCTGGACCTAGGGGAACGGAATTTAAGAGTGTGAGATGCTAATCATCTCAGTGAGTGACCCTATCTACTATACAATATAATACCATGGTAATAAAGTAGATAAATAGTAATTATTTGGAAATAATAATTTCTCTCAAAACCCTCGCAATTCTCTCAGTTGGAAAAGTTTCCCTTTTAAAACCTTTTCACAAAACCCTTTGTTCGTATTCCCCGAAAACCAAGACATCAATTAATTCACTAAATATCAAATAGAATATAATAAGTCAAGCATCCGACAATTTTAATTTAAAGGAAATTAATTTATTGAATAATTAAGAAAAGAGAAAATTAAACCAATTTAAGATCCCCAACCAAATAAATACCAGAACAGTAATAATTATATTTTTCGTTCCAATACAATCTCAAAACATTTTATTTTTAAAACACAGTTCTGAAAATCATTTGATGCACCCACTATATACCAGTGGCGCCAACAGTACCCAGCGTCCAAAGGTACCGCCAAACAGGAGGTTATAGAAAGAAACCGGCATACGGTCGCGTGGCGTCCCACTGCGCCGCTGCTAACCTGGTGTCCCGGCCATGGGGGGTGGCCTACCCTCATCCGATGGCAACCACAGGACAACCTCATAATATTACCTGCGCGCTACTCACACCCACCTGCGCGCTAATCACAACCGTGTGCACACTAACCATATCGCATATAAACAGAACACCAGTACGTGCACGGTGCATCTAAAAATCATAAAATCCACAAATTTAAATTATATATCAAAACTCACATTTTTTGCATAAACATAGCGGGCATAGTCCATCCGCTTGAACCGGAAAATTCTCCACAATGTCTTTATAATCAATACCATAAATTCCATGATTTTCAAATCCACCAACTCCCAATCCACCATTTCAAATATTCACATTTTCCCAAGCATAAATAATTCTCGAAATATAATAATTAAACCTCATAATATTCCATGGGCATATTTTATAAAAATTGAAATCACCAACATGAGCAAATATTTTCCTTGAAATATTTGAAAATCAAATCGTGCCCGATTTGATATTAAAACCACACGAATTTCAAAATCCTCAAAACCATAAAATAATTTCACATGGCATAATTTTATATAAGGCATATTTCCTTTAATCAAAATAAAATGCACTAATAATTTCACAATAAATTCAATAAATATTTGGCACATAGAAATTAAATTCCAAATATTTAAATCACACATAATATGCACCAATTAAATTCCCAAAATTAATTTGAAGGTGGGTCACTCACCTTAAGCACGTATCTCAATCAAGATCATCCGTAGGATCGACTCCGCTACTTGCACGTGCACCTAAAACATCCACAATACACCAAACCACAAATATTAATATTTTATTCGGGTAAATCCCCAAATGGGTACCCGGGGAGCGAACACCAAACGATATCTAAAGGTTACGAGTTATATACCAAATCGAAGCTCGCGTGATGAGGATCACGGATTCGGTCTTACTTTCCAGTGATCGGACCCGACGGGGTTGGAATCTCGCCGGAAAGCTTTTCGGGTTTCGGCTCCGCAATTCTCCCAAACCGTCACGAATTGGCGGAAACGGATGCCGGATTCAGGTTCAGGAGGTCGAACACAGTAGATTGGGGCCGGCCGAAAAACTGGGTACTCGCCGGAACAGTAACTTCCAGCGAGCCGCCGCGGTCACCGGCAACCGTCGCCGGCAGCGGCACGTGCGGTGGCCGTTGGCCGTGATTTTTTGCAGAATTGAAGATCGTGGGGAGAACAACCCAACGGGACCGGCGATGAGGCAAACGGAGGCCGGACGGCGGAGAAATCACGGTTTGAAGATTTCCGGTCCCTCGCCGGAAAACGCTCCGATCCCGGCGCATCGGTGGTCCGATGGCCGTGAAACTTGGTGGGTCGGCCGGACTTGAGGAGAGGATGAAGGGTGTCAGGCGCGTGTGGCCAGAAAATGGCCGGAAGTGGGTCAATCGGCGGTGGCCGGCGGTGGAGGGAAAAACTCGCTGCCGATCTTCGAACTTCCGATCCGGGCGCGTCGCGGCCGATCGCCGTGAAACTTTGAGGTTTTGCCGGAAATGGGGAGGGGAACCTTGCTGGCCGGCGCATGTACAGTAATTCGGCCGGAAAATTTGAAAAATTCCGACGCCGGTCGGACTCTCTCTCTCCTTCTCTCTCCTCTTTCTCTTTCTCTCTCTTCCCCATGAATTTTATCCAATAAAAGCCACTGTGTGGCACTGTTCATTCCACGTGGACCAATCAGAAGCTGACATGTGGCATTTCACTGTTCATCGACTCAAAAATATTAAAATATTACGGTATCCGGCAAACTTCACACGTCCATAACTTTTTAACCGGATGTCCGTTTTAAGCGTGCCGCTAGTCTGTGAACTCGTATCGACGAGCACTTCACAACCATGCATAAGTCAAAGCTCATTTCCCCATAAATAAAAAGTCAACTCCGGCACCCCTTGGACAGTTTGGACCGCAACTTGTTTTGCTCGTAACTTTCAAACCGTAGCTCCGTTTTCGATGTGCTACCAGTCTACGAACTCATGCCAACGTGTACTCCGTAACGGTACCTCAGTCAACCTAGAATTCCAACCGGATCAAAAAGTCAACTTTTGACCCCTTTGATCAACGGTCAACAGTCAACCTCGATCAACGTGCAAAAATTTCCGACATGGTTCGGGACGGGGTGTTACAAATGAACTGATACATTGGGCTCACCCCGGACGATCAACGTCGCCCAACCTGGACCTAGGGGAACGGAATTTAAAAATATGAGATGCTAATCATCTCAGTGAGCGACCCTATCTACTGTACAATTATAAAGCCACAATAATTATAGTACACTTGATTAATTAAGAATAAATAAATAAATAATTAATAATTAATTGAAAAATAATAATTTCTCTCAAAACCCTCACCATTCACTCCGTTGGAAAAGTTTCCCTTTTTAAAAATCATTTCACCAAAACCCAAACTTGTACACCAATTAATATCATAAAAACTGGTGCTCAAAAATATGAATGAACGATCATTATAATATTATGAAATGTCTCAAATCAATATGTAGACATTTGAGCATACCCTATAATAAATACATTTCCACCAAATAAATATGAAAATGCAAGAAATCACCCCAATATTTGTAACTGAACAATATATATACAAACATATACAATGTACCATACGATGTACCAATCTGTAAACCGTAGGATACACCCATCTCACGACCCTCAATATATGAACGGTGTCGTAGAAATAATAAATAACCGTAGGGACGTATCCAACCTCATGGTCCATGGCAATAATAAACCGTTGGGTGATACCAACCTCACGGCACCGTGGTAATAATAATAAAACCGTCGGATGAACCCGACCTCACAGTCCGTGGTAATAATAGATAACCGTTGGATGAAACCAACCTCACGGCACCATGGTAATAATAATAAACCGTCGGATAAACCCAACCTCACAGTCCGTGGTAATAATAGATAACCGTTGGATGAAACCAACCTCACGGCACCATGGTAAACCTAGCATGCTGTAATATAATACTGAACCAAACTCTGGTACTATATGGTACATCAATTAAAAATAATCGATACAGTATCCTACTGTATCATAATCATAATTTAATTGTCAAGTTCAACCGCTTGTTTAAATATTTTAACATTTTCAAATCGTCATTTCATACGAAATTCAAAAATACCACAGTGAAATTTATTCACCATAAATCAATTTTAAGCACATAAAATTATAAAATATTTTATCGTGCTTAAAATTATATGATTTTCAATCTGGTTTCTCAAACCAAATAGTTTCCAAAATGATTTAAAATCTCAATTCAAATACCAAAATATTTAACTACTCCAAGTTCACTTAGGAACCCATTAGAATATAAAACCATTTAATACATTGTCAAACTTTACGTAAAATGACAACTCATATTTAATAAGGCAATTATTTTTATATGCATAATCCAAACATTCAATCAAATGGCATATAAGCCAAATTATTCGAACACATATATATTATATTATACCCCAAAACAATTTTTTTAAACTAATAACCATAGCAATAATTAAAATAAATCAAACCACAATTTCTTTAAATTTCCAAATATATTCTTTTGGCACCAAAACATATATTAAAAACATTATAAATTGGCAATACAATTCTAGATAGAAATTCTCATAATATCGAACACTTAAACATATTTTGGAAATATTCAATTATGAAATATTCTAACAAATTAATATAATAATTAATAATTTCAATTTCAATTTCATAAAATTCTTTGAATCAAAATATCTTTTTATATATAAATATTTTGATTCACTCAATTGGGCATCAAATTTTCACAAATAAATCTACTAAATATTTGGCACATAAAATATCAATTTCAAATATTCAATTCACACAAAATATTCACAAATTTAATTCCCAAAATTAATTTGAAGGTGGGTCACTCACCTCAAGCACGCAATTAATCCAAGATCCTCCATGGGATCAATTCCACGACGTACACGTGCTCCTAGAACAACAATATTACACATCTCAAATAAATTAATATTTTTTTCGGGTAAATAATACCCGGTACCGGGGGCCTAACATAAACGTTGTCCAAAATTGACAAATTATAAGTCTATGGAAAGCTTGTGAGATGAGGATCACATTACCGACCTCCATTGAGCTCAATTCAACCAGCGGTGGCCGGAAAGCTTTGGCCGGTCTTGATCTCCTTGTATCTCGCAAATCGACGGGAGTTGAGTTAATCGGAGCTCAGAATCGGAATTAAAGGGTCCAAATTAGTGGGAAAGGACTGGTTGCATGACCGGTGGCTACCGGAAAACCGGCAAACCAGCGACACACTGACGCCAGCGTTGGAGGTCGATTCCGGCGCATCCGTTGGCCATTCAGCCGGAGATTTGGCCGCCGGTTTCTCCCAGCTGCGAGTTTTCACGTCAGCCGGCGCGTGAGTCCTTCCGGTGGCTGGAAAATGTGCAGCAGGGAGAGAGATATATCAGCGGGAAGGAGAAAATGAAGAAAGAAGGAGAAGAAGGAAGAAGAAGAAGAAGAAAGAAAGGAGGGGCCCGTGGTATTTTTTTTTCTCACGTGGGGGAAAGGAAAAAAAAAGAAAAAAAAAGAAAAGAAAAAGAAAGAAAAAGAAAATAAAAAGAAAATAAAAGAAATAATTAAATAATAATAAAATAATATGATATTTAACCATAGTTGACATGTGGCATCTCACCATTTTGACACATGGCACCATTTATTAAGTCACACGTGGCACACTGTTACACGTTTAAAAATAATATTAAAATAATACTGTATTTGAAAAACTCTACAGGTCCATAACTTTCAAACCACATGTCCAAATCGAACGTGCCGCTAATCTATGGACTCGTATCGATGAGTACTTCACAACCATGCATGAGTCAAAGCTCAACTTTGCATGAATGAAAAGTCAACTCCGGCACCCCTTGAACAGTTTGGACCTCAACTTGTTTTGCTCATAACTTTCAAACCGTAGCTCCGTTTTTGGCGTGCTACTAGTCTACAAACTCGTGCCAACATGTACTTCGTAACGGTACCTCAGTCAACCTAGAATTCCATCCGAATCAAAAAGTCAACTTTTGACCCTCAAAGTCAACGGTCAACGGTCAACCTCGGTCAAAGTTGGAAAATTTCTATTGTACTTTGGGACGGGGTGTTACACATATTGCGATCCGCTTCATGTTACCCCTAAAGGTTTGTATATTATCAAAATAGCCTCATTTCATAAACAGTTTGAAATATTTTCAATATACCTACATAAACAAGTGATCTCTTCTTATTTTTTTTATTTTTTCTTTTAGAAAATTAAAACCAATTTTCCAATATTTTCTATTTTTTTTTAAAAAAAGAATTTTTACCAAATGATTTTTTTAAAGAAATTTTGTAATTTTTCTTTTTTTGTCAAAACCATGAAATATATATTTTTTTAAATACAAGACGAAATAATGGGTAATTTTAATGTTCTTAATTCATTTCTTTGCCTGATGTGAACCTTTCAAACATGCAGATAGCATAGCATCTTGCCAACATTTTCCAGACGTGTATACAAAAAATAATTGGAAACTCAAACTAATGATGCATTTGATTAATCTTTACAAACCCTATGTTTTATTCAAAGGAATGTGGGTGTATATTATATGCATGTATGCATGTTTCTTTTTTCTTATGAACCATTATTTGTCTTTTTTAAGTTATATAATTATGAACATAAATACATCTGTAAATGCAGTTTTGATGATGGAAACACAAAGAATCTATGGAGAATAACAGTACTCATGGAGAGTGGCAGGGAAATGGAAGCATTTAATTTCAACCCAAAGGCATTGATTGGGAAGATTACATGATGAATACTCACATCCCAGGCCTCGTCAAATATGTCATAAGATGATAGATATAATCATATTAGCAATGCTACAGGCATCAAATTGACTATCAAATTTATTTAGCAAATTATATATTATGATGTATATATACACATGTATTAGGAATGATACAAATTATATATTAGTGGTTGAAATTTTTGTATAAATTAAATATATTTTTAATTGAAGAAAATAAAAAGTAGGGACTGCAATTGAAATATCAAAAAGTTGGGAGAATGAAATTTAATTAGAGCAAATCTAAGGGAATACAATTAGGTCTGGTAAAATCTCATACGATATGATAACATGATACAAATCCATATGATAATTTGCCGATTTAGATTGATGATATCGTGTCTGGTCCATTTTAGTGTTACCCAATAAGATCCAATAAATTAACAGGTGAAAGACGATAAACCCATTACATCCATTAGAAAAGGGTATTTTTATAATTATATAAATTTTATAATATTAAAATTACTTAATTTATTATAAAACATGTATTGATTTGTTCTTTTTTAGATTAATTTTTTAAAAATCTAAAAACAAACAAGTATCTTTACAAGATTTTTTAATATCAATTTATTATTTGAAAGCTAAGTCAAACTTGAATCTTAATAAGTTAACGGGTCAGATAATAGATTACATGATAATTTAACGAATGGATTCGGGTTTACCTATTTCCATACGAATGCTTAATGGGTCATATTAAGGTTAACTAAATTTCACCCAAACACGACACAACACAACTTGATTAAGTATAGTTGAAATTTTCCCTTATATAATAGGACCATGAGGTGGGTTCAACGATCTTACAAGTTTATTATTGCCACAATGCCTTTCGTATAATAAAGGTCTTAAGTTAGGATCATCCCAAGATTTTATATTATCATGATGCCTTCAAGATACTAAAGATCATGAGAAGGGTTCATCTCATAAGTTTATTTCTCTTTCTTGTTAGTGTTCTTGGACGCCCTATACCACTTGACAGTTCTAGATATATCGTATGGTATATCATTTATTTTTTTGAATTCATTGTTGGTTTTATGAACTGTTATGATTTTACAATATTTTCCATAATTATTTTTATGAATATATTTATATTATTTTATTCACAATATTTAAAACATGATTGATTCAATTCATAATAATTAAATGGTTTATTGATTTATAACATTTAAGTTTCTGTTTCACAATATGAATTTAGGATTCAAATATTAATTTGTGAAAATGATTTTTAAATGAAGAATCTTTCAAAAGAATGGAACAAGAGTTCTTGAGAGAATGATTTACAGAATTAACATATTATTTTTCTATTATACTATGCCTTTCACCAAGATATTTTTATCTCATGTTTTATTTGTTTTCAAATCCATTCCCCTAGGTTTAGATAGTTAGCTAAAAATTTACATCACGTATTACTTATTATTCAATGTTTCCCACAACAATAGTAGTATTTATCTTTTCCTATTTATCTTTATTTTTCTAGACTTATTCTCGTATGTTATATTGCTTATATTATAAATACTCTTAGAATGCTTTGAACTAAATCATAGACGTAGTAGTAACCCTTATATATGTGTGCGTGTGTGTGTAGTAATGACCTGTAGTTTGATGGATTGTAGCTGGCACTTGAATGCTGTTGTAGTTTTATTTTTATATATTGAGGCATTATTTGATATTTGCATATATTATTTGTCCATGGTAAGGGGAGGTTCCATCTAATTTTTACTATAAATTGCCCAGTGGGATTTTATCAGATGGGACCACCCGAGCAATCCTAAAAAAAATTTCAGGATGGATCCTATCAATAATGAGTAATGGTAGTTAGGAATCTCAATTAACTAGAAATTTAATATATATATAAAAAAAAATCAAATTGAAAACCATTTGGAATTCTGTTTTGTTTTTTTTTTTTTTCTCAAATTTATAATTATTTAAGATGAAAAAAAAAACCCTTTAGAATGATGCTTTCTCTTTCTTATTAATTATAGATAGTTCAGTTGGTTGCGCATCCTTCATTCTTGTTATCTGCAATATACGTAAACCGTTGGCCGTCATGCAATAATTAACTATACACTCGTTTTTGCCCAACAACTTAGGAACCTGTAATTTAGTGGTTATAATCCACCCACCCGAGCACAGGACTATACACTCAGTTGTTGGTTGTGCATATCATTCTTTCTTGTTAAAGTATATACTCACTGGTGGTTTATCCATCCTTTTCTCAACCACACCCATGGCTTGCTCATATTTGCATCTCTTAGTTTCTTATGTTTCTTTTTCTTTTTCTTTTTTTTTTTTTTTTTTTGGGATAAATTTCTTATGTTTCTTAATAACTATTAGCAAAA
Organism: Ziziphus jujuba; assembly: GCF_031755915.1. Classification (NCBI taxonomy): domain Eukaryota; kingdom Viridiplantae; phylum Streptophyta; class Magnoliopsida; order Rosales; family Rhamnaceae; genus Ziziphus; species Ziziphus jujuba. Next base: position 15,036,166 of record NC_083389.1, on the reverse strand, counting down.
ATCACTACTTTAATCGAAAAGCCACCACAAAGGAGAATTAAGTGAATTTCCATAAATAAACACTCTTCTAAGTTCACAGCCACTTATTTTATTCTCCAAATTTGTGTTGTTATGAAATAAATAGAATTTACACATATAAAAAAAAATAAAAATAAAAATAAAAAACTCAAATAATTCATATGCAATGGTAAAATTTACATTGCCGTCCAATTTACTTTATTTTTAGTAATTAAAATTGCATTATTGAACATGTGAGTGGACTTATGTTTGATAGTCCAACTTAAGTTCATTAAATTTGTCCATCCTCTTCTGAAATTTAACCTGAAGAGGTGGGTCTAACTGAACTGGTAATGCTCGAATATTGAATATTGTGCTTTTGGACCTAATTCTAAATGATTGATAGAAATTGATTTTGCATCTCCCATCAATTGCAATTTTTGAAAAAAATGGTTTCTTCTTCCTACATTAGTTAGTATCAAAGCCGGAGGTCTTATGTGAAGCATTTCTCTAGATGATATAGAACGGTGCAAGTGCATTATAGAAAACAAGGGTATTGGATGTATGGTGGGTCCAAAGAGGATCCAACTTAATTTTTTAAGATCTGTCCATCCTTTAATGTGATTTAATCCAAAGAGGTGAGTTTGAAGGGTGCACTATGGGGTTTGATTCTGGATGGTTGATAGAAATTAATTGGATGCACCCCCTTTTTTATTTATAATTTTTGGAAAAAAATAGTTGTGTCCTTCCTACATCACTAACCAACAAAAGAAAAATAAAAGTAACTGCAACAATATGCAATCTTCATGGTCTTTTCTCCTGCAACTATGATTATTTCATAATCAACCTTTTTCTGGAACATATAAATTGATCATCATAATTAATTTAAATTTTTTTATACATAAATAAATGTATAATCTAGAGGAGTAAAATCTAAAGTATTAAACATAATTTATATGTATGTATGAAGTCAGTAAAATAAATGCAATCTCAATTGATAAGGCTGCAATATGGATGAAGAAGGGTAGCTATGGCTGCTTGCTACTAATCATCTCAGCTGACGTACTTCAAGTCTCTGTTTCCTGATGAAAACTAGGTTTCCTTTGGTAACAACATGGTTTTTGATTTTTTTTTCTACTTAATTATGTATAGTTTGTTTGCTTCAATTAATGTTAGTAAATGTTAGTTGAACGTTGTCAATCATCTCAATTCATTACAAATTTAAAGTTAAATTAAAAAAACATAAAATGCCAAATTGAAAACCATTGTATTAGTCTTTTTATTATTTTTTTCTTCTTCTTTTTTTCATGTTTATAGTTAATTAAGATATCTAACAACCTCTAACTATCTAACAAACATTTGATATAAGCAAATTATACATAATTAGGGGAAAAAAAACAAAAACCTAAAACCAATGTATCATCAAACGATACATAAGTATTTCCTTTCAATAAAAAGAATAATAACAAAGTGTCAAGCTGCCATTCATAAGTATATATGTGAAAGAAGATTAATATCACCCATAATATTCTAGTTAAGTTTAACTTAAATTTTCAGTTACTTTAAGGAATTACTCAAAAAATCACCAAAAATCTGTAACATGCGAAGTAGGAAATATATATAAATTTCATTGTATACATCACCATACTTTATTCTTTATTTAGCGAACGAGGAATTACTCACAAAATCATCAAATAACTTGTGAAATAGGAAATATAAAAATTTCAATGTTTACATCACCATACTTTGTTCTTTATTTAGCGAACGAAATACTCATGGTCAGATATTTTATTTAAGGAACGTAATACTCATGGCACATTAATTAATTTTGTTATTATTTTTTTTCGATCAATGAACCATGAATGCTCCCTAGCCCTTCTATATATACATGTAATTCTAATACTAGGTACTAAATCTAGAGCATTCTCAGATTTTTCTACATCTTTTTCTTAAAAAAAAAAAAAAAAAAATTTCATTCTTTCTTGATGGGATTGAAAAGCGTAGTCCAATTTTTAGAGAATAAAACCATTTTAGTCACTGGAGCCACAGGCTTTCTTGGAAAGAGTATATCCTCTAAACTCCAATTCATTCTAGCTTTATTATATGTGTGTGTTTTAATTGATCTATCTAAGACCTTGTTAATTATATGATATGCTTTAATTTGTTGTATGAAATAATATTGCAGTGTTAGTGGAGAAGGTGCTGAGGATTCAACCTAATGTGAAGAAGCTGTATCTTCTCATCAGAGCTTCTGATGGCGAATCAGCCTCCAAAAGGATGCATATTGAGGTTCGATACAAATATTACAAGAAATTATATACGAGTTAACATCCGATTACCTATTATTAATGAATTATGATACTGAAATTATATGTAAACGGGTGTGTTCAGCACCCAAAAGTATTTATATATATATATATATATTCGATTAACAGCATTAACATAAGTTCTTTTATTTATTTTTACTACATACTTAAAAGCATGTTTACACGTTTAATTCCTTAACAAAATAAAAATAAAAAGTTCAACTGAGGTGGGAAAAAAAAAAAAAAAAACAAATTGTGTTTTATAATGTGTAATAGACCTGAAACCTATGCCCTGGTATTGGCTATTAGTTGGTCCGAGATTTATCTATAATACTATCAAAAGACTTTTTTCTTTTTTTTCACAAGTAAATAAATAAGATACCTGAAACCCAAACATTACCATGTGGCAGGCCTATTGCTCCTCCACACGAATTGTGTGTTCGGCCATTGAAATTCTTTTGAAGTTACATATTTAAATTTGTAACGGTTTTGGTCTTCCATGGAATCCATCTTTGCTGTTGGGCCAGATCAATATAAAATGTAGAGGTTAACACTAACAATTTGTAATCTAGATAATGGTTCCCATAAAAACTTAACATATATATCGAGTAAACATTATTGTTTCATACATACATACATAGAAAGATATCATGGGTTTGCGTTTTGAATGGTTTTTTAACTCATTTTTTAATTATATCTGAAAATTAAGGTGTTAGGAAAGGAGTTGTTCAGAGTTCTAAGACAGAAATGGGAAACAAATTTTGATCAGTTTATATCAGAAAAGGTAGCTGCCATACCGGGAGATGTTTCTTGTGAAAATTTGGGTGTGATTGATTCCCAATTGAGGGAAATCTTATGGAAAGAAATAGACGTTGTAATTAATTCGGCAGCCACCACCAGCTTTGACGGCAGGTACTTATAATATTATTATTTATGACTTTCATTATAATTATATTTGAATCTAATTTATTTAAATTAAATTAAAATATAAATAAAATACATTGTTTGTAGATATGATGTTGCTTTGGGAACCAATACCTTTGGTGTTCTCCACGTGCTAAGCTTTGCGAAGAAATGTGTCAACTTAGAGATGCTTGTCCATGTTTCTACAGGTCAGTTTTAATTAATTTCTGAAAATACTTCAATTTTTCATATATAATAATCATTAATAATAAAGTATTTCAATTGTTTTGCATTGTAATTAGGATGGGTCTGTGTTTCGTTTTGGGCCCTTGGGTTCCTACTCATTATCCCAAAAAAATTAAAAAAAAACCAATCGTAAAGTCAGGGGCAGACAATCAATGAAAAGTAATTATAACCCTTTTCGTGGAAATCTTTGGGTAAATAAGTTGACGCTGATGCTTGAAAAATACTAATTAGCAATGTTTATTCATTCATTTGCAATTCGTACAAAATTATTCAACAGACCGATCATATGTAGACCCATCTATCACAAACAAATGAACCCACATAGATTCTATATGTGGACTACACCAATGTGTTTGTAAAAGAGGTCTATATAGGGCCGCCCTAGTGAAATTGAAAATAAGATAAAGAACAGGAAAATACTATAACGAACAGGAAAATTCATTGTTTTTTCCTTCCATTTTTTCCCTCATTCTTTTTTTTTTTTTTGGTTCTTCTTTGCATTAATTACTACTAAATAATGCATGCTTTTGTTATCTTCCTTTTTCAATGATGTTTTTTCAGCTTATGTTTGTGGTGAAAGGGAGGGAACCATACCAGAGGATACAATATTTTATATGGGTAAAACGATAAAGTCAGACCCTAAATTAGATCTCGAAGTAGAACAGAAATTGGTGGCTGAGAAACTGAACGATTTACAAGCGCAAAATGCTTCCGAAGATACGATTACAACCATCATGAAGGATTTTGGCATTAAAAGGTTTATTTTGCAACAAATATATATTTAAATATATATTTTGCACCAGATTTGAAAGATTCTTAATATATTTCCCATCGAATTTCAACAAATTTTGAAAACCAAAATGCTAGCTAGTTAGTAAATAAATTCATTAGAAAATCTTAGCTTAAAAATGTCGAGTTGTTTTGTTTTGATTCTTACAAGGGCAAAACTTCATGGTTGGGCAAATACCTATGTGTTTACAAAAGCAATGGGAGAAATATGTGCAAAGCAATTCAGAGAAAATATTCCCCTAGCCATCATACGTCCAACTATGGTCACCAGCACTTACAATGAACCTTTCCCAGGCTGGATTGAAGGTTTGAGGTGACTTGCACTGTGACTAGGATTGAATACATTTTTATAGGGAACAAAAAAACAATAAATTTAAAATAATCATAGTTCAATTTTAATTTTCAATTATCTCTTATTGATTTTATAATTTGTGAGTGTACAGAACGATTGATGGTGTGATAGCTGCCTATGGCAAAGGAAAGGTGAAATTTTTCCTTGGTGGTCCGAAGTCAATACTTGATTTGGTGAGTTAAAATGTTGCAGACCTATTTGATAATGTATCTATGATTGGACTGCACTTTCAAATTTAGCTTGATCAATTGAGTTATACTTAAAACTTACTGAACTAGATTTTTAAACAGTATAATCTAATCTAATCTAGTCTCTATACTTGTATATCAAACAGGTTCACAAGAAATTAATTTGTTACGCAAAATATATGAGTTTAACTCGATCTTTTCTGATGCATATGACGCATGTAGATTTAAGAAATTTATATAATATTCTTGAAATTCATTTGCAAGATTAACCAAATTATAATTTATATATGCAGATACCAGGTGACATGGTGATAAACTTAATAATTGTGGCAATGGCAGCTCATGCAAAGCAGTCTTGTTCTGATATAATTTACCACATTGGATCCTCCTCAAGGAATCCTATATGCATATCCAATATTGCCAATTTTCTGTTCCAATACTTCACTCAAAATCCATTGACTGATAAGAAGGGAAAGCTAGTGAAAGTTGCTAAGGATCTGTTCTTGACCGAGAATATGACTACTTTACATATGTACATTTCGATCCGCTTCATGCTACCTCTAAAGGTTTGTATATATCAACCTTATTTTCTACAAATTGGTAAATTAAAGATTGGTTCTTGCCCTTGTGATTCTAAACCGTGCTAAATTGAATTGGACTATTTTAAATTTTTCCTAGATATCAAATTAAAAATAATCTGATCTAATCCAGTATAATAAATTATAAACAATCATATGCACACAATTAGGTATTAAGGTTTATATTGTTGCTAAGATACTTGCTTTAATAACATTATTATATTTGCTATTTTGTCATCGAATTTGCTTGGTCCTGTACTTAAAAAACTATCTTATGACTTCCTCCCATCTTTATTAGGACCAATTTTCAATATTTTCTAATTTTCAAAATAAAAAACTAAATTTTTTTACCAAATGATTTGTTAAAGAAAAAATATTTTTTTTCTTTTTTTTTTTTTTTGGGTGTAAAACCAGGAAATAATTTTTAATTACACGAACAAGTTAAAAGGGATTAACATTTAACATTAATGGTTTTCTTCATTTCTTTGCCTGATGCACCTTCACATCAAATTTGCAGATAGCAAAGTTTGGGAATATAGCATCTTGCCAATATTTCCCGGACGTGTATACGAACAATAATAGGAAACTCCAACAAATGATGCGCTTGATTAATCTGTACAAACCCTATGTGCTATTCAAAGGAATGTAAGTATATTAATCTAGATTATCAACAATTAATTAATACTTTAATATATTGATTGTGATTAATGAAAATGCAGTTTTGCTGATGGAAACATAGAGAAGCTGCACACAACTGTGAGGGAAAGTTGCAGGGAAATGGAAGCATTTAATTTTGACCCAAAATGCATTAATTGGGAAAATTACATGATTAATATCCACATCCCTGGCCTTGTCAAATATGTCATGCGATAATATAGATAATATCTAAATATCATATATCAATTTGATACCCATATTAAGGATTTTTCTTTTTTAATATAATGGGAAACTTTTTTTCCAAGGATTTTATATTCAACATTTCTTGTTAATTATACGTAATATAGTTGGTTTGTGCATCCTTTTTTGACTCTGTAATATTAGTACATGCTTAATTTTGACTAATATGTATTGTTGGTTATGTATCCCTTTCTTATTAACTATACCCATGTTTGGTTACATATATTTAGTGGTCCGTTAGTCCATATTTCTAATATCATATGTAACATCTATTATAACATCTACTTATACCTAGAATTTCTAGAAAAGTGCTAACCAATTTAATTTTTTAGCGTCCAAAGTTTATACACATTTATAATATGTGTTAGGAAAAAAGTATAAAAGAAATTATGGCTCACGTCCTATCAATTTAAGCTTTTGAAAGAAATAACAATTCAACTTAATATCAAAACTAACGATCCAAAAGGTTTTAAATTTAAAACTCAACAACTACATCCAAAAATCAAAAACACATATAAAAACCACCCAAAAAAAAAAAAAAACCCAAAAGAGGCCAATCTATATGTAAGGGGGAATGATAAAAGATAAAAAATAAAAGAAATGACAGTTTACCTCTCATTAGCTTAAACTTTTAAAAAAAAGTGGTAAATTCAACTATTAAAGAAGAATCCCAAAAGAGGAGTAGTGTTTGAGAAAAAAATATAAAAGAAATAATAATTCTCCTCTTACTAGCTTAAACTTTTAGGAAAAATAATGATTCAACTATTAAAGAAGAAGTCCAAAAAAGTTCAACCTACATATAAAGGGGAGTGTTGGAGAAAAAGTATAAGAAAATGATAATACAGCTTTCATTAACTTAAGCTTTTAGGAAATTTTGTAATTCAATTATTAGAGAAAAAGTATAAAAGATATAATGATTCATGTTTTATCAGCTTAAGTTTTTGGAAAAAATGGTATTCAATTTGATAATAAAGAGATCTTGAATTCAAAACTCAGCAATTCCATCCAAAAATCAAAACACAAGTAAAGATTCAAAAAGAAGCCCAAAAGGTTATGCATCCTTTTTTATTAACTATGGATTTTTAATATCATATGTAACATCCACTTATATCCATAATGAAAAATGTTAACCAATTTAATCTTTTACCATTGAAGTTCACACACATTTATAATATGGATGTGAGATGCTACAGTTATATTACAACCATTTATTTGATTTTCCAAAAATTATTTTGCGATAATATGTTTTGTTTGTTAAAAAATTAACAAAAATTTTCATGTAAATCAAAATCAAATGCAAATACTTTTACTTATATTATATTATTTGGTTTCTAAATTTTTTGATGAAGAAAACAGCATTTGGCATTGTTGTCCTATTTACCCTGTTTTAGTAAGCAAACCCAAAACAAGCAAAACAAAATAATAATAATGGTGATAATAATAATAATTAGATAGACTTCACTTGGAAATCCTTAAAACCATGATAAGAACTTTACCAGGAATTTAAATTAATGGTAAAGAAGCTTTTATTAATATTAATATTACTTGGTTTCTAAATTTTGATGAAGAAAACTGCAATTGCATTGGTGTCCTGTTTACCCTGTTTACTCTGTTTTAAGCAAACCCTAAACAAACAAAAATGAAAAATGAAAAATGCCACAAAAAAAAATTAATAATAATAATAACAATTAGATGGACTTCACTTGGAAATCCTTAAACCATGATAAGAAATTTACCAGCAATTAAATTTTGAATACATGATCAAGTAGGACCTATAAGGTTAAACAGATTAGTTACCGAATAAAATTAACCCATTGATTCATTTGCAGTTAATTGATTTAATTTTGATAATAGGAATTACTAACAAAATTACGAACAAAAAGAAATATGCGTGTAACATATGAAAATAAAAACGTAGGAAACACGTGCCAATGATTCACACTTTATCAAACAAATAATTAACTATGCATAGATATGTAATCATTTTGATATCTATCAACATGTTATTTTTTAAAAGGACCAAGCTACACCCTCAAGCATCTATTATGTGTTAGAACAGGTTCAACTGCTAATTTTCAATTGTCTTCCTATGGTGTCATTGTCTGTCTTAAATACTCTTTTTTTTTCCTTTTTTTATTTTTTAGCAATATACCTATTCCTTTTTTTTCCTTTTTTGTCTTAAAAATAAAATCATATTTTGCGTAGTTTTCAAAAGCCACACATTTGTAAGACTTTTCTCACACCATTTCAACAAACATGTTGCACGCGTAGTTCTAATTACTATATATTTTTATTAATACCAATTATCTAATTAGTCCTAAGTTTCTTCATCTTATAAATCAGTGATTTTGAAAATTAAGTATTAAAAAGACAATCAAAGAAATTTCAACTACATGAACTTAACATACCACGAAAACTAGGTGCTTGTAATACCAAAAAATTGATAATCCCCAAACAAAACTCATTGGTTATATATCGTAATAATAATAAGAGAGTCCCATAGACTCATAAACAAAGTAGGATGCACAAACCATAGAGTATATAAAGATGAGCAAGACTGACAAACAACGTACAAATCTAAGAATTTCACCCCAGAAAAATTATAATAAAAAATACAATTCTAAGAATATACAGAGTATATGAAAGTTTAAGAGAAAATAGTGCTCATATATAAAATGCATGCAACAAGTTTTTTTTTTTATTTACGTTATTACCAAAGCCTTGAGACCCTGCTGTAAGGCATCAGATGGAATTGTTTTAGTGGAGTATTTGAAGATGTAAGAAACATGGAAATCAAATTGAAACACAAGGCAAGCCAATTTCAAAAACTCATAATTTCATACTCTATAAATTGTTTTATTTAGGATAAGAGATTATTATTATTATTATTATTATTATTATTATTATTATTATTATTATTATTATTTTGAAAGATAGATAAAAAAAAATTATAACGTATATAATTTATCACCTATATGTAAATGACAAATCAATAATTTTTTTAATTTATTATTTCAAATATTTTAATGATAAATAGTTTCAAATTCCATGTTAATATCATTGTTCTTTTTGTCTTTTTTTTTTTTAATATACAAAAAATACCTCAATTTCTTAATTTCATGACATATGCAAGAGGTTCCCGTCATCAATCTATAATCTTTCAACCTTATAAGTTGAAAACGTTTTAACTCTTTAATTAAATTAATAATCCACACTGAACATTGTTTTTTTATTATTATTAATTTTTAATTTGTATGCATATGTGAATTTTTAAATTTTTTTTTTTTTTAGTTTGATATTGTTGAACCATTTGCTTTTCAATTGGGTAAAGTGTTTGTGTTTTGATTAATTAACTTTTTTTTATTGATTATTTTGCATTTAAGGTAATCGAAAAAGAATTGTTTAGGGTCCTAATTAAGAGAGACATGGGATACAAACTTTGGTTCCTTGATATCAGAAAAATGTGATTGCTGTTTCTGGCGAAATTCTTGTGAAAATCTAGGTGTGAAGGATGTCCAATTGAGGGAAAAGTTGTGGAAAGAAATAGACATAATAGTTGATTCTGCTGCGACGACCAGCTTTGACGCAAGGTACGTGCTAATTATGCTCGACGCTGTGGTGTGGGGACAGTGAGTAGCAAAGTCTTTATTTTTCACATCATGAATTTGAATTCGAATCCATCTAATTCCAATAATATATATATATATATATATATATATATATATTTTTAATGTTATGAACTACCTAATTAATCTTATTCATCTGATTATACTTACTTTCGCCGAATTAAAATATATAAAATAAATTCTCCAGATATGATTTTGCATTAGGGACCAATACCTTGGGGGCTTTGCATGTGCTTAGCTTGGCCAAGAAATGTATCAATATAAAGATGCTTGTCCATATATCTACAGGTTAGTATATGAAATACATAAATATTCAGCTCTTGGGACATTTTATTCCTCGTCAATTTATTTTTTAAGCTATTTTTTGCTTAAAGCTTTCCCTTTGTTGTCTTGTTTTTATATGGATAATTCACTAATAAAAATTATTGTTTCTTTGTACAAGAATTCAAATTTGAATTCCTTTATTTCCAACATAAAAGAAAAATAATAATAATAATAATAGTAAAGAAAGCTTTTCCTCCTTTATATGCTAGTCCAGAAACTGTATATACACTGTATTTTTTATATGTGGATTTTGTCCTTTGAACTTCACAGCAAAAATAAATAAATAAATAAATAACTCTTTTTCTACAAACATCATGTACGGCTTTTTCTTTTTCTCTTTTTTCTTTCTTACAATATCTTGCACTGGAAAAGCAATAAAGGCGGCAACCTCTAAATTAGATTTCAAAGCAGAAGAGAAAATTGTGGCAGAGAAACTGAACGAATTACTAGCCCAAGGTGCTTCAGAAGACGAATTTACACTCCTCATGAAGGATTTTGGCATTAAACGGTAATTATCACCGATAAAACAAAAAATTAATCAATTGGCAAAATATTATGTCTTTACTTTTTCCATATATTATTAATTTGTAGATTAAAAATTTAGAAAACAAAGTAATTAAGTAATAATTATGATGTTGGCTGCTGATCCCACTAACAAATAATCTTTTTTTTTTTTTTTTTTTGGATTGGTGATGAATAACAACAGTATTCATAATCCTTAACATTTTCATTAAATTTCAGCAACTTTAAAAGGAAAATGCTAATACGTACATATAAAACATAAACTCGTAGAAATCTGTCACCGAATTGAAGTGGGTTTCCTTTCTTCTATGATCACAAGGTCAAAATTACATGGATGGCCAAATACGTATGCGTTTACAAAGGCAATGGGAGAAATATGTCTAAGGCAATCAAAAGAAATGTCGCCTCTAATAATTGTACGTCCAACTATGGTTACCGGCTCTTACAAGGAACCTTTCCCGGGTTGGGTCGAAGGTTTGAGGTAATGATCCGTCATGATGTTCCATCTTGGATATGTATATATATATATATATATATATATGTATTTATATATATGTAACAGATGGTGTTTTAATTGGATGTACAGGACCGTTGATGCTGCAATAGCTAGTTATGCTAAAGGGAAGATAAAATGTTTCCTTGGCAATCCCAAGTTAATAGTAGATTTGGTGAGTTAAATTGTAAGGACTCCAATGCAATTTTTTTATTTTTTATTTTTAATCATATATTGAACCCAAACTCTAAGTTGTCACTGTCTAGCTAGTCGGATTTAATCAAAGTAGGCTAAATAATCCAATTTAATTGGACCAAATAATTAATAATCCAACCAAAATTAGGCTCGGCCCGCATTTCAAATGGACCTTAGTGACAGACACTTTTTCTTTTTTTTTTTTTTTTGGGCTTAAATTTGGGGTAAAAGTGATTGCTATTAAAGACAGGCGGACTTGGTATTTATTTGAGTTTTTATATATCTCAAGTAAACAACAGATCGTGTATCATGGTTCTATTTGATATAATAGTACAGACTAATCAAAATATTTCTGCTGATCAAATGGCATGATAGATAATACAAAAATATTTAATTGATTTTTTTTTAATCCATTCATTTAATTAAAAATTTATTTATTTATAATTAAATTATATAAATATATTAATAAATAATATTTTAATATATATTATTTGATAAATATTTTAATATCTGTAACATTATTCGAGTTTGATACAATAAATAATTTATAAAAAATGAACTGTAAAAAACAATCATATGTAACCATTACATCATATAAATTTGTAACGATTATCTTTCACAATTTCTCTTTATAAATATTTCACTGTATTAAATTTTTTGTGCATCATATATATATATAAGGTTCCAATTAGTTAACGAATTGAATCTAAAAATTAATCTAGTTGATATAAGTCTGGCTGGCTGTATATATTCTATAACTAACTAAGAGGAAAGCATAACAGAAAATTGAGTTCTAATTTCGGTTTTTTATAAGTGTTTTTAGTTATTAATTTCCATGTGATATTTTAATTAAAAGGGAAATATTTAACATATATTTTGCAGATAGCAGGCGACGTGGTGATAAATTCAATAATGGTGGCGATGGCAGTTAATGCAAATCAATCTTCTGAGATCATTTTCCATGTGGGGTCCTCATTGAGAAATCCTATATATTTATCTAATATTGTAAATTTTATGTTCCAATATTTCGCCAAAAATCCATTGATTGACAAGAAGGGAAAGCTAGTCAAACTCTAGTCAAACTTGGAAAGCCTGTTGTTTTGTTCAGCGACATGGCCACTTTAAAGACGTACATGGCTAATCGATTCATACTAAGGTTTTTATAAGCTTATTACTTCTAAAAATTAAGGATTTCAATTTTAAAATTTTTAATTTTTCAATTTATTAAAAATTAATTTAATTTTTAATTTGATTGAAAAAATTGATAACAATTTTATCCATATGGATGGAGTTAAATATGGTAAACCATTATCCAACAATTTGTCAAATTATGTATTGAACAAATTTGTAATCCCAACAAATTTAAAAATTTTAAAATTAAATTACTACTTTTAAAAATTGAAAGTTTACAATATAAAATTTTCAAAATCAAATACAGTAGAATATAATTAACCGAAATCAGAAAATATGGATTAATATTTTTCTTCATCACTTTCTTTAATTGGTTTTTAATATATATACATATATATATATATATATATGCAGATACTAAAGTTGTTGAACATAGCATCTTGCCAAAATTTTAAGGACGTGTACAAGAACAATAATCGAAAGCTTAAACAGTCAGTGCGGTTGATTGAACTATATAAACCCTACATGCTATTGTAAGCGATGTAAGTGATATGCGTGTTTTCATTTTTATTGCTTATCAACAATTAAACTTGTTTCAATATTAATCAACCATATGTTTCTGAAAATAAATGTAGCTTCGAGGACCGAAAGACAGAGAAGCTGCGACAAACAGTAAGCAGGAAGAATTGCTGGGAAATGGAAGCTTTTAATTTCGATCCAAAGTTGATTGATTGGGAAAGCTATATGATAAATATTCACATTCCTGGCCTTGTCAAATATGTCATGAAATGATGATAATCATCAATTAGGAAATAATAGTTTTTTTCTGCGTTAATTTATTTAACAAAATATATTATATAATTAGGGAAAAGGTTTAGTTTTGCTTAGCTTGATTTGTAAGGTCGTTACTTATTCCATTATTAAAAAGAAATTAAATTGTTCTACGGTTAATTTATATTTTCTATTAATCCATATATAATATACAATAAAATAAGCGTGTCTAAAATATATATTCTCCATTTAATATAAATAAAGATGATACTATCTAAATGTAAGTGAATATATATATATAAACTCATAATCAAGCAGCTAGGAAAACACCATGTAAAACCATTAGAATTTTCTTTATCACCTATTAAATCACTTCAAGATTAAAATTTAAGAATGTATTTTTTATTCTCTAGATCTATATAAAATTTATATTGCTCAAATAAAGTTTTAGTAACTAATAAACCAATATAAGCTGCTCATATATTTTTAAATCTTAACTAATTGTGAAGTAATCCCAAAGCTAATAAAAAAAAAGATTTGATGTTAATAAAACAATCTAATGGTATGCATGCAAGCCCAAATGTACATTAAAGTACATGTAATCGTGAGATATATATTAATTTACTAATTTCATGGTTTATTTACGTGTAAGCAGATAATATTATCCTACGAACAACATATATTTTGACTTACACGTCCATGATAATGTGGACATATACGTGTACCATGGTAGGATTGTATAAATAATATATTTTTCAACATACAGTTCTCTTTTTGACCAAAAAGAAAGTAGATTGATCAAATAAATTTATAGAGTAAGAAGCATAAAATTCTAATCAAGTATGTTGGTTTTTTCTAACATATATTAATTAAATAATAAATAATAAAACATTACCCATACGGATGAAGAGAGTTCCCTTTAAGAAAATATTCAAAATGTCAAAAAATAAAATATAATAACTTGTGCTATATAATGCAGAACCGAATAACATGGCAACAAAACATTTTCGAAGCTTTCGTTGAATCTCAAATATTTAAATCTTCAAGTGTCTTGCAAAAAAACTTTGCCACTTGTTTTCCATGAATCCATGCTTTGGTCATCCATGGGCCCAACTAGAAAATATCAACAACTAAGAACTCTCAAACTCCTTTTTTTTTTCCCATCTTATCCCTAATTTCTTGCTAACCAAGAAAACTCAATAACGACGTCCAACTTCGATGCTTACATCCACTTCAGCAGCATCGGAAACCTCGACAGCAGCCTCACCCGCCTACTCAACCTTCCGACGGCCGACGCCAACCCGGAGGTGAACAGGTGGTCTCCAAAGACATGACATTCAATGCCGAGACTAAAACCTGGGTCCGAATCTACCGGCCCACCAAGTTACCCTCCAACGACAATGCCATAGCTCCGCTCCCGATCATAATCTACTTCCACCGCGGCGGCTGGATCTCTTCAGCGCCGCCGACTCCACCACCCACTCCAACTGCTCCCAAACAGCCAGTGAGATCCCGGCCATCAAAATCGGCTTCCCACAAAATACCAGGATGCAATGGATGCAATTTACTGGGTTAGACAACAAAGGTTGGACCCCAGTGGCGAGCAGTGGCTAAGAAACTATGGAGATTTCTCGAGGTGTTGTCTCTATGGATGTGGATGCGGGGGCAATATCGTCTTTTTGTATGGGATTTAAAGCATTGGAGCTTCAATTGGAGCCGTTGAAGATTTCGGCTATTATTATGAACCAACCGATGTATGGTGCCTGTCAGTGCTTGATGTTATGTGGGACCTGGTTTTGACTAAAGGATCGAATCGTGACCATCGGTATTGTAATCCGATAGCTAAGGGTGCCCATAGGCATATGATCTGCCGTCTAGCTTGGACGGTGTTTGATGATTGGTTTTGGTGGGGACCCTATGATCGATCGGCAACAGGAGCGTGTGACTTTTGTTGGTGATGATTGGCGTCCAGGTTGACTCGCGTTTTAATGAGGTTGGGTCCATAATGTCGATATGGTAGCTGCTGCTGTTTTAAACATTGTTAAAGAATTTGTTCTTTCTACTAGATCTAGTAGTTCTTTATTTATTTATTTATTTTAATTTTTGGCTCAGCTTTTATCTTAAGTATATTTTTTGACATATGATAAAAATAAAAAAATAGAAAGTTACATGGGTTGACATAAATGAGTGAGAAAGATGATCAAATTTTCATTAATTATGAAGGAAATGTAGAATTTTTTTGAAAGAAAAAGAAAAAAAAAAAAACAAAAAGGCTGTATTTTTTTGTGGTTAAAAAAAGAGGGCCGGATATACAACTTGAAATTGGAATATAAAGGCTGTATATAATTAAATGCATTTCAGTTAGGTGAAGGTCTATGCAGAGAGAGATATACATATTTTAAGAATAATAAATGATGAAGATGAAGTACAACTACTTTGACAAAGAAATGAAAAGGAATACTAACCATAAACTTTTTAAAAATTTGCATGTAAAGAATGTGAGAATCATAAAATTGGCAGATTCAAAGTGTAATAGCCCAGTACCATCCGCATCAAGATATTGTCCTTTTTGATCTAGGGTTCACTCCCTCTTTCCCCTCTGGTCTCAAGGTTTTGTCAAAACGCGTCTTGAAGGGAAAGGTATCCACAGCCTTATAAAGACCGCTTCGTGCCCCTCTCCAACCGATGTGGGATGTTACAATCCTCCCCCCTTGGGGTCCAGCGTCCTCGCTAGCACACCGATTCGGATCCGGCTCTGATTGTAACAGCCCAGTACCACCCACATCAAGATATTGTCCTCTTTGGTCCAGGGTTCACTTCCTCTCTCCCCCTTGGCCTCAAGGTTTTGTCAAAATGCCTCTTAAAGAGAGAAGTATCTACAGCCTTATGAAGACCGCTTCGTGCCCCTCTCCAACCGATGTGGGATGTTACACAAAGCCCTGGCCTAAATTAATTTTGCATTGATTTCCTTAAGACCTTAAGTTATTAAGGGCTGACTCATACTGTTTGTATTATCTATTACCATCTTTATTAGGAATCTGTCATTTTCTATTAATATTATCGCTAATTTAGTCATCATATTTGGTATGCTTCCCAAGTGATTTCTAAAAGATCACTCATCACTAAACTATTCTCGTCTCTCTATTGATATTGTTTCCAATTTGGCCATCACACTTTGTTTGTTTCTCAGGCACTTCCTAAAAGATCACACATTCCTAAATTATTCCATTTTCAATGTTATTAGAATGACTATTATTACATTTAAACCATTTCTAGGAGATTACCCATCCATGAACTACTCTCAACTGAGCACACTTAACTTGAGAGTTTTTTCAAATCCTAAATATCAATCGCTCTAAAAAGCTCCAACGTTACAAGAATTACTGTGATTACATTTAAATTATCCCCATTTCCACCACATCCGAACGATGTGATATTGAACAATAAATAATTTGTCGGTGCTTCATACATTTGCCCATATTGGTCATCATAATGATCACCATGCATGATAATAAAATAGAGTTTTTTCATCTTTAAGTATACGGCAGTTTATTATTTATTTGGTGATTATTAACACAAAACTCTTGTAATGCTGAATGATTAGCTTAGTGTGCTTGTCTAAAACTATGAGTGAGAGATATTGGAATATTCTTAGGCAAAAGAGAAAAGAATACATATATATATGGAATTAAAGAAAAACCAGCAAATTAATAGGGAAAAAAAAAGTCAAAAACATAGAATAAATTGAAAAATAAAACTACTAATTTGTATTTATTATTAGCTTTGAAAGTTAAGGATATATATATATATATATATGGAATTAAAGAAAAACCAGCAAATTAATAAGGCAAAAACATAGAATAAATTGAAAAATAAAAACTACTAATTTGTATTTATTATTAGCTTTGAAAGTTAAGGATAAGCCAGAAAAAAGATAGTTTAGGGTGTGTGCTATTTCAATAGCCCCGAACATAAATGAATCCAACCAAAAACTACAACTAAATAACTTAAAATAAAAAGAGAAATCAATAAAAATAAAAATTCTTTATGTATGCATGACCTTCTATGTAACACCCCGTCCCAAAGTACAACAAAAATTTTCCAACTTTGACCGAGATTGACCGTTGACCGTTGACCGTTGACCGTTGACCGAAGGGGTCAAAAGTTGACTTTTTGACTTGGATGGAATTCTATGTTGACTGAGGTACCGTTACGAAGTACACGTTGGCACGAGTTCGTAGACTAGTAGCACGTCAAAAACGGAGCTATGGTTTGAAAGATATGAGCAAAACAAGTTGAGGTCCAAACTGTCCAAGGGATGCCCGAATTGACTTTTTATTCATGCAAGGTTGATCTTTGACCCATGCATGGTTGTGAAGTGCTCGTCGATACGAGTTCGTAGACTAGTGGTGTAACACCCCGTCCCGAACCATGTCGGAATTTTTGCACGTTGACCGAGGTTGACCGTTGACCGTTGACCCAAGGGGTCAAAAGTTGACTTTTTGACTCGGTTGGAATTCTAAGTTGACTGAGGTACTGTTACGAAGTACACGTTGGCACGAGTTCGTAGACTGGTAGCACGTTGAAAACGGAGCTACGGTTTGAAAGTTTTGAGTAAAACAAGTTGAGGTCCAAACTGTCCAAGGGGTGCCGGAGTTGACTTTTTATTCATGCAAGGTTGAGCTTTGACTCATGTATGGTTGTGAAGTGCTCGTCGATACGAGTCCGTAGACTAGCGGCACGTCCGATTTGGACATGTGGTTTGAAAGTTATGGATCTGTAAAGTTTTTCAAATACTGTATTATTTTAATATTATTTTTACACGCATAACGAGGTGCCACGTGTGACTCAATGAAGGTGCCCATGTGTCACCATGGTGAAATACCACATGTCAACCATGTGAAAAAAAAATCAAATTATTTTATTATTTTTGAATAATAATATTATTATTAATATTATTTAATTATTTCTTTTTCTTTTCCTTTTTCTTTCTCTTTTTCGTTTTCTTTTTCTTTTTCTTTTTCTTTTCTTTTCCCCACGTGGGAAAACACCACCATTTCTTTTTCTTTTTCTTTTTCTTTTTCTTTTTTTTTTCTTTTTTCCCTTCTTCTTCCCCGAAACACACACGACACACACAGTTATTTTTCTTCCCTCCGGCCGTCCCTCTCTCTCTCCCGTGTTTTTGAATTCCGGCCACCCATAGCCCTCACGCGCCAGCCACCAAGGAAGCCCGCCACCTCGCGAGCTTGGCCACCAAGTTTCACGGCCAGCCACCGCCGGACGCGCGCCGATCGGGCCGGAGAAGCCGCCGGCCGCCGGATTTTCTCTCTCCTCTTTTCTTGTGTTTTCCGGCCAGCCCACTCCCAATTGAACCTCCTATCCCCCTATTTTGGGTCCTCTGAATCCAAAAATGGCCTCCAATCCCAGAAATTTGAAGCGGTTTGTGAGATATGGAGAAGTGAACACCGGCCGAAACTTCCCGACCAAATTCCGGCCACCTCCGGCGGAATTGGGGTCGATGGAGACCGGATTGGTGATCCTCGTTCCACGAGCTTCGATTCGGTATATCATTCGCCTATTTTGGTTAACGTTTGCGTTTAAGTCCCGGGTACCGGGTATTATTTACCCGATTAAAATATTAATTTATTTGACTGTCTGTGAATTTTGTTCTAGGAGCACCGGTGAGTCGTAGAATTGATCCCGTAGTGGATCGTGGGTTAATTGCGTGCACCAGGTGAGTGACCCACCTTTAAAAATATCTTTTTGTGATAATTAATTGTATTTATGTGGTATTAATTTGATATTTGTAATTTCTGCTTATGTGGTGTACTTTAAATATAATCGGGAAAAAATATTATTTTATATATATTTACCCATTGGTAATAAATGGAAATTTTGGGATCATTAAGAAATTCCCGATTATTATTTTATGGTGATTTAATTATGAATTATATTGTTGTTTAATTTATTATGCATGAGCAAAGTGAATTTTGGTGGTATTTGTACGTGGTTTTAAATTTGATTTTCCGGGCATAATTGGGTTAAATATTTTACGAAAATATTTGGTTATATTTTATAAATTATGCCCGCGGTATTTTTATGGTTGCATTTCGTATTTCGAGAAAATTGTGGTTTGTTATTATCGCTGTTTCGTACCGGGTTGTTTAAATAAAAATATGTGGGATGGTGTTTTGTGAACATATGGTATACTTCCCACGGTGGTTTTTGGAAAAAAAAAACGGTACGGTTGGTTGTTTATGTTTATTTTTAGACGCACTCATACAGTATTGGTGTTCTGGTGTATGGTGTATGGACACGTGGTTTAGCACGCGGTTATTATATGGTTTAGCGTGCGGTTATTACTTCACCCGTGAGTTGCCATTGGACCGTGGGCAGGCAAGGTTATTGTTGTGCACAGCCGCCCCCCTCCTTGGCCGGGTGATGGTTTTTAGCAGTCGGTACTGTCGGGACGCCGAAGTGACCACTGCAGGTTTCTCTCTTTAATCTCCCGCCAGTCGGTGCTCGGGACGCTGGGTATCGGAGGGCATCACCGGTATATGGTGTGGTGCGTCAGGTGTAATTGTCGGTGTAAATTGCAATTAAAGTTTAAAACCCCAAAGGTGTTCTAAAATTTATTTATTATAATTTATTACAGTTTAATTATATATTTGGGGTATTTATTTATTTAATTGTTGTTTGTTAAATTATTTAATCCCTTGGTTTTCGGGAAGTACGTATATCGGGTTTTGTGAAAATGTTTTAAAAAGGGGAACTTTTCCAACGGAGTGACTAGTGAGGGTTTTGAGAGAAAGTATTACTTCAATTGTTTATTTATTTATTTATTTAATTGTTCGGTACTGGTTAATTAAATTTCCTTATTTTTATATTATTATTATTAAAGGTGTTTAGTAGATAGGGTCACTCACTGAGATGATTAGCATCTCACACTCTTAAATTCCGTTCCCCTAGGTCCAGGTTGGAGACGTTGATTGTCCGGGGCGAGCCCAACGTCTCAGTTCGTTGCCGAAGGTTCAAGAAGTTTTTCTTCCCTTTTTCCTCTCTATTCTGTATTGCTTCTTTATCTGTTATTTTTATAAATTCCACATTTGTCGTATAATGCTCTGTATACTGTATTGGACGTGTCGTTGTTTTTATGCACTGGGTTGCTGCTGTTGTTTTATTTTTGAAGTGCTGAAATTTGTGGAACAGTTTGTAGTTTGCGGGAGGAATAAGGGGATGAATATAGAAGTGTGTTTTCAGTGCAGGTAATTTGTGGTAAGTAAATCCCTTAGGGGAGGCTCTGCCGGATTTTCCGTTGGAGGGTTCGGTAGGGTTTCCCTGGGATCAGGGCTGTCTAGGGTTCCGGGGAAGGAATTCTGGACGGGTCCTGACAGTTGGTATCAGAGCTCTAGGTTCTAGTATTCCTAAGGGACTGTGCATTGTTGTGCATCCCATCCGTGTCTATTCTCTCGTGTTACCCGTCTTAAAGCGTTCTTTCCGTTTGTCTCGAAGCAAATTCGTTGCCTGAGTTTGAATAACTCTAATATTTGGGGGTGTCAAAATATTTTTTTTTTTTCCGATCGTTTATCGAAATTAAATGCTTTTCAAAGTGGTATTTGAAATTAAAGGTGTTTTATTCAAGTATTTTTGTTTATGTTCGTACATGTAATTGTATGTTATATGGTTTGATATTATACTGCACCATATGGAGGCAGCGAACCAATGTGGTCCATGTAGAGCTAGCCCCATGATCATGTTGCCTACGAGTCCAAGGGATCGGATGGCCAATATAGGCAACCACCCTGGTTTGTATTGGTAGCAGAGTGTCGGCGACAGTTGGAATCATGGATCACGTAGTATGTAGAAGGTGTCGTACGTACCTCTATTACAAGCGTGCATATTTGTTTTATGTTATGGTTTTTCCAAGACCGACATCAGCGACGTAAGAAATTTCGAGGACGAAATTTTTGTAAGGGGGGAAGGTTGTAACACCCCGTCCCGAACCATGTCGGAATTTTTGCACATTGACCGAGGTTGACCGTTGACCGTTGACCCAAGGGGTCAAAAGTTGACTTTTTGACTCGGTTGGAATTCTAAGTTGACTGAGGTACTGTTACGAAGTACACGTTGGCACGAGTTCGTAGACTGGTAGCACGTTGAAAACGGAGCTACGGTTTGAAAGTTTTGAGTAAAACAAGTTGAGGTCCAAACTGTCCAAGGGGTGCCGGAGTTGACTTTTTATTCATGCAAGGTTGAGCTTTGACTCATGTATGGTTGTGAAGTGCTTGTCGATACGAGTCCGTAGACTAGCGGCACGTCCGATTTGGACATGTGGTTTGAAAGTTATGGATCTGTAAAGTTTTTCAAATACTGTATTATTTTAATATTTTTTTACACGCATAACGAGGTGCCACGTGTGACTCAATGAAGGTGGCCATGTGTCACCATGGTGAAATACCACATGTCAACCATGTGAAAAAAAAATCAAATTATTTTATTATTTTTGAATAATAATATTATTATTAATATTATTTAATTATTTCTTTTTCTTTTCCTTTTTCTTTCTCTTTTTCGTTTTCTTTTTCTTTTTCTTTTTCTTTTCTTTTCCCCATGTGGGAAAACACCACCATTTCTTTTTCTTTTTCTTTTTCTTTTTTTTTCTTTTTTCCCTTCTTCTTCCCCGAAACACACACGACACACACAGTTATTTTTCTTCCCTCCGGCCGTCCCTCTCTCTCTCCCGTGTTTTTGAATTCCGGCCACCCATAGCCCTCACGCGCCAGCCACCAAGGAAGCCCGCCACCTCGCGAGCTTGGCCACTAAGTTTCACGGCCAGCCACCGCCGGACGCGCGCCGATCGGGCCGGAGAAGCCGCCGGCCGCCGGATTTTCTCTCTCCTCTTTTCTTGTGTTTTCCGGCCAGCCCACTCCCAATTGAACCTCCTATCCCCCTATTTTGGGTCCTCTGAATCCAAAAATGGCCTCCAATCCCAGAAATTTGAAGCGGTTTGTGAGATATGGAGAAGTGAACACCGGCCGAAACTTCCCGACCAAATTCCGGCCACCTCCGGCGGAATTGGGGTCGATGGAGACCGGATTGGTGATCCTCGTTCCACGAGCTTCGATTCGGTATATCATTCGCCTATTTTGGTTAACGTTTGCGTTTAAGCCCCGGGTACCGGGTATTATTTACCCGATTAAAATATTAATTTATTTGACTGTCTGTGAATTTTGTTCTAGGAGCACCGGTGAGTCGTAGAATTGATCCCGTAGTGGATCGTGGGTTAATTGCGTGCACCAGGTGAGTGACCCACCTTTAAAAATATTTTTTTGGGATAATTAATTGTATTTATGTGGTATTAATTTGATATTTGTAATTTCTGCTTATGTGGTGTACTTTAAATATAATCGGGAAAAAATATTATTTTATATATATTTACCCATTGGTAATAAATGGAAATTTTGGGATCATTAAGAAATTCCCGATTATTATTTTATGGTGATTTAATTATGAATTATATTGTTGTTTAATTTATTATGCATGAGCAAAGTGAATTTTGGTGGTATTTGTACGTGGTTTTAAATTTGATTTTCCGGGCATAATTGGGTTAAATATTTTACGAAAATATTTGGTTATATTTTATAAATTATGCCCGCGGTATTTTTATGGTTGCATTTCGTATTTCGAGAAAATTGTGGTTTGTTATTATCGCTGTTTCGTACCGGGTTGTTTAAATAAAAATATGTGGGATGGTGTTTTGTGAACATATGGTATACTTCCCACAGTGGTTTTTGGAAAAAAAAAAACGGTACGGTTGGTTGTTTATGTTTATTTTTAGACGCACTCATACAGTATTGGTGTTCTGGTGTATGGTGTATGGACACGTGGTTTAGCACGCGGTTATTATATGGTTTAGCGTGCGGTTATTACTTCACCCGTGAGTTGCCATTGGGCCTTGGGCAGGCAAGGTTATTGTTGTGCACAGCCGCCCCCCTCCTTGGCCGGGTGATGGTTTTTAGCAGTCGGTACTGTCGGGACGCCGAAGTGACCACTGCAGGTTTCTCTCTTTAATCTCCCGCCAGTCGGTGCTCGGGACGCTGGGTATCGGAGGGCATCACCGGTATATGGTGTGGTGCGTCAGGTGTAATTGTCGGTGTAAATTGCAATTAAAGTTTAAAACCCCAAAGGTGTTCTAAAATTTATTTATTATAATTTATTACAGTTTAATTATATATTTTGGGTATTTATTTATTTAATTGTTGTTTGTTAAATTATTTAATCCCTTGGTTTTCGGGAAGTACGTATATCGGGTTTTGTGAAAATGTTTTAAAAAGGGGAACTTTTCCAACGGAGTGACTAGTGAGGGTTTTGAGAGAAAGTATTACTTCAATTGTTTATTTATTTATTTATTTAATTGTTCGGTACTGGTTAATTAAATTTCCTTATTTTTATATTATTATTATTAAAGGTGTTTAGTAGATAGGGTCACTCACTGAGATGATTAGCATCTCACACTCTTAAATTCCGTTCCCCTAGGTCCAGGTTGGAGACGTTGATTGTCCGGGGCGAGCCCAACGTCTCAGTTCGTTGCCGAAGGTTCAAGAAGTTTTTCTTCCCTTTTTCCTCTCTATTCTGTATTGCTTCTTTATCTGTTATTTTTATAAATTCCACATTTGTCGTATAATGCTCTGTATACTGTATTGGACGTGTCGTTGTTTTTATGCACTGGGTTGCTGCTGTTGTTTTATTTTTGAAGTGCTGAAATTTGTGGAACAGTTTGTAGTTTGCGGGAGGAATAAGGGGATGAATATAGAAGTGTGTTTTCAGTGCAGGTAATTTGTGGTAAGTAAATCCCTTAGGGAAGGCTCTGCCGGATTTTCCGTTGGAGGGTTCGGTAGGGTTTCCCTGGGATCAGGGCTGTCTAGGGTTCCGGGGAAGGAATTCTGGACGGGTCCTGACAAGTGGCACGTCCGATTTGGACATGTGGTTTGAAAGTTATGGACCTGTAGAGTTTTTCAGACACCGTATTATTTTAATATTATTTTTTTTATTTTTTTTTTAAATGTGTAACATTGTGCCACGTGTGATTTAATAAATGTGACCATGTGTCACCATATTGAGATGCCACATGCCAATCATGCTTAATACCATATTATTTTATTATTGTTATTTTATATAATAATATTATTTGTAATATTATTTAATTATTTTATTTTCTTTTCTTTTATTTCTTTTTCTTTCTTTTTCTTTTCTTTTTTTCTTTTTTTTTTCTTTTCCCCCACGTGGGAAAACACCAGCCACCCCGAGCCTCTTCTTCTTCTTCTTCTTCCTTCTTCTTCTTCTTCTTTCTTTCCTTCTTTCTTCCTTCCCACCGGCCATCCCTCTCTCTCTCCCGTGTTCATCTTTCTCCGGCCACCACGAGCCACACGCGCCAGCCACCGTCCAAGACCACATGCCGGCGAGCTCACCAGCCAAATTTGGCAGCCGGCCGGCCGGCGACGCACCCAGATCGGGCCAGTGAAGTCGGCGGCGGCGAGTTTAAATTTTCGGCGATTCCGCCATATTCCGGCCAACCCAGTCCAAATTAAACCTCCTCTCCCCCTATTTTGGATCTTTTAATCCCAAATATTGCCTCCAATTTCAAAATTCGAAACGGTTTGCGAGATACGAGGAGTTGAATTTCAGCCGGCGCTTCACGGGTAAATTCCGACCATCGCCGGTCAAAATGGGTCCGATGAAGGTTGGTTTCACGTTCATCATCTCGTAAGCTTTCCATAGACATATAATTTGCGTATTTTGGATAACGTTTGTGTTAGGCCCCCGGGTACCGGTTATTATTTATCCGAATAAAATATTATTTTATTTTACTATGTAAAATTGTTAATTTAGGAGCACGTGTGAATTGTGAAATCGATCCTATGGTGGATCATGGTTTAATTGCGTGCTCGAGGTGAGTGACCCACCTTTAAAATTATTTGGGGTGATTAATTATATTTATTTGGTGTTAATTTGATATCTGGAATTTTTGCTCGTGTGGTGGAATTTAAAAATAATTGCGAGAAAAATATTATTTTATATGTATACACATGTTTATCGCTGCTAAACGAAAATTTGGGTTATTAATGAATTTCTGAATAGTTGTTGTGATTTAATTGTATTTACCACGCATGAGCAAGGTGTTTTCCTTAATTAGTGGTATTTGGATTTTAGTATTATTTTTGGGCATAATTTGATTTTTAAATATTTCAAGGAAAATAAAAATATTTATTTAAGTTGGTGGTTTCAATTTTTATAATTATGCCCATGGAATATCATGTGATTTAATTTATTATATTTCAGAAATATTTATGCCATTGGAAAAAATTGAATACTTAAATTGGTGGATTTGAGAGCTGGTGGATTTGAAAATTATGGAATTTATGCGATGAATTTATGACGATGATTATAAAGGAATTGTAGAAAAATTACAGGTTTAATTGGATGGGATAAACCCGATATATTTATGGAAAATTTGAAATTTTGAGATGTATTGATTTATGATTTTTAGATGCACCATACACGTACTGGTATTCTGTTTATATGTGATATGGTTAGTGTGCACACGGATGTGATTAGCGCGCGGGTGGGTTTTTGTGAGTAGCGCAGGTGATTTTATGGGGTTGTCCTGTGTTTGCCATCGGATGAGGGTAAGCCGCCCCTCCATGGCCGGGACACCTGTTTGCAGCGGCGCGATGAGACGCCACGCGACCATATGCCGGTTTCTCTCTATAACCTCCTGTCTGGCAGTACCTTGGGACGCTGGGTACTGTTAGCACCACTGGTATATAGTGGGTGCATCAAGTGATTTTAAGAACTGAGATTTTAAAATAAATATTTTGAAATTGCATTGGAATTAAGAATATGATTAATGTTATTTTTATTATTTAATTGAATGGGGATTTTAAATTGATTTAATTTTTCTTTTATTTAATTATTCAATAAATTAATTTCCTTCTAATTATAAATTTGGAATGCTTGATTTATTATATTTTATTTGATATTTAGTTGAATAAATTGATTCTTTGGTTTTCGGGGATTATGAATAAAGGGTTTTTGTGAAAATGTTTTAAAAGGGGAACTTTTCCAACCGAGAGAATCGTAAGGGTTTTGAGAGAAAATATTATTTCCAATTAATTATTATTTATCTACTTAATTATCGTGGTCTTATAATTGTATAGTAGATAGGGTCACTCATTGAGATGATTAGCATCTCATATTTTTAAATTCCGTTCCCCAAGGTCCAGGTTGGGTGACGTCGATCATCCGGAGGGAGCCCGACGTCTCAGTTCATTGCCGAAAGTCCAAGGAGCATCTCCTTTCCTTTTTTCCTCTCCATACTGTATTACTTCTTTGTCGGTCATTGTATTAATTTCATATCAATTTGTATAATGCTCTGTATATTGTATTGGACATTTATGTATTAATTATGCACTGGATTACTGTTATTAATTTGGAGTGTTGCAAATTTGTGGAATTACACTGTAGTAATGTAGGAGGAATAAGGGGATGAATATAGAAGTGTGTTTTATGTGCAGGAAATTTGTAGTAAGTTCATCCTTTAGGGGAGATTCGGCCGGATTTTCCATTGGAGGGTCTAGTAGAGTTTTTCTGGGATCAGAGCTTGTCTAGAGTTCCGATGAGAAATTTTGGACGGATCCTGACATTCTATATTGCATAAAAAAAAATTTCAAATAATATAAATGACAAATTTCATTAGTCACAAGCATTGTTCCAAATAACATATAAATGAAAAATATGCATTAATTAAAAGAAAAAAAAAACAAAAACAAAAACAAAAACAAAAAAGGCAAAAACAGCAGCTTAAAAAAAATAAAAAATAAAAACACTCAAAACCACCAAATATATTATCACATGGTTGATTTAGTAATTACAAAACCAGCTTGAGATGAAGAAGAACTATTATTGATAAAATTCTGGCTAATGATGTAGAAGGCCTTGGCCTTTGCGACATCAAAGAGCTCAGCTCCATGAGAGCCACCCTCATCAAACTCAGCAACCACTTCCACTCCACGTCCCTTCAGCATCTCCACAAACTCTCTCTGCCGATCCACCAGTGGGTCCCCACCATACCCTCTAACCAAACACCTTTGCAGCCGTCCGATCTTCCCTCCTGACGATCCACCATTTGTTGCCATCGGATTACTATACTCATGATCGCGATCACATCCCTCGGGCAATGCAAGCTCCCACAACAAATCATTAGCCGGCAACGGCAAGATGCGATCGTCAAACAACCTAATCTCAGACTCCGTCCTCTGGACCCCACCGAAGTAGGGCTGGTTTAATATCATACCTCTGATGTCCAGCGGGGATAGATCCAAATCGAGAGCACGGAGAGCCGCGTGGTAGGCAATATTTCCTCCAGCACTGCTCCCCATTAAAAAGCATCTAGAGAAGTCAGCGCAATCCCTTAACCAGGGATCACAGCCATTGATATCTT
The DNA here is from genome assembly GCF_031755915.1 of Ziziphus jujuba. Taxonomy (NCBI): domain Eukaryota; kingdom Viridiplantae; phylum Streptophyta; class Magnoliopsida; order Rosales; family Rhamnaceae; genus Ziziphus; species Ziziphus jujuba. The sequence continues at coordinate 15,008,348 of NC_083389.1, read as the reverse complement.
TGGCCTGCTGCCGGACCCACAAGATGGCTTCGACGGCGTCGTCATAAGCGGCGGGGAGGCGGTGTTCGGGTGCGAGACGGTATTCGAGGGAGAGGATGAGAGCCGGGAGGTGGAGAGCCATGCGGCTGCATGATTCGTGGAATGGAAGCGACGCAGCGCTGAATAAGACGAAGCCGCCGCCATGGAAGTAAATGATGAGGGGGAGGAGGTTATTATTATTAGGGTTTGTGGGGAGATTTAGAGGCTTGAAGAGACGGAGGAAGGTCTTGTTGGTGGAGTTGAGAGGGAGGTCTTTGGAGATTGTGAATGGAGATGGGTTGGTGTTGGTAATGGAGTCTGATGGGGGTACGACTGGGAAGGGGGTGAGGCGGGTGAGAGAGCCATCTGGGTTTGGGACGATGTGGAGAAGTTTGTATGCATCAATGGAGGAGGAGGACGACGATGATGATGGAGGTTCTGCCATGGATGGATGGTGTACGTGTGTGTTGTTTTGTGTTGTGAGTGAGAGAGAAGGAGAAAGTGGGTAAGGCAATAAATAGATTGATGAGGTTGGGGGGTGGAATTGGTTGATGTTTTTAAACTGACATAAAATCCATGCAGTTAGCTGTTACTTCTTTTCTTTAATTTGGATTTTAATTACTATTTTATATGTTACTTTTTTTATATATTTTAATTTGGATTTTTCTTTTGGTAGAATCTTTAATTTTAATTTGACCACTTTATTACAGAATTGATGAATTTTGGGATATATCTCTTAGCTAAGTTGACATAAAATGTGGATATTAAAATTTGCTTCCCTACCCATATGGCCCATGTGTCACTCCTTATAGTTTAAAAAATTCAAATAAATAAATAAAATTAAAAGATACGTATAAACAAATGGGTTGGGAGGATAAATGAAAATAAAATTATTTGGAAACAAAAATAAAATAAATTTTTTAATGACTTTTTCTTTTAGCATGATTATTTAATGACTTGAACATTTCATGTATGTTTTTCAGGATAAATATAAATTAAGAGATATCTCCCAAACGGATTTAACATGGGAGGCGCCTTAATTAAATTTATTATTTAAGCAATTAAAATTTTGAATTAATTAATGAGTTTTTAACTTTCCTTTTTTCCAATTTTCCAGCAAAACTTATATCCACCATAAATGATACACAATTAATGCCACTATAAATAATACATAATTATTGATAAAGAAAAAGTATTAATCTCCTTTTTATTATTCTCAACATGTTGAATGTTTTAAAAAATCTCTCATTGTTTAATTTATACAAACTTTTTACTTAGCCGTATTTTAGTAGAATTATTCATATTTATTTTTAATTTAAACCATATTTTAATTTTTATAGGCCTAAAACTTTTTTAAAAAAAAATTCCTTGAATTCTTAGTTCATTTTTAATCTAAAATTTGTTTTCATTGTTTTTTTTTTTAAATTGTTTTTCATATTGCTATGAAGCATTTGTAAGCAAACTAAGTTCATATAGATTTTTTTATTATTATTATAAACGAAATTATGTAGTCATTATGCAGTTTTTTTTTTTTTTTTTTAAGTTACTTTGTAACTTTTCATGAATTATAGGAATTTGACTAGAAGTAGTGTATTTAGGTTTTATAGTTTTTGTAAATTTTAAACTAATTTTAAAATTTTCTCCACTATTCCCAAATGATGGTTTCATTCACCTTACAAAAATTGATAATCATTCTACATTTTATACACATCCACATTAAATTTTATTTTTGCTTGCTTTCTATAAAAATTACATATCTAAATGATACAAATCTACTCGGCACATGTATATCAAAGTGCAAACATGCATTCTCTTGGCATATGTGTCGTTTGTTAACAAGGTCCCTTTTTTTTTTTTTTCAAATAAAATAAAAGCATAAAGATGTTTGTTAACCATAAATTAAAAAAGGAAAAACGAAAATTTTTACTTCTTTAAAGGTTTTTCATTTCTCTTTGAGCGTCCAAATTCTAATGGGCCCAAAATTTTGGTTGACTGGTTTATGAGTATTGGATAGATATTGGCCCATGCTTAATGGGTTCAAACCTCAATGCCTTGATAATAATTAATAAATGCATGCTAAAAATAAAATAAAGTAAAATTTAAAAGTTATATTTCTGTTTATATTTATTCTATATTTTCTTTCAAAATTCTATACTGGAATCGAATTGGGAAGTTTCTTTGTCAGTTTTTAACAAATTAAATAATTGAAACTGCCTCACCATAACCCAAAGGTTTTATGATTCTAGAGAAACTTAGGATTGGCACAGCTCTGTCAGTCATTTACATATATAAAATAACTCAGAAGCCAAACTTCATTTGCAGAACAAAAAATGAATAAGGATATCATACAACAACTATAATGTATCATAGCTACGAATATTTGATCAATATCAGAGCTAAATTATTCTACATAAAACTATGAAATTGAAAGGCCCCTCATGTCATGCTAGCAAACTAAAATCTGTAATGTTTTTTAAAACCTTATCATAGCATGGGTACAAGATACGCCCTTGAATTTCTAATCTTCCACTTCTCCACAAGGAACCTTTTAATTACTGAAATTGGCTATGATCTAGAAAACAAAGTATCGCTATGTGTCAGGGCAGTGATGATTATTACCATTTTATATATTAGTAAATCTAATATTTATATTGCTTTTATATATATATGGGATCCATTGTTGTGTAGACTGTTTTAATTTATATATATATATATATAATTATATATATATGAGACTCATTACCATATAAAATGGTGATAAATACCATTTTTCTATAAAAAACAATTTTGCAAAACCACACACACCATACCCTTAAATTTCTAATCTTCCACTTCTCTATAAGGAACCATTTGATTACTGAAATCAGCCAAGATCTATAATAACGCTTTTTTCATTTTTTCCCTTTTTTTTTTAAGCCGGGTTGGGTTTGTAAAGCATTTGTTTGCACCAACAAACCAATCAAGGAATTAGCTCTTGTTCAAGGCTAGGAATGACAAGCGGGTTGAATTTATCTGAATCCGAATAAATCTGACCCGATCCAATAAAATCCATCTTAATTATACTTATTTTACCCGACCCGATCCAATAATAATCCATCTTAACTATACTTATTTTTACCCGACCCAGTCCAACAGGTTACCCACCCCTATCAGGTTTGAATGTGCATAAAACTCAAAAAAAAAAAAAAAAAATCTTTTGTATTTTTACAAACATATCCGGGTACCCGATAGATTTCCCCGAACCCGATCTGATTTAGATATAAAATTTAAATGACGCAACCCGACCAGATACCTGCTTAAGAATAACCATACCCGACCCAATTGGGTCAGATATTCCAAAACCCGACCTGACCTTTGCCCCTCATTGTAGGAAAACATATATAAGCATGGGTAAAATGAATATATATATCCGTTCCCATAATTTAAGATCTTTTCTGAATTCAACCAGAGTCTGCAAGGTCAGGGACATTAGACCATCCCTTTAATGATAGTTTTAAAGAAGATTGAGGACAACAATATAGTCTTGGAACTAAATTGCCAATTTTCACAACAATTAGCATTACAGATTTTCTCACTGATGCAGTCTACGTTAGGTACAAAATAATCGGGTCATGCAAGTAAAATTACAGTTTGATACATGATCATTAATGGCAAGGAATTTAATTACAGATAGCATGTAAAGGAAACATACAATCAATATTCTATAGGTTTTTCAGCAAAAGTTTATACAGATTCCAGTTTGGACATCACAAACTTGTCATGTTTTTCAGCAAAAGTTTATACAGATTCCAGTTTGGACATCACAAACTTGTCATACTCTATAAATTTAAATATTATATATATATATATATATATATATCTATATGTATATATTAAAGAATACACAACAAGCTTTTAGACAAAAGATCAGTACCCTAGTAAAAGCTAAAAAATAGTGAATTCTTGAAAAGCCATAAAGAAATCTGCATCATTCCTTCCACTCTCCATTGAAATGACCTATACAAGTCGCTCACAATGCCAAAGTTCTAATACATGTGACAGGAAAACTCCACTTTTGATAAAAATTGAGTATTTCAAAATTCTTCGTTTTAAACAAGGATACCAGTTTAGCTGTGCAAATCTAAACAGTAGATTAGGATGAAATGTAGCCAAAAATTGGAGAATCTATTCTATCACATAAAGTCATTGAAATGCCATAAAGTCATATTCCTTTAGCATTCATGGTAACATGGAATCACATTCAGTTCAGGAGTGACAAGCATAGAAAAGTTCCTCAAAAGAAGCCTATAACTTAATAACACGTAATATGCGTATTTACTAGGATTAATAAAATAAAACAATCAAACAGAGGTCCATTTTCCTTCAGATTACTGGTATTACACAATGAACTTGTGCGCTGTCTTAGCATTCATTTCTCATTCTGTTTACCAAGCTAAACAGCAAAATGATTCTTAATGTTATATGTGCTCTAAATGTTATAAATATAGATGCAGATCAAAGCTCGCATGTTATATTTGTCAACACGTCCTTAAAGTTCAAAAACAAAATACTGGTTTAATGTCCAGGAACTAGAAACCAAAGCATTAAGCTACACATAAGACGAAATCCTACGGTACATCCAGTCATGCATTTGACAAATTAGGGGGCTCCAAAGGTGTAGTTAAGTTGGAAATGTCGCAGTTAAATTTATAAAGTATGAGTCATAAGAATACCTTTTTATTATAGTATTTTTAGCAGGCCTAGCACCCAAACTATTAAAGTGACCCTTGACAGTTTAGGCTGCTTTTTTTGATTGCAGCTAAAAGACCTATCATGCGCTGGGTATGCCACAAAGAAGTACAATCAAGTGGTTATAAAACCCAAATTCCAAGAAAGTTCTAACTTTCCCATTTGGAGGCACCCAGTATTAACTCTCTCTATGCCAGCAAAGTTACTGTTCTAACTAATCACTTTGTGAAAGAAAAAGAAAGGGAATGGGACCATGATTTGTTCCCTTCTACTGAAATTGATGCTACTTTAGCACAGACTCAGACCACTTTTAAAAGGTAGCAGACAACAGAAAAGGATACACAATTTCTGGGGCCACAGGTCCTAAAGTCATTAAAAGGAAGCTACTCATTCGAGTTTCAGAGCACTAAGGAAATTTGCTGATTAACAGTATTGGGGGGGGGGGGGGGGGGGGGGGAGGAAAAAAAAGAAAGCATCATTTCCAATATCTTTTTCTACAAAGCCTTGGATACCTAAACATCAACAACATGTACAAGCAAACGATAAGCGGGTTATGTATGTCCCTAAATCGTTGGACTCCAGAAATGTCATGATTGAAAAAGAGAAGCACAGATCAAGAGCAAAACTTCAAAATGAACAAGCAAAAATAAAAATAAGCCTGAATCAATGGAAAAAGTATATATAGATATATATACGAAACTCCTTTGGCCTTTATAGATCATCATTTTTTTCTACAAAGCATGATAATTAGAAACCTAAGAACATTACACTTCCCTAGAGTTAAAATGAAAATGGTAAGATGCATCTGATTACAAGACTCACCGGGCCTTCTTCCGGGATTTGAATGGAAAATTGGAAGGTGGCGAAGGTGAAAACTCAAAAGGCAGGTGGGGTGGCTCTGCCTCACCAGAAAGCATCCCAACAATTTCCTTCATTGAGGGCCGTTTGCTGGGTGTTCTCTGCAGGCATAGCAGAGCAATTGTAAGGCAAAGCAATGCCTGTTCCTTATCCAATGAATGGATTAAAGGGTCCAGAAGATCTAAAAGCTTGCCACTTCGAGCAAGTTGCCTAGCCCAAGAAATGAGATTGGCCCTTTCGAATTCCGACATCGGCGAGGCCGTCACTTGCAGCGGCCTCCGCCCTGAAACCAAGACCAGAATCAGTACCCCGAAGCTATAAACATCGCACTTTTCTGATAGCTGCCCACCACCACCATATTCAGGGGCAACATAGCAAACAGTTCCTCTCATGCTTGGTGTACTACTAATGCCACCACTCTTTGGTATTTCGCAGCTAACCCAATCTTGGCTGTTTCTCCGGCCACTTCTTAGCTCACCACTAAGACCATCCAACCACCAATCAATGCTGCCTCTGCTACTCTTGCTCCTCCTCTTCTTCCTTTCTTGTACTTCGTCATCCTCGTCTTTCTGCCACCATAATTCTCCTCCATTCGAATTTCTCTTCTTCTTTTTCTTCTTCTTAGCTAGCTCCTCACAGAATTCCTCCTTCCACCATTCTCTTGGCTTTCGATTCCGGTCTTTCTTTCGAATTTTGTCTTCGTCTAAAGAAGCCCACCAATCCAATCTTTTTCTCCGCTTCTTCTGCACAGTCTTGGCAGCGGTGAGTGATCCACCACCACCATTTTCGACCGAGGTCGGAGAAGCAGCAACCCATTCGCTTTTGGGTCTCTCTTTGCTTATCTCATTTCCAATCCATTCCATCACATAGTCCTTCACTCTCCCTGATTCGGACCCACCTCCATTGTCCTGCTTCCACCACCAATCTCTCCCTGAACCCCCTTTCCTCCTTCCATTACCAATCAAATCTTTCCCACTTTCGACGCTGAATTTATCGAAACACCCTTCGGAAACACTCGCCTTATCGGCCGTTGCCGTCTCAGGCGACAACGGCAACCCTGCCTCCGGCGACGCCTCCGAATCCAAGATCCTAACGACGCAACTACTCTCCGGCGAACGATCAGCCGCCACACCTTCTTCGAATCCACCGGTCAGAACACTCGCGCTTACACTCTCCGTCTCTTCCAAGATCGACCCGTTATCTTCCCCACCAGCAGCCTCAGCCACTCCTCCTCCTTTCCATTTCTTCTTCTTCACAATCTCCTCCATTTCCTCTTCCTCCACAACAACCACATGACCCTGATCCTGATCCTCCGTCTTCAACCTCGCGAGGCCGAAATCGCCTATCTTAGCATTAAACTCGGAATCAAGCAAAACGTTGCTGGGTTTCACATCGCCATGAATCACAGGAGGATTGCATGCGTGGTGTAAGTAGTCGAGCCCCTGAGCAATGTCAAGGGCAATGCGGAACCTCCTCTTCCAATCCATGAGCTCCGCACACTTTCGGTCCAACAGAGCCTCCTGGAGGCTTCTATTGGGCATGAGTTCGTAAACCAATAGCAGCTTTCGTCCCCTTCGATCAGTAGAAAAACCCAACAGGGAAAGTATATAAGGAGAGCTCAGATTCAGAGCCAGAGACAATTCGTTGTGGAATTCTCTCTCGCCTTGAATTGAACCATGAGAGTCCATTAGCTTCACTGCAAGAGACTGACCTGAAGGAAGAGTGGCTTTGTATACGGACCCGAACCCACCGTGACCCAACCGGTTCGACGCCGAGAACGAACCGGTGGCTCGCCGCAGTAAGGAGTAGGAGAATCGTTGTTGTTGCTGCTGTTCTTGCTGTTGCTGGTTGTTGTTCTGGCCGTTTTGGTGGTTCTGGTCGAACGGAGCTGTGCGGCTGTAGGAGAGCTTGCGATAGAGGAGAAGGATGACGACGACGACGGTTATGAACGTTAGAGTTAGGGTTCCGGCGAGTACGGGGACGAGGATACGATGGTTGTGGTGGTGGGTTGGTATCTCCGGTGGAACGACGACGACCGCAGGTGGCGGTGGTGAAGTGGGACGCGATGGCATTGTTGTAAAAAGAGTGGAAAATTAGGGGCTGTTAGAGAGACATTGGGGAGGAGATAGAGATAGAGAGAGAGAGAGAGAGTACAGATTGGCGTGGAGTCTTTTAAAGCTATAATAAACTACGGAAACAGAAATGAGTGAAGTGAGAGAGTGACCTGAATGCCTAGCCTTTTTCTATGAAAAATATTTAATTATTTTTTGGTGAAATTATTTTATCTTTATTTTTAGTTAGGGAGGAATTGATGGGTGACAGGGGGTTGAGAGACAGGCAGATTGGTGAAGGTCCAATTGCGGTTAGTGTTTAGACACGTGTTGACTTTTTATTTGCTTAGGGATTTTCAATGGTTGCTTTCTGACTTTCTTTACTTGAAGTCGTTACATCGATGTGTGTTGTTGTTGATGGTTGGGTTGGGTTGGGTTGGGTTTGCGTATTTCACGCGATGTTCCGTCGCGCGTGGTATATGGAAATGGATCAAAGCACGTATTGCTCGAGCCATGCTTGTGGGGTCCACTTGAGTTTCGAGTTCAGGGATACAGAACCCCAACGCGCTTTTTGACATCGCGTGGGACGGAGAGTTGGTCTTTTTTATTTTAATTATTATTTTTTTGGATTAGTTTCTGTTTTGCTTTCGTTGGGTTTTGGAAGCGAGTTTGTTACGCATCGTGCGCACGTTAGTAGGACCACGAATGCGTCATGTAGTCCTTGATGGGGTTTGACCTCTTTGGGAAGTGTCCGTGTCACGTGCTCACTTCGATGTTCCTTTTTTCATGAACTTTTTTTTTTTTTCTTTTTGTGTTCTGATTGGACGTAATTACCCTTTTGACGCTTTTTTTTTACCCAAAGTCAATGTATACTTACTTGTTGTATACCAAGAATATTTTTATTTTTTTGTCAAATAAAATTAAAAGTTCTTCACCAAAAGTCAACCAGGAAGTATAATATGTTATGAATTTTGAATGTTTTGAGAAAAGGAAGTTGTGAAGAAAATGACTTTGGAAAAGTGGGATTAACTCTATTTGATTTGGATGATCTATGTTTACTACTTTAAATTTCATTTTGAGAAAGTTACAGTTCAAAAATCAAATTTGTTAATTAAATTTTAGTTATTATATTAATTGTTAACAAAGTAATCAAATTTAGATATATAGACAAACAAACTCAACAAAACAATTTCGCCTCTATTAATATCCAAAACTTTTAGTAAATAAGTTTGATGACTTTAGTATTATTAATTCAAAAAAAAAAATTTAAGGTTTGACTTAAAGGTGCAATTGCTTTTCAATAGTATTCAAATATTAAATTATTGTTTTGTAACGATAAATATTTCAAATTCTCTCAAAGATAGAAATAGAAGGTTGATTAGGTAAATGTAAATAATAAAAATAATACCAAAGCTATCAAGTTTTAGAGATCAATTAATTATTAATGTGGTATTATTATATTAAATTCACTTATACATATATTTAGGCTATACACCATAATAGTCAATTACAAGTTCTCCTCAAATACAGTAATAAACAAAGACAAAAGAACAAAAAGAAAAAACTATAATAGACAACGAAGAGTTATCCTTAGAAAAAAAAAATTCATATGGATATATGTTAAAAAATAAGATAAGGAGGAAAACAATGAGAAAGGGATATTTAGTTATATGGTGTGGACATAATATTACAAAAATCATGAATATAATTGATTGTCCATGAAATCAACTTTATTAAAGGTTTGTTGGATTACTTTAATAATAGAAGAGAATTTCCACTGGAAAACATTATATCTTTATTATTGTTAATTGTTTTTTTTTGGGTAATAGGAAAACATTATATATTCTTAAAAATATTCATAATTTACTTGAAGTTACTTAATTTTTTGTCACATTGACATATAAAGGAAGTTATACATAATTTTTTAAATTAAATTACAGCCAAAAAGTTGTTTTTTTTTTTTTTTTTTCAAAAGGTGGTTTTTGATTAAATAGATAAAAGAGGGTTTTTGACTTTTGCAAACTTCGTAAGTGGAATCTAAAGGATACGAAGACAAATTAAAATAAAATATAAGTCTCAAATAGAGAAGGGAGCCAAAAGTCAGAGAATAAAACAAAGAGAAAGCCGAGGCAGTGAAAGAGAGAGCAGCAGTAAGAAAGAGACTGAGATTCGTGCTAGTCCCACTATGCTTTTATATTTATTATTTATTATATTTATATGACAGTTTTCTCAATCGGAAAAAGGTTGAAAACACCCACGCTTGTCGGCTTCTGTACCCGAATGTTTGACCCATGGAGCTTTGATATTTCCCAGACCATTTGGGATGATAATCATCACCACCAACGATCAATGATATTTTTTTCAGAATAAAAATATGCTTTTCTTTTAGAAAGTTACAATATCTTCTAAATTAAGAAAAAGAATATGATTCAAAGTCAAGATTTTATGGGTGTGAATGTGGGATAATTTTCTTCAGAATGAATGAAATTGATTCATATGCTTATGGTATTTAAAATGTGACATTTACATTGAAATTGATTACACGCATATCATATTTAAAATATGCATGTTTCACAGAAAATGTTCTGAATTTTATTGTGTAGAAAAATAAAACTATGTAGAGGTGATAATATGTGAGGCAATACCACTGGTTAGAGTTTGGAACCTTAAAAATTAATTCTCTTGCAATCTCGATAATAATAGATTCATAATACTCTTGCAATCTGAATAATAGGTTTATCCATGTTAATCGAATAATCTAATCATATACATCAATATTTATAGTGGAACATAATTTGGATTTCAACTTAGACAATAGTGCTATTCAAGATGTTGCCCTCTTAAGTCACAATTCCAGTACCTTACCATATCTCTATTAGCACCTATGTCATTAATCATAATGGTTATGAAAAATGATGATCTCAAAAGAGTTTATATTGTTTTAACTAATAAATAAATTAAACAAATTGGTGAGCTGGAAGTTGCAACATCAAGATATTCCCTGCAGGATTGTCTAGGATACGTACCATGTGTCATATATATATATATATATTGGAAATTGGATGTATTGGGTAGTATGAATGAGTATGATGATGGGTAAGACAGATGAACGGCTAAAAATTGTTTGGAATGATTAGAATAATTCTACCATGCTATTTTGGTCTTATTAGCAAATGGGTTCACAGGTCAATAATCTCTCTCTCTCTCTCTCACACACACACACACACACAAACATACATACATTCCAACAAATTCAGAGATTTTTTAAATGACATTTTAAGCCAACGCAAAGATACTCCAGCAATAGGTTGTTTCTTTGAATGAATTTTTTCTTGTTTTATTCTGCAATATAATTAATTGTAATTTTAGTAATGAATGATGGTGAAGCCCACGTGAAGCTGAAGCTGAGCTAACACATTCAGATGCTGATGGTGTTAGAGAACCATTATTACAATTTGTAATGTCACGTTTAGATATCAATCGGGTTTTTCATGATTCAAGCACAGGAAAATATCACTCAGTCAAGTTAATTTTTAAGAATAATTACCAAAGGACAAGCCAAACCATCTTTTATTAGTACTTAGCATAAATTATTAATAATAATAATAATTCCTAGTCACATTGCTATTGACATGCTCTCTTTTTTTATTGGAAGCCAAAAATAAATAAATAAATTGCCGTTCACCCAAAAAGAACAAAGGCAAAAAGGGGAAAAAAAAAGAAGAAGAAGAAGGGTCTTTTTTCCTTAAAAAAATGAATAAAAGGAATGGTTAATTGCATCATAATACTCTCCAATTTTAAAACTCATTACATTTAACTCTCTATTTTTAATTTAATATACATTAAACCTTCTATAAACTTAATAGTTATGATTTTTAACTCTTGAATGATGTATGGATTGCAACCTTTATAAATTTTATTGGACGTTTACACTTTATTGATTTATGTAGAGCACCTTAAACATAATTTTTCTTTTTTTAAATATAAGAAATTGATAATAGTTGGATTAATATAGACCAAATAAAAAATAAAACTCATTATGGTGTTTAAACTAAAGATCTAAATTGCATCATCTCGAAACTAGAGACTATCAAAATATAATTAACTTTAAAAAAAAGCAGTGGGGACTGGAAACTTTTACGATTTAAACTATGTATGAGTTTGGCTTTTGAAACTCAAAAAGCAACTTTTAAGCGTTTGAGAGTGCTGTGCAATTTGCTAGAATTTTAGACATCCAGGAGAACTTCAAAACCAAAACCAGTTAAAATAGTTCTCACAAAGCTTATTTAAAGAAGCATAAGTTAGGATATAAAAAAAAATGTTACTCCTAATAAAGCCTAAATTTCCGTACCTTATATGATTTTTGTTTCTTTTATTATTATTATTTAAGACAAATTACTTGTCACTTCAATTTCTCATTTTAAGTTCCACATGTTACACATACTTCAGGAACTGACAATGTAAATGTCACTCAATTGAGAATGCAGTAGGCAAAGCAAAGGTATGAGATGAGGGACACTTTGAAAGAAATAAATAAGCAGAATTTTTTTTTTATTTTTTTGTACAAATTTTTATAAAGTTCCAATTACATCCAGTAGGGGAGAACCATAAACAAGGATCAGGATGATACATATGCAACAAATTTCAGAAACAACCAATTCCTACACCATGATATTCCAGAATACTAGACAGAACAGCAATGGAGAAAATACTACATAAGGTAAAACCACCAAAAGAAGTATGTAAAATCTAGACATTAAAGCATAGAAACCACAAAAGTGCATTCGCATGGTCTAGCAGCACCTCTTTTAAGAACACTACCGTGGCTTTGCACCACCGTTTTCTTGAACGCTATTAACCGGAGTCGTGGAACCACTCTTCCTGGAATGGGTAGATTGCCCTGTGATAGTCCTGCCCATGAACTTCCCTGCTTTGCTAAGGCCACTACCAACAGCTCCAAGTCCACTCCCAACAATTCCAACTCCACTTCCAACAAGCCCAACACCAGCACCAACGCCGGTTCCGACAAGCCCAACACCAGACCCAACAAACGATGCTGCTCCATCAAGAGCATCCATTGTACTCCCTATAACTCCCTGTTCTTTAAGTTTTTTCCTTTCTTCAAGGATCCTCTTCTCTTCCTCTAGTGCAGCCAACTGCTCCTCCTTGTTAAATTCATGATACAAGATCTGAAATTAACCGAAACTCTATTAAGATAAATAAGGAAAAGACTTGGCTGGTACAGAAGGGAAGAAAAGCCCTTCAATACCAGTAAATTTTTTCTGCAAGTCTTTAACCTAAATTACATAAATCTTAAACAGACATGTCGGAATTAAAAATGAGAATAGCATGCAACAAAACAAGGAAAATAACAAAGGACTCTAAAAATCGAAATGTTAATCCAAAAATGACACATCAGTGATTGTAAACTAACCTTGATTGTGATAGTTCCTCTGTCCTTCTTGTCTTTTACTTTCAGAGTGTCAAGTGATGGAAGCAGTCTCAACTCAAACTCTTTTGTAATTTCTGCTTCCAGCTCAATCAAAGGTAATTTTGCTATTCCCAATCGCTTATCTTGCCCAATGTCTTGATCAAAAACCTGTTCGTAGAGTTCACAGAAATGTGCTTCAAGATTTTGCTTCCTCCAACAGAACCTTAACTAGAATTATATGCAACAGTGCTATTGTGCAAAGTATATACAGATAATACAGTCCAGGACAAAGAACTAATTCAGTAAAAACATGGGAAAAAGAGGATGGGAAACTTTGACATTTCTACAAATATTTCAAGTCATGTACATGGAAAACAAAATTTACAGTTGAAGGCTGCTCCTAGTCATATTTGTACTTCTTTGAATATGTATGTGACCATGTGTGCAAATAAATAACTTTTAATCAGATATAAGTGAAAGCCATTAAGTATAACAATATTCTGTAATGCTTTAAAAACTTGTACACTTCATATCTCCACAATTCCACTCACATTGTCTGAGATAGGGATACATGGTTTAAATATCAAAAACCTTCTGAGTCTTTGTAAATATCAACCATCTGTTTGAGGATTTCAGTGAGCCAGTTAAGCTTGTCCTTTTCTCAGTGTACTTCCACTATAATTACTATTCTGCCTTGGTGCCCAAGAAGAAAATTTTAAGGGCATCATGGATCATGGAAGATTAATATTTATGCTTCTTCCAGCAGGATATATAATATAAGACCAACAAGGAATACAATTTCCTTTCGTCTCCATCTAATTGTCCAAAATATCATGAAACATTCGAGACATCCTAAACATCTAAAATAGTGCACTCCCGAACACTTTCATCCATAAACCAACCGAAATTGCACATCCAAACGAAAATGTGATCCTTAACCTCCAATTGCAAGGTTACTACTATTTTCTAACTAATGCTTCATAATTGGATATAGCAATTCCAAGTTGCATCCTACTCTCTCGTACAAGGTCATTTAAATGCGCAACTAAACATTTAGACCAAGTAGCAAGGCATCATGAATATACATGCTACTCCAGAAGGCGCTGGTGTGTGTGATAAGGCCATAGAAGAAGAAGAAATTAAGAAAGAAAGATGAGTAGATTAGTAATAGTGCTGTACAACCTCAAGGATAAGTGACTGTGTCTCCTTGTCTTCGGCAATCATCTCAAATATTTGATTCCACACAGGATTCAGGTTGTTTTCAATGACCTTAGTCTTAACCTTGAACAGTGGACGAATGTACACAACCACATAAGGATCAGATTTGCCGATCATTTCCATATTCTTCAAATCATTAGCTCTCACTATTGTCAAGGTAAGCTTTCCCTGTGGTTTAAGCTCCAATTCACTGCATGAACACCAAAATTACATTATCATTAATAGAATATACTGATACATGGATGCATATACATAAAGCCAGATTTATACACTATGAAAAATCTCTTTATAGTGATTTTTTTGTTGAAAAATCAACTATTAGGTGATTCTAGAAGAAGCACCAATTAGGTAATTCTTGAAAAATCACTCGCAGTGATTCATAGAAATCACTCCCAAACAGACCCTAACTACAAAAACATAACTCTTGACAATTTACATGGACTGATATCAATTGAAACATATACATATATGTTTCTAATCTTTTTTTTTTTTTTTTTTTCTGGTGAGCATCTGTTTGTAAATTATGTGCACAGAAGCAAACACACATGATATGCTAGCCTTATCACCATCCATGCACATAAAATGTATTAAAAAAGTAATACCATTGGACTAGACAAAGAGTTTGTAAAAATATGATTAAATAATAAACATAAAATAGTATATTTGTAAAAAGTAATAACTGTATCACCTTCAATGCATTATCCATGGTAACATATCAAGGAATATAAAAAATGTATATTAGTAAAATTTATTTTATTTGCACAATCACAAGTATAAGAAAATTCAGAAAAACAGATATTTCCTTCCTGTAATTGCTACTTTAGAATTTAAATTTTTTTCTGCCATCTCTCTATCTTTTTCTTTATCAACCTCTCAAATACTTCTTCACAAAAATTTAGGATTGTACTTGTTGCTGATATTATTCATTGAAGCTGCATATAAAATATATATAGATATATATATAGATATAAACAGCAAAGTTTAACTTTGAGTTTCAGTATATTTTCTATATATATATATATAAGCTAACATATTATTTGGGATTTATCGTGAATTACAGAATAAAAAAAGGGTCTAGAAATACTTCCAGGACCCATATACAAATATTTAGGAATTTAGTCATCAATTGATCAATATTAAGACTTCTCATCCAGCAGTGTGTACGGGGGGAGAGAGAGGGGTGAGAGTAAAAGGCAATATCTTGATGAAAGGTGAGAATACTGGGTAGGAACTGTAAGTTGTAATGGGATGCACAGCAAAAATTGAAAAAATGGAGGTGTGGAAATTATATTAACTATTACCTCAAATCAACAGGTATACCACCAATTGGAACAACAATCCGATGGGGCCACTGGAGCATATCAGTGACAATTGTATCCACAGTATCCTGAAAATTGTATCATGAGCAGAACAATAAGGTCTCAAGTAGCAACACAAAAAATCAGAAAGAAACTAAGTTTGCAAGCCAATAAGGAAAACTTACATCAATCATATCTGAAATTCCAGGAATGGCAGTTAAGCTTCCACCAACAGCCTTCAGAGTATAATCAATTCTAGGTTTCGGCTGATTAAGTGTATAACAGAATTAGTTAATATTAGATGCGCCACAATTGAATTGTCAATAAGATGAACAATTTCTCACATGCAATTATAGACATTCCAAGTCCCATTACAAAAACTAGTAACCTGATGAAGAATTACTCAATATAAAAGAGTTGTAAATCCTACACCTCTGTCTATTTGATTAACTTAAACCGGACAAAAAGCACATCTAAAAAGGTCAAATGAATTCCAAATATCTACCAATCCCCTATATCTTGGAGAACACGCCTGCCATACATTCCATCATTGAAGCAAAATAAATTTTTAAAGCCAACATAGTGTCAAGTGTCAATAATTTGTGTTTAGCAGGGAACAATTCTAAATACTTCACTAATTAACTCTCAAAAAAAAAAAAAAATGCATGTACGTAAATCAGTATAGAGTAATCTAACTAACAATTCTGCTTGGATTTAGCCAAATTTAGTATGTCTATGAGAATCCCCTATATCTTGGAGAACACGCCTGCCATACAATCCATCATTGAAGCAAAATAAATTTTTAAAGCCAACATAGTGTCAAGTGTCAATAATTTGTGTTTAGCAGGGAACAATTCTAATTACTTCACTAATTAACTCTCAAAAAAAAAAATGCATGTACGTAAATCAGTATAGAGTAATCTAACTAACAATTCTGCTTGGATTTACCTAAATTTAGTATGTCTATGAGAATTGCCTTTTCATAAATAGAAATAACGAAAACTAGAATAATTCTCTTCCATAAATGTCTTCCATGAAAACAATAATGAAGGAAATACAACACACTATGAACTAGAAAATCCTATTACATTAAAGCTCAAATGAGTTTACATCTTTGCATCAATAAGCATGTGCTTTAAAGTTTAAACTGATATTGAAGAACTAGAAGTACGAAAAAGGAGGAAAAAAAAAAAAAAAAAGATTGCATAGTTATGATGATAAGGAAAGAATTTGTCAAAAGTGTTCTTTGAAAGACAAACCAAAACACACTCACGCACAGGCAAACGTATATTGAATCCAAAAACTCCAGTTATTTCACACACACACACACATACAAAACTCCAGTTATTTCACAGAAACACACACATGCGTATATTGAGTCCAAAAACTCTAGTTATTTCACAGGAAAACATCCATGAATATTAGGCACCCCAAAAGTCTGCACAAACGATCTAGACCTGAATTGGGATGATATTCATATTGATCAATTGCCATGCACACGCACGGATGGACAGACAGACGAACGGATGTATAGACGCACGCACACACGCATGTAGCACACGTTAGAGCCAAAGAACTCCAGTTAATTCACCGAAAAACAATAACATATATTAGGCAATGTCGACATTGATAACTATAATTTTTTGTCAATGCCACATGATAAAGCCAAACTATGGCCATCTAAAGCAACATATTTCTTGTGCACCATAGTTATTTATGACATACAATCTCAACCACTACTCTGTAAATGAAAGACATTGGCACCTCAATATGGTCAAGATTACCCAATTGTGAGCAATTTAATTTGTACTACATGAGATCTATGGAAAAAGGATAAATAAAAGGAACTTGTTAAAAAATCCTTGTGCCTCTTCCAGCATTTAAGAATTTATAAGAGATACCTCAGAGAGCAGGGCAACAACAACAGCAGAAATACAAGGTATTTCTTCAGCAAGTTGGAAAATAACACGAACAACAGTGAATACTTGAAGATCCTTCAACTGTAACAGATATCAAAATTCTCCTGTTACGATTTTACATCAACGCAGAGACACTAGTATAGGATGTTACTCAATCCAAACACCTAATTGTCAATGCAAGAACCTG
Organism: Ziziphus jujuba; assembly: GCF_031755915.1. Taxonomy (NCBI): domain Eukaryota; kingdom Viridiplantae; phylum Streptophyta; class Magnoliopsida; order Rosales; family Rhamnaceae; genus Ziziphus; species Ziziphus jujuba. Next base: position 14,990,640 of record NC_083389.1, on the reverse strand, counting down.
AATAGGAATTGAGGCAACAAGAGCAGCTTCAACAGCTAATATGATGCTTGGATCACCACCCCACCGAAAATCAATGTCCATTGTGATTTGACCTTTCTTAAGACTCTGAACACGAATACCTGCATTGATTAATATTCAGGAACAAATGTTCAAAACATATGCATAAACTTTTCATAGCATTCCCATTTAAAAACAAAAAATTACAACAGAAGTTGGTATCTACTTTGATGACTAGTACAAACTACTCTTGTTAAACTGAAACTGGGGAGAAATTTAAACACTTCCGAATGTCAGAGCAAGAAATCTTCACAAATGTAGAACACAAAGACTAGGAAAATTTACTTCAACCTCAAGCTAGAACTCACTTGTTTACATACATCAAATAAAATGAAAAAAAGTTGGTTTCCTACCAAAATTACCATGATATTAGGCTACTGGATTCCAAAAAAGAGTATGGACCCAAAAGGAAGAGAAAGAGAACCAAAAGTAGATTTATTTTTGCTAGAAATCAATAATTGATTTATACCTTCAACTTTGGGTGCCACATTACCAAGAGACAATTTGCCGAACTTTAGTGATGTAATCCCTGGAGGTCGATATTCTTCCAGTAGTGGTTCAACAGATTCTTTTATAACCATTTCTCCTGCCTGAGAATGAACATATCCAGCAGATTTCAGGTTAGTATTTCAGAACTAGAAAATTTATTACACATCCCATTCGTGCCCCTTAATCTCCTTAATGAATTATAAACAACTTTTTTTACAAAACTTTATTTCCACGCTTCCCATGAGAAGATTTCTGTCTGAATAAGCATAAGCACACACTAAGAAATTTACAAAATTCCTTTCATAAATTGAGTTGGCAAGCTATGCAGATAAGACTACCCAATCCACCAAGCGGTTGGTGTGTACTACATCTGACAATAGGCTATCTCTTTAGTTGGTCATAAAAGACAAATCATTAACACTTTTAATAGTTTCACCACCACTATATGTAATTTGATGGGTATTCAACAACAAAGACTGACAATCAAACATAAGTGACAAATTTAAAAATGACTGCACAGACATTATATTTATATATTTTTCCAGTGAAATATTTTACAATAAATTGAAAATAAAAAAGTCCATTTTATGGCACATGAGTATGACTTACATCTGCAACAAACGGCCACATTTTGCTCAGCAGCTTGTTTAGCCATTTCACCTAAAGAACAATCAAACCAGTAACACAAATTAAAAAAATGAACACTTGAAATAAACCTTAAGAGTGAACCATTACAAAACTAACCTGTTCATATACAGGGAAAGATATCCATTCAGGAAAATTGTCCCCGCAAATTTTCTTCAAATCATCTCTGTTAAGGGACCCAAGCAATTTCATATCAACTGCCTGCAGAGGAAACAATACACTGTTATATCATGAATAGTTGTAGTTATTCCATAGATTTTATTAAAATTTATACAGGGCAAGTCCAGTAGCATAGACGAGAAGGCTAAGCTACACCAATACACATCACTCAGGAAGAACTTTTATTTTTGTTGTATCTTTAGTAACCCTCCATCTCCTCACTCATGCTGGTGCTCCATTGTACTGTCTCTTTCTTCCTTTCTACTAAAATTTTCAAATCTTATCCAAAATCAATGGTCAGCACATATTCCCACACCAACAAAAATTCTTTCCAGCAAGTTATGCCCGCTTCCTACCTCTTTCACAAGCAAATAAAAGCCCTAACCTAGGAGGTCTTGCTCCATCATTTAAGCATCCATCCATTCTCATTTCAAACCATCAACCTTCATCATAAGTCTGACAATCATGTCAAACACATTGTGATTTTCCTACTCTAGAAAACAAGCAGCATGCCATTGAGGTGTATTAAAGTCAGTTTAGTTGCTCAGCCGAATAAAACCTTCTAGTTTGTCGCTTCATTTCCCAATAACTAGTTGGTTGCCTAATTTATCTTTTTAATTCACATCGTAAAAATTAATAGAAATGATATTTTAAACCATACCTCTCCATATCATGTAAAATCTCCCTTTAAAGATGAAATTGCTCAAATGAAAATAATCCAGATTTGTCCAATCTCGTGTTTCACAACCCTCCAATCCTGATACCAAACTCCAAAAAGAAAAAGCAAAGTATTCTTATCCTTGCAATATAGCTCACTTTCTACTACCAAAAGTTTCACGCCAAATTTTCACATTCTTACCATCTAAACAACCAAACACACAAAATTTTCAAACCAACTCAAGCCTAATGCAAAACTGATACATTTCATAGCCTTCCGTTGCACAAATGGAACCGAATGACAAGAAATTCACCTCAACCAATTACACCTTTAGCTTCAAATATCTAACAAAAACTACAATAAATGACATAAATTCAAACATATAAAACAAAATGCATCACAAAGAAAACTAAAAATACAAAAATCAATTGCATAAAAATCCCAACTACCATACCTTAGCGACTCGCTTAGTGCTCCGGTACCTCATCATGTGACGCCATCCGGCCATCAATGAAATCCCGAATATCATCCCCATCAAAATCCCGGAAATCAAACCCATTTTTTCTCAGATTCCAAACACAACCCGGTCGTCAACCCTACCAAAAACGAATCAAAACCGACAAAAAAACACAAAATTCCAAGCAGAACTAAAATTCGCATGCAAATGAACACAGAATCAACAATAAAATCAAGAAAGAGAGAGAGAGACTTACCAGTGAAGCAAAAGAGGAAAAGAAGTGGAAAAGCAAAAGACCGAGCAATTAAACCACAAAAAAAAAAAAAAAAAAAAGAAAAATAATGAATAAAATTGGGGATCAGAGAGACATGGATCAGTTTATTATATATACAGAAAAAACGAAAACCCGCATTTATTATGCATTATCTAATTTAATTTTCTCTCTCTCTACTTTTCTTTCTGAAAACAAAGAGTGTGAGTTTTCTTTCTTTGCTTTCTTTCTCGCTTTTAAAAATGTCGCTCTCAAATACTTGTGTGTGTCGTCGTCGGCTGGCTCACCTTCTCTCTTTTCCACAAGATTTTTTTTTTTTTTTTTTTTACCCAAAATCAAAAATAAACTCAGAGATTTTAAATGGAAAATGAAAGACGGCAATTTTTCAAAGACTGGTAGGCCATGGAGTTTTCTTGCTTTCAATTCTTCTTTTTATTATTTTTATTTTTATTTTTACTTTATTATTTTTTTTAAATTTGCTTTCGGTTTTCAATCAGATACCTATGAGTCTATGACCGTTTTGGCCGTTTCTGTGTTTCTGGAAAATATTTTTATCTTCACTTTACACACCCCAAAAAAAAAGGAGATTTTGTACTACCTTATTGTTATTGTATGTTCACTGTCCCATGTCCTTTTTACTATTTTTTTTTTTTTACTATTTTTATTGGATAAAATGATATATTAATATATATATTAAGCCAAAAAAAAATTGATATATATATATATATATATATTTGATAATGTTAATTTATGGTTCGAATGGTGGATAGGTCCTATTGAGATTATTTTCCTTCATTGTCATACTAAATAGTTACATAATTATGACAATTTTTATAGAAGAGAAAAAAATGAATGATTATACTAATAATGTTTTAGTTATTGGGCTTTTATCATTTGAAATTTGGGAAGCTATATTTCGCAAATGGGAATAAAGAAACATTGTTTTCAACAAATTATAGCTTTGTCCGAGTCCGACAATAATCCTTGTATTGTGCTAGAATTAACTAGGTTTTATTTTATTTGTTTTCTTAAATTCTATGAAATATTGAGATATTATTTTTATTTCTTATTTCTTATTTTTTATTTTTTATTTTTTATTTTTTATTGGCAAGAATATATTATTTCGATGTTATTGAGCTGTTCATGGGAATTGCCGTCCAACCATTCTCAACAGTATAGTCCATTTGTTTCAAATAATAAATTAAAAAATCATCTTGTTAAAAGAAAACCTAACTATTATAACTTCCTGTCGATTAGCTTTTCACCAACCAAAAAGAGAGACCCAAATCAATGTAATTGAACTTTCATTTGCATTTATCCGAAGGAAAAATAAAAAAAATAAAAATCATTTGTATTGAATTATTTTTATTTATTTTCAAAAAATTTCAAAATTGCAACTTCCTTTTTATAGTAAAATTGCAAATTTTAAAGACTTTTTGCTTTTAAAAACTAAAATGTTAGAGACTGTTCTAATGATATAGAATAGAGTTAAGTTACCCAAAAAAACAAAAAAAAAAAAAAAGGTATACAGTAGAGTATGAGAAAGAGACACGTGTTAAATTTCATAAAAAAAAGAGGCCCATGTTAATTGTGGCTCTAACTCATCAGAAGTATTTTTGTACGCTATCTCATAGATATATATACACCACCTTTCAAAAGGGTTATTTTATAATCCAAAAAACTACAAAACTCTTAAAGTACTTGAAATTATACTCTTATAGCCTAAGTGAGATTTTGGTTCAAACAATATTCAACACATTTAGTCCATGCTTAATTTGTTTTTTTTTTTTTTTAAATGAAGATTAAAAGTGCATGTATATGTGTATGAATAATATTTACTTTTACATGTGTGTACATATATGATATATGCTTTTCTCTTTATCTGAATGAAATACAATTATGGGACAAATGCATAGTTATTAAAATTTGAAGCAATTTTTTTTTTCTTTTTAAACATTTGATGTACTGAGTCTTCAAAAAAATAAAAATAAAATGATAAATTGAGAATAAAGATCTTTTAGCTTCATCGACTAATTAACACCAATAGTCATTATCATCTAAGTTGTTCCTAAAAAATATTTAAAAATTATTTTTTTATAAATTAAAATATTAGGTATAGATGCATTGATAATTATTATTTGAAATTAGATATAAAATCTTATAAAAATATGACAACATTTAATATATTTATTTTATGTATATATATATATATATATATTGGAAATCAGTGAAATTTTATTAAGAATGAATTTAAACAAGAAAACATCCTTTTGTAATATAAAATAATATTCAATAACTTTCTCTTTAAAAAATTGAGACTCATCTAAAGACAAGGCATGCAAGATATATAAGACAGAGTTTTGATCTAATGGCCACTTTATAATGGATATCAAACCTTTACGGTGAACAGCAAACCAATTCATCCATGAAATATTGGTATCATTTTGATATTTTTCAAAAAATTTTTCTAATTGAAATACATTATATTTTATTTGATTATTACTAATCAAAATAACATATTATAAAAGTAGCTAAGCAAAAAAAACTTGATTGTTAAAATCTCAATAACTTGTTTAATGGCCACTTTATAATGGATATCAAACCTTTACGGTGAACAGCAAACCAATTCATCCATGAAATATTGGTATCATTTTGATATTTTTCAAAAAAATTTTCTAATTGAAATACATTATATTTTATTTGATTATTACTAATCAAAATAACATATTATAAAAGTAGCTAAGCAAAAAAAACTTGATTGTTAAAATCTCAATAACTTGTTTAATAGGGATTAATAACTTGCTTGATAGAGATTAGGGAGGATGAATGAGAGAACAAAGAAGACAAGGAGTGAGATGTAGAAAAGAGACAATATAAGGAAAAAAGACATGAACTCGTGTCAATTGGGCTTCTTTTTTTTTCTTTTTTTGGGTAATTAAGGCTGCATTAAGCACAAAAGACCCTCCAAATAAGGGAGGTTTCTAATGAATATGAAAGTTTTTATTCAAACATTCAACATTTACTAAATCTGTATCTTTTACTTTTTTGTTCTTACTTCTCTTCCGTTACAAGGCAAGCATTTTTCTTTTTTTAGCAAAACGGTAAACAAGTAATAACGTGTTTTTCTAGGAAAATAATTACATATTATTATTATTATTATCGTTTCTAACTATGGTAGAATCATTTCGACATTAAATTACAAATACTTCATATACTTTTATAAGTTTATCATAAAATTATATTTATATGGTATTACAATTAAGTGGTCTCATATGCCAAAACCAATATCAATCAAAATTTTAACAACACCTTTTCGTACAATGTTTGAAAACGAGGATGCAAAACATTAAGACCAAATCTTCTCATAACATATATATTCCATCAATTGTCATCTTCTACATAGTGCTCCACATCAACTAAAAAAAAAAAAAAAAAACAATATAAAAAAGGAGTCAATTGTTCCCTAGACAGGACAACAAAATTGTTTTTATTTATTTTTGAAAAATAAATAAACATACAACCAATAAAAAGGGTAAATTTCATTAAGCACAGCTCAATTTTGTTATTATTGCATTTATAATTTTTAACTGTAAAAATTAATTAAAAAATAGCAAATAAATTTTAAATTTTTTTTTATAAATGTAAATCTAACTATAATTAAAATAAAATTTTTAAAAAAATCTAAACAAAATAAAAAAAAATAAAAATAAAAAGAAGTATTCCACGTGCTGAAGACCATGATTAACGGTGGAATGGGTCATCCTCGATCCACAACCAAACGCGTCATACAAAAAATTTTCCATTTTCTCTCGACTAGTATATGAAATTACCAAATAACAACAGCAATAAAATAAAATACCAATTTTGTCCCTAGCCTGAACCGTCTCTGTCCCAGAAATCAGGGCCGGAGAGATAAAGCGAGAAGAGCACATAATAAAACCCAGACCAAGTTAGCACCGATTCTCAAGCATCCACCATCCGAAGGCTGCGATCCACCGACCGTGATCGGGGGCGATTCGGCTGTGTCTGGACCAGGCGGCTCAATGTACGGCGGCGGAGGCGGCTGGTTAAGGCTCGGAGGCAAGCCGAGGCCATGAGCCACATCGATCTCGAAGGCCATTCCTCGTTGGCACTGCACGCCGTCGTCGGCGTCTGAGAAGTAGTAATTGGTACCCTCGATGGTCAACGGCAGGGCGATGGTCAACAACTCGCCGAAATTTTCTCTTCCGCCGCCGTACTGGAAAGTGTCGTTGCCCGCCGCGTCGTCCGCGATGCAGCTCTGGTAGGTGGTCTCGTTGTAGGTCTGGATCACGGTCTGGTTCGTGTTGGTGTTGAAAACTATAAAAATAAAATTTTAATCAAAATATTTGTTGAGCAGATAAAAAAAAAAATATATATATATATGAAGAGAAAATGCCAGTGCTATTTATGTAATTTACAAGAAAATGAAGAGCCCAGAAAATCAAAAGAAAGATAATAGAAGCTTACTAAGGAAGTCTCCGAGATTGAAGATTTGACTGGAAGCCCAAGAGGAGTAATTGGTGGCGGAAGAGTTGGTGGAGGAGTTGAAGAACCAGCCGGCGGGTCCACCAACGGTGTGGTTAGTATACGACGTCGTAGGTGTGCTTTGAGCTGAAACTGCAACTGCAATCAGAAGCACGAAGACCGACAGATTCGCCGCCGTCGCCGTCACCGTCGACATTGTTACGGTAGCGGCGACGTTTGGTCCGATGATTTTTTTTTTGTTTTGTTTTTTTTAAATGGGGTTTTACAAAGTGGAAGTAGAAGGGGGTTTTTGAATTAGAGAGACGATGAAAATGCTTTTCTTTCTTGTTTGGTTGTGGGGCCACGTGGAGGTGTTGTCTGAGGTCTGAATGTGCAGCTGCAGGTGCTTTTTTTTTTTTTAAATAATAATAATAATAAATCCTATGCAAGCGTTAAGATTTTCAAAATTTTCCAAGAAATTATGTTACATTGTTTTTAGTATTTGTTTAATTATTTTATTTATATATTTGTTGGACTTTTTAATATGATATATATATATATATATGTATATCAATGTATATTGATGATAGTGACAAATTAACAATTTATTGTTCGAAATTTCATTTATGAAAATTCATTATTTTTTTTCTAACAAAATTCAAAGTTTCAGATTTCAATATCTAAATTTTTGATAAATAAAATAATAATTTTGCCAATAGATTTTGTTGGTAGGGACAATTAAATCTATATTTAATAGGGTTATTTGCATTTTTATCCTTTAACTTTAGGATGTTTGGCATTTTTATCCTTTATTTTTTTTATACATATATATATATATATATATTTATGCTTTAACCATGCTGTTTGATATACTTACATTTATTAGCATTTTTTTTTACCAATTGATACTTTTTAAAATATATAATTCACTATGCAAATGTATTTTAAATTCCAATTGTAAATTACAAGGGAAAAAAAGAGAAGTGCCAAAAAAATGTGTTATAATACTATAAGCGAAACTAAACACCATAGTTGATGGAAACACAAAAAAAAATAAATAAATAAAACTGGAAAAAAACCTGGGATAAAAATGTTATCCCAAAGTTTTCATTTTTTTTTTCTTTTGTTTTTAGAAACGAATACATTTTTTTTTTTTTTTTTTTGGGCTTGAATTAGAAACGATTACTTATATTAAAGGGCAGCGGTAGGTACATCATTCTGCCCTTCCTCAAACCAAATAGAAAGATAACTAAAAGTCAAACTTTGTTTTGCAAAGCAAATGCTACTCTGCACCCGGGAGCAAAAAAGATCGTGGAAAATTGGACAACGGCCCAAAATATCTGTTACATCTTTAATATCAAAGCATTCCTTCAAAAATTTATGCTAATTTAAGAATCATTTTAAAATAGCTAAAATTATTTTTAAAAAAATTAAAAAGCTTCTTTTAGTGTTTGGCAACAGATGTTAATCACTTCTTAATGAATTTGTTCTTTGAAAATGACATATTTTCAATATTTTATAATTTTAAAATAAGTATCAAGTGATTTTTGAAAAACCATTTGAAGAGATTTCTAAAAGTACAAATAACTATATTTAATATATAATAGTAATTCCATCTAATATTCGAATATATATATATATATATATAGTAATGATAAATAAACACTTGTGCTCTTTGTCTCTATAAATTAGTCCCGCTGGAGACAACCTGGATAATAAAAGACCAATGGCATGAATTACATACAAGTCCTAGATTTGATCAGACTTTTATTTTTTATTTTTTAAATATATATATATATATATTCAATTTTGATCTAATGAGCTATGTAGCCTATTTTTTATATATTTATGTAATTTTTGTTCTTTTTTTGGTAAATAAAGATATGTCATTGCACAAGGCACAAAAGCACCTCCCACCAAGGGAAGGGATTACAAAGAGCAGTTACTTCCAAGGGCATCCGTGGCTATCAAGCCTGAAACATCCCTAGGAAAAGAGCCATAGTTACATTCAAACAAAATAAAAGAGGATCCTGTCCGAAGGGCTTTCTTGGCCAACAAGTCAGCCACTCTATTAGAATTTCTGGAGTTCCAGGACAAACACCAATTCTCCTTCTCAAAAATGGATATAAGGAAGATAATGTCGTATCTTGTTTCCCACACCACAGGTTCTTCCAAGTATAGGATAGCAGTCACAGCTTCTTGACTGTCCGAAGACCAGTAAAGAGCTTTCCAATTCCTTCTCTCGGCTACTTCAGCTGCCCCTTAAAAGCCTATTTTGTGCTTATGTAATACCATGGTTAGTGGAGGTAAACAAGGAAAATCATAATTTTTTTTTTTTTTTAAATCCATTGATATATGTACAAATAATGGGGAAGGAGGATTTTTCAACCAAGAGGTTTTCATTGTCTATAATAAATTTTAGTATTAAAAAATAAAAGTAAAAAATGTAATATTTTAATATTGTTATCTACTATTTATCAATTATACCCTTATATCATATACTATAAGATAGGCTACACAAATCACCAAATCCTATATATAAAAAGAGTTAGACCAACATCAGATCGATTTTTATAGTTTTAACATCATATGAATATTATTTGTCCTTAAATTTTTTTAAGTGTTAAACATTTTGAAATTAATTAATAATTTAATATAAACAATATATATTAAATGGTGTATTAAACTTCATTTATGAAAAGTAAACAATGTAAATATCTATAAAAAATAGTAGTCGATAAAGATAATTTTCTGATTAGGTTATAATATTTTATACTCTTAAAAGGAAATGAGCATGTCTCAAATCTATAATATTATAGTATAAAAGTAAGAGATATATTATTGAATCAATCTTATTTGACTTATAGCATTAATCGTTATTCATTGGTATTTACTCATGCATTTTTAGATGAATTTATTAACATCATACGCATGCCTTGTTTAGAAACAGGTTTATTATATTTTTTTTTTTCATTTTTGTATAGGATGTTGTATGGCCAATTTTGGTTGGTTCATTAAAAAGAAAATAATAATATATCATTTGCCAGAGTAAGGATTTTTGTAATTTTGGGAGGAAAGTGCAAACTACGATATAGTTTGGGAAGGCAAACTGTTTTTCACTACTAATAATCCCAGTAGATATAAAAGAAACATTATAATGATCTACCATCACCCTTTAAACTTTGTAATTTCTTTTTGAAATAAACTTTGTGAATTTTTTTATCTATGTTTGTATTTCAGTAAATTTTATACTTGTTAAACTATAGTTTAATTACTTTACAATCATACATTGCTCATTGGTTAAAGCAATAAAAATAATATTTTAAAAGGAGCAATTCGTCCTTCTTTTATGTGAAACAAAATATATCAATTTAACCCAGTAAAAGTAAGAGAATATCTTCAACTTTTAAGCATAAGTAGGTTTTATTATTTAGAAACATTAGGTTATACAGTTCTAAATAATGAAATTTACTTATTTTTCACTTTGTTTTTTTTTTTTTTTCAAGTTAATGTCGTCCTTATTTAAATTTCATTAATATACTTATTTATTGTCTTTTTTGATAAACCTAATAGCAAAACCATTATTCTTTCCGCAAATGTTGAAAGTATGAGTTTAAATACATCTAATATATATATATATATATATATAAAACAAGTTATTTCACAAAAATAAGCCTTCAATTTCTGAATGTAGAACCATTTTCTTCTAAATACACGCTGTATACACAAATTTGTTTGGTTACAACTGACATATAAAAGAATCTACCATTTTTATAATTTTTTGTGTTAGACTAATAATATGTGGATTTTTCATTTATATAAAAGTGTGAATATAATAGGATGGATCAATTTTTTTGCTGACAGGATGGATCTATTAAATATATGAAAATAACGAATGTAAATGTGGATTTTTTTATTAAGGGCATTTTAACAGACATTTATTTTGCGTCTCCAAAATGCATTCCAATAATTCAAATTCATTACCTCAATTTAACCCTTTAAAACACAAGTAATAATTATATTGAAAAGTGAATATTATAGCATGAATGGAACCATGAGAGTTAGACATTATATTGAATAGCTTTATGAAGCCGAGTGGATTTTTTTATTTTATGCTTTATTTTTTAACTTTGGTTTTTTTATTTTTAGTTATGTATATATATATATATAATATATATATTAAGAATGAAGAATTTGGAACACAAAAAGTAGTAGTTTTGACACTAAATTTTCTTTATTATGACAAACGTATTGTTAAATTTGGAGCTTGTGGAATGTAGTTCACATAATTTACTTAAAAATGGTTTTTTAGTCTCTGTTTGGGAGATTTTTTTTTATTTATTTATTTTTAACTTAAAAGTTCAACTAGAATGTCAAAAGCTATTTTATCAAAAAATAAAAGTGTTTGGTAAAAATCAATAAATACTTATTGATCAAAAAATAAATTTTTTTAAGCTGTTTTAAAAAAACTCAAATTTTGAGTTTCTCTAAAAAGACTATTTTATTTTACTTAAGCATTTAATGTAATTTTTTTATTTACAACCAAATATTTATTAGCTTTTTAATAAAATTTTTTTTTGAAAAAAATATATTATACAAAATTTTATAAACTAAAATTCTACTTTCATCGAATATATCAAACGAATCCTTAATATAAGCTAACACTTGATTTGCACATGTGGAGAAATAAATAAAAAATAAATAAATTAAATATTATTATATCATATATTATATAATTTGATTAACAAATTTAATAAATAGTTTGATAAATCTAACATTAATACTAACAAAAATATAATAGGGAATAACATAAATGTAACATGCACAATAAGTAATAACATGGTAGTTACATTAGAAAAAAAATAATAATTCATCATAAAAAAATAAAAAAATAATAATGAAATCTAACCAATTCTTTCATATTTCCTTCACTTACAAGTTAAGCTAACAATCAATAAACACTTATATTTACCAAAAATCAATCTATCACACCCACAACCCAAAAAGGAAATTCCTTTATTTATTTATTTATTTATTCTTTTGTTGTTGGAAAAGGAAGAACCATATTCAAAATCACAATCAAAAGGCCAAAAACAAACAAAAGAGATATGAAAGTGTTTTTGGCATTACGATTCAAATTATAGAAAGGAGAAAAAAAAAAAAAAAAACACCTTGGAGATAGCATAAATTACCTATCTCATTAAATGTTAATTAAATTTGTGGATTTTTGACTGGGCAAGCAGACCCATTGGAAAATCCAGGGCCTTTCCTCTATTACTTTGCTAAATCCACCGTCTCTCTCGCGCCCAATTCGCCTTCTCTATCTCTCTCCCTCTTTCTCTTCGTCTCTCTCACCAGTTCTGGAAAAATTTTCCGTCTTGTTTCGCCTTTTCAATTTCTCGATCAATTTTCCTTCTTGTTTCCGAGAAAATCATAGTCATTTTTTCGTATCTTATATTTCCAAGGTAAACAAAGTTCATCACTTGTTCTTCTTTGACGTACTATTTTATTTTATTTTAAATTTTTTTTTTGGCTCCTACTGTTTTTGATTTTCAATTTCAATCTCACTCTGATCCGTGCATTTTGATCAATGCACACGCATTTTATCAATGCACTTACTTGATCGATCTGGAGCATTGATCATTTCTCTAATGGGAAATGGATCGATCTTCGATTTCGAATGAAGCTCGATATTTTCCTTTTCTTGTTTTTTGCGTTAGGGATCTGTGACGAATTCGATTTTGTATTTGGCTTCCGAGAAAACTAAAACAAAAGAAAATGACTTTAGAAATCTGATTTTAGTGATTTTGGCTATATGAAATGGAAGGTTTGCTTTTAACTAAACTAAAGGGTAGTATGTGTTTCAGATTGGTGATTTTGAGTAGTCTCTGATGATCAAATGGATTACCAAGAAAACTAGATAACTTAAAACAGTCCAGTTTTAGCTTAATAGAAAACTAATATGTATGGAGGCACGGCACACATGCCCGGCTGTTTCAGTTTACTTGCATAACTGTATCATATTACCCAAAGTTGCTTCAGTACTTTGTATGAATTTTGTTCTAGAAATGAATTTTATTTATTTCTTTATTTTATTAGGATGTTCTGATTTGACTAGTTATTTGTTATGATCTTTTCAGGTGGAGTGGTGTGTGAATAATTTTGATAAATTTGTTGATTTCCTATCAAAATTGGGCTAAGTAGGTTTTTTACTGTTCAGTAGTATCTTGACTTTTCTCATGCTCGACGAGTTTATTACTTATTTGTTTTTTTACCTTTTCAACCAGGTTTGATCCTCAAAAATGATTACTACAATGCTTCTCTGATTCATTCTCACGTGTTGGGGGTAACTTGGTTTTGCATAATTTGAATGAATTTTATAGTGTCATTATAATGGAAGAAGAAGATGAAAAGAAGGAGGTTGAAGAAATTTCCAAGAAGGATTCATATAATCATCAAGTAGTTGGTGGTGTACAGGAGGTGGTACCTTCATCTGATCAGGAGAGTATTAATATTACTTATGGAGATGTAACTGAGACTGGTAGTAGTAATGTAAATTTGCAAGAGGTTGATTCGGTAACTACCATTGTAGATGAAGAACAGTTTGAGCAGGTGTCTTTGAAAGATCAAGAGAAAGCTTTTGGTGCATGTCAAGAAAGTTCTGTGTGTTCAAATCGATCATCTAATTCAGACAATGCAAGATACTCATCTGGTGGATTTGAAGATTCCTCACAATTTTCATCTGGGATGTTTACGGCAGAATTTGATTCTTCCCCAGTTGATGAAATGCAACACTATCACCCTGCTTCTAGCCCTGGGGACGGGAGACAATTTGGTCACCCTATTAAGTCATCTACCTCAGCTACTAGTCTTGATTCTGCTTCCTATGAGGATCCTGGGTATTCTCCTAATGATTCACCCGTAAAATCAAAGCCAAAAGCTGTCATGCCAAATGTGTCTCCAGAGTTATTGCATTTAGTGGATTCTGCTATAATGGGGAAGCCAGAAAGTATGGAGAAACTGAAGAATATTGTTAGTGGTGCGGAGAATTTTGGAAGTGGGGAAGAAATGGAGAGCATTGCTTTCTTGGTAGTTGATTCACTTATTGCAACAATGGGTGGTGTTGAAAGTTTTGAAGAAGATGAGGATAACAATCCACCTAGTGTAATGCTAAATTCTCGGGCTGCTATTGTGTCAGGGGAGCTTATTCCTTGGCTTCCTTGGGCTGGTGATAGTGATGTAGTCATGTCGCCTCGGACACGGATGGTTAGGGGTTTGCTTGCAATATTACGGGCTTGCACAAGAAACAGAGCAATGTGCACTATGGCTGGTTTGTTAGGAGTTCTTTTAAGGTCGGCAGAAAATATTTTTGCGCAGAATGTTGGCTCATTGGACACAATGAGATGGGATGGAACTCCTTTATGTTACTGCATTCAGTACTTAGGAGGACATTCACTTAGTGTTATTGATTTGCATAGATGGTTACAAGTCATTACAAGAACTCTTACAACTGTATGGGCAACTCGCTTAACGCTTGCTTTGGAGAAGGCAGTGGGTGGAAAAGAGTCAAAGGGACCAGCATGTAGCTTTGAGTTTGATGGTGAAAGTTCTGGTTTGCTTGGTCCCGGGGAGAGCCGTTGGCCATTTACCAATGGGTATGCATTTGCAACATGGATTTATATTGAATCATTTGCAGACACATTAAATACAGCAACTGCTGCAGCAGCAATAGCTGCTGCTGCTGCTGCCAAATCAGGAAAATCTTCAGCTATGTCAGCTGCTGCTGCTGCCAGTGCACTTGCTGGTGAAGGCACAGCACACATGCCGCGACTGTTCAGTTTCTTGTCTGCTGATAACCAGGGGGTAGAGGCTTACTTTCATGCACAGTTTTTGGTGGTTGAAAGTGGCAGTGGAAAGGGAAAGAAGGCTTCTTTGCATTTCACTCATGCATTCAAGCCACAGTGCTGGTACTTTGTTGGTCTGGAGCACACTTGCAAGCAAGGGCTGCTTGGGAAAGCAGAGAGTGAACTAAGACTGTATATTGATGGATCATTATATGAAACTCGACCTTTTGATTTTCCTCGGATCTCCAAGCCACTTGCATTTTGCTGTATTGGGACAAACCCTCCTCCTACAATGGCTGGATTACAACGTCGTCGTCGTCAGTGTCCTTTGTTTGCTGAGATGGGGCCTGTGTATATTTTGAAGGAGCCAATTGGCCCAGAAAGAATGGCACGCTTGGCTTTGAGAGGAGGCGATGTGCTGCCTTCCTTTGGTCAAGGGGCAGGGCTGCCATGGCTTGCTACAGATGAACATGTGCAAAATATGGCAGAGGAAAGTTCTCTTTTGGATTCAGAAATTGGAGGATGCCTTCATCTCCTTTATCATCCCGGTTTGCTTAGTGGACGGTTCTGTCCTGACGCTTCTCCTTCTGGTGCTGCAGGTATAATAATTTTTGTTGAGTTTGTTCTATATGGTAGGGGAGAAGGGAGATTTCTTATATGACAAACTAATTTCATTTTTAAATGTTTCTGCAATTTATAGATGATGATACAGAGAAAACATGCCATTTGCTTTAGTCTTAAACTATATATCTATACAATTTGAATTTTTTTTCTCAAAATTTTCTTGGATATCAATGCTCTGTCTTACTCATATTTAGGGTTCCAAGGGAGAAAAGATGGCGAGTATGCATGCTTTTTTTTTTTTTTTGTTTTTTTTTTTTTTTTTTCAGGGGGTTGGGATGAATGAGCAATGCATTCAGCTTTCAGTTTTTTCATGTCTCCGTTCCCTCTACATATGTTAACATACGCTTAATTTTCACTGTGAAGTATGTAACATGCATACTGTATTTTCAAATAAAGTACTTGTGCTAGATTTTCATTATAATAAAATATAGAATATGCCAATTATGGAGGGATATAAATCTTTTGAAGGAGAAACAGAATGCTTTTTGAGCACGTCTTCAAATTTTGTTATGATCGTACACTTTTAATAGAATACCTAATTTCCCTTATACGTCACTTTTTGAATTGCATGCTTGTGTTTACTTTCTTAATTTCTTTATCAATTATGTTCAGGTATGCTTCGACGACCGGCTGAGGTTCTTGGACAGGTCCATGTTGCTACAAGAATGCGACCTGTAGAGGCTTTGTGGGCCTTGGCTTATGGAGGCCCAATGACTTTACTTCCTCTGGCAGTTGGTGATGTGCATAGAGATAGCCTGGAACCACAAACAGGGAATGTTTCTTTGGCTTCGGCCACTGCTGCTCTTGCTGCTCCAATATTCCGAATTATTTCAATGGCTCTTCAACATCCTAAGAACAATGAAGAGTTCTGTCGTACTAGAGGGCCAGAGGTTCTGTCAAGAATCTTAAACTATCTTTTGCAGACTTTGTCGTCGCTTGATATGGGAAAGGACAATGGTGTAGGGGATGAGGAACTTGTTGCAGCTGTTGTCTCCTTATGTCAATCCCAGAAGACTAATCATTCACTCAAAGTTCAGCTTTTTAGTACATTACTGTTGGATTTAAAAATTTGGAGCTTATGCAACTATGGACTCCAAAAGAAGCTTCTGTCGTCACTTGCAGACATGGTTTTCACAGAGTCGTCAGTAATGCGTGATGCTAATGCCATTCAGATGCTTCTTGATGGCTGCAGAAGATGCTATTGGACAATTCGTGAGAAGGACTCAGTGAATACCTTTTCTCTTAATGAGGCAGCACGTCCTGCAGGTGAGGTGAATGCTTTGGTTGATGAACTTTTAGTGATTATTGAACTTCTAGTAGTAGCAGCACCTCCTTCATTGGCTTCGGACGATGTCCGTCGTTTACTTGGGTTCATGGTTGACTGTCCACAACCCAATCAGGTAAATTAGTTTGCAACTTAAATATCCTTCTATTTTGGTTTGGGTATTGGTTGGGTGCAGTTTGTCAATCAATTTTTTATGTTTAAATTCATCAATTGTCAGTTAAAAAAATGAAAAATAATGCGTAATAAGAGATATCATTCCAATTTAAAAAGTATTTGGTTTTGAACTTTTGAGACAAATAATTATTTGGTAACATGAAAACTATTTTTAAGCTTTGCTATTAGTAGATTATGTCAGTATTGTTAAAGTACATGAGAGAGAGAAATGTGAGAATGGTGTTTCAAATGGTTCTTTTGCATAGCAATGAAAGTAACCGTATCTCTAGGCATTAAGATTTTTTTTTTTTTAAATTACTTTTTTATTTTTATTATACGGATCATTGTGCAGTTCCGGACTTTGAGTGGCTTTCAATGATATCCTGCTTAATGCATTTGACTTCAAATTTAGATCTGTCCAAACCTGTAAAGAAGATGAAAACAAATAGATACTCCTAATATGTAATAATAAATTTTACCATATCCAATGCAGGTGCTACCATAGTATGGCATCCATACATTTCTTCTTGATATGAAAAAAGCTTACTACCAGTATGTGCTTTAGTTGCAAGTTGAGAAAGTAGGGAGAGGGTTTAGACAGCAGGCTTTTCATGCTATTGTATTAGATCGTAAAGTTTATGTGACTTAAAGCGTACTTCATTATTATTGTTTCTTTTTTCTTAAACTGGAAAGATGCTAGACACACTGATTCAGCTTTAAATGGAACTTGAAAACATGATACCATGTGCTCTTGCATCACTTAGTTAATTTTTAAATTGTATAGTTTATACAGTAACAATTAATTTTTGAGGAAGTTTATAACACACTACTACGCTAGATGACATTAGTTAAGTTTGGACTGTGATTTTCTATGGTCCTTGTGTTCTCCTTTTCAAATTTTATATTTGCCAATTGACAACTTTGGCCTTATTGAGATGTTGTGCTGTATACTTCATACTTAAATTTCATTCTAATGAGCTATCTTAATTGTTCTTCCCAAAATTGTTTACTTTATTTTTTTCCAGGTTGCAAGAGTGTTGCATCTGATATACAGGTTAGTGGTACAGCCAAATACTTCCAGAGCTCAGACGTTTGCTGAGGCTTTTATAACTTGTGGTGGTTTAGAAACACTTCTTGTTCTGCTACAACGTGAAGCCAAAGCTGGTGATTGTAGTCTTCCTGACTCTATGACAAAGAGTGATAAAAGTTTATCTGTCCAGGGACCTGAGCTAGATAGTGATAGCGGGGATGCTGGAAAGTGTCAGGATGAGGAAGAAATACACTTAGAGGAAAAGGAGCTCAGTTCAAATGAGAAAGTTGGTGAATCCCAACTCTCTAATTCTGGTAGCAGTCCTGTTTCTGTTTCATCCAGAATGAAAATTGAAAGAATGGCTTCTATTTCTGAAAATGCTTTTGTTAAGGATCTGGGTGGTATCAGTCTTTCAATAAGTGCAGATAATGCAAGGAATAATGTTTACAATGTTGATAAAAGTGATGGGATAGTACTCGGAATCATTGGGCTCATTGGTGCTCTAGTATCATCTGGTTATTTGAAAGTTGGTTCACGTGCACCCTCAGATGCAACAAATAACCTTCTAGGCAGTGGGCTGCATGATGGAGGTGGTACCATGTTTGAAGATAAGGTTTCCCTTCTACTTTTTGCTTTGCATAAGGCTTTCCAGGCAGCACCAAATAGGCTTATGACTAGCAATGTATATGCAGCATTGTTGGGGGCTGCGGTATGATATTATCTTGTCTTTAACTCTTATTTTATTTTCATTATATTGTTTTCTGGAAGCAATTATGGTTCCTGTAAAGGTCAAATCTAAGAGTTTATGATTTTTTTTAAAAATTTTTTATTATAAGTTTGGTAAAGAGCTACTTGGTTTTCATTCTTGTAAAAGTTTACCTTTATAATATATATACATATATATATAGGTGGCTATCTTTGATGTCATTAGGATGCTCCTCTCTCTCTCTCTCTCTCTCTCTCACACACACATATTTGTTTCCTTTTTTTCCTTCTGTTAAAGTTACTATTAATAAAAAATTTTAAGCTTGTAGGGCTTGGCTGAGCTGTTTGTATTAAGCTAACGCATAGATAGTTTGCATTTATCAAAATAAATTGACAGGAATGAGGGATAGTCGGATTTTAACACAACACTAGTTTGACAATTAAGCTCTAAAACTAGTTAAGTTAAGCTTCTGGCATTGGTTTTTTCTTGATAGTGTTGGTTTGAAACTGAGCCTCATGATTTCAGTTAAAATTGCAGCTTGTGTCTATGCCACATCTTTAAGTGTTCCTTTATCTTTGAGGTGTGGGGATTTGAACTCAAAACCTTTTGCTGGAGGAAACAGTGGCGTTGAGTATTGATTGGGATAATTTTGTGATCCTGGACTATCAAAATTGTGTTTGTATGCAGAATTTTTTCAACTTGAAGTCTTGAACATCCTTTTTTATTGTCTTAAAAAACTTGGGAGCTTTAGTTTTTTGTTTCTCTCTTGGTTAAACTCTATTGTTTAATTCATCTTTAATTACTCCCTGTGTGTTTTGCTATAGTTATCCAGTTTTATGAACAAATGCAGGGTTTGAGTTAACTAATGTCGATATTTTTGTCTCAATCACCTCTGAATTTGAGTGGAAATCTGTTCCAAGATGAAATTTCTACCTTTGGCCCTTTGGTATTCTAATAATGTAACCTAATGAAATTTCTGCCTTTGTCTCTTTCAAGAGGCGGATTTTGCGTGCTTTTGCTATGTTTGTTTTAGATATTATGTTATACTGGTTAAGAGTTGAATCTGCTGAGTATGAAAACTTATGTTATCCTTTTGGTATCAGATCAATGCTACTTCAACTGATGATGGGCTGAACTTTTATGATTCTGGTCATCGATTTGAACATTTTCAGCTTTTATTGGTTCTCCTGCATTCACTTCCATATGCATCTAGATCTTTCCAAAGCCGAGCACTACAGGTATACCTTTCATTTCTCATGCTGTGATTCGTTCATATATATGTGATCTGTTGAATTGAACTTCCATGTTGTGATTGAATTGAACGAAGTAAAGGTTTAATTGTTATATAAATTTTGCTGCAGATTTTTGAGTATGGTAGGATATTGATTGATGCAATCATTTTTCTAGTGAGTGAAGTTTACTAGAAGTCTTATAAGGTTTCAATATTTCTAGTGGGAACAAGTAAAATTTTTAGTAGAAGGGTGGGATCTTCTATATGTTTATATTGTTCTATATTTTCAGCACATGCTGTATTTGAATATTATGTACTTAATATATTTTTAATGAATCGCTAATTTATTATTTTTGTTATTATTATTATTATTATTTTTTTGTGATATAATAGCTGTTATTACATTAGTGATAAATTTAATTTTAAAAAAATATTTTATTTTCTGAAAAATGAAAATAAAAATCAAGCAACACGTTAGGCTTTGGTCTTACATTAACTTGCTATGAATGCTAAAAGCTTGACTTGTTAAGAAGTGGACCCAACTATTTATATCAACCTTATACAAGCATGCACTTTGCAATACTTATTCACATCAGCTAAACACCGTAAAAAGTTTGGGGAGTCATCATTTTGTTGTGATTTTGCAAGCCAAGTTCTGGAGATGGTCTACGGAATGCTTCCAATTTATAGAAGTTGGAGCCACCTTGGCACTGACAATTAGTCTATAGATTTCATTTGTTATTTAGATGCAACATTTTGCATTCATGGTTTAATTGTTATAACTTAATCCTTTTTTATGGATTTGCTATTTAGTTATTTTCTATTTGGATTCTGAGATGCTCCTTGCTATGTGATTTGCAGGATCTTCTGATTTTGGCTTGCAGTCACCCAGAAAATAGAAGCAGTTTGACAAAAATGGAGGAATGGCCAGAATGGATTCTGGAAGTTCTTATCTCTAACTATGAGGCATCGTCTTCTAACTTTGATATGTAGTCTTTCCTTATTTTTTTAAATGTTACAAATAAAGTTTGAAACATACCATCATTCTATGTAGCAGTTGTTCCTTCTTCCTTATTTAAGGGCATGGTCCTGGGTTCAACCCATGGAATAGGTGATATGGATGGGGGAGAAATGCCCCCTCTTCTATAACCCACTACTATTAGTTAAGCCAAAATAAAAACATAATTGATATCATTGTTTTGCTGGTATAATATGATGGGAGACATGCTTATCCCTGTTTCAAATATTCTAATTTTGTTGCTTGTTTTTACAGATGGGAGCAAGCAAAAGTTCCGATTCTGTGAGCCTAGGAGACATAGAAGACTTGATACACAACTTCCTGATTATCATGTTGGAGCATTCTATGCGTCTCAAAGATGGATGGAAGGTTGACATTTGTCTTTTGTCCTCAACATCTTTTAATTTTATTTTCCTAGTATAATACTAGCCTTCGTGGATTTCAAGTTTCAATGTTGGGCATGTCATATTATGTAGTACTTCCATTGTGCTTCATCCATATATCGTTGATTCATGTCTTTAATATTATACTTATTTATGTTAAGAAACGAAACTTCATTTCAAAAATTAAAAAAAAAAAAAAGGAAAAAAAAAAAGACATTGCAACTTAAACACACCAAAAAAAAAAAAAAAAACAAACAAACATATGCTTAACAAAGGTAACTAAACAACTGTAGACAATAGTTTTTCAATCCCTTAGAATGTAATATCTAGAAGACCCTTCGTATACCTGAGAAGATGATGTCACAAAAGAAGCAAGAAATTTAGTTCTCTTCTAAAGAATATTGGCACACGTTATCTTTTCTTGAAAATTTTATCAATCCTTTCAATCCATACATCCCACATTAAGGCCATTACCATTCATCTCTGTTGCTGTTTTATGAGAATGAATAGTTTGTTTATAATAAAAAGACCATACATTACATAAAGAAAGGATGAGAATTCCTAAAAGATCAAGAACAAATCAAAAATCAACAATTAAACAGTCCTTTCTACACAGAAATCCTTCTACAATAAATTAATCGTGAAAAATGGGTTGAGAAATCCTCAAAGATCATAAACAAATAAAAAATCAACAATGAAACAGTCACTTCTATACAGAAATCCTTCTAAAATAAATTAATCATGAAAAATGGGTATTTTCGAATTCATTAGAAGATAGTGCCCAAAAAGAAGCCAAAAACTCTGTTGAGTCCTTTTAAGACCTCCAGAATCATGAACAAAGATTGGCTAGGTCAATTGTACAATGCAAACAAACTCCATAAAAGACAGCAATCTACTCTATAGTTCAAACAAATGATTTGTTGATTTACCGTTCTTCTTGTCAAGAACATTCCAATGGGGAGAAAAACTAAACTTAGGCAAACAAACTATTCATTATTGTGTGGTACTAGGTACGGAAACACTTCTCTTCCTAAAGTTGACAAATAAAACACTTGAAATTTTTGTTGAGAGTGCATAATGTGGCACTGACTTGATAGGTTTTTTGTGTTTTGCCAGATGTTGAAATGTGATTATTGGTTCTTTGCTTACTCAATTTATGTTATTCTAATCCTTGTTAGAAATTTTTTTCCTTATTCTATGCTAATCAATTTGCTTATATATTTTCTGGCTATCAACTTATTAATTCCCTTTTTCAGGATATTGAAGCTACAATTCACTGTGCAGAGTGGCTTTCTATTGTTGGTGGATCTAGTACTGGAGATCAACGAGTTAGGTATACTTATACAGTACTTGATTTCGTCTAAAGTTATCAAGACTTTTGAATATTGAGAGTTTCTTGTTGATTTTTAACAATCATGAGATTATCTTGCTATCTTAGACTTCAGCTCCAAACTTGATAATAAGTTTACTTGGCTAAAAGTTTTAAATCCCATTTTTAAGTAGGGCTTGGGTGGTACTTGCATGTTCCACGATTTTCTTGTTTTAATAAGCACTGTTAATGCTATCGGAAGTTTTATTTAGTTTTCAAGATATTAAATACTCTTAAAAGAAATTGTATAAATGTGTGCCAACAAATATGGGAGCATGTAAGGTCTTTGTGTGAAAAATTAGTTTCATAGCAAATATGTCTATTAGTTTGCTAATCACCAAAGTAAATTGTTCGTCACGTGGGCATATACAATTTCTCATGGTAAACTTTGTCGCACCTGTTAGTACCTATATGGAATTTGATAATGAAGTGCTTTTGATGGGTGTGTGATCATCTATAACTGAATGGACAAAGGATGAACTGATGAAGAAAGGTTCTTTGGCTTTTGTAGCCATGTGCACATTTCCCTTAAACGGAAATGTATGTGTTAGAATTGTGGGAGTGGAGGGTTGTGGAGAATGGAAAGGGCCCTGTCTCTATAGCAGTTTCATATGGACTCCCTATTGAAAATCTTGACATTGCCAAAACTTGAAGGTACATGAATACCAGCAGCTAGATCCCTTTTGCGTGCTTATCAGTTTATTGTTTTGTGATGCAGAAATCAATGGTAAATTATGGGCTGTAGTAAGGACATAAACATGTCTGTTAGTGTCTTAATTGGAGAAGTGGTTCAGACACTGCAGCATTGGTAAATTATTGTAATATTTTTGTTGGTCAAATATTTAGTAAATACACTATTTAGTGGGTATTATAGGGCTAAAAATTTTCACCACTACATTCAAGCTTTGAAGGAATTATTCTGTGATTCTAATTCATTGTGCAATTGGTAGGACGAAATTTATGTAATTTTTTATTTTCCTCGGTTGTTTTAGCTTTGGATTTTGCCTTTATTAATAAAATAGTCCTAATTGAAGACAAGATGGTCAGATGACTACATGTGACAATTTTTTTAATTTATTTTTATTTTTTTATGAAATTGCCTGTAAATGATATTGGTTTACAAATGGGAAGACCCAATCAAAACTTTTATATTAGAGAGCTCACATGGAAAATTGCAACAATTTGATAGTGGACCAAGGGGTACCCATTTTTTGTTTTTCTGTTTAAAATGACTAAGTTTCAGCCACAGTTACAGATCTTTGTTTCTTGAAAACATAACTGTTGATTGATCAGTTTGTGATTAAATGTGCTCATTTTGAAGACGGGAAGAATCGCTACCCATATTTAAGAGAAGGCTTTTGGGTGGCTTGCTGGACTTTGCAGCTAGAGAACTCCAGGTTCAGGTAAATTTATCTCTATTCCTGCTCCTCTCATTTTTTATTTATTTATTTTTATTAGGGGAGGTTTCTTACAAAACTCTGTACTTTAGAATAAAGCTTTTTTGAAATGGAATTCTTTTAATTATTTAAAATAATATTTATTTGTTCTCCCTTTGTGAAGTAGTAGAAAAGACGCAATGGTGTTTATAACAATATTTCTTTTGCTGCAGACTCAAGTTATTGCAGCAGCAGCTGCTGGTGTTGCAGCAGAGGGATTGTCACCAAATGATGCTAAGGCAGAAGCAGATAATGCTGCGCAGCTTTCTGTTGCATTGGTGGAGAATGCAATTGTTATCCTAATGCTTGTTGAGGATCATTTACGATTACAAAGCAAAATATCTTGTGCTTCACGGACTGCAGATGGTTTAAAATCTCCCCTTTCTCTTGTATCTCCCTTGAATAACCGCTCAAATTCCTTGACTTCGATTGGTGGAGGACCATTTGACAATATGGGTGATCGTAAATCATTATCCAGTGATTCTGGGGGAGTCCCTCTTGATGTACGCATACAAAAGCACATGCACACTATTTTTGCTTTTATATTTTTATTATGATGGCTGTTATAGATTTGAGTTCTTCATGTGGGTTTGCATCAGCAAATATATTCCACCCCTCCTGCTCAAGAAAATAAGATAATATGTATTTGGCAACAAAAGTTGGGCTTCTTAGCTCTTATTTACTGACCCTATCTGTACCAGTTTGTTCAACTTTGCCCCTCACCATGTTTTGTTAACTTGATTGTTGTTTATGCGACTTTACTCAAATAGGTCATACTGAATTGTTGTTTTTTTCTTTTGTATTCTACTGTATCATGATGTTTTGCTATTATATGTATTACTTTCTTTATTCATGGGACTTATATTTTTAAAAATCCAACTAGGTTCTTGCTTCAATGGCTGATTCTCATGGGCAAATATCAGCCACAGTGATGGAACGTCTTACTGCTGCAGCAGCAGCTGAGCCATATGAATCTGTTTCCTGTGCTTTTGTATCATATGGAAGCTGTACAGCTGATGTAGCTGAAGGTTGGAAGTATAGGAGCCGATTATGGTATGGTGTTGGCCTTCCTTCAAAAGAAGCTGAATTTGGAGGTGGGGGTAGTGGCTGGGAATCTTGGAAGTCTGCATTAGAGAAGGATGCAAATGGAAACTGGATTGAACTTCCTCTAGTAAAGAAGTCAGTTGCAATGCTCCAAGCTTTACTGTTGGATGAGTCTGGACTTGGTGGTGGTCTTGGAATAGGTGGTGGATCAGGTACTGGAATGGGAGGGATGGCAGCTCTTTACCAGTTATTGGACAGTGACCAGCCATTCTTATGCATGCTTCGAATGGTTCTTCTCTCAATGAGGGAAGAAGACGATGGTACAGATAGTATGCTTTTGAGGAATGTCAGCATAGATGATGGGATATCAGAAGGGAGGAAACCACGGTCAGCATTGTTATGGAGGTGACTAAACCAAAACTTACCTTTAACGTTTCTTTTCAAGTTTCCCATAAAATAGAATTTTGTTATTGATTTCTCCTCTATGTAATATGTTGCTCTGGAAAAATAGATTTTCATGGTTATCAATGACTTGCTGATTGGCCCCTGTTCTCTCATTTTATGGTGACAAAAGATGCTAAGTGATATATAATCATATAATAAGTTCTTGATATTATAATCTCTAGAATCGTTTGCTGTGTTATATGAAAATTTTCTCCTCCCACAATAAGAAGTGATTGAACCAATTAATGCTTCACTTTTATAAAAGATATGAATATCCAGTAAAGATGTTTCTAAACCAAGCAATGTGATTAGTATGTTCATATTTTAGTTCTATGCCACACAAGATATAAGGCTTGAGGAGAATCAGTCTTTCGATTTGATGTAAATCTGAATGTTCTCTCTCTCTCTCTCTCTCTCCCCCCTCTACATGCTTTTTTTGGTATTGGATTTCTAGGATTGCCCTTGGAGGCCTCTGCTGACCATTTGTATATGCATAATAATGTGGTCGTTAGTGCAAAAATTTTAAGATAAATGGGATGTAACTGTATCTGAAAATACAAGGAAAAACAGAGAAAGTGCAAAATATATGAGTTTTTGATTTAATTTAATTTACTTTACCATGTTTTAATATAAAAAGATGCATTACAAAGTAAGGTTCCACCAAATGTGAGGTCATGGGAGGAGGGACTTGGAATGATTGCTAACTTTAATTGCATTTTTGAAAATGGAAAAGTGATTGATCATGCATTAAAACTGATGTAAAACATGGATGCCTTAGTTGGAAATTATTTATTTATTTGTTTTTTATTTAA
Source organism: Ziziphus jujuba (assembly GCF_031755915.1). NCBI lineage: Eukaryota > Viridiplantae > Streptophyta > Magnoliopsida > Rosales > Rhamnaceae > Ziziphus > Ziziphus jujuba. Next base: position 14,964,040 of record NC_083389.1, on the reverse strand, counting down.
ATCACATGGATCATGAAAACACCATTGTGAAATCATCAGATGGATCATGAAAACTCCATTGTGAAATCATTTACTGGGGCCTTGAGCATAATCTGTTTTATTCCGCTACAATTTTCTTTTTGTCAATTTGGAGCATTGAGACTAATTCATGTTACTGATGGACAGTGTACTTTCACCAGTTCTGAACATGCCAATTTCAGATTCCAAGAGACAGAGAGTGTTGGTTGCATCTTGTGTTCTATATTCTGAGGTTAGGATCCTGTGAACTAAGTTGTTATCTGATGTATCATTCATCTGTTAGCTTAGCTATTATTGGTATACCATTTTTTCAGACAATTACGTAATATACAAAAGCTAACCAAACATCATGTATGACGGTGTGCCATTGATTCCCTTTTACCCCGTCGTTTGCGATAGTTGTCCTGATCATAGATTTCCTATGGGGATGTGTTTGTCAATCTACCATCTTTTGGAGACTTTTCTCAGGTTTTTACCAAGTCCCTGATGTTACCTTTCTTGATGTGGTATTAACCACTGTTCTTGCAGGTATATCATGCAGTATCCATGGACAGGAAGCCTCTTCGTAAACAGTATCTTGAGTCCATTGTACCTCCATTTGTTGCTGTTTTGAGAAGGTGGCGGCCACTTTTGGCTGGAATTCATGAACTTGCAACTGCTGATGGATTGAACCCTCTTATTGTTGATGACCGTGCATTGGCTGCTGATTCCCTACCTGTCGAGGTTAATTAACAGTGTCTTTTTGTCTTTCTATTGGGAAGTCGATTATTGTTCTAATTAAGCATTCTCTATCCTTTTGTCTTTCTATGATATGTTGGTACTCATATGAAATTTCTAAAAATGGGCCATAAAGCTAGATACTTCTTGAAATGCTAATCTTCTGGCCTTGGTTATAGTAAACATTAAAAAGTTTCTTGATGCTCCTTTTGGAATCTCAACTCTTGTTCTGGAAATATGCTGTGTGGGATATTTGATTTTATTTAGCGTGCTGGATTAATTTTTAGCAGCAAGCTGTTTAGTGTCTTAAACACCTAGCAAAAAGTTCCCTAGTGCAGTGATTAATGTCATACCAGTTATCATTTTGGGTCATGTCTGTCTTCCAGTCCTTTGCTTTGTAATCTGATGTTTAGGTTGAGGCTTTTTCCTTTGGGAACAAGGTGTTTAATTACTTTTCTTCTTTTCTTTCATTTATATAATTTTGAGATGTTAAATGGTTTCTTGTAACTTTATGTTGCTTATAGTCATATTGGCATTGATTAGGTTGTCTTAGTTGGTAAGTCACTCATACCTACAATTGGGAGATCGTGGGTTCGAGACACCGGGTAAGGGAGGGAAATTATTGTAAATGATAAAAAAAAAAAAAAAAAAAAATATCCTCATTTGTTACCTTTGATGAAATTCATCACCGTGGTTTTTGTTTTGGGCAGTGGGAATAGGGTCTTAGTTGTTGCTGGATACTATTATGTTTTGTTTTTGTTTAGGTCTAAATATTACCACTTCAGTTACAGTTCTCTACAGTTTTCACCTTTTTTCCCCCTGTTGTGATAATGAAAATTTCTTGTGACTCATAATTGTGGTGCTTGAAATTAAAAAGGGAGGTAAAAAAAAAGCTAGCTATTTAATTTTACTTCATTATTTTGATGCATGGTCTGAGACAGTTCCTCTTTTCTTCTTGACAGGCTGCTCTTGCCATGATCTCTCCAGATTGGGCTGCTGCTTTTGCATCGCCACCTGCTGCAATGGCCCTGGCAATGATTGCTGCTGGTGCTTCTGGTGGTGATACTCCAGCTCCCACAACGTCTTCTCAACTGAAGCGTGAAGCGTCAATGCTTGAGCGGAAACCTCATAAGCTTCATACATTTTCAAGTTTTCAGAAGCCTCTGGAGGTACCTAACAAATCACCAGCACTTCCAAAGGACAAGGCTGCTGCAAAAGCAGCTGCCTTGGCTGCTGCACGTGAACTTGAACGCAGTGCAAAAATTGGTTCTGGAAGGGGTCTCAGCGCCGTGGCAATGGCCACATCTGCACAGCGGAGGAATGCTAGTGACATAGAGCGTGTGAAGAGGTGGAATGTTGCTGAAGCAATGGGAGTTGCCTGGATGGAATGTTTGCAGCCAGTTGATACAAAATCTGTCTATGGAAAAGATTTTAATGCATTATCCTATAAATTTATTGCAGTTCTTGTTGCAAGTTTTGCTTTAGCAAGGAACATTCAAAGATCTGAGGTTCTTTTAAGTGCTTGTCCTCCTTATCTTTATTACTTATTGAGGTTGTATACCTTTATTGATATTCTTGTTCTCCAGGTTGACAGGCGAGCTCAAGTTGATTTTGTGGCTCGTCACCGTTTAGGAATTGGAGTTCGTTCATGGCGCAAGCTCGTTCATTGCTTGATAGAAATGAAATGTCTTTTTGGGCCGTTTGGGGAACAATTATGCATTCCTTCACGTGTATGTGATGCATCACTTCACATATAAATATATATATATATATATATATATATATATTTATGCTAATATCTCTTGTTCAGATAGATACTTTCTCCCTTGTATCTTGTTATATAACTTTTCTTTATATGTAATTGTATTTATATTGATATATAAGTTTATGAGATATCATTACTACCCTCGTGCATATGAATTATATGTTAAACATTCACTCAGGGTTGTTGTTAATATTCTCTAGGTCTTTTGGAAGCTAGACTTCATGGAGAGCTCTTCTAGGATGAGGCGATGTTTAAGGAGGAATTACAGAGGTTCTGATCATTTTGGTGCCGCTGCAAATTATGAGGATCATATTAAGATGAAAGAAGATCAGGAAAATTCTATAAACTCTTCAAATGCTCCTATTCTGGCGGCTGAAGCATTCTCAATGGAAGCAGTAAATGAATATGATGAACAGGGGGAGACTGATAATATGGATGGCCAGGATAGTAGGGTCCATGGTTCGGAACAAAGTGAGGATGGTAAGTCAAGACTATCTGAAGCAGCTGATCAAACACTGCAGTTACCTTTAGAATGTGGTGATGCTCCACTGGGTAATGACCATGGCACGCTCGAAAGTAATACGGCAGTTGCCCCTGGGTATGTTCCAAGTGAAATTGATGAAAGAATTGTTCTTGAGCTTCCTTCATCAATGGTTCGGCCACTGAGGGTAATACGAGGAACCTTTCAGGTAAGTCTAATAATTCTAACCTCTCCTTGACATTAAATATATGCCATTCCTATATTTCTGAAGAAAAAGAGGAGAGAAAATGTTTGTTTTTCTCATAGCTTAGAATTGGAGAATTTACAGTAATATATAGGAGAGGAAACCTTACAATAAGGTTGACTGACTCCTTAAATCTAGGAAGCAAAGAACAGAAACTAAATAATCCTAATAACTAGGATTTTAAATAAAATGAATCTGGGAGATTGGGATTCTAATCATCCTCCTCTCTTTACTTGGAAATAACAGCAGCAAACATAATTTCTGATTGCATATCAGAATTCCACAATTTCCTATATCTTATGGACTAAAAATCTTGAGTCTTTTCCATACAAAACCTAAGCTATAAATCCAAAAAAGGAGGAAGGAAAACACCAGAATTCTGAGGTGTAGAAAACTCCATATCAAATTAGTTGTTGGGTGCTCGCTTAGTACTATACCTGCTGCTTGTTTGCTGTTTGTTGGATTAATTTTGAGGTTGCTGGCTTGACGACTGATTTTGTTTGCCGTCATTATCTTCTGCTTGAAATTGTTCAAGCATGGTTGAACACCCTAATTTATGGATGGTGTTTATGATCATGTCAAAGCAGGCTGGTATTAAAAGCTGAGTTTGAAAATTTTCAAATTTTGTGGAGAGGTAAATTGGTCAACTTGAGTAAATCGAGCAATTGGAATAGAATGTTAATTGTACCAACCCAGTTTGGTTGGAGAAGCTTTAATCCATCCTTGCATTTACAAACAGTTCCTCTTGATTTCCTTTCCTCATGGTGTTTCAACTTGTTGCAATATCAGCTAATTCTGTGCTCTGTATCTTTCTTATAATTTCGTTTAACTTATTAAACATTAGGATGGTTGAGAAATGTGTTGCTTATTTTATAATGTAAGAGTGATGTTGATTATTCTGTTTTATTATCTCTATTGGTAATAATAACAAACCAATTTGTGAGAGACCAGAAAGTTTGATGAGAAAATATTTATCGGAAGGAGAGGATGATGATTTAAATGAATTATTTGGTTTGTTGGTTTTATCACTTTCTACGAATAAGGGAGGTTTAGGTATCAGGAATTTTGATTCAAGGAACATTGCTCTGTCGAGAAAATGGTTGTGGAAGTTCCTTTTCTTTTAAAAAGAGGATTGTTGTGCTTTTAAGTTTCAGCAGTAAATATGTGGTTGATTTGAATAGCTTGGGTACCAATTTAATGACAAGTGAAACCCATGGAAGTTCATATCGTATGAATATCCCTTTTTCTTGTCATCTTTAAAAAATTTATCACTTGTTTAGGCTTGATTCCATTGGATTTTGGGAAGATGTTGGTGGTCCCTCGTTTTCTGTTTTGTTTTAATGATATATTGTTTGTATGTTCACAAATATTTGAATCTTGCCCCCTTATTAAGTGTCCGAACCAAGTCATTAAAATTTCATCTCTTGTAGAAATGTCAATGATGGAGATATCTAAATGGTATTATCACTCAATAGGAATGATTAAGGGAGTTATTTTGCACTCTCATTTTCCAATAAAAGGACTTGTGCTTCTGATCCATCTAAAGGATTCAGGATTTTTGCTCCTTTTTTTTTTTTGGGTCAAACTCTTGATTGGTGATCCTTCAGTTGTGTCTTCTGAGTCTATGGTTTATTTGGAAGGCATTTGTCATCAAAGATTCGACTGGTTTCCGGGTTTGATGGTCCTTGGGAAGATCAATATCAAGTTTAGTTGGATAAACGGAGACCTCAACTTAGAATTTCCTGAATTGGCATCCGATTTGTTGGATGAAGCTGAATCCATTACTCTCTCCCCACACCACCCACCACCTCCCCCTTCCCTCTCCCCCCCCCCTGCCCCGGGGCCCCCGTTCTCTTTCTCTCTCTCCCCCCTTATTTTTAATTAATTGTGATATTGCTAGGCAGCTTTTGTTTATCCTATTAAAGGATGCATGTGCTTTTTGGGTATATCCTCAAGGAAAAGTTCAGATCTTGAATTTCTATGGTGTCATATTAAGTTTTTGCTTCGCTATGGGCATCATACTAAAGGAGTATTATGATTTACTTTTTTGCTTGTTATACTTGAATTGGGAATAACATTTTCTAGCGGTAGAAATAGTGTTCTAATTTTGTTTTTGTATTTATTAAAATTTCTCATCCTCTTCAATATTTGTAATTTGATTCTGTTTTAACAAAGAATTATGTTTCTTTAAAAAAAAAAAAAAATTGATGAACATTTTCCTCATTTAGAAGAAAATGAAAAATATTATTCAACATGATTATTTTTTTCTTTAATTTTGAGAATGGTGGCTGATGTATTAATTTATAGTTGTAGTAAGTTTTGTGTGTGAAGTATGAATTTGGCTACTAAGTTTAAAATTTGATGTCTCCTTGCAGATAACAACTAGGAGGATAAATTTTATAGTTGAAAACAGTGAGGGCAATGCTGCAGTAGATGGTTTAGAAAGTACAGAATTGAAAGATGAAGAAAAAGATCGTAGTTGGTCGATGTCTTCCCTTCATCAAATTTATAGCAGAAGGTGAAATGATTACAGATTATAAGTTTTTTGTTATTATTATTATTATTTTTTTTGTGTTCTTTTGTAATGCGGTACTTGTGATGTTGGTATTTAAATGATTTGAGTATCACTCCGGAAATTATGTTTTCAATCTATTCATTCTTGGTATGGACCCATTTACTTATGTGTGTAGAGACAGGCAGTTCTACTGTTTTTTCCAGTACATGCATTTCTAAATATAATTAAATGGTTCTTCTGGTTATATTGCTTCCAAGTTTGCAGACCAGGCTAGGGTTGCATTACCTGATTTCGTATTTTTTTATTTTTCATCTGGAATCTGTCATTCAGCATGGAGAACGCTTTCATTCATTTTTCTCCAACTTTTGTTAATTTTCCAATTTTTTTTTTTTTTTTTTTTTTTTTACTTTCGCCTGCAAATTTTTAATAAGATGAATCTATTTTTAGTTTTCATTATTTGATATATCTCTGTTTTCTTTTTTCTTTGTCTTGTCCTAATTGCTTATTTCTGATACAGATATCTTTTAAGAAGAAGTGCTTTGGAACTGTTTATGGTTGACCGTTCAAACTTCTTCTTTGATTTCGGGGTATTTCTCAAAATGTCAAAATCTGAAACACACAAACACACACATGCACTCACTCACGTGGTTTGTATGGTCATGCTAAATCTGCTGACTCCTTGTTGGTTCTTTCCCCTTCTTTTGTCTCAGAGTATTGAAGGGCGAAGAAATGCATACCGAGCTATTGTTCAAGCACGTCCTCATCATTTGAACAATATATATCTGGCAACTCAGGTTCTTACCATTCTTTTCTTGTCTTAATTGGAGATTAGTAGTGGATGAGCTGATGGTAGTTGCTCTTTTTGTATATCCTTGCTCCATGATAACTGTGAGATTAATGTTTAATAAAATGTTAGTTGGATAAGATATGTATGTGTGTTATAGCACCATGACTTTTTGATAATAATCCATCAGTTGGGTTGGCTTCATTTTTATTAATCATTTGTACTGGTGATTATTTTGATCAGGGGTTTAGGAGTTATTCATTCATGTTATAATAATTTATATTTATCATATCATTTTGTTATTAGAAAGATTTTTAAGTTAGGTAACGCCAACCCTATAATGGATATTATTTTGACTACCTGTGTGTATCTTGATGGATACACTTTGCCCATGTTAATATTTGTGGCAGGTGTCTGTCTCTTGTGTCAATTTTACATCTTTAATTATAGTGGTTACACTGAAAAATGTACATAAGACAAGTTTTGTACCTGATTGTGTAACACTTTCCTAATATTACAGTTAATGAAAGACTTCATGCATGTGTCTATGCTGACAAATTTTAGTACTTATGATTCCCTTTTTTACTGCAGAGACCTGAGCAACTTTTAAAGAGAACTCAGCTTATGGAGCGCTGGGCTAGGTGGGAGGTATGAATTCAGAAAGAAATATGTTTGGTCTTGAAGCTATATTGTAGTGTTTGTTTTAAGCTTCAGTAGTGCTACATACATGAAATTTTTTAGCAAATGACATGTCAATATTTAATTGGTGTTTACCTAATTTATTAAAAAAATGATGTGTCAATATATTATTGGTTGAAAAATTAATATAACCTAAATATAGATTAGTAAATCTCAAATACAAGCCAGTAAAATATCACCACAAAATTTGATAAACAATTTGGTGCTTCTAGCACTCTTCATAGAATATTTATCTGGTAAACAATTTGGTATTTCTAGCATTATTGTTTAAATTTACTGTTGCATTTAAATTAATTAGACACTCGATGAAATGAAAGTAAATTGCTAATGGAATCACATTCTCTGCAGATCAGCAATTTTGAATACTTGATGCAGCTAAATACATTGGCAGGGCGTAGTTACAATGACATCACTCAGGTGGATTTCTCTGGAACTATCATTTTATCTGGTTATGTTCTTTGATACTATCTCTCACTCCCTTTTTTTTTTTTTTTTTTTTTTTTTTTCAGTATCCTGTATTTCCATGGATTCTTTCCGATTACAGTTCAAGAAGTTTGGATCTTGCTGATCCTTCTTCCTACAGGGATCTTACAAAGGTGGTCACCTAGGAACAGTGCTGTAAATTATTTTATTCTTGCACACTTTTCTAATGCTATTAAGCCTTGTATATACTTGCAGCCAGTCGGTGCTTTGAATCCTGATCGACTGAAAAAATTTCAAGAGAGATATAGTAGTTTTGAGGATCCAATCATCCCCAAATTCCATTATGGCTCACATTATTCGAGTGCTGGCACAGTATGCTTTCTTTTCCTTTTGCATTTTAAAGTTTCTGCTCCTACTGTTTGATGCAAGATGCAATACCTTTGGCTGTGTACTTCATATTCATGAGGTTTTTTGTTTTTTTATATGCTTTCATATATGTTTTCAGAAAGTACTGTTTTTTGAATTTGTATGTTGTGCATATCTCATCTATTATAACCATATGTGAAAACTTATTCTATTGTAACTTGGACATTTTTTTTTTCCCCTTGAACAGATTCCAGATGTTTCCTTATCATGTTTTTGGGTAAAAATTATATGGGAAAATAATTGATACGGTTTTACAACATATTAATCTTATCCTTGTATTAATACCTTGCTATTTGTTTTAAAATTTCCTTCTTGTGTAGAAGCCACCAGCTTTTCTTGTCATATTTTCTGATATAATTTATAAGGGGAATATCAAAAGGGTGTTTCATTGTTAATCATGATTCATGTCCCAGTATTAGTACCCTCTTCATTTCTTGTACTAATTTGCTTTCTCTAGAAATACGCAACTACAACATTAAGTATTGTTGGCAACAACAGTGAAGTCTCTTTTTAGCTATTATGTCTTACATGCCAACTTTATGATCTTATTTTTTATTTCTTTTACAGGTGCTATATTATCTTGTTAGAGTTGAACCATTTACAACTCTCAATATTCAACTGCAAGGCGGAAAATTTGATCATGCGGATCGTATGTTTTCAGATATTGCTGGTACTTGGAATGGAGTTCTTGAGGATATGAGTGATGTGAAGGAATTGGTATGGTATCTGTTTTGATAATTTAACATGAATCTGCAGTCATTTTATTTTATCCTTGCTTTTTATATTTCACTTATTCAGTGTTTTTTTATACTGGGTAAAGGATTTGTTATTGGTTCTAATTGTTTTGTTTTGTATGTGTTAGGTTCCTGAGCTGTTTTACCTTCCTGAGATATTAACAAATGAAAATTCAATTGATTTTGGTACAACACAGTTAGGTGGAAAGCTTGGTATGCTTGTCAATGTACATTGTTCTAGTAAGCAGTGATAGATTATTCTTGGCAGTTAAAGTAATATTGAATATTCTACGTTTTGGTTTAATTATCAGATTCTGTAAAACTTCCTTCATGGGCTGAAAATCCTATTGATTTCATCCATAAGCATCGAATGGCTCTTGAGAGTGAGCATGTATCTGCACATTTGCATGAGTGGATTGATCTTGTATTTGGGTAGGTTTCTTATTTTCCTCAAGATTATTATTTTACCTCTGAAATTTTTTTTTTTTTTTTTTCCCTTTTTTTGGCCTATCATTTTCAGTTGTTATAAGTTGATAAAATCTGGAGTGCTAAAACTTTATTGTTTAAGTAGCCTGGGTTGTTCCTTGTTTTCCATCTTTTATTTACATGATCAAATTGGAATATTCAGGTATAAGCAAAGAGGAAAAGAAGCTATTTTGGCGAATAATGTCTTCTTTTACATTACTTATGAAGGGACTGTTGATATTGATAAGATCTCAGACCCAGTAAGTGCAGCTTGCTGTCATTTGTCTGATTATATTGGTGATTTGGTATTTGTAAATAATCCTTATTTTTTTATTTTTTATTTTCCCAACAAAAGGTTCAACAGCGTGCCACACAAGACCAGATCGCATATTTTGGGCAAACCCCATCTCAACTTTTGAATATCCCTCATATGAAGAAGATGCCATTAGCGGATGTTCTCCATTTGCAGGTTATCTTTTGATTTGATTTTGGCAAATCCGTTTGTATTTTTAGATTTGACATGGTTTTGCATCTGTATATTCGTGTGCATGTATCTGGATATATCCTTGAAGACTCTGGATCAGTTTTTAGGGAGAAAAAAAAATAAAAAAAAGAAAAAAAAAAAGAGAGAGACTCTGGATCAGGATATGTTTTGGAATCTTGCTTGCTTTGGATGATATAGCATGCTACATTATTGTGTTAGCACATATACCATTGTTTTTTTGTCACTTTGAGTGCAATTATGCAATTTTATGAAATGAATTTGTCAAAATCAGCTATATATATATACAACATATTGCACAATAATGAAAAAAAAATATGGAACCGTTCCATGTACCAAGGAATTTGACAAGTATTTTTGACACATTGTCATAACAATGAGATGAAGTTAATGCAATAGTGCATAGCTTTGTCATTTTAAAATGTTCATAACTTGCAGAAACTCTTTAAATTTTGTTCATTGTTGGATAAGAATATTGAATGGTTAGGATGATTTGTCAAAAATGCTTGTTAAATTCCTTGGTACATGGAACACTTTCCAATAAAATGTAGTAAATAATTCTCTAGATGGAGTTGCATGGAATTTATATAGCTGAAAAATTTGTATAATTGGCTGAAGTGACAAAGAAACAGCATTTCAGTGAGCAATGTGAGGTGTTTAGTAGCTATAAGCATCCTAATGGGGACAGGTAGTGACAGTGGCCACCTCTCCCATACTGGGAGAGAGTGGGTTCAAAGTAGCCCAGTGAACGAAAAAAAGAACAGGAAAGCATGCAAATGTATTTCATGAGAAGAGTTGTGTAAGTAACAATTAAGAATTCTAGAACACTAGATGAGTGTTGCACGCGTATATGGAAACATTGTGATGGTTCACATCAAAAAACCCCTGTTGCATGATTAAATGATTCCCAAGGATGATGAGGATGACGATGATGATGGTGATGATTGTTATTATGGTTACTATTTGTTGTTGATGGTGTTGAATTTACTGTTAGTATTTTATGGATTGAGATCCTTTAATTTGAAATTATATGGGAATGAGATCATGTTACATGAATGTACCATAACTCTTGTGACAAATTTTTATTTAAGAAGTAACTGAATTAAGTTTTGAAACCAGACCATCTTCCGGAACCCAAAAGCAGTCAAGCCATATGCTGTTCCAGCACCTGAACGCTGCAATCTTCCTGCGGCTGCCATCCATGCATCTTCAGATACTGTTATTATTGTTGACGTAAATGCACCAGCAGCTTATGTTGCACAACATAAGTGGCAGCCAAATACACCTGATGGCCAGGGTGCACCATTCCTCTTTCAGCATGGAAAGGCTGCAGCAAGCTCCACTGGTGGAACGCTTATGCGCATGTTCAAGGGGCCAGGTGTTGGTTCTGATGATTGGCATTTCCCACAAGCTTTAGCATTTCCTGCATCTGGAATCAGAAGCTCATCTATAGTTGCTGTTACATGCGATAAAGAGATAATCACTGGCAAGTATTCATTCTGTTTTGGTCTATATATTTTTACTTAAATTAATTAGATATTAATTTATTAGGTGGAGCCCTCTTCTGATATATATGCTGTGAGATTATTCAGAGGATTCTATATCTAATTGTATTGTTCCAATGTCATCAAACTTGTTAAAAGTTACTTTCCTTCCAAATCATAGGTGTGTGGTAAGGTTATTTATGAACAATTTAAATTGAATTTTGTATTCATTTTGCTCTGTTCATGAGTTGGAATTTGAGAATAGTCCAATATGTACGTGATGCAGGACTAGGATACCCAAAGAGAAGAGGAAGATAGAATTAGATTAAAGGAGATGAAAATTAGGAGGGAGAAAAATAGGTGAAGGGGATAGAATTGATAATAGGATAAGAACTGAAGAACTAGAAATAGGAGAAATTCTTAAAGGGAGTTATGCGCTTTAGGTTCTAAATAGCCCTTTTTATCATTAAACAGCTAATTTGGAAAGATACAGTCAATATGCAAACCAATTAAATTAGGAAACTATCAGACCTAAATTGAACTAAATCCTAATAAAATTAAATCTTACGCAAAGCATAGTTGTTAATAAATTCCTATTTGGGCTTGTCTGCATCAGTATGGAGTGTGGTTAAAAATCCAGGGATATACTTTTAAGGAACTTGCTATTGCCTAGGTGTCATGGTCTGTAACCCAAGCAAAAGGCTCTGCTGATAAGGTGGTCTAATTATAATCTTTTTAACACCCCTTTGATCTTTCGCGTAAGTATCCAATGTGGGTTTTTGCCAGCTATAACACAAAGCCAGTTCCTGGTCTGCCTTTAGATTGGGGATTGTTCTTATTTTGATCTTGATTCTTAAATGAAATTTTCCTATCAGTTAGGTGCCAACTGTAATAATGATTGTAATGGATACAATCACTGTCTTTGTTATATATGTATGCCCTACAATAAGAATTCTTTATTCCAGACTGAAACTTGTACGAGATGGTGGAAGACCAATCCATTAATTTATTTATTTATTTTATTTTATTTTATTTTTTTGGGATATTGGGGGTTGGATATTCATTATTTGAAATTCGTGCACAGGTGAAGTTTGCCTCATGGAATTAGTTACATAACTAATACCTGATTTGCCAGTTTTACCATATCTTTTGGCAAAATAAAAGCAGGATATAAGTATTATTGTTAGTGGTCCATTATTTACCTTAATTTTTGATATTTTCCCTTATGCTTTGTGCTGCCGTTGTGAAGCTTTAGTAGACAGATGGGAGCTTATGGTTGGCTCAAATGTAGTCATGGGATTTCAACGACTCATGCTAGAGTTGTTGAGAGTCTTATGTCCATGCCTTTCATAATAATTGATATATATATATATATATAGATATATAAGCAGATGGAGATGAAATTTGGTCTTCCATAGCCTCTTTACCATTGTAGAGAGACCTGAAACATGGCTCAATCTGATAATTAGAAGCTTATCCTTAACTGAATTGGGCCAAGTAAACTCTTTAATCTGTTTTTGCAAGTACTTTATTGCGATATTTATAAATTTATCTATTTATTTAGTTATTTTGATTCGATATATCCAAATTCTTCCCCTTTTTTTTTATGTTTAATCCTAAAGTTTCTTGTAAATTTCTATTATTTAGTATTATCATAGCATCCCTATATCATTGATTTTCATGTCATTGTGAAGTAATTTTCCTTCAATTTAGTGGAACTTCATAAGATTCAGTTTGTTCTCTGAGAATGAGGATTGAGGGGTACTAATATCCTTTTGGGGTTTTTTACTAGGTGGGCACGTGGATAACAGTATCAGGCTTGTATCATCTGATGGAGCAAAAACCTTAGAAACAGCTTATGGACATTGTGCTCCAGTCACTTGCCTTGGTCTTTCACCTGATAGCAACTACCTTGTGACTGGAAGCCGAGATACCACTGTCTTACTCTGGAGAATACACAGAGCATTTACTTCTGACTCAAGCAGCATATCAGAGGCTTCCACTGGTATATCTAGTTCATCAAGTGGTAGTAATTTGTCAAGCATGTTGGCGGATAAAACACGGAGACGTCGTGTAGAAGGTCCCATACAAGTCCTTCGGGGCCACCACAGGGAAATTCTATGTTGTTGTGTAAGCTCAGATCTTGGAATTGTGGTTTCAGGATCCCATTCTTCCGATGTTCTAGTGCATTCTATAAGAAGAGGTCGGTTGGTCAGAAGGCTGGCTGGTGTTGAGGCCCATTCTGTCTGCATTTCCTCTGAGGGCGTTATAATGACTTGGAACAAGTCGGAAAATAGTCTTAATACCTTTACTCTTAATGGGGTTATGATTGCTAGCGTTCGACTACCTTTCTTTGGCAGCATTAGTTGTATGGAAATTTCTGTTGATGGAGAAAATGCTTTGGTTGGAGTAAATTCGTCTGTGGAAAATGAGAGTTACGGAAGTGGGAGCTGGGATTTGAAGGCAAAGAATTTAGGATTTAATGATCTGGAAACTGATGAGAATGAGGAAAAGAACAGATTGGATATTCCATTGCCTTCAATTTGCTTTCTTGATCTGCACACTTTGACGGTATGAAAATGGACAAAATATCATACAGGATTTCTGCACTTTTTGCAGCCAGTTTTTATGTGTAACTCCTATGTTGCTTCTTGTTTGTTTTAGTGCTTGTGTATTTTGGTGTTTGATCTTCAATGTTTAGGCATTGTTATTGGGCTAGATTTTAAAAGTGCTCTAACTTTTCTTGTTTGATTTCTTGCCCTGGGTTAAGATATGCATATAATCAATGGGAAATTTGTGAAGCGTCTAATTTCATAGGCACTACTTATTAAAAAAAATTTAGGAGCTATCAGCAAATAAGGATTGCCTCTATTTTGATTTTTCCTTAAATCATCTGTAGCACTCGGGTCTTCTTTTGGCATGTCAGGGTCAGATTTGGGGTTGTAGTAACTTCATCATGTGCGAAGGCCTGGATACTTTGCCTCTTTTATGCGTCCCAATAACATAAATTTTGCTCATTTTATGGACGTAGTAAGTGGGTTGTGTCCTGCCTTATAACATGTATTTTATCCTGCAGGTATTCCATAAACTGATACTAGCTGGAGGACAGAATATTACTGCTCTAGCTCTAAACAAGGACAACACAAATCTTTTGGTTTCTACTGTAGATAAACAATTGATAATCTTCACTGATCCAGCTGTAAGTCAATATTCGATTATCTTCTCTTCTAATTCTTGATAGAGTTGATGTGGTTATTTATTATTTCTTCATTGTAACTGTGAGGCAAAGAAGCATCTCAAGGTATGGGTTTGGGGTTAAAAGAATATGCAGGAGACCTTTACTAGGGTAAACAACATGCTTTAATTTAATTTTTCTGCTATCAAACTCGTTTATTTTGGTGCATTGTCAATGACCATTGTAACCAATATCCCAATAGCTAGCTGCTTGTCTCAGCCACAATTAGGGACTCTGGGTGACTCTCACTATCTAGCACTTCCCCTTGACTTCGTAAGCTTAGAACACAAAAAAATCAATTGATGATGTCCGGTAGGTCTGCCAAAAAATAAATAAATAATAAATTTTGCTAAGAAGGAAATAAAGATAAAATTCCTACCAAGATACTAAAGTATTTTAAATTTCATGACAAAAGTACATTCCATTCTATAAAAGTTTTGTGAGGACTTATTAGGGCAATAGAATTGAAACAATTGAAAAGTTATTTACAGCTCATACAATGTGTGACACACACACACACACACACACACACACACACATTTCTTTTTATGGTAAACACGGATATATGTTAAACATTACTAATCATTATTAGTGCATTAAAGAAGACCGTGTTTGTTAAATTCTGCTGGTTGTTGCTTGTAGTTGAGCTTGAAAGTGGTCGATCAAATGCTTAAGCTTGGTTGGGAAGGCGACGGGCTCAGTCCCCTCATTAGATCTTAGTTATAGGCCATACTGGAGAGGGATTACAGAAGATACCCCATACTAAATACCACTAGGACAAGGACTGCACAGTGCGTTGGCTGCACCCCTTCTGTAAATCAACTCATTCAATTCATTTGCAGTTCAGAGGCTTGTCTACGAGTGTAACATATGTATCGGATAACTGGAACATCCCTAGATGCCATGAGAGTTCTAGGTCTTTAGATATATTGTGGGGCTTGTTTTTATTTATTCATTTGAGTTGTAAGTATGTCACATTGAAGCATGGCAAAGCTTTAGGCTCTTGAGCTCTCTAGCAATTCTTTTTTGTCATTTTTTTCAACTATTTTTTTGACAAATTAGTGAATGGAAATATAGAAGTTAAATTCGTTCTTGTATTTGATTTTTTCTTTTCTTAGGTTAAGAGACTTGATGAAATGTGATACAACACAAATTTTTTCTTCGTCAAACTGAATTGAATCGGTTTAAAGCACTGATGAATATATCTCATACCTATTATGAAGTTCTTATGATTCTGCATTTTTTGTGAATAAATGAGATGAGAGCTCCCACACAAATATTTTAGATTGAATTGTTTTTGTATTTTGATTTGAGGCTGAGAGTGTCATCACTCATCAGGGTGGATTAAAAAAAAAAAAAAAAGTTTAATTTATAAAGTAAAGAAAAATCACAAGTGTAAACAACAATTCAGGATTTCGGATTTCTCTTGACATGTATGTAATTAGGAGACAGAATTACCTGCTTTGTAAATGTTTATTACTTATCTCACGTATGAGAAGCCATAGAAAATATTGAGATAGGCTAATAATAATTTAGAGAGAGTAGTCAGAAAAATTTGTGGATTTTTTTTTATCAGGTACCATAGAGTTGAGAATTTTGTAGGCTTGCTGTGAGGGACGAGAGTAACTATCCCTGTAAAGAGAAAATGGAAACACCATTTTCTCTTATCCCATGGACCTGGTCTCTCTAAGTGGGTTTTGTCACTAAACCATATTAAAAGCGTAATTACTGATATATATAATCATATTAAGAATTTGGGAATTTAAACTAGAAATTATTGCCAAAAATATACATATATTCTTCTAATTATTAATTTTTGATTTTTGATTTATAATAATATGGTTTTGAGTGTTAACATTCATCTTGAGTTTTTTGTATTATATTTTGACTTTATATAAAATCATAATATTTTAGTTGGAAAATTTTATATATATATATATATATATACATTCTAGTTATACAGTTCTGTTAATGTGGATGTCCATCTATAAGCCACAATATATGTGATTTCTTTGTTTAATTTCCAGATAGACCAAAGATTGATTCACATTAATATAAATTGGCTTCCTGTGCGTTTGAGCTGTCAATTAGAAGATTATTGGTTGCCCATCTACAAACTTTGGTTTAATTTCTTCCGATACTCTGTTATATACGAGACATATGTTATTTCAAATTTAACAAACTACTTAAGAATTAACCGCTATATTTTGTAGTATAAAAAAAAAAAAAAAAGGAAAAACCCATATATTTCAAAATAATAATAATAAAAAGAACAAAACGTTTTAGTATTCTTCTTCTTCTTTCTTTTTTTATTTTTATTGTTTTTAAAGAAAAAAAATTATTTTGTTTGACTTGCTGTGTCCAGACCACATACATAATAAATCATTATGGGTGTATCTCCAATAAGTTTTAAGTCTTCAAGAAAAATAATGCTTTCAAATAATTTTTCACACTAACATAAAATCATTTCTTATTTCAATTCTTGGGCTTCCTTAATTATTCTTCACACTTAAAGGAGAAATATTACTACTAAAGTAATAGTCATTACCACCTCCTATACGTTTCCCATTTATAAAACATAATATGCTTGAATATCTTCTTTACGCTCCCCAAAGGATATTTAAAAAAAAAAAGAAAAAAAGAATATCCTCTTTATGCTGCAAATTTATTTTTGGGTTAAATGTACTTTACTACCATTTAATTGGACAGCGTTTGTTTTTGGGGTTTTTTTTATTTTTTATTTTTTTATTTTTTATTTTTTTATTTTTTAAATTTATCATCATATCATTATTATTATTTTGCATTTGATATCTTTTAAATTCCAAAATGTTATATTTTGGTGACAAAATTATTAAATGTCAAGAGAACGTTAACGGTTAATCTATTTTTAACTATAGCTATTTTTTTTTTCATTTTTTTTGTTATCATAAACTCATTCCAACTAATCCTCAAACTCAACATTTATTGGGAAAAAGTAAACGAAAAAGTTCAAAATTTATGAATCATTAGGGTTCCATTAACATTTAATGGGGTTTGTCACCAAATTAACTATACCTTTTAGAAAAATTGGAATTTAGAAGTATCAAATGCAAAAAAAGAAAAAAAAAGCGCTTTAGTTAGTAGCAAACTTCATTTAACCCTTTATTTTATTCACTTAATTATACTACAAATTATATGCTACAAATTATATGCTTCTAGATAGCACTTGCGTATACATTTATTCACTATATATATAATTAGTTTCTTAGCAAATCAACATAATAAAATTACAATAAACATATAAAATTAATTGTTTAAATTTAATTTTAAAAGAAATAAATAAACTGATTAAACAAACCCATCAAATCCAACTATTGGAATTAGAAACTTTAGTATAATATTATTAAGTCCACATTATATATATTTATTAAATAAGTCAACATGATATATCTACAAAGATATCATGGCTTTAATATTTTTATTAAAACAAATATATAGCATTATATATATATATATATATATATATATATAATTTTAGTATGATAAGTAATGTTGTCTATGTAAAGTGGCATGTTTATTGTCCAATTATATATTATCTCGATTTACATATAAAGTATATCAAATAAGTAGTCACCATTAAATTTACAATATTGCCAATTATATACAGCAAAATTTTATATAAGATTTTAATCTAATGAGCCATATAATTCCCTTTACAGTAGGCTACATTAATGTGTATTTGATGGTAATCATGTGGCATGTGGGTGAGGTATGCCATGATGTCAACACCAAACAAGATGATGGCGGTCATGCATGGACAAAGCTTTATAGTGATCACATTACATAAAGGATGAGAATGGATATTGATCAAGATTATGGCATAGATATAAATAGACGAGACATACATATATAGCTTTAACTTTCACTCGAAAACGACTCTAAAATTCTCTCATCTATAATCTAATATTATATATGTATCAACAATGATCGAAAGGGGACCGCTAGCTTCTCTCTCATTTCGACACGTAGTTAACGTTTGATCTCATCTCTTGTTCCTTTTCTCCAAATGCTTGGGAAAAATTAATATTAGAGCTTTCAAACGTTTTGGAAGGAAATCAGGACTCTCAGCAAAGCTCATCAATTGTCCAATCTAAATTTATTATATATATTTAGAGTCAAAATCTCATTGCCTTTTGGGTGTTGGGAATTTCTATGGAAAATTACTATATTATATAAAATGGGAATAAATTGGTGGTCCATTAATGGAATCTACCAAGAAATTAAGTTAGTGCGCATAAAAGGTTGAGAGTATGAAGAATATCTTGTATTTGGGTGCATGCTTAAAAGGGTATCCTTCTACCCTTTCGATACTTCATCTGACCAAATCAACTTTTGTTTTTGTCAGGTTATCTCCATCAATCTGGTCCATATATATAAAATGTATATATTATATAAAAATTTGATCCGTTGAAATAATTACATTCGTTAAATTTCCCATTTAATTTGTTTGTCCTTTTTGTAAATGTCATCTCCTTCATGCGGCAGAATTTGCCTACTTTCCAAGAAGAAAAAAAACAAAGGTACAAGATATTCTAAACCAAAATTTCCAATCAAATATCTACGCTGATGAAGACCATGTGAAACATCAAAATAGCTGGACTATATAAATATATATATATATATATATATATAGAGAGAGAGAGAGAGAGAGAGAGACAGAGAGAGACAGAGAGAGAAATCAAGAGAAAGTTCTGGAGATTGACCTTGTTAGTACTTATGCACCTGCTTTAATAGACATAACAGCTGATGCACCACTGTATGTATGCAATGTATTTGATAAAAAATGTCAGCAATGTCTACTTTTCCATATGCATGTTTGTTTTCTAGTTTTTCTAGTAGGTTCCATTCTTACATAATAATCATATGCTAATAAAACTGAGAATATTGACTAGTATCTTTCCCTGCTGAACTTTCTTGGAAAGTGCTTCAATTCCCAATGTATTTATTCATTTTGGTCTTCGTATTTTCTGCCTCGAAAATTGAATTTTGGCAATATTACGAGGAATATGAGATAAGTGGGAATGTGACAGTGATGGAAGCATTTATTCCGCATTACCTGGCTTTTAGGGTGACTGAAAATTAATGCCCGTTAATTTATTCAATTTCTTTGCTTGGATTTCTGAAGTGCCAAGAAGTTTGGAAGTCACCATAAGCTGGACAAAGTTATGCGTGCAAGCTGGAGATTACTAGAACTTTCTTTTTTTTTTTCTTTTTTTTGAATATTGCTGACTTGTATTTATAGTTTGATCTTTTAAAAACTATCTTATGCATTATAATATAAAATAACACGGTAAAAGTTCCTACTTTCTCAATTAGGTTTTGATTTTAATTCATTTTATTGATATTGTTATTTTAACACTTGTCATATGATTATATTTTTTATTATAATTTTAGAGATATTTTCATGAAAACAAAACTATATATATATATATATATATATGTACAAACAATCAAGCTTATATCATAACGATAAAATATTTTTAATATCAATTTTTTTTTAAAATTTTTGAATCATTAGTTAGGATTTAAAATTTAAAAATAGTAAAATATGGTTTAATAATATATTAAAACACTAATTAAAAAAATATAAATTTTATTGGGATCCGATAATTAATAAATATAATTTTAAATTTTAAATTAATCATTTATTTTTTTTCTTTTTTTTTTTTAAATTAAAAGCTAATAGGAAAAGGTGAACCTATAAAAGTAGCCAATTAAATTAATTTGAAAGTACATGTATTCCATTTTTTAGTGTGCATATTATCATGTCCCTGATATGCTATGATTTTAAATTTAAACCATTGAATTTATTTGGGTTTGTTTTATTGGGCTATGACTGTTTTTAAAATCTAGGTTGATTTCTTAAATCTATAGTATGTGTCTGTGTAAAATACATATAGGTTATCCTCTTGCATGCGGTTGTCATAAAAAAATGGGCATTATTTGTTGCATGGTTTTGCGTTTTGTATAATAGTACGTGTATAACATGCATAGGCAATGGGAATACTTTCTAGCTAGCTAGAACCCTGTTCCTAACATTATTAGAAATAGAATTTGTGGTGGTCTGAGTCATCATCAAGACCTCCATCCACCTGTAATTTCCAAGATCTCGATCTCATGTGATCTTCCTCGACTGAAATCCCGGGTAGCTTCCAGGGCACAAGCTAGCTACTTTTACACTCAGCCATGGGTTTTGCTAGCTGTTTTGATCATATAAAATACATCATGAGGCATTGTCACTGGATCACAGCCGCAAATATTACGCACTCAAATTTTGATGATCATCGCGTAGAGCTTCGAGGCCAAGAACCCGGGAGAGTTGTAGACCACTGAATTGATTTCTTCCGCAGAAGAACTACTTGTGTTCGCAAACTTTGTGCTTATATGTTTCACAGTCTGTGTAGTGCACGTGTTTCCTTCCATCAATCCCTCTTGTCACCTGAGAATATTGGCCTCACACTCATTTTCTTGATGATCACGTAAGCTTCCCACAGAGATGAGATTCTTTCTGTATTTTATAATGTTTCACACTCTCAACCGTAGATGAGTTGGAAAGTTGTTTCGAAATTTTATAATATTCTATCAACTCTCTTAAACTAATGGCTTTTGGACTATTCGTAGAAACTAGAAGCTTCTTGTTGAAGAAATTAAATAAAATTTTTTTAGGAAAGAATGGGATTTCTCAGCAAAATAAATAAATAAATACATGTATGAATCGAAGAGATAAAAAAAAAAAATAATAACAAACATATATAGGAGGGTAAGTGTTAAAGAAAATATAAATTGAGTAATTGACTCACTTTTTAACAGCTTAAACCTTTGAAAAATCATAATTCAAATTCTTCTCATGGGCAAGAGTATTATGGTGACGAAAGCATTTGGTGCTCATCTTTCCATATGTAACTTATTATATTATAAAAACCTATCTGATACAAGAAGCTAGAAGTGACACTACGTGTAATATTTAGAGGGAGGTAGGTGTAGGTTTTAAATATTCGAAGTGTTTTGAAGGGTTATAAATGTTGATGAGGTAACTATATATACATATATATGTGAGAAATTTCAGGAGCTAGCATAGATGTCAATTAACCAGTCATACCAAACGCCCTCGTCACCTTTTGTCTTTGAAGACATATTTTCATATAAATTTTAACCAAAAGTTGTAAATTCGGTAATTATAATAGATATCATATATAATGTGTGTGTTTGTTTGAGTAAGCCCAGTCGCCTGCCACATATATAAGATTCTCATAGATTAGAGGTAGAAAGTAATTATGGTCATATATATTATATATTTGACTGATATCTATACTCTCATGATGAAAGGCACATCTTTGTATTTGTTCATTAATTAGTTTTTATTTCTTTGTTAATTTTGGGTGGGCAAGAATCCCGTTGGATGAACAATTACAGGTGTTGACGTGGGAGAGACAATTATAAACTTCGATTTCCCATTTAGGAAAACAGGTCACCAATTAAATAATAAATACATGATTCTAGTTACGAAAAAGTAACAATAATAAATTAAAACGTTGTCGTGGCCAAATTAATTGATGTGACTAAAATTATTAGAACATAAATGAGGATAATATCTTAATCCAAATTCTTATAGTGATGAGCTATTTAATAAGTATTTATGGTGTATGTTTATGATTTTTTTTTTAATTGTATTTGAACTATCAACTAACTTAACCAAAAAAATAAAAGCTATCAACTAAAATATATTCTTATATAATTAATTAATTGTTCATCAATTAAAAATTTAAATTCAATTAGTATGTGTATAATGTAATACATATTTATATCAAATCAATATGATAGTTTTAGAATAAAGATATATATTTTGCAAATTTTGAACTCGGTCATAAAAAAAATAAAAATAAATAAATGATTAAAAAAAATGTGTGAACTGATTAAGTAAATCTTGTTGAGTTGTCTATTGTTTCCAAATTAATTAATTACATGAAGTTTGTTATAAAGGCTATAAATAACTATATATGTGAGGCTGCTTTTTTTCGCTCTCTTTTTGCCCACATGGCTCACATGCATGAGCCTAGGAAATAATGGCAATCTTCGTTAAATCAAGTCCATAAATTTGGGTGCCACGGAGCTTTCACACCTAAATTTCCAAACACCTGAAAACAAAAACTAGCCACAAGTTCTGTAATCCAAATGACCTGCATCACATATATATAATATCCAGCTTTTCTTATTTACTTTTTTTTTTATTTGAAATATCTTTTGTACTTGCCCTACATATATTTCCAAAATTAAACACAATAATACTGGCTTCACATACAAGAGCGCTCACTCTTCAATATTGGGCATTTACCGGCAAAATATTTAATATTGTCTTGTACAAAATGACATGGATATTAATGGTTGGCCACTTTGCATGCAGGGTGGGCATGCACTTATATATTAAGAAATAAATTGTTTCACATAATTAACCTGATCAAACTGACAATAATCATGTTAATTGTCTCTATTTTTGACTTAATAAATTAATTGATTATTCAATCAACCATAGGATTCGGTTGGTTCCATCAAGTATCCCAATGGTACTACCCTACTTAACTATCCAAATCTTCGGTAAAAATTATAATTAAAAAAAGGGGGCAAGTGAAAACTCAATGATTCAGTTATATATTATAATATTACAAATTTACAATATATATTTTATACGTTAGGACAAGCTTAAGAGATAAAACAATAAAACGAAAATGTTATTGCATAACGTACATATAATCAACGGGTCTCCTTTTTGTCCAAGTAGCAAAATCACTATTTTCTCATGCCATAATACCAAAATCGAATCTCCACAACTTTTTTTTTTTTTCATCTTTCTGCATTAGTCTTTCTTTCCACTTAACCAAATTAATGAAATTCCTACTTGTTAGGGTCTGAATGGAATTTTCCTTCTTCGGCCAAACAAATAACTTGGATATTCTTGGCCTTATAAGTTTTCGTATATAGACCAAACTCCCATGTTGAATCATCCCAAAAGTTAAACTCCACATCTTAAAACTCTAGAGGAAATGCCTCAAAAAACAAGAAAGTGATTGTGCCTGCATATAACAGTATAAGAAGATATAATAATGATTGTTTTGGTGCTAAGAGAATAACAAGAAGAAAAATAATAGACTTTCACTCTTAAATGCCTAACGTATACACCACCTTTTTTTGTTTTTTTTTTTTGAAATACTAATTTATGCATTTACTTTTTTTTTTTTTTTTCCTTTTATGATAAAAAAAGAAACATTTCTTTCTTCAATTTCTCTTTTGTATGATTGAAAATATATGGTTTTTAGTAACAACTTATACCGCAACATAAAGTTGGCATGATATATTTTTATTTCTTGGGGCTGGCAAGTGTAACATTCCTAACAAATAGGAACATCCTACTGCATCAACTTGTGCTGCAATATAAATTGTACTAGATATATAGCATTGTTCTTTACAATTAGAAAGTGATCATAAAGAAAAGTAGAAATAATTTTTTTTAAAAAAAAAATAAAGAAAAAAGAAAGTAGACCTTTTATGAAAAACCAAAAGTTTACTAAAATGTGAAATGTAATTGGCTCCTGAATTCTGAGGCAATTAATTCAATATTTGATATAAAATTATCATATGTTGTGGAACTAATCTATATAGAACATTATCCAACTTTTTCAGTAAATTAAAAATTGGATAATTGCTAGTACTTTTCAGTTTTCACCACATTTTAAAGCAAGGAATGCTATATATTCTCCTCTTCGTTTCACAAAGTGAATAGTAAACCCATGACAACCCCATAAGCAACTTATGGGACAAAAGTCCGTAGGAAACGGTTTGGTAGTAATGTCCACTCTTTTATATATGTAAAGTTTTGAGTTCAAATCATCCAACAACAACAACAACAACAACAACAATAATAACAATAATAATAATTATAATAGAAAAGAGAAGACGACCATATATAGCTTTAGATTGGGGCAGAGTATAACAATGGTTCTGAATAAAAAAACAAAAAAGGACCATGACTGAGCTTAGCTGCAGCACCACCACCACCACCAATGAAGGGGTATCTCAAAAGGAAAGCATTGAGCTAACTAGAAAAGACACTTGCCCTACATACTTGATCATGATCAGCCACAACCCCAACTTCAATAAACGTACAAGCCCATCCTTATTCAATAGGGAAAAAGATAAGAGACTTTCCCTTTTTTTTTTTCAAGTCTATTCTCTAGTAGTGGCCAATACTAGTAAGAGACTATTTTCCCATATAGGCTAGTTGATGAAACTTGTATACAAAGGCGCATATGGACCCTCTAAAGCACAAAAACATTCTTCTATATGTGGAACCTAGATTTTCCACCAAATAATTGTGTTCTAACGATAAACCTCATTTCGTGATGGAAACTCAATATTCCCCCTCAACACTTTATAATGCTTTTCCTCCATCTTTCTTTCTTTCTCTTCATCTTTACAATTTATTTTGCATATAAAGCAATTTTCACGTGACCAAACTTCATCAAACACATTCTTCTTTTTTCTTTTCCTTTTTTTTATATTTTTTTATTTAACAAATTTTCTTTTGGAGGAAGATATGCACTTCCAAATTTATCCAGTGTTATTTTTCATAATTTTGATTGGTTCTTTATTTGGATGTAAACATTTATATTTATATATCTATAGTAATTGTATATCAACTTCATCTAGTTGACGTATGTCACACCAAAGCTGATATGACATATATTTTGGGATGCACCGTCACCCCAAAATTCAAGTGATGTACATCCACAAACGATTTGTACTGCCGTAGTGTTGAAATTTATACGGTGAGCTGATTTAGAATCTTAGACTAAAAATTATAACACATAAGTAATCTAAAAGCACAAATAGAGATCTCCAACTGCTAACAAGCACGCCTATAGATACACACAATTTCATATCTACATATAATTTTTATTTTTTTTTATTTGTTTGATTAGATTAAATTTCACATGATAAATTTTAATTATAATATTATAAAATCAAACAGATAAAATGCGTGACTTATATACAAATATATATATATATATATAGAAAAATTTTATAATTTGGATATCTTTAATATTTTAGATGCAAAATATTTTTAAAAAATGATAATTTTTTAAAATCGTATAATAATAATAATTTTTTAAAAATTTATCATCGTTTTAAACATTCACGTGATAAAAAGATGTGAACATTTATACAATAAAACAACTATATGTATATATATATATATATTTATATCTATAGGCTACAATTTTAGGATAAATATCTTTCCATGCCTAGATATTGTTCTAATAAGTTTCCCTTTTTTGAAGATTATTATGTATTGGCGACTGTAATTCTGACTTTTTTTTTTCTTTTTTTCGGGTAAATGACTGTAATTCTGACTTATAGAGTGTGCGATGAAATAATTTCATTTTCATACAAACACGGCGAAACAAAGCTTGATGTATGCCAACTTATTAGCAAAATATATATATATATATATATATATATATAAACATATATACATGTACATAATATATATATGCAACCAATAAAAATCTCAATAAAGAGAAAAAATAATAATAAAAAAAAAGCCTTGCAAAGTTGACTTGAAAATTATCTTCTCCCAACATGGTATTAGACAATTGTCGAGTCAGATCACTCTTTAAAAGACAAACAAATATCTCACCATCTCATTCATTTGCTTTTTAACTTGAAAGCTTTGGACTTTTATACCTCTGCCAAGTCTCTGCAGCTATGATGTTACGAATTGCTATTGGTTGCCTAAAAAAAATTTTGCAATTCCCACCAATCAAAACCTGCCACTAGCAACTTCCCCATTGGCGACCTCCATTCAAATCTTCCACAGGCAATCCCTCTCCTAATTTATCTAGTTTCCCAATTTCTTAATAACTTCAAAAAATAAAAAAAAATAAAAATAAAAATAGAGAGACAGTAGACCTCCTGTCGGTTGTCTTCAGAAATAGAACAATTGTCGGGTATCTATTTGCTTTTAATTTGAATCCTTTTTACATTTCCTGCATTGATTGTCCATTGGTTCATTCCACTTTCAGCTTCATTAGCTTACGTGACGATCGGAGAGAAAAGACTTCAACAGTGACTTGCTCATCCTCACCATTCCCTCTTTTTTTTTTTAATTATAGTTTTTTTTTCCTTTTCTTTTTAATATTAATTGTGAATAAAAAAATTAAAAAAAAAAAACAGAGATAAAACAGAGTAAAAGAGCGGAGAGAAACAGAGATAAAACAGAGGTTATAATGAACATAGAAAATACACACTCTTTCTTTGTTATGGTATATAATTATGTGCTATCTTTATAATCCACAAACAAAAGTGAAAGAATAAGCAGAAACCAGCTGAGCTTCAATTATCTATACCCAAAAAAAGCTACAAGCTGGTCCCTTAAAACCTCTCACTCTTTTCCAATATATAACCCAAAAAAACAAAAGTAAAATCCACCAACTGGACAGTAAACCGTAAAACTTTGAACAAAGAAGATTCCGGGGACGCATTAGAAAAGCCAATCCCTCTGGTAAATCTCCTTCAATCTACTAACAATTTACATACAAACATAACGAAAAAAGAAGAAACCGATGAAGAGGACCATGGCGATCAACCTGACTAAAATATATAACCAACTAAGCCTGTTTTTCCAGATCCTTGGAGCTTATAAATGTGCCATGAAAACCATATGGAACTCTGGAAGGGAGTTTGATAGTGGCTTCCAACTTCATAGTCATGGCATTTACGATTTGAAGCTCCGATTTCCATTCCTTCTCATCGTGAACAAAAGCCAATATATACCCATCATCTTCATTTTCCGAGTTGGGGTCTTTAGGCAGAAACAGGGGTTCACCACCAAACCTCTGTTCGCCATACATGAACTTGTTCACTTCACCGGTGAAAAGATCAACTTTAGCAAATCCTGAAACTTTAGGCCATGGCTCAGCTAGAGCAAGGTAAGCGAACCGGGTTTTCCTCCCGAGACGGTTCCGGTTCACCATACCAGCTTCTAAATTCACCTGTTCTTGCTCCGAGATGATGGGGCGGCGCGTGGATTTCCCTGTTTTGAGATTGAGCCTGATTTCTGAAAGGACGCTCTTCAAGTTCTCTTCGCATTCGTTGAAAATGGAATCTGGAGGAGTCATGCAAGACCCAATAACAACCACCTCATCATTCTCCGGCTCTTCCCAAGCGTTCCATAGATGGAAGCAGAAGCAATCGGGAGCTTCAATCCACTTAATCCCGGAAGCATCAGTTGCATTCTTATCCAAAATCCCGAACCTCGCCATCTTCTCTCTGTCGTAGATGACCGGAGAGCCGCCGCGGATCATCTCCGGCAACTTGAAGACCACCTGCTGGTCCGGAATCACCACGAAATTCTCGGTTATTGCGAAATCATGCATCATGGTGGGCTGCGAAAGAGGGATTTCAACATCAGTGGATTTCTTGCCACTGGGAGAGAAATGGAAGTATTTCAGGTACGGCCTCTGAACGACGTCGTAGCTAAGAGCAAAGAGCTCGCCGGTTTCAGGGTCGAGTTTCGGATGGGCGATCATGGTAGATTTCAACTGGCCGTTGAAGTCGTACCTTCCGACGGTCTTGAGGTCGCCGGAGGGAGTGATTCTTACATGGTAAGGCAAATCGTCTTCCGACATGGCGAGTAATCGGCCGTTGAAGTAGACGAGTCCGGCGTTAGCCACTCCCATGCCGTGGTTAGAATCGACAAGTCCGAAAATTCCACGAGCATAGAAGAGAAGCAATCTAGCTATGCCGGAATGGCCATGGAGCTCGCCGATTGCTTTAGGAAAAACAGGACGGCCAAAAGCTCTCTCCTGAACAAGTCTATGGGTCTCTGTGAACCTGCATGAATAGCTTGCCGTTCCGTTCTTGAACTGAACGGCGTGAACCATGCCGTCTCCGTCGAAGAAATGGTGACCGGCCACGGGTTCGTAATGGGGATTCGCTCCGTTCCTAACGTAAACACCTTCAATGCATTTCGGAATCTTTCCGGTCACCGGTAATGAGTGTTGGACAGGTTGTTCCTGTACCGGAGCGAAATTGCCGGCGATTTGGACACTTGGGTCGGCTGTTTTGGGAAGTGGGTGTTTGCGCTCGTGCTCAACCAGAGCGCTTTCGACCGCTTGTAGAGCCATAGCTGCTGCTTTTTGAAGGAAATTCCATTGCTGAAACGGCACTGGTTTATCAGAAACAGAGTTGGGCGTTGATTTCTCTTTAATGGTGGTGGTGTTTGATGGCTGATAAGTGCTCGGACTCTGTTTCGGGATCCGAATTACAGATGGGGTTTGTAAAGAGCAATTTATATTGGGTCTTCGTTTTTTACCGTTACCTAATTCGAGAAATGGCGAAGAAGAAGAGCTTGAACAAGAAATAGTAGAAGCCATGGCAATCTATATTGGTAAAGTAAAGAGGGAAAACAAAAAATAAAAATAAAAATAAAAATAAATAAATAAATAAGGTACTGTAAAGTATATAGAAGGTACTGTGAAGTATATGGTACAGTAGTAAAACAAAAAAAAAAAAAAAAAAAGGCAGAAGAAGAAGAGGGTTTGATTGGTTTCTAAGAAAACTTTGGATGTGATAGACAAAGAGAGTGAGAGAGTGTATGAGAGTGATTGGGCAAATTTTGTAAGAAGAAAGTTGAGGGGAGTTAGGAGAGAGAGGAGGGGTATATATAAGGTTGAGCAAGGTTAAGGTCCCCCAGAGAAGACCACGTGTTAGGTTACTAGTAAGAATGCTTTTCTTTTTTTTCTTTCTTTTTTTTCTTTTTTTGCTGCTTACTAGTATGCCAATAAGTGATGAACCAAAACACAATGTGGAAGAGAGAGGGAGAGAGAGAGAGAGAGAGAGAGAGTATTAATGGGACATACCATGCCTAATATTTTGACACGACCACATCCTGTCCCCACAAACACATATGCATTACACTCATCTCTATTTTTACCCAATTATATACTTTGGATTGTTTTTTTAATTATTATTTTTATTATATTAACATATGTAAAGAAAAAATATAATAAGAGAGTTCTTTTACAGGGTAAGAAAGTTCACTAAATTTGGAAAACCACATAATGACATTGAAAGCAATATCACAATATGGTGGTGTTGAATGTGGAATTTGGGAAACTACGAAATACCCCTATTGGTCCCATTTACTAGTATGATGAAAGATCTTTTTATGGGGTTTGGTTGGGTCCGGTAATGCGGTTGAAATTTTTTTACTCAACATTAGTGATCATCATACATTACATCAATAATTTGGTTATTTATTTTAAACTTTTAATGGTGGATTCCATGTTTAAAAATACATATATTATTTAAAGAGTTATGTCAACCTTGATTATCAACATATAAAATTGCCATTCTATCTTATAAGTTGTAAAAATTCATAATTTAACTACTTGAGAAACCTTTTTTTTTTTTTTTTTTTTTAACAATAAAAAGTATTAATACATTTCTCGAATGCCGTGTGTACGTGTTAGATATAGTGATATAATGCTATTTCATTAGAAAAATGATAATAATAAATAACAATAATCAATTTTATTAAGATTGTGACATAAACGTGGGAAAATAAAATGGTATAGAAAATCTCTATTCTACGGAATGTGTTTATGTCCAAAAATGATGGGAAAATAATTGTTTTTTTTTTTAATACAATAATCATTATATTAAAATTTCTTTTTTAAAAAATATTATATTAAAAAGGTAAACTAAACTAAGATTTGGGTGTGCTGGGTGTACACGTCCTACTAAATCCGCGTTTTTCCCTCTACAAGAGGATCTTGAAAGTAGACAGTCGCCTCTATCACACGTGGCCTAATTTGTGTTGGCCTTCTTCTTCTCCTTGAAAATCACAGTCACATCAAATAAAATGCCCCACACGCCAATTTCTATATTTCCACCTTTCACTAATTTCTTCTTTTTTTAAAAAAAAAAAAGTTATCAAATTATAAAATTCTTCTTAACCGTGAAAATCAAGCTACATTTAATTAATTAATTAATTAAGGAATAGAAATAAAATAAAGATATAAAAAAAAGTCAGGCTACTTTTTCTAATTATTAAAAACTCATTCAAGCTCTTTTTTTTCTTGCATGATATTAATAACTAGCATTCATATTTAAAACTTGGGTTTTGTCCAAATGTCCATCTATGATTGCATTTTATCACAGCAATGATTGTAAGCTAATTTGCATAAAATATGAAAGCTCCACGTGCATGGAAATAGGTTTTTAAGGGGAAGAAAAAATATAATGACCGTGGAGGAAAGTTGTATCGAAAATTAATAAATTAAAATCTGGGTATTTTATTAAATTATATCAATAAAATAAGCACAATTTTGACTATTTTAACCACCAATTTAGGTCAAGCAGTATTGTTGACAGGAAAAAGTGATGTCAAGGTCATACAGGATATTTTATAAAATTTACGTTATTTTCTCAGAAAATGCAATGTGAACAAATGTGTATGTTTCAGTAATCCCAAGCGAAATTTTGTTAAAAAATATAATATAAAGTATTAATCTATAATATAAAACATTAATCTTACTTTATATCCTTTTCATATCAGAAAAACGTTCATTAAAAAAATAACCACCCTCATCACAAACCAACCAATAATAATTTTTTTTTTTTTAAAAGAAGAAGAGATTCTTGGTCTATCTAATATGATAAGGTTGGTTCAAGAGGATCTAGAACCAGAACATATGACCAAAATTTATCAAAATTTTATTGAAATCCAAATAGAAATTAAAAAAAAAAAAAAAAAAAGCCCATATAGAACATGTAGGAGTTAATAGTCTGCTGGCCTAAATCAATACTTTACCCCTCCATAGGGAGACAGGTGAGGGTTAGGTACCCAATCTAACAGCAAATATTTCTCAGCTGTTGTTTTAATTCTTATATGTATAATTTTATATTTTTCTTAGCAAGCAAGCAAATCTCCTGTAAAGATTTCTTTTCTGACAATCAAAACGACTACATTTAATTTGATTAATTTAATAAATTTTCCTTGTGATTTATAGGTAGAGATTCCTTTCTCATGAGCAAGAAAGAAAGCATTGTATTTATTTTAGTGATTTTTTTTTTTGATAATGTATTTACTTTAGTAATCAAACATGGCTTTCAACTTCCCAATCATGGGCTAACAACCATATCCTTCCTTCATGTTCTTCTATATAAAATAATCTTATTATTATTTTTTTAAAGTGGGATTAGTCCCCCTAATGTCATGGATGACCCTATATAAACCCTATGAAAATGGTTGAATATTTTATAGTTTTCGTACATTTTTTTTTACATATATTTAATTAATATAATATTTGTTTGAGAACATGATTTTTGATAGAGATGATCTAATGTTCCAACATTGGCTCGTCAGATCTCATCTTCAACATTCCAAAGCTATCTATGTGTCCTTCTCTCAGAGCCACTTTGCTAGCTAGTGACAAATGACACACTTTGTGATAATTGGGTCTTCATTTTTTTAAAAAAACTTCTTTATATTTTGCAGTTATCATAATCTTTATTATTTATATCAATTTCGAGAACGATCGAATAAGTCCGAGTTTAAATAATCATAAACTAAAAAAAAAAATTAAAAAAAAATAAAAAGAAAAAAAGCTATATAGTAGCGTAGATTCATTTAAAAAAAAAAATTAATATGTTTAGGTTGCAAATAGTAATTTTATATGAATGTTATGGATTATATTTTAGTTAAAACTAAGTAATGAACTTTTGATTAATAATTGTAGGAAACAGAAGGGTCGGCAGGGTTTACTTGATAGTGCACACATGCCACGGTCAAGATTGGTAATTAATTAAGAATCCTGGATAGATTAATTGCTCTTCGCAGTTATCAAAACTAAATGATTTTGGATTATTGAAAGAAATTAAAAATTGATTTTGCGATTAATGATGTTTTCTCCGCGGCTAGGCCACTACAAAAGCACAAAGTAGGCCACCGAAGGAGGGTTAGTTCATTTTATAGTAGGTTCCTGATCTCTTTACCTAATTATAAAGTGTGCTTAAAAATCATGCTCACGTATATATAAACAAGCAAAGCAAAAATAGTAATGAAAAAGCAATTATTTTTTATGGAGAAAAACGAATAATTCTTATACATATATATAATATTAATTTGACGAAACTAGTTAATTTCAATAGTTAAGTATCCTTATTTATGTTTATGAGAATGTAGGTTCTAATAATATGGAATGCAAGAGATTTGGATAGTTTATAAATTAGATAACTTGTTCAAATATATATATATATATATATATAATATTAATTTAAATATTAATTAATACAATATATAGATAGACATTAATATGCTTATGGTAGATAAATATGTTCACATTTTTGTTAAGTACCTAGCTAGCTAAAATGAATATTATATAAACATATATAATTACATAGCTAGCTATCGTCTATGACCAAGCATTGAAAATTTTTGAAGATTTATATGTTCATATGTATATCTATTATATATATATATATATATATATATATGGAGATTCAAGTTTCGAATTATCGATAAAGAAAACATGCTATTGAACTGCTTCCAAAAAACCATTGAATTATGAAGATAATTAAATCACTATAAAGAGAGAAAAAATGATTTAATCAATAAATTAATGAAAGTTAATTCTAAAAAAATAGGGAGTTTCACATGGTTAGAGTTCATTTTTCTTCCATAAGCAGTATGCGTAACTATTCAAACTAATAATTATTGCGGCTTGTATAAATAATAATAATAATAATTGCAGCTAACATGGATTACATTACTGAATCATGTGTGACATTTGGTAATGAGAAAATCAAGAAATTAATTAATAAGTAGCAATCTTAATTATTTGCTATACCAGGAGTACTCACATGCACAATCTGCAGGTATACACCAAAGTCACAAAGGAAACTGAAACAGAAAAGATTTTCTAAAACAAAAAATGCTCGGCGAAAAAGAATATTCAAACAATTTATATGGTTATACAAAGGAGTTGAAATTAATCATCAAAATAAGGATCAGAGAATTTTGAACAATTGAGCCATTGGAGACGTTGCTCTTATATGTGTCAGAAACCCGAAAAAGTGAATTAAAATTGCATATTAAATTGAAGTGACACACACAGGCAAATTAGCAGAGCACCAAATCATTTGAGTCCTCAACCTATCCACGTGTGCACATGGTGGCACATGCTTAAGAGATATTATTTTCTTATCCCTAGGTTGATCCTCATTTATTGTCAAATATGTCGGTTTAGGGCAAAAATGGGAGGTTAATTAGGGATCATGGGAACCATATATTATACATATAGCCACACACGAAACCCAATATTAATCAAATTCCCATCTAAATTAAGTTAATACCTGTCCAGTTTTGTCAAGCTTAACATTATTTAAGATATATCTTTTCTTATATATATATATGTCATGCCTATTTTAATTATAACTTACAAGTTAAGTAATTAAGGTTACGATAATCTGAACTATTGGGTTTATGTGCCCCCCACCCAATGCCTTGTATTCGGGATGGTCGGTCAATTCACATAATATCTTAATCAAGAAAGCTCACATTAAAACTAACCTATGGTTCAATCATAAGAATTTCTATTAATAATCATTAATTTATTTTAACAATTAAAATTTAAAAATACATTAATAGTCTATATATATATTCATATACTGTATTTGCTTATGTAGAGCTGTAGTAATTTATTATTACATTTATATATAGTCCACTAATATATTTTTAAATTTCAGTTATTCAAGTAATTTAAACAACAATAAAGAAAAATTTGGTGGTAAAACATCAGATCGATTGATATAAGCTTACTCATATTTTAATTAACTATTTTTTTTGGTTTATAATTATTCTTAATCAACTACATTAATGCAGATTAGTGTTCGATCATCACATGTATATATATGTATATATATATTTGATAAAAACAAAAGCGGGGAGCGTGGAGCATTCACTTGCTCACACATATGAATACCACACATTTCATGCATCCGAGCTTAAATATATAGCAGCTTTAAGTTTTGGGGTTCTTTTTTGGTTTATAATTATTCTTAATCAACTACATTAATGCAGAGTAGTGTTCGATCATCACATATATATATATATATATATATATATATATATATATTTGATAAAAACAAAAGCGGGGAGCGTGAAGCATTGACTTGCTCACACATATGAATACCACACATTTCATGCATCCGAGCTTAAATATATAGCATCTATGTATATTAAACATATAATAATATTGAGTTATCATATCTCTTTCTTATCTAGATAATATAAAACGCTGGATAGCATAGACGCAAGTGTGACCACAGGTAATGGAAGAAGTCTCTCAAAAGATTAATTAGAGAGATATATACCAACCCCATGAGAGTCTTGGTGCCCCTTTACCAGAAAAAACTGTCAACCCAAACGAACATCTAATTTGGATTAATAAATAATATGTAATTAATCTATTAATTTATGCTGCTTTTTATGTCTCCCACACTGGATTGTTTTACTTGGTATGTTCATGCATTTCATAAAATAAAATAAATAAATAAACGAATATATATATATAAAGCTGCAGAGAGTCAAAGACTTTGAAAGATGAAAAAGTCAGGTTAGCTAGGTAGCTTTAATAATGGCTATATATATATAGATGCATGACCTCACTGATAGAAAAGAGGCATATTATGAGAAGATTTGACACAAAATAAAGGAAGAGCTGAGAGAAAAGAGCAAAGCGCAAGTAACAGTAGCATCCCATCATGTCTGATGTCCCGAATTGAAAGAAATGTGTTGGAAGGCACACCTGAATCCATATTCAACAGGGACTTCCCGACGTGCTGTTGTTGGAAACCATTCAGACATGGGGTCTCCCTTTTATTTTCCGACATAATTTATAATATATATATATATATATATATACAAAAATGTTATTATGGATGTCATTTTGAGCCCCTCTAATTATTATAATTATTATATTACCATCCAATTAATATGGTAGTATATAATCAAATGACAATTACGATATAATTAAGCTATTATATTGGATGTCCATCTCTATAAAGAGATGCTGCCCCACGATATCAAATTCATATATATATATATATATATATATGGACACACAAACATCTCAAACACAAACTAATATGGGAGAGTGAATCATCTTTTTCTTCTTTTCTTTTTTTTTTTTTTAACACAAATTATTAATATCATTTAGCTCTTTTAAATTTTCATCTAAGTTTAATTCAACATTTCAAAAATCTTCCTTCTCCTTTATACCTTCATATTTCTTAGATTAATTTAGCATTAATCTTTTATTTATATACATCCTTGTGCATCTAAAAACAGTAGAAATCTGAGTGAAATATATATTAGCAAATTAGATTATAGTGCAACTTAATAATTGCAAGAAAGAAAAATAAAAAAATATAAAAAAATATAAAAAGAAAGGAAGATTCCATACATGCGTGAAGAAGTGTCTAGGAAAGTAGCAGACAGAAAAACTTTTGATTCCAATTGGCTGCATAGAGACGGTTCACGTAATAAATGTGCAACCCACGTGTACATCTTTGATTGTATTACAAAAGAAAAGAAAAAAAAAATGTGAAAAACAAAACTAGGCATAGTAAAGAGCTATAATAGCCGTCGTGGTGGGTGTCATCTGAAAAACAAAGTGTATGCAAAGTGGACAAAGTGATTTAATTACAAATCAACCCCCTCCAAAAACCTGACGCAGAAAATTCCATGTAAGTTGGAAACCTGTCACGGCTCACCATATGCCACCTGGAGCTCCCACTGAGTTTTTCCACCTTCCCCACTCGTAACCAGACACCCAGAGGGAGTATGCTACTGGTGTGTGGACCTCTCCACATAGGATGACGACAAAGTAGACAGTTTGGTTTTTGAGTTGGAGTTGAAAAACTTGGGAGTTCTCTTTCACAAACCTAATGATGTTTTTCCCACATTATTGGGGGTGTGTAGATGGTGTAATAATAGAGCAAAGAGAGAAAGAGAGAGAACATGAATCTCAAGAACTATATAGAAGAGTTCTTGCGGTGTCATTTTCACCACTATCGACGGAGAACATTTATATACCATCGTTATACAGATAATATTGTATAACCACTATTGACGGTGAAAATTTATATACAATCGTTGCACAGATAATATCGTATAAATGATAATAAATGGTCTATTACAAGATGATACGATGTAACCGTTAAATGTGGATTATTTTTATCAAGATGTTTTTACGACAGTCCAAGTGGGCTTGCCTTTTTGTGGGGCTTAATACTTGTCTGTTATCTGTCTGGAGGGCGTGGGGCCAACTTTCCTCTTTAACCCACAGAGGTTTTATTCTTGGGTTTTGGGGCTGAGTTCTCTTTTTTCAGTCCAATCCCTGGAGACACGCTCTGTCAGGATAAGGAGGAGATTAAAAATAAAATAAAATTACAAGACAAAACAAAATCGAAAAAAAAAAAAAAACACACAAACAATGAAGCAATTTGGAGCTCGCTCTTGGTTTTTGACATGGTGGACCCCGCTATCAGGGGTCTGCCGAGGTCCGCATCATCAACGGATTAGATGAATGAATAGCACAAAGTGTTTTAGACGTTCTTTGTGTGTGGCATGTTTGGGTAGCGTCAAATCGGTTTCAGTTGGAGTGGGGCCTAATCCCCAATTCGTTTAATAATTGTGAATCACTATACTTGTCTATAACATACCTGCCGACCCACTAGCATTACTTTCCAAACAGTCCCTAGTTGTTTATTTATTTTTATTGTTTCCTTCTTTTATGTTTATCCAAGTCAAAAGAAAAAAAATTATAATCCATGTAAAAAAAAAAATTAAAATGATTAATAATGAAATCTTTTTATTTTTATTTTTTACTTATTTAATAATGTACTTTTTTTTAAAAAAAAAAACAAATATATTTCCTGATAGTATCATAAGCATTAGGTCGTAGCTCTGCACTATATGGTATTGGAGCATGTAACTATCCAAGGCAATAATGGAGCTTATCAAGACTCAAATCTCAATTATCGAATTCGTAGGTATGAAAGCTAAGTGGTTTCTTTCCACTAAGTTACCACTTTCTGTGAGTATCACTCATTTATTTTGATACATTTTAAAATATAATTTAGAGACATTTCACTAAAGATCAATAAGTAAATAAAAAAAAAGTACATTAATCTTTTGATTTTCCTCCCCAGTTTTTGTGCATAACCAAACAAAAATCGTACAAAAATTACAATGAGGTCACGAGGAAGAAAACTCCCTCGGCCTCCTCTACTTAGAACTTTGTTTCCCATAAACAATCAAACACAAATTTTAAGGATAAATTATTAGGGTTCTCTACAAGACAAACAGAAACCAACCAATTATTATTTGTTCAAATATAAACGATCCAATTATTTGTGTATAGAAATTTAATGCTCATATCACATGCATTTGTTCCAAGTGGTGACAGGAAAGTTTAAGTCTATTTACGTGTCAAACTTTCATCGAGTTGTTTCTTTTATATACATATAATACTTAAAACAATAATTCATTTTGAAACACTAGATATATTTGAGAAACTTAATAGCAAATGCATTCATTGATCATCAAAGTCATAAATTAATTTATTCTAAACTTAAACATATTTATATATGTATATATATATATATATATATATATATTTATATATAACTAAGAACGAGTAATATTAAAGTGTATACAGCTTACTTCCTTCGATTTTGAACATTTAGAATATATAAAAATTTAAACATGGTAAAAACGTCCTACAAGCTCCAACTTCATTGATATGTAAAAACTTTAAAATTTAATAAATAACTTTTTAAATTAAAAAGATAAATGTTTTTCCTTCCAGGGGTTTGTTCTTAGAAATAGAAAAATGGTTTTATATATAAATATTGTTAAGAAAACAACCATAACTCTGTTAATTTGAACTTCAAAAAATTCCATTAATAATTGTCTTAATTAATTACTAAGAACTTACTAATATGCTTATGTAAAACAAGATAAAATATCTTGATCCATTTATCATCCAATTATATATGTTGTTCGATAATATATATAATTCTTAGGAGAGGGATCGTCAGATTTTTTATAAATATTCCGATCAATGATAAAATAATTATTTTAAAAATTAATTGTTTTTTGACTTGATTTATTTTTTTATTAATTTTTTAAAATTATATAACAATATATTATTGATTGATATAGTGATGAAGGAAAAAAAAAAAAAAAAGACTCAGAGGATCAATTTAACGTGGATATATAGAATTAAATTAATTTTCTTAATAATTAAGCACTCGTACATGCTCACGTGAAGTAGGGCTGAAAAAACAAATATTCAGCATGTAGATTCTCCATTCCATTTTAATAAAGAAGAAAAAAGACAAAGATCCCATCAAATTCCAAAGAGGAAAACTTATGCTTTATATGCATCAGTTTTGGTTTCAGTCTTCAGACATAACTCTTGTAGTACGATTGAGCTTTAGCCAATAGATGAAACGCACAGCCAGAGTTTCATGAAGTGGACCAGCTGTGCGGTTCTGCATAGCTAGCTAGCTCCAAGCATGTACTTACTGTGTTTTTGGACAATTCAATGAAGCCCTCAAGGACTACAGTAGTACAAGGACAAAAGTATTAAAAGGGATGTAAATAAAGAAATTCTATAATATCATGCATGCGCACATTGACTGAAACTAAGGGAAAATTCATTTACCAAGATAAAAAATAAAATAAAATAAAAAGGAAAATTAAGGGAAACTTCTTTCACGTTAATTTTCTTCTTTAAATGTTTTACCGACTTATATAAACCTCTTAAATATTATATACCTCAAATTTATAAGCAGTTTTTCTTTTTTCTTTCTTTCTTTTCTTTTTGGAACTATACATATAGTTACTGGGATAATTTAGTAAAATTATTTCTCATATATAATAATTGTAAATTTGAATCATCGACCATATGCCAAAAGGAGTCAAGAAAAAGAAGATAAGGAAATTCTTGTTTAGGGGGACATGTCTAGGAATATCCTACGAATTGATGCCATTTTGATCAAAAAGGACACAAGGACATGTGGCAAGATAAGCTTTAAACACTTGTTACTTAATGCCTTTTGTGTTGGTTTCAGCTTGGTCGACCCAAGCAAGCTCTCAAGTCCCTTTGTTTTATTGATTTTTTTTTTTTTGGTGGGGGGTGGTCGGTGGGTATTCTTGGGACAAATTCAGTGTATATATAGACCGGTCAAAGTTTTAATGTTTTTCTTCCTTTCTGTTTCATATTTTTTCTGTGAAAAATCTTTGTTTCTAATTACATAATTAATATAAAGTTTGGTATATGCACCGCCAATATATAAGATTATCTTTAGAGTTTGGTAAGATAACTACAATTAGTCACAGATTGCATTTCTCTTTCAAAACTAATAAGCCATATATATATATATATATATATATATTTAAATCAGTACCATCCTACATAGCTATTGGCCGGGGAGAGGAAATGGAAGAGAAAATATTTTGACCGAATGGGTCCACAAACCAGGTCTTTATTTAGTCTCTCTTGACCTTATATTTCTATGGTTATGTTCAAATCCGTTCACATGGAAATTAAGCTTGAATTTTTCTTAACTAGACCCAAATTATAACAATGAATATCAATAATTAGTATTAATTCTATTGTTTATATATATAAATACATATTCCAGGTAGAGTATAATCTTTGTCCTTTTTATTCAAATTTAAAATTAAGTTTTGGGTATAATCATGAGCTATATTAATATTTTCAAGACTGGTACACCAGATGATATATTCCAAAATCACTATAGGATTCTATTTATATTGGACCGTTCTATCATATTAATTCATGATCAATAGTTTTAGGGTTTCCAACAATGCAGGGATTTATCAAAATTTGACGAATATAATAATGTATTGTGCCACCTAATTTAGGATCTACTACTAATTTCCAGAATATTTATCCCTTCACCAAAATTCCACCTCAAATGTCATCGAAAATTATATAACGAAGAAGCTAATTTTCATGTTTAATGCATGTCTAGAAAAGAAAATATATGGCAACTTATAGAAAAATGCATAGAAAATAGATTTATCAGTTTCTTGGTTAAGAAAATTGAAAAAAAAGGTTTCTTTCTATTAATGCAATTATTTAGAATTTTTAAATTTAATATAACATTTTATCACATATCAAATTCAAAAGCTTTAAATGATTAGGTCCACTTACCTTTAAATTGAGAAAGTCTATATATATATATATATATATATATATGCAAGTTTCAATGTATCAATAATATATTGATAATCAAGAGTAACTTAATTATTCTATTTAGCTCACGAAAAACACTCACCATTATACTAATGAAATTAAATAATTTTAATACCACGTTCTATATACTCATCTAATTAATCAAATTGGTCCTTCTTAATACTAGTTTTATAATATTCCCTCTCCCTTTGTATTTTGTGGTTGAAGATTATTATTTAAATTAGTAAAAGCTAGCCTTCATGTCTTATCCCAAGCTAGTTTTATTTTCTTAAGCTTGCTTTTTCAAATAAAATATTCCATCCTAAATATTTAAATGCTGGTATAGTTTCAAAAGATGATGGAAAAGAACAACAATTATATATAGTAATTAATCAAGTAATAAAAATTTAATTCCCAACACAATGATTAGACTGGACCCATTTTAGTTTGTAATTGCAAAGCCATTCTTATTATATATACTATGCAAAATGTTAATGGAAAAATGTAATAAATTTATATAATTAATTATGAAACCTGCCAGGTGGACATTCATAATTAATTAAAAGAAAGTTATCGTAATGATATAGCTCCGACCTTGATTTTTGCATGCCC
The DNA here is from genome assembly GCF_031755915.1 of Ziziphus jujuba. Classification (NCBI taxonomy): domain Eukaryota; kingdom Viridiplantae; phylum Streptophyta; class Magnoliopsida; order Rosales; family Rhamnaceae; genus Ziziphus; species Ziziphus jujuba. Next base: position 14,922,564 of record NC_083389.1, on the reverse strand, counting down.
TCGCATTAATGTTTAGAATCCCATAGAATTATCTCTCTTAAATTCTAAGTACTAACTGGAATTTTGGATTATATGCAATCAAGTGAGGCACGCAAACAATATATTAATTATATAAAATTAATACTAATACTATTTCATGACAACACTTTTTTTTAATCCAAATTCGAAATTAAAAATAAATACAATTAAAGGTAAATTTTGATTAAAAATAAAATAATAAAAATATGAGAGTGAAAGTACGCATTGATTACTTTTCTTTTCTTCTTCGAATAAAATGAGAAAACTAATTAAAACAAAGATTTTAGGAGACATCCAATCAAATCCAAAGCATAAAACCAACCGAAAGCATTTAAAAGAAAAAGAAAAAAAAAAAAAGATGATGCGTGTGACAAAATATGAAGATGAAAGTGTCATGTCAACTAAATTATCACACAAAAAATTGAAAACGACAAACCCAGATTTTCGTCGAAAACGTAACAGTTTCAACGGTCTAAAACGGCCGCCAAAAAACCTAAACCCCGTTTCTATTGACACGTGGCCACCTTCGAATCTACGACACATACCGACAACCTGAAAAAAATTGCTTAACGTCTACATCCTCCGCCCACTTTACGCCGCGTGTCCAAAACGATGCGTTTTGACCCACCCTTCGATCTCCATCTCTTTTATTCCACTCAAGCTCCAAAGTAAAACCCACCACCGCACTTGTAGAAATTTCACTTTCTCTGATTTTTCTTTCTTTCTTTTTTTTTTTTTTTTTTTTTTTTTTTTTGGGCTGGAAATTAGAACATTTCCTTTTCTTTCACCACCTTGCCTAACCTACCTTCCGCAACATCCATACGTCGTTTATTTTACTTTTCTTAGGGAGAAAAATGGAAAAAATTGACCACTTTTGAAAATTGAGGTGTCTTGGCAATTATATGGATGGAGAGGTCAATGAGATTATATTCTTCTATTAGAAGAGTGATTTTCATTGAAGAAACATGTTGGGCCCCAGAGAGAATCAAATTTGTAATGTGGGAGCATTGGATAGTTCTTAGTGTTTTCTAATCTCTCTCTTTCTTTCTTTCTTTCTTTCTTTCTTGCTAAAAAAAATTAAAAAAAAAAGGATTTTAGTCCATGTACTGATTTTGTTTAGGTAAATCTTTTTTCTAGTTGCTTATTCAATTTCATCTTTGCTAACTTTGTAATTTATCAATGAATTGAGTTTGACAAAACTCAAAAAGTGAATCGATTTTAGGTATTAAGAAGAAAAGTTGAACTGGGTCCCCAAATTTGTTAATACCCATTATTGGAATTCATGTTTCTGGATAAGATTTTCCAATTAATTTGACAAACTCTAGAAATTTGCTTAAGAATGAATGAAAGTGTTCAATATGAAATAATCATGATTAGTATCTATAACCCCACAATCTTAAAATTATTGTATATGACTATCATAATTAGTCAATTGGAAACTTTTTCTTTTTATTGGGGCATTGGATTGTGCTTCCTTTGCATATGGGTCAGCAATGGCGGTGCAGTGAGTCTAAATGCACCCGAAAAGAAAACTATATGCACCCACTTCTAACGTTCAATGAACGATAAAACTCTAAAGAAAAAAAATATATATATATATATATATATATTATTTTTCCTTTTTATTTTTTTTATTTTACTTCCTGGGGATGTTTGGATAGCAGAAAAGTAAGGGAAAAAGGAAAAACAATAGATGAAGTATTTAATTTCCATTTTTTACTTTTGAAAAAATTGTAAAGAAAATTAAATGTAACTTAAAAAAAAAAAAAAGCGAAAAATGTATACAAGTTGTAAATGTTTTCTATAGATTCAAGTATGTAATTCGTTTTTATTTTTGTTTTATATAATTCTAACTCCAAATCATAATATTAAGATGTTGTTTACTTTTTATTTTCTTCTTTTTATTACAAAAGCCCTCTAACTAGTTATGACCAAAGGATTGTCGCCTACTTGTTAGAGCCTAGCGTTTGGTCTCAAATTGTCGGTGATCTTTCTATTGATGATAATAGTGATTTAGTTATTTGTTGACAAAAAGGAGGTCAAAGATAGAGAAAAAAAAAAAAATTTAACCCAAAAAAAAAAAAGAAAAAAAAAAAGACTTTATAAAGTCATTGCTCGTTTACAACAAAATTGACATTTTGCGGAGGAACCCATCTAGAAATGTATACTATGTTGCTAACTAAAACGAGAGGATGTCATGGCCCATCCCATTTTAATTTGACCCAAGCAAAGGCTAAAAAAGAATTCATTACAACTTCAATTTTTATAAGTTCTTTGGAAATAGTGGACATACTTTAAAAGTAAGTTGGGTTGTAATACAAATCAAACCGGTATAGACATGATACAAGCACAACAATGTCTAATAAACGGCATAACACAACACGAACATGAATAGATCAACAGCTCAATGGGCCTTGTTGTGCATTCGACACTTCTAACGGTAAATATTGGTAGATGGCAAGGATTTTTATCCCCTATCCAAAATAAAAAATAATAATAATAATAATAAAAGAAAATTTCCAATCTTTTTATAGGCAAGCTACCATGTAAATTATAAGTTTATAACAAAAGTACACTTATGAGTAAGCCCTATTTCTTGTATCAAGATTAATATATATATATATATATATATATATATATATACTTGCTTCCTATCTTCCCATGCAACTAATAGAATTTGCTTTGAAGCAGCCATTAGTATAAAGTTTTATCCAGGTCTTTTTCATCTGCTTTCTAGGAAACAATTTAGAGATTTTAAAAGAAGATCAGCGATGTTTTTTCATAAAAGAAGATTAGGCAAGAAAATATGACAAATTAAGAGAGCTTAAGATGATTTGAAATGATTGAAAGTGGGTGTATACAATTTCCTTAATTGTGTGTGTTACATATGATTACCAAAAGGGATTGGGCTTTCTCCATTACCTCTCATACCTATCACTAGATTTGACCAAGAAGCCGGATACTAAGCCCATTACTGAAATGGTGATCCCCGGCCTTGCAGACTAAAGCCCCTCCATCTTTCTTTTTTCTTTTTTTTTCTTTTTTTCTTTTTTTGGAAATAGTAGAACCATATAATAATTTAGAAACAAGGGTACAACAATCAGCCCAAGTAGAACAGAGAGCCATTGTGGGCCAACTTCAAGCAGAGATTCATGGTGAACTAAACCTGCTGCATATTTGGCAATACAGTGAACAACATTATTTGTCTCCCTTGGTTGAAAAGAGCATGTTAAACCTGAATAGGTCGAAAACAGTTAGGGTCTAGGTGTTGGACTTTGGTAACAGAATTCACAGCATGCATCGCAATGAGACAATCACTAACAATTTCACCATGAAGGAAACCAGCCTCTACACAAAAACAAATTGCTTCAATAATAGCTATAAGTTCAGCAAACCTTTAACAAAACTACTATTAATTTTATTACCAAAGAAAAAAAAAAAAAAAAAACTGCTATCAGTTTGTTGCTAGCTAGAAAATAAAAAAAGGTTGTTAAAATATATCAGTGTGCCTCTTTTGCATTTGAAGAACAAAAAATATAATGTGTCTCACATGTGAGAAATCTCAGATGAATTTTGTCCAAGACAATGGAAAATACGATGCTTACTTTCTAAAATAGTCATCAATATATTTGTGATAGACAAAAATTTCTTAAAAAATCATCATTTTCTTAACTATTTAGGACAAAATTTGTTGAAAATTTTCCGCATGTAAGACTGTTTCTATATATATATATGTGATCTATAGAGTTTTTTCTTTGTTTCCAGTCATGTATGAAATTTGGATCCAATAAAGCAATAAATTGAAATGCATATCTTCATTGAAAATAAGAATGTACATTTAATTTTCATATTATTTTTTTTATATACAATCGGTAATTTACTTAAAAAAAAAAAGGATAATTAAAACTTCTTTTTTTCTTCCTTATCATAGATTCAAAGCTCTAAAAGAAAAAAAAAAAATAAATAAAAAGATCCAAAACAAAACAAAAACAAATAAAATAGTTGAAATAAAGGGAATTTTGCCCGATACCCCTATTTGAAAGCCTTTAATGAAATATACCCCTCTCCTTTCAAGGTTTTTTGTTTTACCCTTTTATTTTTTAATATTCCTAAACTATCCTTTTCAAATATCAAAAGGAAAATACACATGAAACGCCCAACGAAAAGAGAAAAGGGAAAATGAGAGAATGGCGAAGCAGCTACCAGAGAGTTCTTCAGGAGGAGAGATGAGTGGAGGAAGCATCCTAGGTTCAGCAATTAGCCCAGCCATGCCTTTCTCGATTTTGGCCTTGGAGTCCCTTCATCGACGTCGACCTAATTGGCAAGTAGATCTACAGCAAACTCTTTGGTCCTTCCTCCTCCTCCTCTTCTGGGTATGCTTTTAATGGTGTGGTCTTTCTTGGGTTTTTCAAGAAATCTTCAAAATGGAAAAATACAATTAGAATCCTATCATTGGAACCCTAGCTTGGTTTTTGTCATAGAGACTTGCCAAATGGAAGTTTATTTTGGAAGCCACAGCTGGAGGAATCATCCATGGTTAGAGTCAATTCTGCTATACTTTTAATCTTTTTCTCTTAATTTTATTGCTTTTCTTGCTTTGAGTAGGGAGAGAAAAAAAAAAAAAGTGAAAATTTGTTTTAAAAATGCAAAACTTTAGCAGTTAAGTTTTGTCAAGTTTTCTGAATTCTTGACTATATATGTTTTTATGATAAATTTTTAGGTGAAGTATTCAAGAGGGCCTAATCCTACCAACTGTGAGTAATTTTTCCATCCTTTTTTTTTTTTTTTTTTTATTGTCGTTGTTGATTTATAGAATTTTGTTGGCCGCTGAGAAAATCTTGGAAAAGGGAGGCGAGAAGTTAATTTTTTAAAATATCAAATTCGCATTTTTGAGCAAAAGATATTGATTTTTTTTAGTTAATTATATTAAATTTTGGTCTAAAACAAGGTTTTTCACTAAGGATTTTCTTCAGTGTCTAAACAAAAGTTAGATTAGTTAAACATGGTTTTAGTTTTGGAAAATTTTTTTCTTAATGTTGTTTTTTATGATCTTAATCAGCCTGCAAAGCCAGGGGATCAGACCTATGAGTTCATTTTAAGGTATGCTTGTTCAACTAGATTGCCTCATTAATTGCTTTTATGTGGTTGGTGTTGTACTTTGTGATAAATAATAGTTCTACAGATCACCATCTATTCTTTAAAGCCTAGTTGATTGGTGGACCTATAAGGTATATTATTGGGTTCACTGGAACACAGTAGTGGAAGCTGTATTGAGTTGGGACAGATGAAGGTCCTATGCTGTTATTGGAAGATAGAATTTCTTTTTTGTTCGCTTCCTTCCTTTTACTATGGCTTTATGTACCAAAGTGTCTTTTAGAGTTAAGGTCCTGGTATGCATGATAGACATGGATATTTTTTCCATGGGCATGTCATTTCTTATTTTGATTGAATCTTGAATCTCTGCCTACAGAATTTCTCATTTGTAGGATTGCTACATTGACGTCTACTCCCCAGAGGTTCTAATAATTTTTATTGACAATTTTGATTACCAACATCTATGGTGCCATTTTGTCAAGGGATTGCTTGTTGATGATGTATGTATTTCAAATTAACTATCTATTGTGTTAAAACAAATTCAACTTGTCAGCTGGATTTACATTTCCATCTCATACTTATATATTGTATTACATAAATGGAGGCATAAATACACATACATGATGCTCATGCCTCTACCAACATGAATTGTGCATAAATTATTCAATCTTTATGTTTTAAAATGTAAACAGAACTCTCTTTGATTAGAATGTAGTAGAATTATTTCAGATCACTCCTCTAGTATCTTCCATTCTATATATATATATATATATATATATATATATGTATATACTGTCATCTACAGTGCCGTTCTTGATCAAACCTCTTTTCACGATAAAATATCTTCTGAATTTAAGAACATATTATACATACTTTTATAAAGGTCATATATATATATATATATATATTTAGCATTGAACAGATCTTGAAGAGACTGGGGCTTTGTAATATCTAAATAGGGTTAATGAATATCTAAATCCATATATTATATTGCTTCTAATATATATATATATATATGTCCCATCCCATACATGAACATATATTATGTGCATAACTAGCGACTCCAAATCGTTATAGACCTACTAGAACTCCTATTCCAAATGTACATTGGCCAAAGCATGCCATGTAGACAAATCAGCTGGAAACGAGATGTAAGGCAATCAATGTATCGTACAAGTTCACTTATTTTACTTCAGTATCAATATTAACATAGCTATAGGACATTTGTAGTAAAAATTATTGATTGCAAGAACTACGTACCAGCATAAGCTATTTTATTTAATTTTCTCATTGTGGATTGCATGTTTTTGAATATTTATTTGCTAATTATATGCTGATTGTATTAGTCTGCTGGGTTTGTATAGCATTCTAAAATTAGTGAAACTTGATGCATTCTAACTGGTGCATCTTTTGCATTGTGCAGTGTCTTTATGAGTCTTTGAGGAAGAAGCTGGATATTTTCAGTTTGCTACAGCAATAACATCGAATGATATTGATGAAATATAGAAGTTTCTTGATGCTGCTATTGATGCAAGGTATTCACTTTTTAGCTTTTAGTAAATTAGTTATTCTAGTCCCCTTGATGACAACCCAAATAGCAATGACCTCTTCTTTTTACCCCCAAGTCCAGGTGGTTAGGCCTAGAGCATTGGAGGAAAAAAAAAAAAAAAGGGATATTCCAAACATGATGTACTGGATGAAACAATTTTAATTATGTAAATATGTTAATCCTGCATTTGGATGGCATAAGTGATGCTAATTGTGTAGAAGTTCTTTTCACCAATGATGAGAACCACAGACGAATTTATGTTGTTTGTATTAGCTTCTCTGAATTACATTTAGTCTAGAATATTTGTAATTAATTTTTCACTGCTAGTTGCATCTTAGTGTATAATTATTATTTTTTTCCCACAGACTTTATCATTGATTTATTGTACTATTTATAATCTTAATTAATCGTAGTTTACAGTTGTGAGGGTTTGATTATTAAGACTTTGAATAAAGATGCTACATATGAGCCTTACAAGTGGTCACTGAACTGGCTGAAATTAACATGAGCATTGTCACACAAAGCAAGGTCATCCAAATTATATGATACGTCTTTCATCAACTTCTAACATTTCCCTTATCCCTTTTCTTTCTTCATCCAAAACATGGTCTTCTTCATTCAAGATAAAGGATTAAACAATGCCCTTGTTTGTTACCATGAAATGTTAACATTAAATTTATGATACATTTTGCTATATATAATTATATAATCTGGCTTTTGGTTGTACTTTTTCCTATTATTTTAAATCCCTTTTCTCTGGTTCACTCAATTCCACTTTTTGTAAGTCTTAAAAAGCAATGTACCCGGGTGGTTATCTGCAGAAGTTACAAGCTTATCTCCAAAAGCAATAGAAAAGGATGTTTATGATTTTTTCACTTATTGTGGTGCAATTGAGCATGTTGAAATCATCAGGTAGAGTCCTTCTGCACAAATCAATAGTAGTCCATGGAACCATGAGGGCAATAGTGGTTCATCAGTAATAAATCAATAGAAATAATTTCCATTGGATGGGAAAGACAATTTAGTTCCCACTAAATTCTAAAATTATTTTGTATAAGGATCTTCATTTCCAGGATGTTTTGTTTCCAGGATCTTAGTGTTTATGAAGATTGATATATGGGAAAGACAATTTAGTTCCCACCAAATTCTAAAATTATTTTGTATAAGGATCTTCATTTCCAGGATGTTTTGTTTCCAGGATCTTAGTGTTTATGAAGATTGATATATGGGCATCACTTATCTCTTATTCAACTAAAGCACCCAAATTTCTAGAGTATTCTCTCTTTAGCTATCTAAAATTCTCTGCATTGTAAAACTTGCAACTGAAATTGCCACTATCTTCTGTACTAGGTTCCACCATGTCATGCCTGCTAAAATGACCATAAATTGAATGGAAGTCAACTACTTGCACTCGATAATGTATTTGCACAATTTCTATTGTGTCATACATAATATGTATGCGATTTGTTGAGAATATACATCATTTTTCTTATATTTCTGATTTACCATGTATTTTTGGTATGCTTGCAGAGAAGCTCTTGGTGTAGCAATAGTTGTAGCTGCAATGATTGGTTTATCTATAATCCTTTTGTTAGGAGTCCTTGATTGGGATGATTGCTTAAGTGAGATATTAGCATGGGATACCTTGGCTTGGTTTGTTGTTCTAGAGTGGGCATGGCCAGGCAACTGAAAAATCTTAGTAATGTAACCTGGATGTCTAGCTATGTTGCCAAGTTACTTCAGTCCTTCTCTCTGAGCTAGCTAGCTGCATTTGGTGTTCTTCAGGCAGCTTATTTCTTTATCCACTACCTGTTTGCAAGTCATTTTTGATCTCGAGATTAGTTCACAAACAATTTGTAATTTTTTCTATTTGCATACTACATCTATCTTGTATGATATAAAATTATATTCAAAATTTGTTAATGTTTCCAAGGTGTTTTTGTTATGCTTCTCTTAATTTGGAATCAATGAGTATGTCATCATTAAATATTTTTTTGGCCACTGTGTTGTTGGTAGTATTTACATTTATATCCTATATACATATGTTTGTCTAAATATTTATATTTATATTTTAGCCTTTTCAATATATATGGTATATTTGATGGTTTGCTGTCAACCAAAAAAAAAAATAAAATAAATAAATAATAGTATGGCAAGAACTATTATGTATGAGCCTATGTGCTTGCTGAAAAAATTACTAACAGTTTCCTTCAGTAATTACTGATACACCATCGGTAATTTACAATTGTTTATCCGACAACTTCGATGATGTATGTTTCCACCAATAACATGCTAAATCTAACTTTATTAATGATCCTCAACAAAATAATCTACAAAAAGACTAGAAAAAGTGGAAAAATTCCAAATAAAGTTGATTACTGATGGTGCATGGGTAATTACCAAAGCCGATGGTTACATCGGTAATTACTGATACCTTATCCATAATTTCAATTTGTCATGTATTTTCAAAGCAAATCATCACAATTCAATCCGACAACTTCAATAATGTGTGTTTCCACTAAGAATATGCAAAATATAGCTTTATTAATGATCCTCAACAATACAATCCACAAAAAAGTTTGGAAAAACTTAGAAAATTTCACCCAAAGTTAATTACCGACAGGTCATCGGTAATCCATATTAGGAGTTCTAATGTTTGCTGGAAAAATTATTGATAGTTCCATCGGTAATTACTGAATTTGACCATTTTTGGGATTTTTTCTCTTTAGGATCATTGAAGAACGTATATTGTGCATGTTGTTGCATTTAACATACATTAGGGGACTTGTGAGGGCAAAAAAATTGGTAAAATGTGATTATCATAGGGGTTTCAGTAATTACCGATAAAACCTACGATAATTTTTTCAGCAACTACAAATTGATTACTATAGCTTTCATCGGTAATTATCGAAGGCCCTACGGTAATAAAATTTTTGTTCCAATTTGAGAACTTTTTCAGAACTTTTGGGGTTTTTTTCCTTTTAGGATCATTAAAGAATGTATATTGTGCATGTTGTTGCATTTAACACACATTAGGGGACTTGTGGGGGCCAAAAAATTGATAAAATGTGATTACCATAGGGGTTTCAGTAATTACTGATGAAACCTACGGTAATTTTTTCAGCAACAACAAATTGATTACCGTAGGTTTTATCGGTAATTACCGAAGGCCCTACGGTAATCAAATTTTTGTGCCAATTTAAGAACTCTTTTAGAACTTTTGAGGTTTTTTCTCTTTAGGATCATTGAAGAATGTATATTTTGCATGTTGTTGCATTTAACACACATTAAGGGACTTATGGGGGCAAAAAAATTGATAAAATGCGATTACCATGGGGGTTTTAGTAACTACCGAACCTACGGTAATTTTTCCAGCAACTACAAATTGATTACTGTAGATTTCATCGGTAATTACCGAAGGCCCTACAATAATCGAATTTTTGTGCCAATTTGATAACTTTTTCAGACTTTTTGGGGTTTTTTCTCTTTAGGATCATTGAAGAATGTATATTTTGCATGTTTTTGCATTTAACACACACTAGGGGACTTGTGGAGGCCAAAAAATTGGTAAAATGTGATTATCATAGAAGTTTCAGTAATTACCAATGAAACCTACGGTAATTTTTCGAGCAACTACAAATTGATTACTGTAGATTTCATCGGTGATTACCAAAGGCCTTATGGTAATCAAATTTTTGTGCCAATTTGATAAAATTTTCAGAACTTTTGGGGTTTTTTCTCTTTATGATCATTAAAGAATGTATATTTTAAATGTTGTTGCATTTAACACACATTAGGGGACTTGTGCAGGCCAAAAAATGGGTAAAATGTGATTAACATAGGAATTTCGGTAATTACTGATGAAACCTACGGTAATTTTTTCAGTAACTACAAATTGATTACCGTAGGTTTTATCGGTAATTACTGAATGTCCTACGGTAAGTGCCAATTTGATAACTTTTTCAGAATTTTTGGGGTTTTTTTCTCTTTAGGATCATTGAAGAATGTATATTTTGCATGTTTTTGCATTTAACACACATTAGGGGACTTGTGAAGGCCAAAAAATTGGTAAAATGTGATTACCATAGAAGTTTCAGTAATTACCAATGAAACCTACGGTAATATTTTAAGCAACTACAAATTGATTACTATAGATTTTATCGGTAATGACCGAATGCCCTACGGTAATCAAATTTTTGTGCCAATTTGAGAACTTTTTCAGAACTTTTGGGGTTTTTTTTCTTTGGAATTATTGAAAAATGTATATTTTGCATGTTGTTGCATTTAACACACATTAGGGGATTCATGGGGCCAAAAAATTGGTAAAATGTGATACCCATAGGGGTTTTGGTAATTATCTAAATTTGCAAGTGAAATAATCTAAATTTGCAAAATGCTTAACCCATTGAACAAGTATGGGAGGGATGGAGATAGGTACACACAGAGGAGTCGCCAAATTCACTATCAGTCACCCTTTGGACCACTTAAGAATAAGCTAAAGATGATAAGGACAACAGACCATGACATGGAGATGAGTTAGTATTTGAACCCTTTCGTCCTCATATACATAAATACATTCTGTAACAACAAAACAGATCCTGAATGTTTAAGTCAGTACCGTGTGAAGTGCTTTACATAAAAGGCAGAAAAAGTAACAAGAAAACATTCATCGAAAAGGCACAGCTTCAAGTTGATTACTTAAAATTTCCTTATGAAGAGACATGAAAATTACAAAAACAGAAAAGAATATGTAGGATATAACTATTACATACAACCATATTATCTGGAGTAGGGTATGAACTACAACCTCCATGGCTACTTCAAGTGCGTATTTCCTATACATTTTAAGCACTAAATTTACGGAAGCGTCATGCTCTTACTGTTTATTATCTGCTCTCCTATCATTCAGCTTATTTTTCATCACTCAAAAGGTAAACTATTTGTTCAGTGTATCCATGTTTTCTTATCTTTGTATTTCCCAAAAACTTACAAAACAAAGCGTTTATGTCGTAGTAAAAATAACTATGTACTCCTTTGATGTTTGTATTCTAGGATTTTGGGTTGCAACAGATACAGAAAGTGGTGGGTTTATAGCTATTTATAGCTAGTTTGGTGGTTCTTGCTCTCAATTCATCATATAACTCTTCACAACTTGTGCCCTTAAGGTAATTACTCTCTCTCTCTGCGCAGTGATTTTTTTTCTATTTGAATATGCAATATAGGGGTTTAGTTACTTTATTCATCAAGGTGTGACTTGAAGCTAGCATTATGGCAGGCTATTCAACTCTGTCCACTCATAACGTTGGTTTTCCTGTTTTCCATAATCCTAAGATGTCAATAACCCAATTTTTTATTTTCAAGAATTTTATAAATTTCAACTAAAATAAAATAGCATAGATAATAGAAATGTAAACTGTACAAGAATGCTGACAGATTATAGAAAATTGGTGATTGTTATGCTGTCATTAATGTTTAAAATTATAATTTTAAATATGGTTATAATGTATAAGACATTTTCAGTGATTTATTTCCCTTGTTTTATTTCTTGGTCAGCTTGGCTGAAATTGAACTGCCATATTTTACAACTGAGATAACGTCACCATCAAGTCCTTTTGCTCTTTCTCTTGCAAAGCATCTGCAATCAATTGGTGCTAAAATGTATGGGGCTTCTGGTGTTCACACTACCTAGAACAAAAGCAGATAACTCTGCACTCTGTAACTTTTGTTTTAGAAGCTGATTCGAACCATGAGGTTAATACAATTGAAAAATTGGTAACTGTATTCACATTGATCATCTCTTGTGTGTTTTGTTTTCAAAAAATGAATTACTTGCTACATTATGTTATTTGCATGGTGACACTGAATGCAGATGTTACTGTTGAATTATGTTGAATGCTTCCCTGATGGTTATAAGAAAGGAACCAAAATTTTAAAGGCATGCGCAGATGCTAGAATTGAAGGTTTCCCAACATGGGTGATAAATGGGCAAGTGAGAAAGCGTTAAAATTCATTCATTTGATTTTACTGATTACTCATTTTGGAGAAGATGAAATTGCCATTGGAGTTTCTCCCCTCCCGACATTTTATTTTCTCACCCTTTGAAATTCATCCATTTCTCATCAAAGATGGGTGTTTCTTGCAGGTTTTGAGTGGTGAACAAGAGTTGTCAAATCTTGCACAAGCATCCAGTTTTGATGTTAATGAATCTAGTCTACCCACATAAGATGATTCTGTTCAAATTGTGTTGTTTCACATATGTATAGATTGAATGGTGTCCTTGTGATTTACGTAGTAATCAGATTCGAACTACAATATTTGTACATCTTCTGAGTTTTTTTTTGCTTTCTCTAAAAAGATGAGGCAACTTTACAATAATCAGATTCGAACTGCAATACTTTTACAGCTTCCGAGTTTTTTATGCAATCTTTATTTTTGTTTCTTACCTGTAAAAAGATAAACTCTTCATTCCAAGCATAAAAAGAAAAGCTAAGCAACCCATTAAAATAGCAATTGAAGATCTACCAAAACCATCAAGTGGACCAAAATTGAAATCCAGAACCAAAGGACTAATTAGGAAGCAAAATGTAACAGCCCAGCCCAGACCACCTGCATGCAGATATTGTCCGCTTTAGACCCAGCCCGCACGGTTTTGTCAAAACGCATCTGCAAGAGAAAGATATCCACACGCTTAAAACCGTACAGGCTGGGCCCAAAGTGGACAATATCTCATGCGGGTGGACTGGGCGTTTACAGATGGTATCAGAGCCAGTACCCGGATCGGTGTGCCAACGAGGATGTTGGGCCCCAAAGGGGGAGGATTATGAGATCCCACATTGGTTGGAAAGGGGAACAAAACATGGCTTATAAGCGTGTGGATACATTTCCCTTGCAGATGCATTTTGACAAAACCGTGCGGACTGGGCCCAAAGCGGACAATATCTGCATGCAGGTGGTATGGGCTGGGCTGTTACACAAACCATATTCCCAGCTATGGCTCCCAAAGCCCCAACGAGAACATTCAATTGCTTCTCTGACCTCCTCAATGCAGATTTTTCATAAGAAACCTTGGTGAGCAACGTCAAAAACTTAAAAACACCCACAAATTCTAGTAGAATGGCAACAATACCCCCATTTGCTAAAGACTCAGATTCTTCCGATCCACTATTCAAGTATTTCTAAAGCAGCAAAAAAGAAATGACCACAAGTGAGAAGGTAACCTTGTATTAGATCTAAAATAAAGGACATCCAAGTCTTTTAAAATTTTTTTAAGGGTGTAATGGATATTAAAGGGTAAAACAAAAAAGTTCACAAATGCAAGGGTATATATCATTATGACCCTTCTAAAGAGGGCATTGGGCAAAATTCCCCTTGAAATAATGATTTTGAGTATTAATCAATGAGAAATGGATGTGATCTAGTTGTGGATTTGGGGCCTTCGGGTGGACCGTAAGGGTTAAAATTGAAAGCATCAGCCCATGCTTGACCTGTTGTTAGTCTTGTTCTCGTCTTTGATTGTGAAGCCTAATACATGTTATTTATAATATAGAATATATATATATATATATATATATATATATATATATATATGACGATAAGTTGGTAATTTTAATATCAGATCTTTTTTTATTAGTTTTTATATTACATCAAGATTTAAAATTTACAAATGATAAAATATAGATTTATCAACATATAAAAATTTTATTTAGGAAAAATAAATCCTGTTAGAATTTGATAATTAATAAATACAATTTCAAAAATCAGCTATTGATATGCAGTTGTTGAAAAATGAGGTCTTGCATTAATCTTGATATCAAGGACATGATTTAAGACTAGTTAATTATATATATATATATATATATATATATATAATCTCAAAAGTCAAAATATTGCTGGAGTAAAATAATTAGTAAAAAAAAAAAAACAACTACAACAACAACACAAAAACATACACTGTTTTGGATTTTCTAGCATATTTACTGGAATAAATCAAAATTGTTTCGGAGAATTTCCCAATTTATTTTACTAACTACATGACAATTCCTATTGTAATATATAGTTAGAAAATAAATGTCTTGATATTATTGTTCAAATTGACTGTGTCACCAACTTAAGCTTCAATTTCATAAATCATAATTACAATAATATGCAAATTTATGATGGGTATTGTAAAATTTATGGGTCCTAAAGGATACAAGGCAAGAATGGGCAACATAAGTGAGTAATTGGAAGGTGCATTATAAAATCTGTAAACCTTGAAAAATGCAAAGCAAGAAGGAGTAAAATCAATGAGCAATCCCCCATTGTCTATATATGAAACGATAATGGTTTAAATATAAAAATAATCATTCTCTAACAACGAAGGCCTTTTCTAAGTGTTAAGCTTCAGAATTCAAAATAACTTTAGGGTTAAGCGAGCTCTAGTAGAAATAATTTTAAAATGGATAACCTCCTAGGAAATTTATAAATAAAAACCCTATACCATTTGGAGTGTGGTGATGAAATTGGGAGCAATATCGGTAGAGCAAGAGAGTAAAGGATGGGATGCCAATTGGTGTGGCATTATAGATGGTATCAAAGTTTATACCCAATCGAAAATATGCTAGCAAGGACACTGGTTCCTAAAAGAAATAGATCGTAAAATCTGTGAATCCTGAAGGATGCAGGATATGCCAGTGAGGATGATGGGCTTTGAAAAAAGTAGATTGTAAAACCTGTGAATCCTGAAGGATGTAGGGCAAAAAGGAGCAAGATCAATGAGGAATTTCACATTGCTTGAGTGTTAAACCATAATATTTCAAATGTAAATATAGTTACTCTTTTAACAACCAAGATATTTTAAGAGTGTTAAGTTTTAGGGTTCTAAAAAACTTTGTGATTAAGCATGTTGTTGTGGGAGTAATTCTAGAATGGATGACTCTTTGAAAAATTTAAATAAAAATTTCATATCGTCTAGAGTATGATGGCAAAATTGAAAACAGTATTGATAAAGCAAAAGAATGAAGGAATGCTAATGGACAGGATGTTACAAATAATGCCAGAAATTTTTTTTGCACAAGAGACATTTTACCACATTTGAAGTGTAGTTAATGAAAAACAAAAAAATTAAAAAGAGAGAGGATAGAAATAATTTCCATAAATATTTTAAAGGAATATTGGGAAGGTACAAATTATAAATCCATATGATAAAGTGTCTTGGGGGCTGAAAATTTGATTATTTGTCTTGTTAGAATAGCAGCTAATTAAGCTCATTTGATTTAATGACAAGTTGTGTAGAAAGTAAGATAAATGAGGTTGCTTTGGCTTGTTTTGAAAGTGATGAACGCAATCACTTTTCCTTAATCTCAAAGGGCAGAGAGAGAGAGAGAGAGAGAGACAGACAGAGAGAGCATAATGATTTAATTTGGTTATGATAATTATTGAAATGGTAAAGAAAATCGAAAAAACATGCTTTAGAAATTGAGAAATTATGTTGCAAAAGATGATCATTAAGGGAAGCAGAAATAGAGAAAAGGGTCTAAGGAGACAAGGACAATGAGTTTTTAACTTTTTATGTTTTTATTAGAAAAGGACATCCAAAGCTCCCATTCCGTTGTTCAATCCGGATCAAATTTAACACTTCGTTTTTAAAACTAAAAAGACAGAAGAAAATCATCACTATTTTTTGTTTAACATGGAAATGGGTATGAAATTAAAAGAAACGACAGCGTACTCTACATCCTTTTTCTTCATGGATATGCTGGTGTGAGATACGTCTATTAAAGATTTAGGACACTGAATCTATTATGGAAAAATCAGAACCATATATTTAATATCCTTCTTCTTTTTTTTCTTTTTCTTTTTTTATTAAATTGGTAGTTAGTTCCATCAAAGAAATAAAAAAATGGTGTAAGTAATCTTATAATAAAAATATTATTTGTTAGTGATAATTAGAAGTTAAAAAACTGAGATATTAATTTAAGTAAGAGTTAAGGGTTGATTATCAATTGTCCTGAAAAATTTGTTACCATGAAAACAAAATTAAAATTTAGTTCTAAACTGATTTTAAAACTTTGGAAAAAGAAAAAAAAAAAAAAAAGGCGTAAAAATATAACTAACCAGAAAATTTTTGTAGTAGGAAATTAATTAGGGTTTATTAGCCAAACTAAATACAAAAATACTGTCAATCATGTGATTGTCAATGTAGTGGTGGATGCTAACTACAAAAGCTATCTTATTTTTTATTTTCTTGTTGAAATATAATTAGGATGTTTTATACATAGAATAATTTATACGGCATTTGAATCTTTCCTAATAAGACCACAGAGCCACCTAATTCAGCCATTATTCCAACTTGAGTTATATAGGGGTGGGAAAAAACTAAACTAACCAGCGCAAATTAACCAATCCAAATCATTTCGACAATTTGGATTTATTTTTTTTATATATATTAGATTTGATTGGATTATAATTATTAAAAAACCGTTGATTTGGTATGGTTGACGGATTGAAGGTGGAAAAACTAATCCAACTTAACCCAAACTCAATATAATATAATATAATTAAAATAGTTAATATATGTGCATATACTTTTATTAATTTATTATTACTATTATTATTATTATTATTATTATTCGGATGATGAATGAAATTTAGATTTTAGAATATGTTTGAAGAGTTTTCTTTTTTATTATGTGAATAGATATTACATTTTATTAATATGTACATATAATTTTGATAAATAAATGTCCAATAAATGAATAATCTTATTAAATAAAAAAAAATTCGATTTCAATTCGATATTAAATAAATAAACTCGCTAAATATATAAGATAATATTTTTTTTAAAAATCTTTTAAAATTCATTGAATACATAAAGTAATATTAGATTAAACTTGTAAAAAAAATTAATAATATACATAAAAATTTACCGTACAAAAATTTTACTCAATAGCTTTTTTTCTTTTTTCTTTTTTTCCAATTTAGGTTCTTTTTTTTTCCCCCAAAATATAGATCTAAAGTTTTCCACTTTTATTAAGATGTAAAAGAAAAGAGAAATAATATTTGAAACAAGAATTGATCAACTTGTACTCCTTTGATTCTTTTTTTTTAATTTTTTTTCCAATTTAGCTTTTTTTTTTGGGTCCAAAATATACATTTAAAGTTTTTTGCTTTTATCAAGACGTAAAATAAATAAAAAAAAACAAATAAGATTTGAAACAAGAATTGATCAACTTATACTCTTCATATTCTTGTTTCTTTACTTGTAAATTGAATGGGATCAATCTCGTGATTGTTGATTTGATTAAGCTTAATCAATCTGTTTGTTTATTAATATATATTATATAGTTAGTAAAATTATTTCTCAAAAATAGTATAAATTCTTTTTAAATTTAAAAATATTCATTGATAAATTAACAAATTATTTATTTATTGATAAATAAATAACCTTTTTAAATGAATAATTTTTATAGTTACGAAAATATCCATTTATAGAGTTTTTACTATAAGTGTTTCAATAAAAATATATAAACTAAAATTTAAAAATCTCAATTTGAATATGGGCTAAAAATTTTGACAATATGTTATGGAAATTAATTACAAATAAAAACAAATTTAAATCCTAAGCCCAAACTAACTAACTAATTCAAACCAAACCGATTATATTCGGTTTAAATATATTTGGTTTTAGAGTTAACAATAATTTGAATTGAGTTGTTATATTAGATCAATTAAACAGTTTTGGTTGGATTAGATTTTAATCTAAAACCGAATCAATCGAACCCATGCTCAATCCTAAATATATATATATATATATGCTTTTTCACTGATCAAGCTATATCCAAATAAGTGTGGTGCAAGTTTATATTCCCACTAATGTTATTGATCTATATTGGAACTGATTGTATTAAATTTGATCTAATTAAATCAGACTACTTTAAATTAGATAAAATTCAATTGGAATAAAATTTAAATAATAAATTCAATCTGTATTCTAAATTGGAGTGCTACTAATTTTTCAAAAAATAAAGAATTTTATCTATCAAAATATATTAATTAAGAAATTTAAATTCATTAAAATTTATGTATGAACATGACTAATCAATACTGAAGCACCAGCATTTATTTTTCGTAATATATTTTTCTAAAAATCTCAAATATTGAAGCATTATCTTTGTTTTATTGTCCACCATCAAACCTGCAAGAATCCCTTAGAATGTATATGTAGCGAAAGAGAATATAGCATAAATGCCTCGGTGTAATAAACAAATACTTTGGTCATTTAAAACTATTTAAAAAGTAAAAAAAAAAGGTTAGGTTCATGATAATATATATAGCCAAATTACTCAACAAGCATTTTTGCCTTTAAGTGCAAACGTTAAATTCCCACCACATATAAGAAAAAGCAGCGTAAACATTTTCAATGGGGCCACCAAAAAAAAAAAAAAAAAAGATAAAAGTTTATAGGACACGATTATAGTTTATATCATCAAGAATTGTTGCTTTTTAATTTATTCTTCAATCCCTTTCCATTACATGCTCTACTTGTGGTGGGATGGAAATTTTTCCTTTTCCACAGTCTCAGTATAATAAATTATTGTTGAAAAGCATTATAAAATGTTAAATTTGAAGATGCCAGTTTTTTTTTTTTTTTTTAACACTATATATGTAGTTTTCTCTAACTTTTTTGCACATAAAGAAGAAAGTTCGTTTACTTGTTGTATATAATCAATCTCTAATCATTATTTTAATTACATACAGATTGACATGATAAATTAATAATACATATAATATGCATAAAGTTCATAATACACATCCAACTAGCATCTTTTTTCTTTGTTTTTTGTCTATTGTTTTTTATTTTTTTCGTTCTTTGATATTGGGGGAACTAACTTGTATGTACATGAGAAAAATAATTTAATGAATTATATTTTATTTTGAAAAATAGCATATATATAATTTTAGAATGAAATTCCAGCTTCATCATATATACCTCACTTTTATGCTTGCTAGTATAAAGAGATCACAATTCACAAAAGAATCTTTAAGGGAAAAAAAAAATACCATATTAAGCAGCTTTCTGCAATGATATTTGATAACAGAAAGAATATGGAAAAAAAGAAATTGAGATTTCATATTAATGTTTTAAGGATAAATAAGACGTGGGTAATGATTAAGCAAAGACAGAAAATAGGGGAAAAAAAATGTTATATTAATTTATATAATAAATATTGTCTGTGATGACAAATTGAGGCATTTTTTTAAAACTCAACTTGCACTGAATTCAACAATTCCAGCATGTCATGTTAATTGTCCTTATATGTGCATGTTTATGTTTGTAATAACTTTTGTCCAGCCTAATCATGCATCAAAAGCTACAACCATAATATTTAATTAAGAAAATTATTATATTAATTAATAAAAAATTATAAGGTACATAGGAAAGTAAAAAGGATGAAAAAGCAAATCCCCTTAGAAAAAGAGACAAAAAGGTGATTCTCATTGTCAGCAATTTTCCTTATCATTAAAATAAAATAATAAAGGCATGCTTCACATTACTTGAATTATGTAAACAAAGTTTTGCGGTTTGAAAATGAAAACCGAGTAGGGATCCACACGGGGAGTAAATTACATTATACAATTAAACACAGTTTGCGAGTATTTAGTTTGAAAATAACCATAGGAGTTGCGATAATCTAAATATATAATTTCTTTTTTCTTTATATATAGTTCTTTATTGTTATTTTCGGATGCAAACTACTGTAAATGGAGTTGTCCAATAGAAAAAATTAACTATTGTAAATGGAGTACTCCTAATTTTATCTGTCAGTTTTTTTTTTTTTTTAGACTTTTTGTTTGGATCAATTTTATTTAGTTATATTTGACAACTATCGAAGTTAACTATTTGACAACTATCGAAGTTTTGAAAAAAAAAAAGATTTTAAAAAATTAGTTTTTTGAAAATTAATTATGTAGGAATTTCTTTTGTTAGTATGTGGTGAGTAAAGGAAAATTTAAGGGAAATTAAGAATGATATATTTTTTATAAGAATTATTTTCCACTTTATTTTTTAAAATTTTAAAAATTAAATTTTTTAAAAAATCTTCCACCTTTTAAAAATTAACCAAACATTGAAAAAAATAACTTTCATAAAAAAATCTCATGTTGTCACAAACAAAATGACACTTTTGGGCCTTAAGGCTTACAATTTTCTTCCAATCAAGGTCTTCGGTTTTTAAATTAAAGACAATTGATAATAACCTAGTTGAAAGAATCCTAAAAATGTGCCTCAAGTGATAATAATACATATACTTTATATTTTCAAACATTTTTTTTTTTTTTGCCCTTCTTTCATACAATACTTATGAGTTAGTAATTTCCATATCAAATAAAAGTGATGATAGAAAAATAGCTTAAAATCAAATGTATCAATTAAAAATTTGAGGGTATTAAAATGCATCTAATAGCATGCGTTCATTTTCCATGCCATAAAAAGGTCTCAATTTTTTATTTTACAATATATATATATATATATATAAAGTAATTTTACAGTATGCTTTATTCGTATATAGATCCATATCAAAATCGATGCTTTTAAAAAAAAATATCGGTTTTGCTTTGTATATGTAACAGCAAAATCAACATTTTTTTTTTAAAAAACATCGATTTTAATATGGTCCGCATGTAAACAGTCTGCATCGTAACCTCATTCTATTTTACTATTGAATTATCTCAGTAAAGATTTTTTTCTCTAGCAAATTAAATGGTACTAATTAAAATGTACATATAAAGCCCAAATTATTTTATGCTTGAGTTATCTATTGAAATGAACAATATATCAATTGCAAATAATCCTTTAATTACAAAAATTCATCTACCCTTAAATTTTTTAATGGTTCGCACAATAGCTTATACTAACAAAGAATAATGCTCTTTCGAATACAAAATTAACGTTATTATTACTGCTCATACTTTTAACAATCCATAAAGCTATCAACCTATGATTGTCAACACTAATGAAGGACCCCAAAACCACTTTTTTTTTTTTTCCTTTTTTTGATAAAAGGGACCCCTGGAAAAACTATAATATAAAGTATTGAAATTTCATATATACAATATACTTTTTATACAGCTAGATTATCCGATGACCTTAACAACCCAATTTAAGACAAGTGAATGATATATATATATATATACATGTCAAACCTTAGATGTAATAATCCTGTGAGGATCAACAGCTATCATCTTATATTTAATATCATAGTTAGCTAGTTCGAATACACCATGTATAAGCATAAAAGTTTGAATTCTATCATACAATAAAACTAGTAAATTTTGGTCATTACTTTATAGCATTTTAATATTTTAGTATTTGTCAATCTGAATGCAAAAGGACCATGTTATTTGGGCAACAACAAAGCTACTGTTTCCTTAATCATTGATTGGAATTTGAATATCTCACCTCGAATATAAAACAAAAAAGAAAAACAAAACATTTTTGTAAAAAATTTTTTTTTTTGGTCGAAATCAACATTTTACACGAAAAATATATCCTTCATAATTTAAAAACTTTACATAAATATATGATTAATTTTCTAGTAATTGCATATATTTCATTTGAATTTCAATTTAGTGCCATATTTCATGGGTGAGAATTTTTCATTGTTAAACCTTCATAGAATATAAATGAAACTCTAAGTTACAAAAACACAAGTAGCTGTCATTCTCTCAAGTCTCCCTCACTCGAGGGTAAGAGACCTCCAATATCACAGACACCAAGCCGTTTGTATAACAGTTTGGGGAACAATGTTATGAGCATAAATCACCAAAAGAAACTATAATGTAATTGTTCTTGGAATTGGAGTTATATGATATTTTATTATATTTATGGGGAATTAATTTTTTAAATGGAGATGAGAGAACCACACACACACACACACACACACACATATATATATATATATATAAGCTACGTTTTGTTTTTTTTAAATGTAATTTTGGTACGGATTCATATACAGATGAATTATACAATAATTTTTTTTAAAATTTTTTTATTATGTAAACGTCCCCGTAGTAGAAGTAAGTATACTATGTTAACAGTCTCAATAGGATAGTTTAATGGCATCATCATCGTCATCATTATTAATGCGCATGCATGCTGCATACTTCCAATCCAAAAATGTAATACATCCAATGTACTTACTAAATTAAGTTATAACTTGGTAATGTTTAATTGGATGGATGGACAGATAGAAGAGACAAAAGGAATCCCCTTGAGCTTGCAAACTTTCTCTGCTCTTTTCAGATCAATACATTATTCGTCGACAGGTTCGCAATGATGGAGAGGATTCTTCCAAAAATGAATAAATAAGTGTAAGTACCCACTACAAAATATGTTAACATTTTATATATTTTTTCTTTAACAAATTAAACATCCATAATTAACTAACATTCTAATGGACTAATTTCACTAATTTGTTATCCTCAACTTTTAAAGATTTACAATTTTAATTTTTAATTTTTCGATTTAGCAAACACTTAATTTTTCAATTATTTATAATTTGAATCTTATTTAATTTTTTATTACAGAGTTTAATTTAGCAGGAATGTCCTCTAAGAAAAATAGAAGAGACCAAATGACAGTTATCTCATTTGACTGATATTATACTGTATTAATATTTTCAAGTTAGAATATATTACTAAAGTGCAATTATTTTTAAAATTTTACAACTTTTTATTTCGTTAAAAAAAAAAAGAAAAATTTTGCAGATCACCCATATTACAGTCTCAAATTTCAAATTTTAAAATATTAAAAATTATAAATTTTTAAAATTTACACTTTACTAATTACTATTAAAAAAAAATTATTACCAAAGAGAAAAGGGAAAAAAAAACAAATAGAGTTGTACATACCTTACTGTTCCAACAAAACCCTTCATATTTTGACAAATTGCAAACAAGAACCAAAAAATTATCTCCAAAAATAAAAGAAAAAAATAATACTATGAAAAATAAATAAAAATTTCATAACTGAACCAATAAATCCAAAAAAGGAAGAAAGTAAAGTAGAAGATAAAATGAAAAATAAATAAATAAATAAATAAGAAAAAAGAAAAGCCTAAATGGTTGTAATGGCAGTTATGAAATGGATATGTATCCAAAATCCCAAAAAACCATTGTTACAACTTACAAAGCATGACATCCATTCCCTGATAATTGATTCACAGAAACTAAATAAATAAATAAATAAAAAAGGTTTTTGGGTGAAGTCATCTTTACGTTAGCAGTGTTTTCTTTTTCCTTTTTTCCATTTCTAACGTTCTCTCTCCCTCTGTCTCTCTCTCCCTCTCTTTCTCTTAAATACAATGGACTTTCAGCTCTTCTCTCTCTCTCTCTCTCTCTTCTCTCTCTCTCTTTGAAACCCCAGCAAAATAAATTAAAATAAAAAATAAAAATAAAAAACCCATTAAACAAAAATTTACAAAGACCCCCAAAAGCTCAAATTTTTCTTTCTTCCTAACCTTCCACCATCACCACCACCGCCACCTATACTCTGATCGTTCTCTTCCAAAGAACCCATTTTTTTTGTTTGTAGAATCATTCTGTTTCTGGGTTTTTTTCTTTTCTTTTTCTTTTTTTTTGGGTTGGTTTATCTGATTTAGGCTCAAAATCTGCAAGCTTTAATCCCTCATTCCGGAGGGAAAAAAAGGGAATAAATAATAAGGAAGAGCTGTCTAATTTATATTAAATTCAGTTTCATTTTCGTTCATATATATATATATATATTATTTGTAGTAGCTCTGTCTTTTTTGGTTGAGTGGGGTTTGATTCTATGGCTGCGGTTGCTGAGATTTCCGGTGAGGCAGCGGCTGCCAAGAACTCGAACTTGGAATCGAAGACGATAACGGAATCGGAATTCAATGTGCAGAAGCTGGTTGATATGTTCACAAAGCTGAATCCTTTAGCCAAAGAATTTTTCCCTTCATCTTTGTCTCAGCGTCATCACAACAACCTCAAGATCAATCACCAATTTTCTCCTGACGACTCTCTGCCCTCCAATAACAAACAGTCGGTCAACGATAATTACCCAAACAACAGAAGGGTACTCATTCTTTTCATTTCTCATTTGATCCTTTTTTTTTTTTTTTTTAATTGTTGATAAATTTTCCTTTTTTAAACTTGAATGATGGGTCATGCTTATTTCTTGTGGAGAGATTGATTTTTTTTATTTCAAGTTATTATTACTATTATTATTATTATTATTATTATTATTATTATTATTATTATTATGATTTGGGTGGAATGGGAATTAAATTTATGATTTTTTGGTACTTGATAAAGTTGTCAGCAAATAGAGATTTTTTCAATTTTTTTACTTGTTAAGTACTGCTTTGGTTAATGTGATTTGAATTCCCTATCAGAACTGGTATGTGATGTTACTAAGGGAAAGAGTATTTGAAGTTGCTTCATTGTTGACATAGTTTGTCTTTTATTTATTTATTTATTTATTTAGCTGTGAATATAGTTTCTTTCACTTCCGGTCTTCACTTGTTTCAATGTAACTTCATTGCTAATATAGTTGGAATTAATTATTTGATGGTTATCAATTTGTGTTTTATAAGTATTTCAATTTAGTTATGTGTATCAATTATTTTTATGTACAAAGCGCTAATTATTTGGAAATATTTTTTGATTCTTGTTTCAGAAAACTTTCAGAAATTATTGGCAAATTGCTTTACATTTAAGCTAATTTATTCATTCAATATGTGACTTTTATATGTTTTGGAAAGTATCCCATAATTAGTATCATTTATTTTCTTATTGTATTATGGAACTCTAGCGGGGGGGAGGGAATAGTGTATTATTAGAAAAGAGTTAATTAGGATATAGTTTTTGCTCTGTCTTCACTGTTTTTTGATAATTTATATTTTTGCCTGTTTCCAGAGAAGAAATAACTATAGCCAGGGGAGAAGAAGGTTAAATGGTAGAGCCTTTAGAGCTGAACGAGAAAATAGCGTTAGGCGTACAGTATATGTTTCTGATATTGATCAGCAGGTGAGGAAGATGGAGATCTTTTTCTTCACTCATTGTATATTATATACAATTGCCTTATTCCCTTTATTATGAGCAAATAGATTTCACAAAAATTCTCTTTGATTTAGGTCACTGAAGAGCGCCTTGCTGCCTTATTTAGTAGTTGTGGACAAGTAAGTTACTCTACTCACTTGAACTTCAATTACTTCAGATTAGATTGTTAGTTGGTTTAAGAAGTTGGTTAAATTTAATACTTTAATGAGTTGAGACTTGTGTACCTTATTCTGATTTTTCACGGTATCGTGTTCTGATTGCTAGATTGTTATGTCCATTTTTGTTTTCTTTTTCCTTTGCCATGACCAAAACGAAATCTGTTTATTCCCACACTGTTGAATCATCATTCAACCCAAGGGGTGAGGAATTGAATCATGTAACAATAGGAGTTTTGCTGTTTCATATTCATGATTTACCTCCAGGGCTTTCTACTCAAGAGTTTTATCAATGTGTTTACAATTGAAATCTTTTGTAGTTTAAGTAGCATTCCTATTATTAATGAGTACGTTAAACCTTCCTTATAAAAATCTATGCTCATGGCTTGTAGCCAGCAGTTACGCTTGCCTCGAATTCTTTTTCTAGACAAGTTATCTATTTTTTCCCTTGTTCTTTTGAATGTTAAGGGCGTGCTGGACTCTTTTAATTTTCACCCCCTCTACTTAATTTTTGAGAAACTATGCTACATGCTGAAGTAACCATTCCATATTCTGAGAAAAAGCTTTAGTTTCTTTATTCTCTTTTGTACTATTGTTTTAATTTATAAATATTAACCGTGTTTATGCATATATGTCAATATTTTGGTTGTTTTCTATTCCTGTTTGGGTTCTGCCCATATATTGTATTTTTCATTGTCTAATATGAGTTATCAATATGATTTCTGAAAAGCTATAATGGATATGTGGTTAAAAACAGAGCTACAGTTGCAAATCTGTGTATTTCTGGCTTCTAAGTAGCTTAAATTGGAAATTGAATGAGTATTATTAAATAAAAGTCACAACCTTCTGAGAATATTCTGCATTCAGAAATAGACACTATTGCAACATTATATAACTGATATTGCCAAACACAAGCACTACTTTCTACAAGAACCATTGAACTAAGCCGCCTATGCTTCTCCCTTTTGGGAACAAAAATATGCTTGTTTTTCTGATTAATTATTTTCTCGAGAAGTTCCACCATCTATGCAGAGATGTTTCCATATAGAAGGAAATAGCACAATCATGCAAAGAAACTAATATTTTATCACATTTTTAAACATAGAATTGAATGAGAAGACATTTCTATAGAGAGACAAACTTAACAGATGCTTAAACACGTTGAGGAGCTGTTGGATTGCATGGCTAGAGGTGAATGTTTTGGCATATCTCTTCAAGATTAAGGTACAGGGGGATAGTTAGCAGATTTGGAAAACTTAAAGGAGTTCCTATGTGCAATGGAGCACAGGTTTAACTGCTTCAATTATGTCCATTATAAAATTATGGGATAGCTATTTGGAAGCTACCAATTTGTACCAGTATTAATTCGTATTTATTGAGGTTTGTTAAAGGAAGTGAAGGTAAGCACAAGTAGACGACATGGACATGGTATCTGGGGCTGTACTTGCAATTTTGGATTATAATTTTATCTATATTGAGAATAGATTTGCTCACTTGTTTGGTGACCATATGGAGCTTCTGAATCTTTTAGGATTTTTGAGTATTTTTCAAAATATTATGTAGATTAAGGCATTTGTATAACACTATAGCCTGATGAATCTGCTAATTTTATTGAAACAAGTATTATGCAGAACAGTGGATGCTCAAAGTTGGAAGTGCTTTCTGGTTTTAATTTACTGTTTTGCAAAATAGTTTTTTGTTTATATGGCTTAATCATTGACTTGGTACCTCAACAACCAGGTATTTTTCCTTTTGGATATTGTCGTGCTGAGTTAATAAAATTCAAAGCATGGTGAGGTGTTTGCAGAATTAAAATTGCTTCCTAGCGAGCATGGCCTACAAATATCAAAATAATATGTTTAATTGATTATTTTAACAAACTCAAGCTTATTGATGTTTTGACTGCATTTGGAATTTTATTTATTTTTCACTTTCTACTACCTTCTTCTTCCCTTCTCAAGATATTTTTTTGTACTTTCCCCATCAATTGAGGCATGTTTTTAATATGTCAATATTAAAGAACTTTCTAACTTTTATCTTGTCATGCCTACAAGAATGGAAGAGTTACATGCCCACAAGGATGGAAAGTTACATTTACCTTTCACATAGCTAATTCTATTTGTTAAGGTTATTTTCTGTAGGCTTGATCTATGTGGGCCATTTCCTTTTAGCTAAAGCTTTTGGGATTAAAACTAACTTAAAATGTTACCATTACCATTGTCTGTCTGGTCTTGTATTTCGATAGCTATTTCAGTATTCCTTTCATGCATAAAAGTATTATGTGCCTTTGTTGAAGGTCAATCTACATTTTCATTTTTGTTTGTCTGTTTGTTTGGTTGGATAAACTGTTCATATGTGCTTCTTCTGTTTGAAGGATTATAGGTTATATTTATTTGTGATACTTATGTCTGTTTTGTGTCATTTCCCATTACATATGTTTCCTGATCAGGAATTTCCCTTATTCTTTGCCATTAAGAGCTTTAAAACTATATGCCTTTTTTAATGGGATTGCTTTTACTCCTTTATGCAAAGATACTAGGTTTATTGGTGCTGGCTTTAGTTTCTTTAACTAAAAGGTTCATGTCATAGATGAGATAGTAATATGATGTTTCTTAATTCATATTCATATTTGAAGGTTGTTGATTGCCGAGTTTGTGGTGATCCACATTCAGTACTTCGTTTTGCATTTGTGGAGTTTGCTGATGAGCGTAAGTTAATTGCTTTCCCCTACAAGTCTCTCTGAGATTTTGCACAACAAGGAGTTAATGATTGTTTAAACATCTCATGTCATGTGGAATCTATGTCAACAGATGGGGCAAGACAAGCTCTAAACCTTGGCGGGACAGTGTTAGGCTACTATCCAGTTAGGGTCTTACCTTCAAAAACTGCCATCCTTCCTGTCAATCCCACATTCCTCCCTAGGGTATGAATGAGTAACTCTTTGGACTTCTCGTGATTTGAGCACAATGCTTGCATCTTTCTTCTGGTTTTACCAGTAAGGATGCACATGGTGGAGTTTTTGCTTAGTGGGAGTTTTAATGTTTATTATAAAATGCAGTCGGATGATGAACGGGAAATGTGTTCGAGGACTGTCTATTGTACAAATATTGATAAAAAGGTATATAAGTATTTCTTGGTTTAATTTAGTACTTTTATACATAATCTTAATTTGATTGCATTTTTGTGATATGGATCTTGCTCTGGTAGATTGGTCGTTGTCATTTATTGTTTTCTGAAGAGTTGATGGAGTGCCGTAACTTTTCTCTAAAATATATTTCAATGCTTTTAGGTTTCTCAAGCTGAAGTCAAGACTTTCTTTGAAACATCTTGTGGCGAGGTTGGGACAGTTAAAAAAATATGTCATTTTGTTTGTTGGTTTTCCATACTGATAATTATTATTGTTGGCAGTTTTTTTTATAGTTGCAATTTCTTCTCTCAGGTTACTCGTTTGAGGCTTTTAGGGGATAATGTGCATTCAACTCGTATAGCTTTTGTTGAATTTGCAATGGTAAGGCAGCATGAAGGTTATTGAAGATTGTAGACCTAATATTTTGTTATGCTATAATTGTTTTTTGCATTGAACTTGATCCATATGTTATTTGTTTCAATTTTTTTTTTTTTTTTCCTCCCCCAATAAATGGTACATGGTGATGTACTATCCTTGCCAAGGATGAATTTAGTTATCCCTTTTTTAAGGCAGGAGTTGGAACATAATGCTATATATAAAGGTTAATGGTCTTGTGTAACATTGTTAACTACATGTCTTCGCTGAGTTTCATTTGCTTGCTCATATGTTGTCACAAGGATACTACTATTTGAGCATTATTTCTTTCTTCAAAATGGCCTTGATTTGGGTGTTGTCATCAACACGTCTGAAGCATTATATTTTTTCTTGGGATGCATGTAAACACTGTACAGAATTTAGTAAAAAACAAAGGTAAAAGAAAAGTATTGGAAAAGACGTTTGTTGCGGAGAGCTATGGTAGTAAAAACTTGATAGAATGATTCATGTTTATGCGAACTCCTGATTATTTGAAACTATAGTTCCTATTTTATCATTTTGTGAATTGTGTTCTGGTAGTTCCTAAATTTTAGGGTCTACTTTCTCAGTAGAGTTTTCTTCTTCCCTTTCTTTTTCTTTCTTCTCCCCTCCTGCCCATCTTATGAAGGTTATAATAAGTGATTGTCAAATGATATCAGATATACCCTTGCAAATATATGAATTCTGATAAGTTTTCTAGTCATTATGCCCTTGTTCTTTTTGACTTTGGATTCTGGATGAACATGTGTAGAGATAGATACCTTGGTGTTTAATGGAAAGATACAATTTCTGATTGGAAAATCTGTAATCTGATTATATTTTAAGTAAAATCTTTAATGTTTGAAAGATTTTGGGCTAATTTACTAATATTATACAATTCATTCACCCTTGACTCTATTTTTATTTAACAATCATTTGACAGAATGTGGTTTGAGGAGCTTAAAGATCTTCTGTGTACAGTGATAGACAACGAATCTGTATTGACAAATATTAGTGAGGTTTGATAATACTTTGATTTTCATATGCAGGCAGAAAGTGCTATAATTGCACTGAATTGTAGCGGCATGGTGGTTGGAACCCAACCAATAAGGTAACATTGCTGAACTAGATGACTTTCTTTTTTGTTTTTTACTTCCGAGCTCAAATTTTTATCAATATTATAATATCACATCAATATTGTTAATTTTTCAGGGTAAGTCCTTCAAAGACACCAGTTCGTCCACGAGTTACTCGTTCAGCATTGCACTAAATTACCATGAAAGAGTAATCCAGAAAACTTGGTCCACATCCCAATTTAGAGATACTTCGCTGCGTTTGAAAGGGGTGGTGAAACTTTAGTTTCTTTCAGTATTTCCATCTTCTCTGTTGCAACAATTCTTGTTCTATGACTGAACATACCGGGAACCTGCTTCAACTGAAGTTTTTTACAGGATGGTTTCGATCTTGAGAATTTACCTTATTCAGTCCTCTTTGTTTTGGCAATGTTCTCTATTATCTTTAGATAATACTAGTCTCAGTACGGTGGTCATTGTGGGAATATCCTTGGTCATACTTGTGCATGTACTCTCAAAATAGCCCTGTTACCACTTTGGCTACCGATCAGATGGTGCAATTAATGGTAGCCAGTGCTCTGCCCTCCGCAAATGTGAAGGGTCTGAAAATGGAGCAGCAACGAGAAACTTATGAATATTGGGCAAAAGCGGACACAAATTTGACCATAGGATGGATGTTGCTATGAATTTGGGTAAGATGTCCTAGAATGGGGGGTCATTCTCATGTCTAGTTTTTCTTTTTCTTTTGTCATCTTGCTTATGACAGTCGAAACTTGCCAAGTAAATGTAAGTTATCACATATTGTCTTTTGTCATATAGCAGTCTTATTTAACATGTTTTTCTAGTTCCTTTGTTAGGCGTGGTTTGGATGCGAAGCCATCTAAACGAGTGGAATTGGAAAACTAGGTTAAAAAAATTTCACTAATTCTAGTTTCTTCTTTCTGTATGTGTTTGGTATTTGAATTCCATTACAGAAAAGAAAATCTAAACAAAATGAAATTCTTAAATATTCTCATGCAAAATAGAATATGTTAGTTGCACCAATCAATATATATACATCATCCATTTAATTTCTGATGGGCATGTATCAGAGAGATAATACATTCATCCAAATATTAAACTATATATATGCATATTTGATATCCTGAGAACCATCTACCTCCTTATAATGTGAGACATTCTCATATTGACGATGTCTCATATTGACGATGTAGCAAATGTCTATGGTTACACATTTTCAACTAGATGTTTAGTTTTAAATTTTGTAACATCTTTGCTACATTATTATGTCATCCATTATAAGCTAGGCGATAGGCGATGGTTTACATGAGAATTCTTTATATAACTAAACCCAACAAGTTTTGAATAAGTTTTTATTCAAAATGACTTTAATGATGCTATACATTATTTCATGTTCTTTGAACCAGGGCAAGCAGGGCGATATCTAAACTATCAAGAAAGTGGTAAAATTGAAAATGTAAATACATAGTGGTGGGTAGAGCTAGATGGAACATAAAAACTGATAGAACAAAGCTAGGGTGCCAAACCATTAAAAGTCATAATATGCTACAAAAGAGAAGAAACTAAAAGCAGGTAGGAGGGGTTTGTTGTCCATAAGAGACGCCAACAACATTAACGCACGATGATTTCGAATCTCCTTTACCAACATACTCTAGATTGATGTTGTCCAGGATTACTTTGTTACAAGGCTTGCTTCTGCTGCAAATCAGACTCACTGCCACTTCTGAACTTGAACTTCCCACTATGTTTTTGTATGTAACATCGCTGATTTGCACGTTAGAAGAAGCCTACAGACAAAAACAGAACAAAAAAGTACGAAAACCATTTATAACATATATAATTAGTTGAATGCAATATTCAATCTTTGGGTTTAGTATTTATACCTGTTGATCACAACCACCATGTGGGCAATAGAGTTGATCAATGGTGATGGGATTAAAGACATTTTCCATGATAATGTCTTGGAATAGAAAATTGAAAGCCTTGCAGGAAGTAGGAGTAGGCCACGTCTTGATCCGGACTCCATTAGTAGTCCCTGTGAAGGTCGAGTTCTTGACAACTATTCCACTCACATCTTGCTCTCCATCATACCTTCCAAGGCTTCCAATGCTGATTCCATGGCCGGGACCACAAACAACCTTAGAGATGTGTATCTTTGTGCTTCCAGACAACATGGCTATGCAGTCATCCCCAGTAGCGATCACCGTGCGTGAGATTTTGATTCTGTGAGAGCTTCCAATCTTAATTCCATCTGTGTTTGGGCTTTCATCTGGAGCTGATAATCTTATCTTGCTCAAATTCATGTTTCTACATCCGTAGATGTTGAAATGTGCATTCTTGCTATTGATTGATCGTAGGTGGTGAACCTTTGAATCGTTAATGAAATCGAATGCCAATGACTGTTGCATTTACATATATGTCAAAAAAAAAAAAAAAAAAAATTACAATTCACCCACATATATATATATATATATATAAAGTCACATACATGCCAGGATGAATTTGAATGTTATAAAATTGGTACTTGCTTCATAGACTTGCATTTGCTTAATAGTGGTAATCAAGTGACAGCACATCCATGTATGATTTCAAAAACATTTATCAAATATGTTGGTATGTAGAATTGAACCTTCTGGCTATATATAGTCTATGATGCAAGTATTTAGACTTAAACTATTAAATCGACCTAATAAACAACAGGTTGCACATATCTATAAAATTAATTATATATTTACTTGGTTAAAAAGAGAAAGAACTTACAATGGGAAAAATAGGACAATTGGAATTTTTGCTGCAGTCATTGTGAGGCCAAGCTGAATGTCCTTGACCATCCAAAATACCCCCTCCACTTACAGTCAATTGGTCTATGTATCTGAAGTTGATCCAATTGCCATTATTACTATTTGGTAAATAAGTTGGAGCCTTCAGAGTCCCTTTAATAACAAAGGCTATTGGAGCTTTGCATGGACCCGAGAATTGCACTGAATTCAACATGTAACTCCCAGTGGGAATCAAAACTCTAGCCTTTCCATTAGACCATTGGCATCCTTCGCTCCAAGCTTTCAGTAAAGCCTAAAATTATGCATAAACAACATATACCGTTAACCTTTTAAATTTAATTTTAAAAACATAAACAACATATGCAATCTCTCCTATATATTACACTAAAAACCTTTATTAACCTTATACATTTAATTTCAAAAAATATGCTCAGGCCCAACAAAACCAGCACATGTACAAACAAATTCGACATTTAGGAACTTCGTACAAAATTACTAGATCACGATGTTATGGATTTTTTTTTAAATAAATGATAAGAATTTATGAGTATGTTAAAAATAAAATAGTCCTTGTTATATTAGAATGTCCAAACTTTGTTATCAGTAGGATAAAGATTAGTCTATTATGGTCTTCTACACTTCGTTAAAGTCAAGATATCCTAATTTATATCATCAAGATAACATATATATATATATGTATATGTATATGTATATGTATATACATATGTGATTATAAGAGTTTAAAACAAATTCATTTCAATCGAGGATTCAAACTCTTTAATTATGAGGTAGAATGCAGATTTTGGTTAGTTAATATTGGAAAGAGTTATTACCTGACTGTTATCTGTTTTGCCATCTGCAACAGCACCATATTCCATGACATTGAAAGTTTTGGATTCATCACCTTCAGCTTCTTCCATGCACCATACCAACAAGAACATCAAGAAGAGAACCCTAGAACAAAATATCATGAACCCCATGATTGCTTGCTGCCTTTTTGAGCTCTCTCTTTGTTCCTTTGTGTACTTGATATATTGAAAATGGTTTTATGGTATTCTTCATTCCTTATATGCACGAATTTGATACAAATTTCATTTATGTGCATGCTTATTGTTGCTAATATGATTCTAATTTCTTTTCCTTTTATTGGTGGATCATGAATGGGTATATGTGGTTATTTCTTTCTGTGGATGATACTAAGTGAAGAAGATGAAAAAGCATTACTAGAAATATTTGGGAACTTCCAATATCTAATATGTTAAATATTGATTTAGGGTGATTACAGCCATTAATAACACAGACATTTTTTGCATTGTAAAGAGAAATACTAGCTGGTGCATTAATAACTTATTTTATGATTGGTCGGAACATAATTTAATCAAAAGTAAATAAAATACTTACAATATATTACCATGATTTCGTGTCGCTTACCTAATCAATAGAATTTTTAACCAAAAAAAAAAAAAAAAAAAAAAAAAGAACGATATCCTTTTCTGTTTTAATTTCCAATCAAAATTAAGGATGGTCAAATTATTGCCAAAAGAAATTTTTTTTTTTTTGAAAAAAAGGACGGTCAAATTAACAAAAACACTGCCCAAAAAAACAAATTAAAACGATGGAATTAGAGATCATTATTCAAAAGGAAAAAAAAAAAAAAAGATGGAATAGAAGAATCTGGTTAAATCTGTGTCTATTTTTTCATTTTAAAAAATCAATTAATATTAATATTATTTTTGGAAGCAAAATTATAGCATGATTTCATTAAACCATATACTATAGATGTTTACATTTTCAACAAATTGAGAGACTAAGCCAATACCTTGTAATTCATTAGACCTGGTCTAGAGCTGTGAAAACATGCAGTAATTAGAGTTTAATTAATATATATATATATATATATAATCAGTTGGCCCCTTGAATATGAGAGGAAGATGAGTGAAAGAAACCAATCATTTTTGTGGATTTGACTTTCCAACATATACATCTATAGAGTCAAGATTATCGTTTTTATTTTATTTTATAATTTGTTTTTGACAATGACAATTGGTTTTTTTTTTTTTTTTTTTTTTGGAGCTGCAATTAGGGTCAATTAAGTTATACTAGAATAAATTATACGTCAAGAAAAGCAGTATATTTAAATTAACACAGACGATCAATTCCTCTAATTAATCAGCTGAATAAGTGATTATACAAATATAGCAAAAATAAAGATATTTTTTCCCATTTGATGACGCTAGTAAAATTACATAAAAGTGTTATAAATGACTTGGCAATAATAGAAGTTATAAATGAAATTCCAAGTTCAGAAAAATAAACATATATATTTGAGTGATGAAATTAACGTGGCATTTAAATTAGAATCATCTTAGAGGTCAAATAGAGATCAGAATCTGTTGGTATCCATAAGCGAAAAGGAAGGGGTCAATATTTTAAAGCATATGTCTATATATACAAAACAATGAACAAAATGAACAAGGAAATAAGGAAAGATAAGTAATAAACGGATAAATAATTATGGATATATTGTGTGAGAGAGCTAGTGTGATTCATATTCTTTAGATTGCGTATCTACTTTAGTTTTTCTGAGGACTAAATCAATAAACGCTCTTCATATCTCAACCATTAATAACAATATTCT
The DNA here is from genome assembly GCF_031755915.1 of Ziziphus jujuba. Classification (NCBI taxonomy): domain Eukaryota; kingdom Viridiplantae; phylum Streptophyta; class Magnoliopsida; order Rosales; family Rhamnaceae; genus Ziziphus; species Ziziphus jujuba. The sequence continues at coordinate 14,886,651 of NC_083389.1, read as the reverse complement.
AAGGTCTAAAGTTGAAATTAACACAGGTCCCACGAGGACCACAATATAAATTTTTGTTCTTTAATTTTTGGTCAAACACGACTAAATTATTTTGTCTCTTGACTTGCATGCTATTGATACACAAAAAAAGTTTTGAATTCCATTATGTTTAAGTGAAAAATTGCCCATAAAAGGAAAACTTTTTTTCAATGCACAAGGTGTTGTGCAAAAATTGGTAACACCCTTACAATCCCAAATAATTTTGCGTCCATATCGATCGAACAATTTATATACATATATGTTTGTTTATAATTCTACAAATATGATTTTCAGCTTTTTCCTTTTTGGTCGAATTCAAATACTTTATATGTCATTGTTAGCACTGAATATGAAATCATCAATCTAGAACAATTTTATGATAAAGATCTCAAACCATCTAACATGCATGATCATAGTGGTTCATATTTCAAACCACCAGATGATGAAATAATCGTTCTCAATATATATTTTATATGGGAAGTTACATAAAGTGACTGACCGTTTCTATTCTAACCAAACTTACCAGTTTTAAGATTTGATTAATCTTATAAGCCGGCTCTATATTTTGTGCGATACATATAGTATGGCATTAGGTTGAAGAGTTGAACTGCTTTTCTTTTGGATTTGTTAATTGTTATTATTTTTTCATACTTCAAATTTCAAAGCGCGTATTGAACCAAATACACTGATATTTCTGTGTTTTCCATGTAAGACAAACTCAGCCATCATTTTTTTTTCTTAATTAAAACACAAGTATATAATTTCAAGCAGCTGATTGATGCACTTGTCTTAATTTCTTACGACAAGAATGTTGAAAAGAAAATTGTCTAGCTTATTCATCCCATATAATATAAAACAACAAGTCAAATGAAAACCTCATAATTATATTTTTTTATTCCCAAATAAAATAAAATATTAATAAAGATAAGAGAATAAAAAATAAATTAGCTACATGATTTGTGTCTGTCACACTTCTTCAAATTTCTAGAATATCTAGATGCCCTCTTACTTTTTGACTTGGCTTAATAAATGTGGCAGTAAGAATTAATTTGTAAGCAATTCAAAAGTTCCAAACAATATAGTCCAACTGTCTCTTATTGCAGGATGGAGATCGTTTATTGCTTCTTCATTTAATATAGTCTCATTTCATTTTTTTATTTCATTTAATTTTATTTGCTAAGATTTTTAAATAATGTGAGATTGTACCATTAAATATATATATATATATATATATATATATATAAATTAAAAAAAAAAAAAAAAAAAGGAGGAGACATAAGTTCTCGATGGAGATCTTCTTCGTATTTCCTTTCCTTCCATGTCAAGCGGCGTGGTTTGACCCGAGCCTATCAACTTCTTCTTCTAGACAGCAAACACAACACAACGGTCAATCTCGAGCTCTTCTCCTCCTTTCCTTCTCATTTCCTATCCCCAACCCCCTGCACTCGAACTCTGTCAAAACCCTAACCAGCCGTACAAATTTTTCCATATGCAGTAACCCCTTTTCTTTCTTTTTCCAATATCTCCATTTCTATATATAAACACAACCCTAAACAAACAAAACAAATATCCCACATAATTTATAATCTCATCGGGATCGAAACGGATATTAGCTCTGAAGCAGAGATAGCAGAAGAAGATCAATCGATTTGATTATGTCAGGTGGGCAGAAGCAGAAGATGATGATGATGAGAGATGATGGTGGTCATAAGGTGGCTGCTCCTAGGGTTGTGATCATCAATACTGAGTATGTAGAAACTGATGCTGTGAGCTTTAAATCCGTTGTGCAGAAGCTCACCGGTAAAGATGATCTTGATTCCTCTTCAGCCTCTCGTCGTCATCATCGTCGTGACCGTAATCGTAATCCTGATCATCAAGAAGCACAGAGGTCCACACACCAGAGTGTAGAATCTGTTGCAGGGAATAGAGGTGTTTTGGAAAGAGATATCTCCTTTAAGGACTTCGACAAATTGCTTAGAAACATGCCTACCATGGATGACCTCTTGCGGGACTACTGATTATATATATATATATATATAAACAAGCTTCTTTAATTTATTTTATATACAAGTATTTCTATTTTCTTTTCTTTTCTTTTCTTTTCTTTTTTTAAATTTTTTTTCCATTTTATTCTTTCGTATTTATGAGTATCACACAATCACGATCTGCTTATGTACATATTTCATGCCTTAGTGGATCCGGCTAATCTCCATTTTTTTCTGTATGCATATAAATATATATGAAGAGTGCTTTTTGGTTCACATCTAATTCAGTTTATGTATGTTAGAAATTGCATGATCGACGTAGACACAGTAATTAGAATCATACTAATTCAATTGACAAATTTGAATTAAAAACTAAAAAAATTGAAGTGACAATTATTATCATTTGCCATGTGGTACAATTCTCATCCAAAACTGGAAGCATGTTCAGAAGCATGTCCTCAATAGATCAAAATTGATATATATATATATATATATATAGCACGGTTTGGAAATTAATGGCCCTCGCAATCTAGCTAGCTTCTGTAGCATTGAATTTTATAACTGCCCAATGAATGTATAGCTTTGTTTTCTTCTATGAAATGATATAATATTTTTGGTTCTAGGAATATACATAATAACATAATAGAGAGATTTATATATATATATATACATATATATAGGGTGAGGCAACAATACTGACCATCGGCATGCAGATCACACCAAAGTCATTGTTTTTAAAAAAAAATCAGAACAAAATCGACATTTTTTTTAAAAAACATTAGCTTTTGATATGGGTCTATAAGGACGGACTGCATCATAGAAGTACCCTACGTATTTATATCGAAGAAAATTTAACTAATTAAATAGTGATTGAGCTAGAACAAAACTAGACATAATAGTGTAAAAGTTTTAGAAAAGGAAAATAAAAGAGAATAAGAAATGCATACACTAATTTGAGATGCTAGATAAATGTTGGTACAATAGCTCTCTTATAGGTCTTTACAAAAGACAGATCCCATAATTATGTGAAGCAATTGGTATTAATTTCTTGATTTCTTTCCTTAACAAGTAGTACGAAACTAGCTGCCATAAACCAGTTGCTTGGCATTACATTTTATATTACACACATATTTTCACCAAAAAATAATAATATAATTAACAAACTCTCACACCCCTTTGTTGCTCAAGCGTTGCAAATATTAGTTAGGATAAGAAATTAATTATTTATATAAATCTCTCCGAAAAAAAAAAATTATGTTCATTGTAATAATATATAATTATTTTTTTTTTCTTTTTTTACCTATAATTAATTGAACCTATGAAAATGTGAAGAAAGTTAGTGTCAGTTCAATCGATTACCTATCTATATATACAAAAATGTGAAGAATTAAAAAGATTTGTGTCTAGAAAAAACATTACAACAAAAATAAAATTCAAAATAGATCTCTTCAATTTCTGAAAGGAACATATTATATTAGCATAATTTTCTTTTCTGTTACGATACTTCTATTGAAAGCTGCTGCATTAGATTAAAAAATTCAGTTTAATACATTATAACCCAAAAAAAAAAAAAAGGGAAAAAAAAACAATTAAGTTTAAACTAGAAACAAATTGAAACCCAATTTTATTTTCCTTTTACATTTCCACATCTAATCAAACACATGAGAAAACATTTTATGTTTTTTTCCTCCCATTTTTTCTTTTTTTTCTTTTTCCCCCCACTTTTTTTTAATCCAACTTTTTCTAACTCCAAAGAGAGCCTAAATTTGTATTCATAGGCTTTGCCAAATAATAAAACCACTGAGGATACATTTTCAAACTCTAAATTCTGTTGAATTAAATTAATATTTGTGGACTTGGCATAATCAATTACTCACTTACAGGGCCTATTTATGTCATTAATGGGACTGGCTTATTTTATTATTTTGTAGTAGGGCCCTTCGTCACACACTCTCTATAAGACTCCAGTTGGCCCATTGGACTGGAGGACCAACTCTCTTTATAAGTCCATTGACTTATCCATATTTTTCCTAGTATAATTATATTATCAAATTATTATTATTTTATGTGTGTCAAAATTAATGGATAAGTCTGATTTGCAGAGACTATTTAAAGGTCTAGGGCAAGCAGACATGAAGAATACCATATAGTATTTTGGAGATTAGGGTTTTCAGAAATCTGAGAGTGGTTTGAGAGTAGTGTGTCCATAGGCACTACTTACATTGTTTCTATTTTGCAGGATTAAAGATCTAATTTATCAAAAGCTGCATTTGGAGGTTAGTAATTTATGATTTATGGAATTTATTATGTATATTTAGATCCATAAAATATCTAACAATTGGTATCAGAGCATGGTTAATATGTATAATAAATTTCATGTGATTATTCGGATTATTACTGTATGTTCTGCCATTGAATAATCTATACATGTTTTTTGTTTATTTTTCCTTCTTCTCCGATTCGAATACATGTGTAGATTAAGAGAATCAAAATTACATATCTTGTGAATATATATAAGATTCATGCCCGATTGTGTTTGTGATGTTTATATATTTGCTGGAATCTATGTGATAATACTTTCGATTATGTATGAATATCTATATATATATATATAACCCGATTGCTATTTATTCATTAAAAAAAAAAAAAAAAACAAATCCTTAAAATCCAAATAATGGTTATTGATGCTGTTTGAAAACTGGGCTATGTTTTATTGGAATTTATTAATTGCATGTAGCAGTTTAGATTAATCAATTTTGTTCAAAACCTTGTAAAAACTGTTGATTTTGAAACTTCCATGGCCGAATATAAACCTTGCTTGGATGTTTATTTTGGGTTGATTTTGAATCAAATTGATTTGTGGGAAACGTTGCCCAAGGGAAGACGAAACTATCGTCGCCAGTATCGCCGGAAACGGAATCCGGAACGGCGAGATAGATTCGGGTAAGAAGTCGGGTCGCGGGACCCGTACAGTTTGGAATCGCATCAGCCCGACCCGGCTAGCTGAGGAAGAAGGCCCGAACGACGTGCCGTTTGGGCTGACTGCTGATGTCATCTGCTGACGTCAGCACGACACGTCGTTTGCCGACGTCAGCAGATGACGTCAGCAGGCAAAAAAATAATAATAACTTTTTTTTTATTGATTTATTTGTTGGTTATTTATTAATTAATTTAGTGACTCAATTGTTCAATTTATTTATTTATTGTTTATTTATTTGTTTAATTATCACATTCCAATTTTATTAAATTAAATTAAATATTTATGATTGGAAAATTGGATTGTGTGAGCTTACCCAAAGAGGCTTTGTTCCTAGTTGGCATAGTAGTGTGGGATTTTAGGTACTCACCTATCGTGAGACTTATTTTGTCTGCATTATGTGTACCAATGTAATGTGTGTTGGCATAGTGGATGGGTTATCTTTTCTTTACCTATATCATGAAATTGTCAATTTGTTAATTATCTCCCACTTATTAGCCAGGGTCTATACGGGTAACTAGGCTACCCTGTCGGTAGTTTTAGTCGCTTTGTATAACGTCTAGAATGGCAATGGAAGTTAATTAAATGCCATGTATTGCGGGTTCGAAGTTGCCCTGTCGGTGATTCAGTTCAATGCATTTGATAGTGGTTATTTGGTTGACTGTCCCTGGCCCACGTAAGGGTATCTTTAGTGCTACAAAGACCCTAAGCGATATTTATGTTTGTGTTTTTGTGTTGAGGGGCTGGAGAATAGTAATTGAATTGTCTTAAATTTTTTGAATGTCTTATTGTTTACTATTTTTACAGCTAGTAGCACCCCAAACCTTCTGCCCATGACTGCCATGATGAAATTGGATGGGACAAATTATCAGAAATGGAAGAAAATCTTAATTATGAATTTGACCTTTATGAAATTGGATTTGGCTTTGGAGATAGATCCACCAGAGATACCGACTGATGAGAGTACTGCAGCAGCTAAGAAACTTTATGAGGATTGGAAGCACTCTAATAAGTGCTGTATGATGATGATGGAGAATTACATGGATGAGGCCATATATGCTAGTATTCCTATAGTGGATACTGCAAATGGACTTCTTGAGCAGATAGGAAAGAAGTTTATCAAGTTTGATATGAATGAGAAGCATCATTATTTGGACCTATTGAATAATACCAAGTATGATGGTATTAAAGGAGTAAGGGACCATATTATGCTACTTTCCTCCTATTATAATAAGCTGAAGGATCTTAAGATGGACATTGGAGAGGAGTTCTTGACCTATTCGATAATGAGGAGTCTTCCATCACAGTTTGATAATATAAGGTCGAGTTTGAATACTAAGAAAGAAGGTTGTAGCTTGGAGGAATTGACTGCTATCCTTGTCAAGGAAGAGGATGATATTAAATTAAGTAAGTCTAGGTCTGTTGCTATGGTTTCACATCAGGTAGATAAGTCCACGAAGTTTTTCCAAAAGAACAGACAAGGATTCAAGCCAGGACAAGGTTTCAAGCCTGGGCAGGGTTTTAACCCCAATAGGAAGAAGTTTTCTGGTATGAAGCCTAAAGGGCCGAGGGATGGTGGTTTTCAGATTAGAGAAAGGAAAGAGTACTTCAATGGAAGGTGTGGATACTGCAATAAAGTTGGGCACAAGAAGATAGACTATTGGACCTTAAAGGGAAAGCAAGAGAAGAAAGGTAATATTTTAATGATTGAGACCAATATTATCGATGTGCCTATGAATTCTTGGTGGTTAGATACCGGAGCAACAATTCATGTTACTAATTCATTGCAGGGAATGATAAGCCGAAGGGGCCCAACCAATCTTGAGCAGCATGTTTATATGGGAGATAGCTCAAGAGTGAAGGTGGACATTGTGGGAACAATCAAGTTGAAGCTTGCCACTGGATATGCTTTGGAGTTGCAAGAAGTTTCTTATGTACCTTCAATAAGAATAAACTTGTTATCTATTTCTGTTTTGGATAGTCAAAGTTATAGTTTTTTGTTTGGAAATAACAAAGTTGAATTATTTAAGGATGGTAAAGTTGTTGGTCTTGGAACTTTATGTGGCAATTTATATAAGCTTGATTTATTTAATAATGGTCTCAATTTCTCTGTTAATTCTGTTGTTGCTCCTATTGTTGCTTCCAAACGCCCAAGAGTTAATGACAATTTCTCAATGTTATGGCATAAACGTTTGGGACATATTTCTAGGCACAGAATGGAAAGGTTAGTGAAGGATGGGATACCTCCTAATCTTGATTTCTCTGATCTGTTGACTTGTGTTGAATGTGTGAAAGGGAAGTTAACTGCTAAGGTAAGAAAGGATAAGTTAGCTAGGTGTGGAGATGTTTTGGAGTTAATCCACACTGACATATGTGGACCTTTTACACCAACTGCTTTGGGTGGTTATAGATATTTTATTACCTTCATTGATGATTACTCTCGTTATGGACATGTTAAGCTTATTCGTGAGAAGTCAGATTCTTTAGTTGCCTTTAAAGAGTTTAAGGTAAAGATGAAGCTTCAAAAGAATAAGAAAATAAAGCTATAAGGTCTGATAGAGGTGGTGAGGTTTATGGTAGATATGATGAGACTGGAAGGAACCCACGGCCTTTTGCTATTTATTTGCGTGAGTGTGGCATTGATGCGCAATATACGATGCCTGGTACACCTCAGCAAAATGGCATAACTGAGAGAAGGAATAGAACTTTGTTGGATATGGTGCAGTCTATGTTGGCAAATTCTAGGTTGCCAGATTATTTGTGGGGAGAGGCTTTAAGGACAGCGGCTTATATTTTGAATCAAGTTCCAAGTAAGTCCGTTCCTAAGATACCTTTTGAGTTGTGGTCAGGAAGAAAGCCTAATTTGTACCATTTTCGAATATGGGGTTGCAAAGCTGAAGTAAGGATTTATAATCCCCAAATTAAGAAGTTGGATCCTAAAACCATTAGTGGATATTTTGTTGGCTATTGTATAGGATCTAGGGGTTCAAGATTCTTTTGTCCTTCTCACACCACCAAGATCGTGGAATCAGACAGGGCCATTTATTTTGAAGATGATTTTGGATTTGATGATAATAATGGAACAAGGGGCCTTAATTTAGAGAAAAAAGTGTTTTCATTCCCAGTATAATTGTTCCTGATGGAGATATTGTTGATTCAGTAGTTGATGAACCAGTAGTTGGTCAGAATGAACTTATTGTTGAAGAGCAGGATATTCCAGCTATTGCAGATGCTGATGTACCTTTGAGGAGGTCACAAAGAACTAGGAGATCAGCTATTCCTGATGACTATGAGGTTTATTTGCAGGAGCATGAGTTTGACATAAGTGATGATTCAAATCCAGTCACTTATGAGGAGGTCATAAACAGTTCAAATTCAAATTTTTGGTTGGATGCAATGGAAGATGAAATGAAATCCATGGCATCAAATGGAGTTTGGGATTTGGTTGAGTTACCAGAGGGTAACAAGCCTGTTGGGTGCAAATGGGTCTTTAAGACTAAAAAGGACTCCAATGGTCAAGTGGAGAAGTATAAGGCTAGACTTGTAGCTAAAGGGTTTAGCCAGAAGGAAGAAATTGATTATGTAGAGACTTTCTCTCCTGTATCCACAAAGGATTCTTTTAGAATCATTATGGCGATTGTGGCGCATTATGACCTGGAGTTGCATCAGATGGATGTCAAGACTGCTTTTCTGAATGGTGATTTATATGAGGATGTATATATGGTTCAACCAGTTGGTTTCGAACAAACAGGGAATGGTAATTTGGTTTGTAAGCTTAAGAAATCTATTTATAGTCTTAAGCAAGCTTCAAGACAATGGTATCTTAAGTTTGATGAGGTTGTCACCAAAAATGGCTTTAAGGAGAATGTTGTTGATAGATGCATATATATGAAGGTCAGTGGGAGCAGTTTTATATTTCTGGTGTTGTATGTTGATGACATACTTTTGGCTACTAATGACATTGACCTATTAGCTGAGACAAAGCAAATGTTGTACAACCATTTTGATATGAAAGATCTTGGTGAGGCTTCTTTTGTTTTGGGCATCAAGATTGTTCGAGATAGGACTAATTATGTGTTGCAATTGTATCAAAGAGCTTATATTGATAGAATTCTTAAGAGATTTGATATGCATAATTGTTCTCCTGAAAGTGTACCTGTTACAAAAGGTGAAAAGTTTTCTAAAGATCAGTGTCCCAAGAATGATAGAGAAAGGATGGCAATGAAGAATGTTCGCTATTCTTCAGTAGCGGGTAGTTTGATGTATGCTCAAGTTTGTACACGGCCTGATATAGCTTTTGCTGTGGGTGTGCTTGGTAGATTTATGAGCAATCCCGGTCCTATTCATTACCAAGCAGTTAAAAAGGTTTTCAGCTATCTTCAGGGTACTAAAGATCATATGTTGACATATCATCGCACCAACTCTCTTGAAGTAGTGGGCTATAGTGATGCAGACTATAAAGGTTGTGTAGATGATAAGAAATCTACCACTGGTTATATATTTATCATGGCAGGAGGTGCTGTGTTTTGGCGGAGAGCCAAGCAGTCAGTGACAGCATCCTCTACTATGGAGGCAGAATATGTGACGTGTTATGAGGCTACCTGTCATGCAGTTTGGCTACGGAATTTTATCCATGATTTAGGAGTAGTTGACTCCATTGAGAGGCCTATTATGATGTATTGTGATAATACTGCAGCGGTGTCTTTCTCCAATAATTTAAAAGGTACTCCTGGTGCGAAGTACATTGATGTGAAATATTTTGTGGTAAAGGAGAAAGTTGAAGAAGGTCTCATTACTGTTGTTCACACGCCGACTTATAGCATGGTGGCAAATCCACTGACCAAGGCTTTATCGGTAGGCATATTTGAGGAGCATGTGTTCCGTATGGGATTGTTAGGCAGTTAAGACTGCTGTGGGTCAGTGGGAGTTTGTTATGTCTTCTGTAGTAATATCCATGTTGAGTATTATTTATTTCTTTGAATATTTTAATACATTGATGTATGTGGATCATTATTTATTTATGAGATGATTTATAACACATATTATTGCTCCTTGTATTTACAGGCCTGTTGAGACTATTAGTCTATGTATATGTGTATGTTAATCCACAGGTGCCATGGTGAATCCCTACTACCTAGTTTGGGTATATTGTTGTATCCTGTCGATACGCAATATGCTTGAATGAAATAGTTTTGTGTGTTGGGGGATTGCACATGGTTAGGTAAATCTCTACTACCTAGACTGAGTTTATGGCATGCAAAGTACTCAGTTGAAATGGTATAATATTTTGGGAAATTTACTGAGAGAATCTCTACTGCCTAGTCTAGTATATTGTTGTGCCCTGTCGGTATACTATATATTTGGATGAAATGGCATTAGTAAGTGAATTTGAAGTTTATATGATGATGATTATGCAGTCCAAGTGGGAGAATGTTGAATTAAATTAATATTTGTGGACTTAGCATAATCAATTACTCACTTACAGAGCCTATTTATACCATTAATGGGACTGGCTTATTTTATTATTTTGTAGTAGGGCCCTTGGTCACACACTCTCTATAAGACTCCAGTTGGCCCATTGGACTGGAGGACCAACTCTCTTTATAAGCCCATTGACTTATCCATATTTTTCCTAGTATAATTATATTATCAAATTATTATTATTTTATGTGTGTCAAAATTAATGGATAAGTCTGACTTGCAGATACTATTTAAAAGTCTAGGGCAAGCAGACATGAAGAATACCATACAGTATTTTGGAGATTAGGGTTTTCAGAGATCTGAGAGTGGTTTGAGAGTAGTGTGTCCATAGGCACTACTTTACATTGTTTCTATTTTACAGGATTAAAGATATAATTTATCAATGGCTACATTTAGAGGTTAGTAATTTATGATTTATGGAATTTATTATGTATATTTAGATCCATAAAATATCTAACAAATTCGACCAGGCTTGACTTGATAAAATCCCTCTCTCCTTTAGTTTAGACAATATTGTAATTGCAAACAAAAATAAATAAATAAAAACACACACACAAACAGAAGTTTAAGCTAGAAACAAATTGAAAAGTGAATGAAAATCTGCTAATTGAATATCGAAATGTCTGTATACCAACCATCGTCCTCCTAATTTCCTCTTTCACTACCATACTAAAATTCTCCTCCCAAAGCGAAACGTAAAAACTTGGGGGTTTGTTTTCATCACTGTACAATGTGGGCTTTCCCATATTTGAGCACAAAAGTATAGCCCGATTAGGCCCAAATTTGATGAGAAAGATTTCTCGATTACGGAAAAAAAAAAAAAAAAAATTTGCTTGTTTTTGTAAATTTTTATTTTCCTTCAATTTCTCTAATTGTTTCTTTTTATTATTATTTTTATATTATATTACGTAGAATAAATTTTAACTTTTGTGTCTATCTATTATTTGGTATAATAGATACAGTTAATAAGCACACTAATTTTTCTAATAAATTTTCCTTCTTTTTTATAATTCCACTCATTATTTTGTTGCCTTTCATCTCTTTTCCTTTCTCTGTATAAATAGATTAGTGTCAGTTTAATCAATTATCTATCTATCTATATGTATACAAAAATGTGAAGAATCAAGAAGATTGTGTATAGAAAACATTGCAACAAAAATATAATTCAAAAATAGATCTCTTCAATTTCTGGAAGGAACGTATTTCATTAGCATAATTTTCTTTTCTGTCAGGGCCTGCTCAACCATAAAAGAGGTCTAAGGCAAGTGAAAAAAATGAGGCCTTAATTTTTAATAAATTTTATAAGATATTGCAAAACAAATAATAATAATAATTAATTTATATCACTAAACAGTAAAATAATTAATTATTTTTTTTAAAAAGAAGAAAATTTGAAATAGTTATTTAAAATTAATTTTTCTTTTTTCTTTTTTAAAAAAAAAAGGAAGAAAATTTCATACCCAGATTGATAATTTCTAGTAGACATTATAATAAGTAAAACCAAATACAACAAACAAATACTAACAGTAAACAATAACATACACGTAAAGACAATATAAAAGCTATAGAACAATAGAATCTAAATTTTTTGTGTGGGAACAAACAAAGCCTTCTAGAGCAAGAATATATGTTTGTGAGAGTTAGAGAGGCACAAAGCATACAATTAGGTGTAAGAATGGCCCCTTGTCTTCTTACTTCTTTGCTTAAATAAATAAATAAATAAATAAAAATAATAGAAAATAACTTTGAAATTTGACTTGAACAGTATAACAGAATTGGTGGATATTGTGATATTTTATGGTTATAGTCTTGCAGTGTTTGGAAAAGATGAAGAATGTGGAGGAAAAACAATGATTATTGAATATTTTGACATTAGAAAATTAATACTGAAGATTGGAAAAAAAAATATAATCTAAAAATAGGATAATAATCTTTTTAATGTAATTATATATTTACCTTTTCCAAAAGATATTAAATTAATCATGTTCCAATTATAGATTTTTTTTTTTTTAAATCCACAAATCAATTAATTTCAAATTTTGAGTGAATTATAAAATTATGTTTTTAACCTTAATTGTTGATTAATATTCTTTTTTTGTTTTGATATTTTAAAGATGTAGGTCTATATTTGGACAAAAAAGATATAATCTATTATTATAACAAATGCGCATATATATATATATATATATATACACAGATATACCTATTATATATAAAATATATACAGTATTTGAGAACCTGATATTTGAGGACCTTAGGCCACAGCCTTGGTGTGTATTTATGCATATATATATATATATAGTCCGTTTATGGTATAGACGGTCTTCATATGGATCATAGTATTGGTGACGGTTTTTTATAGTATTGATGATTATTTTCTAAAAAACCGTCATTAATATTATAAAAAATTATCACTAATACTGCAATGCTCATACAAACAGTCCTCACCATAAAAATTTTATAAATATATATATATATAAATAAAATAATATTAAAATACGGACCATCTGTGTATACGGATAGTTCATAAAATGGATTTTTTTTTTGAAAATTGTAAAAGCTATATATATATATATATATAATATATACAATATTTGACAACCGGGTATTTGGGGCTTAGGCCACGTGGCCTTACCCTGGAACTCGGCACTGCTCTCTGTTATGATACTTCTATTGAAAGTTGCTGCATTAGATTAAAAAATTTAGTTAAATACAGTTTAACCAAAAAGAAAAAGGAAAAAAAGATCATTAAGTTTAAACTAGAAACAAATTGAAATCCGATTTTCTTTTCCTTCTACATTTCCTCATGTAATCAAAACATGAGGGAACATTTTACGTTCTTTTCCTCCCAATTTTTTTTTTTTTCTTTTCTTTCTTCCCCCTTTTTTTTTTTTTTTTTAATCCAACATTTTCTAATTCCAAAGAGAGCCTAAATTTGTATTCATAAACTTTAACAAGTAATAAAATCACTGAAAATACATTTGTAAATTTTATATTCGATCAGACTGAACTTGATAAAATCACTCCCCACTTTAATTTAGACAATATTGTAATTGCAAACATAAATAAATAAATAAAAACACACACACAAACACAAACAGAAGTTTAAGCTAGAAACAAATTGAAAAGTGAATGAAAATCTGCTAATTGAATATCGAAATATCTGTGTACCACCCGTCGTCCTCCTAATTTCCTCTTCCACGACCATCTTAAAAACTCTCCTCCCCAATTGAAACATAAAAACTTGTGGGTTTGTTTTCATTACTGTACAATGTAGGCTTCCCCATTAGGGCTTTCCCATATTTGAACACTAAAGGGAAAGGCCGAGTAGGCCCAAATTTGATGAGTAAGATTTCACGATTACAAAACAAAAAAAGAAAAAAAAAAATTTGCTTGTTTTTGTGAAAAATTGATGAGCAAAATTTCTCTATTTTTTCTTTTTATTATTAGTTTTTATATATTATATCATTTGAATAAAATTTAATCACTTATGTGTTTATATATTATTTGGTACAATATATATGGTTAATAGGCACACTATTAATAGATTTTCCTTCCTTTTTATACTTATTATTTTCTTTCCTTTCATTCCTTTTCCTTTCTCTCTATAAATAAATTAGATAGATCAACTAAATCACGTTCAATCACAGAAGTCCACAAAAATTAAAAAAAAGAAAAAAAAATATATCAAGGTGCTTCCTTTATCCATTACTGATAAATAAATATTTTACTATTATATAAACCAATAGTGTTTTTATATGTATTATTTTGTAAATAAATTAAACAAACATAATATCACTGTTTTCTCTCTCTCCCTCTCTAAACCATGGAAGAATTTACTCTTCCATGGTTTGCCTCGCGGTCGTCTTGTACCCTTCCCTTCATCTGCTGTGGGCTGCCTTTGTTGAACTCAATTTTATTTTTGTCTCTCATTTTTTCTTCTGAGGACCCTCAACTTTGAGAGTGATAGTCTTGCTGGCAATAGTGATGGTCAACGAAGATATATGTTGAGTGAAAATAAAATATTGGAACTTAATTATAAATAAATAATAAATCATAAAAAAAAAACTATGGATAATTTAAAAGGCAAATGAAAATATTTAAGGATGTCAAATGGCATCCACGTTTTGGTATTAATTTTGTTTCTCTCCTTTTAAATATACATTCAGTGCCCAATGATTATAGCCATTATCTTTATTTCTTTTATTTATTATTTATGGACTCCCAGTTGCTTAAATTAGATTTAAACTCTTTTTCTAATTTTCTACCTCTCTCTTTCATTTTATTGCCTCTAAACAGAAGATTAAAAACGAAAAACAAATAAAAGAAGAGACTTATCACCCTTACCCAAAAATAACAATAAAGCCGACCATGATGAGTTGTGGATTGGCCGTTTTCCGACTATTTTAGACCAATTTATATTTTTTTATCTATTATTTTTAAATTCTCTGAACTTGAATCCGACCTCATTTTGTCAAAATTATTCATTGTTAAATAGATCTATTAACATTAATTTTAGTCAAAATTTCTAACATGTTTTCTGACCATCGGCAATATTTTTAGACCAAAGTAGGCTTAGATTTTTGTTATTCATTTCACAAATTTTTCATTGATATTAAGTTGTGAATTTTTAGTATCATTTGATAATTTTCATTTTTAGATCAATTAGT
Source organism: Ziziphus jujuba (assembly GCF_031755915.1). NCBI lineage: Eukaryota > Viridiplantae > Streptophyta > Magnoliopsida > Rosales > Rhamnaceae > Ziziphus > Ziziphus jujuba. The sequence goes on along the minus strand of NC_083389.1, from coordinate 14,871,520 downwards.
TTACATACTCTATAAAATTGAATTGTATTTGGATAAAATTAAATAAATTGAATAAAATTAAAGTTTGATTATTATAGTTAGATATTAATAGGATCCATTAGAATATTCAATTTTAAAAAATTAGCTTTGGGATAAAAACTCCAACTTTGGATACCGAATCTTAAAGGTTTGCAGTATAATTAGACAACTTAATGTCCACTTTACAAAATTTTATAACTGTATAAACTATTTTATGATATTTGGTACAAACCAATGTTTTTGGATTAATTATTGGAGCATAAGCAATATTTTATTATATTACAAGTCATCATATTACACTTAGAGGCGATCTCACGAAGGAGTAGGAGAGAGCATCAACGGTATCTGTGAGTGGTTATATTTTTAAATAGTTTTGAATATGCTAATCTAATATATATGGTTTGGATATTGTGTGTATATATATATATATATATATTTAGTTCGATTTAAATGTTTATTTTATGCATATATGAACATTAGTTTTCACATATATATATGTTATTGTTTCATGTGATTTTTGATAAGATTTTAAATGGTTTTAAATTTAAATGAGTTCATAGTGGACTTGTGAAAGTGCTTAAAAAATGATCTATGATAATATATATTTCATTGTTGGTATTTATGTTTTAGCATGAAATAGTGACTTTGAAATTTTGAAATATTTTAAATAAATGATTGCATTTGAATATTAAATTATGTTTTATGGTATAGTACTATTTGGAAAAGCAGAAAAGTATGATCTTAAAAAAATTGTTTTATGAACATTATACTCTTATTTTAGTTGGTTTACCATATATTACCAAAGTCTTTTTTCAATATTATGTTATAGCCCACATATTTGCTATAATACCTATAGTACTCTAAGAGTCATGAAGTAGGTTCATCACACAGGTTCACTATTGTCATGATATGATACCTTTTGTATACTAAAAATTATGAGGTAGATTCATATCACAGGTTTGTATTACCACGATGCCTCTAGGATGCTAAGGATCATAAAGTGAGTTCATCTTAAAGGCTACTTTTCCTTTACTATTCTATAATGTTCCAGACACCGTGCATCACTTAACAGCTCTATGTATATCGTATATTACATTGTTTATGTTTCTGAGCACATTATCTTTTTTCTGATGTTTATGATTCTACTGTATTTTTCATAATTATTTTATAAAATTATGTTTATACTATTTTATGCTCAATATTTAAATCATGATTAATCCAATTTATAGTATTTTAATGGTCTTTGATTTATACTATTTAGTTATTGATTTTATGATATTGATTTGGGGTACAAGTCGTATTTTTTGAAATAATTTTTAATTGGGAAACCTTTCGAAAGAGTGAAACGAGAGGTCTTAAGAGACAAATTTACAAAAATAAAGTATTATTTTTTATTGTACTATGTCATTTATTGAATTATTTTTATCTCATATTTTATTTGTTTTCAGATTCGTTCCATTAGGTTATGACAATTAGTGGATAGTCTATCTCACTTATCATTTGTTGTTCCATATTTCTACAATAGCAATAGTATTACCTACCATATTTATCTTTACTTTTTCATATATATTCTTATCAGTTGTATTATTTAATTTTAAAAATGCTTTTAGAATGCTCTTATTTAAATTATGCACACAGTAATGATCCTATTATATATGTGTAATAGTGGTTTGTAATATGATGGATTGCAAATGTTGACTATATTTTTAGATTTGTATGTTATTGTGGCTTTAACTTTACATATTAAGGTATTATTTTATAGTGTATGTATTGGTTATCCATGATTTAAATGACGTTCCATTGGATCTTCTCTATAGATTATCCGGTGGAATTTCCTAAGTGGAACCACTCAAAAATCCTATGAGGATTTCCAGGATGAATCCTACCTTACATATATATATATATATATATGTATGTCTATGTATATTTGATTAAGCATAATTAAACTAATTATCTAGTAGGAAAAAAAAAAAATATATATATATATATATATATATAATATTGCTTTATAACACAGTTCATTCCTAATTTTTTTCATTTTTTCTATCTTTATTTATTTCATTTATTTTTTTTAAGCCGATCATCTTTTCTTCTCTAACCCTCTTTCAATTTTATTATTATTTTATATGTTTGTGCATTTTATATCATAATTTTATTTAATGATTTATCTAATATGTTATTTTGATTTTTAGATTTATTCTCTTTTATTTTGAAAAGTATTTTAACAAAAAACACAATAAAATTAAGAGATTTTTTTTTCTCTCGATAAGGGCAATAATAACAAAGCTATATATTGGTATTGTAAAATAAGAACCATCAAAATTGTTAAATGAGATTAATTTAATTGATAAATCAATCATAACTATATGCAGAAAATTATGAGTTCGAGAATGGAATAGAAGGGATATTGTTAGGAATGTCAACGGGGCAGGGCAAGATTGGTTTTTAAAATTTCATCTCCATCCCTGCAGAGAATTTTTTGTCCCGTCCCTATGATTTTTCCCGTTTCTTTATAGGCGGGCCGGGGACGGGGATTCCCCAGTCGAGGACGGGACGGGGCGATTTTCCCGGCTTTTTTTTTTTTATCATTCATATAATTTTTTTTTTGAAAAATTTATATAATTTTTTTTTATGAATAAAATATAAATAAAGTGACCAAAATGCAAAAAAAATACAATAAAATACATCGATGTCGGTTAGGTCTGGCAACGTGTCGTGTTGAACCGTGTTCGTGTCATATTGTGTCGTGTTCGTGTTAATTTTTTTTACCTAAACACGACCTGTTAAGTTTTCATGTTGAGATATGTAAATCGGAATCCATTCATTAACTTTTCGTATAACTCGTCATCCAATCCGTTAACCCGTTAAGCATAAAGATCATATTTTGATTAGATACAAAAATGGTAAAATAAACCCCTTTTTTTTTATAAGAAAAAAAATAATAAATGAAATTGTTTGTTGATAAACTAAACATCTTCGAAAAAAATTTTAAAAAAGGCAAAGAAAAGAAAAGAGAAGCAAAGAAAAAAGCATTCACATACTAAAATTCTACATGTATTAATAATTATCAATTAAAAATATTATAAATCAAACTCATACTACACATTTATCATAACTAAAGAACATGCATTTTGTCTATTTAAAATATTCAAAAATTACAAACCAAATCAATATTAAAAATCCAACATAACTATTAGAAAACATTAAATGTAGAACAAAACATCATAGTTTAAATTTGTATAAAGCTGTATCTTTCCACCACTACCATGCAATAAGGTATGAAGCTTATAATTCCCTAAAGAAAAAGAAAAAAAAAACATTAAAGAATATAAAAAGTAATCCACAAAGAAATAACTAAATAATTATATACATAAATACGTATGCATTACATATATATATATATATATATATTTCTTCCTTGCAAACATCAATGCAAATACTATTCCAGCTTTGTTCGGACTTAGATTCCTCAATATTCAAATTGAACACATCTTCAGTTAGTTCTTCAAAGGAAAAATCTTCTACATCTTGAACTAGCAAATAGCAAAAATAAAAAGAAATTGTAATACATCCAATGGTGTATGATAATAAGACATATTAAAATATAAATATATCATTATTTTACCCCCTTTTCCAAAAAGTCAATCTTAAGTACACAACAAAGCTTGCACATTTTCAGGCATCAATGAATTGCGATATTGATCCAACACTCTACCACCAATACTAAATGCAGATTTGGATGCAACTGTTGAAATTGGCATGGCTAATACATCACGGGCCAAATGAGAAAGTATTAGATAGCGAAATTGCTCTACTTTCCACCAATTAAGAATATCTAAATCTTACTTTCTGTCTAGCCTTTCTTTATGAAAATATTTATCAAGTTCAGTTTTTTTACTTGAAGAAGCACCATCCTTGTAAAAAATATCAAAATCCTGCACAATACAATATACTATAATTAATACTTTTAATGAATGTAAAAAATAAAAATAAAAAAATTTAACTTTTATTTTTACATATAATAAATAAAATCAAATCAAAATTTACCTAAAAAATAAGATCTTCGCTGTCCATCTGCTTAGAAGTTTCATTCACTATGGTACCTATATTAAGAACATGAGATAAACTATCCATATACAACTCAAATGGAGACATTATTGTGCAATGGACATGCTGAAACTCATAAAAATTCTTACCATGAAGCTTTGTAGAAGTCCAATCAACAAAATGAATTTTGTACCGGGGATCTAAGATAATGGCAATTGCAAGAATCAAGCTATACTCTGACCAATATTTTTCAAACTTCAAATTCATACAAGTCCCCATCTTTCTAAAAAATCTATCACTTCCTTTCATGGCTAATTTGATGTTGTGCTGTATTATGAACACTTTGGGGAAAAATAGATTTGATGTAGGATATTTTGTTTCAGAAAATAAACAAGCAACTTCATAAAAATGTCCCAAAAATTTAGAAATCTTTTCTATTTTATCCCACTCTTCTAGAGATAGACAACAGTTGAAATTTGAATCAGACAATCCTAAATTGATTAATGCACGACGATAGAAAATAGCATTCTCAAGCATGATATGGGTGGAGATCCATCTAGTTGGCACATTTTGTCTCAATCCTTTCTTAGTACTTGCTATTCCTACTTGTGCAACACAATCATAAAATTTATGCTTTCGACTGAAAGAACCTTTAATATATTTGATGCATCCTCTAATTTTTGAAACTGAATCATCAATCTCCTTTAGTCCATCTTGGACTATCAAATTTAAAATATGAGCACAACAACGAACATGAAAGAATTGACCACTCATCAAAAGTACACCTCTAAAGTTCAACTGATTTTTTAAAATCTCAACAAAACAATCATTAACTGAAGCATTGTCCAATGTGATAGAAAATATTTTCTTCTCAATTCTCAAATCAGTTAATGGTGAACTAATTTTATCAATCAGTGAAACACTATTGTGAGGTGGGGGCATATAACAAAAATTTAAAATCCTTTTTTGCAATTTCCATTCTTGATCAATAAAGTGGGTTGTAAGAGTAAGATAACCATTAGTTGATACAGAGGTTCATAAATCTGATGTCAAACTTATCCTACCTTGAACTGAACTAACAAATTATGAAGCTTTTGTTTTTTAGTTTTAAACATCTTCAACATGCATGCCTTAACTGTGTTCCTACAATGCAACTTGAGGTTAGCAGAAATATATGAAAATATAGCTCTTATGCCTTCATATTCAACAAAGTTAAAAGGCAAATCATGCTTGATAATTGTCTCTAAGACCAAATTACGAAAAGTTTCATAATCAAAATTTGGAGATTTCATCAAAACATGCCGTTGAAAATTAGGTAAAAGCATTTGCTTAACATCGCCATCTTGTTTTTTAGGACAAATTGGAATATGATGCAACATATTTCCTATTCCATGAGAACTATCACATAAATATATTATTCCACATTGCTTACACTTAGCACGTTTCTTTTTATCCTCACCAACTGGTAATAGCTCAAATAAATTCCAAGCAGGTGATCTCAATTTTCGCTTTGCACCCTTACCTACATGTAAGCCCTTAGTCTCCTTTTTTGTATCAGTTTCCTCAATGCTCTGTGTATTGTCTGTGGTAGCACCTATTTTAGTTGGAGGATCGATAGGGTTTTCATTAACATTGATTGAATCCATCTGCATATATTTGAAAAATCAAATATACTATTAATTTAATATAAATTAATGTTAACACATAATGTTGATTCAAAAAATATATTATTATCACTATTATTATTATTATTTACCTTTTTTTATATGTATGAAAGTATGATAAAAAATTTGGAAATAAGTGAAAAAATAGATTCGGCCATGGTCATTGATCATTTATCTTAAATACAACTCTTATCATATGTGTTTAGATATTTAATTCATATAGGACTAATAATTTGGAAAAACAAATACTATAGACTTATATAAATATAAATTTCCATATTACGTGCGGTGTTGTTCTTTTCTATGTGGTTATCACTATATATATATATATATACATGTAAGTAAAGTGGCTGTCACTTATGTGAGAAAATAAATTTACAATAAAATATTAGTCTCAAATTCATATATAATCTATTTTCTAGTCAATTTCACTTTTCAGGAAAAAAAAAAAAGTATATAATTTGATTGGATTTTGAAATCTGGAGCTTCATCTGTGTCTACAAGACTTTCACCCAAAAAAAATAATAATAAAAAAAAATTCTACGGGAAAAAAAAAAAAAGAAAGAATGAATGAATGAATAAAAAAATAAGGCTCCGAACTATGAATAGCTAATGGGAGGTTTCAATCAGAGGCAAAATAATTAACTAAAAGAATAACCCAATTAAGAATATAACTAAAATCTTTTGGACATCACAGGAACATTTATTTGTAACTTTCCAATGATTTTCCTAGTAAATTTTAATGTAATATGATAAAATTTAACACAAAATCAAGATTGAAGAATTTAAAAATAAAAATAGAATCTTACCTTGTTATCTTTAAACAACTATTTTTTCAAATCTGTTAACTTCTAAATTCCAATGATGTTAAAACAGCTTTCCAAATCCGATGAATCTTGTTGAGTTTTTTATTATAAAATTGAGAGATGAGAGAATAATAATGTATTTACGCCAAAAACTAAAGAGGCAGCAAACATTTTATTATCTTAATTTTAGGATAAAATTATTATATCCTATAAAATTATAAAAATCCCATATAAATGGGTTTAATGGGTTTAATGCATTCCAATGGGTTACACCAATTAACATCCATTTTCTTAACATGTCTTATTGGATGGTACTAATACGGACCCCATCCAATATCGTGGATCCAAACCTGCAAATTATCGTGCGGGCTCATGTCGTGTTAATGAGTCATGTGACATTATGTCGGGTCTAATATCGGTGGCCAAAGTTGAGGGCTTAGTGTTGGAGTTTGTAAAAAAAAAAGAAAATGATGTTTTACATAAATGAAACTAAAAAAAATTAAAATAAATAAATAAATATATATATATATATATATATGCCGGACCAAGTTCGGGACGGGATGTTTATTCCCCATCCCCGACCCATCTCCGGTTCGGATTTTAAACCTTTGGCCCGAGCCCGTCCTGTAATTCCATATTTTCGGGAAAAAACCTCTCCGTTAGGAGCCATGCACCGCGGGGATTGGATCGTGTGGGGCAAATTGTTATTCCTAGATATTGTAAATGATTTTTGTTTTTAAATAAAAAAAAAAAAAAAAAAAGTTCATCACTAACAAAGATTTGTCATAGGTTAAGTAAATAAAAAGGTAAATATGACAAAGAGCAACAAAGAAAAAATCATATTGACTTGATAAAAGCTAAATGTATAATGAGAGACAAAGGGAAAGAGGTTGAGAGAACAAAGAGAGAAGACGGAAAAATATTTCGATTAAAAATTGAGTTAAAACAAAATCGAGCTCTTTCTTATTTTGGACTTCGAGTTTCTTTGCAAGACAAGAAAAGAAAATTAATATATAAATATCTTAAATTGAGCATTAAGTTGAAAAAAATCTATTAAGAATTTTATTTAAGATTATTCATTTTTCTGGATAAGGATTATAATAAGAATTTTATTTAAGATTATTCATTTTTCTGGATAAGGATTATAATGTATTCTAATTTAAAAAGGGAGATAATTGCATTCAGGTTTGGTCTTTTTTTTTTTTTTTTAATCATTACAAATTTTTTAATTTAAATGGGATGAGGATGCATCTTAATTGTACAATCTTATGATATAGATGGTAGAGATATACCAATTAAGCTAATATCATTTGACAATATATAATTTAATTTGATAATTCTATTATAAACAAAAGGGATACCTAGTCTACTAAAAGGCTTCCTAGAGAAAATAGACAAATCCTTAAATAAAAATTTAATGTGTATAACATAAATAATTTCCACCGTGTTTTTTTGAGTATTATAAATTCCTGGACCCTCTAGATTTCCACGGTGTTGTTTGGTTTCATTCTTCGTTTTCAATTTTCTTTTTTTTTTTTCTCATTTTGAAAGTGTATAATTTGATCAGTTAAAGTGTTAGTTAATGGCAATTGTGTTTTCTTATACACATAAACAAACTACAAAGTGAAATATATATATATATATATATATAGATATAAACACCAAATTAAACAAAGCCAATTTTTTTCTCTTTAAATTTATAATTATTTAAAATTATCTACTAAACTATAGCTACTAATATCGAACATTTGTTGCAAGTTAGTAGCAATAGAAAAAACAACATATCTATTAAACTAAAACTATTAATATATAACATTTGTTGTAAGTTAGTAGCAATAGAAAAAACAACATTTAATGTAAATAAATTGCAAAGGAAAAGATAACAAAAATGTAAGCAATGACGTTGCCAAAAGACACCGATATGATTTCTTCCCTCTTTTTATTTTTAACTTTAAATGGTCTATTCCTTAAATATTATTTCTTGTTTTCGTGTTTGACTTTTTTTTATTTATTTATTGTGAGATACGTGTTGACAATTGTTAAATAAAAAAATTAAAAAATTAAAAAAATTAAAAAAATTAAAAATTTAAAAAAATTAAAACATTAAAAAATTAAAAAATTAAAAAAATTAAAAAATTAAAAAAATTAAAAAAATTAAAAAATTAAAAAATTAAAAAATTAAAAAATAAAAAAATAAAAAACCTGGAATTGACAGTTAAACAGAGCATAGCAGTGATCCATGAGGCCGTAGAGGCGTAGACCTTCTCCTCGCCCTAGGTAGCCTACTAGGCCTATGGCCAAAACGGGCCCTAAATCTGGTTTGATTATGACGATCCAGCGAAAATGATTTGTACACCGACACCAAGTACACTAAGTCAAAATTCTAGCATTAACCCTATTTACCAAAAATAAAAATAAAAATAAAAAAAGGGAAAATTAACTAAAAAAATTAAATTAAATTTAAAAAAAAACAAAGTCAAAGATTGTAGCTGAACAGAAGGACTTCTCAAAAACAACATCAAACAAATAAGAGGGTATTGTACTTTTTCTCCATGTATTATTAAATTCTTTATATTGTCTTTTCAACTATTAATTTTTTATTAGTTAAATTTAATTACATATTTTAATAAATAAATTGATGAAATTAAATCTACCTAACTTATATAACTTTGTTTAGGAACTGTTTTGTTCTGCTTTATTGAACTTTAATAGCATGGAAGATTTATCTTGTCAAATTTATAAGGAAAAATTGAATGATCATGAGTAAACTAAAAGATAAATAACACATTATGGGGACAACATAAAAAAAATTTGTAGCTTGAAGAAAAAAAAATGCAACAGACGGCATAATAATTGAGGGGGGAAAAATATGTACCCCAAAAGAAATTATAGGTGTTCTGAGACTTTACAACGTGGTAATTAAAAACACCATCTCCTAATTTGGAAGAAAAAATATAAAAAAGTAGCACAGTTTAAGGGGGTAAAATTATAAGTTACCCAGAAAGAAGTTATAGGTGTTGTAGTATTTAAAACGTGGTTAAAAATTAAAACGTCTACTTTTCCATGTGAAAAGTGCTACATGGGCATGCATGTAGTTGCTGAAATTTGAATATTTAAATATTTAAATATTTATTTATTTTTTGGTTATGAATTTTCAAAAGACATTTGCTTTTGAGCAATATTAGATGTATTAAATTTTTTTATTAAAATTTTGATAATTAAATATATAATAATTTTTTAATAAAATTAAATTAATATTATTTTATATTTATAAAAATATATATTATTTAAAAATGATCAAATTATAAATATTAAAATTTTAATAAAAATATTTCATCAATCTAGATTTATTTGCCATTTGTCATTCGGCTTAATTGGTTTTATTTAACGTTGAATTCAAAAAATAAAATCAAGTTCATAATATTCTGAAGAGATAATGTCCAAAATAGAAAATTTCAAATTTCAAAAAAGAAAAAAAAAAAAAAAAATTTTCAAAACACGTGTCTATAAGAAAACTGTAGACGTGGCAAGAACTGTTTGTGAAAAGCTAGTAACCAGGTCAACGTCCGTCCAACAAAAGTGAACAATCCGAGGCACCTTTTAACTCCGATTTCTATGCAAAACAAGGGACGGAAAATATTTTGTATTGATCGTGATTAGACAAATAAAGGATGCTAAAAATATATAAGTAAATTAAAAATACGGCAAAATTTTAGTATAAAAAAAAATTACAGAAAGACTAAATTTATAAAGTACGTACATGTATGATACATTATGCAATAAAATAATAATAATAATAAAACTAAAAATATTATATCAATCTTTGCAAGAACAGTTCAATAGTAAGAATTACCCCTTGTTTGTTTTCGACGATGTGAGTTCAAATATTCAATTTTCAATATAAATAAAAAATAAAAATTTAATCCAATGAGGATAAGAAAATTAAAATCCAAGTCTAACAAGAATTTTATTATATAAAGGTAGAATTTGACTAAAACTTTATATTATAATTCTAGAAAGTGATTGGACAAGTAAGGTTGATCCAATGTTATATCTCTTACACATACTTTTACATTTTTGAGTCACTCTTTCTCTCCCCCTATTAATTAGAATTATATTTTGATGCTGACCAAATTCAAAAAAAAAATTAAAATTAAAACTGATCTTGAGTCTGAATCCTAATAAAAGTGTCACGTATACCGTAAAGTATATACAGTTCTATGCAACTACATCGTTACTTTCTACATAAATGAAGAAAATGATGAAAGCTTTTGCCCTATAAATTGTGCCTTGAAAAATTGACTCAAACATAGTATTTGATAAAATCCATCTTTATATATCTATATATATATATATATATATCTATATTTTTAAGGAGAGATTATAAGTAAAATATGCAAGGTCTATAAATTCAAACCTTAATAACAAATATTTACCGCTAATTAACGATGTAACATCAAAGTGACATGACTCCAACCACGAAAAGAAATTCAGTATTTTTCTTTTCATCAATTGATTAGGTTTTTATTATTAGACATGGAAAATGTAAATATATAAGTTGATTGTAAAAATTAAAAATAATAATAATAATAACAACCAAAAAAAAAAAAAAACAGAGAATTAGGTGTTAGGGTAAAAAAAAAAAAAAAAAAAAAAACAGATGAAGAAAAAAGATGAATTTGGTAGAAGAACCAAAAGAATGGTCCTGGTTGATGATGTTCACAGCACAGCAACGACGGCGATCGGTGAGGGATACTCAGAAAGCTAAGTATAATGTAAAGTCGCTGTCTTTGGACGCGGTTTTTCAGTTCTGGCTTTTGATATAAACCATGGTTTTTGCATGTTGATTAGCTTCTCGTGGTCCCATTCAGGGGACAAGGAACCCCACTAGATATTATTGCTTCCCAATTTAATATTTCTCCAGATTTTTTTTTTATTAGTATTTTTTGATATTTAATTTCTCTTTTATTAAAATTTTATTTTCGTCACAAAAAAATAAATAAAAACTATAAATGAATTTATAATTATTAGAATTAATTCAGGTCAAGATCATAAAAGATTGATATCTGTGACTGAAAAAGTCTAATAAATATCACAATTCGCAATTGGTCATGTAGATAAATCCACATCGCTCTCTCTCTTTTTAACTGTTTAAACCAATAAATTGAAAATAACCAATATTGTAAAGAAATAATGATAATAAATTGTAAATAATCATCGAAGAACTATAAAGGCAAGCTGGAGATTCTATATTTAATGTGTTTGGTATCGTACACAAACACTTTGAAAGAAGTACTTGATTTTTAATCCAAAATGTTTCAAAATTAATATATATATATATATATATATATTTTTTTTTTGCTTCCCACATATATTAGTAAGGTATACCGATTTGAACATGAGGTAATTTTGTTTTTCTTTTTATATATATGAATTTTACGGTTCAAAATAGATAACAGTTCAGTGAGATTAGCTAGCGAACTGTTTATCTACTATGTTCTCCAGAGAAAAAAGATCAGATAGAAAAACTGTGCGAAATAGTCTGACATAGCACAACAAGTTTTGCAGCTGTATATCAATAAAAAAAAGCTGTAGACAGATAATGAAATACAACTGGTAATATTATTATTGACATGCAAAGAGAAGAGATTACGTAGTTACATGGAGCTTGCTGGACGAAAACAAAAGGGTGAGACAGTTAAAAAAAAAAAAAAAAAAAAAAAAAAAACATGACCTAGTATTCCATCTATGGAAATTTGATACTATCTAAAACCTATTTTTCCAAGTATTTGAAGAAAAAAAAAAAAAAAGGTAAAAAAAACGCAATATAACCCTAACGAAGATCAGAGAGTTTTTTTTTTTTTTTTTTTTTTTTGAAATTATTTATGTACATTATGAGGCTGCTATTTTCTTAAAGTGTCCAAGCCTGTTGTCAGATAAGCTTAAATTGTAAACAGTGTTTTTGTACTCGAACCATGTAAACTCTTTATACAAACTTTCTTGATCATCTTTCATAAGACAAGCCAATGGAGCTATTTTCTCACTCAAAGGTGGTCCTCCAAAGAAAATCATTGACACTCTAGATTTGAAGCCATTTGCCAAAACCCTATGCTTAACACTTTGAAACCTCCCATTAGTCATTACCTGCCAAAAATATCCAACACCAATTTTAGAAATTTCCCTTTTTATTTTCTTCTTTTCGGAAGAAAGTGATAAAAGAGGGAAAAAAAAAAAATAGAGAAACTTTATTTACAAAAGTTAAAAAGTGGAAATGTTGTGAAAAACAGTAAACCTTTAGACACCTAAGGGGGGGAAGGAAAAAAAATATATATATATATTGAAATCTTATCCATGGGAACAGGGGATTTGACAAAGAAAAATTGGAATCATTAGAAAACTTATACCACAAATCAGATTTTTCTTTTTTTCGGTTAATTTAGAAAACAATTTGGGTGTGTACCTGTAAAGAGTCACCAACATTGATAAAAAATGAATCCTGATCAGGTGGAACAGAAATCCAACTCCCATCCCTCACAGAAATTTGGAGACCAGAAGTGTTATTGGATCTTAGAACCGAAATGATTTGTGGGTCAGTGTGCTCTCCAAATCCAATCAAATTTTTATCACTCAAAGCTTGAAGCTCTGGACATGGTGGATAGTGATTCAGCCTGAAAACAGAGTCACTCTGTTCATCCATCAAAAGCTTACTGAACACATTCCTCTCTTGAATCTTCAAGCCTTCTGCCATCAATTCCAGAATCTCACATCCCATTTTCCTCACTGATAATATATAATCATCCAAAGCAAAACTACCAACAACAAAACGCCATTCAGAAAACAATAAAAACAGAAAAAAAAAAAGTGTCTTTTTTTTATTTTTTTATTTTGGTAAACAATTTCTTGTGTGTTTGATTGGATTAAGAAAAATAAAAAACAAACAAACATACCGAAGTTTCTCTTTGTTTCCACCAAGAAGTGATTGAAGCAATTCAGAATTGAATTCCTGATTGGTTGTTAGCATAAGATATTCCACCCAACCAATATCACCTTTCCTTCCAATCTGTTTGTTTCCATATCCAAAAGGGTTTGGAGGACCTGCTTTTTCTTTTTCAGGAAGTGGCAATGAGAAGAATTTTACAGCTTCAGTTTCCAATTTGGTAATAAAATCCATTGGGACACCATGGTTGATTACCTTGAAAAACCCAAATTCTTCACAGGCTTTAACAATTTGGTGTTTGGAATCAGGATTTGAAAGGTCAATCAGAGGGATTCCAGGGAAAAATTTTGTGGATTTGCAGGTTCTAACGAAAGGAAACTGTTCTATAGCTGGTTTGGAATACAAAACCACCATGTTTAGAAATTTTGAGAAGATGGGTTTTGGAAAGAAGTTTATGGATATATGAGAAAAAAATGTATTTGGTTAAAGAAAAGAGAGGAAGTTTGAGCAAAATGGTATTGGGTGCTTGGCTATTTATACGAAGCAGACAGAGAGAAAGAGAAAGAGAGAGAGAGAGAGAGAGAGACAGAGGGACAGAGACAGAGAGACAGAGAGAGAGAGAGAGAGAGCGAGTCGGTAGTTTGACTATTCATTCAATTTAAAAGGGACGAAGAAAATAGAAAGTAGTTTTACTGTTATTTTACTAATGAATGCTGTAATAAGATATTTAGAGGTGTTTTCAATTAAAAATTTGAAGGTTTTTAAAAATGTTTAAAAATTTTGAGATATTTAATTTAGATTTTAAAAGAACTTATACAAATTTAATGATATTCAATTCAGATTTTAATGAATTTTATAAAAATATATTAAAATTCAGATATATTCAATTGAAACTTTATAAAATTCTTTTGAAATCTAATAATATTCAAAAAGTTATTAATTTTAAAAAAATTTAAAAATGATGGATTTTAATAAATTTAAAAGTATTTTAATAGTGAAATTGTGAAAAAAAAATTGTCAATATGAAATTCACCTTTAATTCCAAAAATTTCATTGGATTTTTATAAACTCTTTATGAAATCTATGCAATTTCATTACAATCCATTAAATTACTTGAAATCTATAACTCATTTTAATCCATTAAACTTTAAATTAAATACATCTCTCTTATCATTGAATACATAACGGTATATATATATATATATATGTAAGGTTCATATATTTTAATTTATTGTGACATATTGTGTATTGATTATATATTACTAAATTTATGTAGCATATAATAACATGATGTAACAAACAATTATAATTGGTAAAGTAAACAAAAAATTGATTATATATATTAAAATATTTATTAAATAATACGTATTAAAATATTATTAAATGATATATTTATATAATTTAAATATAAAAAATTAAAATTTTAAGTTAATAAATAAATTAAAAATTATTATATCATCTATTATATCATTTGATAAATATTTTATAACTCTGATATTAATATAAATTTAAATATCTAAAAAAAAGAAAATTTTTACATATTTAAATAGTTATATGAGATTAGAAAAGTTTGTTTGAGGAGTCAGAATTTCAAACCTAAACAAAGGTGTAAAAAATTTAATTTCTTTCAAACCTTCAAATTTATATTATTCAAAAATGAGACTCACTCAAAACTTTCATAGTTTTTTAACATTATAATCATGCTAGAAAATGTGCAAGTCTAGTCATCTGTCATCACCTCCCTCACGAAGTAACAACTATTATCTTCTATTTACCCCCCCCCCCCCCCAAAAAAAAAAAAAAAAAAAAATTATTTTCTTCCACTGCTTCTTTGCGAATAGTCAAATCCATAAGATTCCCTCGATAGTTATCCTTTCTTTTTCATTTTCGTTATTATTATTACTATTATTTTAGTTTCTTTTTTCACTCTGGAAGCAGCTGGCCAATTAGATGTAGAGGAAAAAAATTAAAAAAGACAACTTTTGTAATCATTATGAATGGGAGATTAATGTAGGTTAAATTGTTATAGTGTATGATCAATGAAACAGGGATTTTAGTTGGAAAAATTCATAGAAAGGTTGGAAAAAAAAAAAAAAGAAAAAAAAAACAGACTGTTTATCTTATTGAGCTTTAAGAGAACTTTTAAATAAATCATAATATTGTGTGTTGAAAAAATTGCCATAATACAATGAAAAGTACCAATTTTAAGTTGTTATTAAGTATTCTATTAAAAATTAGTGTTCTGTTATATCTAATCCTCTCCAACCACTCCCCCCCCACCACCACCAACAAGAAAAAAAGAAAAAAAAAAAAAAAAGAGAAAGGAAGTGAAAAAAAGTAAAAAAGAAAAACATGTACATTATATGGTGCTGATATATTTCTAATTAATCACTTTCATAAATAGTCTTTCATTTATAATTTGTTAGAAAGATAGTCTTTAGATTGGATGAAAGAAAACTTTGAGATTATCACCACCTTAATGGAGAAAAGATGTTGTAGTAGATTACTAAAAAGGAAAGATTGGAAAAAGGTGAGGAATTAAGCATGATTAAAACAGGTTTATATATATAAAGACAATACACTTAATTTACCCATTTTACCAAATATTCCATTTATACATAAGAAAAAAATGATTAATTAACAGACAACTAATTAGCCAACCAACGAACGTATAGGAGTCAGGATACTTTTAAAAAACTTTGACTGGATTTTCTACTTTGAAGGATATGATATCGTTTCTAGATAAAAATAATTATTTTAAAAAAAATAAAAAAAGATAAATAAAATGTTAAGCTGATTTGATTGAAAAAGATATCCATCTCGAAGAAGTATGACTATGACAAATTCTAACTACACAAAGATTCCTGGTTTCTCTCTTTCCCTCTCTCCCTCTTTAGGCCTTTTTATTAAAAAAAAATAATAATAATATTTGCTTCAAATGTTGGCATTTATATCCTTGTCCAAAGCTTTGTCATCAAAATTGTTCTTCTTTTTCACCTTCTTTGATCCCTCAAAGCTCCTTTTCTATTTCTTTCTTTCTTTCTTTCTTTTTTCCCCATATACAAAGAACTCATCCTCCACATATTCAAATACATATCTAATAAAATTTATTACAACTTGCGAATATTAATTTCATGTAAAATTTAATTATCCTCGATAAGCTCATGAGATCACATGGTGGTTATGTATGCGTCAAACTGACGTGAAATTCACGTAGGTTGTTGTGTGATATATACTATGTATAAATGTAAGAGAGGTTTGACGAGAGTATATATATATATATATATATTCTATTTGATACAAATATGTGTATATATGTAGGGTGTGAACTTGGTAATTTTTCTTTAGCACTTATGATGGCAGCAAATAACAAGCTAGTGGCTAGGTAAAGAAAGATTTTGATCAAGTTCAAAAAATTCGGCAAAAAAATGATCACAGTGATAATTTTTAGATTTTTAATTCAATTTATCAAAAAAAAAAACTTTATCTCATTTGGCTCATGATAAAATCTTTAGAAAATCAGATTGTATATCAGAACTTTTCATCTATCAATTTAATGTCATTAATGGTGTTAAGATTTGTTTCCTCTTTAAAGGGTAAGACTTCCATCTCCAATATATATATATATAAATAAAAGATTCCTATTAAGTTCACCTTTTTTCACCCACAAAAACTTAGGATGGGACCAATTTGCACAAAATATGAAAGGGAATTGGCCTTGACCCCAATACATTAATGAATAACATTTTCTAGGGGGGGGGGGGGGAATAGTACATAAAATTTAAGGTCAACCAACTATAAAATCTTCAAGGTGGGGACACATATGTCATCATCATCATTATCATTATCATATCATGATGTTGATGATGATGATGATGATGAAGAAAGAAACCCAAGCTAAGAAGAAGGTAGGATACTTTTAGCTAAGACCCAAGGGGAAGGAAGGGAAGGTATAGAGGCACACGTGTTTAAAGAGCAGCCTCCACTTGAATAGTGGAAATTATCAAATTTAGGGGGGTAATGGGCCCACATTGAGACCTTGAAGGGATGACGTGGCTTCATATGGTTCGTAATTAATAGCAGCTCTCAGTGTCGGTCATACATTGTTAAAGTCATGGGTCGACGCCAGCTTGGCCAATCACACCACGCCTTCTCCACGGCTTCCTCTATCACTATTATCCCAATCTTTTTTTCTTTTTCTTTTTTTAAATAAAAAGATTAATTAATTTCCCTACCGATTCCTTTTCTCTCGCTCTATTGTCTTGTCACTCGTGATTGATTGTGGGTCTCACTTCTTCTGTGCACTAACAAAAATATATAATTTAGAAATACATATTTTATTATATATATAAATATTTATATTTCTTTTATAAAATCAGAGATTTTATTAACCAAAAACCGCAGGCCAATAAAAAAAAAAAAAAAAAAGCTTGACTTGTCATGCTGATTTCTATTTCTTATCGTTACAATTATTTTAAAAGTACAGATTATAATGTGTATAGTTTATACATTTCTTTTGCAATGTATGATTCTAGCTTGGTAGGTAGATATTACGTTTTAAAATTTTAAAAATATCATAACGGTTTAATTAGTAATATATATGTATATATATATATATATAAATCTCTCTAATTGCTCTACTTCACTTATAAAATGTAATTAATTTTTAAAGGGACAAGTAGTTACTTAATATATATAAAATTATATATATCTCAATCTTAAGAAAATTATAACTAATAATTATGAACCCAACAACCAATTTAATATTCCAGAAATTTCAAACATCTTTTTTTTCCCCTTCAGATTGATTGATCACTAGCTAGAGTTCCAATAGTTTGCAAAATATAAAACAGTAATATATACATATGGTGTTTTTGAGAGTTTGAATGGGGTTCAATTTTATTGCAAGTTGAAGTACTTGTATTATTGCACGACCAATTGAGCAAAACAAAGATGATAACGTGGCCGTGGACCGTAACAAAAATAATACATGTTTGGTGTGTGACGAATTGATTAGAACATCATAAATTAAACATTTGAGATGATCCGTTTTAAAATTGTTTTTTCTTAAGCACATTTAATTTCGAAATTATTTCAAATGAAAGTTTTTTTAGGTTCAATTTTTTGTTTAAAACTTCTTAGAAAGTCATCTAATCTAGAATTATTTTTGTTTCAAAATACTTAATTTTGAAATTCTTTCAAATCCTGAAAATAATTATTTTAAAAAGACTTAGCGTTATGAGAATGACTATTATTATATTTGAATCATCCCTTATCTATAACCGCAAGATATGGGATTGGACATCAAACCTGCCAATGCTCTACAACCCCCCACACTGGTCATCAATAAACCGTGGAAATTATTTTCAACTGAATTAGTGAGAAAAAGATAGTGCATGAACCGCCCTTGTGAGACCTTTCGTGTATATGTCAATTTTAAATGCAATAATATATATATATATAATTAAAAAAATATATATATATATATATACATAAAACCATGCACAGCCCCACGATTTTGGTTAATCGTTTTGGAATCTAAATTGGTCTACATAACATTATTAATGGCCAACCTTGGTCTAAAAAAATAGGGTGTAGCGTCTAAGCTATCTCTATCTCCATCTATATCTCAATTTCAATTTCAATTAATCTCTCTTCTTACCTACTCAAAGACTCTATAACCGGATAATTAATAAAATTAGGGACACTTGTGAAAAAAACTAAATAATTCTTTCCCTTCTCCACCATGGCGTCCCTTCATTCCTTTTTCTTCTTACCTAGCCAAGTTAAAAGGTCAAATTTTACTTATTTGGTTTCAGATTTCTTTTTAGTGTCATAACATATAGAATTGTATATTATGTAAATGGTTCAATGAATGGGGAAAATGCAGTAATATTTTAAGAAAGTAAGAGTCCCCACAAGAAAAGATGATGAGAACTTGTTATATATAATATAGTTTTTTATTATTATTTATTATTATTATTTTTATCTCTAGGTAATGGGTTTTCAAAAACCTGTGCCATATTATTGTACAAAACATCGTGGTACGTAACAAATAAGAAGAGCTTTTCTGGTACAGGTTTCAATAATTTGGGCACAATAACAGCTCATCAATAAGTGGAATGGCGGGCTTAAATTGTGATGTGACATATATTCAAGGGGATCGAAATGAAAAATAATTTTACCTTTGACCAAACGCATATATTGTTATTAATTCATTAGAAGTATCAATTAATTAGGAAGCCAAGAAATCGGCCTCATAACCCTTTCATCTTTTGAACCCACTCATTTCCAAGCCAGAAAAGAAAATGACTCGAGGAATTTGAATGCCCCTCACATCTCTCACACAAAGTTTTCCAATTATTTGCTTACATTTCTCTTTCTAGAATCCATCACATCCTTTATTCCAAATAAGCTCCTTCATTATAGATGCTGCCCTAAAAACTTCACAATTATCACCAAATTTTCCTTAAATTACCATAAAATATGCGGTGAGACCATTTTTCTAATATATAGTTTTTTTTTTTAATGGTAATTCAAAAAAAAAACAAAAAAATAATTCAATGTAGTATCAAATTAAGGGATATCTATAAAGTTTTGTGTTTAAATCTTCAAAATCCTTTTTAACATCCAATTTGGTTAAATTGAGTCTTCAATGTGAAGTGAAGTACATTAAAAAGTGTATATATAATTAATTAGGCTTGCATTAGATTGATTGTTTTACGATTAACATTTTCTTTATAAGCTTTCACATTTTTCGAAGGCTGTTAAGATTAAAAAAATATATATTAATGGCCTCTAATAGTTTATATGAGTTCTTATAAAATTTACTTTGTTATATATAGACCATTAACGAAGTTTTAAATTTCAACACTTAAAATGATCAAATGTTTTTGATAAAAAAAATATTTTGATGATAGAGCACAAGTTCATGACTATATATAACTATTCTCTTAAATTATGATGGAAAAGACAGTGATATTTCAATAAAGCACTATATATAAATAATTGATCTTTTTTTGTATCAATATCACTAATACAATACATATACAAATAATTGATTTTTTTTTTTTGGATCAGTATCACTAATGCATTGGAAAATAATTCTTATAAAGTTAAAACTATATGTGTGTATAGTTGATCTACTTTGTAATAGTTTTAATATTTTAGTATAGTGTAATTTTTATTTAATTTATCTAAAAAAGGAACTCTACAAGCATAAGGAACTCTACAAGCATAAGGAACTCTACAAGCATACATTGATTGGTGACATAAAATATACTTTACCTCTTGTTAGACTAGATATGTGAAAAAATGTCACATCGATTAAATTTAGAATTTTTAAAATGTATATAAAAGACTTGAGTTACTCTTTCTATTGGGTTAACATTTTAGGATGAAACCCTAAATATTAATAAGTGGTATGGAAGTTGCCTCCCAGATAAAACCATGTGTACGCCATCAAATACTGGTGGACTACGAGAAATAAATATAAAGCAAGGATTTGATTTAATTTAATTGTTTAGGTCCTCCAATAAAGATTTTAATTATATAAGAGGTATGAAACTCTCTAGATGATTCAAGGTGGTGGAGTTAAAGTATAGAGATCCTCAAAAATATATATAAAAATCTTAATTTACTTTCTCTGATAATAGAAGGGGCATGAAACTCTTTAGGTGATTCAATAATAGTATAGAGATCCTGAAGGATATAACAAAAGCTTAAGCTGTTTTCTCTTATAAAGATAGTTACTTCCTCTAATCAGGAGTACAGAGTTTGAATGGGGACGAGCAATAAAGCCAGGATTTAATTAAATTATTTAGATGGTAGAAACAAAAAGGAGGAAGAACAACAAAAAGTTGAATAAAGCCATCAAGTCAAAAGCAACTAAAGGGAAAAATCATGAATGGGGTGCCACTGGTTGGTTAACTGTCCTAATAGGAAGTTAATTAGACCAATATTGTCTTTGGCAACATAAGTATGCCAAGAGAAACATCGCACCAAACACCTCATCAATCTAAAAAGTTAAAAATTAAAATTAAAAAAAATTAAAAAATAAAAATAAAAATAGATTCTTTGATCAAGAGTAACATTACAGTTAACATATTTACTAAACCTTATATGTATAAATATCAACTGATGTGATAATATGTTAATAATTTATCATGAAGCCCTTTCTTTTATACCTAGATCTCCACAGTTTTTTAACCATTTGATGTCATGGCATGTTATACGGAGATTTGAATTTTTTTAATCTATTTTCTCTATTTTCGTTTCTCTCTACTTTTCAAATGATGTCACCTCAGTTAAATATGATTAGCAAATAAATAAACTACGTAATAAAAGATAATTACTTTTTAAAAATAAGATAAGATTCTAAATTGGTCTACAATAATAATGGATATAGAAAATAATAAAGATATAAAATCTTCATTCATCATATGGTAACAGAAGATTAGATTTACCACATTGATAATATTGTAGGTAATTAATTGCTTTAGAACTCCAAAAATAAATAAATACATAACCTACCCTTTTTTTTTTTATTTTTTGGTGGTTTTTCATCCACGGTCAGGATAACCTGGGCTGGGATACTTAAAAAAAATTACCATTGCCACCTTGACTACGATCTCAGCCTCCTAAACAAAATTTATGTATGCACGGTTATTATGATTTTCTTCTTCTTTAATTTTCTTCAATTTTTTTTTTCTAAAATAAGATTTTCTTTTTCTTTGTGGTTATTATGATGATAATATTATTAGTTGGTCACATACATTGTGTATTTAGGCATATCATAATATTCTCCCACTCTTTCTCGAAAAACAAAATATTCTCCCACACTTGTGATCAAACTAAAACCATAATTTATAAAAATTGGGCAAAATGAAAATCATATCCAACACGAAGAAGGTCATGTGCACTTCACTAGGCATTTCATCAATATTAATATTCATCTCCTAGAGCACATAGTGGACCAAATACTTGATCTATAATAGACCCATAAAAAGGATATATTTATATGCATGCTCAGTGAATTAGGGACATAGATATAATCGAGTCAAACACAAAATGATAACTTTAAGGTATAGTTTCATCCCTTAAGCCATGTGAAGACCGACCAATAGTAATTGGTCCTTTTTATTTATTACTGTATTTCTATTATCCCCGGCCCTTTTTTACCTGTTACTTTTAGACAATTAGCTTTTTACTCAAATTGACTTATATGTATTACATGTAATAATTTATTTACCAAAAAATATGATAAATAATATAATCACTTTATTGGTTGAAAATTTAAATATAAATAATTAAACTTTTTAAATGAGAAATTCAATTCAATTTAAATTAAAATCTATTAAATTAACTAATAAATTAATGTCACATCATTTAAAATGAATTATATGTCACAAACATTTATTGTCAATCAATGTCTATGATATTATTGATATATAATGGTATATAAAACTTTCCTCTCCCTTGTTTATGGATGAAATCTGATGTTAGAAAAATCTAGTGATATCCCATCCTACCACACAGTGAAAGCTAAACATTTCATTGCGATGGAATTGGAATATATAAACCTGAGTTCACTCTTTTGTCTTTTCCTGTTTTCTTTTTCGCTATTTCAATTTTCAGCATGAATACACTAAAATATTAACTGGGAAATCTTTGATGAAATAAATATGAAAATTGTACTAAGTTTGGGATAAATATCACGATTGTACTAAGTACTAACCAGGCAAAAGATATTCTGAGACAGGGGTGGCAAATATATTCTCCTTAGATATCCAAGTACAAATTAAACAGTAAATTATAAAAAATTAAAATAAAATAAACACGTTAATTATGCAATATTTAAATAAACTTGTCCAGAAACAGTAGTGAAAATACTTGATAGCTATAAATGTTAATTTTCAAATATCAAATAAGATTAAAACACAATTAATTAGCAATTGGCATATCTTGCTAATGAAACAACTAATGATAACCTTCACGGTGATGACAGATGAACAATAGGATTCGGAGACTGTAACTATTTTCCTAATGGGAAATCTCTTGCTTTTTTTGTTCCTTATAACATGGTTTTGATGACTAATTTTAGGAATAAAAATAGAGTCGACAATGAATGCCTTTAATTGGGTAAATTCTAGAAAAGATAAATATTAGAAAGTTATGGGTAATTTTGCTTATTATTATACACCATTATATCTATCTATTTATTAAATATTTATCAAAGATATCTTTTTAAAATATTTTAATATATAGAATCATTCCATATATATATATATATATATATATATAATTTTTCTATGTTACGAATATTTGCATGAATTTTTTTATACGAATAAAAAAAAAATCATCTTTTCTATATGACTGTGAAACATTGATGATAATTTTTGTTATTCTATGTGTCTGCAAAACATTAATAATGATTTTTTTATCTGTTCTGATTTTCATATAAAAAAAACCATGTGGAAATATATATATATATATATATATAATCAAGCTCGTATAAAATGAAAGCAAAACAAAAAAAAGCTCACATCAGATGATTTTAATATATTTTTCATTATTAATTGGATTATATAATAAAGGTTAAAATTTTATTTAAACAAAAGTAAATTTTCATATGACAATAAATAATTTTTTTTTTAATTTTAACCTTTAAAATAATTCAAAAATTAAAAAAAAAAATGTAATAGTATAATCATCAAATCAACCTAACAACAATTTGCTTTTATATGTTTATACGTGTGTGCGTATCTGTGACAATTCCCTTCTTTCAAGCTGGACCAACTTCTAAGTGCTTGTAGGCACCATTTTGTTTAAGGGCGCCAATTAGTGCTTTTGAACTGTTTGGGAACCTTAAAAAGTTAGATCTAGATGGTGCTGAGGTATGCATGATGGCCAATAAATAAGTTGCTACTACCAAATGGAGAGCCTTTTTTTTTTTTTTTTTGGGGGGGGGGGGGGGGGGGGGGGGTTAAATAAATGAAGAGAATAATACGATCCAACTCCAACATGTGAAAACACATAAAAATAGCAGGTGTATATTACTTTAAGCAAAAGATTGTGTTCCAAATTTGTACATAATATTTAATTATTATATCATTTTAATATATAAATTTGACACAAAAAGCAAGAGATGGTGGTCAAAAAGAAGGATTTGATTGCAGGACTTTTTAGACAATGTTTGGAAGCCTAATTGTCCTTCATACGTATCTATCTATTTCCTGTTGAGATAAACCCCTGCACATTTAAAATCTTATCCAACACATGTTCCTGGAACATCACCTGGAACTCTCTAAATATTAAAATTCTCTGTACCACCATATTGCTTACCATGTCAATTGCCATGAACCTTCTTCTTGTCTTGTCCCACTGTACCATATATATAATAATAATAATATGCCCATAAAAAGGATATATTTATATGCATGGTTAATTTTATATTATATTCTTATACATTATAGTTCACCTTGTCAGTCAATGTTCCTCTCTGAATTAAAGTTAAAGACCTTTTTCTTTTCTCTATCTTTTTTAAAAAAAAAAGAAAAAGAAAATTGTGTGGAAATTAATCTTATGTTATATTCTTTACAAGATTTGAAGTCTGGGTATACCTGCCCCAAAGATTCTCTGCTTTAGTCATTTTCTACATTACACTGAGTCAAACTGAAAACTGAAGCTTTCCATTAATTATTAAGCTTTGAGTTTAATTTGTGCTATTTTCTGTTGGGGTTTATCACACCTACTTTTGATTCCAAGTCTTTCCCTCAAAGGCTTTACCACCGTCCATGCCCCCAAATTCATGACCACCCAACAAAGTTGCCCGACCTAGCTAATTTAATAATGTGTAAAATGTGGGGTAATTAATGTTCTTACTTTATATATTAATAAATAGCTATTAATAATGTCTATATGTCATGTTATGCTTTCCCATCAATAATACGTTGCTATTCAGCAAGTGCTTTACATAATTATAATATCGCAATTTAAAATATATATATATATATTTATTATTTTTTATTTATTGTGTGCATGTGTGTGTGTAGAGTATTCTTTTTGAATGGGTTCAACATCAAAGTGATTCACAATAAAAAATAAAAAATAAAAAGAATAGCCAATGAGAAGCAGAGTCTGAGATTGAATCCTAATACATATTAACTATTAAATATGGACACATTCTTATCCTATACGTAATTTGATCTCATTTCATTTTAAAAAGATAAATATGTAGATGAAAAGAGGAATCAATTTTTTAAATAAGGTGGAGTTCTATCATTCGAAAGTTAGGAACAAAAACAAGCCATCCATCCAGTTTGTGGGTTGATATTTACTCATTCTCCCAAAAAATAATAATAATAATAATAATAAAATAAATAAAAACAATATATAATAGTATCGTAATGTTCTATGAGTTTATATTTGGATAAGTAAACAAAAATAATTAGAAAATTTCGATAACAATTACTAGATGCATTCGACAAGTGACGTTGATTCGGTATTGCCACTTATGTGTATACCTTTGATATCTTATGCTTAAGTTATTTATTTTCTTTCTTTTAGATGAGAAAAATATTAAATGATTAAAAAAAAAAAAAAAAAACTATATGCACTCGTTGTTCAAAAGATAAATTATGGCTAGTAATGAACTTTGCACTTTAAGCCCAGAAAATCTCGCAGTTTTTTTATTTTTTCAGTCAATCCAATTATATACAATTCTTTTAGTGAAATTGACAAAATAGTCGTACACATTGCACAAAATGAAATAAAATAAATGACAAAATTTTTATACAAAGTTAAAATTTTATTTTGGATAAAATTAAAGTTACATTAATTGTGTATAGTTTTTAAACAAAGTAAAATAAGTTGTTCATAAATATAAAGAAATTCTATGGAATGCAAGGTCCGTATTATGTTGTGGTGCGTACTTTAGTATTGACGATTGTATTTGAAAAAATTGTTATCAATATTTGTTTTTATGTGATAGTATTAATGATTGTTTTTTAGAAAATCGTTATAGATATGGAAAAATTATCATAAATACTAAAATCTGCATGACAAAAATATACAGATGAACTCTATAAATAAATAAATAAATATATATATATATATATATATATATATACACTAAAATTCCTATCATTATTATTCGAATTTTCTATTTCAAAATGACTTCAAAAATTAAAGTTATAAAAATTATTTATAATCATTTAGATTTTTGTAGGATTTATTTTGCGTAAATAATGTTTTAGTACATTATTGAATATATATTTGATTTATAATTGAACTTTAAATTTTAATTCTAGCTTAATTAAAGAATAATAATAAGATATCCCGATATTAAAGTTATCATCTTAGCTCAATAATATATATATATATAAATAACTAACATTTTTAGAAAATATTTCAGCCAAAAAAAAAAATAAAATAAAACATTTTTAGAAAATATAATAATAATAATGAAAGAAAGGAAGAAATTCCGCTAGTAGATATTACCAAATTTGTTCATCCCATCTTATCAGAATTCAGAAATCCACCTCCATTCATGGGTGTGTTAAGCGGACTAAGCAAGTCCAAATCTCAAAATCTATCTCTACTCATTTCTTTAGCATAAAGCACATAAAATCATTTGCTTTATCAATTTGTCATCTAAAATAAATATCACATAAGAAAAAATGAATGGCACATAACTTTTGCCACTCATTCATACATATCTTGTGCCTTTATTTTTCTTGGATCCACGTCTTATCAAGCACGTAATCCTTAAAAGATTAATAGTAGTAGTACGAAATCCATATCCATCACAATTCACAACAGTTCCAATTTTCTGATCAGCCTTTTAACAAATATTGTACATATTCTCCGAAATGACCACCCCAAGTTTTGAACCACAAAAACAAAGTCTGCTTCACCATTCTCAAATATTAATCATTTTTCTCATTCAAATATGTGTATATATACATATATATATATATATATATATATATATATATATATATACACCATCCTTTTATATACATATATATATATATATATATATGTATACCATCCTTTGTACACAATTGCTTTCCAAGTCATGTTCCACAATATATATTACAATATCAATCATATTTCTTAAATAACTATGCTATTAAAAAAAGGAAAAAAAAAAAAGAGTACCAATTGTGAGCCTCCAATTTTATGTCTCACAGTACTACCAAAACTAGTTGAAAATGAGCACCAGTTGGACCCTAATATTCATGAGGTCTTACCTAACAAGTTATATATGTCTTTCTCAATTGCTATACAAACACTATATCAAGCATTGTAGCCTTGTCACTCTCACAATGTGCCCAACTATATAATTATTGTTTTAATCTGAAATAGTGGATTGGTTTAGCCAATTATATAATTGGTGTTTATTCAAAGTTGGACATCATATGGACCTAACTAATTACAATGAATGAAAATAGCTATTTTTCATTGTATAATGTATATGAGATAAGAGAGAATTTCGCCTAAAGTAAGAGCAATCCTTACCAGTGAAGTAGAAGATGTAGACGGCTAACAAGATTTGATCTGCTGAGATTTATGGTGGATTCACAAATCAAAATCAGAATCATTGAAATGGGAATATTTCATATTTTCTCCTTTTATTCGTATTTTGCTTTACTTCACCATTATGTAATTAACCACGTTTTAAGTCAGAAATCTCATCTTTTTCATTTTGGAGAATATTAGATTCCCAGTTGAGAAAATCCGAGTCTGATCAATTCTATTTCATGGGGAATATATATATATATATATATATATATATAGGTATATTCGCATAGTTATCATTAAACATAATAGCAGGTAACAACACCTAATGTAGTAATATATTTCTGAGTCTGATATCTTCATATTGTTTATTCATTTTCATTCAATTTCGTTTTCCCAATCCTCATCCCAATTTTATAAACATAACATTGAGATTTAAGAGTCATCATACCACATGATCATATATATATATATTAATTTACTTCATTTAATATTTACAATTAGTTCAATGTATACAGTTTTCAGATTGAAAAATTTTCACAAACTGAACTGTCCCCTAATAGTAGTTCTAGTATTCAAAAGTAAAACAATTACCAAAAATAAAATAAAATAAAAAATTTCAAAACCTGTGTGCTAGCTTTAAACCAATTAGGTTGGTAAACTCATTTTTCAGAAATTTGGATACACCTAAATTCCATAATGACTCAGACAGCCCAACCTGGAAGATGTAGACTATTATTATTATTATTACTATTATCAGTTTTTGTTTTTAAAAGAAAATATATTAGCCAAGGAAAATGATCAAAGTGGTAATTTCAAAGGCCACCCGACCAATCAAAATATCTGCTGCAAG
This sequence comes from Ziziphus jujuba, assembly GCF_031755915.1. Lineage (NCBI taxonomy): Eukaryota > Viridiplantae > Streptophyta > Magnoliopsida > Rosales > Rhamnaceae > Ziziphus > Ziziphus jujuba. The sequence goes on along the minus strand of NC_083389.1, from coordinate 14,842,672 downwards.
AGATTTATAGTTCAATGGTGTTATAGGATTCCATAATCCATTCCTGGTGTCAAAGAGAACAGGGACATGTTGAAGCTGACCTTGCATTCTTTCACTGAAATACATCTTCTTCATTTCATCTCCCTGACATTATTTGGAACTTCAGTTTCAAATATCCCAAGTGAAGAGAACAGAGATTTGAATATCATATTCATTTTTAATGTAATTAGCAAAATGCATGGGAATCAATTCAATGTTTAATAACTTTAATTAAGATTTGAGAAGGACAGATAGAAAAATCAACCGGGCAAGCTTTGCAACTAAATATCTCTATCTCTAATGAATTTCTTTTTCAAAATCACTTTTTCAGGTACTAGTTTACCCTATGAAGCCTGGTAATTTGAGTATTATTAGATTCTGGATAATTCCAATTCAATCAATTGTTCCTTCTTATCAAAACTAGATGTAAAAGACAAAGAATTCTCACGTTTTCTTATCTCACCCTTTCTTAAAAAATAAACAAATAAATGAAAGAATATTTAGCTGCATAAAAGGTATGTTATCTGCCGAAAGTTAATGGAGTGAGCCTTTACCGAAAGAATCTGTTACTCTCTTACTGGCAAGTCAACATGACATTTTTAATTTCAACTTACAGATATATATATATATATATATTTTACCTTCCGATTATATTATATATTATAGTCTCTATTAACAAAATATAGATCGGATAAAGGTGAAACTATATATTCTTTTTACAGAAAGGTGAAACTATATATTCAAAGAATAATTTGCTTGATTTTCCATGAGTAATAACAGAAGGAAAAGAAAATTTATATCGTAAAAGGCCAGAACAGGGCATTGCCATTATGCACAAGTATTGTACTCTGTTTTTGAACAGAGAAAAAACATGAAAACAAAGTGTGAGAATTCACCAAAGATACAGTATAATTGAGAGATCAAAAAATCTTTTGAGATTGTAAATATGCATGAAATAAACCGTAAAGTATACCAACTTCCAAACTTCTTTAAAGCACAGATAGTTTCAAATGCTAGCTGTGACAGAAAGAGAAACCGCACAATAGTTTCAAATGCTAACTATGATGCAAAGAGAAATTACACAACCATGAGTTTCTTGAATGTCAGTGTGCTAGCAGGATTCCAGGGGAACAAGCATATTAGGGTTCAACTTTCACTGAATAATGAATATCAATCATATTAACGTTACAGAAGTGTTGCGCAGTTAGAGTTTAACCTAATGTCGTTGTGACAAGCTATATATAACGTTTTGGAAACAAATAGTGTAAAGAACTCAAGAAATTAATCCGTATCCACATGTGCCACATAATTCAACATTACAGTTGGCAATGATACCAGACAACATAGAGAAACAACCATTATTTATAGTTAACTGAAACTAGTAAATGTTAAAACAGATTATGTTCCATCCCAACAATGTTATTAATTATGTAAAAGCTTTACGATTCCATAAGGTTGGAGAGCCCACTTTGAAATTAATCCAACCAGTTCATCTAAGACATAATTCTAACTAATTGGGATTAATTGCACTTATACTTTTTTCCCAATCAGGCCCAATCTCTGGTCATCTACTTAAACTTCACTTGGCCGCCTTCCCTCAGCAGCCCACCACTAGGCCTAATTTCATATGACTAAAATATTTTGAAATATCTCTCATTCCATATTCCCCCATGCCGCATTACTTATTATTACATCTTCCTCCTGTTCAAACACATCCAACTTACATATCTTAATCTCGACTACTCACAGGCTATAGGCACTTTGATTGCCAATCAACAACAAAGCATAGCTTGCTTTATAACACTCCCGTTAAGCTTTTCATTCAAAAAAGTAGGTCTCTTAGGATCATTAAATACTTTAGATGCATTTTCCCACTTATTCATCAAATGGCTTTAGTATTGATTACCCTGTCATGATTACTCTAAGCTAGATTCTCTCAAACCTAGTTATCCAATGAGGGCCATTAATCAAATTTAGGCAGCCTCCAATTACCCCTCATGTCTCAAGTGCTGAAATTCTGTCTCTATCCTTTTATGAAGCCTTTGTGAGACAATAATATCATTTAGATCAAAGGGATTCATGTTAGTCTACAGATATGCAAGTCCCAATTCAGGGACATACATGATTTTCCATGTTTAAAATATTATCAAGAGTCAAAACCATCATTTTTTTATTTTAAAATATCACCAACTAAAATGTTCTTAACTTCTATACATTAATGATCAAACAATTGTTTATTATGTTTGGTTGAACTACAAGAAAGTGAAAATATAACACTGCAATATGCAATTTCTTTATAATGAACTTTTCTCTCCAGACAACAATAACAAAGCATATATAATCTCCCCTAAAGATCTTAAGCAATATATGAAGAATCATCAAATGTGATATTAGAAAAATACCCGCTCAGGCACCCTTTAAAATGCCATTTCTTTCCCCTAATTTTTATTTCTGTACATTTGGATGAGCCACATCATAAGTTGTATGAAGACCAATGAAAAAATAGTAGACAAGCATTGCCGCACTGCATATAAGGAACCTCCAGAATGCAACTGCCTCAAGAGACCCCAAAAGAAAAAGATTCATCCCGATGGATATTGATGGCAACCATGGAACGAGTGGAACCCCCCAAACCTTTGGCACTCGATGCGTTGGAAGCAATGCCATCCCCAAATTCCCCAGAAACCAAATTATAGCAGCCACAGAATACCCAATCCACCCTCTATAATTTCTATTCCAAAGCACTGTAACTCCAATTGAAGAACCAAATACGATGATCAAGCACACAATAAATTTAACTGAATCATTCTTCGATGTCATATCCTTAACATAGTACCGCCTAACAAGCAATGCAACAGCCATAAGCATAAAAATGGTTAGCGTACTGAATGAGAAAACACTGGATAACACATCCAAACTAGAAAAGAATGCTATAATTGCACTCATAATTGTCACCAAAAGAGTAGCATTGACTGGGGTTCTCGTTTTTGGGTGAACCAAAGCAAACCATGGCGGAATCATATGGGATCTTGCAATCTGAGTGGTGTACCGAGCTTGACCAAGGGATCCAACCAACAGGCTTGTAGTCATACCCTTGAGGGCACATATACTGACTAGATATTTAGCCCAATTCATGCCAATTTTAGCAAAAGCAACTGAATAAGGAGCATCTTTATCTACCTCAGTGTATTTCTGCATCATGGCCAATGCCAAAGACATAAAGCAATAAACCACAGTAATCATACTCATTGAACCAACCAAACCCAATGGTATATCCTTGGATGGATTCTTTGTTTCCTCAGCCATATTAGCAACCATATCAAAACCTGTATAGGACCAGTACACAATTGCTGCAGCCTCTACAGTACCCTCTACCCCAAATGGGAAGAAGGGCCGCAAATTAGAACTTTTGCCATGAACAAAACCCATAACCACTATAAACACAATAATCAAAGCACTGATTATAGAACTTGCCCAGTTCAAAATAGATGTCCTCCTTGTTCCACTCATCGCTATACCATTTGCAACTAAAAGAACCAAAACAGCAATTGGGTCTAAAAGATTGAAACCTTTAGCAAAACTTTTTACCTTGATTCGCAGAAAATCTGGGTCATCATTGATAATAGTGGCAAAGTAAGAAGACCATGACCGACCCAGTCCAGATGCTCCACAAATGGCCTCCAAGAGAATGTTCCCAGCCGCTATAAACGCCACAAAGTCCCCCAATTCGATTCGAAGGTACGAGAAAGACCCTCCGGCAACTGGGATTTCGACGGCGAATTCGGTGTAGCAGAAGACGGAGAGCAGTGCAGAGAGACCCGAGATGATATAAGAGAGCACAATGGAAGGTCCGGCATGATTGCGGATTTCTTGGCCTGTGATGCTGAAAATGCCCGAGCCGACAACCGAGCCGAAGCTGAGCCAGATCAAATCCCACCATGTGAGACATTTCTCCATATCGTTCTCGCTCTCTCTGCGAAGCTCTACTAGCTCTCGGGAGTCTGTGGAACGGTCAAGAAGACGGTCTCCGAGACGAGAACAGGTCTGTGAAACCGCGGCTTTGTAGGAATCGAGATTCTGGAAAGAGGGTTCTGGGAAAAAATCTTGCTTGCTCCATCTCCAATAGCTTCTGGGTTGTATTGGGTCTTCTTCCTTCTGCAAATCCATGGAGGTTTTTACAGAGAAAAATAAGAGTGTATGAGTGAGAGACTGAGATGGGGTTTTTCAGCCCAAGACCCAAAATACAAGATTCTACTTGGATTCAAGGATTTATACGCTTACTGAGTTACAGTTGGTGTAGTGTTCATAAAATCCAGCTTTTGTATACTAATATTTCAAAATAATAATAATAATAATAATAATAATGTATATTGAATTTGTTCATGAATTTCGGCTTTATTCATTCATTGTAAATTATTTATTTTTATTATTATTTTTTTTGGATTGAATTTGAAGTAATAATTCGGATTGGCTTGTTACTTAGTTTGGATTCGTTGGATAACTTTGCGATAAACTAGTCTAATGATAGATGGAGAAGACGTGATTTTCTTGCTCATTATTTTATTGGGTAATTGTTTATTTTGTTTGTATTTTTTTTTATTCTAATTAAAAAATATTTTTCTAATTTATTAGCCAACCATGATCAACGTGTTGGATCTAAAAATAAAAAAAGTATTTTAGTCTCCCACGTTGTTTCTTCTCAAGGTCAATGTCAACACTAGGCAAGTTTTTACCAAAAGAAAAATAGTAGGCAAGCAAGCCAAATTGGGCAATTTACCCAAAAAAAACAAAAAAGAAGCCAAATTGGACAAAAACAAGTAAAGAAAATAGTATTTAATGTCTTTTAATTTTTTTCAAATCCCAAAAAAAAAAAAATCGTTTTTAATTTTTTTAATGAATTAAAAAAAATATCAAATGAAATAATGCTTATTTATTAGTAAATTTGGCTTAATGGTAAATGTTTGGGTGATATTTTCCCCTTCCAAATCGTTGAGAAAAAATGATAAGCCGTAGGTTATTTTGCCGAAATATATTTTTTTAGATTTTTGAAACCCTTTTTTTTTTTTTGGGGGGGCAAACAAAGCCAATAAAAAATTAATAAATTAATTTGGATGGCTTTTTTTGTTTGATTGTTTTGGTTTTTTGGATTTTCGATCTTTTTTCTTTTACGATTTGGATTTTTTTATTTATAAAATAATATCGAAGATTTAAAAAATATATGTAAAAATGTTAAATATATATATATAATTTTTTTTTTTTTAACTTAGTTTTGGATACCAGTCGGTATTTGAAAATCTAATCATTTTTTGGTTTGGTTAACACCTGAATGCAATAGGTTTTTGTTTTTTTCTTTGAGTTTTGGTAGATTTTCGATACAGTTGCTTGGTTTTTGGGTTTTGTCAATTAAAATGTTCTTCCCTAAATAGTGGTTTATAATTAAGTTAGGATATTAGAGTGGTTGATGTATTGAAGAACTTTGGTTAAGGTAGACTTCGATTTGTATTAAATATTTAGTTCTATCGGTATGATTTGTATAGAGATGATAAAAAAATAATTCAAATTGAAATTATTCAGATTGAAAGTTGGGGGAAAAACATATGACAACTTTTTTTTTTTTTTAAATATTGAGTTTTACATTTACAATTATTGTCTGAAAAAATAATGTCTTTGCCAAAACAAATTGAAAACCATTTTTGAAATATTACGTTGGATTTTGCTTTTATTTTTATTTTTATTTTATAATTAATTAAGATATCTAACATATTCTAACTATTATTAACTAATATTAATGAATATTTGAACAATTAATAGGAAAAAAAAATGCTGAAAACTAAAACAAACTCTTATTAACTGATATTAATAAGCATTTGAATGATTAAGAAGGAAAAAAAAGCTAAAAGCTAAAAGCTAAAAATTTGGAGCTATTTGGTAACATAATTGATTTTTTTTTTTCCCCACCCAATTGGATAGAGTTTGTTTATCTTAGTGATAGTTAAAACATATCTAATGAACTTTTTAAAACAAAGAATATATTTTCAATAATAAGAAGCATTTCTTATGATAAAATATTGAAGTTTTAAAATGCCCTTTTACTATATTATTTATTCAAGCTCTTTATTCTTCTTTTTTCTATAAATATTTATTCTTCTACTTATATTTCCTATTTGATTTTATATAAATTATCTTTCAAACATTATATAAATGGTATAAATCATGTACCATGTTAAATTAAATTAATATAACACTAAAATAAAAATATGAATTTTACTTTGTGAAAAGTCAAAGCTATTTTTTATATTAACAAAGGGATATAAATAAAGAATCATTTGGATGCTTTTAGAATTTGTTAGGTACTATATATATATATTTTTTAAAAATACTTGTAAGATATCTCAACTTACCATAAAGTTAATAAAATTGTGTTGGTTTTATTTTTTATTTTTATTATTTATTGCTATTTAGTCAAATAAAATTAACTTAATTGATAAACGATTTATATCTATATTCCAAAATTACTAGAAATGATAAAAAAAAAATTATTCTAATAAACATCTTTTGTAAGCAAAAAAATACATATGTAATTAAGCAGAAGAACTAAAAGCTAAAAATCAATTACATCACCAAATAACACTTAATGCATTACCAAACAATAATTATTCGCTTAATTTTTGTTTTATCCAAGTATGAAGGTTAATCAATGAAGCATTCATTATTCCATTAATACAAGAAATAATTCAATTAATTGTATGTGTTAACTTTTGCTATTAAAACAATGATATCAAACAAATGTACTTTATTTTCTTTTGTTATTTCAAAATTACACCAACTGTACTTTTTATTTTCCTCTTCCATAACACTGAATGTACTTTAAAATAAATATCTTATTTAATTTGAGTAAACTTGGTATCTTTCTAGGATATCATTTCGGTAAATCTACTGTACAGAGATGCCAAGTTCACATGTCTTTGTATTTGAAAATAATATATTTATCAAAAAAAGAAAAAAGAAAATAATAAAAATAATAAAAGCCTGAAGTGAAAAATGAGATAAGGAGGAAAAAAAAAAAAAAAAAAAGCAGTGAGAGAGAGACTGAGACTGAGAAGGACAGGAAGGAAGAGAGGAGAGAAAAAATGAAAGAAAAAGAGAAGGAAAGCACGTGCTCTTCTGGGTCTTTGCCGACAGCGACTCAGCCAGGTTCACCACCTTCCTCTCTCTCTCTCTCTCTCTCTCTCTCTCTTTATCTTCTGTTTTCCCGAGAAACCACCTCCGGCAGCTCTTCCGGCAGCCCAAGTAGCAGCCGGAAGCAACCAACTCTCATTAGCCGCAGGCTTACTTTCTTTCTTTCTTCTTTCTCAATCTATCTCTCACTATTTTTTATTTTTTAAAGATTTGATTTTTTATTTTTATTTTTATTTTTAAATTTTTTTCCAAAGGAATCTCCTTGATGGTAGCTTTAACCTAGACCCATATACCCAAATACCGAAAACCACTAAAATAATAAGCAGATTTGAAGCTTAAGCTTCACGTCTTGAAACTTCGGGTCTGTACTCTAGGCGTAAGGGTGAATCCCAATGTTGCAGTGTGTGCTATAGCCTTGATGCTGTAGCCCAAATGTCTTTGCCTTGTGGTGCTCTTCATGGCGTGCACCTCAAGAAAATTACATATTCCTTAACCCCCCTTTACCACATGGATGAGACTGCTTCAGATCTCAATAAAAACACACTGCAAATTACTAACCCTTGATTTGAAAAGTGCCCTTTTAATTTCAATGTACAAATATTTATTTTTTATGTTTTTGAATGAAGAAAAGAATACAGCTTTGCCGGATTTAATTTTCTCTGGGTTTTCTCTGGTAATATTGTTTTGATAGGGTTCTGATTCAGAAACATCTGGAAAAAGTAGATTTAGGTGGGAAATTATGATATATCTTGCATTTCATGTTGATGTTTACTTACTTGGGTTTGTGTAACTTGTAGAGATCATTTTGTGGTTAGTGATTTTGGTGGCGTATTGGACATGAGTATGCTGGTGGGGACATGCTTGAGCCATGGCAAGCTAATGTACCTTCCCTGTTTCTGTTTCTGGTTGTGCTTCCTTTGGTTGTGTATGTCTTACTTGGAAAATGGGGTGAGGCTACCAACAAGAGGGAGAGAGTAAATTTGCTTGCACAACTGGCTGCTGAAGAAGCTCGTAGAGCAGAAGCAATGGCTGTTGCTGATGTTATTCCTCCTGTGTCTCCTTCAAAGAATGTGCTTCATTTGTGTGCCAGGTGCTTTAATCCTGCTACAACACGCTGTGCCAGATGCAAGTCTGTCAGATATTGGTATGCTCTAAACTTATTCTTGGAAGTAAGAACACAGATTGCTTATTAGATACTGTTTTTCATTACATAGCGATCCAATAAACAACTTTGAAATTCAATGCAAATTGTAGTATCAAGTATGTTAAGGATTATGTGTGCATTTCAGAATAAGAATAACTTATGGCCTCAAAGGATGATATTTGAACCTATCTAAGAACATGTCTAGACGAGCAGCATAGCTGCTCTTCGTCTGTCTTAAATGTACAGCAATATTCCTGATTTTATTTGTGACCCAGGATCAGATATTGATGTTTGAATAAGGAACAGTGGTTGTATGTAGTTTACGACATCTAATTGCATGGTGCTTAGAGAAATGGTGAGAACATAAATAACCTAGAATTGGTTACAGCATATTTGGCGGTGATTTCCTCCATCGTCCTCTCTTACTCAATCCAGTGAGAGCTAGAACTGAATTAAGCATAATCAATATGATGTAGTTCTGCCGGTCATTTGGAATGAAGGATAAGGACTGATGGTTAAGTTCTTGATTCATGTTCAGTTACCATCAATTCCGAAAAATTATCAGAAGTGGATCACCTATCTATATAAGGCCAACATATCACATGTTAACAATTTTAAAGTATGTGAGCTGTATAATTTGATGATATTTATTTTATGAAACAAGTATAAATTAAGTTATAATAAGCACTTATATCTGGAAGAAATTCCAGAAGCATAGACCGTCAATATAAGTGAAATATAGATGGACTGATATAGATGTCAAATAGTTCGATAATTGATATTCCTATGTTGTAAGAAATAGTAGAACGAACACTACTGGTGATGTCCTCGCACATCACATAATTTTTAAGTTGTTATTATGAATGGAATATTGCTATAGGATGATGTTTTTATTTTTATTTTATTATTATTTTTTTAATAAAACTGTTATCTGGAAAAAGAAAAAGAAAAAGAAAAAGCAAAAACTTTAAAACTGCTCTGGAAAATCTTACTATGTCATATCTGTCTCTTAAATATAGTGAAAAATGAAGGAAGAAGCATGCGCAGTTGTGCCTGACAAGTTTACTGGTGCCTTAATCCATTTTGATAGTGATTTTAGGCTAGCACTTGACAACCATGAGGGGTATTTTTATTTTATTGACCATTAGTAAGCTACATTTTGGGTACTTAAAAGTTTAAGATTGTTAATAATAAAAATAAAAGTTATGCATACACCAAATTTTTAGCATGTTTGATTGGCATTTCGAAAAGAGTCATATTTCATGTTTCCAAAATAAAATTAGCCAACAAATAATTCACTATTTCCAAACAGGTTTTTCAGACCCAAAGAAGTAGTTTGACCCACCTTTTTAATCAGTGTCTCTTTCCTTTCATTTACATTTCTCTCTCTCTCTCTCTTCTTCCTTTTCTTTTTTTTTTTTTTTTTTTTTTTTTTTTTTTTTTTGGTTTCCAGTTCTGGAAAATGTCAAATAATTCACTGGAGGGAAGTTCACAAACAAGAGTGCCAGCAGCTGGAAACTGCTAGCTCAAGCTCCTCTCCTGTGGGTGTCTCAATTGATGAATCCATTCACAAGAGGTTCTTATTTAATGAAAGCATGGCTTCACAGTGCTTCGGTTACAACGTTGAACAGAATGTGATGGAAAATGAACCTATAGACAATATAGCTTGTCCTTCAGTAAGTATTGGTGTCCCTGGTACAATTGATTGCTCAGCCATTGGTAATTCTCAAGTTCCCATGCTTGAGAGAAGAAGTACAGAAAAGCGAGCTTCCCGAAAATCCAACAGAGAAATGTTAAGAAGAAAGGAAGAAGTTGCATTTAATTCTCCTGAAGAAGTCTCTGGAAGTCGGGCTGCATATTCAGTATCTTCTAATCATTTTACACCAAAAGAGGTTCCAAGTGGGCACAAGGTTTGCATCAATGGGTGGTTTAGTACGTTATTAGTGTAATCTTTTATGTGCTTACTATTTATCTGACGTGGTATATTTTCGCTGCAGTTAAGAAATAATGACCCTTTTGTGTCAGAAGGAGAAACACCACTCAAGCACAATGTCACCATGTCTGATGTGCATGGTTATGGACAAGCTACTTCAAGGTGTACCATGCTTGAGAATGATAAGTATCAAAGTCAATATGGCAATAAATTAGAATCAAGGAGTCACTGTGGAGTATCTTGCTCACCCTATTCATTAAAAAATAGAACAAATGTGCATGAAACTGAGATGGACATTCAGAATGGGGGAGGCTTGCTTAAAGCAGAAAGGACTCCCTGTAACGAAACAGTGGAATTTTTATCTTCTGAGTCAACAGCAATGAAGGGAAGTGTAAAAGCTAAAAGGCCACCATATTCCCTGGGAACTAAGAATTCTAAATCACCTAAATCAGCAATAAAAGAAACTGGAGAGCAGAATTGTTCAGAAACAGAGAAGGGGCAAGTTGCTGAAGAAACAAGTCAGTCTGGTGAATCACTACTTTCTATTTTACATTGTATAGTATCACTAATTCTATATTTATGGTGCAGAGTTCTCTAAAACGAGGGATACTACTTCACAGAACAATGGAGTTGCAAACCCAAGGATTATGAAGATGATGGGGCTAAAGAAGAAAACAAAATTAACCAGACAGCATTTCTCAGAAGCCGGTGGTGATAGATGCAGAATTAAGGTCCTTTTCTGGTCTAATGCACACCAAAATACGATTCTGTTTTCACAAGTTTTAAAGCTCTAATACAATGTGCTATTTGGCTGTCTCAGATGCTTTTTCCTTACAAAGAATTTGTAAAGTTCTTCCAATGCGAAGTGTTTGACTTATCACCTCGAGGCCTATTAAATTGTGGGAATAGGTAAACTATCATAAACTATCTTTTATTGGTTCACAAAACGAGGAATGGAATCCAGGTATAAAGGAATTTAAAAACTATGATTTGCATATGCAGATAAGATTGATCTCATCATAATACCAACTTAAACAACAGATCTGTTATACTTTCTAGTGATTTTTGTACCTAATCTGTTCTAGTTTCCATTTTTTGGTTCTTTATCACAATCTTTTGAGTCTACAGAAGCTCATCTATTTTCTATGTGTTTATATACCATTTTTATTAATTAAACATTTGTTTTGCAGTTGCTATGCAAATGCTGTCTTGCAGTGTTTAACCTGCACAAAGCCTCTAATTATCTATTTGCTGCACAGATCACATTCAAGAGCCTGTACTTATGTTTCCTCATTTTCCTTTTTAGTTGGTTTTGCAATTACTTAAGTGTTGGTATTTTTCTTATTACACATCTTACTTATTCTTTTCTATATGCACGTTAGGTTGTGGTAAAGATTGGTGTCTCATGTGTGAACTAGAACAGTATGTAATATTGTTACAAGAAGGTGGAGGCCCTATGTCTCCTAGCAGAATTCTTTTGCATATGCGGAGTATTAATTGCCATATTGGTGATGGGAGTCAGGAAGATGCACATGAATTTTTAAGGTCTGTTAAGATGTACCAGCCAATAATTCTATTTCTGAGATATTATCTTTTGAAGATATTGCAATTTATATGATGGTTTTGCTTGTATTTGCCATTTGGATTGTATTCGCTGTTAAGTTTGATTTTAAAATATTGATGAAGAGTGGTACATCATTGCTTACTTCTTTTCATGTGGGATCAGGTGGTCCTAAAGGGACCACCATGGCTTCTTGTCAAGATCCAACATCCCTTGTGCATGTGGATAACTATCTCTTGAGCACTGGTTTTCATTTTGAAATCATATGATGCTACCATTTTCCAGGCTGCTGGTTACATCAATGCAATCTATATGCTTAGAGGGACTGGGAGGAGAAAACAAGGTAGATCCCAGATTGCAAGAGACAACTTTTATACAACATACTTTTGGTGGGCATCTCAGATCAAAGGTGCTTATTTCATATTCTTAAGTGATTTGTGACTTATCTATTATGACTGCCTTTTAATTTTCCCCCACATCAATCTTGAAATTAAATTTGTTGTATGCAGGTTAAGTGTTTGAGATGTCAGCATGAGTCTGAAAGATATGAAAACTTTATGGATCTTACACTAGAGATATTTGGTTGGGTGGAGTCGCTTGAAGATGCACTGACTCAATTTACAACCCCTGAAGATTTGGATGGAGAAAACATGTATAGATGTGGAAGGTTGGATCATTGTTTTTTGCTCTTCTTATTACGAAACATGTAATATAGAAATCAGAGTTTGATAGTTACCAAGTCCATGACTTTCTAGTGACTGATTTATTATTTTTTATTTATTAGTTTATTTACTTATTTATTTTTTTGGGTAAAAGGTGTGCTACATATGTTCAAGCCAGGAAACAGTTAAGAATCCAGGAGGCACCAAATATCCTAACAATTGTCTTAAAGAGATTCCAGGTATCATTTTGTCCACGTGTTCAGATTGAGGACACTATGTTTTTCTTCTGGCTTTTCATATCTTTATACATTAAAACATAGTTTAGACCTAAAGTCTTTGGTGTGTAGTGCCTATAAATTTTGAATCTTCCTCTGGTCATTACTTATTGTGAAAAAAGGGGAAGAAAATAATCTTAGTTAGGTAGTTCTAGGTAAAAAGTGCTTTACAAATTACTTTGTTCGTGGAAGTTGCTTTTTAACTCTTTCAGGTTATGTAGAAAACTTATAATGGGCATTTTAGCAGTAGTAAGCACCGTAGCTAAATTAGTGGCAATTCTGTGACTTGTTTGCTGAAACAACACTCAAACCTAGATACCAATTTCTCTTCATTCATGAGTACATCTTCAGGCCTTTTATTCATCTCACAGAATTTTATTTTTAAGATCTTTTCTGGTAAATATCTATGGGGTTTTTAACGCATTTATTGTAGTCATCATCTGACTTGTTTCAATCTTCTGTTATGGTTTTCACTTCATCAGGAAGGAAGATATGGGAAAATAAATAAGTGTATTACTTTTCCTGACATGCTGGATATGATTCCATTCATGACTGGAACTGATATTCCTCCTCTTTACATGCTATATGCTGTTGTGGTGCATTTGGATACGCAAAATGCATCTTTCTCGGGGCATTATGTGTCATATGTGAAAGATTTGCGGGGCAATTGGTTCAGGATAGATGATACAGAGGTAAAACTATTCTCTTATCATTAGTTCTCACCAGAGTTTGGAGGATATGTAATAGTGGTTTACATCTGATTTATATTAAGCATAATTTCAATGGTGGCTAATTTGAACAGAACTTTGCCACTCATTATTTTCTAAGAAAGTGTCTATATACATTTTTCTAGTGAGGATCCTATTGAAAATGTGAGAATAACAATCCAGTTAACAATTAGCTGCACTGCCACGAAAGCTTTTGTGTGGAATGGTGTATATGCTGTGAAGTCATGCATATGTTTTCCTGTCTAATTTACATCACTTAGGTTATTCGGGTTAGATATATATGTGAGCTAATTTAAATGTCTTGCATTAATCAATAACTGGAGTTTGACTGTATTGCTTGAGATGAACAGAATATAAATAAGACTAGGATTCTCCCTCATCGAATTGCTATTCTCCAGTCATCTTCAACTTCTTGTTTTTGTGTTGAGGATTCCCAATATGCTAACAAACCACAGAACATGCGTTTGAAACTTTAATTGTCAAAGTTGAGCTTGAGTTTGCTCGTGAGCCTGCAACCGTATGCATAATTTAATCAGTCACATATTGTCAAACTCCTTCAGTAATTATTTTTATTTGTATTTTTTGTATCAGAATTTAAGCAGTTTTAATGGCAGCTCTATTCTTGCAATTCTAGTTTCATTGGTTGCTTGAAATGAAGCCTAGCTACTTCGAAAGTATTTTTCCATACTTTGCTCATAAACATGTTTATGAGTGTGAAATTAAATAATTCTCATAAAATGGGTGTTTAATATTTTGTCACTTTAGTTGGCCCTTTTTTTTATATTTTTTACTTGTCGGTTTTATTTTGTTGAATTGGGATATTAAGATTGATCATGCTTCGTTAACAGGTCCAACGAGTTCCTATGAGCCAGGTTATGTCAGAAGAAGCATATATCTTATTTTACATGAGGTAGACCTCTACTTCAGGATAAAAATGTCATCTGTAGTTACTCTTGTTCCTTTTTGTTTTTCTTGTGTGCTTGATATTTCCATCTACTGGGTTGTGTGTATGAATTTACTATGGTTTGTCCAGTAATAGAACCTGCTAGATCTGCAGACAGAATGTTACATAATAAGTTAGTCCTACTTTAGCGTTTGTTGCTGCATTAGAGATAGATGCATCAGATTCAAGTCTGAATCTCTGCCCGATAGTTTGTGCCATTTTGTAGATATAGGTTCTATTTTCCTATTTATTTGCCCTTTGGATTTTGAAATTTTTTATACTTTTAGGTCCTGGCCCCGTCCTCAAATAGCATTCACTGGGAGTACTATTCAGAATCAAGTTCCAGAAATGGCAGGTTGCTCCTTGAAAGTTCAGAAGCCTTCAAGGCCAGGACAAAGTAAACCAAGCAGCAGCCAGTTTGTTTGCCCAGGGCGTTTACCAGATGATCACAGACCAGAAACTACTAAGAGCTTTACCAACCATGACTCTAATGGCATACGGAGAAGTGCCAACAGGAATGTCATGCCAGCCATGGAGACATATGCTGATCCCATTGGCATGGAGTTCTCTGATGCTACATCAAGTGATTGGTCACTATTTACAAGTTCAGATGAGGCTTCTTTCACTACTGAGAGTACTAGGGACTCTTTCAGTACTGTAGATTATGCGGATAATGCAGATCCAGTCTCATCACTCTTCCACACAATATATGCTCCGGACTATTCCCGCAATTCTGTTTCCTGTAGAAAATTTTCAAATAGTAAGCCATACACCGGATTTGTTTCTCAGGAAAAGGGCCAAATTTTGAACTCCTACCTGTCAACACAACCCCTTGACAGAGTACCAAAAGGGCAACAAGTCAGTGGCTCTCCAACTGAATTTTCTTCTGATAGTAACTATGACATGTATGTAAGATATGGGAGTAACCCAATATATGGACTTGATCAAACTTCTAGTCATTGTAAGCTCTAGTTTATAGAAAATCCAGCTGATTAAATACATATTTTAGTTAGGTAGGAGATATGCCTCAATTCCCCTTTTTTCCGTATTTTGTTGATTGAGGCATATGGTTCATATTAACACGGCAAAAAGAATAGTATTGTTAACTAACTTTTAAAATATTGCGGAAAATTGTATAGTTTTGGAATTTCCATCTGCTTCTATCTGATTCCATGATATTCTGTTATCAGAAAATTACTGGTTCATTTGGTTAGCTTGTAAGGTACCCGACTACATTCTGCCAGTTAAATTGCTGTTGAGGAATTTGTTTCGGTCTATTATCAGGCTATTCAGCATCTTGTTGAGACTTTTTCTTAGGTTCCGGTTGGCTACTGACAAAACCAACCTAACATTTATGGGTATTCTAAGAGGTGAAAAACACGTAACCAATGCATGCAAGTTCTGGATAAGATTTGTTGGCGGGTTTTGAATGTTAAAGGGAATTGCTTGGAAATGCATGGTAAGAAGGGAAATTCTTTCTTTGCCTCTGGTTTAGCTCTGGATTTCTGTACATCTGCAAATTGTCTTTCATACTTTGATGATCGAAGAATTCTCCCTAATATAACCCCAGAAACATGTATAAAATAGAATGGGGTCGACACACAAAGTGGAGTGCATTGTTTTATCAATCTAAGCATGATGAGCGACAGATTGAAAACAATCTATCCTTCTTTTTTTTTTTTTTTTTTGTTTGGGTAAATTGAAAACAAAATCTGTCTGGTTCAAATTGCAGCCCTCATTTCTTTTCATGATTCGGGTAACTAGATTAGAAATTAGAAAGGAAAAAAAGAATATGTATATATATATATATATATCCAAATAATTATTTCATCATGCTTACTTTATTCAGTGCAAAAAGCAGAGTTTCTTACCATCAGTCATAGACAACATTCGTGGCAACATAAATTTCACATAATTAGTTGCTCCTATTTTTCAACATGAAGCTTAACCCAACTCCTCAAAAGTCTTATATCATAATCATCTCATTTTGCTCTGTCAACCTATATGGCAAGCTCATCTTCCAAGTCAAAGGGGAACCATATCTCATTCACCCTGTCATCAAACTCAAATGGAGAATTGTACTGTGCAACAGTGTAAACCGTGGCCGAACTGTCACCGCGGCTCTTTTCAATGGCAGCGGACCAAACTGTTCCGGCAAGGCTGGCTTCCAAAGCGGCAGCTTCCTCTCCAACATTGGTATCGGTTACAAAGCCACTGAACTGTCTCACTGCCACATATGTAGGTTTCCATGTTTGAGCATGGAGGCCTTCAGCAGGAGCTGGGTCAGCTTGGTTCTTCTTTGGAACATAGAAGCTGACAACAAATGATGATTCACAAAAGGGTCCATCACTTGGTAAGACTTCAGTGATCACTGGTGCTGTCATCTCTATCTTTTCTTCATACTTGTTCTTCCCTTGAATGTAGTCAAATAGCCTGTAATAGGAAAAAGATTAAACTTTGAGCCCTTTTTTTTTTTTAACCATTATTTTGTAAATGGGTATTAAAAATAATCTTCTCTAGGATCTACAGAGATTGTCCAAATCAATAAATGTCAATGTTGTTAAGAATTTGGCTTTCCACATCCACATGACCCAGCTGGACAGTACTCAATTCTTGCAAAGCTGGATTTTTCATATGCAAGTTCCACAAAAACGGGGGATGAATTCTGCATTCTATTTTTCATGATAATAATTTGCTTGTATCTAATAGAAACACTAATAGATTGCAGTTATATTGGCTTCAACAATATAAATATGGCGTGAGATTCAAAAAAAGAAAAAAACCGACAAAATAATAATGATAGAAAAAAATCCCCTTTGATTTATTTGTACCAATAACTTAGAGCTACTAATTTATTGGAGGTACAGTGAGGTCTGTTATTTTAAACCCATCACAAACTCCCAAATTAAATTCTAGTCAAATGATTGAAAAATGGAGTAACCCAAAAAAAGTTGGGAAAAAAAAAAAAAAAAAAAAAAACCAACTTACTTCAGGAAACCAGTCCTGGTGGCTTGAACAAGAGAGATATCTTGAATTGGAGAAGTGGAAATCCAGACAGTGGAATTGTAACGACGGATTTCAAAGCCATTGCCAACATGAATGGTTTGGAAGGTGGGGCACTCTATGCGATTGCATGTTGGTGGAAAAACTGCATAGCTCATCTGGGGGGTGTCTGGCCACAGACCCATGTTCAGGTTTGACAGAAGACTCAACAGGAATGAAAGCTTGAAGATGTCAGAAGCAGCCATGTTGATTGTTTGGTTGGGGTGGTGATGATGATGAAACAATTTTTGGTACAAAGCTGTTTTGTTGGTGAGGGTCTGAGGGGTTTATTCAGTGTTGTTGGAGTGAGAGAGCATCAATCTCTATTATCCACCACACGTTCAATACCATGCATGTGGATATCTTTCGATGACATATTGAAGAAAAAAAATTTTTAAGTACAGCCACGCGTATTAAACTCCCCCATGTAAAATAAAAATACTGTTAATATACAATATTACTACTATATTTATATATAAAAATATAAGAATTTAAAAAAAAAAAAACTACATATATTTATAGCAAAAAATATATATAATTTTTTTTTTTCCCTATGATTTACCATATGACTAGTTTTCAGTGTTATAATGAATGAATTTGTCAGAGTATCTGGGCATGGAGTGGCACTAGTGTGATTGTTGCCACATTTAGATCAAAAACTTTTTTTTTTTTTTTTACTTTTATTTTTTTTATGTAATTGATATACCATAATCCACATATACTTTAACAATCAAATAATACACTCGTCGCATATGATGTACCTTTTTCAAATTAAGGACAATTTTTAAGTCCTTTCTAGAGGTCTATATATATATATATATGTATATATTTTATTTATTCAGGAATATACTGTTTTATTTATTTACTTGATGAATCAGGAATGTCCTATATAAATAATACAACTTAAGTTCTCTCAAAAAAAAAAAAATAATAATAATAATAATAAAAAAATACACAACTTGATACGGATCATAATTCATATGACAAAATCTTTATTACGTTTTTCTTGGATTCTGTATGAATTTGTTACTTCAGAAAAAAATTAAAAAAAAAAAATCGTAATTCGATGTAAATAACAAAGCTGTTATCATTGTTACAAAAAAAAAGTAATAATAATAAAAAAAAAAAAAAAACAAAGTCGTACGTTGTAATCTGTCATACTGTTTGTAACAAATATTAAAAAATAGCTTTTTAACAAAAATAATAATAATAAAAACAAAAATAGTATAATAATCAAGCTCTTGGGACTCAAGGAGACTTGCTTACATGGTGGAGGCGTTGGTCTCCGAACATTTACAAAGACAAAGTGACAGTTGGTGAAGTAGTTGATTGTTCTCCCTAAGAATGGAAAAACATTTTGAGGGGGTCATTTTAAGAATATGGTAAGAGGGATCAATGTCTTTGACTGAGCTATCATTTTGAAGTCTTGAAAAGTTTTAAACAGTGATTTTTTTTTTTCCCTTCTTAAATGAATTTTTCAAATAAATGTTCAGTCTTTTTCACTCATAAGATATTGCTCTCTGCATTTTCATCTTGGGCTGGTCGTTTGCTAAGTTTCAGCAAAAATAGTGTCACAAAGAGATCTTTTCACCTTTTGGGCATCTCTGGAAAGCAGAAAAATAGTGGGTTTTGCTTTCAAGATTGTGTCTCACTTTTGCAGCATCTGGTTGATATTAGAGATCCAAGATATGGGAAGTCGGTTCATTCTCTATGCATCAAAACTGGATTTTATACTGATGTTTTCGTCCAGAACAATATCATGAGGTTTTATGCTAACCATGGTGATTTGGTTAATGCCCATCTTTTGTTTGAAGAAATTCCTGAGCCGAACTTGGTTTCGTGTACTAGTCTGATCTCTTCTTATGTGCATGATGGTCAATATGACAATGGTTTGCGCATGTTTTCCCTTATGTGTCGATCAGGGTTTCGGCCAAACGAGTTTGGTTTCTCCGTGGCACTTAAGGCTTGTAGAATTATGCAGGAATTTGTATTTGGTATGGTTATTCATGGACAAATATTGAAATGCGGGTTTGAGTCATGTAGCTTTTGTAGTTCTTCAATTCTCGGAATATACGTGGAATGGGGGGATGTTGAGCATGCCCATAAGTTCTTTCATGGGATTCCACTTGGGGAAAGATCTGAAGCATCATGGAATACACTGATAGACAGTTATGTCCAAATGTCTGATCCGAATGAAGCTTTAAACTTGTTTAGGGAGATGATGCATTCTGGTGTTTCACCAAATGGTTTTACTTATGGCATTATTATTAAACTATGTGCTAACGAGTTGAATCCTGAGCTTGGAAGGTCAATCCATGCCCAAACCGTAAAGGTTGGCTTTGAAGGTGATGTTATAGTGGGTGGAGCTCTTGTTGACGTTTATGCAAAACTAGGACTTCTAGATGATGCCTGTCAAATGTTCTGGAATCTAGAAGAGAAGGATAATATGGTCTGGTGTGCCTTACTGGCTGGGTTTCATCATGTTGGAGACACTGCAAAAGGATTGAATTATTATTTCATGTTTCTTTCAGAAGGTAATAAACCAGATCCATTTACCTTTGCCAATTTATTTAGTTTGTGTTCAAATTTAGACGCTTGGGGTACTGGTATCCAAATGCATTGCAGTCTTTTAAAATATGGGTTCATAATAGACTCGTTTTTGGGGAGTTCTCTTATCAACATGTATGGTAATCTTGGGATGGTTTTTGATGCTTATAATTGTTTCCTTGAGATTGGATATAAGAATGAAATATGCTACAGTGCAATAATTAATATTTTAGTTCTAAACTCAAATGATGAAACAGCCTTAGCACTGTTTTCAGAGATGATGCAAGTAGGTCATATGCCAAGCCAATCTACAGTCAGCTACATTCTTCGAGCTTTAGCAAATCATCGTATGTTAAAACAAGGAAGAGCACTTCATGCTTATATCTTTACAAGCGTTAGTGATTCTGATTGTAAAATGTGTACAGGAAACGCTCTCATTGAGATGTATGCTAAATGTGGGGCTGTAGATAATGCAAAAATGGTTTTTAAAGCAATGACAGTGCCAAATGAGTTCTCATGGACAACCATTATGTCTGGTTTCTGTCAACTGGGACAATTTGAGGAAGTTTTAAGGCTGTTTCGTGATATGCTCAGTTCACTATCTGCAAAGCCCAGCCAATTCACAGTGCTTATTGCTGTTCAGGCTTGTATGAAACTAGAACCGTTGGATGGAGGAAAGCAAGTCCATAGTTATGTCATAAAAGTAGGATTTGATTCTCATCCCTTTGTGGAAAGTTCATTGGTTTCCATGTACTCTGCATTTAAAAATGAAATTCAAAATGCTTTTCTGGTGTTCTCGTTCATGAAAGAGCGAGATCTTGTCTCATGGTGCGCCATGATAACTGCATGCGTGCAAAATGGATACTATGAGGAAGCTCTTAAGCATTTCTCTGAATTCCGAATTGCACCCAATTTTTCAGTAGATGAATCCATCTTGTCTAGCTGCCTTTCAGCTTGTGCTGGCTTGGCGGCAATAGAGATGGGCAAGTGGTTCCATGCCTGTGTCATCAAGACTGGGTTTGAGTCTCATCTGCATGTTGCTTCCTCCATTATAGACATGTACAGTAAATGTGGAAGCATCAAAGAAGCATGCCAGTTATTTAACAAAACGGAAGATCAGAATTTGGTGACTTGGACAGCTATGTTATCAGGGTATGCTCATAATGGGCTTGGGAGGGAGTCTGTTGAGCTTTTTAGCAGGATGAAAGAAGCTGGGCTGAAGCCAGATAGTATTACTTTTGTTGGGGTTTTAACCGCATGTAGTCATGCTGGACTTGTTGAAGAAGGCTGGCAATTTTTTAATTCTATGACAAGTGATTATGGCTTGGAAGTAAATATAAATCATTATGCTTGCATGGTTGATCTACTTGGTAGAGCTCAACAGGTGGAAGCAGCCAAGGCTCTGATAGAAAAAGCACCATTTCACTTAAAATCAAAACATCTCCTGTGGAAGACACTGTTAGGCGCCTGCAACAGACATGGGAATATTGAAATAGGAAACCGAATTGCACAAATGCTGGTTGAATTAAAAACAAATGAACCATCAACCTATGTTTTACTGTCGAACATTTATGCATCAGCCTCAATGTGGGATAACTCTGTAGAAGTGAGAAGCAAAATGAAAGCAGAGAATGTTTATAAGCAACCTGGCAGTAGTTGGATTCAGGTGGCTGGTTAAAAGATCATGGAGAGCATCACGCTAATGTTTATTTGTCAAAAGCTATCAGGAAATACCCTATGGTCTCTCATTTCATCATACAGCTTAAAATTAGTGCCATTGAAGGTTTGTAACATTATGGTCTAAGAAGCAAGAACAATTTTGTTGAACAGTGACAATGCATTTCCACCCTCAATTGAAGCTAAAATGAACATGAAGGGACATGGGGTGGAGTCATTAAACACAAAACTACTATCTGAAATCCTTAGGGGTAAGTTTTTAGATATTAACCTTAACATCTTTGTTTCATTTGTAGTTGTGTTTCATATGCTGTGGATTTCCTGTTGCTTTTCCGTTTCTCTCATTGGCTTTTTACTATTGCTTTTCTGTTAGGACGAAGCAGTGCATCTTGGCACTCTACAATCTCGCTTACTTATGGGGGTGGATTGCTATTTTATATGCTGTTGATCTCCTCGATGTTTGTTAATTTTTTTGACCTTACCACTTTCTTCAAGAGCATTTACGATGTAGTTTTGTGCTGACAGCTATTCAATTGGTCTGAAGAGACCTGAATTTGTGACAAAAAGTTTGCCAAGATGAAGATTGTAAGGTCCATACAGTGCTGGTAGAAATAATAACTCCAGATGCAGCCTTCAATTATACTTGGTTTGTTGACCTCAGCTTTGTTACTGAAAGCATTTCTTCAAAACCACAGAATGACATAGACGCCTGAGGAGGTACAAACTTTCTGAAATGGTCTCAAAGATGATTGCAAGTGAAGCAAGGTGGTGGAGGTGGTGGTGAATGGTGACTACCTACAAATGCAAGCTGAATTAATCATCAAATTTGATGGTCATGGAGTCACTCAAAACCAAGTTGATATCTGGATTTCTTGGATCAACTAACAAAATATACGAAGGGGGCAGAGCTTGGTTGCTTCAAATGTGAAGTGTGGCAAAGGAATGCAAAACCCAAACATCAACAGTTTTTGTTTGGGTTTTGACACTAGGCTCTGATGATCTTACTCAGAAATGAATGGTTGAAATAACACTCTGGTTGGCCCTTTGCATGGGGTTGATGATTGCTAAAGAGTGCCTGAACAGTGCACTGCACCATTCTACAAATGGAGATTGGTATGCCAAAGTGGGGATGAGCTGGGAATAAAACATGGTTTGGTTTTGTCCTCTTCAAATCTTGGTAGTACAGGTTACTTGGTGACATGTGAACATGTTTTGGCTGGCTTTCCGATCCTATTACCGAAATTCTTCCCATCCGACAATTTGGGTCTAGCCAAATTCTCTTTGGAATATGTCCTACTTTTTATTTTTACTTGTATTCATCCTGAGCGATGTACCATGTATAATCATAATAGATTATGTTAAATATAATCTATAATAATTAATTATATTTGAAAATTAATTTGAAAGTTTTATTCTAATAAATATATTTGGATTTTTTTTTTCAATCTATACTATAAAAATTTGTTAAGAACTATAAATTTGACTTCTATATATAATACTATTCAATTATGAATTTCAGATTTAAAAATTTTCTATATAATTTTTTCCATCTATAGAATTTAAATTTAAATTCAAATACATTTATATAATTTAATTTAAATTCAAATATATTTAAATAATATTTTCTATCTATAGAATTCAAATTCACTTCAATTTTTTTTTGATTCCTTGTAAATAATTAATTTATATATATTAAATACTCATAATGTAATTTAATTATTATTATTAGTTATCCTATAAATATAATTTAATCTTATAAGGTAAATTATTTATGGAATTCAATTAAAAAATATTTACATATTTAATTTTTTTCATCTATAAATTCAAATTCAAATTCAAATGTATTTATATGATTTAATTCAAATTCAAATATATTTATATAATATTTTTCATCTATGGAATTAAAATTTAAATTCAAATATATTTTTTGACTCTTTGTAAATAGTTAATTTTCCTATGTTAAATCTTTATAATTAATTTGATTAGATAAAAAATTCGATTTAAATGAAATAATAGCATCCTCTATATCTCTTCCATATATATTTTAATTTTAAAGACCTTTCCTTTTATATATATTTTAAAATATTTTTGATAAAATAATTATTTTCATTAAATTTTATAACTCATTGTTTCTATTTACATTTACTTATACCATATATAGAATATTTTATCTTGTAAATATTAATCAAATCCTAAATAAATATGTAATATGAGCTTAATAAAAATCATACTTTAACATATTCTTGAAAGATCTTCAATCTTGTTTTATATTAAATATTAGATATTAGATAATTTAATATTAAATATTAAATATTAAAATTATAGATAATTATTAATTTTTCAATTTAAATTTAAATTTAATAATTATCATTCTAGATCGAATTTATCCATTTTTTACATTTAAAAATATAATAATATAATTATAACAAATAATTAAATAGTAGAATAATTATTTAATAATATTATAATTTTTGTTAATCAAATAAAATCAACACGAGATAACAATTAAGATTCGAAATTGAATAAGAAATCAAAATTCAACTCAGTCATAATCACAAATTAAATTAATGGTCATTGATAGTCTTGTATAATTTTCATTACATTACAAGTTTTCAGTCATACTTTTATATATGAAATCCATCTTTTATATAAAATTAATTTTATATTGCTCCATATTAATTAAATCTTGTTATATGTGTACATAAAAGTACATTTTGAACACTTTATGAAAAATATTGAAAAAAATATATTAATCATTTTAAATTTTTGATAAAGAAATCAATTTCATTAGTAATTACTTTATATTAATATTATTATTTTATAATAAAATTTCATTTATTGCATATCCATATATAAATATGTATTAGTGTATAGAGTTTTTATTTGAAATATCTTTAATAATAAAAATATCTTTTATTATATACATGTTTTTTTATCTAACCTTTAAAAAACTCAAAAAGTAACCAGATAAGGAGAGAAAAAAGTTTCTCTTGCTAGGTTTTATCCCATCACCAAGAATAAAATCTTCACTCATATATTATGGAAATTTTCAAAAATTAAGATTAAATTTTTTATTCCAAGTTTTACGAAAATTGTATAATTTTTATTTTTTCAAATGTTATTTATATAAATTATTTGTGAAAATATTATTTATATAAATTATACTAAAATTGTTGTATATGTTATTACAAAGATTTATAGCCAAATCTTGACAATGTCTATACATTATAAAATTTTTCAAAAACTTTTATTTATATATTTTAATTATTTATAATGCTTTTGAAAAGAAATAAAATGAATATAAAAAAATATATAATAATAATTTTAAAATCATAAAATTATTAACATAATTTTATTTTTAAATTTTAAATTTTTTAATATTTTTAGAAGAAACATAACGAACTTGATAATAATACGTGATAAAATTTTTTACGGACTCCTTTATTTTTATATATCATATAGATTTTTATTTTTTGTCACGAGAAAAAAGTACAGAAGTTTGATATTGTAAATATACGTCTGCATGTATTTACATACATGAGATTTCTTGAACTTCGCTCTAAAAATGTAAAGTCGATTTGTCATGATAAACCTAATGAAAAAAAAAAAAAAAAAAAATTGTTCGTATTTTTTTAATTAATAATAATCAAATTTAAATGTAAAAAAAAAAAGAGGAAGCGTCTACTGAAAGCCTGTATACGACATCGTATCTGAATCGCCGGCACACCCAATCGATTCACAGTCTCGCATCAATCCACACAACTAAAGGTTTCTCGGCAACCAAACAGAGCATTGCTTTCAATTTTTTAGTTTGATTATTGTAATATTCATGCTATAATTTGTCTGATTGATTTTCTGTGCTTCTTAAATCCTTTTTTTTTTTCCTAGTGTGATTTTTTTTTTTTTTTTTTTTTTTCTAGTTGTTTGAACCAATCCATGACAATCATTCCTTGTTCTGATTCCCAAAGCAGAAAATAGCAATTTTTTATATATGGATTTTTTATGGCTGTGCGAGTCCATTTTTGTTTGTTTTCCATTCTGTTGAACTGGGTGCATTTAATTTGAAATAGAGAAGGACCATGAAGAAGAAAAGTTTAGCAGATCCTTCTGACTGCCCAGCTCATTTTGCTGCTGCAGGTGGTCATGGATTTGATGCTCACCTTACTCATCTGAGTCTCCCTATTTTTTTTGTGTTTGTTATTTATTTATTTATTTTTTTTAATTTTTAATTTTTAATTTTAATTTTTTAGTTTTTTGGGTTTGGGGTTCCATATTCTCCAATTTCTTTCTTCAAAGTTTCAATCTATCTGTTAAAAGACTAAAGCTTTTAATGATGCACAAATAATTGCTATGTATGGCAGAGTTCAAGATGATGATTGACAATGTGGTTTTTGAGATTTAGTATTGTCAAAATGCATGTGAAGTCATAGAATTGATTGAAAAGTGGGAATTTTATTTGTCATGTAAACAAAAATCTAGTGAATATTAGTAGTCTTTTTTCTATTGAGTAAAAGTCAGGCGACTACCGAGGATAGATCTTGGAAGCTGTTGGGAAGTTGTGGGTTTTGGTTTGGCATCTTTCTAGCTTTAGGAAAAAGAGCCTTAAGGAGGGATAGTTGGGAAAGTGAGAGAAGAAAAAAATTGAGACAAGGCTGTATAAGATTGCAGTGACCGGTATATTTTAGTTAGTTGCTTATGTGAATCAGAGGAACAATATCAACTTCAGAATGGGAACTCTTGCTAGCTAGAAATATGATTTGGGTATCTTTTAGAAAATATTTCTGATTTGGGTTGTATTTGAGGTTTGTTGACGTATTATTAGAACATATCTGCAAATAGGTCTTTGTTATCCTAGCCAGAAACCATTTTTGGGCAAAAGTCAACATGGTTGTGTTTTGCTTGCTTTTGACATTGTCTTTTGAGCGGGTATTTTCTGCTATGAACGTTGTGAAGAATTGATTACCCAAATACATAGATAATCAAATGATGAATGTTTCACTTTTATATATATTGAGAATGATATTCTTGTATGATAACGGATATGAAGTTGGTGTGCATGTGCCAAAATTTTAAAACAAGAAAATTTGTTAACAGAAATTGATGCATTAACCAGAAAAAAAAAGAAAAAAATTTAATCTATTTAGTTTAGCTCCCATACTATTGTTATCTAAAAGTACCCTTCTGAAGTAAATTCCCAGATCTGCTGCTGTTTATGGTCTTTGCATTTTTCATATAGAAATCATGCTTGTCTGATTCTACTGCCGTTTGAAATGGGTCGGCAATTGGGAAAGACTGGTAAAGGTGTTATGTAACTTCCAAAGACAGGTAATTGGATCTAGTAGCTTATTGTGCTGTTGAAAAGTTCAAAGTCAAAAAGTATGGTATTGCTGTTCTTCTGCACTTGTTAGAAACTTCAGGAATATCTCTAGTAAAGAGAAAGTAAAGGCAGCTTTAATTAGGTTTCTCACACCACACCATTAACAAATAAAAGTTTCTTGAAGCTTAGTTTCTCAGAAGTTGTTGCTCCTTTTAGCTAATTGCTTTGCAACCTTTTCTCTAAACTTTCTCCACCAAGTTTCTCTCTTTTTTTATTTTTATTTTTTATATTATTGATTATTATTATTTTGGAATATATTTTTTATGTCATCATAATGCCATTGACGTGGTATAATACTATTGGTTAAGATTTTTGGAGATTATCTGTCTATCCAATCACATGCTGCCACGAGATGGACAACAGTGTAGTATTAGTTTTACCAAGACTCCACCGAGCTTCCTTTCATTTGCCATACACTCGGTTTCTTCATAAATAGAAATAGCGTATTTTCATTGTTTTTGGAGCTAGTGATCACTTTTCAAGTCGTAATGACTGGCCCAAATATACTTGACAAAATTGAACACCTTTAGTGTTATAAGTAATACTGTAGTAGTGAATAACCCGTGTGTTTTAGGTTTGAGATATGATGATAAAATACGTTTTTGGCAGTTAATAAAACAAAATAAAGATATTCTCAATTTTTTTAAAATTAAAAATAAATAGGTTTAATTATTTAGAGCGATTGGATTATATATTATTCAACCGAATTATCCATAATTTATATAAATAATATGTAATCCAACATATTTAAATAATTGAATCTATTCATTCTCAACTTAAACTAGATTATTATCCCCATTTGAATTAGATTGTATAATATATATATATATATATATTGAATTTAAGGCGACAACCAAACATTCACCATTCAATTATCATATTTTTATATAACTAGCCAAACTTAGTGGGTGTATTCAATTTAGAATTTGAAGTATTTTAAAAGTTTTTAAAAGTTTATAAGTATTTGATTTAGGTTTTAAAGGAGTCTATAAGTCTAATAATATTCAATTCAGATTTTGATGGATTTTATAAAAGTTTATTAAAATCTAAGTGTATTCAATTATAACTTTGTAGAATTCTTTTAAAATCTGGTGGTATTCAAAAAATTATTTATTTTAATAGATATAAAAAATGATGGATTTTAATGGATTTGAAAGGATTTTAACAGTGAAATTATGAAAGAAACTGTTAATATGAAATCCAGCTTTAAATCCAGAAATTTCGTTGGATTCTTATAACATTTTTATGAAGTCTGTAGAATTCCATAACAATCTATCAAGTCTTTTAAAGTTTATAATTCATTTTAAATTTATCAAATTTTAAATTAAATACATCCCTAGATACCAAGAGTTTGTGTGGCTCCATAAAAAAACTAGACGACAATGTCTATAATAGTAAAATTACATATATATATATATATACAGTAATTTTATCTACCACAATTCTATAATAGTAAAATTATATATATATATATACAGTAATTTCATCTTCCACGAAATTACTTGTATGCTGTATTGGATATGTGTTAGTGTATCCAAACTAGAATACGCATCTTGGTGCACATAATCTTCTGAGCTCCATCATACGGGAGAAAAAAAATTACATACCTATATATATACAGACTTCCATTTTCAATGTGAAACTGCTCCAGATTTTCTTTGTATTTTGACGGTCTAGCTACAACACGTAATCATTAATAAAATCTAGAATAGATAGCCCTCAGACCCCTTTTTCTCCTCTCAATTGCTCATTCAAGTCTACATCTCATCTCTTATATAATTGACACTTAATAGCATGATTGAATAGATAGCCCTCAGTCCGCTTTTCCACCTCTCAATTGCTCATTCAAGTCTACATCTTATCTCTTATATAATTGACACTTAAAAGAATGATTAACCTAAAAAAACAAAAATGGTAATAATAATAATAATAATAATTTTTTAATTAGGAATTTTTTGCCTTTGATAAGTAATGAATGATTATATGACAAATGCTAAAGAATTATCTATTTCTTTAAAGGTATACATTTGAGTTTAAATTCAAATATTAATTATCATTTTATCTAATAATTAAGTTTTTTAGTAAATATTGCCATAATCATATCGGAAAATTTAGCACAAGATTATATACATAATTTTGCTATAACATACATGTACACCCATATTATTATAGGTGTGAGCATCAAATTACATGTAATACTATGTATATATATTACATGTAATCATCCATGAATTACATATAATTTTGCATACATGTTACAATAAGGCGAGCATGTATATATACTATAATATTTATAGTGTATTATTTGCTTTTTATTCAAGCCATCTCCATTGATTTTGTTTTTTTTTTAAAAAAAAAATAATCTCCTTTAAAAGCTTAATTCAATAGAAGGTAAATTTATATTTTTTTCTTTTACACTTCTTTCTATATATAGATTCAGTCTCTTTTAGATTTATTTTTAGATGCTTATATGTGTTTTTATTTTTTGTAAAATTATTGAATTTTGAATCTAAAATTTTTTGGATACTGAATTTTAATATTTAATTAAATCATTAAACCTTCCTTAAACTTAAGCTAATAAGAGGTATAAAAAAGCATTTCAAATTGATGGGTTGAATGGTACCTCCAAGTAAGTTAAATGGTAGAGAGGAAACTTCGGGTGATCTACTGTGATCTTGCAAATACAATTATTTCAACTCACATGTTTCCTTCGTAATGGATATAGGTAATATAGTGGTCATAGCCTTGGGTTCCGGCGTGGTGGCTGTCATAATTTTGTGTGCAATTTGCCAAAGTGGGAGCAACAACCAAAAGCACCAAACTACGCTTCCCGTGGCCATGCCGACTGTCCGCACTAGAGCTCAATCCATTAGTACCACCCGAAGTAAAGGTGGTGGCATGGTTATCTTGGGAGGTGCGGCTCTCGCTACCACAGCTGTCCTCGCCGGCGCTGGAGGTTGCGGAGGTGATGGAGATGGCGGAGGCGGTGGAGGTTACGGTGGCGATGGAGGTGGCGGAGGCGGTGGAGGTTGCGGTGGCGGTGGATGTGGTGGTGGTGGAGGTTAACTAAATTTATGTCTTTTTTTTTTTTTAAAAAAAATTATTTTTATTGTAATAATGAATAGTAAAAGGAATATTGTCAATACAAAGACGGTTTTAGAAGATTTATAATATGGCATATATATTAATTAGCAACTATTAATTTTAATTTAGAGATTCTTACCAATCCAACCTTTTGTAATTTGCATATTAGAGTACTAGCTTAGCTAGTTGTTGTTATTTTATTTATTTGTTTTTTGTTAATTAAATTACTATAAAATATGTTTTCTTCCTGTTTAAAAAACTTTAAATAATTGTTACTTTAAATTTTAATTTTGTTGGTATGGCGGTCGACTACGCAATATAGTTGTAATATATAGTTTTACTGATTAAACATACCATATGGGCACTGCATAAATGAACTTTTCAATGACAAGATAAGTAGATATATAGCTAGAACTTCCACATACATGCAAGGTTCTCGGCCATGTATTAAGGGGGAAAAAAAAAAAAAGTTTTTCTTGGCAGCAATAGAGATGGGCAAGTGGTTCCATGCCTGTGTCATCAAGACTGGGTTTGAGTCTCATCCGCATGTTGCTTCCTCCATTCTAGACATGTACAGCAAATGTGGAAGCATCAAAGAGGCTTGCCAGTTATTTAACAAAATGGAAGATCAGAATTTGGTGACTTGGACAGCTATGTTATCAGGGTATGCTCAGAATGGGCTTGGGAGGGAGTCTGTTGAGCTTTTTAGCAGGATGAAAGAAGCTGGTCTGAAGCCAGACAGTATTACATTTGTTGGGGTTTTAACCGCATCTAGTCATGCTGGACTTGTCGAAGAAGGCTGACAATTTTTTAATTCTATGACAAGTGATTGTGGCTTGGAAGTAAATATAAATCATTATGCTGGCATGGTTGATCTACTTGGTAGAGCTCAACAGGTGGAAGCAGCCGAGGCTCTGATAGAAAAAGCACCATTTCACTTAAAATCAAAACATCTCCTGTGGAAGACACTGTAAGGCGCCTGCAACAGACATGGGAATATTGAAATAGGAAACCGAATTGCACAAATGCTGGTTGAATTAAAACCAAATGAACCCTCAACCTATGTTTTACTCTTGAACATTTATGCATCACACTCTATGTGGGATAACTCTAGAAGTGAGAAGCAAAATGAAAGCAGAGAATGTTTAAAAGCAACCTGGCAGTAGTTGGATTCAGGTGGTTGGTTAAAAGATCATGGAGAGCATCACGCTAATGTTTATTTGTCAAAAGCTATCAGGAAAAACATTTCATCATACAGCTTAAAATCAGTGCCATTGAAGGTTTGTAACATTATGGTTTAAGGAGCAAGAACAATTTTGTTGAACAGTGACAATGCATTTCCACACTCAATTGAAGCTAAAATGAACATGAAGGGAAATGGGGTGGAGCCACTAAAGACAAAACTATTATCTGAAATCCTTAGGGGTAAGTTTTTAGATATTAACCTTAACCTCTTTGTTTCATTTTTTTGTTGTGTTTCATATGCTGTGGATCGCTTCTTGCTTTTCTGTTTCTCTCATTGGCTTTTTACTATTGCCTTTCTGTTAGGACGAAGCAATGCATCTTGGCACTCTGCAATCTCGCTTACCTATGGGGGTGGATTGCTATTTTATATGCTGTTGATCTTCTCAATGTTTGTTAATTTTTTCGACCTTACCATTTTCTTACAAGAGCATTCACGATGTAGTTTTGCGCTGACAGCTATTCAGTTGGTCTGAAGAGACCTGAATTTGTGACAAAAAGTTTGCCAAGATGAAGATTGCAAGGTCCAAACAGTGCTGGTAGAAATAATAATCCCAGATGCAGCCTTCAATTATACTTGGTTTGTTGACCTCAGCTTTGTTACTGAAAGCATTTCTTCTAAACCACAGAATGACATTGACGCTTGAGGAGGTACAAACTTTCTGAAATGGCCTCAAAGATGATTGCAAGTGAAGCAAGGTGGTGGAGGTGGTGGTGAATGGTGACTACCTACAAATGCAAGCTGAATTAATCCTCAAATTTGATAGTCATGGAGTCGCTCAAAGCCAAATTGATATCTGGATTTCTTGGATCAACTGACAAAACATACAAATTTCTTGGATTAACTAACAAAATATACAAAGGGGGCAGAGCTTGGTTGCTTCAAATGTGAAGTGTGGCAAAGGAATGCAAAACCCAAACACCAACAGTTTTTGTTTGGGTTTTGACACTAGGTTCTGATGATCATACTCAGAAATGAATGGTTGAAATACCAATCTGGTTGGCCCTTTGCATGTAGTTGATGATTGTTAAGGAGAGCCTGAACAGTGCACTGCACCATTCTACTAATGGAGCTTGGTATGCGGTATGCCAAAGTGGGGAATGAGCAGGGAATAAAACATGGTTTGGTTTTATCCTTTTCAAATCTTGGTTGTACATGTTTGAAATGTGAACATTTTTTGGCTGGCTTTCCAATCCTATTACCAAAATTCTTCCCATCCCACAATTTGGGTAGAGCCAAATTCTTTTTGGAAAAAGTACAAAAGTTTGATATTGTAAATTTACGTCTTCATGTATTTACATATATGAGATTTCTTGAACTTCACACTAAAACTGTCAAGTCGATTTGTCATAATAAACCTAATGAAAAAAATAATTTGTTCGTAGTTTTTTTTAATAATAATAATAATTGATTTTTCGAAAATTAAAAATCCTAGTGTTTACATTTATTTACTTGAGTAACTATTCATAAGCATACCAACTTCTCTCACCAGAGGAAAAAAAAAAAAAAAAAAAAAAAAGTAAAAATGGAAATGGTCAAAAAAGAGAAGCCCCTACTAAAAGCCTGTATACGACATCGTATCTGACGCCCCGGCACACCCAGCAGATTCACAGTCTCGTCAGCAATCCGCACAACTACAGGTTTCTCGGCAACCAAACAGAGCATTGGGTTCAATTTTTCAGTTTGATTATTGTAATATTCATGCTATATTTTGTCTGATTGATTTTCTGTGCTTCTTAAATCCTTTTTTTTTTTTTTTTTCCTAGTGTTTATTTTCTAGTTGTTTGAACCAATCCATGACAATCATTCCTTGTTCTGATTCCCAAAGCAGAAAATAGCAATTTTTTATATATGGATTTTTGATGGCTGTGCGAGTCCATTTTTGTTTGTTTTCCATTCTGTTGAACTGGGTGCATTTAATTTGAAATAGAGGAGGACCATAAAGAAGAAAAGTTTAGCAGATCCTTCTGACTGCCCAGCTCATTTTGCTGTTGCTGGTGGTCATGGATTTGATGCTCACCTTACTCATCTTAGTCTTCCCTTTTTTTATTTTTATTTTTATTTTTATTTTTTATGTTTATGTTTTTGTATTTTGGGTTTGGGGGTCCATATTCTCTAATTTCTTTCTTCGAAGTTCAAATCTTTCTGTTAAAAGTCTAAAGCTTTTAATGATGCACAAATAATAGCTTTGTATGGCAGAGTTCAAGATGATGATTGACAATGTGGTTTTTGAGATTTAGTATTGTCAAAATGCATGTGAAGTCATAGAATTGATTGAAAAGTGGGAATTTTATTTGCAATGTCAACAAAAATCTAGTGAATATTAATAGTCTTTTTTTCTATTGAGTAAAAGTCAGGCAACTACCGAGGATAGATCTTGGAAGCTGTTGGGAAGTTGTTGGTTTTGGTTAATCATCTTTCTTGCTTGAGGAAAAAGAACTTAAGGGGGGATAGTTGGGAAAGTGAGAGAAGAAAAAAAAATTGAGACAAGGCTGTATAAAATTGGAGTGACTGGTTTTAGTGTGTTGCTTATGTGAATCAGGGGAACAATATTAACTTCAGAATGGGAACTGTTGCTACAAATATGCTTTGAACTGTTGCAAGAAATATGATTTGGGTATCATGTAGAAAATATTTCTGATTTGGGTCGTATTGAGGTTTCTTGATGTATAATTAGAACATATCTGCAAAGAGATTTGCTATGAACATTGTGAAGAATTGATTAACCAAATGCATTAATAATCAAATGATCAATGTTTTATATATATTGAGAATGATATTCTTGTATAATAACTGATATGAAGTGGGTGTGCATGTGCCACGATTTCAAAACAAGAAAATTTGTGACAGAAATTGACGTATTAAACAGAAAAAAAGAAAAAAAATTCAATCTATTTAGTTTAGCTCCCATACTAATGTTATCTAAAGGTACCGTTCTGAAGTAAATTCCTAGATCTGCTGCTGTTTATGGTCTTTGCATTTTTCATATAGAAAATCATGCTTGTCTGATTCTACTGCCGTTTGAAAAGGGTCGGCAATTGGGAAAGACTGGTAAAGGTGTTATGTAACTTCCAAAGACAGGTAATTGGATCTAGTAGCTTATTGTGCTGTTGAAAAGTTCAAAGTCAAAAAGTATGGTATTGCTGTTCTTCTGCACTTGCTTAGAAACTTCAGGGATATCTCTAGTAAAGTAAAGGCAGCTCTTAATTAGGTTTCTTGGACCACACCATTAGCAAATAAAAGTTTGTTGAAGTTTAATTTCTCAGAAGTTGTTGCTCCTTTTAGCTAATTGCTTTGCAACCTTTCTCTAAACTTTCCTCCAACAGGTTTCTTTTTTTTTTTTTTTTTTTTTTTTGCCCTTTTATATTATTGATTATTATTATTTTGGAATATATTTTCTATGTCATCATAATGCCATTGACGTGATATACTACTATTGGTTAAGATTTTTGGAGATTATTTACATGCTGCCACGCGATGCACAACAGTGTTAGTATTAGTTTTACCAAGACTCCACTGAGCTTCCTTTCATTTGCCATACACTCGGTTTCTTCATAAATAGAAATAGCGTGTCTTCATTTTTTTGGAGCTACTGATCGCTTTCCAAGTCGTAATGACTCGCCCAAATATACTTGACAAGATTGAACACCTTCCCACTATTATTGTTATAATACTGTAGTAGAGAATAACCTTATGTCCTGGATTTAAAAAGCTGATGATAAAATATGTTTTTTGTAATTTATAAAACAAAGTAAAAATATTCTCAACTTTTTTAAATTAAAAGATAAGTAGACTCAATTATTTAAAACCATTAGATTATATATTATTCAACTGAAATACATATAATTTACATAAATAACATGTAATTTGAAAGATTTAAATAATTAAATTTATTTATCTTCAATTTACAATGGACTATATATTCTCATTTGAGTTAGACTATATTGTATAATATATATATATATATATATACTTATTGAATTTAGGGTGAGAGCCAAACATTAACCATTCAATTATATAACTGACTAAACTTTGGTACCAAAAGTTTGCTTGTCCCCGTAAAAAAATAGGCGACTCTGCCTATAATAGCGAAATTATATGTGTGTATATATATATATATATATAGTAATTTTATCCTCCACGAAAACAATCTCTTGGGCTCCATCATCTGTAGAAAAAAATTACATATATATATATATACTTCCGTTTTCAGTATCAAATTTTTCTTTGTATGTTGGCGGTCCAGCTACCAACACATAACCATTAATAAAAATCTAGAATGGATAGCCTCAGACCGCTTTTCCACAGCTCAATTACTCGTTCAAGTCTACATCTTATCTCTATCTTATCTCTTATATAATTAACACTTGAAAAGAATGATTGACCTTAAAAAAAAATAAAATAAAAAACAAAACACTTAGAATGGATATTATTATCATAATAATGATGATGATGACGACGATGATTATATAACAAGTGCTAATGCATTGCCACATTCCTTTAAAGGTTTACATTTGAATTAAAATTTAAATATTAATTATTATTTTATTTAATGATTAAATTTTTATCCTAAGTATTAGAGTACAATAAAATTGAAGGAATTTAATGCTGAGTATATATATCATGCTTTATATATAATCATCTATGAATTACGTGTAATCTGGCATACATGCTACAATAACGCGGGCATATATATATGTACTATAATATTTAATAGTGTATTGTTTGCTTTTAAAAAATCTCCATTGACCTCATTTTAAAAAAAATGATTTTTTTAAAAGTTTAATTTAATAGAAGATGAATTTTCATTTTTTCTATATATATATATATATATATATATATATCTTTTTTTTTATAAAGGTGTTTATATATGTTTTTAATTTTTTTAATAAAATTATTAAGTGTTAAACCTAGAACTTATTTTATTATTATCCTGATATTAAATTAGGTCACTAAGCTTCCCAAACACTTAAGCTAATAAGAGGTGTTAAAAAAAAAAAAAAAGAAAAAAAAGAAAAAAAATACATTTCAATTGATTGGTGGGTTGAGTCGTACCTCCAAGTAAATTAAATTAAAAATAGTAGAAAGGAAACTTCGGGTGATCTTCTGTGATCTTGCAAATACAATTATTTCAATTCACATGTTTCCTTCGTAAATCTACTGCAAATATCCCAGGGCCTTCAACGCATGCAGTATCTGTTTGGGGTGGGGGGGAGGAGGGAAGGGGGGACTATATATTATATGATACAGGTCCAAACATATATTAAGCAGATTGGAAGATGGATGCAGTTAATATAGTGGTCATAGCCTTCGCTTCCGCCATGGTGGCTCTCATAATTTTGGGTGGAATTTGCAGAAGTGGTAGCAACAACCAAAAGCAGCAAACTACACTTCCCGTGGCCATGCCGACTGTCGGCACCAGACCTCAATCCACCCGAAATAAAGATGGTGGCATGGTTATCTTGGCAGGCGCCGCTCTCGCCACCACAGCTGTCGTCTCCGGCGGTGGAGGTTGTGGAGGTGGTGGAGGTTGCGGTGGCGGTGGAGGTTGCGGTGGCGGTGGATGTGGTGGTGGTTGTGGAGGTTAACTAACTTTAATTCCGCTTTTTTTTTTCTTTTTTAATTATTATTTTAATAATGAGTAGTAAAAGAAATATCGATAATACAAAGACAAGTTTTAGAAGATTTGTAATATGGCATATATATTAATTTAGTAACTATTAATTTTATTTTAGAGATTATTACCAATTCAACTTTTTGTAATTAAATTACTATATATCAAATATGTTTTCTTCCAGTTTACAAAACTTTAAATAATTGTTAATTTAAATTTAAATTTTGTTGGTATGGCAATCGACTACGCAATATAGTTGTAATATATAGTTTTACTGATTAATCATATTATATATGTAGTGTGTAAATGAATTTTTCAAAGACAAGATTAACAGGTATATAGCTAGAACTTCCACATACATGCAAGGTTTCTCGCCCATGGCTTTTTAAGAGAATGCCATATATAGCAAAATTGTGTAGTCCAACTGCTTTGAGTATTTTTTTCCAAAAAATAAAAATAAAAAAATGGTTAGAGTATTTACCAAATTATTGGTTAAATCATTTTTTATTATTTTTCTGTGAATTTCTTTTGAAGAAAACTTTAATTTTCAGTGCTTGTCTTTGGCAATGCACAATAAATTGATTGAAAATTTATAAAATAAAGACACTTCTTAACACAAAAATAAATAAATAAATTTTATTTTTATTACAATTTAAACGACTAAAGTAATTGGAAACCATAAAAATAAAATTAACGAAAAAATATGTAATGAATAAATGGAAACTTAACTTCTTTGTAATTAAAACGAAAAATGAAATAAAAAATTATATTAAAAATATTAATTTAATATGCATTGCAATAGTGTTAAAATTTTAAATTATTTTAGAAAAATGAGATTACACAAGAGATAAATATACGTAAGAAATAATAAGTAAGAGAAAAAGGATTAAAGCAAAATGAAAAAACAGATGTAAAAAAAAAAAAAAAAAAAAAAAAAAATTAAAAACAAAATGAAGAAGCTCACGTGGGCTGGGCTTTTTTTAGCTAGGCCGAGAGAGTTAAAATGAGAGGGCCGGGGAGGCATGGAGGGGCATACCAAGAGATATTAGAGGATTCAAGAGTAAATAGCAAAATAAATATTAAAAAATATGGAAGGGAAAAAAAAAGGAAAAAAAAAAGAGGCGTACCAATTACTATTGGATAACAATATATAATACATATGTCAACAATAATTTTATGAATCTTGGATTGCAAGAAAAAACTTATAAAAGTCAACATATATATGAAACTTGGAAGAAACTTGGGAAATTCAATTGTTGGTGAAGTGCTGAAAGCGTGAGTAAACTTTCCGCATATATATTTATAATATAAAAGAATAAGAAAATGCGAGTAAACTTCCGGATAAGGACTTAAAAGCTTTCACACTCAATTGAAGCTAAGATGAACATGAAGTGAAATGGGGTGGAGTCTCTAAAGAAAAAACTACTATCTGAAATCCTTAAGGGTAAGTTTTTAGATATTAACCCTAACCTCTTTGTTTCATTTTTTTTTTTTTTTTTTTTTTTTTGTAATTCATATGCTGTGGATCTCTTCTTGCTTTTCTGTTTCTCTCATTAGCTTTTTACTATTGCTTTTCTGTTAGGACGAAGCTGTGCATCTTGGCACTACACAATCTCGCTTTATTTATGGGGGTGGATTATATTCTAGATGCTGTTGATCTCTTCAATGTTTGCTAATTTTTTCAACCTTACCACTTCCTTCAACAGCATTCACGATGTAGTTTTGCACTTATAGCTATTCAATTGATCTGAAGAGACCTGAATTTGTGACAAGATGAAGATTGCAAGGTTCTCATTCAGACAAATGATACAGTGCTGGTAGAAACAATAATCCTTGATGCAGCCTTCAATTATACTTGGTTTGTTGACCTCAGCTTTGTTACTAAAAGCATTTCTTCTAAACCACAGAATCACATTGACACTTGAGGAAGTTCTACTAAACCACAAAATGACACTGATGCTTGAGGAGGTATAAACTTTCTGAAATGGTCTCAAAGATGATTGCAAGTGAAGCAAGTGGTGGAATGGTGGTGAATGGTGACTACCTACAAATGCAAGCTTCAAATTTGATAGTCATGGAGTCACTCAAAACCAAGTTGATACCTGGATTTCTTGGATCAGCTAACAAAATATACGAAGAGGTCAGAGCTTGGTTGCTTCAAATGTGAACTGTGGCAAAGGAATGCAAAACCCAAACATCAACAATTTTTGTTTTGGGTTTTAACACTAGGTTCTGATGATCTTACTATGGGGGTTCAGCCTATTATCTCCTAAAGCCCAAGCCTATTAGGGTTTCAACCCTAGAAACTCTAGAGAGAGCATTATAAATAGATGCTCAATTTCTCATTTTTGTAACATATAACATATGATATAGAAAATACAGGTTTTTAAGAGAGGCTAGAGAAGTTTTTTGTTGTATAAATTTATAGTTATAATACATATTTTTCTTCTCAATTTTCGTGCTTTTGTCTCTCTTTATTTTTTTGTATTAGTTTTGTGTGTTTTTGGTGATCAAAGGATCACAACAAGTGGTATCAAAGCCAAGATCCAGATATAGGGTTTGTCGTCAAATGATTAAATAAAGTATTGAAGCATACCAAAAGGTAGATCTCGTCGAGACGAAGAGAACAAGCCCAACCAAACCTCCATCAGCCGTTGCATGCGCCCCCAGGTGCCGTCAAATTTTTTGTGCAAGTTTTCACACACCGGCCAACCACCATGCACCCTAGCCGAGCCGAGCCGAGTTGAGAGACGAGCCGTTGAGCCAAGTTCGGAGCCGAGTTGTGCCACATCACCCTACCACGTCATCAACCAGCTCTCTGCCACGTCAGCACCGGTCCAAGACTTTTCTAAAATTGCAGAAATACCCCTGTATTTTTTATATTTGTAGGTTTCCTAGAAGTTTTGGTATTTGTAGTTTGACCCAGAACTTTTGGAAATTGCACTTTGACCCTAAATTTTGAAGATTCAGATTTTGACTTGAGAAGAGTCTTTTTTACCGTTTCGGACGCAGTGGTGGACTCTATTTTTTCGAATTCAACTCCAATTTTTCGCAAGACAAGGTGTCAATGGATGAGTCATATTCGGGAGCGATGATCAAGCTTACTGCCATCAACTATGCACTTTGGAGACCTCAGATGGAAGATCTTCTAAATTGTAAGGACTTGTTTGACCCCTTAGATGCCAAAGGAAAGAATCCCGATCCCACCAAAGAAGCAGAATGGAAGAAGATGAATAGAAAAACAATCGGTCAAATTCGCCAATGGATTGACCACAGTGTCTTCCATCATGTTGCACAAGAGATAGATGCATACACCCTCTGGAAGAAGCTAGAGGACATGTACCAAGCCAAAACTGTTCGGAATAAAGCCTTGTTGATAAGGCGTTTGGTGAATTTGAAGTTGGAGAATGGAACTTCTATAGCCGAGCATACCAGTCTATTTTAGAACTTGGTCAACCAATTGTCTATGGTGAGTTACAACTAGGGGATGAAGAATAGGAACTTTTACTTTTTAGCTCTCTTCTAGACAGCTGAAAGACACTAGTAGTCTCTCTCAGTAATTTGGCCCCTAACGGCAAACTTACCATGGCTATGGTGACTGATGTCTTATTTAACAACGAGGCCAGGAGGAAGGACATTAGTAATAATCAAACACATGCCCTTGTCACAGAGAAATGGGGGAGACAGCAAGAAGGTACACATGACAGGGGGAGAGATAGGAGCCAAAGTAGAGGCAGATCCACAGATGGAAGGAGGCAAATATACAAGTGTCATTATTGTGATCGAGAAGGACACTTGAAGAAGTACTGTAGGAAGATATTGCGAGAGTAGAGGCAAAAAAGCAATCAGCCGAAGAAGGATGGTGAAATTTTAGTCACTGTCAGACTAGAAGTGGCATATTATTCCACACATGAAGAATCATGCCTTCACACTTCAAGCCAAGAAGTCGAATGAGTAGTAGATACTGTAGCATCCAACCATGTTACTTCGTATATAGAGTTTTTCAAAACATATAAAGTATGAGACTTTGGCACAGTGAAGATGGGAAATAACAGCTTCGCTAAGATCGCTGAAATTGGTGATATTCAGATAAAGACCAACGTTGGACATATAATTACTTTGAAGGATGTTCAACACGTTTCGGACCTTTGGCTTAATCTGCTTTCAGGAATAGCCTTTGATAAGGAAGGTTTCGACAACCACTTTTATAACGGCACATGAAAAATGACAAAAGGTGCTATGGTTGTCGCTCGTGGATATATTTGTGGAACACTTTACAAGACTCATGTGAAGATTTATACAGATAGCCTCAATATTACAGAAGAAGAGGTATCTCAAAATTTGTAGCACCAAAGACTCGATCACATGAGTGAGAAAGGATTGTCTACCTTGATGAATAAGAAGCTTGTCTCCATTTCCAAGGATGCTGTGTTGGATTCTTATAATCATTGTTTGTATGGTAAGCAACACAAGTCTCATTTAAGTCCTCTTCAACGAGAAAATCAGAGTTGATTAGTTTGGTGCGCTCTGACGTTTGTGGTCCTTTGGAAGAGGAATCTCTAAGTGGCAACAGATATTTCCTGACCTTTATAGATGATGCTTTTCAGAATGTGTGGGTTTATTTCCTGAAGATGAAGGATAAAGTTTTAGATCACTTCAAAGAGTTCCATGCCATGGTAGAGCGTGAGATAGGAAAGAAGCTAAAGTATCTTCGCTCAAACAATGGAGGTGAGTATACCTCCCAAGAGTTTGATGTCTAATGAAGAGGACAGGGCATTCGAAATGAGAATATGGTCCTTCGCACCCCGCAACATAATGGTGTAGCCAAGAGAATGAATCGGACTATTATGGAGAAGGTCAGAAGTATGATCAGTATAGCTAAGTTAACAAAGTCATTCTGGGGAGAAGCTGGTCATGCCACCTGCTATCTAATTAACAAATCGCCATCAGTACCACTGAATTTTGAAATTTTAGAGAAAGTGTGGTATGGTGAGAATCCCTCATACTCTCATTTAAAAGTATTTGGATGTTTAGCCTTTGCACATGTGTCCAAAGAAATTAGACAGAAGCTTGATGCAATAACTATTCCATGCATCTTTATCGGATATGGAGATGAAGAATTCGGATACAGATTATAGGATCCAAAGACAAAGAAGATTATTAGAAGCAGGGATATGGTATTTCAAGAGAACCAGACTATAGAAGACACTCAGAAGCCAATGAAGTCTTCTAATACCAGTACCCATGATTTTATTCCTAATCTAGCACCAGCATAACCAGCCACAGATGATGACGAGGTGCATAGGGAATTACCAGAAACAGAATAGGAGAAAAAAGAGGATATCGAGTAGGAAGATGCTTAAACACCAGAAGCTACAGGACCATCAGAATGGTCAAATGATGGTACACCTTTCCGAAGATCTGAACGAGACAGTGCTCCCTCAAAGAGATATTCAAAATCTCAATATATTCTGCTTACTGAAGAGGGAGAGTCAGAGAATTTCCAAGAAGCTAACTCTCATCAAGACTAAGATAAATGGCTACATGCAATGCAAGATAAGATGAAAAATCTTTGCAGAAAAACTATACTTATGAGTTGGTTGAGCTTCCAAAAGTGAAGAAGGCACTGAAAAACAAATGGGTATTCAAGCTAAAAAAAGATGGCAATGGATAGGCGGTGAAGCATAAAGTCCGATTGGTCGTCAAAGATTTCCTTCAGAAAAAAAGAATTGACTTTGATGATATTTCTCACCAGTAGTGAAGATGACTTCGATACGAGTTATTCTTGGTCTAGTAGCCTGTTTAGACCTAGAGCTTGAACAAATGGATGTGAAAACAACGTTCCTTCATGGTGATCTACATGAAGAGATTTATATGGAGCAGCTAGAAGGTTTTGAGGTTTCAAGAAAGGAGAACCTCATTTGCAAACTAGAGAAGAGCTTGTATGGCCTTAAGCAAGCACCTAGGCAGTGGTACAAGAAGTTTGACTTTTTTATGGTGAGTCAAGGATATAAGAAGACTGATGCAGACTAGTGTGTTTATATTCAGAGATTTCCAGATGGAAACTTCGTTGCACTTTTGCTGTATGTCGACAACATGTTGATCGTCGGACAAGATGCAATGAAAATTAGTCAGCTGAAGAGGAAACTTTCTAAGTCATTTGATATGATGGACTTGGGACCAACTCAACATATTTTAAGAATGCAAATAGCCCGAGATAGGAAGAATCACAAGTTGTGGCTATCTCAAGAGAAGTATGTTGAAAGAGTGATAAAGAGATTTGGCATGGAGAATGCCAAACCAGACAGCATTCCATTGGTTAACCATTTCAAGTTGAGCAAGAGATCGTGTCCTTTATCCGAAGTTAAGATAGAGGAGATGGCTTCAGAGCCTTATCCTTCAGCAGTGGGAAGTTTAATGTATGCAATGGTGTGTATTAGACCGGACATTGCTTATGCAGTTGGTACCGTGAGCAGATTTCTTTCAAATCTTGGAAAGGAACACTGGAAAGCAGTCAAGTGGATTCTCAGGTATCTTAAGGGTACATCAAAAGTATGCTTGTGTTACAGGAAAAGTGATCCAGTTCTATATGGCTATACAGATACAGATATGGCCGGAGATCTTGATAGTAGGAAATCTACTTCAAGTTATATTTACACTTTTGCTGGAGAAGTTGTGTCATGGCAGTCAAGATTGCAAAGTGTGTAGTTTTATCCACAATAGAAGCAGAGTATATTGCCTCAGTGGAAGCCGATAAGGAGATGATGTGGTTAAAGCGCTTACTCCATGAACTGGGCATCAAGCAGCACGACTACAACGTACATTGTGACAGCCAGAGTACTATGGATTTGAGCAAGAATTCAATGTATCATTCCCAGACAAAGCATATTGATATCCGCTATCACTGGATAAGCAATGTGGCTGAGCATAAATTGTTCAGGTTGGTGAAGATTCACACAAAGGAGAATCCAGCATATATGTTTACAAAGATTGTCACACCAAAGAAGTTAAAGCTATGTAGAGGCATAGCTGGTTTATATAATGGGTGACAATCAAGTTTTTGAAATGCGGCTGGAGATGGAGAATTGTGAGGGTCCAGCCTATTATTTCCTAAAGTCCAAGCCTATAGGGTTTCAACCCTAGAAACCCTAGAGAGAGCAATTTCTCATTTTTGTAACATATAACACATAGTATAGTAAATACATGTTTTTGAGAGATACTGAGAGAAGTTTTTTGTTGTATAAATTTTATAGTTATACTTACTCAGAAATGAATGGTTGAAATAACAATCTGGTTGGCCCTTCCCATGGAGTTGATGATTGCTAAAGAGTGCTTGAATAGTGCACTGCACCATTCTACTAATGGAGATTGGTATGCCAAAGTGGGGAATGAGTTGGGAATAAATTACATGGTTCAGTTTATCCTTTTCAAATCTTGGTAGTACATGTTACATGTTACTTGTTTGAAATGTGAACATTTACATGCGTAACTATTCATAAGCATACCCAGTTCTCTCACCAGGAAAAAAAAAAAAAGTAAAAAGGGAAAAGGTCAAAAAAGAGAAGCCTTTACTGAAAGCCTGTATATGACATCGTATCTACGCGCAGGCATACCCAACGGATTCACAGGCTCATCATTAATC
The DNA here is from genome assembly GCF_031755915.1 of Ziziphus jujuba. NCBI lineage: Eukaryota > Viridiplantae > Streptophyta > Magnoliopsida > Rosales > Rhamnaceae > Ziziphus > Ziziphus jujuba. The sequence goes on along the minus strand of NC_083389.1, from coordinate 14,798,003 downwards.
AGCACAACTACAGGTTTCTCGGCAACCAAACAGAGCATTGGGTTAAATTTTTCAGTTTGATTATTGTAATATTCATGCTATATTGTGTCTGCTTGATTTTCTATGCTTTTTAAACCTTTTTTTTTTTCCTAGTGTTTATTTTTAAACAATTCATGACAATTCCGAAAGCAAAAAATAGAAAATTTTACAGATATTTTATGGTTGTGCGAGTCCATTTTTGTTTGTTTTCCATTTTGTTGAACTGGGTGCATTTAATTTGAAATAGAGGAGGACCATGAAGAAGACAAGTTTAGCAGATCCTTCTGATTGCCCAGCTCATTTTGCTGTTGCAGGTGGTCATGGATTTGATGCTCACCTTACTCATATGAGTTTTCCCTTCTTCTTTTTTTTTTTTTTTTTTTTTTGATTTTTTTGTTTTTGTATTTTGGGTTTGGAGGTCAATATTCACCAGTTTCTTTCTTCAAAGTTCAAATCTTTCTGTTAAAAGACTAAAGCTTTTAATGATGCACAAATAATAGTTATGTATGGCAGAGTTCAAGATGATGATTGACAATGTGGTTTTTGAGATTTATTACTGTCAAAATGCATGTGAAGTCATAGAATTGATTGAAAAGTGGGAATTTTATTTGTCATGTAAACAAAAATCTAGTGAATATTAACAGTCTTTTTGCTATTGAGTAAAAGTCAAGCAACTACTGAGGATGGATCTTGGTAGCTGTTGGGAAGTTGTAGGTTTTGGTTAACCATTTTTCTTGCTTTAGGAAAAAGAGCCTTAAGGGGGATAGTTGGGAAAGTGAGAGAAGAAAAAAATTGAGACAAGGCTGTATAAGATTGCAGTGACTAGTATAATTTAGTGTGTTGCTTATGTGAATCAAAGGAACAATATCAACTTCAGAATGGGAACCAGTGCTAGAAATATGAGTTGGGTATCATGTAGAAAATATTTCTGATTTGGGTTGTAGTTGTTCTTGATGTATAATTATATATCTGCAAAGAGGTCTGCTATGAACATTGTGAAGAATTGATTACCCAAATACATAAATAATCAAATGATGAATGTTCTACTTTTATATATATTGAGAATGATATTCTTGTATTATAACAGATATGAAGTTGGTGTGCATGTGCCAATATTTTGAAACAAGAAAAGTTGTTAACAGAAATTGATGCATTAACACCTCCCCCCCTGGGACGTTAGAGAATCATGACAATTGTTAGCCATAAACAAACCAAACCCAAGACCAAGCCTAATGCCTTGGCCGAGAAGCAACTTCCAAGTTTGGTTTGTAATTAAGTAAGTCTTTTTGTGATGTTTTCTAAGCTTGTTAAGTTGGTGCACAAAGACACCAAAATGTGTTAGTTAATATTTATTAGCTAAATTAGAGAATTAGGAAGCTTAGGAAAATGAAGCACCATGATGACATGGAAAGCACCTTGGTGACCAAGATGGTGACATGGAAGCTACTTGGTGACATGGAGTCAAACCATTCGGCCTCTTTCTCATCCAATGCATGGAAGGACATGTGTCATCATGCATGAGGACTACTTCAATATGACGTAACTAATGAGGCAGCAACACTTGTCAACAAACCATGATGCATGTGGCAAAGTTACTTTACACATGTGTTTTGCTTCACCATGAATGACTTATTTTGTATTGGTGTTTAGAACCAGCAATGGTGTGCTTTCGCACCTATTTTGTATACTATAAGTATGTATTACATCTAAATGAATATTGTATTGAATTTGGAGGAAATATCTTAGTTTCCATTTTGAAACCAAGAGAAACACAAACCGGCCAAGACTGGAAAATTTTCCAGCAGCTTAATCAAGGCAAAGCCGAGTACAACCAAACTCCAAATCAATTTTTCAAACATATAACCTTGTTCTCTTTAGCTTAACCTTGCCCTAATCCTTTCACACCCCCCCCCCCCCCCCCCTACAAAAAAAAAAAAACACACACAAAAAAGAAAAAAGAAAAAAAAGAAAAAAAAGAGAGAAATCAATCTGTTTAGTTTAGCTCCCATACTTCTGAATATTACCCAAAAAAAAAAAAAAAAAGTACACTTCTGAAGTAAACTCCTAGATCTGCTGCTGTTTATGGTCTTTGCATTTTTCATATAGAAAATCACGCTTGTCTGATTCTACTGCCGTTTCAAAAGGGTCGGTAATTGGGAAAGACTGGTGAAGGTGTTATATAACTGCGAAAGACTAGTAGCTTATTATGCTGTTGAAAAGTTCAAAGCCAAAAAGTATGGTATTGCTGTTCTTCTGCACTTGCATAGAAACTTCAGGAATATCTCCAGTAAAAGGGAAGTAAAGGTAGCGTGTTTTCATTTTTTTTTTTGGAGCTAGTGATCACTTTCCAAGCCGTAATGACGGGGCCAAATAGACTTGACAAAATAAATGGAACACCTTCCCGCTATTGTTATAAGTAATACTGTAGTAGAGAATAATCTTATGTCCTGAATTTAAGAGCTGATAATAAAATATGTTTTTTTGCAATTAATTCAACAAAGTAAAGATATTTTCAACTTTTTTAAATTAAAGAATAGTAAATTTAATTATTTAGATTATATATTATTCGACGGAGCTATATATAATTTATATCTATAGTATGTAATGCGACAGATTTAAATGATTAGTTTTATTTATGTCAATTTAAATTGGACTAGATATCTTTATTTGAATTAGACTATATAATATATATATATATATATATATATTGAATTTACGGTGACAACTAAATATTAACCATTCAATTATCACATTTTTATATAACTGACCAAACTTAGGTACAAGTTTGCTTGTACCCATCAAAAACTATGAGACCTTGTCTATAATAGTAAAATTATATATATATATATATAGAGTAATTTTATCCTCTGAAATTTAAATTACGTTGGGGGACAATACATGTATCCTGTGTTGAATATGTGATAAAATTATTTTAAAGTGTATCCAACGTAGGATACACGTTTTGGCGCACTTCCATTTTGAATGTGTATTTTGGAGGTCTAGCTACAAAACATAACCATTAATGAAAATCTAGAATAGATAGCCTCAGAACGCTTTTCCACCTTTCAATTACTCGTTCAAGTCTACATGTTATCCCTTGAACAGTCAACACTTAAAAAGAATGATTGACCTAAAAAAAAAAAAACACAAAAACAAAAAACACTTATAAAGAATATATAATAATAATAATTCTCAATCCCATAATAAGTAATTATTGATTATATAACAAGTGATAATGGGTTGCCACATTCTTTTTAACAGTTTACATTTGAATTCAAATTCAAATTTTAATTATTATTTTATTTAATGCTGAAGTTTTTGTCATAAGTGTTGCCACAATGAGACTGGGGGAATTTAGCACAAGATTATATGCATAATTTTGCGATAGCATGCATGGTCTCTTAGCAAACACCTTATCAAGTAGTTGTTCTATCAAGAAGGAGTGCTTGAAACATAGCTTGCCCTTTATATATATATATATATATATATATATATCATGATTTACATATAATCATATGTAAATTACATATAATTATCAAAAGCTTAATTTAATCGGAGAAAGATTTTCATTTTTTATATTTTTTTCATTAACATTTCTCTTTACATATAGATTTGTCTTTTTAAGAATTTATTTTTGGATTTTAATTTTTTTGATGAAATTATTGAATTTTAAACCTAAAACTTATTGGATTACTGGATCTGATATTAAATTAAATTTTTCAAAAGCTTAAAGCTAATAAATGGTATAAAAAAAACATTTAAATTGATGGGTTGAAACTTGGGATGATAGTTTGTGATCTTGCAAATGCAATTATTTCAAATCACATGTTTCCTTCGTATATCTACTCCAAATCCCACGGCCATCAACGTAGTATGTGGGGCGAGGGGGGACTATATATTATATGATACAGGTCCAAATATCTATTAACCAGCCCATTTTGTTTGTAATTGGTGTATTAGGAACAACACCTTAGGCACCTTTTGTTTAAACTCTTTTCCTTCAGTTTTTGCTTTTTTCATTTCCCAGGAGAGTGGCTGTGACTCCACACTCTCAGTGTAAGCTCCTTTTGTAAGCTTTTAGCTGGGTTTTGGTTATAAAACTTACCTCTTTAGACCACCAAAAAAAAAAAAAAAGATTGAAAGATGTATGGACCTACTATAACGGTCATAGTCGTCGCTTCCTGCAAGAGGGCTATCTCAATTTTGGCAATTTGCCAAAAATTGTACAACCACCTAAAGCTAAAGCAGCAAACTACACTTCCCGTGGCCATGCCGACTGTCAGCACTAAAGCTTCGTACACTAGTACCACCTGACATAAAGATGGTGGCATGGTTTGTTAGATAAATAAATAATTTGTGGACTTTAGCATAATCAATTATTCACTTACAGGGTCTATTTATTCCATTAATGAGACTGGCTTATTTTATTATTTTGTAGTAGGGCCCTTGGTCACACACTTTCTATAAGACTCCAGTTGGCCCATTGGACTGAAAGACCAACTCTCTTTATAAACCCAATGACTTACCCATATTTTTTCTAGTATTATTATATTATTAAATTATTAGTATTTTGTGTGTGTTAAAAATTAATGGGTAAATGTGACTTGTAGAGACTATAAAAGGTCTAGGGCAAGCAAACAAACATATGTCATACGGTATTTTTGATATTAGGGTTTTCAGAGATCTGAGAGTGGTTTGAGAGTAGTGTGTCCATAGGCACTACTTTACATTGTTTTCTATTTTGCAGGATTAAAGATTTAATTTATCAATGGCTGCAGTTGGAGGTTAGTAATTTATGATTTATGGAATTTATTATGTATGTTTAGATCCGTAAAATTCTAACATGGTTATCTTGGCACGAGCACCAAGATTGTTCGAGATAGAACTAATTATGTGTTGCAATTGTCTCAAAGAGCCTATATTGATAGAATCCTTACGAGATTTGATATGCATAATTATTCTCCTGGAAGTGTACCGGTCACAAAGGGTGAAAGATTTTCTAAGGATCAATGTCCCAAGAATGATAAAAAGAGGATGACGATGAGAAATGTTCGCTATTCTTCAGCAGTGGGTAGTTTGATATATGCTCAAGTATGTACACGGCCTAATATAGCTTTTGCTGTGGGTGTGCTTGGCAGATTTATGAGCAATCCTAGTCCTATTCGTTACCAAGCAGTTAAGAAGGTCTTTAGGTATCTTTAGAGTACTAAAGATCATATGTTGACATATAGACGTACCAACTCCCTAGATGTTGTTGGTTATAGTGATGCAGATTATAAAGGCTGTGTGGATGATAAGAAATCTACCACTTGGTATATATTTATCATGGCAGGAGGTGCTGTATCTTGGGGCAGTGCTAAACAGTCAGTGACAGCATCCTCGACTATGGAGGCAGAGTATGTGGCGTGTTACGAGGCTACTCGTCATGCAGTTTGGCTTCAAAATTTTATTCGTGATTTGGGAGTGGTTGACTCCATTGAGAGGCCTATTATGATATATTGTGACAATACTGCAGCAGTATCTTTCTCCAATAATTTAAAAGGTACCCCTGGTGCGAAGTACATTGATGTTAAGTATTTTGTGGCTAAGGAGAAAGTTGAAGAAGGCCTCATTACTGTAGTTTACACGCCTACTTACAGCATGGTGGTAGATCCACTGCCCAAGGCCTTACTCGTAGGCATATTTGTGGAGTATGTGTCCCGTATGGGATTGTTAGACAGCTGAGACTGCTGTGGGTCAATGGGAGTTTGTTATAATTTCTGCAGTAATATCCATATTGAGTATTATTTATTTATTTGGGAATTTTGATACATTGATGTATGTGGATCATTATATATTTATGAGATGATTTATTACACATATTATTGCTCATATATTTACAGGCCTGTTGAGACTATTAGTCTATGTATATGTGTATGTTGATCCATAGGTGCCATAGTGAGTCCCTACTACCTAGTTTGGGTATATTGATGTATCTTATCGATACACGATGTGCTCGAATGAAATGATATTATGTGTCGGCGGGATTGCACATGGTTAGATAAATCTCTACTACCTATACTGAGTTTATGGTATGGAAAGTGCTCAGTTGAAATGGTATCATGTTTTGGGAGATTTACTGAGAGAATCTTTACTGCCTAGTCTAGTATATTGTTGTGTTCTGTCGGCATGCTATATATTTAGATGAAATGGTATTATGGTTCGGGAGATTCTGTAGTAAGTGAGTTTGGATTATACATGATGATGATTATGCAGTCCAAGTGGGAGAATATTAGATAAATAAATAATTTGTGAACTTAGCATAATCAATTACTCACTTAAAGGGCATATTTATGCCATTGATGAGACTGGCTTATTTTATTATTTTGTAGTAGGGCCCTTGGTTACACACTTTTTATAAGACTTCAGTTGGCCCATTGGACTGGAGGACCAACTCTCTTTATAAGTCCAATGACTCACCCATATTTTTCCTAGTATTATTATATTATTAAATTATTAGTATTTTATGTGTGTTAAAAATTAATGGGTAAGTTGACTTGCAGAGACTATAAAAGGTCTAGGGCAAGTAAACAAACATATGTCATACGGTATTTTTGATATTAGGGTTTTCAGAGATCTGAGAGTGATTTGAGAGTAGTGTGTCCATAGGCACTACTTTATATTGTTTTCTATTTTGCAGGATTAAAGATTTAATTTATCAATAGCTGCGGTTGGAGGTTAGTAATTTATGATTTATGGAATTTATTATGTATGTTTAGATTCGTAAAATTCTAACATGGTTATCTTGGCACGTGCAGCTCTCACTACCACAGGTGTCGTCGCCGGTGCTGGAGGTTGCGGAGGCGGTGGAGGTGGATGTGGTGGTGGCTATGGACGTTAACCAAATTTATATCTTTAATTTTGCTGTATTTTATTTTTTATTCTTAATAATGAATAGTAAAAGAAGTATTGTTAATACCAAGACGGGCTTTAGCAGATTTATTATATTTGTAATTTGGCATATATATTAATTAGCAAAAATTAATTTTAATTTAGAGATTATTAACAATTCAACCTTTTCTAATTTATTTATTTATTTTTCATTTATTAAATTACTATCAACTATGTTTTCTTTAGTTTAAAAAACTTTAAATAATTGTGAATTTAAATTTAAATTTTGTTGGTATGGCAATTGACTACGCAATATAGTTGTATTTGTGAAGTCCCACATCGGTTGTAAAGGGAAATGAAGCATGCCTTATAAGGCTGTGGATATCTTTTTCTTGTGGACGCGTTCCCATGAGGAAAGTAAAACTATGAGGGGTAGGATTGGACTCACTACCTACCTTCCAAAGCGGACAATATCCTGATTGGGCCTGGGAGGCCCGGGCTAGTGGGACTGGTAGGTGAGGGATGAGACTCCTAACCATTTGGATGCATTTTAAACCCATGAAGGCTAGGTTGTAAGAGTATTCCTCAGTGCCAAAGCTGATAATATTCACATGCGGGTGGATTGAGCTGTTACAGTTGGTATCAGAGTCAGATCTGGATCGGTATGCCAGCAAGGACACTGGACCCCAAAGGGGGTGGATTGTGAAGTCCCACATCAGTTGGAAAGCAGAACGAAACATGCTTTATAAGGCTAAAGCGGATACATTTCCTTTGTGAACGCATTCCCATGAGGGAAGTAAAATCATGAGGGGTAGGATTGGGCTCACCACCTAACTTCCAAAGCAGACAATATCTTGATTGGGCCTGCGAGACCCAAGCCAGTGGGACTTGCAGATGAAGGGTGGGACCCCTAACCATTTGACCGTGTTTTAAACCATGAGGGCTGGATTGTAAGATGATTCCTCAGTGCTAAAGCAGACAATATTCATATACGGATGGACTGGACTGTTACATGATATATAGTTTTACTGATTAATCATATGATATATGCAGAGTATAATTGAATTTTTCAAAGACAAGATAAATAGATATAGCTAGAACTTCCACATACATGCAAGGTTTCTCGGCCATGGCTTTTTAAGAGTATGTCATATATAAGGTTCAAAATTTTGATATCGGTAGAAATATCGAAAATTTAAAACATGAAAATTTTCATAAAAATATTGAAAAAATCGAATATTGATAAAATTTCACAACAAATTATAGAAATTTATCTAAAAAAATATTTTTTTATTGAAATTTGCATTAACTTATTTAATCAATCAATTATCAAATTTATTATAAAAATTGCAAAATATTTAATAGATATTATATTTATTTAATCAATTTAATTTATAGCAAGTACTAACGATTATAAATAAACTATTCTTGATAAAAATATGCAAAAGAAAAGTATATATTTGATAAAATTATTTATTAATTATGATAAAATAATTATTACAATTATATTATATTACTTAAATATCATCTCACTACTCATAGAACGCTTTGTTAATTGAAAATTATTGATCTCTTTCTCATTCTTATTTTGAGATATGAAATGTAAAAAGTAATTATTAAAAGATATATCTCCTCAATAATTTTTCATATAATTATTAATATGTCAATCATAAGGATCTTGTGTTAAATATAGTTGTTCTTAATATTTAGTATAATATATTCTATTATTTTTTTATTTTTATTTGCTTAATGTTATTAATTTAAATGCTATCAATACCAATTCTACATAATATTACATTTCTATGTTATTATTTTATATTTTTATATAATGAATTATTTACTTGTAATTATGGAATTCTCATGAATCTATCTTATACAAAATGTATAGCAACTATATATATTTTATCAATGAATAGAACCTATCAAGGCTATTGAATTTAATTTACTTTGTTTTATTTATATCATTAAATACTTAAAAGACAATCAAAAAATTAAAAAGAAAATTATCACTAAAGTTAATTTAGTAAAATAATTTACTAAACATCAATAATATTTTTGAATATTTTTTAAAAGAATTTAAAAAATTTCATAGATATTTTCAAAATTTTTGAAATTTATATGAAATTTCGATAGATATTATGAAATTTTTAACCAAATTATTGAGGATTTTATGTGGATATTTTGATGAAAATTCTCATAAAAATTTCTAAAAATTTTATCCATTTCTATTTGAAACCTAAATTTTTTTTTTCAATCTCTTAAAAAAATAAAAATTTAAAGAAAATTTCAAAGAAAATTTTGATATTTAAAACCTTGGCCATATATAATGCAAAAGTGTGTAAATTTTTTTCTAAATATAATCTTTTTTTTTTAATTTTTCTATAAATTTCTTTTGAAGAAAAATTTAACCTTCAGTGCTTGTGCTTTGGCAATACAAAATAAATTGATTGCAAATTTATAAAATAAAGACACCTCTTAAGACAAAAATAAATAAATAAGTTTTAGTTTTGTTACAATTTAAACAACCAAAGTAATTGAAAGCAATAAAAAGAAAATTAACAAAGACATGTAATAAATAAATGGCCACTTAACTTCTTTATAATTAAAACAAAAATGAAATAAAAAAAATCATGTTAAAAAATATTAATTAAATATGTATTGCAATAGTGTTAAGATTTTAAATTATTTTAGGAAATTGAGATTATATAAGGGATAAATTGACAAGTAAGAGAACAAGGATTAAAGCAAAATGAAAAAACAATGCCAAAAAAAAAAAAAAACCAAAAAAATCAAGTAGAAAAAAAAAAATGTAGAGTGGGCTGGTTTTTTTTTTTTTTTTTTTTTTTAAAGCTAGGCCGAGAGAGGGAAAAAATAGGCGGGGGCACGTGCCTCCACGTGCACAACGTGGGTCCGCCTCTTCGAGAGGTAAATTAATTAGCTGAAGCGGACTCTACTCCACAAGGCTAGCTAATTTTTGCATTAATTATGCATAAATAAACAACCTAACTTTGTTCACCTTATTGACTGTACGTTCATTATAATTAATATTTCTCTGTAGGAATTTCTACTACAAGTCCATATGTGTTTCTTTCTTCTGTTTTAATTAGTAGTATAAAACAATTTTATACCACCGTTGAGAAGGATATTGGAAGGTTGGAAATAATTACGTAGGGCTATGAATAGGTTCCAACAGCTCATAAATAGCTCGAGTTCTGCTCATTTTTAACTCTTTTAAATTTAATTCGAACAAAATGGTATAGAGTTTGAATAAGAAATAAAGTTTGACAACTGATTTTGAACAATAAATTAAGCGTATAAATAGTTTAAATTTATTATTTATATACCTATATAAAAGTTATATTATGAATTCAAACACATTAAATATTTATATTGCATAAATAATATTTTCTATATTTTAAATTTATAAATTTTTTAAAATTAAATTAATTTATAATAAAATTAATAGAATAACTCAAATTTATCAACAATTAATATTAAAATTTTTATTATAAAAAAATAAATATTCAAATTTTAAAATTTTTACAATAGCGGAGCAGACCTTAAGCAATTAATTTCAAAATTTATGAATTTGAGTTGAACTTGGATACTCTTAAACTAATGCAAATCAAGCTTAAAAATACCAATATTCAACTCAATTTAACTCATTTACACCTCTATAATTGACAAGCAGTTTTTGTTTTTATTTTTTATATTTTGAATTTTAAAATTTATTTTTTTGGCAAAAAAGACAGAAATTTTATTAAGAATGAATCAAATTACACATATCCGAAGGATCATCCTCAAACCAAGATTTATAGGAGCCTATAGAAAGAGCATAACAAGTGGATCACCTTAATTTATTATATGTACTATATTCACCTTTAACTACACATCAAATGGACCACCCTAATTTAATTTGAGTCACAATCTTCAACGACACGGTGGTACCAGGTCAGCTGGTACCACTCCAAATCATCATATGCCATGGGTAAAAAGTTTGCCACATCAATTTATCATTCCAATTTTATTTTTTTAAAATTTTTGGATTTTGAAAAAGAAATTCTGTTATTTTAAATTTTTGGATTTTGAAAAGAAATTCTGTTATACTTGCCCCCTTTTCTTCTTCCTAGGGCTATGACTTTTGGTTTCCTCTTCCATGGTAGGGCTATCTATCTATGGCTCTTGGCTTCTCCATTTTCTTTTAATTTAGGTTAGAAAAACTAACCCTCTATTTCGATGACATCATCACTGGACCAAATACTTTAGCCATCATAATGGCCGATCTAAACATTATAAACAATCACTTGATAGATTTCAATACTGTGATAGTGATGGACAAGCCATTGATAATAGATTTGGAGCCGTACTCCAAATTTGTGGGAGAAGTATCACAAGCTGAGGTTGGCATTTCTGATGGTTATGAACTATGTGTTCTTGGTTAAAAAATATAATGACAGCATATTTAGCATCTTGGGGTGACATGTTCAGCTTCAAGCTTGTGTTGATAATTAAGATGAATATGCTAGAGTCAGAAGCTAGAAACCCTAACCCAAGGAAGAAAGGAGTGCAGAGAAGCTTGGCCTAAGAAAGAAGAAGGGGGCACATGAAAATATTTACATTTTTTAAAAAGATAAAATATATATATATATATATATATAATTGAGATGGTATGCTAATGTGGCAAAAATTTTACACATGGCATATAATGATTTGGGGTGGTACCAATTGATCTGGTACCCCCGGTTACGCAAGATTTTCTCCACCTTCAGTGGTTGAAGGAGTAATTATTAAGTTAGAAATGTGCTTGCAAGCAAGGGCAGAGCCGCCTTAATTTAATTTAAGTCATCTTCAGCGGTTGAAGGAGTAATTAATAAATTAGAAATGTAGCCAGGATTCCATGGCTTTGTTTTGGTGATATAATTACTCTAATAAATTAAAATATCCAAAAAAATAATAATTAATTTTTACATATATATATATATATATATATATATATTTAAAAATCTATGTGGGTCTTTTTAAATAATCATTAAAATAGAAGTAATAATATTAGAAAATATTTTATTAAAAAATAATATTAGAAAAAAATTAATAACAAAATTGTTAACGTACAAAAACAAAAATATTTTTTAAAAAACTATTAGAATCAAATAAAAATATAACTTAACATGTAAGACGCTGTAAATAAACTACAAAACAAACAAATGAGAAATGAAAATGTTACAAAATACTACCTAAAACAAATATTAAACACAAAAGAAAATAACATTAATACTTTCCATTAAACCATAACTATACGATAAATTATAAAATAATATTAAAGTTTTCCTTGCATAACTATGTTTTCTGATTAGTATCAAGAAAAAAATGTAAATTTATAATTTGAGATACTAAATAATTTATATAGATATTGTACTACAATTTAGGGCTTCAGATAAATTATTTAACGTAATTAAACAACTAATATTTTAAAAAAATATTCTAATAACTATATATGTCCAAAAATAAAAAATAAAAAAATGAAAACCTTAGCGGGCCATGGTCCCACATGCCATAGTGCAGTTCGCCTCCCTTTGCAAGTTACAATAAGTAAGCAAACATTGTACGTTGTTTACACACACACACACACACACACACCCACAGAGACACACACACACACACACACAGAGTAAGCTAACATTGTACGTTGTTTACACACACACACACACAATATGGTTCCCAAAAATTAATAAAAAAACTCTTTGGCATCAAAAAGTCAACTTTAATTATATACATTAAAAAAGTCAAAATTAATAACATAACATCTTTTAACGTCAATTGATGTATATAGATTTGTAGATATATGGTTTTGATCAATTTAAAATATAATTTCCATTTTATATTGAGCACTTAATGATGTGACAAATATTAAAAATTACTACTTGTCTAATTAGGTTTTTAATATTACACTTACTAATTAAGGTTATCTCTCAGTATTTGATACGTTAATATATATTTAACTTATGTTTCCAACAAAACAATACTAATATATATATATATATATATATATAGAATTAGGCGTTTACCAGGTCAATTGATTATATCAAAAATTATGATTTAAAATTTAATTTTCAACTAATATATAAGTTTAATTACATATTAAAACTTATTATTTAATAGGGATAGACGACCATATATGAAATTTTAAATTTTAGTTATTGAAGTTATTGAAAGGTTAAAAAAACAAAGTCCTAATGATACAATTATTAGGTCAACCTTATAAAAGCTTGATTATATATATAGTTACTTTTTATCAGAATATTTTGATGGGTTTCTTATAAATACATTTATTATTAGTTTTTGGATTACTTAATGGGCTGAAATTGATGGATTATATGAGTTTGGTAATATTTTAAAATCAACAAAGTGAACTCTATTTGGTATCATTTAAATCTCAATTATATCTTTAAATTTCAATTTTTAAAATAATTCAAGAGCTAACAAATGAACTTTAATAAAAAACCATCATAGCGATCTGATAAAAAAGAAGAAAAAAAAAAAAAAATATATATATATATATATATATATATATATATATATATATATATATATATATATATATATATATATATAATGACTTACTTATTCTTCTTTTAAAAAATAATATAAAGTGATTGACTTATTCTTCTTTTAAAAATAAATAAATAAATGAAAAAATAAATTCTTTACACCAAAATCAAGCAAGGCTCCGATTAAGTCTAGTAGAAATAACCTCTCCCACCTTCTAATTTGTCAAATCTACTCATTCTTTTCTTGGCAAACAAAGAAAACAAAAAGCAAGATCAATTCTCAGTGATCATATTTATGATGTATGATTTCTCTTTCAAACATTTTATTGATTGGTAAAATCATGAAAAAACACTACGTAAATCTTAACTTCTTCTTAAATTTTCGTCCTTCATATGTACAATTAATTTAGAAAGCAACATTTAAACATTCAGCCAAAAAAAAACAAATTTTCAAAAAAATTATATCATCCAATATTAGATACAATATTGATAATTAATGCCATAAATAACATTAGCATATGATTCTTTTCAAGTATGGAAAAAAGAAAAAAAATTCTATTAAGAAAGTCAAACATAGAAGAAACTTCTGGTATTCTTCTTCCACAAAGTCTAAAAGCATAAAATAATTGCATAAAGAATGTGAAATATATATTAATTTAGTGAACTTCCTTCCTCCATAATGAAATTAACAACAAATTATTATTTAAAAGAAATCTATACAAAACGCTATTCTACGTGACTTTGTCCCGTAGGTACGGTTTGAAAGGACGAAGATGAAAGCAGGTCCAATAGTGATTCTAGCATGTATCTCCAACTTTGCCGCTCTCATGATTCTACGTTGTCTTTGCGAAATAATTGGACGAGCCAAGAAGAAGCAAACTAAACATCATGTAGCCAAGCAGACCGTCGCCGCTCCGACCACTCAACTAGCTGGCCAAGAAGACGTTGAAAGAGGCCGAGAAGGAACTGATCAAACAGCTAATGCTAAGGAGACTAGTACTGATCAGAATAATAAGGATAGTGGGATGGTAATTTTGGCAGGAGGTGGTGCTGCTGTGGTTCCGAGTAAGAGTAGTGCTGGTGGTGGGGGTGGTGGTGGTGGTGGCAGCACTTGTTCAGGAGGATATCTAGAACCACATGGTGGCCGTGGTGGAGGTTGTGGCGGTGGTGGTGGTTTTGGTGGCGGATGTGGGGGTGGGGGTGGGGATTTTGGGGGTGGCTGTGGTGGACATTATTGGTGACTTGGTCTGTAAGGTTGACCAAAATTTATATGTGCATTTTGCATTTTTGTATGCTTTACTACAATAAAATAAAGTGCAATATGTATGGTTTGGGAGTTTAATCAGGAATTAAGGTTTATTTATTGCAGATTATCCCAAGCTATTGTAATGAGTGAACACTATAAATATTTCCTTAACCAATTTTTTTTTTTTTAATTATCGATCAGTTTTTATATTATCAAGTAGTTGGTTAAATTAATTAATTTTTCCAGATTTTGCATTAAAAAAAAAAGTAGTGTGTATATATATATATATATATATATTTTTTTTTTTTCCGAAGCTAAATGATGTTTTGAAAAATTAAACTTATTTGTTATAATTCCCGGCTTATCAAGTGTGGTTTACTTGTAAATCCGAAACTTTGAACATACGTACATGTGAAATGATAATTTTATAATTAAATATTCGATCCATGAGCAAGTGTTGTTGTTACCATTCTGAATTTTTCCCCATTATCTTACGGTCGTATATTTTCCCATGGGTTATTTCCGACAGTTTTTTTTTTTCTTTTTAGTTTTGTGACAAATTATAATTGAGGATATTCAATTTTATTATTTTTATACTAAAATTTTTAATAGTTATTATTTAAATTATCATTTAATTTATCTCATTAATATGATATTTTTCATACCAAATACATAGACATTACCATTGAACTGTCAGGATATAAATGTACTAATTAAACATATATAAGATATGTAAGTTTCTAACGTCACACCTAATAATTATTACATATATATATATATATATATTAATCCTATCCTCTCCACTTCGGAAATGTCAAGTCTTGCAGACCAAATATAATATTGCATAATTATTATATTATTATTTAGAAATAAAGTACTAGGCTTAAAATTCATATATGCATATAGAGTATCATTCTGGCATCAAAAGTCAAAATTAGTAACATGTTTTATTAAGTTAATTTGAAGTGATAGACATGAAAAAGTGAATTGATGACTTTTTGGAGGAAAAAATAAATAAAAATAGAAGCTTCTTTATAATACGTATGCCAAAGCTAGGTGGCCTTTAATTCTTGTACTAAAAATTAAGGAAAAAAGATGATATATATATATATATATATATTGTTCAATTTTTTCGATGCTTCAAATACATAATTTTTCATATTCAAATGTGAATGGTTTATCAGTCTTATTTAATTTATTTAATTTATATGATATGTATTATTTTAATATGGATTTATTTTAGAAGTTACTTATTTGGATATTTACCTTATATTAATTTATCAACTATTAATGTATTATTGATATTTGTAGGAATATAATCAACTACATTAATCAAATGATCGAGAAAATATACAAATTAACAAGTGATTTGGAAAGTAAAATTTTCACAAAAAAAAAAAATATATATATATATATATATATATTAACTTTTATTTCATACCATTACCATTAGATAACAATAATACATATATCAATAATAATTTTATGAATCTTGGGAAGCAAGAAAACTTATAAAAGTCAACATATATATGAAACTTAGAAGAAACTTGGGAAATTCAATTGTTGGTGCAGTGCTGCAAGCGTGAGTAAACTTCCAAACTTCCATATATGTAATTATAATATAAAAGAATAAGAAAATGCGAGTAAACTTCCGGATAAGGACTTAAAGGGTCCATACAACAATATATGTGTATATATATAACTCAGAACCACTTGGATTACGTAATAATAATTTGTTTGTTTAGCTATATCAAACCGTTTTCTACATGTATGTATATATATATATATATATATATATATGCCTTGTTTCGTACGTATTGAATTAGAAGGAAGAAGATGAAAACATATGCTATAGTGCTTATATCCTGCGGCTCTGCCATAGCCGCTCTCATAATTCTCTGTTGTCTTTGCAATGGACGCAACAAGAAGAAGCAAACTAGACCCCCCATTAATAACGCCATGAGGACTATCACTCATCCTTCGGTTCAACCAGCTAATTATCGGGACGTTGAAAGAGGAGATGGAACCAAAACCGCCACTAATACCGGTAAAAAGGACGGCGGGATGGTTATTTTGGCAGGAGACGGTGCTGCCGTGGCCACTGCAGCTGTGGTTGCCAGTGTAAGTGGTGGAGAGGGCGGTGGTGGCACTGATGGAGGTGGGGATTCCGGTGGTGGGGGTTGTGGTGGTGGAGGTTGCGGCGGGTGTGGTGGGGGCTGCGGTGGATGTGGAGGCTGTGGAGGTTAATACCAAAATTTCAAAGCCACAGTTTTTTTTTTTTTTTTTTTTTTGGTTGGGATAAATAATAAAAGCTGTGAGGAATAAGATTAGAGGGTTTATAAAATCATGTAGAGTGGTGACAATCATTATTTTTCTACAAAATATTGATGTATAAACGTTGGTGTTGGATCACAATATGTGAATGATGGAAAGACTTATTTTCCTAAGTAATACTCGGTGTATAAGTTTCTTTCTTTCTGTTCTTGGTAACTAAATATATAAGGAAATTAAATTTCATTTAGTCCAATTTGATTTTTCCCTAATAATATTTTAAACCCATCATATTTTTAAAAAATCATCATTAATATTTCATATATCAATTTTTACTAATTAATTTTAATAGTTTAAGATTATAATTGTTTGACAAAAAAAAAAATACAAAAAAAAGATCTTAATTGTGTTCTAATTGTATTAACAGTTAAAGGCCAGAGTTGTGTTTTAACCTCCTTAAGAATATAATTGTTAAAGTTAACTTATAAAAACTATTTTTACTAATTAATTTTAATAGTTTAAAATTATAATTGTTTTTTTTTTAAAAAAAGGTCGTAATTGTGTTCTAATAGTATTAATTATTAGTTAAAGATCAGAATTGTGTTTAAACCTCCTTTAGTAGTTAACTTGTAAAAACTTGTCTATTGTAACACCCCGTCCCAAACCATGTCGGAAATTTTTTGCACGTTGACCGAGGTTGACCGTTGACCAAGGGGTCAAAAGTTGACTTTTTGATCCGGTTGGAATTCTAGGTTGACTGAGGTACCATTACGAAGTACACGTTGGCACGAGTTCGTAGACTAGTAGTACGTTCAAAACGGAGCTACGGTTTGAAAGTTTTGAGCAAAACAAGTTGAGGTCCAAACTGTCCAAGGGGTGCCCGAGTTGACTTTTTATTCATGCAAGGTTGAGTGTTGACTCATGCATGGTTGTGAAGTGCTAGTCAATACGAGTCCGTAGACTAGCGGCACGTCCGATTTGGACATATGGTTTGAAAGTTATGGACCTGTAGAGTTTTTCAAATACCGTATTATTTTAATATTATTTTTAAACGCGTAACAATGTGCCACGTGTGGCTTAATGAAGGTGACCATGTGTCACCATGTTGAGAAGCCACATGTCAACCATGTGTTAAAATCAAATTATTTTATTATTATTTTAAATAATAATATTGTTATTTAATTATTTAATTATTTTTATTTTTATTTTCCTTTTTCCTTTTCTTTTTCTTTTCCTTTTTCTTTCTTTTTTCTTTTTCTTTCTTTTCCCCACGTGGGACAACACCGTTCCCTTTCCTTTTCCCTTCCTTCCCTTCTTCTTCCCCGAGCCCGACGGAGACAAAACAAAAACGCACAGCTTTTTCTCTCTCTTTCTCTCTCCTTTTACTCTCTCACCCTCTCTGTTTGACCACCGTCTGGCCGGATTGCAGTCGCCGGAACGCCACAAGCACCGGACACCGGTGTAGCCCGTCCCGCCGCGACCTCAGCCACCAAATTTCCCGGCTAGCCGCCGCCGGACGCGCCCAGATCGGGCCGGTGAAGTCCGCGGCGGCGACTTGAAATTTTTCGGCGATTCTCGCCGTTTCCGACCAACCCAGCCCGACCCATACCTCTATCCCACCATGTTCGACCCCTCTGAGTCCATTTCCGGGGTTAGATTGCCCAAAATCCCCACCGTTTGAGAGATCCCTCAAGTTTAAATCCGGCCGAAGGTTTCCGGCCAAATTCCGGCCACCTCCGGCGGAATTGGGGTCGATGGAGACCGGTAATGCGCTCCTCGTTCCACGAGCTTCGATTCGGTATATTATTCAACCATTTTGGTTAACATTTGTGTTTGACCCGGGTATTATTTATCCGAATAAAATATTAATTTATTTGACTGTCTGTGAATTTTGTTCTAGGAGCACCGGTGAGTCGTGAAATTGATCCCATGGTGGATTAGGGTTTAATTGCGTGCTCCAGGTGAGTGATCCACCTTTAAAAATATTTTTGGGGTAATTAATTGTATTTATGTGGTATTAATTTGATATCTGTAATTGGTGCTCATGTGGCGTGTTTTAAATACAATCGGGAAAAATATTATTTTATATATATATTTACCCAATGGTGCTAAATGAAATTTTGGGGTCATTAAGAAATTCCCGATTATTATTTTATTGTGATTAAATGGTATTTATTACACATGAGCAAGTATTTTCAGTAATTGATTGTGTCTGGATTTTATATCATTTTTGGGCAATTAATTATGTTTAATTGGTATTTAATTTATACTCATGTGGTACAATTTGGTTATGGTTTTATTGTGGTTTAATTTATTTATTATGCATGAGCAAAGTATGTTTCGGTATTAATTGTACATGATTTTAAGTAATATTTTTCGGGCATAATTGGGTTAAATATTTTGCGAAAATATTTGTTTAAATTTTATAAATTATGCCTGCGGTATTTTTATGGTTGCGTCTCGTATTTCGAGAAAATTGTGGTTTGTTGTTATCGCTGTTTCGTACCGGGTTGTTAAATAAAAATATGTGGGATGGTAAGTGTGAGAATTTAATGTATTTCCCACGGTAATTTTGGAAAACGGTACGGTTGGTTAATAATGTTTATTTTTAGACGCACTCATACAGTATTGGTGTTCTGGTGTATGGTGTATGGACACGTGGTAGCGCGCGGTTATTATGTGGTTTAGCGCGCGGTTATTACTTCACCCGTGAGTTGCCATTGGACCGTGGGCAGGCAAGTTTGTTATTGGCCACAGCCGCCCCCCTCCTTGGCCGGGTTGATGGTTTTAGCAGCGGTACTGTCGGGACGCCGAAGTGCCGGTTGCAGGTTTCTCTCTTTAACCCCCCGCCAGTCGGTGCTCGGGACGCTGGGTATCGGAGGGCATCACCGGTATATGGTGTGGTGCGTCGGTGTAAATTGCAAATAATGTTTTAAACCCCAAAGGTGTTCTAAAATTATTTATTATAATTTATTGCAGTTTATTTATATTTAGGGTATTTATTTATTTAATTGTTGTTTATTAAATTATTTGGTCCCTTGGTTTTCGGGAAGTACGAATATCGGGTTTTGTGAAAATGTTTTAAAAAGGGGAACATTTCAAACGGAGTGAATAGTGAGGGTTTTGAGAGAAATTATTACTTCAAATATTTATTTATTTATTTAATTGTTCGGTATTGCTTAATTAAATTCCTTTATTTTTATATTATTATTATTAAAGGTGTACAGTAGATAGGGTCACTCACTGAGATGATTAGCATCTCACACTCTTAAATTCCGTTCCCCTAGGTCCAGGTTGGAGACGTTGATTGTCCAGGGCGAGCCCAACGTCTCAGTTCGTTGCCGAAGGTTCAAGAAGTTTTTCTTCCCTTTTTTTTCCTCTCTGTCATGTATTACTTCTTGTCTGTCATTTTATAAATTCCACATGTATCTGTATAATGCTCTGTATACTGTATTGGACGTGTAGTTGTTTTATGCACTGAGTTGCTGCTGTTGTTATTTGAAGTGCTGAAATTTGCGGAACCATTTGTAGTATTGTGGGAGGAATAAGGGGATGTTTTTTTTTTAAGTGTGTTTTTAGTGCAGGTAAATTTTTGGTTAGTCCTACCCTTAGGGAAGGTGCTGTCGGATTTTCCGTTGGAAGGTTCGGTGGTATTTCCCTGGAATCAAGGCTTGTCTAGGGTTCCGAAGAAGAAATTCTGGACGGGTCCTGACACTATTGTGATTGATTATGAAATCAAAACCAACAGTCCGATCAACTCCGTTATGCTAAAAGTTTTTTCCAATTCTTTTCTACCTTAAGTCAGTCAATTACTATTTGATATTCAGGATTAGACATTATTTTATTATGACGGTATATACTCTTTTATTTGTTTATCTTTCTCATATTAGGAAATTTAGCTAAACGTAGAGTAGGAGGAACATTTAGAGGCTACTAGATAGATGATTTTAGAATTAGAAAAGAAAATTATAATATAATATGAAAGAAATAGCACATTTAGTATGCTGAATGCAAGAATATAATAGTTATTCGACAATATTAATTTTTTTTATATTTTTTACATTTTCAAGTAAAAAAAATAGTTATTTTAAAAAGAATAAATAATTTTTTATTTGAAGGAATAATTATTTATTTTGGAAATATTAGAATTATTATTTTTATATTCTTATCTAAATATGTTTTAAATATATATATATATATATATATATATTTAATATATTTAAATTTAGATGGCTTATCATAGTTAAAAGTTACATAAATAAATATAAAAGTTGATTTTTTATTAATTTTAACCAAATTGTTATTTTTAAATGTTAAACTTTAAATTTAATTTTTTATTGTTACCAAATATATAAATAGAAATGGGTTGGTAAAGGCTTTGACTTTGACCGAGAAGATAGAAGTTCGAGTCTCACAATCAAACTAGATGGAATTATTAAATGAAAAAGAATAAATAAATAAAAAATGAATCTCTTTATCCATGGAAAGGTTAGGAAATCGAATAAAAAAAGGAGAAAAAATATATTTTTCTCATCTTTGGTTACATGGGGAAATGTAAAAGGGCAAAAAAAAAAAAAAAAAAAAAACTGTTTGCTCGTTGAGAAAAATTTACTCATTTTGCCTCTTTTCAACTTATTTTCCTACTCTTCTACCCCCCCCCCCCCCCTATATTCATTAAAATTATTTTTTCTTGTTGGAATTTGTGCAACTGGCAAATTCATCATTACTTTAAATACCTTTGAAAAAATTGTTTAGGAAAAATAGGAAAGACGTGTGATGAAAACAATTTTATTGGGTCTATATATAATTATAGTAAATTTTGGAAGAATTCCATAGCATTAACCTAAAATAAGATGTCTACTTCATCTTCACTATTGACTAAAGTAGATAGAAGGCAAGCGGCCAAGGTTGTAGCGGAGTTGGTAAATGCTATATTTTTTTATTTTATTTATTTATTTTTTTGTTTAGATTCAAATCTGTAACAAATTGATAATCATTATTCATCAAAATAAATAAATAAATAAGGAGCAAGGAGATAAGTTTTGACCAAGAATTTTGCTAAGATCTATATCTATTTACAGCAAATCTCACAAAAGGTCGAAAGCATTAGCTCGAATTACTATGTCTGTTATACCCTTTGTCCATTAGTTTTATCAAAAATAGATAGACATGTGGGAGATCAATAATAAATTCCCAGAGTTTATATGTAATTATAACAAATTTTAAGAAGATAAATAATATTTATTCATAAAAGGATAAAACATAATAAATAAAAAAGTTACATAGATTGTACATAAATAATTTCATCAAATTGACCATCGTAAAATGCTTAATTTATAATGGTTCAAAAACAACAATTTGGAAGGGGAAAGGAGCAATTTGACGAAATATATAGTTTGGAGTTTAATGTAAAAAAAATCAACGCTGTGGGGATAAAAATGATAATAAATAAAAAGGAAATGGCTAACGCTTTTATAAACATTCAATCCATTGATGAATTGACCAAGAAAAAAAAAAGAAAACATTCAATCCATTGATGAATTGACCAAGAAAAATAAGAAAACATTTAATCCATTGATGATCTCTGAGATTCTCACGAGCCCACAACTAAATGCTCATGTAATAAGCAATATAAACTTTCCTTTGGTCATAGCATAGTACACCCAAGATGCTCCCACTAAAAAAGAAAGATATATTTTCTTATTTCAAACTATCTACCACACATATTTTGATACAACAATATCATCATCATCATCATCAACAACAACAACAAAGAAAAAAATGAAAAAAAATATCTTTTACATATAAATAATACTAAAAATACAAAATAAATATGTTAAAATGGATATCAAATCCTATGTGTTAAGATTTAAAAATTGTATTTATTCATAACTAGATTATAATAATATGATCAATAAAATATATTTGATTTATGATAAAGTGGGTTAGTTCCAATGATAGAGCATCCTTACTTGTGCTAATGAGTTCGACTCATACGAAAACAGGAAGATAGATAATTTATATTTAGGTAATATGTATATATATATATATATATATATTATTTGTATTTTTATATATTTATTTAGTATTTTTAATATTATTTTTGTCATATTTTAAAAAAGAAAAATTTGGCCCTTTCTCCCCAATTAATAAATTAAAAATTTGTGGTTTCATTCAAAAAAAAAATGCTGATAAATAAATTAGAAAAATTGATCGTACCATATGGGAAAAAAATGGAAAAACAATTGCATATTTTTGTGTAATTGAGAAAGATAATGGAGATAAAGAGGGAGTTGTCCGTCGTGATCGATTTCCAGTGTTTTTATCTACTTTTGATTTCTATACACAGAGACTGGGAAAGGATAAGTTATAAGAAAATCTGAAAATAATAATAATTATTAAATTGAATTAAATTAAAAAAACCAAAGCGAGGGATGAGAAAGAGAGATTCGAAACATCATTTTACTTCTTGAACTGTAAGTGTAACCATCATTTTAGTATATATGTGTTGTGGAAATTAACAATTATTATTTTATTTTTTAGACAAATTGTAATTTTATTAAAATATTTAATATTTATTGGTTTTGTGTTTATAAGGGTTTTCGAATGTCAAAAGCTTTCACTGAATATTAAAAAAAATAAAAAAACCATTTACTAAATGAGACATATTAATTTATTATCAGTTAACACATTTATAATCTACTTGATAAATTTTTAAATAGATAAATAAATTAATAAAATATTTTTATATTATTTATTAAATAAATTTAATAAATATTTTCATAACTCTTACCGTTCCTATATAAACTTATTAGTTTAGGCATTCTCATATTGTTGGTGTTTCCTATATAAACTTATTAGTTCAGGCATTCTGAATTTTAATGCCTCTGTAAACTTATTAACCCCCTTTTCCCAAACACCATTAAAGGCTTCTTCTTTTTTTCCCTCCCTTTTTTTTTTGGCTTTGCCGTATACTCTAACAAGGTAAGATTTTTTTTATATCTTTTTATCCAGATTTATTGTGTTATTTTCTTTTAGAGAGAAACTGTTTTATTTTTTTTTGGATTAGGAAGTAAAGGTAGAGTGGAAGGGACATTTAAAGGGGAATGGATGACTTTAGAATTAGAAAAGAAAATTATCATATCGATTGAAGGAGAAAACCCAGATGAACCAAAGCAATGAAAATTTACGATTTCGGGATTCCGAATATTGGTATTTCTAAACTTTCTTTTTCTTTTTCTTCTTTTATTAAAAAAAAAAAACTGTATTATTTTATTAAAAAATTACTTCCTTTTTTTGACAATTTATTTTTATAAAAATAAAATTAATAGAAGAATGAATCCTACAATATTTGTTTGCTAATTAGCACTGATAGTGCAAATGTTAAATTCAAAAAAGAGGATCCGAATGATTTTATTTTATTTTATTATTATTATTTTTCTTGTTGCTAATAGAAAAAGAGGATTAAAATTCAAAATCATTGTAGAAGAAAAACAATATCTTAACAAGTTTTTTGAGCCAACAAGATTTACGAATGTATCTTTTCAAATAACTTGTCATTAATTTATAAATGAGACATGAGAAAAGCTATTTGAGCTCCCTATTCCTAATCTATATTGGATGTTGGCGTAGTCTATGAATAAATACTACGTCCTTGACATTTTGTCTCTTTCACTATAACATTATCTCACTTTTGATCCTTTTCGTTTTTTTGCATCTTCTTCAGAGGAAGAAGAAGAAGAAGAAGATCACGATGCTGGGTCTGATGGATCCTCTGTTCATATTTATGGCTGTGATGATAGTTGTTATAATTTGTTTTATTTGCATTAAGGCATGGAACAAGAAGAAGAAGAAGAAGACGAAGCAGCAAAATGAAGCTTCTATTCCCATAACCACCAGAACCACCACGTGTACCACTAGGTCTCCTAGTACTACTGGAAAGACGACTAGCAACAGTGACGGTAACATGTTAATTTTGGCAGGAACCACAGCTGCTATGGCCAGCATAAGTGCAGCTGGATTTGCCTGCGATGTTGGTTCTAGTGGTGGAGGTGGCAGTGGTTGTGGTGGCGGTGGCGGAGGGGGTTGTGGTGGAGGTGGCGGAGGGGGTTGTGGTGGTGGTGGAGGGGGTTGTGGTTGAGGTGGTGGTGTTAGCTGTATTTAGATTCTTTTTTGGGTCTTGCTGTTCCATAGCTTGTAGGTATTTTATTTTCTTTTTCGCCATCTTGGTAGTTTCTAAAGCCTTACCATGTTTTGTGCATAGAACATCAATTTTAGTATATGCTTTTTACAGTACTAAGCCGTGTATTTTATATAAGAATATTATATGCATGTAAATCCCCCTTTTTTGCCAGTACCACCAAATAATAATAACAGAAATTGCTAATATGTACAATTAATGGTTACAAGAAGAAAATGTGTATGGACATTATGTTTTTGTTAATAAAATAATCAAAGCAACAATAACATCCCCATCATCAAGCTTTCGAATCTTAATCTACTGTTGAGGATTTTCTTAACTGCCAAGTCTAGCTCAATGCAGATATGTCTTCTCCATCAACACTTCTAAAATACATGCTCATTTTTTGTCCCTCGAAATCCATAGATCCTCTCCCTAATGGTAAAAGATTCCATTGTTGGACTTAACGAGCCAAAACGTGTCAGGTTTTGTTCGATTGATAATGGTAATAAAGAAAACTGAACAACAATTAAAGTCCTAACTTTGATGATCCAGAAAGGAAAACAGGGCAAAGCCTTTGACAATGCTTTGTTTCCTACCAAAAAAGCCTTGAGGATAGAGGAGTCTGTAAATTAAGAAGTCAGAATTTCAATAAAGCATAGTCATCAAGACATTATCTATGACAATGCCAATGTCTCATTTCCATGGTTACCAACCATAGTATTACTTTAATCTCCTCCAAGTCCACCTGAGATTGATCTCCTGCAAAGAACAAATGAACCTTGTCATTCACTATAATCCAGCTACAACCTGGACTCTTCCTTAACACTTTTGATTTCTTGGTCATCCTCGCATTGTCCCTCTCTTTCTTTTTCGCTGAAAAAGAACATAAATTGGACAAAACAACATAAGGAGTTGCATTATCATGCTCCAGTTCAACAAGTTACTAGGTTGCAAGTTCTGCAAGATCAGTTCTAAATGGATTTTGTTGGCACCAAGAAGCGCTCCCCAAAGCCCAGGATGAGAATCAAATGGCAATCAATTGATTAATTCCATTACTTCGTCAAGTAATCCAGCTTGGCCTAGTAGATCAACCATGCAAGCATAGCGACTAGGCCCTGGTTCTATGCCTGTATAAAGGTTTCATCAATTTGAAATATCTCCATCCTTCTTCTCCTAAACCAACATAGATTACAGTCCAAAAGAAAACCGAGAAAGGTGATGTCATTTGGCTTGCACCCTTCATTTTGCATTTTGCTCAATAAATTAAGTGCTTCTTCTCCAAAACCATTTTGGGAAAACCCTGTAATCATTGAATTATAAGAGATGACATTGGGTGAATTTATCTTTGTGAATATCTGACAGGCATCAACTAGAGTTCCACATTTGGAACACATAGAGACTAAAGCATTTTGAATGGACCAATCAAACTCCACACCCATCTTTAATACAAGAGCTTGAATGGACCAATCAAACTCCATACCCATCGTTAATACAAGAGCAAGGATCCGGACTCCTTGGTTTAGAGTTGCCAAACCAGCTGAAACACTGAGAATGCTACTAAAAGTAAGAGCTTCAAGCCTGATTGCTTTCCAAAGCATCTGAACAGATCAATGAAAAGCTTCTGGATAATCTCCATTGTTCACAAACCCTGAAACTAAAGCGGCCCAAGAAACACTATCCTGTTCTGGCACCATTTTAAGCAATTAGATTGCTTAGTCACTCAACCTTAGTTAAAGAATCCTGAAATAACAGTTGTCCAGGAGACTACATTTTTTATAGGCCTTCTCTCAAAGAGTTTAAAGCTTTTTCAGTTTCATTACATTAAACATAACCCACAATCGAGGAATTCCAAGATACTCTTATCTCTATTTCTCATCAAATGAAAAATCTTACGAGCTACATTGATGCAACCAAATTTACAATAAAAGGCGATGATAGAGTTTCCTAAGAAGACATCAAAATCAAATCCCATAAGTGAAACCAAACCATGCACCAAAATGCCTTCTTCATATCCAGCAAAACTACCATAAGCTTCAAACATTACACTGAAGGTAGTGGAATTTATTTCCACTATCTGCTGCCTTCTCATTTCCAAAAATAATTTAAAATCCTCTTCAGACTGCTTATTCTTCATATAACCATCAATCATCGATGTCCAAATAACCACATTTCCATTGGCATCCTATCAAACAAGTATCTAGCATCAAAAATCCTTCCGATTTTGCAATATCCATCAACCACATAGAACTCGAAGAGACCACATCCAACATTGCATCAAAAACACGAAATGCATTTTCCAATCTCCCGAGTTTCAAATACCCACTAACCAATGCATTCGAACAAACTGGGTCTCGTAGCCTAACAAGAGTCTTGCTGTTCAATTTCTCAGCCTTGTCAAACATTCCAGCCTGTACAAAACCTGTAATCATTGCAGCATAAGACACCGCATTACACTCCGGTATCCTCCTAAACAATTCAGAAGTTTCATCAATCAAACAACTGCTCTTAATTTAAGCCGTGATAATCGCAACATAAGAAACGGTGTTTCGTTGTGGCATTTTGTCGAACAGGTCTCGTTGCAGTAAACAAGAAGTCTCCATGAACTCTAAGTTTCGGCCGAGATGAGAGATGGGTGTGATAGTGTTTTGAGTAGAGAAACATGAAAAACGAATTTCATAACCTGAACATTTTCAAGTAGTAGAGCCGTTTGCAGAGAAATCCCAGTTTTGGTCGTTCTTTTCACGGGCATGTAACATCCTTTTGGAATGTCACACTTGAAAAAAACAAATGCGGTGGGGTTGGATGGGTTTCAAATTTTAATGAGGCTGCCCTCATTTTTGAATGTTACAGCATTTTCCCACAACAAAATGGCCTTCAAAATAGGCTGCCCTCTCCAATATCTAAAGATGAAATCACCAGCACCTTTCTTCCATTTCCAATCAAAAGCGCCATTGCAATTCACTTTCAATTGGATTGTAACTTTGAAAGCCTCTAAATTAATTGAGAATACTAGTAACATGTAATTAATATTTATAATTTCATGTTAATATCAAAAGGAAATTTTTTCGAGATTTTCATTTCCCAACCCACCCCCCCCCCCCCCCCCCCCCCCCCCCCCCCCCCCCCCCAATACGAACAATTATTTTAATAATTATTATAATTTTTTTGCACGATAATATTAAAAACAAATCTATTATGGAAAATTTCTTATCTCTGTTTCATAATTGATACATAATCACACCACATCATACCTAATGCATGAGGTTAGAGGTTAGGCCAAGGCTACTATCTTTAGAGATTTTTATTATTAAATATGAATACAAATATGATTATGTTTTTTTTTTTTTTTTAACATATTGATGAATTGGGGACCAAAAAGAAAATTAGGGGAGAGTTGATTTTTAACCTATATTGGACTTAGGTATCTAGAAGTTAATACCAACAAACATTGCTATATGTACTATTTCTAAAAGGACAAAATATGAATATGTTTCAAAGTTAAATACTTTCATTTTCTTTTTATCTTACATATATATATATATATATATATATATATATATATATATATATATATATTAGGGAGGGGATTGCTTTGAATCTAGAATATGAGGTTACCACCAACCTTTGGTACCTTATAGCTAGTTGTTAATTGTTATCTACATATAAAATCTCCATTTATATATCATTTTAATTTTGATGCTTGGTAAATTTGGTGTGCTTCATATGAGATTAAAATATATTAAACATGTTGTTATGTTGTAAAAGTGTTTTTGAAAAAAAAAAAAAAAAAGGTATGCTATGAAATAAGAGATTAGAATGTGTTAAACATGTTCTTTTTTTTTTTTTTTTTTTGGGGGGGGGGGAAATTATTAAACGTTTTCTTATTTATATAAATAATAGTGTGCCGTAAAAATGTATCAAACCTGTTGCTATGTTATAAAATATACAAACAATAATAGATTCGTTTTAAAAATACTACTAATTAATTAAGATGGTTAATAAATAAACCTTTTTAAATAACTTTTACAATGGAATATGAGAATAAGA
This sequence comes from Ziziphus jujuba, assembly GCF_031755915.1. NCBI lineage: Eukaryota > Viridiplantae > Streptophyta > Magnoliopsida > Rosales > Rhamnaceae > Ziziphus > Ziziphus jujuba. The sequence goes on along the minus strand of NC_083389.1, from coordinate 14,768,821 downwards.
TATATTTTAAATGTTGGTTTTAAAACTATTATTTATTTTAAGATAATTATTTTATATGGGGATCAACATTTCTTCTACATTGAAAATTCATCCAAACAACTGAAAAAGAATAATTACCAAAAAAAAAAAAAATTGAAAAAGAAGATGAAATCTTAGATTACTACTGAATCTGACACAAAACACCCAAATAGATAAAAACACAGAATGGAAGAAAAAAATTATAGATTTTAACATAAAGATTAAAGAGCCCTTATCCTTCTTGTTTTCTTAAAACATATATTTTTGTTTTCCAAAGAATGCCCCACAATTCCAACCTACCATGTTACGTGCACTCATATGGAAGCACATGTTTTGTTCCCAGAAGTTTACCATTATTTTCAAGCAAAAACAAAAAAGTTTGCCATTATGTCACTCATTCTTTCCACATAGAATGATAAGTACCACCAGTGAAATTTTAATTTTTATTGTTTTATTTTTTGAAATACCACCCGCGAAGATCGAAATAATGTAAATTGTAAACTACGAAGTTTCAAGTCCAAATACATCAATAGATAAGTATATTTAGCTCATTATCAAAAATATATATATATATATATATAATATTCTTAGTCTTAAAAAATGTACAATTAAATAATTCTTACAAACAATTCCAATTTCTTTTTTTTTTTTGGTTTTGGGGGGGGGGGGGGGGGGGGGGTGTTGGTTTGAATTATACAAATTTACAAAGATTTATTACTTATCAACATTAATAGTAATATCTAGACATATATAGACCATAACAATTCATGTTATGAGTGTCAAATGATATTATTTTTTTAAATGTTTTAAATCCAGAGATCCATCATCATAATGCCAAATACATTATTAATATTTTATCAAGATGTCAAATACTATTTCTGTGCTGAAATTTGTTAATTTTTGATTATTCCATATAATTATCATACAATAATTTGTGGCATAAATTTTAAAATTTTCACCGCAAATTATAGAAGCTAGTTAAAAAATAATATTTAAATTTTTTCTGTAAAAAAGTCGATAGATATAAAAATTACATATGTTATAATTATATGAACATTTCAAATCAAAAAAATGCATGTAATTATTCCCCGATATCCTAACACCTATTTTCAGGGGCGAAGCCAGGATCTTAATCATGGAGGGACGAAATTTTTTTTTCAGAAAATCACAATAAAAAATGAAAAATATACAACATTCAATCTTAATATATATATATATATATATAAATTAACCAAATATAATAATAAAAAAGATAAAATTTTATTATAATATTTTAACTCAACTATATATCAGTTAATAAAAAATAAAAAAAAATTTAATCATTTATCAAAAATAACACATTAAATTGAAAATGACAAATTAATACAATAATTTTTTAAAAAAATCAATCTATAAGAACATTTAATTCTTAAAAAAAATACAATATTTAAGTTCTATATGTGTGTGTGTGTGTGTGTATATATATATATATAAACTAAACATAATTAGAAATAATAATAAAAAAATAGTTCACAAACATATATTATTCTCTTTTTAAAGGAAAAAAAAGCAAAAACATTAATATGTATATACAAGAAAAAAGATTAATTGTCTATATTGATTATAGATTGCACGGCATAAATAGGATAAAAAAATATATATATATATATAATCTATCTAGATTAGATTAAATTAATTGCATATTTTGATAAAATTAAAGTTAGTGGAAATTTAATTTTTTTACGAAAGTGATAACTTTATTTTGTTTGGATATTTATTGTAAGGTGGAAAAAATAGGTTCAGGAAATTAGATTCCTACCAATGTAGGAAAATATGTGGGAAAGTTGTTCCCACCTATATAGGTGTTCTTTTGAGAATCTCAGAGAAAATAATTAAATTTTTTTAAAAAATATATATATATTTACTTTTAATTTATTATACAATCTTAAACTTAATTATTTATAAATCACAACTTTTCTATTACTTACTAAACAAACCAAGAAAAAAAAATAATTATCAGAAAACTAAATCCCAAAAATCATTTTCTTTTTTAATTTTAAAACTTTCGAAACGAGGCCTAAGAGATAGTTACAAATTATTGAAGATAATATTTTATAATAATAAATTAATTTGGGTCAAAAAAAAACTAATTTGGTTTTAAGGAGGTCAGAGAAAAAAAAATCAATTTTCTAGCGGAACCATAAGGTAAATCACATATAATAAATATGTAAAAGATTTAAGAAAACAACATAATAATAATAATAATAATACTTTGGGCGGGGCATGGCCCCTAAGCCAAATCATGGCTACGCCCAAGCCTGTTTTTGAACTTTGAACCTGGGTGGGAAAGTTAGGGTTTTTTCGATAAATAGCCACCTTACAACTCCATTTTAGAAAAATAGTAAAATTTTTTTTTTTTAAAAAAAAACTAGCCACCTTGAAACAAAAATACCCTTGATAAAATTGAAAATTATGCAAAAGGTTTTTTTTTTACCCTTTCCTTTCTTCCTCTACACAGCCGTTCGTGGGGTTTCTCTAAGGTCACTCTTTGCATCTCATCGCCTCTCACTCTCATTTTTTTGTATTTTCTCATATCTCAAACTAAAATCAGGTAAAAATTTTATCTTTTTTCTTATTAGATGAAAGTAAGGAAATATGTGTTTTTTTTGTTTTTTCTCTTTCTCTTTTTTCTTGTAAGTTTTATTAGTTTATGGTTTTTTAAGCTTTTTATTTGATATGGGTATGCAAGAAATTAATTTATGAGATGTTATATGTGATTTTAAAGATACTTAGGTGGCATATGGTTTGAAAATGGAAGAAATTTTGTGTAAAACTAAAAAAATGCGAAAAACAGTAAAAACGGAGGAAATTTGGCGAAAAAGATGAACTTCTGCCAATTTCCTCCAGTTTGTCAGTTTTCGCAAAATTTCCGCCAATTTTCCGCTAATTTTTCGCTTTTCCGCCAATTTTCCGCTAGTTTTCCGCCAATTTTCCGTCAGTTTTCCGTCAATTTTTCACCATTTTTCTGCCAGTTCGTGGAAAATGGGGCTGCTTCTAAAGGAAAAGGGAAAATGGCGCTACTGGTGTGCTTCTAAAGGGAAAGGGAAAATGGCGCTGCTGGTGTGTTTCTAAAGAGAAAGGGAAAATGGCGCTGCTTCTAAAGGGAAAGGGAAAATGGCACTGCTGGTGTGCTTCTAAAGGGAAAGGGAAAATGGCGCTGCTTCTAAAGGAAAAGGGAAAATGGCGCTGCTTGTGTGCTTCTAAAGGGAAAGGGAAAATGGCGCTGCTGGTGTGTTTTTTGCTTGAAGTGAAAATGGCGCTGCTGGTGTGTTTCTAAAGGGAAAGGAAAAGCTTTGTTTTTATGGCCTAGTTCTGTTTCGAAAGGAAAAGGGAATGGAGGAAAAAAAAAAAAAAACCAAAAACAACAAATTAAAACAAAGTTGCATTTCGGTAGAGAAAATAGACCCAAAAAAAAAGTACAAAAGGGTATTTTGGTCCTGATGTACTAAAAGGTGGTTATTTTTTAAAAAAAAAATTTTTTGCTATTTTTCTAAAATGAGGTTGTAAATTTATTTTTCGAAAAAACCCGGAAAGTTATTCAATTTTGAGATTCCCTAATAGATCAATTTAAAATTTTTTTAAAAAATATAAAATTGATATTAATTTATTATATGGAACTACTTTTCATTACTAATGAAACATAACAAGATAAAAAGTAATTTTCAAAAAATTAGTTTCTGAAAAATTAAATTTTGGAAAACAAATTTCATTTTAAATGATAAATAAATTATAAAAAAAAAAAAAAGAGTGGATCTTTTTGAATAAGTTATCCTATTCCTCCTCAAGAGAAAACGTTGGCTAAGTTTATAAATAAACAATAATGAAACAAATGATAATATTTGATTGATTTTTTTTTAATCTTTTTAATTATTTATATTTAAGTTATATAAATATGTAAACTGATAATATAGTAACATGTGTTTGATAAATCATTTTAATAAATATTTTTATGCATTAACATTACTAATAAATAAATGCTACCCTACCCCCTCTTGATTTTATCTCCTCCACTGCAACATCACATTTGATCCTTTTCTGTTTTTGGTAAATCACTTTTGATCCTTTTCTTTCGCATATTCTTCATAAGAAGAAATAAATGCCAACCTACCTCATTGACTTCGTCTCCTTCACCATAACATCAGTTTTGATCCTTATGTTTTGCACATTCTTCACAAGAAGTGATCCTTTTCTTTTGCATATTCTTCGTAAGTAGAAGAAGAAGAAGAAGAATCTCTGATCAATTTTCTGCTCCAATTCAGCATCCTATTTATCATGGATGGTTCACTCATATCAATCATCCCCTTAGTGGCTGCCGTAACTATTATAATGTGTGCTATTTGCAAGGTGGCCTGGGACAAGAAGAAAAAGAAGAACCAAAATTTAACTTCCATTCCCATAACCACTAGGTCTGCTAGTACTCCTGGGACGACTAGCAACAAAGATGGTAACATGGCTATTTGGCAGGAACCATTGCTGCTATTGCCAGCACAAATGCTGTAGATGCCTCAGGAGGTGGAGGTGGAGGTGGCGGTGGCGATGGTGGTTGTGGTAGCAGTGGTGGTGGCGGAGGGGTTGTGGTTGCAGTACCTGAGGTGGAGGTGGAGGGGGCTTAGGTGTAGTCTCTGTTGGAAGGTGGTGGTGCATTTTAGCTGTATGTATGTCGGTCCCATTGTTCTATAGTTGTAGGGTCTTTCCAATTTCTTTTTTTCTTTTTTCTTTTTTTTTTTTTTTTTGGTGGTACATCTGGTAGTTTATAAAGCTCTTATCATGTTTAATAAGGAGTTTTATAGAACATTAATATATGTATTTTTTGCAATACTAAGCTTTATATATTATATAAGAACATTCTATGCATATAAATACCCCTTAAGCTTTATATATTATATAAGAACATTCTATGCATATAAATCTCTCTTTCTTATTTTTATTTTTAATTTTTTTAGATTCATATCATATTATAAATTAAACGCGATAATAACTTACTTAATTGGTACCACCAATGGTTACAAGAAGGAAATATGTACGGACAATATGTTTTGTTAACAAAATAATCAAAGCAACAATCAGATCCTCACTATCAAGCTTTCGTAGTCTTTATATCTTATTCAGAAATTTTATAAACTACCAAGTCTAGTCCAATGTAGATATTGTCTTCTCCATCAAAACTTTTAAAATACCTTCAATAGTGCTCTGTTTCCTCCCAGAAAAAGTCTGGGAATCGAGGAAATATTGAAAGAAGTAAAACACTTTATCTTAGTCTCTAAATTAAGAAGTCAAAATTTCAATGAAGCATAGATCACCAAAGTCATTATCTATGACAATGCAAATGTCTCATTTCCATGGTTATCAACCATAGTATTACTTTAATCTTCTCCCAGTCCACATGAGATTGATCTCCTGCAAGGAACAAATGAACCATGTCCTTCAATATAACCCAGCTACAACCCGGACTCTTCCTTAATCCTTTCGATTTCTTGGCCATTCTTACTTGGTCCCCATCTTGCTTTTTCCCCGAAAGAGAACATAAATTGGACAAGACAACATAAGGAGTTGGATTATCAGGCTCCAGTTCCATAAGTTTTTGAGCTGCAAGCTGTGCAAGATCAAGGCGTAAATGGGTTTTGCTGGCACCAAGAAGTGCTCCCCATACCCCAGGATGAGAATCAAATGGCATTGAATTGATCAATTCCATTGCTTTGTCAAGTAATCCAGCTCGGCCAAGTAGATCAACCATGCAAGCATAGTGATCAGGCCCTGGTTCTATGCTGTATAAAGGTTTCATCATTTTGAAATATTTCCATCCTTCTTCTACTAAACCAACATGGACACAGGCCGAAAGAACACCCAGAAAGGTGACTTCGTTTGGTCCACACCCTTCATTCTGCAATTTGCTAAATAAATTAAGTGCTTCTTCTCCAAGCCCATTTTGGGAAAACCCAGTAATCATTGAATTATAAGAAATGACATTGGGTGAATTAATCTTTGTGAATATCTGATAGGCATCAACTACATTTCCACACTTGGAATACATAGAAACTAAAGCATTTTGAATAGACAAATCAAACTCCAAACCCATCTTTAATACAAGAGCATGGATCTGGACTCCTTGGTTTAGAGTTGCCAAACCAGCTGAAGCACTGAGCATGCTGCTAAAGGTGAGAGGTTCAAGCCTGACTGCTCTCCGAAGCATCTGAATAAACCAACGAAAAGCCTTTTCATAATCCCCGTTGTTCACAAAACCTGAAACTAAAGCAGTCCAAGAAACACTATCCTTCTCCGGCATCATTTCAAACAAATGGATTGCTTTATCACTCAACCCTTGGTTAAAAAATCCTGAAATAACAGTTGTCCAGGAAACTACATTCTTTATAGGCATTCTGTGAAAGAGCTTAAAAGCTTCTTCAGTCTCATTACACTGAACATAACCTGCAATCAAGGAATTCCATGATACTACATCTCTCTTTCTCATCAAATGAAATATCTTACTAGCTGCATCAAGGTAACCAAACCGGCAATACATGGTGATGATAGAATTTCCTAAGAAGACATCAAAATCGAATCCCGTACGTGAAACCAGACCGTGCATCTGAATGCCTTCTTCATATCCAGCAAAACTACCACAAGCTTCAAACATTACACTGAATGTAGTGGAATTTATTTCCATTTTCTGTTCCCTTCTCATTTCCAGAAATAATTTAAAACCCTCTTCAAACTCCTCATTCTTCATATACCCATCAATCATCGATGTCCAAGTAACCACATTTCTACCTGGCATCCTATCAAACAAACATCTAGCATCAACAATCTTTCCCAGTTTGCAACACCCATCAACCATAGAACTCCAAGAAACCACATCTCTATCCAACATTCCATCAAAAACACGAAATGCCTCTCCCAATCTCCCGAGTTTCAAACACCCACTAATCAATGCATTCGAACAAACTGGATCTCGTAGCCTAACTGGCGTCTCGCTATACAACTTCTCAGCCTTGTCAAACATCCCCGCCTGTACAAAACCCGTAACCATAGCAGCATAAGAGACCGCATTACACTCGGGTATCCTCCTAAACAATTCAGCAGCTTCATCAATCATACAACTGTTCTTAATATAAGCCGAGATCATCGCATTATACGAAGCAGTGTTTCGTTGTGGCATTTTGTCGAACAAGTCCCGTGCTTTGACGATTTCGCCATTTTGAGCATAGGCAGTGAGCATGGCAGTCCAGGAGATGGTGTCCCTGTTGGGCATGCGGTTGAAGAGCGACTCGGCTTCTAAAATATTTCCATTTCTTCCATATTTTGTGATCTGGGAATTGCAGTAAACAAGCAATCTCCCCGAGCTCTGAGCTTTGGCCGATATGAGAGATGGGTGTGATAGTGTTTGAGTAGAGAAGCATGAAGAACGAATTATATAGCCTGAGCACTTCAAGTAGTAGAGCCGTACATAGAAAATCCCAGTCTTCGTCGTTGGTTTCACGGGCATGTTGGAAAATCCATAACGAGCATCACAAACTACAAAGTGATACAGAAGAAAATTATAGGAGGTTTACTTGCTATATTTTATTGATTTGGTATAAATATATTTTTATGTGCCTTTTTTTTTTTTTTGGCTGAATAATTATATACATACATATATATATATTGTACATTTTGAAATTATGGAAACAGTACCACATTTTTATTTTTATTACAATGTCTTAATTTCTGATTGTGAATTGAAAGTAAAAAAAAAATGTAAAATATCATTTACAATTTATTTTATTGTTCTTGTATGAAAGTGTGACCATATTTATAAGCGAAAATTTCAAAACATAGAAAGTACTCAAAGAAAAGAGAAGAAGATCATATTGCAATAAAATAAAATGTAATATGTTGTTTTTATAATTTTTATGCAAAGGCATATATATTATATAATGCAAAACCCAAAAAAAAAAAAGAAAAAAAAAGAGGTGTTTTATTGTATTATTTGTACATTTTTTTTATGTTGAAAGTATTATTTTACATTTTTACATACTGTTATGGTACAATTTTATTTCTAAAATCATTAAATAATATGAAATGAAGTCTTTTTTTTTTTTCTTTTGGTTTTTTTTTTTTTTTTTTTGGCAATAAAAATATGAAATCAGGAGTTATAATATGGGCCAATGATGTGGAGAATATACAGGTGGCAGACTTACATAGGCCAGACAAAGACCAAATAGCTTACCTTACGGCCCAATATCTTAGTGTGTCGGGCAGCCTTGGACACTCTGGCTTATTCATCCCGGGCTGAATTGTGGGTCAGGACCCGATCTTTTGTCTGTCCGCCAACCCAACATGGTTAACCATCCTTCCGACCCACATCTAGCCTGTATTTCAATAAGATTTCATTTGTTATTAAATGCAATATTTTATCATCAATAAATTAGTCAGAATCCGCTTCTATCATCTCAATTTGTAAAATAAATTGAACTAAAATTCCAAATTTTATTTACCAATATTTAGTGAGGTCAGATAATATTTTTTTTTTTTGGTTGCTTATTTGAATATATATATATATATATATATTATATCATATTTATTTTATTAAGAATGATACTTTAATAAATAAATATGCTAAGTCAAGGTTCCACTGCTTCCAATTCCAGGATATCCAGCTTAACAATTATTTTTCAAACTGGTATTTTTTTTTAATATATATATATATATATATATTCTTTGTTTATGCCCCTCTTCATAAAATCCTTAAGAAGTTTTTATTATATCAAATATACAACTAACTTCTTATCAAATTGTCAAGTAAAGTCATTTTACTTGATAAGTCATCACATTTATAATTGATTGATTGTGAATTGGATCAAGTTGATAGTTTGAACATGAACATTTGCTTTATCACTCTTTTGATCATTTTAAAAATTAAGATTTTAATATACATTAATGGTTTTTATCAAGCTATTCTAAGTTTCTAACCAACATAGTGAAAGAAAATAAAACTTATTCCAAACAATAACACATAGTAGTTTTCTATAGCTATGTGGAATCATCTAATTACTAAGTGGTGTTTTCTATATCACGCTTGAAGAGACAAAGTTATCCTCTTTTCCATATGGGTTGAGGAAAAAAAAAAAAATATATATATATATATATATAGATATATATGTATATAATTTTGTGTGGAAAATACTTACTAGTTAAAGTATGTTTACCTGTTTATAAAATCAAAAAAAAAAAAAAATATATATATATATATATATATATATATATATATATATATATAGCATACTCAATGTAAACGTTGAGTGGCATGCACTAAGATTAATTATGTGTTTTATTTAATTTTTTTTTTTATTGATGAATTAAAGGGATTAACAATTATAACATTATAAACTATATATAATGCCAGCCAGAGATGGAGCCGAAAGGAGTGAAGAGTTTGGGGCAATTTCACATGGAAGATGATTAATTAATGGCCATCCATTAATATTTGTCTATTTGAAAGGCAAAATTGAGATCTGAAAATCTGAATCCAAAACCCCACCAAATTCCAAATATGTTAGTGGGTGAAGGCATATATATCATGTGTGCATCAAACCAAACCCCCTGGTCCCTAGTAAATTGATTATTTACTTCTATCAAATATAATAATAATATTTTTATTATTAATAAAATTTGGGAGACAACTTGTATCGCACTCGTCTCTGTTATATAATATTTATAACCAAATCAGCATATCTTCTCTCATCCCCTGGCATCAACATGTGACTTTTAGATGCATATCTTCATGTAGCATATATTCAACTCCCACCTATCATATTCTTCATTTGCTAGTCGATTAATGAAAACACTAACTTAATAAAATTTTATCCTGCATTATTAGGAAAGCTTTTTGACTTGTCCATTTTATTTAATTAAAAATCATTTTTTCCAAGATTATCAGTTTTTATTATTATGATTGACTTAATATAAAAATGAGCAATGATATGCATATTGTACACTTATATATTCTACTTTATAATTTTGGTTGTATATATGTACTAAGGAATATATGAATATAAATATCTACATGATGGCTAGCTGTTGAAAAATTATTGATGCTCATAAATTAAAGTAAATGAGACCAATGCAACTAAATAAACAATGTCATCTTATATGGCGTATGTATCTATGCGTTGTAATTTTTGTGGCTCAAATTAAATTAAACTAATTTGTTGTTAACTAAAACTTTAGCTTATCACCATTAAAAAAAAAAAAAAAAAAGGGAAAAAGAAAAAGCATGCATCCACCATAAAAGTTCTGCTCCAAGTTTTATGTTAATATCATTGTTGTCTTGCAATTTTCTTTTTCTCCTTTTTTTTTTTTTTAAATAATGTCATCCTTAACTCAAATAAATTCTTAAATTAAGCTTAATATCTATCTATATATATATATATATATATATTTTAAATAATAAAATTTGATTACATAATTGAAGTAATAGAAAATTTTAAACAATAATAACTAAAATCCCTCTCTCAACAAAAAAATTATAACTTTATTGGGTGGTGTTTAAAAAATAATATAAACGAAAAGGGGACCCCCCCAAGTACATGTCCAACACAGCAGCTAAGACCCTTTGCTTGATTCCTACTGATGTTCATTAATTTGGTGAAAGATATTGTCTGCCGTATCTCCTTTTGGCCATATATTATTATTCCATGCCTTTCAAAGCTGGAAAATTCAGTCCACTCCCCCCCCAATATCTCGTCCAACAACATTTAGACAATGTGACATTTCTTTATTAATGCCTCCTTCAACTTTGAACACTCCAAGTGGTCCAATGTACTCATCAAATTAGTACGTGTACATGTATATAATTTAAATATCATATAAGTTATTTTTATTAATTATTTTAATGTTTTTGGAGCACATTGCGTCGGTCCCTTATTTGTGGCCAATTCACTAGTCTCTTTTGTTTGCATCTCTATTTAAAGACCTTTGAGATAGTCCTTGAGAAACATATCATTCAAAGGGTAATTTCTTTCTTTTCTTTTTTTTTTCGGCTCACTTGCTTTTTGCATTCTCTTAAAATCACTCTCTTTTCTCTCTTATTCTTCATCACTTTTATTCCAATGGCCTCTCTTCTTCTATCTGAAAGCTACACATGCAATATCAACGGTGATGATCACGGCTTGGAAGGATTCAAAGTCTCCGAAATCAACGGTGCCTTTCTAATGTCCTTCCTAGAAGAGTTACAAGACGAGGAGCGTGACGATGAAAGATTAAACAGTGTGATCCAATCTCTAGAGGCAGAGATCAATTCCTCCAGCAATAGTACCACTGGTACTACGATGGACGGTCATGATTCAAACATGGAGAGCAGCGACCGAGATTTCTCGGTGTCCATTGATGATCTTGAGATTACTGGAAGGGTTGATTTGGATGCAGTGCCTTGCTCACCAAGCGAGGACATGAATTGGTACATGGAGCCCTATGGAGATGAGATGCATAGCATAATGAATGGATATGGAGGAGTACTAGTGAATGATTATTCTCATGATGTTTACAACTATGGAGTTGCCCTAGATTTAGAAGAGCAAGGGTATAGCTCCTTGTGGCAAGAAACCACTTATATGATTCAGTGATGTATGAGTCATCGCCCCAATGTTCATTTTAAATATTAACCCCCCCCAAAAAAAAAAAAAAAAAAACTTACAATATAATGGAAAAATGCACCTTAATTTCTCATTTTATATAAATATTTCAATTACATATTTACTTAAGTCTCTGAATTTTATTTTGTTATTATCTCACAATCTAAGAACTTCATAAAAGTGCAATTAAAATCCAAAAATCCAAGATGACCCTTAGTATTTAGTTTTAACCATTTAGAGATGTTTTGTGTATATATATATATATATATATACATATATATGAAAAGAAAATTAGTTAGCATTATTATGAGAGACGACTTTCAACCTGCAGATTTTCAAGGTATGCAAACATGTGTAAAAGAAAAAAAACAAAAACAAGAACAATAAAAAGCTATGAATTATAGTTGTATTGTTTATGAAATTCAAGATTCCGTACCTAAGATACCAAAAAATAAGAAATAAAAACTTCATGAACTAAGGTGTAAAATTTAAAACATAGAATATCATGGAAGTATTTGGACTTGAAAGGGCGTGTACAGACACTTCTTTCTACTTGCTAATTGTTATGGTCTTCTATTTGATTTTGCCTTGAATATAAAACCAATAGATTATTAATTCATTAATATCTATTTATTCTGTCTCTCTGTTTAGTTAGTAATTTAATTATACATCAATGCAATTGGACATTAAAACCCGTTGCAGTAATGTGACAGCCCAAACCATCCGCATGCAATACGATATTGTCCTTTTTGGGTCTGAGGAATCCTTTTACAACCTAGTCCTCAAGGTTTTAAAAGGTCTCGCAAGGGAAAGGTATCCACACTCACTTATATGGAGTGTTTTTTTCCCTTTGTAACCGATGTGGAACTTCACAATCCCCCCCAACTTATATGGAGTGTTTTGTTCCACATCCACTTATATGGAGTATTTTGTAACAGTCCAGTACCACCCGCATCAAGATATTGTCCTCTTTGGCCCAATCAAGATATTGTTCGCTTTGGGATATTCCAGGCCGTAGCCTCCCCTTACGGTTTTACTTTCCCTCCCAGGAACGCGTCTTAAAGGGAGAGGTATTCATAGCCTTATAAAGACAGCTTCGTGCCTCTCTCCAACCGATGTGGGATGTTACAATCCTTCCCCCTCCGGGTCCGGCTCTGATACCACTGTAACAATCCAGTACTACCCGCATCAAAATATTGTCCTCTTTGCCCCAATCAAGATATTGTCCGCTTTGGGGTATTCCAGGCCATGGCCCCCCTCACGGTTTTACTTTCCCTCCCAGGAACGCGTCTTGAAGGGAGAGATATTCACAGCCTTATAAAGACCGCTTCGTGCCCCTCTCCAACCGATGTGGGATGTTACAATTTTGTTTTCCTTTCCAACCGATGTGGAACTTCACAATCTTCCTCCCCCCCCCCCCCCTCCCCCCCACGCCCAAACTTATATGGAGTGTTTTGTTCCACACCCACTTATATAGAGTGTTTTGTTTTCCTTTCCAACCGATGTGAAACTTCATAATCCTCCCCCCCCCCCCCCAACTTATATGGAGTGTTTTGTTCCTTTTTCCAACCGATGTAGGACTTCACAATCCTCCCCTTAGACGTTACAACCCGTTGCAGTAATGTGACAACCCAGACCACCCGCATATGATATTGTCCTTTTTTGGTCTGAGGAATCCTTTTACAACCCATAGCCGTGTTTTGTTCCACACCCACTTATATGGAGTGTTTTATTCCCTTTCCAACCGATGTGAAACTTCACAATCCTCCTCCTCCCCCCCTCAACTTATATGGAGTGTTTTGTTCCCATTTCCAACCGATGTGGGACTTCACAATCCTCCCCTTAGACGTTACAATCCGTTGCAGTAATGTGACAGCCCAGACCACCCACATGCGATATTGTCCTTTTTTAGTCTGAGGAATCCTTTTACAACCCATAGCCCAGACCATTCGCATGCGATATTATCCTTTTTGGGTTTGGACAATCCTTTTACAACCCAGCCCTCAAGGTTTTAAAAGGCCTCCCAAGGGAAAAGTATCCACACCCACTTATATGGAGTGTTTTGTTCCCCTTTCCAACCAATGTGGAACTTCACAATCCCCCCCCCCCCCCCAACACTTATATGGAGTGTTTTGTTCCCCTTTCCAACCGATGTGGGACTTCATAATCCTCCCTCCTTGGGGTCTAGCGTCCTTGCTGGCACACCAATCTGGGTCTGGCTCTGATACCATCTGTGATGGCCTAGACCATCCGCATGCGATATTGTTATCTTTGGATCTGGGGAATCCTCTTACAATTCAACCCTTAAGATTTTAAAAGGCCTCGCAAGGGAAATGTATCTACACCCACTTATATAGAGCATTTCGTTCCCCTTTCCAACCGATGTGGAACTTCACAAGTAATATCCTTCTAACATCTTTTATTTTCCTTTCTTAATAATTCTAAGCACTCAAATATATTTTTTTTCCTCCTAAATTTTTTTTTTTCGCTTTCTCCTCCGTCCATTTTTTATTTCCCAAGTTTTTATAAACTCCAAAACATAGCCTAATTAAATAAATATGAGAGAAAAAAAAAAAAAACAAAAGAAGAAATGTATATATGTTTGTGGTTATGTGTTAAATGCTAAGATGTCGTAATTAATAATTTATAATTTAAAATTTAAAATTTAGTCGGGCAAATAATAACCTTTAGGTAGATTAATTTCCATAAAGTGGATATCAAAATCTTATCATCATTTGCTCATTTCCAATTTAATTTCTTTACGAGGGAGAGTCAAATGAGGGCGGTGAAAGTAAAATTATTGGAAAACCCTATTTATTTATTATTTTTTATCTTGAAATTTGGTATACTCAATATCATGGGAAAGTTCGTATCCCATTCTTCCCACCTTCCAGATTCTTTGTATCATATCCTAATTCATATGTACATGCCAGATGCATATGAATCCATGTTATAACCAATAATGTAGCTTCTATTGTTTTCTGACATCAATAGCACTTCACTATGCAAAAAGATCAAAAATCAACTTAAAAATTTCATTTCTTTTATTATTATTATATTAATTAAATTGAAATCTCTTGTTTAGATGAACAAGCAACATCCACCGACGGCAAACACATTATCAAACACATGGTTGTACAGAGAGAGCCAACCAGAGCAAAGGACATGGTAAGAGTAGTCAGTAGACTGATTATCCTCTTTGGCTTTGTTGTTTTCTGAATGTTCACTCTTATGGAAGACAATATTGTCTGCTTTGCTTTATCTATGTTCTACTCCTACCCATCTTTTTTGGATCTTGTAATATACAATATTATTTTATATATCTTCCTGCTTGGTCCAACGGGTCCATACATTATTTTTTTTTTTTTTTTTAATACATGTCCAACGGGTCCTTACATGTGCTTATATTATTAAAAACAAACAATAATACATGATATTATTATGCATGCTTATCTGTATACATAATTGTCCAAGTTCCTCGTGCACATGTGCACATGATTGGCATACGTGGTCCATATTCAAAAATTGATCATATCAATCAATATTCATGCTCTATATAAACCCTAACCAGTCCATCTGGCTAGCTCATCTCTAATTCCTTTCTATATTCTTCTACAAGTTAGTATACTTTTTGCTTTCTTTGCCATCTTTAACAAAATCTCTTCCTTATTTCTAAAAATGGCTTCCTCAATAGATGAATTAAGCTGGTCATGCATTATGGAAGATGATGATCATGATAATCAACTGGGATCAGGAATGGAAATGTTGGAAATGGTCAATGCACTTAGAGCATCTTTGTTTGAAGATTCACAAGCAGGAGTAGAAGATTGCTCTGACAATGAAAGGCTAAGAAGCTTAATCCAATCTCTTGAAGCAGAGATTAATAAACCACTTGAGCATGAGCCTGCTGGATCAAGTTTTATGGATGTTGAATTGCAGATGGATCATGATCAAAGTCATAATGATGATGATCATGAAACTTGCAGTAGTGTGGGATCCTTAATGTGGGGTCAGGATTGCTGTACACTGCCACTTGATCATTGTGATATTGTTGATCATGATCTTGTGGCGTCCTCACCAACTGATGATGAAATGAATAATTGGTGGGTGGAGCCCATTGGGGATGGATTTATCCATGGAGTTGCCTTGAGAGGATCTGATTTCTGGGAAGAAGCAATGTATGATTTAGAGATGCACCAGTAAAATAATGCAAATTTTTTTTTTTTAATTACACATAATTCACTATTTGTATATACATTAAATTAATCAATTTAAAATTTCTAAGTAGTTATTATTATTATTTTTCATTCATTAAGGATGGATAATAGCATCTAGGGAGTTGTGCTTGATCCTATTTCTTATAAATATGATCTGAATTATTTTGCTCAAATTTCTCATACCGAAAGACTACTAATATTCAATGGAACATCATCCTGAATCTATTTTACGGCTCAAATCCATATAATGGTTCCAGGTATCTATTTTTACAAACTCCAAATTTAGGTGTCTGTGCATGTTTATATATAAAAGTATAATATTTATTTTGGTGAAAATGTAAAAGTAGAATATTGTAAATTAATTAACTATATAAACGTTCGTTTAATAAAACTATTATGTGCAAAATATGCATTTTTTTCCCAATTTGGATTTTAAATATTACATATTAGGCAAAGTTAAGCTGTTTCTAAATGTATCTCAATACATTGTTTATGCAAAATATTGTATATTATATAAAAGTCAGAGGCTGTCAAATTTAAAGAGGGGGGGGGGGGGTGGGGGTTGGGGGGTGGGGGAAATGGGTATACACAGATGCTGTTGTGTATTTAGAAATTGTTGTTGAATAAAACAGAACCATGCGATCCACTTTAGCCAAACTCAAGTTTAAAGCCAGCACAAGCCAGTCCAAGTCCCAAAACGTAGTATGGGCTTGGATTGGTTGCTAACCTTGGAGGACTGGGTTTGGTGTAAACTTACTGATCAAAAGAGAAAAAAAAAAAGGATCCAGATCCATATATAGCTTCAGAAACTCGAATAGAATGTGGCCGCAAGACTTGGTGGATATACCACTGCCTTATTTTTATTTTTTTTTTATTTTTTTTTTATTTTTTGGGGGGAAAATTTCATACATTTGCCACAAGTTTGGTTAAACATCGTTCACCCTCCAAGTTTTACAAACTTAATCACTTATCCCTCTAGGTGTTAACATCTTAAAAAATTTCCTATTTTGAATGTAAGAGTCTGTTTTGGAAAATTTCATACACCTTCTTCAGATTTAGTAAAACATCATTCACTCCCCAAGGTTTGAAAATGCATCACTTACACTTTAGGTGTTAGAACATGTTAAAAATTTCCTATTTTGATCGGTTTGAATTGTAATAATCTATTTTACCCTCATTTTGATTAAAATAATTATCAATTTAATATTTTGTACTTTTATTATTGTGTGCCACAAATTATGAATGTATTACCTTACATAAAAAATACAAGTTCCACCAATGTAGAAAATTCTAATATTCTTAGTTATATTGTTAATTATGAATATGAATGAAGTAACATATATAAAATATTCACTCGAAAAAATGCAAAGCAATTTAAACTTCAATATTTTGTTTCATAGAACAAAATTACACTTCAAATATTAATGTGATCCAATAATTTTTTTTACAGTTTTTATATCAAATATAAATAAATTTACCAAATTGACCTTTAACTGTGAAATTTAATGAAATAAATTAATTGTTGGGGGAGGATGATGATTTTAGAAATCTCAAGAGGTAAATAAAATTTTATCAAACTTGAAAGGGGTCGATGATATTTTTTCCCCTTTTTTTTAACATTGGTGGTGAAGAATTCATATTAGGGTTATTGTTCAAAAAAATAACTGAAACTATCTGCAAAGAGGCATCCTACCAAATATTTGTGAAAGCAAATAGTTTTATGCATTATCATTATGTTATGTGTATATATAAATATGTATAGCTTTTCTATTTCCAAAAAAATTGTGTGTGCAGGAAAACGTTCACCATGAACAATTCTGGAAAAAAATTTATTGGATAAGAGAATGATTAAATGCATATAAGAATATGTAGAATGAGCGTGTAGATAGGAATTTGTTTTCAACATAATGTGGGAATGTGTTGTTGGTCAAATGATGAGGATGTACCTAAATTAATGATTTAACACTAAAATTCTAATTGAACAGTTGAAACTATGTCCCAATAGAACAAAACTATATATAGAATCACTTTATCGTATCCTATTAGGATATTTTGATAGATTGTTAATTTTTAAATTGTTTTAAAAATTAAGATTTAAAAATGTTTTTGAATTTATATAAGGTTATTAAAATACTAAAATCCTAGGAGAATAACGTGAACTGTATTAATATCCATATAAACCTCAAATGCATACTCAATTTTAATCTTTAGAGAAATTTAAAAATAAATATATCTTTTAATTTTAACCATTAAAAAAATTTAATGGCTGATAAAAAAATTTCTTCATGATGATCTTAATGTGAAAATTGTTACCATATATATATATATATTTTAAATTTGAACTTGAGAATCATTGTCCAACAGTATTATCCTCAGTAAAACAAACTACTCCTTAAAGTAATATAAAAATTTATAAATTAAGCAAAATTGATGAGAAAGTTGCAATCTACGGACCACTTCTCTAGTTGTTTAATATTGGCTAAATTTTAGCCAAAATTTTGCTCAAAAGTAAAATATATAAGGCTCGGGGTTCTTGAAGAGTGTTGATCATGCCTTTACGGACTGAAAGGCAATAAAAATCGTTTATCACGTAAAATAATAATAATAATAATAATAATAATAATAAATAAATAAATAAAAATTTTAAAAAATGTCAGGGCTTAATTCTTAACCATTATTTTTTATTTTATTTTTTTGGCTGAAGGCTTAATTATTAATCATTGTTAATTACTTAGACACATCAGGATATATGCACGATATATAATTAATCTGTCCTAGATTCTAATAAACTATTCATGAAAATGATTTTGGATTGGAATATATTTATTTGGTGTTAGATAAGAACTTTTAGGACAAAAGAAAGAAGAAAAAAGAAAAGAAGTTGATAAAGCTAAAGCGCGATGTACTTTTACCCCATGTATTGTATATATTATATCATGAAGCGGAATTTTATATGGAATCAAAAAATTAAAACACAAAAGTTTAAGTTTATGAACATTATAAAAATATTATAATTTTCAAACTCATGTAATATCGGCCATAAATTATAATGAAACAAAAAACAATTTTTTTTTTAAAGAAAAAAACTGTAAGTAATTCGTAGCCATAAACATATATAAAAAAAAAATGTAAGATTTTAGTTGAACATCTTTTTCTTTTACTTTTGTGATTTTTTATTCATAAAGAAGCATTTCATTTGGTTGAAGGAATTCATCAAACGTCATGCTATATGTAGTGGAACGCTTTCCCAAACGATCATGGACAAAAAAATAGTTGGATTAAATAATGACTATATATATCAATTTTGATTTGTTGAAATATAGTTATACCTCATATTAAATATCTAATAATATAATAAACGTTAAAAATTACTATTTAATTAAAATTTTTATATTTAATTATTAATTAATATATCACGTTCAATATTTGACATGTCAATAAATTTTAATTCTACATTGGGAATGCATATATACTGCAAATAAGAGATTTGAACTTCAAAATCATGGTCTAGTTCCTGGTAATGCTATCCTCAATAAGTACAACTTCTCCTTAAATTAATATGAACGTTTAGAAATTATGCACAACTGATGAGAAAGTGCTACCGACGGACAGCTTCTCTAGTTTGTTAGGTTAAACAATAAATACATAAGAGGCAAACAAAAAAATATTATAGTGTTAAATTCATACTTTTATGGACTAAAAAGCAAGAAAAAATGTTTATTAGGTAAAAAAAAAAAAAAAGTCTAAGGCTTAATTCTTGATCATTGTTATATACTTATTTCTTTTTTTTATTTAAAAAAAAAAGAAGAAGAAATGAGACACATCAAAAGATGTATGCATGATACATAATTAATATGTCTTGGATTCTAATTAAAGTACCGCACGAAGTCTTTTTTCAGTGAAAAAAAAAAACCAAAAAAAAAAGGGGTGGGGGGCAAGAAGTTGTTAACTATTCATGGAAATTATTTTTTAGTGGAATTTATTAATTTGGTATTAAGTAATAACTTTTAGGACAAAAGAAAGAAGAAAAAAGAAAAGAAATTGAAGTCACAGGGAAACGTATTTTTACCCCATGAATTAATTGTCTATATTATATTATATATTATTATGAAGCAGGATTTTCAATGGATCAGCGAAATTGAATTTAAAAATTAATAAATATATCGGCCAAAAAATAATAATGAAACAAAAAAAGGAAAAAAAAAATAATAATAATTCGTAGCCATAAACATATACATAAAATAAATGTGTTGGTTTTAGTTCATCTTTTTCTTTTACCTTGTGATATTTTGTTCTCAAAGACGCATTTCATTTGGTGGAAGGAATTCGTTGTGCCCAATCTTCTATTATATTCTTAGTCACGAAGAAATTTGCCAAACACCCAAAAAGAGAAACTACGAAATTAGCAATTTCCTGGAAAGTTTAGCCTTTTTCCATTAATTTTCATATACATGGTTTTCAATACAAGGCCAAAAGTAACTAATTCAATATTATTATATTGCCACAATTATAGGGTTTGGCAAGCTTCTAAAGTCATTAAAGTTGGATGTCTCATAGAGCCATGAACGTGCCCATTGTCTTTTAATTTGTTTATTTATTTATCTTTTTTAATTTACATTCAAAAAGTGAATTGTAGAAAACAGCTTTCCGTGCCATCACATTACTTACTGTCTTTGCATTCCTTAGCTCTAGAGTTAGCTTTATTTTGGTTGTGGAATGACCAACTTTTTTATTTATTTATTTTTTCTCAATTGTTCTTTCCTTTTTTTTTTTTTTTTTTTTTGTTTTTTTTGTTTTTTCTTCACTTTGTTAATGGTGGCCAACCAGTAGAGTAAAGAACCAAGATATGAGTTTAATTAAACAGTATTACCATGTATGAAGGACATTTCTGGACTCATAATTAGATTGCTTTTCCTGAAATATATGCTTAAAAGTAAATAATTTACAACTTTTAATTCCTAATTGACCCGTATTATTATGCACTTTATATCAAATCAGAGAAGAGTGGAAAGTGAGGTTCTTTTTGTGTTTATTCTTTGTTTTTTCTGAATTTCAGGTTGTGTGAGTTTGGTTTAGATTAGGGGAAGGACAATGACTAATCTAATATTTGAAATATGTACATAAAACAAGTTAAAGAAGATTATTTATGTCGATGTAATATCTTTCATTGATACTTCAACCACAAGCATGCCCTATTTTGATACCATTGACATTCTATAAATCTAGTCAAAGATAAAAGTGTGTATATATATATAAAATAAAATAAATAATAATAATAATAATACTTATTATTATTATTATTAATATATAAACAAATAATAAAAGAAACGAAGATCTATGGGTTTTCAATTATTGATATGAGGAAGGTTCAATGTAAAGTACAAGTGTAACAATATGATATTGAAGGTTAAAGAGGGAAGGGAGAGAGATTCAATCAAATTCATGATCTCTAACCTTACTCTCACACGTTTCAATTTGTGTATGCATGGTTTTGGTGGGAAACAAAATAACTAGAAACCGCTCATTCATTCATTTAAGAGATCCAAATAAAAAAAATAAAAAAAGAGAAAGCAAAAACGAAAAACCAACATGCAACTCAAAAGCAAAAGCAAAAAGATCACACAGAGACACCTTCTTTCCAATCACAGCAAAAAAGCAGAAGCACCCCAAAAGAAGCATTCCAAAGCCAATGCTGACCACACTAAGCAAAAACCTTAAAACAAATAGCAGAACAAGATCCCACATATATACTCTTCACATTCATGTCTAACTACTCTTTTTCATTCCTACTACTTTTGCTTTGGAGCTCATACCAATGTCTAAAGAGATTATTGTTTCAGAGCCAATCATTGAAGCTCATCATCATCATGAAAAGGATAAACCATCCACTTCAAGGTCTATTACTGTTAGTTCTAAAATTGGTGATGATGATCATGTTCCTGGGGAATTTGACAGTGAAAGAGTGCCTCCAACTTTGGTTGCTGATATCCAGAGGTTTCTTCGCACTGCAAACTTGATTGAGAGAAAAGAGCCTCGTATCGCTTATCTATGTAAGTTGTTTTGTATGTCTTGGGTAAATGAGTTCTGTTTTTTTAAGAGTGAAGTTTGAAGTTTGGGTTTAATTTGATAAATTTTGAAGCTTTTTGTTTATTTCTCATAGCCTTTTTTTTTTTTTTTTTCCTGGTATATATTTTCATTGTCTTCCTGTCATTTGCTTCGCATAATTTTTGTACAAAAATGTCCATGCCATTTTTTTATTCTTAACTTTGGTTGCAGAATCCAAATTATGTTAGACAGAGGAACATATATAAGGCATAGTAGAATTTTTAATTTCTGCCTTACCAATTTCAAACTAGACAAAGATATGAAATTGCAGTTACCAAAGTTAGAGATCATTTTCTTTTCTTTTATTTGGTTTCAAACATTTCTAATTATGCTGCAAGTTTAAGTTTATTTTCTTTACCTTCCTTTCTTCAGTAAAACAAAGGAAGTTGGAATTTCTTTCTTTGTTCTGTGTGACTTGAATGAGCTAGAAAGATGTTATTCCTGAATTAGAAATGACAGTTTAACAGTATGGAGGAAGAAAACCAGCAGTTTCTTATTATTATTAATTTTTTAATTAAATTTAGACCAAATATCTCTTGAGGTTTAGGTTTGAACTTAAAAGTCAGTGCATGAAAAACTCACATCTTAAGTGAATGTTATTGGCAGGTCGCTTTCATGCCTTTGTAATAGCACATAACAATGATCGAAATTCAAATGGAAGGGGTGTTCGACAATTCAAAACTGCTCTTCTTCAACGACTTGAACAGGTTGATCATGAACTTTCATAAGCTTTTTGAAATTTGCTTGCTGTTTATTGCATGGCTGTTTTTCACATAATGACATTGTACAGATATACCAATTTGCTTTGATAGGGAAAAAAAAATAAAAAAATTAAAATAACAAACTGGCTTTTCTCAGTTTCTCTATTATCTTTTCTCTTTGAAAGTTGGTGTTAGCTTCAATATTTTTTGTCTCTCTCCTTTTCTCGGCCTGCTCAATACAGAAATGAATTTGACTTACCGAAATTATTTTCATATCTTGCTTTCTTTTTCTATACACATTGGATTTAATCTTTATCTGTTTCTTTTTTTTTTTAATGATTAATAGGATGAAGTTTTTACACTTCGGAAAAGGAAAGAAAAGACTGATATACGAGAACTCAGACGCGTTTACTATGCATACAAGGAGTACATTAATAAGCAAAATGGAAAATTGGATCCAGAAAATAGGTAAAACACTTTTTTTTTTTTTTCTATTTTTTTTCATTGAGATTTGTTGTTCTGCTTCTAATCCTATTGGTATTATTGGATATATTGTCTGTTAAGCTAAGTTTATTTACGCGGTTTATCTGAATTAATCACAGAGAGAAGTTGATAAAAGCATTTACAATTGCTTCTGTGTTGTTTGAAGTTCTAGAAACAGTAATAGATGCAGCTGGTCCTCAGGTACTTTCTTTCCTTTTCTTTTCTTTTCTTTTTCAGGAGTTTGTTTGTTTGTTGTTTGTTTTCTTCATCTTTCATTTTCTAATGTCTCTTCTGATCCCTCTCTATTTCTACTACTACAGGCTCTTGATACTAGAGGCAGCATACACACAAGACATGATTTCTTTGCACCTTATAATATCCTACCACTTGATCGTGGAGGTATTCAGCCAGCAATTATGCAACAACCTGAGGTCTGATGCTGTTTGGACAATCTAACTGTTTTCATTTTTTGGTTATTCTTTAATCCAGTTAAAACACCAAAGTAATCACCACTAAATGATGCCTCTAAAGCACTGGGCAAAAAATAAGAGTATATATGCTAATAAACTTAACAATAATGATACAGATTAGAGTTGCAATCGCCGCTATTCAAAACATTCGTGGTTTACCTTCAGCCCAAGATTTTCAGAAACATGGCGATTTTAAAGATTTGTTTGATTTTCTTGAATATTGCTTTGGATTTCAGGTAAATTCAATTTCTGTTTATTGTTCTTTCAAACACTCTGTGGCCTTAATATCCCACAACAAGTGAAATGGTGCTTGGAAAACTGTTAGGACTTTCTCAATATTCATATTTTGTGTCTTCCAATCAGGCAGGAAATGTAGCCAACCAGAAGGAGCATCTGGTTCTACTCCTTGCTAATATGCTCACTCGGCAAACGCAGAAGCAGGAATCGATCACAAGGGTGAATTTTTTTTTCTTTTTTTTTTTTTCGTGTCAAAGTTGTAACCTTCTGGTTTAATTATCTTATACTGGACTTTGTCATTTTTGTTATTATTGTGACACCAGTTAGGAGATGCTGTGGTGGATGAGCTAATGAGGAAGTTCTTCAAAAATTATACAAACTGGTGCAAATTTTTGGGAAGAAAAAGAAACATCAGGTAAGATAATTGATCTTCTTTTGTCCTTGCTTTGCAAAGAAGTAGAAAATCTTAATGTTTCCAGTCTAATCTCAATAGGGCTATGTTATATATCTCTCTTTTGCATGATCTTAAAGTCTGTTGATTGTTTGCTTTCCATCTACGTAAAATTCTGTTTCTACTCTTCCATTCTGTCATAGTTTTATCTTTATTTATGATATTTAATAATTTATTTTTTTGCAGTTTTATTTTGTATATATCTTCTATGTCATTTTGAATTTGTTACCTCCTGTTTTTCTTGCTAAGAATCCTGCATTTATGTTTGTTCAGGTTGCCTTACGCAAAACATGAAGCCCAACAATATAAACTTCTGTATCTGGGGCTTTACCTTCTTATATGGGGGGAGGCTGCAAACTTGAGATTCATGCCAGAGTGTTTATGTTACATATTTCACCATGTAAGCCTGAGTTATAATTGTTATAAACTTTCAGAATAATTGGTTGGAGCTTGAGTTTGGTTTTGGAGTAGTTTTTTATAGTATTTTCTCTGTTACTTATTCCTCATTGACAAATATTTTCTCCTAAGCCTGCACTATTATTATAGTTAAACTCTACGCTCCTGTATGAACTTTGTGTTTCCATAACAATATTCTCTTTCTTTTGGTTTAAGATGGCATATGAACTGCATGGTATGTTAACTGGCGCCATTAGCGCGACAACATGGGAGAAAGTCATGCCAGCATATGGAGGAGGATATGAGTCTTTTCTTAACAATGTAGTATCCCCCATTTACACGGTTATAAAAGAGGTAGTTTTCAATTTTCATCCTGTTTTCTAGTTCTTACTGTTTAATAGCTAATTTACATTTTTTTGTTAAAAAACTGAAGGAAGCTGAGAACAGCAAAAATGGGACAGCAGACCATTCCACATGGAGAAACTATGATGATATCAATGAGTATTTCTGGTTAGAAATAAATTTTGAGTCCTTATATCTGTTTCCCATGTCTACCAAGTTAGTCTTGCGAGTAAATTAGAATAAACAGCATGTATTTGTAAAAGTTGCTATATTTTTGCAGGTCCCCTGATTGTTTCGAAATAGGTTGGCCAATGCACCTTGACCACAATTTCTTCTGTGTACCGTCTCCGAAGAAACCAAGTGCAAAGAGTACTTCAGCATCAACTAGTGCTCGAAAAAGAAAAAGAAACAAGAAGAAAAAGGATGAAGATCATGAAGATGAAGAACAAGGGGTATAATATATGTTGTCATATTACTGCACTTTGTTCTAAAGCTGCAATATCACTGTTCAATCTCTCACATGTTTTTGCTTCGTCACAGGCTGCTCAAGTGGAAGATCATCAAGAAGATAAAGAACTAGTGGTACAATATATATTTTGTCATATTACCGCATTTTGTTTTAAAGATGCGAGAAATAAGATTTTCAATACAATTTATAAAGTTACAATTCAACCTCTCACATGTTTTTCTTTTATCACAGGCTACGAAAAAGGAAGATAAACATGAAGAGAAATGGTTAGGGAAAACAAATTTTGTAGAGATGCGTTCATTTTGGCAGCTTTTTAGGAGCTTTGACAGAATGTGGTGTTTTTTTATTCTATCACTTCAGGTGAACCAATGACCTAGCATTGCAGACTACTTCCTTCATTATGATGATCTTCTATGTTGCTTAATATTTGTCTTACTTTTTCATCCTAGGCCATGATAATAATGGCGTGCTATGAGTTGGATTCTCCACTTCAACTATTCGATGCAGCAGTATTTGAGGACATTTTGAGCATCTTCATTACATCTGCAATCCTTAAACTCATACAAGGTTCGGTGTTTGTTTTTCGTTTAAAAACATTACTATCTTCGTAGTATGTTAATGTTAACATGTTACAGTACCACACTAAATATTGATTAGATATATCGAAAGACTGAAAAGGAGAAATAAAAATAAAATTCCTGGCATATGTGTGTTGGTGTCTGTATTGTGCGTGTATTTTATGTTTGTATCCCATTTATAGAATGCATTGGGAAAGATGAAAAATCTTATAAGAGGATTCTTCTTGCAGAAATTCTTGACATTGTCTTTACATGGAAAGCCAGGCAGACAATGAAACACTCTGAAAAGATAAAACAAGCGGTGAAATTGGTTGTTGCAGTGATATGGACAATTGTTCTTCCTGTATGCTATGCTAACTCTAAAGGAAAATATACTTGTTACTCATCTCAAAACAAAAGCTGGCTCGACGAATGGTGTTTTACTTCCTATATGGTTGCAGTTGCAGTTTATTTGATGACTAATGCAGTTGAGATGGTGCTCTTTTTTGTTCCTGTAATTAGCAAGTACATTGAGCTATCAAATTACCGGATATTCACCATTTTCTCATGGACACAGGTAGGTTTGCCATAGAGCTCTTTATTTTTGTTTTTTGGTTTTTTAATAGCTTCCGAATCTGTTTTTATGTGAAATTTGTGTTTGACTTTGAATCTGGTTTACAAGAAATTGTTCGTGATCCTTATTAGTCTGATGACGATTCCAAATTATACTATGATAGCAAAAGATTGATGCAGAGTATCCTTTTTTTCTCCTTTGACAAACAACATATTTGACTTCCAAGTTGTGCTTAACACGTTTTTATGCTGAAATGTGTTTTGGATAGATAAATCAGTGAAGAAAAGAATTTCATACACATGGTGAACTAAGAACTGTCATGTGAATATGTAATTATGTAATTAAAGAAAAATGCGATTTTGAAAATTAATTCAAGTTTTGAAATCCTAGTTTGCCTTTATGAATATATAGAAACTAGAACTCATGCTGTTAGTATTACCAATGAGTTAAGGATTTGCTGTTAGTATTACCAATGAGTTAAGGATTAACTTTGATTCCAACAATTTTGGATTCAAATATTTTTGGATCAACTTATTTCACTTATGAACGTAAATTACTGTTTGGCAAGAGTTTATCTTATGCGTTCTTTCTCATATCAACTTTGTAAATTAATCCTCACAAAATTCGTTCTCATCATATAGCCAAGATTATACGTTGGACGTGGGATCCAAGAAAGCCAGGTTTCAATGTTGAAGTACATCCTGTATCCCTCTTCTTAATTGTTTGGTCGTAAATTGTTCTTTTGCCAATTGTTTTACTAATGTACAATGATCTTTTTTGCTACATAGGTATACGTTGTTTTGGATACTAGTACTGTTGAGCAAATTTACTTTCAGCTACTGTTTTGAGGTAAGTTGGATTGGAACTGCATTATAACAACATATTAATATTGTTAAAAAAAAAAAAAAAAGTAATGAATCAATAAATATTACTTGGTAACTAGCTGAAAATGTAAAAAAGTAAAACAAAGTAGTGTGCATATCTCAATTTTAAATGTTGTTTTCATAAAACATTGATTTGCCGTGAGTACTCTGTAAATTTATGCAGATAAAACCACTCATAGGACCAACAAAGCAGATCATGAAAATTGGTGTGAAAAAGTATGATTGGCATGAGCTTTTCCCGAAAGGTATTCTCAATTTTTTTTTTTTTTTTTCTACAACATGTGCCTAAAAAGTTGAATAGAACAAAGCAGTTATGTTCATTGCATCTAACAAAAAACCTGCTTCTGTTTCAGTCAAGAGTAATGCTGGTGCACTTGTGGCTGTGTGGGCTCCTATTATAGTTGTGAGTTTCATATATTGTATCTGGATTAGCACTTTTCAAAGTTGAATTTTCATTTGTTTCGTCTGGATAGTAGCTAGTGCCGACTATGGAATGCTTTTGCCTAGCATAACTTTATGTCACTGCACTATTAAATCCTTTGGTATTGTTATTACAGGTATATTTTATGGATACCCAGATATGGTATTCTGTTTTCTGTACCATATTTGGTGGATTATATGGCATTTTGCATCACCTTGGTGAGGTAAGCACCCTTATATAAATATATATATATATATATATATAAATATGTATGTATTTTTAACTCCCAAAGTACCATGGAAGTGTTCTTATTCATGTAACGTTATAGATTCGGACACTGGGAATGTTGAGAAGTAGATTCGACACTTTGCCTTCTGCATTTGAAGTTTGCCTTGTCCCACCCTCATTGAAAAATGAGAGAAAGAGAAGAAATGGTTTCTTTCTGAATAGATTTAAGAAGGTATGTGGTTTTAACACCTTTCTAAGGTTACTAATTTTACAAAGATTTCTTCCTTTGACCAGTACACCAATCTTTTCAGGACTTGGACAAGGACAAAAATGGTGTTGCTAATTTTGTACTAGTATGGAACCAAATTATTGCTAGATTTCGATCAGAGGACTTGATAAGCGATAGGGAGGTGGATTTAATGACAATACCTGTGTCATCGGAATTATTTAGTGGCACCATCCGTTGGCCAGTTTTCCTCCTAGCAAATAAGGTGACTTAAAATTTGTGTATCATATCCCTTTGATCTTGTCTTCATTGTTTCATTTTTAAACAAGTCTTCCTATTCATAATAGTTATCAACAGCATTGAGCATTGCGAGGGATTTCAAGGGAAAGGATCAACTTCTTTTCAGAAGAATTAAAAAGGATAAATACATGTACTATGCTGTGAAGGAATGCTATGGTTTAATGCAGTACATCCTTGAAATCCTCATAGTACGTAAACATGAAAAAAGGTGCATTTTTACAATAATTCTTTTTTTTTTTTTTCTTTTTTTTTCATTTTGTAAACTATATTGGAAATTCATGTATATTCTACTTGCTTTTTACTTCTAAATTTGTTGTTTTTTCCTTCATTATGGTTTTGGCGGTTTTCTGCATTGTTTTTCAGTGTCATATCTAAAATACTGGAGGCAATTGAAGATAGCATCGGAAGTTCAAGTCTTCTTGAGCACATCAGGATGACTGGGCTACCAAATCTACAAGCTAAATTCATTGAATTGCTTGAACTCCTGGTAATTATTGCATACACTGCAAAGGGTTATTTTACTTCCATTGTTTATGTAGATTTGTAATCAATACTTCGAGCAGATTCGTAACGAACGAAATGTTGTAGGTTGAGGGAAATGAAAACCATCACTCTAAAGTTGTCAAAGTTCTACAAGATATATTTGAGCTTGTAACGAAGGATATGCTAGTTAATGATTCCAGGTTTGGCTTTCTCCGACTCAGTTTCCTTAAAAGGATTCATTTAAAATACTTCAAGTTTTACAATAGTTCATCTTGATGGATACAGCATAGAGGAATTGCTCAACGAAGAGAAAGTAGAGGATTTCCCTGAGTTTACTAGAAAATTTATTAAACCGCAACTATTTGAATCAACTGGTAACGAAAACCCTGCTATCCATTTTCCTTTGCCAGACAGCGGTGCACTATATGAAAAGGTGATGATCACTGTGTCTGCTTTAACAATCACCTTGCATCCTTTTTTCATTTTCCTTGTAGGATTTTTATCTTTAACATGAAAAAATACTCATTTTCCGGCTACTCGGAATAGTTTTTGATGTATATGGAAACAGATGACTAGAAGCACTCACCTTTACTTGCTTGTAAGCGTTAGACATTGTTGCAATGTAGAGTTAAGTTGTGCATCGAACTAACGCAGCATACACTTAGCACTCCCCGTCACATATAGGCTCGTCTAATAACAAGACAAAAATTGAGGTTTAGCACTTGCACAAGACCAAAAAGATTGACTCTGATATCAAGTGGACCTATGTAATCAATCCAACACAATGGGCATGTAACACATATAATTACTGACAAAACTGTTTTCTCACAGATCAAGCGTTTTCTCTTGTTGCTTACTGTGAAAGATACTGCAATGGATATCCCCGCAAACTTAGAAGCTAGAAGGCGCATATCATTTTTTTCTACTTCTCTATTCATGAATATGCCTAGTGCTCCAAAAGTGCGCAACATGCTGTCATTCAGGTGATGTTTTCTTCTCTTGAGCATTATATTCTTGGTGAACTCATCTACGAACTTTTTTTTTTTTTTTTTCCCTTCCACTCGATTATGTTTGGCTTATCGCGTTTATATCTTGTTCATACCATGATCTGGATGAGGGTTTAGCTATATATTTTTCTTAGTAAAATAGTACCTGATGCATTAAATATAATTGATACAGCGTTCTAACTCCACATTATGTGGAAGATATAAATTTCTCAATGGAGGAGCTTCATTCAAGCCAGCAAGAGGTTTCCATTATATTTTACATGCAAAAGATATTCCCAGGTAACCAAAAAAATAAAAATTAAGGATTTCTTGATAACAATTTTCAGTTCACTTAGACAAAGCTCTTACTGTTTGGATTTCAATTTTTCAATAGATGAATGGAAAAACTTTTTGGAAAGAATGGATTGTTCAAGTTTGCAAGGATTAGAAGAAGAAGGCAAGAAGGAAGAATTAAGAAATTGGGCATCTTACCGGGGCCAAACGCTTAGTAGAACAGGTGAATAAGTATTATTAGTATACCTATTAGATTGAAGTTTGAAAGTGACTATCTAAAAGTAACTTCCACTTTTGTTTTTATGTTGTATAACAGTTAGAGGAATGATGTACTACAGAGAAGCCTTAAAATTGCAAGCATTCCTCGACTTGGCTGAAAATGATGGTTTGTAATCTTGAATAAGGCTATTAGTATTTAAGTAGTTTTCATTTATCAAAATGGATTTCTGATTTTTCACCCCAGTGAGATTCACATGACAATTATCTTTCCCATCCAGATATTCTTGAAGGCTACGATACAGCTGAAAAAGGGAACAGTTCATTATCTTCTCAGATAGAAGCATTAGCAGACTTGAAATTCACATATGTCATATCTAGTCAACAGTTTGGAGCACATAAATCTTCTGGAGATCTGAGAGATCCGCATGCAAGGGACATAATTGACTTGATGACAAGGTAAATCTCCTACCTTGAAAAAAATAAATATTGCAGAAGCTTCATATGATGAAACAGATTATAGATCTAGCAATATAACTCTATAAATCTTCAACCTTTGCTTGAAGGTATCCATCTCTTCGCGTTGCTTATGTCGAGGAGAAAGAAGTGATTGTAGGACACAAGACTCCAAAGGTTTATTCTTCCGTATTGGTTAAAGCTGTAAATGGTTATGATCAGGTGGGTGACAATCTGTTTTCTATTACATGTATGCAAAATGGAAGAATCAATATTCATATTTACATTATAGGTACACTCATACATAACAGGTGCAGTATGAATTTGCATATTAACATATGCTAATAAGGAAACCAGAATAAAACACACTAATTATTCCACTAAAATAGTGTAATTTTATCCTTTATATATGTAATTGCTAGTGTGCAGCTTGGTCTCTGCATATTGTTGACTATAACTCTTTTGCAGGAAATATATCGGATAAAACTTCCAGGTCCACCAAATATTGGAGAAGGAAAGCCTGAAAATCAAAACCATGCCATAATATTTACTCGTGGCGAAGCTCTTCAAGCCATTGATATGAACCAAGTATGCTCTTTATCCGGCAACTAAAAGATTAATAATTTGCTCATTTATAGTTCTAATGGTGTCTAGTTTTGTAGGATAATTATTTGGAGGAAGCATTAAAAATGAGAAATCTTCTGCAAGAATTTCTCCGATGCCAAGGACGGCGGCCTCCTACTATACTTGGTTTAAGGGAACATATATTCACAGGAAGGTTAGATCCTCTGATCCTATGAACTAAAATTGCTTCCAAGGGTCTTAGAAATACACAGCAGTATTATAAAATTATAATCATCACGTTCATGTGGTCTTTAAGTATTCTATTTGTTCTCGAACTGCAGTGTTTCTTCTCTGGCACGGTTCATGTCATACCAAGAGACCAGCTTTGTCACCATTGGTCAAAGGCTCCTTTCCAAACCTCTCAGGTAATGGTGCCTTGTTTCATCAAAGTCTTTTAGAAAAACCAAACCTCTTTTCGACTATTGGCATTATCTGCTTGCATGTACATGTCTTGTTTCTTTGCTTAATCCCAACAATTCGGGGCTCAAAAACTTGTTTATTTGTTTTAAAATTCTACTAATCTTTTCCTAATGTGATTCTACATGTTCATTTCAATATTTCAATCATATATGCAGGGTACGGTTCCATTATGGACATCCAGATGTATTTGACAGGATATTTCACATCACAAGAGGTGGAATAAGCAAAGCTTCAAAAACAATCAACCTGAGTGAGGATGTTTTTGCCGGTAGGAATTAGTAACTTCTATAAAAGTCATATCTTCACCCTATAGTCCTATGGAAATTCACAATTGCAAACATCTGATTCATTGAAGGATTCAATTCTACTCTGCGTCGGGGGTGTATTACATACCATGAATACATGCAAGTTGGCAAAGGTCGTGATGTAGGTCTAAACCAGATCTCAAAGTTTGAAGCCAAGGTAGCTAATGGTAACAGTGAACAAACAATAAGCCGTGACATTTACCGCCTTGCACACCAGTTTGATTTCTTCCGAATGCTGTCTTGCTATTTCACAACAATAGGGTTTTACTTCAGTAGCCTGGTAATTTGACAGAAGCTCAAAAACATTTCTTTTTTTATAACTGTAGTCCCTGGTTTTCTCCATATGCTCGCTACATATATTATTTATTATTGGAAATGATCCTTATTTTTAACTAGTAAAATCTAAAGATATTCTACTCATGCACATGTAAAAAAACATGTTTTGTCTTTTAAGGAATTCTGAAACCATATATTGATGTCAAACTTCTCTTTTTATAACTTGAACAGATAGCAATAATTGGAATCTATGTATTCCTCTACGGACAGTTATACCTCGTTCTCAGCGGATTGCAAAAGGCATTAGTTCTTGAGGCTAGACTGCAAAACATAAAGTCCTTGGAAACAGCTCTTGCATCCCAATCATTTATACAGCTTGGTCTCCTTACAGGCTTACCAATGGTAATGGAGATTGGACTTGAGAAAGGTTTCCTTACTGCTCTAAAGGATTTTGTCCTCATGCAACTTCAGCTAGCTTCAGTTTTTTTCACTTTCTCCCTTGGGACAAAAATTCATTACTTTGGCAGAACAATTCTACATGGAGGTGCTAAATATAGGCCTACTGGCCGTAAAGTTGTGGTGTTTCATGCCAGCTTCACCGAGAATTACAGATTGTATTCGAGAAGCCATTTTGTTAAAGGATTTGAACTATTGCTGCTGTTGATTGTTTATGATATGTTTAGGCATTCATACCAAAGCAGCATGGCATATGTGTTGGTCACTTATTCTATTTGGTTCATGTCAATCACATGGTTGTTTGCGCCGTTTCTATTTAATCCTTCTGGATTCAGATGGGGAAAGATTGTAGATGACTGGAAAGACTGGAACAAATGGATCAGGCAGCAGGGTGGTATAGGAGTTCAACCGGACAAAAGTTGGCACTCTTGGTGGATTGAGGAACAAGCTCATCTTCGTCATTCGGGACTAGGTTCTAGGTTGATTGAAATCCTCCTTTCTCTCCGGTTTTTCCTCTATCAGTATGGTCTGGTCTATCACCTTGACATCTCACAGCAAAGCAAAAATGTTTTAGTCTATCTGCTTTCATGGATTGTGATTCTTGCAGTTTTCCTATTAGTCAAGGTAAAACTCCTATTATATCATTCAATCCATCTTTGTTTCTCATTTTCTTCTTCTTGGACGATGATAACATGATCTAAAAGCATGTTTACTGCAGGCGGTGAACATAGGAAGGCAACAGTTCAGTGCAGACTATCACCTTGTATTTAGGCTCCTCAAAGCGTTCCTCTTCATTGGTGTCCTAGCAATCATAATTACTCTTTCTTCTATATGCCAACTCTCATTGATGGACTTAATAGTGTGCATTCTTGCATTTTTACCAACTGGGTGGGGTTTAATATTGGTAAAGATAGATTCAAAGAAACCCATTTTGTATTTGAAGATGCATAAAATTTTCTCTCCTTTTGTTTTTTTTCCACTAAATATTTGTTCTTCTTTTCAGGTTGCACAAACTGTGAGGCCCAAGATAGAGGATACTGGATTGTGGGACTTTACAAGAGTGCTTGCTAAAGCATATGATTATGGAATGGGAGTTGTTCTATTTGCACCTATCGCTGTTTTGGCCTGGCTTCCAATTATTGAAGCCTTCCAAACTCGGTTCCTATTTAATGAAGCTTTCAATAGGCATTTGCAAATCCAACCAATTCTTGCTGGGAAAAAAAAGCACAAGTAATCATTTTTTTTTTTTTTCCAAGTATATAGTATCAGGTTGTACAGAAATTTTTCTCACATTCATAAAATGATTTTGTAATTCGTTGGACATCTACAGAAAATCAAAGATATTCATACAATTTACAAAGTATAGAGATACAAATTCAAACTAAACCTGGTATCAAAGATCAATTAGCACAAATTGCCCCCCTTTTTTTTCTTTTTTTTTTTTTTTACATTTTCTTTTTTTCTACTCAACTGACTCAAATTCTTTTATTATATTCAATTTCTAACACATTTTTATAAGTCATTTTTCAATCTAATCATACACAAATTACTACACTTACTAAAAAAAAAAAAAAAAAACTATTCCCTATATAATTGTAAATAAAGTTTATTGTCTTGAATTCCTATGAAAAATAACTTTTTTTCATTGGTAGAAACATGAAAAATAATAATTTACCAAAAAACAATGAAAAATAATAATTACTCTCAGACGAACATACCTATAAAAGCCCTGGATGTGATTCGTGAAACCCAAAAAAAAAAAAAAAAAAAAATCTGTTGTATATTTTCAGTAGGAAAAATTGAATCTTTTGTTGATCAGAAAGCAATAGCAATGTTTTCTCGTTCTTGGGTTGTTTACAATTCCACCAAAAGGATTCGGAATTCAATATTTCAGTCTCTCCTGCACAATGCCTCAGCCGTCCGAAACCATTACTCTGTTAATATTCCCTCCAGACTCGGTCACAAAGACTGGTTGGCCCCAAATGAGGTTTTGCAAGTTTTCGCCGCCATTAAAGACCCCATATCAATCACCACAGCCTTACAACACTATTCCAAGCGCAAGGACTACAAACCCAATGAAGCCCTTTACACTCTGATCATCAACAAGCTTGGGCAAGCCCACCTGTTCGATGCCATTGAAGACGTCATGAACAGAATCAAGGCCGAGAGGAATTGCCGGCTGTCCGACGAGTTCTTTCGCGGTGTTATCAAGATTTATGGGAATGTGGGTGGTCGTATAAACAAAGCAATGGAGACCCTTTTCGATATGCCCGACTACAATTGCTGGCCAACTGTGAAAACCTTTAACTTTGTTCTGAATCTGCTTGTTTCTTCGAAATTGTTTGATGTAGTTCACGAGCTGTATGTGGCGGCTCCCAAGTTGGGGATTGAGATTGA
Organism: Ziziphus jujuba; assembly: GCF_031755915.1. Classification (NCBI taxonomy): domain Eukaryota; kingdom Viridiplantae; phylum Streptophyta; class Magnoliopsida; order Rosales; family Rhamnaceae; genus Ziziphus; species Ziziphus jujuba. Next base: position 14,733,181 of record NC_083389.1, on the reverse strand, counting down.
TGCATGTTGCCTTAATATACTCATCAAGGCTCTGTGTGAATGTGGGAAGTTGGATGCTGCAGTTAAGCTGCTCGATGAATTTCCTAAACAGAGGTGCAAACCGACTGCCATGACGTTTTCAACGCTTATGCATGGATTGTGTGATAATGGGAAGGTGGAGGAAGCACTTGGGTTCCTTGAGACCATGGAAAAAGAGGGTATTGATCCTGATACTATCACGTTCAATATATTGATTTCGGGGCTTAGGAAACAAGGGAGAGTTGAAGAGGGAATGGTCCTTTTGGAGAGGATGAAGCTCAAGGGGTGTAATCCGAATGCAGCTTCTTATCAGGAGGTTTTGTATGGTTTGCTTGATATGGAGAGGTTTGTTGAGGCAAAAGAGTTTATGAGTCGAATTATATTGAAGGGTGTGAATCCTAGTTTTGTATCTTATAGGTTGTTGGTTTATGGGCTTTGCAAGAAAAATCTACTTGAGGATATTGATTGGGTTTTGATTCAAATGGCTCGTCAAGGTTTTGTACCAAAGATGGGGATGTGGCGGCAGATCCTTCAAATCATGTTTCATGGAGAGAACAACCATAGCTATATTTATTCCAAAGAAATTGTGGAAAATTTGATTATTGGAAATGGATGATCAGTGTGATGATGTCTTTTCGCAGTTAGTCCTTGATGGATAAGTTATATAAACCGAAAGCCACTTCGCCTATTGTCATTGTGTAATTTGTGTGCCTAGCTTGGGATATGTAGGAAATGGTGCTGCTCATACAAGATTGATCTTTATATATTGGTCCTTCATCATATATACCGAAAAGCCACTTCGAGGTTTTGACTCTGAGCATCCTGCTTGATGTGCACCACTTGAATTCCACCAGAAAATGTTTCAGAGATGGTTAGTTTTTTCGTTCATTTGCTGGAGACTGCTTTTGCAACTTTATGGGACGTGGGTTTATGGAGTCTTCAAATCTTAATCTGATATAGCCTGTTCCTATTTTTGCTGGTGTCAAACTGCAATGAACTTCTAGATTTGTAAAAATATGCGTTTCTGTGTATGTTCAAGGAGTGACGGAATCGAAGAAGCCGGTAGACAGGCTGTCTACAGAAACACAAACAATTTAACCAGCGGGTCATATTGACTCCTATACTGCATAATTAGAAGAAAATGCCCAAATCACGGTAAGCTTGCGAGGGGCCACTCTTAAAGGCATGAGAATCAAAGAAGCGAACTCCAAAGGGAGAGACAACCTGAAGTTTTGGCAGTATCAGATACAAGTTACAAGGAATTGATTCAAAAGCTTTGACAGGCTAATACTTCTCCCTAAGAAATGAGCGGGTGAGCCACATGTGAAGTATTAGTTTAGTTGAAATTTTGTAAGAGGGACAAAACCATTTAACACACCAACTCTTAATGTCAAACTAACAAAAATGTTAAATCATACTTTATTTTCTTTTATGAATTTCAATTTTCTGTTTGCTTTATTTCACTTCTTTACTTTTTAATTACTATCCAATGGACCGACCGACAGTCCTTTGATCCTCTCTGCTTTGCTTTCGTTCTTTTCTTTTTAAGCTATTTCTTTTATTTATTATTTTTGTCTCCGGAATTTTTTGTATTTATAATCCATTTGTTTTATTATTATTTTTGCCTTCAAGGATTATAGGGCTGCAAGGTCTATCGGTGAGATCTAATATTATTAGAACAAAAAATAACTTGAAATCTTCAAGCTCAAAACGAGTTATATTTCATTTAATTATATTGCTATATTTCAAAAAAAATAATAATAAAGAGAGGAAATGTCCCCGTTTTACAATAAATAATCAATATTATTTCCCTCCCTAACTAGCTATGACAAGTTTTAACACTTAAAATATAAAAGATTCATTTTATAAAAGATTCATTTTTTATAAAAGCAATATTTCAAAGATAACATTATAACGCTCTCATATTATTAGACGAGACATAAAGCTTTCAAACATTGATAAGCAGTTTCTGACAAAATGTCTTACTTTGCTTCTTAGGCTAATATTTAAAAGTATGTTCATCAAAAAGCAAAAGCATAAGGCAAAAGCTGATTTCTCACTAAAACAGCAAGGGGGCCAACACCAACACAAAAGAAGGTCGAAGAACCACAAGCACACATATGCACTAACCTCAAAAAGAAGAAAAAACAAAACAAACAAAAGTATGATTTTATATTAATCAAATGATAAACACTACCAACTTGTTGATCAACGTTCAAAACTATTCTGATACCAAAAGATGTGGCAGCAGGCCAATGGTTGACAAAACAATAATTCTCTACTAAGAATACTCGATACTTTAGGCTACACTAATTCCAATTCTTGGAAGAGATAATAAAAAAACCCAAAAATAAAAAATTTCCTGGTTCAAATTAATATGTAGCTGTACAATTATAAAAAACTTGTGGTCCCTCAATGAACAATCTTTGTAGATTCAAAAAGCAGTGTTTTCAAAAAAAGCTGACATATCCACAAATAAAAAATAAAAAAATAAAAAAAGCCTATGCCACACCAACCTAGATATCAGAATCAAAGTACTTCTCCGATGAGACCAGCAAATGCTGTTCTTCAAAGACCCACCAAACCTGAATCCTAGGTATCTCTTTGGATATATCTACAAACAAAGACAATCAGAGCATGTTGCCAGGACGTGTAGCTATAACATTCGGATTTTCAAGTGGTTCTAAGCACAAGATAATAGAGGCTAATTATTGGTTTTTTCTAACATCTATACAAAATTTATAGCTATTTTCTCTTTACAATACCTTCTTCAAGCTTCAACTTGTGAGGACTCAACTACATTTCTGTCAGGGTCGCGCACCTTTTCAAGTGATCTTTGTGGGCCTTCAGGACTAACCTTCTTCATGGGGCCTTTAGTATCCATTGGATTGTTAACCACTCCTGTCTGAACTGCTTGATCCTTGGACTTATCCTCGGTAACAAGTGTTAACTTTCCAGCACCTGGGGAAGAACGAAGAGATTCATCATCGGAATAATCAGAATCTGCTAGAATTTCTCCTCCTAACACAGGAGACGAATCACCTAGAGATTTTCTAGACCCTTTCCGTGTTAGTACATGTTTTATGCTCCGAGCAGATTTTTCAGCATGTTTTAAAATGCTCTTCGCCCTGTCTTTCATATTAGCCTTACCTGGGCTGTCTGGACCACTCCCTCCAGAGCTTGATGTCCCATCTTTCGGAGTGATAGCAGAGGCAGGCCCAGCCAGGTTGTCTTCCACAAGAAACCTTACACCAATGTCCTTCTCGTTTACAGCCTTTATGTTAACATGGGGTGATAGAACAGTTTCTCTGAAGCTGACCGAGGTATCCTCCTCCTTGGGACTTCTGTGAAATAATGAACCAATCTTTTTTAGACCCCTGCGAACTCGATTCGATGAACGCTTATCATCAGGATTTTCATCACTGCTGCTATCATTGCCTTGGGGTCCCGGTGCTGCTGCATTATGACTGCCTGTAGAATCATCAGGCTCCCTTTGAATTTCAGTATCAAGGCGTCGACTCTTCCCTTTTCTAGGCTCCCAAGTTTGTGAAACTTCACTTCCTGGTTGATGGACCCATATACCAGTCTCTTTTTGCCCCTCAATATTAATTGGCTCAAAATTATCTGCCACCCTGTTAGATTTTTCTGATGATACAGACGAGAACGAACCCTTGTTCATAGTCTCACTAGCGAAGGAATCTCTTTTATCTACCACTTTAAATGATTCCCAGTCAGACGGACGATCTTCCCCCTGTATGGATGATGCCAGAGGTTCAAAGTTAAAACTCTGTATGCTTTGACATCCTATGTAAGCCTCCCCTTATAATAAATACAGCAACCAAAATATTTTGTAGAAATTTATAAGTAGAAAAGGTACCTTTTCTATAACAGTTAGTGCAACATGCAATCTCCCTGTCTTAATGTTGTTAAGTGGCAACCAAATGTCATGTCTCTGGCCAGTCCTAAAATCACCGACATTGATGGAACAGTCCCTGCATATCCCATAAAAATACATCATTAACAAACAGGTTAACATCAAAGAAAGGATGAAAGAATTCAAACCAAGAAACCAGCTTGAAAAGCTTAATTTATCAGAACATAAAAAATCCACAAGCAGCACCAATTTCTAATTATACAGGTAAACTTACTGGGTTTAACTATAATCACCTAGCCCTTGACACACATGCTTTCTATGAGTCGTTTAAACTGTATATTGCGATTAATTGCTGGTCAAATAAAATGCTAAAGGAGTATTCTTTCAGAAGCATTTGAAAAAGACCCTGACATGGTTCAAATAATAAAGTAAAGTCTAGAAACAAACCCAAGCATATCATCAACAAAATGGTCCTTGTCACAAACTTCAATATTTAGCACATTAGGAGACTCCCATGTAACAATGGGCATCTTAAATTCCTCGTGCCATTTTGGAGCCAGCGTTTTCTTTTGTGTCTTAGTCTTGAATCTGTAACATCCCAATTGACCTTTCACATATGGATCAGCTAATCCTGAAAAATACAATAGCTTCTTGTGTTATACGTAAGTTACGATAAGAAATAAAACAATGGAAAGATGAAGAGGGGGGAGGGAAAAAAGGAGAGGGGGGAAAAAAAAACTTTAATTTCGTACAAACAAACGAAGAGTAAAACCAACCATTTAGGTCAGATGGTTTCATATCAGACGCCTCAATAATTTCTACTCTGGCATAAGCAAGAGGCTCCTTCTCATTCACAGAGAACCATTGTTCTGACATTCAAATCAATTACACACTTGATGAACAGGATAAGAATTTAGCAGATTCATAAAGAGAATGAGATCTGAAACTTTGCTAATAAAACACTATACAATCTAAGCAACTTGCTATGGATTTAGAGTAAGCCCTGTAGAAAAATGATCAAATGCACTAGAAGTAAAGATAACAATAATTTGTCTTTATGATACCATATGAACTATGGCTAAAAGTTATCTTTTTAAAGAGGAAAATGACTTGTCACAAACTAAGCTTAGATGACTATGTTGGCCACGAAAGAAGCCCTCGACTACCTTACATATTTTGCCTCAAAGGAATACTAACACCAAACTCTTTTACTTTCCTTTAATGTACAAATAAGGTCAGAATTCTGAAAACAACACAGCACCTCATCTAAAGCAGAAATACTTTCTATTACTACAGATGAGACATTTAGCCAACAAGGTAGGAGAAGGAACAAAAAGATAAAATAAAATAAAAATAAAAAACCTTCAGAATGGCTGCAAGCTAAGCAGTTGCAGTATTCATACGAAGTAGATAACAACATTTCAGTAACAAAGATCCTTGAAAAAAAACTGCACTTCCCCATCACACTTAGTTTTTCAAAACCATGACTTCTTCATAACAAGGATTTAAGGATTACTAACATTATCAAAAGTCAGCACCACAGTAACAGCAAGTCATGGGCATCATTCATTGGGTCTTGCAGATCAGAATTATGAAATGACTTGTACGATAGAAACAACAGTGACTTTTTCACTCAAAAGGAGCACAACATCTTAAGTTTTGGATGGGATAACAATTTTACATTCTGAAGTTTCCTGGCAACATTATACCTACAGAGTTTAAATGCATGGATCGTTCACTCAATGGCAATCACACTGTTAAGAACTAAGCCTGATGAAAATATACACTTGGGTAAAATTACCTTCAAGTGGTGAAATAAATTTCTCCATGTCAACAACCAGCATATTAGGCTGCAAAGATTCAAACATTTAGACTTGGAACATTTTCACAATAAATGTTGCTTACAAGCAAAATGATGACAACTAAATCCGAAATGGTTTCTCTGACTGTTCAAACAATATATAGAGCAATAATAAATATTTATAAAATGAAAAATAAATAAATAATAAAATAATACTATGAATTTCAACATCCAAAAGCTTAACCTCAACGAGTGTCTGCTCAAAAGCAATGGAAAGCAGCTTATCCTGCACAAGGAATAAAAATAAATAAAAAAAGGAAATTTTGCATAAACTAGAGAAGGAAATGAGTAAATGAGCAGAGCGGTAGGGACAGAGAGACACTAAGAAAAGGAAGTTCATGAACTACAGTGCATAAGATATTATATCAACTTACCAGCCACCCAGCAATCCCTGGAAGCTCTGTAACATCAAGCCCATGAGTAAAAATAGGCTTGACAGTCATCTGGAAATATGGAGGCTCAACAAAGCATACCCGCAAACGGCCAAGGAAAGGCCAAGTGCGAAGAAACTTCACCCCAACCAGCACCTACAAAAGAGAATGAAGAGAATGACAAGTAAAAAAGGTATACAAATGTGTTTGCATTGGATTTTCTTCATAAACGACTAAAAGTATGCGCCTAACCAAGTATGAAAAATGTTACTACTAACGAACATATCAATGGCTCAAATTTATGAAAGTAGCCTTGGATATATCAATATTGGTAAATATCGACAAAAACAAAAACTAACATTTAGAAACAAGCTCTAACTAAAGGTTTTTGCACAAATAAAAAAAAAGTCCAATATCATCCAAATAATTCCTGATACTTCTTAATATTTTCTTCAAAGTTCCCTTTTAACAATATTTCCCTGACATCCAAAAGAAAATAACCTATCCCATTTACATGCGTACCTTCCCTTCTACATGCATGCCGGTTATATGCAACTTCGTCGACATCCCAAATCCCACTCTTTTTCTTAGCTGCACAGCAAGTATTGCACTCATATCATCAGCTGTAAGAAAATTCAATCCTAACTCCAGAACCTGCATTCATTCCCTTTCGTTAATTCAGCTTCATTAACTCTTAAATTGCAGGTACAGAAAGGCACAAAAATTGTATTAAAAAAAAATAAAATTGCCAGAGTATATAAAGGATACCAAGTGGTCATCATCATTAGACTGGGGAAGAACCCTCATTTCAGTGAATACAGGTGGGTTTCTTCCCATGTTGAGATGATGAACCGCAGCTTTCTTCTGCAATTTAAAATGGCTATAGGTTATAACTCACAGTTTATCAATACATAATCACCAAACAAAAAGTTTCAAGCATCCTTTTAGATATAATAATCAAAAGTATGCTCAAATATCAAAAATGTAAATCAGTAACAAAATCCTTCTTCGATTTTTTTATATTAATATATCGAAGAGTGTTTCGCAACAAAACCACCACAGAAAAAGTTACAACCATTTCCCACATATACTAACCAAGAGAAATGATCATAGATCGCAAAGTTTTGTCTGAGAAATAATAGTTTTCTGTTGCAAAAAGATTTTGCCCTCAAATTACAGTCAAATACACATTAATTGACTTACTTGGCAATCAGAATATAACATGGTTACAATTTAGATTTAAACTTCTAAAATAGATAACAATCACATATCAATATATATCTTCCTATCTATATACTAAAAATACAAATTAAAAACATTCCGACAAAACAATTGGCTGTGAATGGACATTTATCAAATTATTGATAGAATTATAGCAGGGCCTTCAAAAAAGAAACTCACAGACCAAACCATTTAAATGGATTGTGCATAACCACATATTGGACACAAATTTTTAAGAAGGATAAATTCATACAACAGTCCATGGTTTGTACTTCTCCAGGAACCAGGGTATGATCGGAAGTAGAATCTTCTGTGAAACAATCTGTTCCATACATATGGGCCATATTTTTTCAACTGCATGGTTCAACCACCGCACCGTTTCGGAGTCAGAAAGCACCTAAAGCAAAAAGTAATGAAAAATTTATTTGTCTTGGTCATTCAAGAACCACTTCAAAAATCCCAATATAGTTTTCAAACTAGCAATAAGGAGAAATAATATTGAAAACATGCAGAGTATAGATTCTTCATTTAATTGCAAATTTAAACATCTTTAATTTTTCATCTAAAAAATACTTGTGGGGTCTCATTAAATCAATGATGATGCTATGAAAATTCACAATAGAATATTTTATTGATGTTCTCATCAACCCAAACAAAAAGGAAAATAGAGAACCATACCAAATTAATCATAACCAAAGAGGCAGAAAAGGATATTTTAAAAAATATATATAAAAAAATAAAAAATTTACCCTTTTTTGATTTGCTTGTTTTCTTTCCTCAAATTGTAGCTTCTTCCGCAATCTCATAACATATCTCTCATGAACCTTTCAAGAGTAGAATCAAAAGTTTATGTAAAGAAACATAATGAAACATCACTTTTAGCCATTAACAAACTGAGAAACAAGAAAAACATACAAAAATATAAAAGTCAATCAATAAAAAAGCATACTTTAAACTTCTAACCCAAAAGGTATAAAATGTGAAACCAAAACCTTTACAAAGACCGATCTAATTCATCACAGTCTTGATCCCTAACATAATTAAGGACATGATACTTTTCTTTCTCTGACATTCTAAAACAAAAATTGCATACAAATAAAAATAAAAAATAGAAAAAGAAAGATGAGGAACAATGAATGGGAAATAAACAGCATATCAAATAGGTGAGAAAAAAGAGAGTGATTCATACCAGGAATAGATAAATCAGAGACAGAAGATAGGTAACCAGATAGGAGCAATCGAAACGAGAAAGCAACCAAAGCATAAATAGCACAATTCCCGCATGATGTATCATTGACACTTCTGTTATATCCATTGCTCTTCTTCAAACCAAAAAAGCACCAATTGATTCATACAAAAACATACCTAAACAACGAAAAAACTTTCTTTTTATCTCTGATTCCTTCTTTGTCAGTGAATTTTCCACAAACAACCAACTGCTACTGCACAGTGTGTACTCTCACACGGCACGCAATTTTAATATTAAAAAAAAAATTGAAATGAAAAAATAAAGAAAACTAGCTAGACTCGAATTGAAAGGAAAGGTATCGACTTTGAAACTCAATACGAAAAAAATCAAAGAACCCAAATCAGAAAACACAAAGAGAGATGAGAAAAAGACGATGCAATGCAAAGTTGGCGAAAATTTACGGTTACCCAAAAAAGGAAAACTTTTTGTTTCGAAAAAAAAAAAAAAAAAAAAAGAAAGTGAAAACAAAACCCAACCCAAGAGAGAAAAAATGAAAATCAAAATGTGGGAAAATGCAATCGTAAGGATGAAGACAATTTTCCGGACTGGTGAAGCTTCTTAACGAGGAAGTCCGATGCCGGGAAAGGACGAAATTAATAAGAGAGAGAGAGAGAGAGAGAGAGGTGAAGGGACCGAAATAGCCCTGAAACGAAATGGAATGCAAATGGTAAGACAGACTTTTTGACCGACTGGTTGAGCATGGGGAGGTGCTACGTGTACACGTCTTAAGATACGCGTCGTCTTCGTGTCCGTTATGTGTAATGAAATCTTTACGGTAACTGATGAAATGAAATGGAGATTTGTACTAACCACCTGCTACCATGCTCAGCTTTTTTGTCCCTGTCGATACGTTTTTCAACTGTTTTGACTTCCCAATATTTCATGAATCTTGTTCTCCTTTTTTTTTTTTTCAATGATTCTTGTTCTCAAAAGCATCAAACGGGGTTCCTTGGTTTTATTTAATTAATTATAAATTAACAACATTTTGCTTTTTAAAACCATTTCAACTTATACTGTTATACTTTTTTTTTTTTATTTGTCTACTCCAATCAATAAAATTAATAAAGCAGTGCATTCTATGTAAAAAGTATATTTTAAATTAACTTTATTAAAATAACATTTAAATAGAATTAGATAATTTTTTTTTTTTATCATTAATGGAATTAGATAAGTTGTGTGTAATGTTTTTTTCTTTTTTTGCAATTAATTGTTTGAATGTAGCTAATTTTATTGTATTTATCAAAAGGTATGATTGGAGTGAATTAATAAGCAAAACTATAGATCGAAAAAAGGTAAATATTTTTATAGTTTGAATAATAAGGTACAAGATATGCAATAATTAGAAAAATAAATGTTATTTATCTTTAGTTTATAACGTATTGTAATTTCTGATAAAAAGAATGTTATTTTATAATGTTTTCTCAAGTAAAACTTCAAAGTTCTTTTTATTAAAATTAAGATTTAAAAAAAAAGTTTGTTTTTTTCTTTTTGTTCCAATGAAGGTGAGGGATCTCGAGTTTAGGATTTTAATTGGTTGAAAAAAAGAAAAAGAAAAAAAATACCAATTTCAAACTTTTAAACATATAAAACCCAGCTAATGGGTAATTATATACTACAAATAAAAAAGTTAAAAAATAGTTGTTACAATAATTATTAGGTGTAGTTAGACTAAAATCAAAGTTAAAAAAAAAATAAAAAAATTTGTTACAATAATTATTAGGCATAGTTAGACTAAAATCAAATCTCAGATGTAACCTGCACAACGCCTTAGTTTTTTGTTGATTAAATTCCATAAAACCGGATCTCATAAACGTGAAAGCAAATGCAAAGGCAAAAATGTCTTACAAATGAAGATTATTAAGTATAAAGAATAAGAGAATTAAAAATTCTGAAGCTTTCTTATCAAATATCAAATCAACACAGCTTGGAATTATTTACTCTTTAAGTTTTCATTTTTTTAATCACTATTTGCTTGACATACTAAATTCGAAAAATAATTAAAATATTAGGAGGTTAAGCCCATGTGAAATTCTCTTGAAGTCACGAACAATATTCATAATTGACTTCTTTCACCAAAAAAAATTAAAATAAAAAAAAATAAAAACGCTCATAATTTACTTTAATTGTTTTGTTCTTTTCGGCTTGACAGTCATCTGGAAATATGGAGGCTCAACAAAGCATACCCGCAAACGGCCAAGGAAAGGCCAAGTGCGAAGAAACTTCACCCCAACCAGCACCTACAAAAGAGAATGAAGAGAATGACAAGTAAAAAAGGTATACAAATGATGATTAGGTAAGATAGGAATAACATAGTAAGATAAAATAAGATAATCATATTCCGTGTATAAATTCCAATTTATATATATATATATATATATATGTATGTATATATATTTTTTTGCATTATATAGATTTTAATGTTAAAGAGCACATACGAATGCAGATAGTAATAATAAAATTATTTCACAAATCCACGTACTTTGCATGTAGCCAATACATAAAAGTTGCTTAAGATATGCACTTTAGACCATATTTAAAAGCAAATTTTGATCCCTGACGGCCCAATCTTTGCTGGTTTGTCCTGTTTTCGCTTTTCCAAAGTCGTTCACGAAAAATACACAAAAAATATGGTGCAGAAACGAATACGTGAAAACCCAGAGCTTTGACCAAGTCATGCCTAAGTTCTTTTACGTGTCTCAATACTATTGGCTATCCTTTGGATTTTTGAATTTGAGTAAACCCATCACACTGGATGCAGAATCTCCGTCGACCTGCTTCAAGCAATTCAGTACACGTGGGAGACACGCGGCGACTGTCGGCTACGATTCTCTTTCTGAGGGATATTTATGGTAATTCATAGGGCCATATCCGAAAAGAAACAAGAGATTTTATGATGAGGGACCCAGTCTTTATCTTATAATATGAAAGAGATAAGGAATCAATGTCAATTGACGATGAGAACAGAGAAAGAAACCACCTTTTTTGTTTTTTTTTTTAAAAAAAAGTTGTAAATTTTGATAACATTCACCCAAAAAAAAAAAAAAAAAAAGAAAACGTAAAGCTTGATGATGGACTCCTCTATTTTGTTTTTTTGTTTTTGTTTATGCTCTTTAATTTTTAAAACTACAATTTAATTCTTTTATATTTCAAATAGTTTTGAGGATAAATTATACAAAGTTACCATGAACCATTTTATAACTTGCAATTAATCTCTTTCAACTATTAAAAATGATTGTTTATAATATATTGCCACTTTTAAACTAATTAAATGGTGAAAACTATATTTAGTTTAAATAAAATATCCTTTTCCAAGACTCGCATGGGAGCTCAGTGGTTAGAGCACCACAGTCCCGGCCAGTAGACCCTAAATCGAGTTTTAAGGGGGTTGGGATTGCTTGGGGGCATGGCACCAAAAAAAAAAAAAAAGAAAAAAACTAAAATACCCTTTTCCAAATAATTTAATTCAACACTTTTTTTATTATCTAAATATTAAAAATAATTTTTTAAAAAATATAAAAAATAACATTAATATTGATTAAGTGAATTTTATCATTATGGGTATTTAAGTAATTATAAATTTTAGAATTTTTATTATAATGTTTTTATAAGGATAATATTATCTTCATGTATAATATTTCTTTGATTTGTTAGTTTTTAATAGTTTAAATGTACTCTATGTAATATGAAGTGGTTATTTGCAAATATAAAATAATCATACAAGATTAGGTAATTTGCCCTAGTTTTAATTTAGTACCAGCAATTAACAGTGTAAAAGTTTTAATAAATTTATGTTTATTTAATTAAACAGTTCAATTAATTGAATTATAGATAACAGTGCATTTTTTTAACATCAAAAGGGGGCTAAAAGCCAAATATGATAATAGTTTTTTTTTTTTTTTTCTTTTGGATATTGTGATAAGGGATTTAAACTCATATCATTTTTCAAAACAAACTGTGATTTTTAGGCTGTCTTCGCAGAGACTAACAATAGAATATTTGAAAATCTAAAAACCCCGTGTTTATGTCAAATTATTTTTTTGTTTATCAAGCAAGGTTTTTTTTTTTTTTTTTTTTTTTGGGCCACTAATTTAACAAGGGTTAAATGTGGTGTTTTGTAAAAATATTATAGATTAACTACGCTTTAAATATTGTTTGACTAACAGGTAAGATTAAATTGAAATACTGAAATGCGAAGGAGAAAAACTGTACTTTAAAAAAAAAAAATATAGGTGCCTCATATATTTGTAAAATTCTATAAAACAAAAGAGGCTACTCTTAAATTTACTTAGGATTTTCACAAGAATTCCAATATTTTTAATTGAGTATTGCTTAAGTTTCTTCTAAATTTTAAGCTTATATTTCTTTTTATCAAAAGAAAAATAAGAGAACATAATAAAGCCCCATCTTCATTAAACCAAAAAAAAAAAAAATGCATGTATATATAATTGATTATACTTTCAAGGGGTCTACCGGGTGGGGTGGGGCTAGGGAAAAAAAAAAAAAAAAACCTACATTTTACCTTTTCAAATTATATTGCTTTTTTACTTTAAAAAAAAAGTTTATATATATCTACATAAATATGTATTTTTTCTCTCTACCCTCTCAAACAACAAAAGCCTTCTATTGTCCTCTAAATTATTATTTCTCTATCAGATTTGTCCAATCATGAAACTTTTAGTAATAAAATTGACAAATTTGGTTATATATACTGTGCAAAAGCAAAACTTCCAAATAGATTTATAAGAGATTTATATGTTTAGCTTGATCAAATACATCGATCAAAATTTATGATTGGAATTAAAAAAATAAAAAGTAACAATTCATGAAACAATGTAAGGGTTTTCTAATTTAGGATGCAAAGGGAAATAGTAGTACGAGTTCAAGGGATAAAATATAATTATCCCTGCTTTCAATATCTATTGCACTTGTTTCCAGCATACAATTACCGAACAATAATAATAATAATAATTTATAATTCAAATAAAATAGATCTTAATGTCCTATTTGGCTTAATTTATTTTTATATTTTTATTTTTTATTCTATTTCTTAATAAGTGTTTTTGGAAGAAGTTATTCTTTATTAATTTTGATTAAAACTATTTTTAAAAGTTAGAAACACTTTTTAAAAATTGTCCAAATATTATTTGAAATAGCTTTTGAACAATTATCCAAATATTATTTGAAATAGCTTTGGAATTTAAAGGGTTCATATTTAATTTAGAATCTGAAAGATTTTTAAAAAATTTAAAAGTCTATAAGTATTTCAATTTGAATTTAAAAAAATTTATACAAATTATTGATATTCATTTTAAAATTTAATAAATTTAAAAAAAAATTATTAAAATATAAGATGTATTCAATTAAAATTTTTAAAAAAAAATTTAAAACTTTATGAACTTTAAAAAAGTTATTAATTTAAAAAAATTTCAAAAGATAATAGATTTTAATAAATTTAAAAAAATTTAAAACATAAAATTATTATGAAAAATATTAATATGAAATCCAGATTTAATTTTAATGGTTTCATTGTATTATTACTAATTTTATATGAAATCTATAAAATTTCAAAGCATATCAAATTTTTTAAAAATTTTATTTTTTTTAAATTCATTAAATTTTAAATTGAATATAAGTTTATTTTCTTATAAACTATACCAAATAAGGCTTAACTTTTTTTATCAAATATATTATTTCAAGGATTTAAATTTAAAAATTGTTTATTTGGTCTATATATAAAGTTTATTTTTAATATTTTATTAAATTTATATTAGATGGGATTTATATTAACTTTTTTTATTTTTTTTTTTGGGTGGTCATGAAGGAAAATCTCCATTAAACATGTAGATCAGACAAAAACCAAAGGAGCCAGCTCATGCTGCCGTCTCAGGGATCCCAATCGAGGGGTAACATATCACTAAGTGCCCTCTTTGCCATCCAATCTAAAAATTTTATTAATTGAAAAGTGAGGATGCACCTAATTAAAAGGGGAGTATGATTAGTCTTTTGACTCTCAAAATCGACCTTGAAGGCTTGAACATCATCTATTCGGTTTGAACCTTGAGCATTATGGATCCAAAATTGACCCAAAATCATTTTTCTAAAAGATTTTAATTATTTTAAAATTTTAATATTTTTATAGTTAAATTCAAATTTAAAAATAACTAATTATGATAAAAATTTATAAAATAATTCTCTCCCTCTCTCTCTCTCTCTCTCTCTATATATATATATATATATATATAATTTTGAACTTATCCGGTTTAGTTCATTCCATTGCTTTAAAATACCTTACAACTTACTTTCAGGGTGCTGAGAGGATTCAAGAATCAAGGGGCGGGGTGAAGCAGCTTACATAAAAAATTATCCAAATCAAATTAAAATATTTTTAAAAAATTGAACCGCGTCAAATCAGTTCAATTTAATTGGTTCAATTTGGTTTATGCCATTGTAGCCAATAAGGTTGTTTAAAACTATTATTATTGTTATTATTATTTTTGGGTAATATAATGATCATATGCTACACTTGTTCAAGTCTCTTTAGTGCAAACTTATAAAAATGTTAATTGGGCAAAGCGGAAGGCAATCAAAATTCACATAGGCAAATAAGATAGCAGGGAAACAAAAGGAAAAGCACAAAAAGCAGTGATCAAAATGACTCACCATTCGTCATTCACCATCCTCATTCCTCAGTGGCTTCTTCGTGGCTACCAAAACAAATAAAGATTGTTTGTCATTCGTTGAAGGAGCAAATTCCAAAGCTTCAATCCCATTAACCAACAACCAATCTCAAATTCAATGCTGATTCCAAATCTCAACTAAGCCTATAAAATTTAACCACCCAAATACTTATATATTATTATTTATTATTATTATTATTATTATTATTATCGAGATGATGATGCTAACAAAATTAGTTTCCTTGTTTTCAACCAAAAACAAGTTTGCGTCTCTCTCTTCAATCCCGCTCTTCCTTTCTCCTTCTCTCATTACCAGGTTGCAAATGGAGTCGTCGTACACGGCGTCGTCTCATTCTTCTTCTTCTTCATCACAATCGTCGAAGCTCTTGTTCCGCCAGCTATTTGAGAAGGAGTCCTCCACCTATACATACCTTCTTGCTGATGTCTCCCACCCTGATAGACCTGCTCTGGTTTCCACCTCATTCCTCTGTTCTTTTTTTTTTTTTTTTTTTTTTTTTGAAATTTTGAGTTGTCCTGCAATTAATATTATACATTACAAAAAATTGGGTTTTTTTAATTTCAATACTGTACATTCCAAAGATGTTATGTAATTTCATTGAACCAATGCATAAGCTGTTCTGGTATTAATTGCAGTTTAGTTTTGTTAGACAGAAAATACATTTTTTCAAATTCAAAATATTCATTCCAAAGTCAAGTTATGTATGTATATATATGTTGACTGTCAAGTTAATATCTGCAGAAATTTTTGCCAGAAAAAGTTTCGGGGAATTATTATTTTATTCTATCGATCCTATACCTTAGATTTCAAAATTGAACCTTTATATGTATATGTGTATATATATATATATATATATGTGTGTGTGTGTGTGTGTGTGTGTGTGTGTGTGGGGATATAGGCATATTCAACCCAGTAAATCCTGACTTTTCATTTTTTTTATTTTTTGGGGTGTTCAGTTGATTGATCCGGTAGACAAAACAGTAGATAGAGATTTGTCAGTTGTACAAGACCTTGGGCTAAAGCTTATATATGCAATGAACACCCATGTACATGCTGATCATGTCACTGGGACCGGCATTATTAAGGTTTGTCACATTCCAATTTCCATTTTCTTGATGGTTTTTTTTGCAATTATGGGAAGAAATTTATTTGGTTGAATGGGTTTTTTTGGATTTAATGCGTAATCATAATCTGTCAGTAATTTTAACTCTGGGTGCTAGTAAAATGCAACTGTTTTTACTGCAGAGTAAAGTTCCCAGTGTAAAATCTGTTATTTCGAAAGCGAGTGGTTCAAAGGCTGATATGCTGATTGAACCTGGTGAAAAAATACATTTCGGAAATCTTTTCCTGGAGGTAGGTGTGCAAGTTGTTGTGTCATTTAATGTATCCATATGTCAAGTTGAATACCACCAATGTTTCGGTTGTTGTTGAGCTTTCCTTTTCAGATGCATAAAATTGAAATTGACTAGTAAGACATGGATCATGAGGATGCGAACTATTTAATATTTTGCTTGCTAAATTTGATTAGGGTGTTATATGACATTGGCTTAAATGCATGCAGTGTTATTTCTTATTTCAAAATAAAAGAGTTGGTAAAATAACCTGATTGCGCTAGAATTATGTGCTCTATTGTTTTAACTTGTACTGTGTTTTTCAGTACCAAATAAGATTTCTTATATTAATTTGTGAAAGTCATACTGATGAACAGTTTGATACAAGCTCATTAAACCTTCTACTTTGATTTTATGGTAGAAGATAATCAAGATATTTATTTTATAATTTTCATTTATTCAAAGAGGGAACTTTTCAAAAAAGTAAATATGTAAAACTAAGATAATGTTTATGGATAGCAAATGTAATGTTGATTTCAAAAATCACCAAGAAAATAAATTAATGATTGCAGGTTCGTGCTACTCCTGGCCATACACTGGGTTGTGTTACCTATGTTACTGGAGATGGACCTGATCAGCCTCAGCCTCGGATGGCATTCACAGGAGACGCTTTGTTGATACGTGGATGTGGGAGAACAGACTTTCAGGTATACTGCTTTAAAATCCATGGGAATTTTGTACAGCGGCTTTTGCAATTATGTTCAATTATCCGGATTTTTGACTTTTTTAATGTCTAAGTAATGTGTTATGCTTTTGTTTCCCCAGCTCTTGTGTTTTTTCTGGTATTCTAGAATTGTTTCTAGTGGGGTGTCTGTATAACTCATGGGAATTGGAGCATTACATTTTGTCAAAAATTTGATACTGCAACCACTGTATTTTTAGTAGTCATTATTTTGTTACATATGGATCTTCTTCCTCTAACATCTTCAGCTAATTTTGACACAAAGTAATGCATTACCACAAATATTTTGTGCTTGTGGTTTTTAAGAGCTTCATTAATGATTCATGGTGTGCCTGTTTATTTACATCTTAGTTTTCATTAGGGAAGGCTAAGGATAATGGAATTGGAATATGTTCATTGAAAAGTGATATCCACTTGTAAGATTTGATACAAAGTAAAGCATTACCACAAATATTATGTGCTTGTGGTTTTCAAGAGCTTGATTAATGATTTTGTGAGTAGTTTTCATATGGGAAGGCTAAGGATGTACAGTGGTATTGAAATGTGTTCACTGAAAAGTGATATCTACTTGCAAAATTATTGCAATTAAATTTCATGCAGGGTGGAAGTTCAGAGCAGCTCTACAATTCTGTGCATTCAAAGGTAAAAAAAACCCAAACCGGAACAAACTGAAAAAATGAAAAAGATATTAAAAAAAAAAAAAGTTATTACCATTTGGTTTGTTAAGAATTGTCAATCATTGTTTTCACTGGATACAGATTTTTACATTGCCAAAGGAAACTTTGATCTATCCAGCTCATGACTACAGAGGATTCACTGTAAGACTTAAGAAATACCAAATCCTTCTTCTTCTTGTCTCTTCTTTAGTTTTTCGTTTCCTCTCTAAGTATAAACATGGTTGCTTATAAGAACAAAACTACTGATTTCAGGTCAGTACTGTTGGGGAAGAGAAACTATACAATCCTCGCCTAACAAAGGATTTGGTAATTGTATCTCTGACTGCTTATATCTCTTAAAAAGTTAACCAAATCATGTGTTCTTGGGGTCCACTTAACCAGGTTGCAGGACATTAGAAAATCTTAATACAACATATCTATAAGTGTAAAGTACCATTTAGCATGACACAGATCAAAACAGTAATTTTCTCATTAAATGTTAATGGTTCTCAAACATTAAAATTCAACAAAACACAGGCTTTTATATTTTATTGAATGAACAGAATGAAGAATAAGGTGGAGAGAAGAAGCATATTGGACATTATTTATCATCCACTTACAGGTTCCTCAATCCCTAAAATCAATAACAAATTTTGGTCAAGATTTTTTATACATATGGTGAAAAATCCTTTTTACATTTATTTGTTTTCAGTCTTATTTTAAAGATCCTGTTTTGATTTATGATAGAATTATGAATGCTAAAAATAATTGTAACTCTTTTGCAGGAAACATACAAGAGCATTATGAAAAGTAAGTACATTTTGTCTATAGTTTATACTTGGTTAAACATAGATATAAACTACTAACAACTGCTTAATTTTCTCATCAGATCTGAATCTGCCATATCCAAAGATGATAGACATAGCTGTTCCAGCAAATTTGGTTTGTGGGCTGCAAGATGAAACACCCAAAGCCTGATAAGCCAAACAAAGCCATGTTCATATGTTGGCTGTTTTTTGTCTTTGAATTGCTTTGTCAATGGAAGCTTGGTGCCTTGTAATATATGAAACTAATCAATAAATGGCCATTTTTACAATTTTTTTATAAAAAAAAAAAAGGGAAAAGCAAAGGTAAATAATTGGCCAATTTAAAATTGTTTGAGATTGATTGTAAACTGTAAAAATACCATCTACCATATGTTGTTGTTATGAATTATCCATAACATTTTTGTTTGTTTACTAAACACTACTTAGAACAGTTATTGATTAAAAAACCAAGTACAGATTTTAGTAGGATCATATGGAAGTTTCTTAGACCTGTAGAGGAAGAAGATGATGGCATAGATATGACACCGGAGATTAATTTTTGGAATTATAATTTATAACAATGTATTTACTATCTTGACCAAATCCAAGATTGATGACAAAAGTTAAAAGAGACACATATCATTATCTGTCCACTGTATATGTACAAGTGTTATAAATCATGTGGGGCATGCCACATTTACAATGACTCAGCACCCGGGTTGTGGGTCCTTGGAAATGGATATTTCATCCGCGTTCTAAGCTGACTCAGCACTGGACCCTTACGTTTTTCAATTTTTGATTACACACCTGTTTAACTTTTTAACGGCTGAGATTTCATCATATTTTTAACAAAACCTAATAGATTTTGGATTATATTATTTTTCCTTAAAAAAATTACAAAATTCGAATACAATGTAAAAACGTATTTTGGATTATTTATTTTCTTTTTATGACCAAAAAAATATCTATTTAAAACTAATTTATATTTTTCACAATTTACAACAATTACTCTAATCTTGGGTATCTAAGACAATGTCTAAATTTTTTCGTGAAAGTTTACCCAAAAAAAAAAAAAAAAAAATTTCGTGAGAGAGTTTCAGACAAGAAATTTTGTCTGACCCAAAAAATAAAAGAATGCACATGGAAGGAAATGAGCAGTGAAAAAACCCGTGTCCTACAAAAATCTACATGTAAAAAGCGACTTTCTAACTCGGATGACTCGGTGAGGAAACTAAGCAAAGCAAAAGTCAATCGGCGACTGATTGGATCACGAAGCCACTTCTTTTCATTCTTCATCATCGTCATCGAATATCGTCTTCTAAGAACCCAACACTGAAGTCGATTTAACTTTTGTCGTCTTCTTCACCAATCAATTTACGTAAACAGAAAAACAAAACTCTAATCCCTTGACTTTCTAATCCAAAATCGAAATCAAAATTCAAAATCAGAATCGCAATTAGAACCAAAACAAAGATGAGTGTGGAAGAAAACAAGAAGGGAGTGGTGGTCGATCATCAGCATCACCATCAACATCACCAATCTGAGCCTCAGCCTCAGCCACCGCCTCAGTACGGTACGTTCCAAGGAGTTGCAAATTATCCACCTCCTCTTCCGCCTCGGCCTCCGCAGCAGCCGGCCATCGGTTTCCCTCGGCCGGTTCCGCCTCCTGGAGCCACCGCCTCCGGCGGTCCTCCTCCCGATCCTCACTACTATGCTCATGGCTATCAAACCGTTCCTGGTATGCTGCATCTTTCATTTTCTTCTCCAAATTGGTTTAATTTTTTATTTTTTATTTTTTTTATTTTTGGTGATTTTGCGAGTGTGGCTGTCAATTATAATTTAGCTTGTTTATTTTTGAATGAATTATAAATTAGTAAAGAGGAATTGCTTTTGAAAATTTAAGCTGCTAGTTGCTCAATGAAGGTTGGGGAAAATCCTTCTTGATATAATAACTGTCACGTACAATGCATTATTGATGAGGATCTATTGCTTCTTTGTTGTTCTTGTTGTATAGTGGTTCTGGAGGAGCCCCTTTGTGCTGTACTTTATTGAGTTTTGCCTAGATAGTTTAATGGTTGTTATATATATATATAGATATAAGAGAACTTTGTTGTTGAAGGGGATGGAGTGGTGGGGTGATCAAACATTTCACCATGAAGACCGGGAGGGTTGGCATTGGTCCTTGCTCCAATACTAAAATGAGTGCGAGTCTCCTTTGGTTGCCATGTTTCCCTCATGGCCTTTTTGTATTTTGTTTAATATTTTCTAACATTATAAATTGCCACATGTGCACATATAACTTTTCTTTGGTTTTGACATTTAAAAAAATGGGATCCAAAAGTTCAGCGAGTATTTCATGTTGTTTGTATCCTATTTCAAGATGTTGCTATGAACATTTTTTAATTTTTTTTTTAATGTTTTTGAAGATGTATTTCTCGTGCTTTCTTTATTAAATGATATACATACACATAATAATAATACTTAAGGGCTTCTTTTTCTGAATAATTGTCATAATCTGTTCCAATTAAGTCACATGAAAACTCAAAATTAATTGTTGATGCCAAAACAGCGTAAAAGAAATGAGGACACGCTGAAAAATTATATAGTAAATACTGTAAAGCGGTAAATCTTTGTTATAATATATGTATATATAACCAAAAGCACACTTATATACTTTTTTGATTGTCGACCAAAAAAAAAAAAAAAAAAAAAGGAGAACTTTTATACTTTTTCTATGTTAGTATCTTTATGGGGCATTTTGATAATCTTTTGAAGCACATGCACATCATACAGGTCTAGAGAAGCTTTTAAATAGAAAAGGCGTTGAAACTGTCTGCACTATGTTTTAGCTTGATATACATGGTTTCTGCCTATCTCTTAAAAGTTTAAGCTTGGCATTAGCGTTGCAGCCTTGTGTTGAGAGAAAAGGAAATTAGGGACTTCTCATAGTCAGGGTCAACACTTTTTCTTTGGTGATCATTCAAGGTCAACAGCGATGGCATGAGTTTATATGTTGTTTCTTGATTATTTGACTAGTGACCTTTTTGGTGAATTGAATATTTGAATGGAGTCCATATGTGTTCTGTGATACCAATATTTTATAGTTTTAACTGAACCTTTGATATCGTGCTTGTTGAATCTCCGTTGTAAGTTGTCATAAATATATATATATATATATATATTTTTCGCAATATGTTAGCATGTCTTAATTGTTGCTGCAGGTTATGCAGTTGCTGAAGGGAGACCTGTAAGAGAACGCCGTCTTCCTTGCTGTGGCCTTGGTTTTGGCTGGTTCCTGTAAGTTGTCTTCTTTATTTATATATAATTATAAATAAAGGTGTACACAAGTAAGTCAAAGGGTGGGATGTTTAAACTGAATGTTTGTTTACTTATGCTTTTATCCTTGAAATTGCAAGTTCCAGTTTTCACTACTGGTTCATGGATTGAGATGTCAATGCATGTCCTACCATATGTAACATACAGAGTTAAATTTTGTCAGCATTTATTTTCCAGTATGGTTTTCATAATATGGAAATGATATAGGAGGAAACCTTTTCCCACATTTTACTGTAAATTCAACCTTTGCTGCAATTCTGCTTTGCAAGTTTCAGGAATGGTAAATATGGAGCATGAATCGGAATATGTGATTTGTTTGGGATCTCTTTTTCTTTTGTACTATCTTGTTATTTGTCTTATATGTTTTAATTTTCCTACCTCATCTATTCAAACCTTTGTTTTTCTCGACACTTTTGTTTCTATTGTGTTATTATCATCTTGAAACTCGAGAGAAAGTAGAAACTAGGGTTCTGTCAGTGTGCTTTTGTGGGGTATGTCATGCTGGATTTTGTTCCATTGGATGCGTGTAAACTTTCCAACAAAAAGACCCCCAGCAAGAAAAAAACAATTTTCTTTGGTGTTTGGTTGGTCTAGTCTTTTGTTGATAGTCAACTTTTAAGTTTTAATGTTTGAGATTGGTGTCTCATTTTTTTTATTGAAATTTTATTCTCATAACATTAATACACGTTTTCTTGGATTTTAAGACATTAATGTAGAATGTGGGAAATAGAAGTGGAGAATGTGGGAAATAGAAGTGGAGAATAAGAGAAGTGAGAGAAAGATAGAGGGGAAGAAGGAAAGGGACAGGGAGAAAACTATGGAAAGAAATTACATCTCTGAATAATTCAATATAAAGAGCAGTATGTATTAGGTTACATTGATGGGCAATGCAAATAATATAGGCAACCTAGGTGAAGCACGTTTGGTTATGCATAAAGAAGTTAGTATCCTTTGACTAATCCAGGACTACAAAATATTATGGGATGTTAAGACATTCTTAATGTCATATCTTACAGTTTGCAATTATCTGATACTCTCTCTCTCTCTCTCTCTCTCTCTCTCTCTCTCATTTTGTGTTTATTCTTGATATTTATAACTTTGATAAAAAAATTTTAATGTCATATTATAAAAGAAGATACCATTTTGAAGGTTTATAATTGGATTCTTTCTTGCTGCTATCCCCTGGTATATCGGAGCAATTATTCTACTTTGTGCGAGGGTAGACCACCGAGAAAAGCCAGGATACATTGGTTGCGTAGTTGCTGTGAGTAACACTTCCTTTTAACTCTGGCTTGTGTATGGATGCTCTAAATTTATTTTCCACTTATAGGATATTTCATTTTTCTACTAAGATTTAGCTAGAAGATTTAATTCATACCCTCTGGTAAAGAGAGCATAAAACCCATAGTAAATACTCATAGTTATAGAAGCAAAGCGGTGTCATCCCTTGCTTCTTTGTTGGCACAGTTTTAGCAGTTAGAAGAAAGTGGGAGACAAGTTTAGAAAATGATCTTTCCTCATCCATTACCTTGTATAAGTCAAACTGTTTACTTGATTTAAGGCACTTTTTGGTTATCCAATTTTTGCAAACAAAACTTAAACGTATATTCTGACCTGTGGACTATTAGTATCAAAACCCATCTAGTTGGATAGAATTCTATTAAATTTGGATCCAACTAGGACTACTGACAGCTCTCTTTAATATTGCAGCCATGTTCATGGCTGCAATTGTAACGGGGATAAAGCTGAGATGTTACAATGGCTTATCTTGGGAAGAATTTCTTTCGTAATCTGGCTTATGATGATTATGAGATTGGTACAGTCTCTCTCTCTCTCTCTCTCTCTCTCTATCTCTCTCTCTCTCTCTCTCTCACACACACACACACACAATTTTCTCATCTATTCTAATTTCATCGCCTAACAGCAAAGGAAAAATTTCTTGACCAATGTTTGAACTGTTGTAGTGTGTCAATGCATTTATATCAACCCCCTTCTGGTGCAAAGCTTTTAAACTTTCTTAACCGTAGACATTCTGACTCTGGTTTATATAAATGTAAAAAATGTCAAATTTTTTTTTTTTTTTTTTTTTACTCCATGAATTAACTTTGAAATGGCGCTTTTATGTGCAGGCCATTCTTGCTACCGTTGCTATTGTCTTTGGTGTTGTAAAGGGCGTTGATGACTAGTAATCTTCCTGTTATGTATAGCTAGCGAAAGGGATGTATACGCATGTCCAGATTATTATGGCTATATATATATATGGGTGTCAATTTCCATAGAACCTCATTACTTGAACTTGTGGAAAGTAAATTATGATTTGTCAGTTGTCCAAAACTTCAAAAACCTATTGTTGAAAATGTTAAAAGTTGATCTTGTTCATTGAATAATATGTTGAATTTTGTGGACATTAGGAAAGAACTTTGATCACCATTGGAGTTTCTGGTGGTTGAGCTTTGACCACCACTCATCATGAATTGGAACCATCAATTTCAAACATTTATTTATTTTTATATAATTGAATTTCATCTTAATAAATAAGTCCTTTATTTATCAATTAAAAAGTTTCATAACGATTTAAACCATGGTCGACTTATTTCAATAATTTGCAACTTTTTTTTTTTTTAAATGAAAACAAACCCTCAGCTAATTTGTAAGTTACATATAATATGATTATATAAAATTTTCATAAAAATCTGTTTAGATTTTTAGATTTAAATCAAAATTTCGTTAAAATCTAAACAATTTTTTTTTTTTTTTTAACAAAGTAATCCCAATTTTGTAATCGTTATTGGAACACAATATATAATCCCAATATAGAATTGAAAGTTACAGCTTTTTCATTTTTCTTTAGTGGAGAATTAAAATTATAATTAACATAACCACATAAAAATATCTTAGCAAAATGCATAAAGTATATATATATATATATATAAATGATGTAAATTCACTAAAAATATTAATTATTTTAAAAATATTTACCAAATTTAAAAGGAGTATATATTATTGGTAGTCTACCTGTATTATGTTGTGAAAAAAAAAAAAAAAAAAAATAAGAGAGAGAGAGAGAGAGAGAGAGAGCCGGATAAAGGAAAAAGACAAAGCGTCAGGAGGATTTGCTGCCAGAGGAAGCTGAAGTTTGGTGAGGTGAGAGTGGGGTAATTTGGATGAAGAAGAAGAAGATAGAGAAGGCGGAGGAACAACAAGAAGAAAAACCGAAACTCAGCCAAACGACCTCGTTTTCTCTCCAATTCGACCGTGCTTCCTCTTCCTCTCTCCGGTGGCTCCGTTAGTACTCTCTCTCTCTCTGTGACCACTGCCCTAGAAAACATCTATTTCCAGCATTTTTTTTCTTCTTCTCGTTGTGGCTGCGATGTCGGACTCAAATATATATATTTTTTTTTTTGGCTTTTTGGTTTTGAAATTGCAGGTACGCGGACAAGATGTGCCGACAAGACTCTCGCGTGCGTCTGTCGGCGGAAGAAGAAATTGCAGCTGAAGAGAGTCTCTCCATTTACTGCAAGCCTGTTGAATTCTACAACATTCTTCAACGTCGCGCTATCAGAAACGTAATGCATTTTTTGTTCTTTTTATTTTGGTCGAAGTGGAAGAGATTTTCTTTTGGTTGCTTCTCTTTGTGGAGGTCTAATATATATATATATATATATTTTTTTTTTTTTTTTGGGCTTCTGCTTGCGAGCATTTGCTCAAAAGATAATTATGAATGTTGTTTCTGATTTCTATGTGTTTTTTTTTCCCCCAATTTTGTAGCCATCGTTTCTTCAAAGATGTTTGAGTTACAAAATCGAAGCGAAGCACAAAAAGAGGTAAGTAATTGGATAAACCAGTCTGGTCGTATGCGCAGGCTTATTGTTCTATTTTTTAGGCGAAATTCGATATATAATAAAGAATTTGTGGTTGTTTAAAATTGAAAAAATAAAAAATTACGGAAGGTTCCATTTCATATACCACTGCCCAAATTAATTATCAACTTCAAAAAAATTTTGACAGGTAGTAGTCTGAACTTTAACACAATTAAGCTTTTATATGACCAAAAAAAATAAATAAAAAAAAATGAATATATTATTAATTTTTGGGTTCAAAGTTGTTATCTTCATTACATCTTTTTAATCCTAAACTTAATGCTTTGTGTTCTTGACAGTGGTACTGAATAATAACATACTAGATATTGAGGTTCGCTGGGCCTTTTTGTTTCGACTTAAGTATTCAGATTAACTTGAGATGCTTAGTTATTTCCTTTTAATTCAATTGTAGAATACAAATGACTGTTTCACATTCAATGACTGGGAACGAAGGCATACAAAATCATAACTCGTTTCCTTTGTATGTGTTTCTGGGAAGACTAGTTTCTGATGTTGCAGTTCAAGAGGTATGAATTCAAGTCGGTCTGTTTAAGTTAAATTCACCAATTGATATCATTGTATATCTTTTAAGATCTTTTGCTATATGCCTATATCTAAGAACTTCTGGAAGCAATATTCTGCAGTTTATTTTACCTTCTTATTTCTGATTATAATACTCTTTTTGAGCAAAAAAAGTATTCTGCCACATACCGATTCAGCCGAGCATGCATCTTAAACAATACAACCGGAGAGGGAAGCAGTCAAGTTCAAGCAAATTTTATCCTTCCTGATATTAATAAGCTGGCATTGGAGGCCAAATCTGGCACAATTGCCATTTTGCTTGTTAGTTTTGGTATGCATAATCCTGTAATTTGGTTGATATGAAGTGTTTTGCATATGAATTCTCCTCAAAAAGTTTGTCTCTTTTTTGCTTTCTTGCAGTGGGAGCCCAAAATCCTTTATGTGGAATCAATCCATTCAGGGGTCCTTTGGATATTGGTTCTTTTCCATGTAAGATATGCTCGTGTATCTTACTTCTATAGCATAAGGTGTCAATTTATCAATTTTATATTGATTTTCTGTTTTAATTGTAGATATTTTTATGGTCTTATGTGACATGACATTATATGTTTGTACAATTAATATCTCATCCTTTAATTGTTTTGCAACTTTTGGGAATTTACCCGACCGCCGCCAATCTAATACTATGTAGTGCTGTAAATTTTCTTGATATAACTTGGTATAACTCAGATAAATTACAAGTTAAGAAGGGAGAAAACACAAGTTGATCATGTTATGTAGACTTAGATAAGTTGCAAAAAATAAATTAAAGAAAAAGAGTAGGAAAATAAAACAAAAACTTGTGAAAAAGTATTGTCTCATGTTATAAATATCCTAGCTATGAGAGTTTTATAATGTAAACACAAATGGAAGAAAGCATGGAAAATATGTACCGAAAGGCATGATTGACTTTTCTATTGCTTTATATGCCTCTTATCACTTTCAAAATGAATACTAAACTCCTTTTCACCTGAAGACATGTAGAGTTTGAAACATTTGTGTTATTTAAGCAGTATTTTTTACCCTCCCTTTTTTGCTTATGAAGAAAATAATCCCAAATTGATTCCACATTTATTTGACAGCAAATGTTGGGGGGTACTGCCTGTGGGGAAAGATACCCTTAGAATCACTGTACATCTCATGGGAGAATTCTCCAAATTTTAGTTTGGGACAGAGAGCTGAGATGATGTCAACTATTGATATGCACACTTGCTTCTTGAAGGTATGGCCATCATCAGATGGCTGCTGGTTAACTGTTTCTTAACTGCTTATCTATGCTTTATGACATTTAATGGTTTATTAATCTCAATTTTATGTTTGATACCAATTATTCATATGGGGGCCAAAAGTAAGTTCCAACTTTCTTCTTTTTCTTTCTTCCTCTTGCAGTTGAATTGTTTGAATGAGGATAATTGCATCTCAATTCAACTTTATAATTCAGAAACCGTGGTTTGTTCTGCCCTCAGTGTCTTCTTTCTTGGAGAAACTTAAATTTTGTTCTCTCTCTAACATTGCTATATGTGTGAAACTATTATTAATAAATATTCATTGCTTTCTGATTGTTTTGGGATTTTGAAGACTACATCCCGACAAGTACAAGTCACTGTTTCTGCAGAAGAGTTTGGTGCTAAAGAAAAATCTCCTTACAATTCATATATATGTAGTGATATTCCTTCTTCATCACTGTCTGATATTATTCGGTAATCTACATTTCTCCTGTTAGTATATGTTGCAAAACTGTATGTGTTTTCATGTCTTTCTGATGATTCATGTTACATTGTCATTCTTATTTATTTGCTTCTAGAAATATTGTTGTTATAATCATGTGTTCTTCGTTTCCTGTTATCCTGAAAAGGTTGGCCATATGAATGGATGAATCTTTATCTATTAATCTTTGAAATATTTAAGTAATAATATTATGTACCTGTAAACCCAATAACTTGCATGGTTTGGTAGGAAACTTAACTTTGTTGATATTAAAGTTTATTAATTTAAAAATATTGCATAAGACTGGAGTATGATAAATCCTCTAGTACAGTCAATAAAATTAAGGTAATATTATAAAATTATATCTTTTGCCCATCTCAACTTTTTTTTTTTCCCCATTGTTTTTAACATGGCGTCTTTATATTTGCAGCTTGAAGCTTTGAGTTACTTTTTACTGTTTTCATTTTTTTTGGGAACCATTTTCTTTATTGTCCTTTTCACATTGTTAGCATATATTGTTTTTAAACCACCCTTGAGGGTGTAGATGGATAACTTATGCTGCATTCTCATTCAGGTTGAGGGCAGGAAATGTGATATTTAATTATAGATATTACAACAATAAGTTGCAAAGGACTGAAGGTAAAACATAATTTTGTCTTTGTCTATTTCTTTCTCTTTCCGACTCTCCATCTCTCACTTATGTCTTGTTAGTGCCTGATTTTGTTCATGGTTTTTTTAAATACCAAATTTTCTTAAAGTTGGAGTCTTTCAAACGTATATAGTATGACCACTGTATCTATGAACACCATTTTATGTTTGGATTTGTAAAAGTTAATCTTGTGAAGAAAAGTGGTGGTTGTTGGTCAACACATTGTGCTCTAGGCCTGATAATTGATGATTTGCTGTCTGCTTTTTGAAAATTAATTATTTTTAGACTCGGTTTCTATTTTTCCTTGATAATTGTTTGTATATATATATATCTATATATATTCATCATTTTCTTTTCTAATTTATGATGCCCATATTTGTGATTTAATTTTGGAAAATCTTCATCTTGCAGTAACTGAAGACTTTTCATGTCCCTTCTGTTTGGTTAAATGTGCAAGCTTTAAGGTTGAACTATTTCCTTCAAATTTTGAAGTTATTAATCTTTAATATGAAAATACAAATACAAATGGAGATTGAATTTTGTACTTTGATGCTTAGGTGTTTTCTATCTGTTTTGTAGGGTTTGAGATATCACTTGACCTCATCACATGATCTCTTCAACTTTGAATTTTGGGTTGGTGATCGATAAGAATCTTGGTAGGATCCTAATTATTTAGATATGGTGAAGTGACTACTAAGATGGATTTGTGCAGGTGACTGAAGAGTATCAAGCTGTAAATGTGTCAGTGAGGACCGACAATTGGAGATCTGAGGTACTAATAGATGATTCTTTATGTCACTCTCTTATTTCTTAACTTATTTTTGATATACTTTAGCTGTGTTCTATATGGATTGCTGTTATTTGTGTTCATGTATGTGGAATACTAAGTTCCAGATTTGAAATGCATTCACGATTTGCCTTTTTATGCAAGCTTATGAGATGTCTGATGAACCCATATGCTATGAATTTGCAGTCATATCCAGTCAACACCTAGTTGAATGTCTCTGTTTAATTACATTATTGCATTATAAGATGTAATAATCAGTCAATTTGCTTCAAAATAATTAGTTTTGAAGTAGTCTTACTGTGCTTCATCTTTACTTAAAGTAGCAGAAACATTCAAAGAAAAGATGGTAGAAATATTGTAATTTTTCACCGACCAATAAATTATGTAACTGAAGATGGTTGTTTTGAACTAAGTATCTTTGCAAACCATGTGAAATTTGTGGTCCAAAAATTAAATGCTGTTGAATGATAGTGTCTTTTGATTCCACCTGTTTCAGCCTTTGCTCTGGCAATTGAACTACTGCCTGATGTTTAAGTGCTATGATAATTATTCTTGAATTATGACAAACTGGAAGAAGTTACCGTTAAAAATTCTTTTTCTTTGGCACTCTAATATACCATCATGGCCAGACAAAAATGTGCACTTGGATGATTAATGAGATTTGACATGGATGACATGCTTTATTAACTATATTATCTTGTCAATCTAGTGATGAATTGATTCTATGGCTTGTACACGATTTCACTTTCGTTTAATCCTTAGATTCATAAGATCTCACCCTTTCCGCTTTCCCCCAAGTAACTTGAGCACTTCCCATGTTTGAACTGGAATTAAATTGAGTGAAATTCAGTTATTTGCTGGATATATATTCTCATGTCACCAAACTAATATTCTTGGTTTGTTTTGTTATTAAAATTGGGGTGAGAAGATATCAGTTATTGTGGTTATGGATGTCACCACAGCTGTTTTTCCTTCTTTACTGGGGGATTGTTAATATATTATGATTAGAATTATGACGCTTATTCATCTCTTTGTCTTTGCAAATTCAAGATGTGGGTAAACTGAATTTTTTTTTTTTTTTTTAATAGTTCATATTAAATGATCCTAAGTTGAAATTTTTTTTAGTAGTTCATATTAAATGATCCTAACTGTGAATAACCCAAGTTTTTCTCCTCAGATGGTTGCTGATGGTGTTGATCCTAAGCTACAAGTATTCTTTTATTAGTATGTTTGTCTCTTTATTTTTCTGATTATATTTTGACCTAAATAGTTTCTTTAATTCAATGATATTAATTGTTATGTATTAATGCTCTAACCTGAAGTGGGTAAACTCATGTCTACATCCAGCTCGAAGCCACTTAGACGCAAAAGACGGAAGAACCTACATAATGCAAATCATGTACATCCGTATGTCTTTGAGTCGAACTTGCATGCTGGAGCCTGTAAGCTTTCGGAGAAGGCAGATGGTATTCTTTCTTTTCTTATTTCTGTGAAGACTTTCTTTCTGGCCTTCTGATCAGTTCTTTGGATACAAGGTTGATGTGTAGTTTCTAGTACTGCATTCTAGGGAGAGAGTTAAATAGTCTGAGACACTTTAAAATTATTAAAAGCTGCTTATGTGTGGGCAAAACTCAAAGAAGAGTAATAATCCAAACGATGATGAGAGAATAAAAAAATGCAAGGCTTGAAGTCTGCCAATGTATCATTGCCAGATATACAATATAAAAAAAAAAGTCCACTGTAAGATTAGAATATTGGCTTGTTTTATTGTTTACAACACGCTCCTACGAACCTTTCTAAAAGGTTTATCATGGAACCGCAACTAGAGAGATTAGTTTTTCTGCAGTCTGTCTGTTAAGTCATTGTCACATATCTTCTGCAATTCCTGGGGGCTCATAAGCAAGGAAAAGTTTAAAATTATCTTTCCTGGGGTTTAATCATATACTGAAAACCAAGGAGATGTCCCACATAATAGTCTGATAACTTTAACATCCCCCTTGTACTTATTAAGAAACCCCAATTAGATAGATAGGTTTCCTGCAATCAGCCTCTCTAGTAATTGTTGCATATCTTACCTTTCACAGTTTCTGGAGAATGGCTGGCAAAGAAGATTCATATTATCTTTCCCTTGGTTCAAAAACATGTTACAAAACCTAGATGGTTCTGTGCAGAATAGACTGACAAATTATAACAAATCCTTTTGTTGAAAAGAAAAAAAAGTGTCCATGGCAGAACTTACATAGCAAAAAGAGAGATCTTATATCTGAAGCATAGCCATCCATTGATGTTTACTAATTTCATGAAGTAAATGGATGGAGCTTCTAAAAAGGATCAGTAAACCATCTATGATTGAGGTTTTTTGTTTTAAGAAACAAATACTTATATAAATCGAAAATGCAGGGCAGAGTATTAAAAGAGGATGAGAAATCCTCAAGTATTTCTCTATGAAAATTGCTATTTCCTAGGGATTAGATCAAAAGCTGTTGTACTGTGGTAGATTTACCATGTTCCTGTAATTGACTTAAGAGTTTTATTTTCCTTTTCTAACTATCTAATATTCATCTTACTCTCTACTTTTTAAACGGATTTACTTGTTAAACAACCAACTTCTCTTCTCAGATGCTCATTCCAGTAAAGGTGAAAAGGCTCGTGTCTCAGGTGGGAATGATTTGCAGAATGCTGGTACTGGTGCTGCTATTTGTATTCAATATGTTACCTCAAGCTTTAATGTTGCAGGGGTTTCAAGTGGCATACCACATTCATATACTGATCCTGGTTCTGTTCAATCATTATCCACACACAATCTTGCACCTCCTGCCATGTTGCAGTTTGCAAAGACAAGAAAGCTATCTATTGAACGTTCGGACCCAAGGAAGTATGTCTGTTTTTCTCTCTGTCTATCCCCTTTCTGTATGACATGTTCTCATACTTTATAGAGTCTGAAAAAAGATTTCGTAATTGCTTTTTGTAGTGCTATTTCTAGTAAACCTAGTGTATTAAAGATATTAGCTCCACTTGGTCAGTAGCAGCCTGTTTTTCCAGGCAATTGTTAAAGATCCAAAATTTGCTACTTGTGCATGTGGTTGCTGGTTGCTACACGAGATTTTAGAATTATTATTGACCAAATGAAATTATACAAATTAATAGTCATTTGCTAGGTGAATAATTTCTGTGGTTTTTAAGCAATACAACGTCGAAAACTCTTGTTGGAATGTTGGTTTTCAAAAGGTCTCATAACATACACAGGTATTTGTAATCATTAAATCAAATATAGTACTGTATAAGAAAGTGTAGTTTAAAAGAGCAATATGTTGAGCTAAACAGAACTGGAACATATGCATTTAAGAATCAGGAAATGTGTATGGTAATAAATAGTTGAATGATGCCATAGTGATGGTACATAATGCATTTTTTGGTAGTACACAAGTGATTTTGGTATTTGGATGTGGGCTTTGAAATTTATAAATGGGGACAGACATCACTCATGCAATAGATACATTATAATCACAATTTTTCATGTATCCTTCTATTTGTATAAGTATAGTAAAATGATCAAGTATTAAAATATGGCTTTGATATGGGAATTTATTTATTTATTTATTTATTTTTTGCC
This sequence comes from Ziziphus jujuba, assembly GCF_031755915.1. Classification (NCBI taxonomy): domain Eukaryota; kingdom Viridiplantae; phylum Streptophyta; class Magnoliopsida; order Rosales; family Rhamnaceae; genus Ziziphus; species Ziziphus jujuba. The sequence goes on along the minus strand of NC_083389.1, from coordinate 14,699,843 downwards.
AGTTGTGGCCTCTTGCGGGAGCGACAGTTTTTTCACTCGCACAGAGCCCAGGTGACAAGTGATTCCTATAGTGTTTGATAATTTCTTTTAAAATTTTCTTTTGTCCCAAAATTATTTTGTATGGATTGTTGAGAAATATAATTGGCTCTTCTAGAAACTTTTGTTGGCACTGATAGGTACTTGAGATGGATACCCTATGTTCAGCATTTGGGATTTTCTTTTCCCGAGAGGAACCACTTTCTACTTCTCCATTAACTTTCATCCTTCTGTGTCTGAGTTCCAAATGTCACTTTTGATAAAGTACTAGTAAACTGAAAATTGCTATTTTCTCATGCTTGAAGCCTATGGCATTGGAACAAGTGTTATCGGACAGGGATAGTGAGGATGAAGTCGATGATGATGTTGCTGATTTTGAAGATCGACGGGTATGCTTGATAATTGCATGACTAATATCTTTCTCTATCTTGTAATTTTCTGTTTTGTTTGTACAATAAAGTCAGTCACATACTCACATATGACAATAGGTAAATGCTAAATGAAAAATTGAGATATAAGTTTCCCCAAGGATTTTGTTCTCATCACTGTCATTATCATCAAAATTATGCTTGATCCTCACTCTGCTTGTTTTCAATGATTAATGGTTCCTTTTTTTGGTTAAAATGGTTAATGATCCTTTGGTTTCTTAGTAGTTCTTGCCTAGGTGGCCATATTGATTGTGCTTCTAATTTTAAAATACACTCATTGAAACGATGCTTGATCCAATCTCTGCTTTCTGGTTTGATGGTTGATTGTTCTTACCATAGCAAGGCTTGGGTGGCCAACATGGGTACACTACATAAATTGAACTGGCACCTTTTCCCAGTGGGGTTTCGCTGGTACAGATGGTTATTTCTATTTGGAATATATTACCTATTTTATAGACAACTGACATTTATGCGTTGGCATGTTATAGATGCTCGATGATTTTGTTGACGTGACGAAAGATGAGAAGCAAATGATGCACATGTGGAACTCCTTTGTGCGGAAGCAACGGTAGTGAATCCCTTCATTTTGTTTTAATTTCTTCTTTGCCAACCCTCCTTTCCACTTTTTCTGCTCTAGTAGCTTTTTCCGTTCTTCTCTATCAACTCTGATTAATGGAGGTCTTTGTTTTTTTGTCTTTTCCATTTTTCTCCCCTTCCCTATCTGTCACCATATTCATGGAAATTATCTCATCCAATAAAATGTGTCAAAGTGTGAATTCATATGTGCATAATAATCCTGTCCATGGTTGTAAATTGTAGTAGATCTGTAAATAAGACATCATCATTTCATTCTGTTTTATGAATTCTAACAAAATAAGTCTCATGTCTGATTGAAAGAGTTTCACAAAGTAGCAGTCATGTCTGTAAATCAAAATATGTTCTTAAATTTTGGGCAGGATGCAGAGAGCTCTTGAGATACATGTTTTACCACTATTTAATTCTATTAAATGAAACCTTAATTCTGAGATGGGCCAGCTTTAAGAAATTCTAGTTGAATGTCAGCCAAATCTAAATCCTTTACCTTTTCAATAGTAATTTCTCAACTCTGATTGATTATTCATAGCCTTGGTTGATGCTTAAGCTTAAATAATGTTTTGTCTTTGTATTGGTGATGCCTATTTGATTGTTGTTTAATATAGCATTTTTGCTTTGAGAAAAACGTTGCTTCACCCTGTTTCACTAGGTACATTTAGGACCTGAAACATATAGACTGATGTTGGATTTTGGGGGTACCTTTGACTGGTCTTATATCATTCCTTATGGTTAAAATTCATGAGGGATAAGTTCATTTTTATGTCTGTAACTTGGTCTCGCATTCATATTCTGAAATATTTTGATTTCAGAGTTCTGGCAGATGGTCATATTCCTTGGGCATGCGAGGCATTTTCGAAATTGCATGGACCTGATTTGGTCAAAACCCATGCACTGATATGGTAACTTCCTTCATTCCTTTGAATTTCAGTTCTACCATGCGCATAAAAAAATCACACTCTTTGCCAACTTCTACTTCTTGATACGTCGGTATTGTATTTTATGGCACATGACCTTGAGAATTCAACACAATTCTTCCAATACCTATGTCAATGATTGCACATTAAGCAGCATTGGATTGGATTGAACTAGATTATTTTAAGTCGAGTCCAATCAGCTTTAAATTAGGCTCAATTTGATTAAATTAGACTTGAAATGGTCTAATCTAATCCAGTCTAGTCCAATGAAATAAGCCCTGGATTGGATTGAACTAAACTATTTTAAGTTAGGCCTAGGTTGATCAGATTAGGCTTAAAATGGTCAATTCCAATCCTATCTAGTTCAATGCAAGAATCCAAAACCCAAAGACAAAGAGAAACACGCTATCAAACACTCCTATTCACTTTTTCTTTCCAGTTCACATGAGAGGTTGCATTTGCCTATAATGAAAAACACACACAAATACACAACTTAATTTTTCTCTTACAGTTCTTTTGAAGACATTACATACTTATATACAAATTTGTTGAGCTTTAAATTATTTACACCTAATCTGGTTAATATGGCTTTTGTTCGAGTTTATTATAATAGCTTTTATCCGAATTGACATGATATGCACAATTTGAAGGTTCCTTATTCCGAAAAAAAAAAAAAAAAAAAAAGAGTTTGCTTGTGTTTGCTGGTCAATGTTTTGTAAGTTAGGTGGTCATCTGAAAATAATATATGTTATATTACTTTGCTTTATTACTTTGCTTTCTTGGGGGAATATTTTGCCGTCAAGTGACAATATGCCTTATTATCTATGATTTGGTAGGTGTTGGAGATTATTTATGATTAAACTGTGGAATCATGGTCTCCTTGATGCACGTACCATGAACAACTGTAACATTACTCTTGAAAGATACCAAAACCAGCCTTCCGATACCCAAGGCTGAAAAAAGCAAATTATTTTTTCGAGATCGGAAACGAACTCTTGAGCAAAGAAAGAAAGAAAAAAGAAAAAGAAGCTCCATTTACTAATTCGCTAATCCCGGTGACTATATTTGTATCATATATATTTTTTGTTATAGTGCTGTATTTATTATTGACCCTGAAATTTTTATTTTTTTATTTTATTTTTTGGTTGGTTCTTTTTTGTGTTTTTGTAATATTGAGGAGCCGCTTACATTTTTTTTTTTTAATTCGGTTAAAAAAATTACATCTTCCCCCGGAAAAAAAAAAAAAAAAAGCTAAAAAAAATGAGTCCAAAATTCCAGTGTTAATTTATTGTTTGAGAAAAGCGATAGAGGAAAATGTAATTTCTTCAACAAATTTAATTAATACAATGATCATCTATTTCATTGGCCTTTATCTCTTTATTTATTTCACTTTTGCAAAATTCATTCTGCCCCATTTTATCAACCTTATCTCGAAGCAATCGTGTTTTTACATCTCTTAGTTATAAGCATTGAAGAAAAAATCAGCAATATCTTCGACATCTTGGCGACAATATCGGATTTCGGTGAGCATCAACATCGATGGTGGGGGAAAGAAATATCTGTTGGTGGTGGCGTTGAGTTGTTGTTGCTGTCGGAATGTCACTGTTGTCATAAAATATTGCTGTTGAGTTGTCGTTGTTGCTGTCGGAATGTCACTGTTGTCATAAAATATTGCTGTTGCCGATTGAAATCGGTGGAAATTTTGGATTTCCGATGGATATTTGTGGAAATCTGATGAACTCTTGGTTGTTAGGGGTGGAAGTCTCGGCTCTCTTGTTCTCATCTCTTTCGGCCTTTCTCTTTACCATACCCATTTTTTTCCCCATATAGTTATCGTTGTAGAGCCGTGAAAGATGAAGACTAGCCATGTAAAACCCTCACCCAGTTGAATGTGAAACACCCGGACCCAGTTAAAACTTGAAACCCTCTTACCCAGTTGAATGTGAAACACCCAGATCCAGTTGAAACCCCCTTCTTTACCTCCTCATTTTTTAATTATTTTTTTTTAACAAAATTCTTTATTATTTAAATTATTTTGTTTTGTTACACTGCCCACATCCTATTCACCAGACACAACTTCATTTTTTTCGTTTTTCTAATTTTTTCACTGTTTTTGTCTTTGTAATTATTTTATTTCTTACAGTAAAACTTTTTTTTTTTTTTTTTTTTTTGATTCTTAAACTTATCCTCTAGTTTCTTGCCCATTGCCATCTTTTCAAACATACCAACCATCATTTCATTTGTCGTCGGAAGATTTTTTGCTTTTTTCTTTTTTTGAACTATTTGAAGGGAGATTCAATTTGATTATCTCTTTCCAATCAAAATATTTTATTTTTTACATTGTCTTTCATTCACACGTAATTTCTTAACTTTTCTTTTCACATATTTTCCAAAATAATGTTTGCATATTGATTGCTCTGTCTACTCTACAAGCTTAAAAATAATATCTTATTCACATTATCCTCCATTTGAACATTTAATTGTAATTAACAGAGATAAATATGAATGGTATATCCATAATTACATGGAAAAATTTTCTAATATGATGAGCTAGAATGTCTATTGTTATACTCGCGAAACATCTGAATATGATTATCAATTTAAAATATCAAAGAGTTGTATTATGAATTATATTTGAGAATTTTATATATTTTTGTTACAATAATTTTTAATATTTATGAACTATTTTATTGTCATTGTATTCTAATTATTATATTTTTTTAAATATTATTTTACTATATTAATTATCTCATATACAAAAATCGTTATTCTAAATTAAATATTTATAATTTCAGTAATTTTATCAATATTTCTATCCATATCGATATTTCCATCGATATTTTCGTAAATATCAATATTTTCATCACTACTCAGAACACAATAAGAAAATCTTCGCCAAATACGGTGAATTGTACAAGCCAAAATCAAATCCACTTGCCAACTTGCTAGCCACAGGCCTTACAACATACGAAAATGAGAAATGGGCTACACACGGAAGGATTATGGGCTACACACGGAAGGATTATTAACCCTGCATTCCACCTGGACAAGTTGAAGGTATTTATTATATTTTCATTGAAACTAATTTATTTTATTATTATTATTTTTTCATATTAAGGATTCCAAGATTGGATTCGAGATCATTGTGTAAGAAAAACTACTAAATTGTCACTACTAAATTGTCCTGATCGTTTTGAGATTTATGATTATTATTATTATTATTATTATTATTGGTGATGGATGTAGCAAATGGTACCAGCATTTGATGTAAATTGTGGTGAGATGATTAGCAAACGGGAGAAATTGTTGTCTAAGGAAGTATCATGCGAGTGCATGATAAGACATGTGGCCTTATCTGCAAAATATGACTGCGGATGTGATCTCTAGAACAGCATTTGGAAGTAGCTATGAAGAAGGAGCAAGAATATTTAAACTCCAACTGGAACTAGCTCAACTTGTAATTGACTCTTCTCCTCTTCTCGATCTGTTTAGGTTCCAGGATGGAGGTATAAATAAATAAATTAATTCATTAATTTTCTTAGATATCTTCGCGTATATATTGAAGAAAATTATGGTTTATTTATTTAATTTTTATTTTTTGTGGTATGTTTCTTGCTATCAAGATGAACAGGAGGATGAAGATACTCGACAAGGAAATACAAGCTTCGCTCAAGGACATAATCAATAAAACTGGGCAAGCAATGAAAATGGGAGAAGGGACTAAGGATGATCTCTGAGGCCTACTTTTTTAATCCAATTTTAAAGAAATTCAAGAACAAGATGGAAACAAGAAAAATGTTGGCATGAGTATTGAAGATGTGATTGAGGAATGTAAGCTATTTTATATTGCAGGCTAAGAGACTACCTCTAGTGTTGTCTGTTTGGACCATGATTTTATTGAGTAGGTATCTTGATTGGCAACATCGTGCAAGAGAAGATGTTTTGCAAGTGTTCGGTGACAAGAAGCCGGATTTTGATGGCTTATCTCATCTTAAAGTTACAAGTATATATATATATATATAGATAGTCTATTATGTACACTGTATTTGGCTGGCACGCCTATTATCTATGTTGGATATGCAGGTTCTATTTCCAGTAACAGGACCTGATATGTGCACACCTACCATATAGTGGGCTTGCAAATCCACTATAAAATTTTTTTGGAGTCTATAACTATATACATAACTATATACACACCCGTTTAATTAAAGGCTAAATATCTTAAACTTCAAAATTCAAAAGGAACTCGATGAGATCAATGGATTACTAGCTTTGTTCCTTTATGGTAAACTATATAAATTAACACTTCAATCATATTCTAGCTTTTTTTTGAAAAAAATGGATACCTTAATTGATTTTGTTAATTACTCCTTGAAACTGTGCATATGTTATTCACATTTATTAAGATGACAAGTAACCAATGAAATTTTGCATGCACAGGTTACTATGATATTGAATGAGGTTCTTAGGTTATATCCATCAGTGGTTTTACTTGACCGAACGGTTCAAAATAAAACACAACTTGGAAATTTGACATTACCACCTGGAGTGCATCTCTACCTGCCCACAGTGCTTGTTCATCATGACCGTGAACTCTGGAGTGATGATGAAACTGAGTTCAATCCTGAGAGATTCTCAGAAGGAGTTTCGAAGGCAACTAAGGGTGGGCTTTGTTTCTCCCCTTTCGAATGGGGACCTCAGGCTTGCATTGGGCAAAACTTTGCTATGATGGAAGCAAAAATGGCTTTGGCATTGATTTTACAGCACTTAACATTTGAGCTATCCCCATCCTATGTTCATGCTTCTTTCACCTTTATCACTCTACAACCACAATTTGGTGCTCCCATTATTTTGCACAAATGTTAGATTAATTAATAGTACCATAAATTTTAACGTATAGTGGTATTCGAATCTCTATCTTTTTAATTAGAGTCCAAGTATTTTGTCAATCCCTTTGCTTTTTTAAGATAAAGAGGAAGATGTGGACCCTTAAATTTTGGCACGCCACTTATATATATATATATATATATATATATTTGGCTATAATCCAGCTACAAAACTACTATTTTCTTATATAATAATTTTAAATTTGAACCCCCTCTAGTTTGATAATAAAGAAAAATTTTGAAGCATTTCTAAGCACCCTGCCCTAGCTGGACTGTATTTTTACTTGCATGCTTTAACTCTTAGCCTTCTTATTGGAACTCCTGCCATAGTCTCCAAATTGGTACATGCTCTTGCTTGTGCTATCTGTTTTCTATATTTGAACTTTGAACTTATGAGAGTGTATTCAATTTAGAGTTTGAAAATTTTTAAAAGTATTTAAAAATTTATACGTATTTAGGGGGATATATTTAATTTAGAATTTGAAGGATTTAAAATGAGTTATAGACTTTAAAGGATTTTATGGATTATTATGAAATTCTACAAATTCCATAAAGATTTTATAAGAATCTAATGAAATCTCTAGATTTAAGACTGGATTTCATATTGACAGTTTTTTTCACAATTTCACTATTAAAATCCTTTCAAATACAAATCCATAATTTTTTAAAGTCTTTTAAAATTAATAATTTTTTGAATACCACCAGATTTTAAAAGAATTCTATAAAGTCCTAATTGAATACATCTAAATTTTAATTAATTTTTATAAAATCCATAAAAATCTAAATTGAATATTATTAGATTTGTATGGACTTTTTTAAAATCTAAATCGAATACCTTTAAGACTCTTAAAATCTTTTAAATTCTAAATTAAATACATCCCTTGTAATTTAAATTTTAAAAAAATCGATACAAGTCCAATTATATTCAATTAAGATTTTAATAGATTTTATAAAAATCTATTAAAATCTAAGCGTATTCAATTAGGATTTTTGTAAATTTTTTTAAAATTTAATAATATTCAAAAAGTTATTAATTTTAAAAGATTTTAAAAAATAATAGATTTTAATAGATTTGAAAGGATTTTAATAGTGAAATTGTAAAGAAAATTATTAATATGAAATCTAGCATTAATCCTAAAGATTTCGTTGGATTCTTATAAATTCTTTATGAAACCTATAGAATTCTATAACAATCTATCAAATCTTTTAAAATCTATAACTTATTTTAAGTTTATTAAATTTTAAATTGAATACACTGCTTTTAGTTTGCACCTAACATTTATTAAATGAATAAATATTAATTTGAAATTATTATAGATAATTATAGAAGAAATAATATTTTTATAATATAATCAAATCCATTTTTGAAAGTTACCTTCTTGGAATTATTTAAAATTTTTTTTATAGATTTGATTTACTTATCATTTGCACCGAACATTCTTGGTATAAAATTATCTTGGATGGTCCCATACTACAATATTACATAATGCAGGATTTAGATATGATATCTATGATACTACCAAGAGATTTTTTTTTTCAACAAAACAAAAAAATGACCTTTTTTAAACAGCTTAATTTTCACCTAACATCCATTAAATGAATAAATATTAATTTAAAATTCTTATAGATAATTATAGAAGAAATAATATTGATAATATTGTTTTCATAGATTTGATTTAAAGGTGAAATGATTCAAGACCGATTTGAAAGCAACAGCAATAAAATTTGGCATATTGGATCACGAGTGACGTATTTTATTCATGCTTAGTGCGGTGTCGTTTGGAAATTCATGCTTTCTAAAGTAAAAAAAATGGTTTTTTAGTAGATTTTTCAAACTAAATCTTCTAATTTAACCTATATATTCGTCTATAGTGGAGGAATTGGGATCTTCTTTCCTCTCCCTGTGTCTATCCCATCAATGGTGACACATCATCTAAAACTTTTTCGAAGGATGTAAACTGTCTTCTTCTGTCTTTCATTAAAAGTCTATTTTCTTTCGATTTAAAAAGATCCAATTCTCCAATCCCAAAAGCTTTTGGGGGACAACTTTGTAGAAAATTTTCATCATCTCAATGTGAGAGAAATTATGGCCTTTCCTTTTATTAAATTGATACTTCTACGTAAGAGGCTAGGTCAATCAATTTTTCATGATTGGAAATGCCGGAGCTTTCTCTATTATTTTTCCACGTTTAATTATTTACATACTGCATGTGCAATTAGATAATTAAAATTCCAATTCTTCAAAAAGTAGGTGGGAAAAGTTCTTCCCAGTTATATAAATGCATTTCTAACAGTCAATGTCAATTTTTTTTTATTATATAAAAATTGATATTATTTGAATCCAAATCATATAAATATATAATTGATTTTAAAATTATTTTTTAATAAAAAAAAATATATAAATTATTTATGATTATTAATTAATTATATTTTTTTATGAATTCATATTTTTTTAAAAAAATTATTTTTTATGAAATTTTATAATGTCTAAAAGGTTTTTAGAAATAAATATTCATTTTGTCAATGTTTATGCAATATTAATTTAATATTAATTTTAGACATTACTATTTATGAATATTTTCTTTAAAACACTATCCATATTAGTTTATATGGTCATATTTATTTTCACAATTTACATTGCCATTGAAAATGATTTAAGTGTCATTCTAAGAATTTTCTAAACTAATTACATGGATTTTATTTAAAAAAATAAATTTATTCTTAATTTGTAACATAAAATTTAGTTTAATTACTTTTAATTTTTAAAATTCTTATTACTAACCAAACATTATAAAAGATGAACAGAGAAAGCTAATTCTTGATAAACTGTAAACTAGTTATGTGGATTTTTTAAAAAGATATTTTTATCCTTATTTCTTCTTCTTCTACCTATTTGTTCTCTTCTTTTATATCTAAAACTGCTATTTTCCTTTTGTTAAAAAGGAACATATTATTTGTTATCAAAGCTAGTTCACTATGGATATCCATGGAAAAATAGAAGCTGAATTTTATAGAGAAATTCAAGCAATTTTAGCCAGGCATGAGACTAGCTTCCAACATATCAATATGACACTTAAGATGATATTAGCAAAGTTAAAAAGATTGCGTGTTAATCAACCACAGCCACACACAAAAACTCTGATGGAAAGCACTTTGAAGGACAAAAGGGATAGCGCTTTAGTACTCGATATGGATCCAAAATCTACCATCGATGGTGGTGTTGAGGAGTTGCTTCCGATTATCTATACTCCTATAGTTGGCAAGGGTTACCAAAAATATGGGAGCACGTTTAATTATGGGAGCACCTTCAAGCAACCTCACGATCTTTATATAAGTTTGAATGAGAAGGGAATGATTTCAAAAATATTGAAAGGAAAAGTCCATGTCCAAAGACTAGCTAACAATACTCACATTTTTCCTAGATTTGGTGTGAGTTTGGACAATATTGAAGCAATGCACAATGATATGTTGCTGGCAACCTCTGAAGCCTTCGTTGGAGCGTTAAAGGACGATGCTATCTGGGAGATCAAGTGGCTCTTCTCCAATAACAATATTTGATCCCATCTTTGAGGAAAAAGATGTTCTGAGCGGAGAAGAATGATATGGACCAATATTATTATTATTATTAGTATTATTATGATTTGTGTGTAGGAAAATATCTTTTTATTTAATTATTAGTTATTAATATTATTATAGATCAGTCCATGATGCCAATAAGTCTGTTAGATGTATATTGAAGGTATGAATGAATGGTTTATTCCTAATCAAACTCTATTTTTATCTTTTTATCTCTTTATCTTCTATCTATTTTTTCTCTTCTTTTCTATCTAAAATTGTTGTTTTGCTTTTGATAAAAAGGAACGTATTACTATTTACTCACCCGTCTAATTAAAGGATAAATATCTTGAACTTCAAAATTTCGAAACAAACTTGATGAGACAAATGGAGTACTAGCTTTGTTTCTTTAACTGTATAAATTAACACTTCAATTATATTCTAGCCTTTTAGAAAAAATGGGTACTTTAATTGATTTTGTTTATTATTCCTTGAAACTCTGTATATGTTATTCAGATTTATTAAGATGACAAGTGACTAGTGAAATTTCACATGCACAGATTATTATGATATTGAATGAGGTTCTTAGATTATATCCACCAGTGGTTTTTTACTTGACCGAATGGTTCAAAATAAAACACTTGGAAATTTGACATTACCACCTAGAGTGCGTCTCTGCCTACCCACAGTGTTAGTTTGCACCTAACATTCTTGATATAAAATTACCTTATTGAAAAAGCTTAATTTTCACCTGACATCCATTAAATAAATAAATATTAATTTAAAATTCTTATAGATAATTATAGAAAATATAATATTCATAATATTGTTTTCATAGATTTGATTTAATGGTTAAATAATTCAAGACCGATTTGAAAGCTAACAGCAATAAAATTTGGCATATTGGACCATGAGTGACGTATTTTATTCATGCTTAGTGCCGTGTCGTTTGGAAATTCATGCTTTCTAAAGTAAAAGAAAAACCAGTTTTCGGTAGATTTTTCATACTAAATTTTCTAATTTAACCTATCTATTCATCTATAGTGGAGGAATTGGGATTTTCATTCCTCTCCCTGTGTCTATCCCATCAATCGTGACACGTCATCTAAAACTTTTTTGAAGGATGTAAACTCTCTTCTTCTGTCTTTCATTAAAAGTCCTATTTTCTTTCGATTTAAAAAGATCCAATTCTCTAATCCCAAAAACTTTTCGGGGACACCTAGGTAGAAAATTTTCATCATCTGGATGTGAGAGAAATTATGGCTTTTCTTTTTATTAAATTGATACTTCTACTTAAGAGACTAGGTCAATCAGTTTTATCAAAAAATTATTTTTATTTGTATTAAGTCTTTAATAGTTTTAAAAAGAAAGATATATTAAAAATTTCTCAGTTTATGAGTTTGATCTCATATTACCTATTATTTGTTATTTATTTAATGATTTTACATTGTATACTCTCATAATATATATGTATATATATTTGTTTTCTATAAATTCATGTTTCTAGTTTTTTCTACTTCAATTATAACATTGTTTATCATATAAAAATAAACCACATATATATTTTAATGTGCATTCTTTAATTTATTTTAGAACAATTAATTAAAATTTATCGCTTACATAATTCATTATCAATAAAAAAAATATTTATTATAAAAATATACTTCACAGAGTTAAATATATATATATATATATATATATATTTATAATAATATTAATGTTAAAAAATGTATATAACAATATATATATATTTATAATAATATTAATGTTAAAAAAATGTATATAACAATATATATATATATATATTTAACAATATTATTTTTATAATGTTAAAAAAAATAATAACAGTATTTGATAAAGACCTTACAACAACAATTTCCTACGATCTCGTATAGAGTTGTCAGTAGTCTCAACAATATAAACTTGTGAACCACAATTAATAGAAATAGGTTCACTGCTCTGGCCACTTATATAGAATCCACCTCTGCTTCCTTGTCTCAAGCTCCCTCCATCTCTTATCTCCAAATGGAAGTTTCAGGTGCCAGAGCCGCAGTGTACGTGGGTTTGGTTAGCATAGTAATTGCGTTGGCATGGAGGGTGTTGAACTGGGTTTGGTTCCGGCCAAAGAGGCTAGAAACGTTCCTGCGACAACAAGGCCTTTCTGGCAATTCTTATCGATTTCTATTTGGAGACGTGAAGGAAAGCTCCATGATGACGAAGGAAGCAAAATCAAAACCCATGAATCTCTCTCATGATATAACTCCACGTGTCCTTCCCCATCTTCATCAAACGGTTTCAAGTTTTGGTAATATATATATATATATATAATATATGTATATATATATATATATATATAAATATAGATATAAACATAGAAAGATTCTATAATCAGAACTATTCACATAGAATTATTTACAGATCAGGTGTAAAGCCGATGTAAAACTTAAGTAAAATTAATTTTTTTAGAAAAATCAATGTTTTTTTCTTGTAAAATGTTGGTTTTTTTTCTAAATAAAAATCTAATTTTTTTTTTGTGTAACATCGATATTTTTTGCTGGATACTTTTAAAAAAAATTGATGTATTTAATTAATATATTGACCTATTATCAAAAAACAATAATACGGATATTTTTACTCAAAATCTAGTATAAAAAAGTTAATCATTTTAAACGATGGGTTCCCACCTATGCTCCAAGGTGAGAAATAGTTATTTATATATATATATATATATATATTTATTGCCATGACTAATTACATAAAGTAATGTAGGTCACAACTCTTTTATATGGGATGGCCCCACTCCAACCGTGATCATTAGCAATCCAGAAGATGCGAAGGATATGTTCCCCAGATATGGTGATTTTGAAAAGCCACGTTTAGGTTCACTTGCAAAGTTGCTAGCAACAGGTCTTGCAAATTACGACGGTGAGAAATGGGCTAAACACCGCAGGATTATTAATCCAGCATTCCACATGGAGAAGCTGAAGGTATTCCATACTTAACTATTATTATTTATCATTATTTTTTAGACTAATTTGAATCTTGCTCAATGGCCAGTTTCCAAATAACTTCATCTACACATCTACTTCTAGATATATGCAGCAGTTTTTTTTTTTTTTTTTTAATACATACATATTCTACTAGCATATAACTCACCAAAAAAATTTCAACTAGTATATATAAAATATACACAATCGGACTAAAGGAAAGAGGAAAACAGAGAGATAGTGGTAGGGTAGGGATATATACATAATATAAATCAAGTGGCTTAAAATATAGCAGGGAAAAGATCAGAAGGAATAAAATAAATGGCAGAGAATTTAGAATCTTTTTAGTATTCTTGATTGGGAGATATGCTTAAGCAATGGAAAGTAGGCTTTTACTATTTATTTTTAAAATTTTATTATTCATCATCATTGTTATTCATCATCCAACTTATACTGGTTGAGAAAAATATTAATAACTTATTTTTAATATTGTTTTATTATTATTTTATAATTAAAATTTTAATCTAAAAAATAAATTATTATTATTATTTGTTAAATTATTATATATCAACAACAAAAATTCATTAATCATGGATCACCAGTGATGAGATATAATATTCTTCTTGTGTAATATTAATTTAGAACTAATTTTTATGTAGACCAATTATTTTTGAATTTAAAAATTAGATTTTTCGACCAATTAGTTTGGTTTTTAATTTTTACCTTATTGAATTACGCACTATTTTATTTGATTTTAAATGAAAAAGTTTTAAAAAATACACATGGATATGTTTGAGTAATCATAAAACAAAATTAATTGACCTAAATTAAAAATTTAAAGGTAATATTCACCTTTCTACCAACCCTAAGTTTACTCCGAAACTAACGGTTAATTATTATTATTACCTTTTTTTTTTTTTTTTGTTTGGTTGAATGGTTGATTATTATTAATTTTTTTTTTTTTGGGCTGAATTTGATTATTATTACGTGTGTGCTTAACATAGAAAATGGTACCAGCATTTAATGAATGTTGTAGCGAGATGATTAGCGAATGGGAGGCTTTGGTGTCAGAAGAAGGGTCATGTGAGTTGGATGTGTGGCCCTGTCTACAAAATTTGTCGGCTGATGTGATTTCAAGAACAGCCTTTGGGAGTAGCTACCAAGAAGGAAGAAAGATATTCCAACTGCTACTGGAGCAAATTGAACTTGTAGTGGCCCTTTTTCAGTCTGTTTGCGTTTACATTCCAGGGTGGAGGTAAATAAGTCAATCAACATAAAAAAAAAAAATTAATCAATATCTCAATCTCCTTTTTAATATATATATATATTTATTTATTTATTTATTTATAAAAATCTTGTATGGTGCGAACCTTTCACATACTTCGGACGATCCATTTATAAAATTATTCTATATTTATATATAGGCCTTATTATATTAGATTTTTACACCATCGTATAACAGACATCATCCATAATAAATTATATATATATATATATATATGTTAAATAATGATATGTTAAGGATATTTTGAAAATATAATTTAAAATGTGAAAATGTATGAAATAATGAAGGTTTTACATCAATTAATAATTTAAAATTGAAACTTTCATTATTTATCATATTAGTAATATTCAACACAAAATGTGAACTATATTATGTTAATAGATCGAAACTATACAAATAAATATGTGGATATATTACATTGTATATCTTTGAAATTTTTTTTTATTACTATCGAATATTTTCGTGTTTAATTTCATGAAGATATCTGGTTGTAATTAAGAGAAATCTCAAAAATATGCAGTGTAATATATCCATAAATATATATGTGTATATGTACAAATAGTATTTAATAATATAAAATGTGCATGCAGTTTCCTGCCTACAAAAATAAACAAGAGGATGAAGGAAATTGACAAGAAAATAAAATCTTCACTCGAGGAGGTAATCAACAAAAGAAAGAGAGCGATGAAAATGGGAGATGGAACTAAAGATGACTTATTAGGCATACTTTTGGAGTCCAACTTTAAAGAAATCCAACAACATGGAAGCAAGCAGAGGTTTGGAATGAGTACTGAAGATGTGATTGAGGAATGTAAGCTATTTTACTTTGCAGGGCAAGAGACCACCTCAGTGTTGCTTGTTTGGACCATGGTTGTGTTGAGTATGCATCCAAATTGGCAACACCTTGCGAGAGAAGAGGTTTTGCAAGCTTTTGGAAACAACAAACCAGACTTTGATGGCTTAACTGAACTTAAAGTTGTAAGTATATTTTGCAAGTTTTTGGCAACAACAAACCTATTAAATAATCAGTTAGTCTTTTATCAAGTCTTGATTGGAAAATCATCATAGTCTTTATTATTAATCTTTAAATTGCTTCAAATATTAAGATACAAAATAGTTTTGGTTGTCCAAAATAAGTTGAGGGATGTATTAAAATTCTAAAAAGATAAAATAACTCTAATCTAGGTTCATTTAAATTGCAAGCATAATTTTATATTTCAAGCGTTGAAGTAATCGAAGTAATAGAGGTTACAATAAAATCATTAAAACGTCTAAGCATTATTCATTATACATATATATATATATATACATATATATAATCTATTAGGTGAAGGGCTTCACCCAATAGTATAGTTTTAATATACATGTAATAAATAAGATATTAAAATGCTCAAAATAAACTATTTTATTGAGTTAGTAGATGATTTATATATTTATACACTTTGCACTTTATACTCATCCTAAAATGTTGGACACACACACACATATATATATATATATACACAATTGTTTTCACATTTAGATATGTAAGTTTTAACAAATTACATATAATCGTGCTTAAACATATGACATCCTGATTTTGTTAAAATCAAAAACAAAATAAAATATCCAAATTTGATAATATATGTGCATATTGACCGAACGAGTGAGAATTGAAAATTGTCACGTGCAGGTTACAATGATTTTGAATGAGGTGCTTAGGTTATATCCACCAGCGTATACATTTTATCGAAATGTTGACAAGAAGACACAACTAGGAAAGTTGACATTACCAGCTGGAGCGCAGATCACTGTACCAACACTGCTTGTTCATCATGACAAGGAACTATGGGGTGAAGATGCAAATGAGTTCAATCCGGAGAGATTTTCGGGAGGAGTTTCAATGGCCACAAAGGGTCGATTATGTTTTTTCCCTTTTGGCTGGGGACCTCGGATTTGCATTGGGCAAAACTTCGCCCTGTTGGAAGCAAAAACGGCTTTGTCAATGATTCTACAAAGCTTCACATTTGAGCTATCCCCATCCTATGCTCATGCTCCACACGTTATCCATACTCTTAAACCACAATTTGGAGCTCATATTATTTTACACAAACGTAATTAATACTATAAAATTATGGATAATAAACGTGTTTATATATGTACTATTCATATATATGTTTGTATCAATTAAAACATATGAGTGGTTTTGGATGTAATTGTTATATATCGTATATATGTCTGTATCAATTAAAACATATGGGTGATTTTGGATGTAATTGTTAAATATATATATATATATATATATGCTATATTTATATGTATGTATATGTGAGTTCTGTTACAACAATAACCCAAAAAAAAAAAGGGAGGAAGCTTTTTTCCTTTTCCCTGTTTGTGGAATAAAACCGTCATGTTGCCCTGCAATACTAGGCACTGAATTGATTATTCAATAATGTGGCAAAACAAAAGTGATATATCACTATTTTATGAGTTAAAAAATTATTATAAATAAACGTTCATTCATCTATTAGAATTTTTATATGGTTTTACACATATTACCTGATCAAAGGTATACTTGATTTATATATATGAGTATAATAAAATACTAAAAAAATTTAAAATCTCAGTGTCTATAGCGTTTGTAATTAGCATACTAACATAGGCATGGAGATTGCTGAATCCAGGCCAAAAAAGCTCGAAACATGCTAAGACAAAGTAGTCTTACAGGCAATTCCTATCGGCTTTTTTTAAATTTTTAAATTTTAAATTTTATTATTATTATTATTATTATTATTTTTTTAGGACTTGAAGCAAAGCTCCATCATGTTAAAAGAATCAACATCCAAACCCATGAACCTCTCCGATGATACAGCTCCACGTGTCCTTCCTTTCATCCATCAAACAGTGAAGAATAATGGTATCCAGCTTTTGGAGTCATCTTACCTTCCTTTTTTTTTTTCTTTTTTTTTTTTTTTTCAAAAATGCAGGTAAGAATTCTTTCGCATGGATTGGTTCCAGTCCAAGTGTGAATATCATGAAGCCAAAAGGTTTGAAAGACATCTTCACCAAGTTTGGTGATTTTCAAAGCCCAAACAAATCCACTTATCAAGTCCTCTGCCGTTGGTCTTGCAAACTATGAGGGTGAGAAATGGACTAAACACAGAAAGATCATCAATCCAGCTTTCCATCTACAGAAGTTGACGGTGTTTTTTATCTTTCCACTCAATCATAGAACATAAATATACAATAAATGTGTAAATTGTTAGACAAGCTTGATGTACATAATAAATCCATCAAAACAGCTTAAGCTTGATCTTCAAAATTTGTCTCAAGATGCCATCACTCGAACAGCATTTGGAAGTAGCTATGAAGAAGGAAGAAGAATATTTCAACTCCAGAAGGAGCAAGCTCAACTCACAATTAAAGCTGTACAATCTGTCTACATTCCAGGATGAAGGTAAAAGTAAAATTCAATCTTGTTGAAGTGTTCTATTTCTTGTATAAACAGTAACAAGGATTGTTTCTGAGTAGGTTTCTGCCAACTAAAATGAACAAAAGAATGAAAGAAATTGAGAAACAAATATGAAATTTACTCAAAGAAATAATCAACAAAAGAGAGAAAGCAATTAGAGCTGATGAAGAGACTGAAAATGACCTATTAGGCATACCTTAGAATCTAACCGCAAAGAAATCCAACAACATGGGAACAACAACAACAACGTTGGGATGAGCATCGAAGATGTAATTGAGGAATGTAAGCTGTTCTACTTTGCGGGCCAAGAGACTCAGCTATTCTACTTTGCGGGCCAAGAGACTACCTCAGCATTGCTTGTTTGGACAATGATCTTAGCGTTTCCAAATTGGCAAGATCGAGCAAGAGAAGAGGTATTGGTGGTCTTTCGTAACCAAAAAACAGATTTTGATGGCCTAGATCATTTAAAGTAGTAAGTATGATAAACCTTTTTAATCTAAAGAACTATCTCTTCCACCCCCCCCCCCCCCCCCCCCTTCTCTATTTTTTTTGTTTTTATTTTTTGTTATATTTTTTATAAATCCACAGAGAATCATTTTCTTAGGTTAACATGATCTTCTCATTGAGATTATACCCACCAGTAGCTTATATATCTTGAACGAACAGATTATAACCAACAAATATTGAAAAATTGTCATTACTAGCAGGATTAAAGGTCTCCTTGCCCATAATCTTTCTTCACCATGACAAAACGCAATGGGGGAATGATGCAGACAAGTTCAAACCAGAGAGGTTTGCAGAAGGAATTTCAAAAGCCACGGAGAGCCAAGTTTCATTCTTTCCATTTCGGCGGGGTCCCAGAATTTGCATTGGACAAAATTTTGCATGCTATTATAGAAGCCAAACTAGCTATACCTTTGATCTTACAGAATTTCACATTTGATCTTTCACCTTCCTATTGTTAGGAAATCAAGGTATGAGGCACACAATTGCAGTTAAAATTAGAAAAATAAAAAGTTTATGTATAAAAATATTCAAATAAAATACACATAAAATAATTAACAATTATTAAAAAAAATTATTATAATAAAAAAATAAATAATTTCTCTCTAAATATGAGAAGGACAATTGATAATACTATTACTTTTATAATAGAAAAAAAAAAAAAAAACACACACATACTCTCTAATAAAAAAAAAAAAAAAAAAAAACGCAAGTCCCCTTTATAATTCCCTCTCTAATACTTTCCTCTTTCTCTTTGTTTTCTATGTTTCTCTCACACCTCAAAATGGAATTCACTTCTATGAGATGGAATCAGCTTGCTTCAAAATGGGATGGATGTATATATAGATGTTGGAGGCGGTGTAATATGGCGGTAGAGAAATGGAGTGATTTAATTGAAATTGCATTCTCCTGCAAGCTGCAGTTGAAATCATGCTTTGCATTAATTCTTTGTCAACACAGCTACAAAATTCTATATTCTTCCACGTCTTTGTCTAAGTCAACATCTTAATTAAGAAAAGCCAAAAAGTGGCTTTAACCACCACACCTATGCTCATGCTTCTTTTACTATTGTAACCTTCCAACCACAACATGAAGCTCACATTATTTTACACAAACTCTAGTCCTAAAATCTACTGTGAAGCAATAATTTTTGACAATATTGTTGCAATTCAGATAAGATAACTTAAATGTAAAAATTCAGCATTCACAAATTGGCCTTTTATATATATATATATATATATACACACACACATAAAAAGGCTAGAAATTATTGGTTCCCTTCTAAATATAAAAAGCATTGCCGGAAACATTAAAATTTCATTGAACTCCCAAAGATACAACAACAAAAAAATAGAATAAAATAAAATAGTGAATCATTTTCCACGTCAAAGATCTAGGAAAAGAAAAGCAGCTGACTTTTTTGTAAAATATGATTAAATTTATTTTTTTTCTGAAAAGAATGAAATGTACAAAGCCTCTGTATTCATGCAAGCCACTACAACTGCAAAGACGAACATTGATGAAAGGAACTAATGGAAGGCTGCCGTTTGCCCGCAACTGTACACCGCACTCTTTTTTGCTCATATGCACTCAGAAATTACAAACCTTAAAATTCACTCTTATTTATGGGTTGGATTCTTTTCACTGTAATGTCTACTTTGCCCTTTCTCTGTTGATTAAATTACAATATTGCAGTTGGGGATTTTGAATTGTGGGTTGGACTCATATTAATGGCCCAAAAAGGCCCAGTTGGGCCTCGCACTTCCGCCCGACGGTTTTCAACAAATGTCCATGAAATACGCAAGAACAGAAAATTAAAGTGTGAATACAATAAATCATATTAAGTAACCTTTTCTTATGTATTTTTT
This sequence comes from Ziziphus jujuba, assembly GCF_031755915.1. Classification (NCBI taxonomy): domain Eukaryota; kingdom Viridiplantae; phylum Streptophyta; class Magnoliopsida; order Rosales; family Rhamnaceae; genus Ziziphus; species Ziziphus jujuba. Next base: position 14,679,335 of record NC_083389.1, on the reverse strand, counting down.
TTCTTAAGAATATATAAGTTCCAGCATGGTATGGGGAATTTTTTTTTTCCCATTTTATATCTTCAACATTATTTTAAAACCATTATTAGGTTATATTAAATTTTGTATTAGTTTTATTTTCCTAGAAAATACAGTTCAGTTCCATTTTTAAGCACCCACTTAATTTTCATATGAAAACAAGGTGTAGTAATATGGAATCATGGATCACGATAGTATCAATTAATAAAGGATTTATTTAGAGCATAGAACTATATTGAATTAAATATATTATATTGAATAGAACCGTTTTGTAATATAATATGTTGTATTGTATTAATACTGAACAACTTCGCACTATGGTTTTTTTCTTAAAAAAATAATTTTAATAAGAAAAAAATAAACAAATTTGATTTATTATTATTATTATCATTATTATTATTATTATAGAAGTTTATTTTTAGAAATAAATACATTATTTAAAATAGATTAAATATATTTTGTTATTATTACTCATGTAATTTTTCTAAATAATTACGTTATCCATAATATTATATAGAGCTTTGATTGTTATTTATGGTAATAGTTACATTATTTAAACATATATAATATTAAAAGAAGTTATAAAAAAAATTAACATTTTCAAAAATATTAAATTATCCATAATATATTAAAATGAGTTTTGTTTATTATTTATGGTAATATTTCATTATCAAAGTTTTTTAAAGATGTTACATTATTAAAGTTATATAATATTAAGAAAATTAAGAAAAAAATTTACATCAAAAAATAGAAAGCAATTTTTTAGAAAAATAAAAGTCCATAAGTTTTATATTTTCCAACTCATCCGGACAAAAAACGACGTTTTAAGTGGGGAAAAAAATCAATCAGCTATAAACTTTTCAAGCCAAAAAAAAAAAAAAAAAAAAAAAAAGGCAAAAGCTAAGGCTAGGAGTGGGCAAAACCCGAATCGGCCCGACCAAACTGACCTATCCGAACTATTTAGTTCGGTTTCGATTGGGTTAAGTCTTTAAACGAGTTGGTTCGGTTATGAATATAAAAAATCCGTTATGTTCAGTTCGGGTTGCGGATTGGAAAAAATTTTACCCAACCCAACCCGAACCAATCCAATCCATCTTACATAATATGTTTTATGATTGAAGATTGATAATTAAAAAGGCCTAAAGAAACTTTATACAATTTTAGTCCAATGTGTAAAATTTATATTTCAAAATAGCATAAATAAACTTGTAAAAAAAAAAGAGCATAAATATAAAAGTTTGGGCCGAGGTCTATCATGAGGTCCAAAACGATCCAAACCGTGAATCCAATCGAAACTGACCAATGGCCATTGATTTGGTTTTTTACAGATTGAACATGAAGGTCGGTCGGTTCGGTTTCGTATCCAATCCAAATCGAATTGATCGGTTCGATTTAAAAAAATATAAACCGAACCGATCTACACCTAGCCCACCCTTACCTAAGGCAGTGATTTTCGAAGAAAAAGAAAAATAGTGAAAAAAAATCAATCCAGCTTAAATCAATTCCATGGGTTTATTTTATGTAGTGTACACGCGATAAGATAAAAGAGGAGCTTCTCTCAGTAAAAGTTCAGAATTGATACTTTTTTTTTTTTTTTTAAAGATAAACTGAATCCCTTTATTGTTGGAACTTCAATTTTTATCATTCATATCTTTTTTTTTTTTTTTGGTAATTCATCCAAACAACACTCTAAGAGTGTAAATTGATATTTTCAAAACCAGCATTGTTTAATTGAAATAAAAACAAATCAAATACCACATCCCCAAGGTATAACCCAATGGTAAATTTAAAGTTTACTAGCACAGTAATTCGAGTTTAAATATTCATACTCTCAATAAAAAAAATTTAATAAGAATAAGAATAATACTAAAAGTTAAATACCACACAATGATATATATAGCCTCACTAGACTATATGGTTATATATAACATCACCAAAATATTTCTGACCACAATTAATAAAAATAGGTCCACCGGCCCATGTACTTATATATATCTAGCAATTCGTGTTCGTGGGTCGTGTTCATGTCAACCCGCTTAATAATCATGCCAAAAATACCTAACCCGAACACGACCCATTTATTAATCGTGTCAGGCACCTAAAACACTAATCCGACCTGTTTATAAACAGGTCAACACGACACAACCCGTTTAACACGATTATTTTAACGGGTCGTGTTGACCTATTAACCCGTTAACCTGAAATTGACCTATTAACCCGAAAACTAACCTATTAACCCGTTAACCTGAAAATTAACCTATTAATCCGAAAAGATTTTTTATTTTTTTTTTATTTTTATGTTTTGGTTTTATTAAAGATGTATTTTTTGTTTTTAAAAAATTAGTAATAGAAAATTATTTTTATAAAATTTTTAATTTATAATATTTTTTAGTTATTAAATATTATATTAGTGATAAAATATTAATTTAAAATTAAATTTAAATGGGTTGTAATAGATGTATAATCGTGTCGGGTTGAAACTGACACGTTTAATAAATGGATCGTAACGGGTCAATTTCAAGTTAAACAGGTCAACCCGAAAATGACACGATTAATATTCGTGTTAAACGGGTTGACCCGATTATGACCCGAATTCATTTATAATAAACCCAAATTCATTTATTCCGTATCGTTTTCGAGTCGTGTCGCCGTGTCATGACCCAAATTGCCAGGTCTATACCTATATAATACGGTATAGAATTGTACTCTCTAGCTCCCTCCATCTCTTATCTCCAAATGGAAGTTTCAGCCAGAACCGCAGTGTATGTGGGTTTGGTTAGCATAGTAATTGCATTGGCATGGGGATTGTTGACTTGGGTTTTGTTCAGGCCAAAGGTTATTGAGACAACAAGGTCTTTCTGGCAATTCTTATCGACTTTTGTTTGGGGACCTGAAGGAAAGCTCCGTGATGGTAAAAGAAGCAAAATCAAAACCCATGATACAACTCCACGTGTCCTCCCCCTTCTCCATCCGACGGTCAAGAATTTTGGTAATATATATATATATATATCTTTCACTTTTCATGTATGCTTCCATTGATTGCTATTTAATTACACACATACACACACAGAGTAGTACCGAAAGATTCCACTAAATCATTTCTACAAGTACCGTCGATAAATAAACCATAAATTTAACATAAACCATGTACAACATTGACGGCATGCATGGATCCAAAATCCCATATAAAACACCTTACACACACACACACACACACACACACATATATATAAATAGTGTGGACTAACTTCGGATCGATCATTGCTGGAGAATTATCCCTATATGAAACAACGACCAACTAATTTAACTATCCCAAAAATGACTTTAATGGGCTGAATTGTACTATTGGACCAATTTTCTCGCTAGTGGATCCAAACATCCGAAGCCCAAACATGTTGCACAAATGTCTTGGCGATCTAGCTACAATACTTGAATATTCTTCATCAGGGCATGGTGTATTTTTTCACAAACTAGTTGTCTTAGTGTGGTTCTTCTGTTCACACTGCATTTTCATTTAAATTTACTAAAAAACCCCCTTCTTTTTTATATTTTATTATTAATATTGGGATGAGTATTGAAGATGTAATTGAGGAATGTAAGCTATTTTATTTTGTAGGCCAAGAGACTACCTCATTGTTGCTTGTTTGGACCATGATTTTATTGAGTAGGTATCTTAATTGGCAACATCGCGCAAGAGAAGAGGTTTTGCAAGTGTTCAGTGACAAGAAACCGGATTTTCATGGCTTATCTAATCTTAAAGTTGTAAGTGTATATATATATATATATATAGTCTATTATGCCCATTATAGTTGGCTGACACGCCTATTATATGTTAGGTATACAGATTCTATTACCAGTAATAGAACATAGCATTTTGCATACTTGACATATGATGGGCTTATAAACCCACTATTAAACATTTTTGGAGTCTACAACTATTCACTCACCCGTTTAATTAAACGGATGAATATTTTGAACTTCAAAATTCAAAACGAATTTGATGAGACCAATGGAGTAATGAATTTGTTTCTTCAATTATATTCTAGCTTTTGAGAAAAAAAAAATGGATACTTTAATTGATCTTTTTAATTTCTCTTTGAAACTCTGTATATGTTATTCAGATTTATTAATATGACAAGTGACCAGTGAAATTTTGCATATGCACTAGTTACTATGATATTGAAAGAGGTTCTTAGGTTATATCCATCGGTGGTTTTAGTTGACCGAATGGTTCAAAATAAAACACAACTTGGAAATTTGACATTACCACCTGGAGTGCGTCTCTACCTACCAATAATGCTTGTTCATCGTGATCATGAGCTGTAGGATGACTATGCAACTGAGTTCAATTCAGAGAGATTCTTAGAAGGAGTTTCGAAGGCAACAAATGGCCGCTTTGTTTCTTTCCTTTCGGCCGGGGACTTCGGATTTGCATTGGGCAAAACTTTACTATGATGGACGCAAAAATGGCTTTGGCATTGATTTTACAGCACTTCACATTTGATCTATCTTCATCATATGTTCATGCTCCTTTCACCATCATCACTCTACAACCACAATTTGGTGCTCACATTATTTTGCACAAACGTTAGATTAATTAACAGTACCATAAACCTCTATCTTCTTAATTAGAGTCCAAATATTTTATCAATCTTTTTTTGGATAATGACAAAAATATGTACCTCCAAGTTTTGGCATATATTAAAACTTTTATAGTTTTTTTTTTTTTTGGGGGGGGGGGGCTATAATCCAATCACAAACTACTATTTTTTTATACGATAATTTTAAATTTGAATCCCCTCTAAGTTGATAATAAAGAAAAATTTTAAAGCATTTTTAACCATCCTGTCCTACCTAGACGGTATTTTTACTTGCACATGCCTTAACTCTTGACCTCCTTATTGGAACTCCAGGCATAGTCTCTAAATTGGTACATGCTCTTGCTGTTGCTGCCTGTTTTCTATGTTTGGTTTCAACTTAGTTTGCACTTCATATCCATTAAATGAATAAATATTAATTTAAAATTTTTATAGATAATTATAGAAGGAATGATATTCATAATATAATCAATCCACCTTTGAAAATTACCTTCTTGAAATTATTTAAAATTGTTTTCATATATTTAATTTAATAATAGAATAATTTAAAATACACTTTCAAAATAAATATCCAAATTGTAATAAAAAAAAAAAAGGAAGAAATTGTATAAAATTAATAATTGCAACAGAAGTAAAATTTGACATATTGGACCACGTGTGACGTATTTGATTCATGCTTAGTGCCGTGCCGTTTGGAAATTCATGCTTACTAAAGTTAAAAAAAAAAAAAAAAAAAGTTTTTTGGTAGATTTTTCATACTCAATTTTCTAATTTAACCTATACATTCATTTATAGTTGGGGAATTCGGATCTTCTTTCCTCACCCTGTGTCTATCCCATCAATGGTGACACATCCTCTAAACTTTTTCGAAGGATGTAAACTATCTTCTTCTGTCTTTCATTAAAAATCCCCCTTTTTTTTTTTCGTTTCGATTTAAAAGATCTCAGTAGAAAATTTTCATCATCTCGATCTGAGAGAAATTATGGCTTTTCTTTTTATTAAATTGATACTTTTGCTTAAAAAGTTATTTTTTTTTTCCTTTTGTTGTAAACCAACAAAAATTAAAGCTATATTCACCACAAAAAAAAAAAAAAGAAAGAAAAAAAAATTAAAGCTAAAATGAACAACCCATTACTTAAGAGGCTAGGCCAATTAATTTTTCATGATCGGATATGCTGAGAGCTTTCATTATTATTTTTCGCATCTAATTATTTTCATATTGTAAATGATCAGACAATTAAAATCCTAATTTTTAAAAAAATAAGTGGGAAAACTTCTCTTTAGAGATATAAAAGTATTTTTAATGGTGGATATCATTTTTTTTCTATATTACATAAAAATTAATATTATTTGAATTTAGATAGTGTAAATATATAATCAATTTTAAAATTAATATTTTATAAAAATATATATATAAATTATTTATGATTATTAGTTAATTATATTTTTTATAAACTCATATTTTCAAAAATTAATTTTTAAAACAAATTTTAGTTTTTTATAAAATTTTACAATGTTTAAAAAGTCTGTAGAAATAAATATTTGTCTTTTCAATATTTATGCAATATCAATTTAACATTAATTTTAGATATTATCATTTATAAATTTTTTTTAAAAACATTATCCATATTAGCTTATGTAGTAATAATTATTTTTACAATTTACATTTTCAGAAAAAATGTTTTAAGTGTCATTTTAAAAATCCTCTAAACTAGTTACATGGATTTTATAAAAAAATAAAATTTATTCTTAATTTGTAATATAAAATTTAATTTAATTATTTTAAAGATTTAAAATTTTTATTATTAACCAAATATTACATGAGATAAACAGAGCAAGCTAATTCTAAAAAAACTATAAATTAGTTATGTGGATTTTAAAAAAAGATAAAGTTATCCTTAATTGCCTAGATGGGGCTTAATATAAGGCTCAAACTTAAGAGCTATCCACTAATGTTTGATATAGTTTTTTGTGAAAAATCATCATTGTTTTAAAAATTCATCAATTAAAGAGGCGATTTTTTTTTTTGTTTTTAAATTTTATTAAGTGGATCTTCAATAATGGAGATATTCTAGATTGTCCGTTTAATTAATTTCATTACTAAGAACTAACTTTATGTGGTTAAAAGTCAATTGATATTAATGAAATGTTTAATTTCATTCGTTGTGATTAATTATGCTAGGTGTAAAACTTTAGGAGAATAGATGTTTCCTAATGATTATGTGACCAAGTTGGCTAGCTCGCGTGGTCGACAGCCACTACCTGTGCCACAGTTGCGCGGGATCGAGTCACGGGTGGCAGAGCATAGGGGACAGCAAAACAAAAAAACAGGTTTTTGTCAATATATATATATATATATATACATAAACACGTGTCCATGTGAGAAACGCATTCAAAAAAAGAATCGAAAAAAAAATTGTACAGCTCGTGTCCAGTGTGTGAAATACATCCAATCAAATTTATTGGACGAGACGTCTTTCACAAAAAAAAAAAAAAAAAAAAAAGGGACAAAGACTAGATGAAATGAACCTCTCGATTATTATCAATTCCAAAAAATAATAATAATAATAACAAGAAGAAAATAAAAGAAAGTGTTATCAATCTTTTAAAGAAGACAAGCTGATTTCACGATCTCCCTCGTTTAATCAAGAAAAAATAAAATGTATATAGAAGTAAGATAAGCATGTACTATACTAACAATTAAAATTGATGAAATTTTAAAGGTTGGATTTCTCATCAAAATTATTATCAAATTGTCTTTTATTATTATACACACACATATATATATATATATATATATATATAAAGAAATATTATATCTAAGACCTTTTGAATAATTTAAGGTTATGATCATCTTGACGTTCTCAGGGATTTTTTTTTTTTAATTTCTTTTTATGATAACGTTCTCATGGAATTTGTATATAAAAATAAGACTCAATTAAACGCATGCACGCGCATGGAAAACTTGTAAGTGGTAACATTGATTGTGACACTAAGGAAGTGATAACATTGATTGTGACACTTAGGAAAACTGTTCAAAATACTGATGGGTATACAGTGTTACCCCCCACACAGACATACACAGATATATATACGTATATATACAGATATCGCCTAAATTATTCTCAAACACCTAAATTATTCTCAACTTCATCAGCAAAAACTTCTAACCTCATATATATATATATATATATATATATGAAAATGGAAGTTTCATTTGGCACAACTATAGTGTATGTGGGTTTGATAAGCATAGTAATTACTTGGGCATGGAGAGTGTTGAAGTGGGTATGGTTGAGGCCGAAGAAGCTAGAAAGGGCCCTCAGACATCAAGGTCTCACTGCCAAATCCTATCGCCTTGTCTATGGGGACTTGAAGGAAAGCTCCAACATGTTCAAACTGGCAAATTCCAAACCCATGATTCTCTCCCATGATATAGCTCCTCGTGTCCTCCCCTTTATCTACCAGACGGTAGAGAATTTTGGTAATATACTTAACTACTATTTTCTTATCTATCCGTCCAATGGATAACCATTTTTGATTTAGCTAAATAAGAGATTTTTCTCCTAACCAATTATTCCTATATATAGTTAATATTTATAGACTGTACATCTCTGTATTTTATTTTTGTAATGTTACATTATATATTTTTATTAAAAAAATTATTATCTATATATATACATATATATGTATATATATTTATCATTAATTATTATTATTTTTTTAATCAAATAGTATTACAATATTATGAGTTGGTATATTGAAGATTATAATTATAATTCATTTACAAACCCTTTTTCTTTTTCTTTTTTTTGGTTAAGATTTTTTTTTTTTTTTTTTTGGGGGAACTTTTTTGGGTCTAAGATTACAAGGCCAATTTCATTACGACTTTTAAATTGAATCTTAATTGTAAACAATGCAGGTAAGGATTCTTTTACATGGATTGGCCCCACACCAAGGGTAATCATTACGAACCCAGAGCAACTGAAAGACATCTTCAACAAATTTAGTGATTTTCGCAAACTGGATCAAAATCCGCTCACAAAGTTGCTGGCCAAAGGCGTTGTAACTTACGAAGATGAAAAATGGGTTAAACACCGAAGAATTATCAACCCTGCATTTCATTTTCAGAAGTTGGAGGTATTTATTTATTTATTTTTCATATTCTTAAATTTTGACCTGAGGAAGTTCCCATGTATCTTAACCTTTTTGCTTATATATATATATATATATATATATTTTTTGATAGTTTTAATATTAAATTTTTTATTTATTATTTATTGGATTAAATTAAAAATTAGAATTTAAAATTAAAAACTAATCAAATATGGATTTAATAATACATTTATTTTTGTTTGTTTTGGGTGAAGTAATAATCATTTTATATAAGGATGACAACAGATGAGCCAGAGTCGAGGCGGCCTTTCCCGATTCCCACCTTCCTCATATATTTAAAACTTGTTGATATTTTCATATATTTTCAAAGCAAAAAAATATATATGTATACGTGTATATATAAATTATAAAAAATAAATAATGATAACATTTTTTATTATATATATAAATGGGGCAGAGACTATATTCCCTAGCACTGCCTCAACAGTCTGTGATGCAAAAAAAATTAAAAATTAGTGTTTGTGACGTTGCTATGTCATCCATCATAGATTTCGGGAGATATATATAGTGGTTTTGATATTGTGTTTGATATCATGTGATGTACAGCATTTGTTACCAGCATTTGCAGTAAGCCATGGAGAGATGATTAGCGAATGGGACAAGATGATGATCTCCAAAGAGGGATCATGTGAGTTAGATGTGTGGCCTTATCTTCAAAACGCGACCGCGGATGCCATCTCTCGAACTGCCTTTGGAAGTAGCTATGAAGAAGGAAGACGAGTATTCCAGCTCCAAAAAGAGCAAGCTCAACATGTAAATGAAGTTTCGCGATCTGTTTACTTTCCAGGATGGAGGTAAAATTAACTAAGGTGCTTTTGGTAACGTAATCGGTTTTCAGTTATTATTTTTTTACTTATTATCTGACTGTGTGTAATTTGCTTAAGTTAAATATTAATTACTTATAGTTAATTTTGTTTAGATGTTTAAGTTAACTATAAAGTTAATTAAGGAAAAAAAAAAAAACATAAACTCCAAATTGAATACAACTTTAAATTATGTTGATTTTTGGTTTGTTTTGATTTTTCTCTTTTCAATTTATAGTTGTTTAAAATATTTTACACAATATAATTATTAGCTATCATGATTGGATAGAAAAAAGCAAAAAAAAAAAAAAAAATGTTATCTAACGACACCTAATTAAACTTTATAAATAATTAACTAAAAATATATTTATTTTTGTTTTGTTTTTCTTCTGCATGTATGTAAAAATATAACGGATTAAGGTTGGTTCATGCTATATATATATATATATATAAATATATATGTGTGTGTGTGTGTGTGTGTGTGTAGGTTTCTGCCTACAAAGAAAAACAAGAGGATGAAGGAAATTGACAAGGAGATCACAGCTTCACTCAGGAATATAATCCATAAAAGAAAGCAAGCAATGAGAGAGGAAGAAGAGACCAAAGATGACTTATTAGGCATACTCTTGGAATCCAATCGTAAAGAACAACATGATGGAAACAAGAAGAATATTGGAATGAGTACTGAAGATGTGATTGAGGAATGTAAATTATTTTACTTCGCAGGCCAAGAGACTACCTCGGTGTTGCTTGCATGGACCATGGTTTTGTTGAGCATGTATCCGAATTGGCAGCACCGTGCAAGAGATGAGGTTTTGCAAGTCTTTGGTAACAACAAGCCAGACTTTGATGGGTTAACCCACCTTAAAGTTGTAAGTACATAACACACACACACACACACACACATATAGTAGTCTCCTCGTTTGGTTCCACATACTTAATTTATTACATGTCATTCAACTACGTAGTTAAAAATTAACTAGATATTCCATTGTAGACATGGAAGCGAATGAATGGGGAAATAGAAAAAGAGACAAATCGTGTATCTGACATCATGTAATCAATGTTTATATACACATCTATATTATGGTGGATGTTTGAAGCCCAATCATATATAATTGGTAAGATATATTATTATGGATTATATGTAATTAAGTGTTGACTTCCACCATGGTAAAATTATATATATAGTCTACTACTCTATACTCTCACTTTTAAAATATTTTTGATATACATATGCATATGAATGAATATTATTTGTGACTATCTATTATATATTAAGGTGACTATAGAGTCCTGACCATTGGAAATTATTACCACATTGTGCAGGTTACAATGATCTTCAATGAGGTTCTTAGATTATATCCTCCGGTAGTTACAATGGAGCGAAAAGTAAACAAGGAAACACAACTCGGAAAGCTGACCTTACCAGTTGGAGTGCAGCTTTCCCTTCCTACGCTGCTTGTTCATCATGACAATGAACTCTGGGGTGATGATGCAACCGAGTTCAAGCCAGAGAGGTTCTCCGAAGGGGTGTCGAAGGCGACTAAAGGCCGGCTTTGTTTCTTTCCTTTTGGTTGGGGACCCCGGATTTGCATCGGGCAAAACTTTGCTATGATGGAAGCAAAAATGGCTTTGGCATTGATTTTACAGCACTTCAAATTTGAGCTATCCCCATCCTATGCTCACGCTCCTTCCACTACAATTTTACTTCAACCACAATTTGGTGCTCACCTTATTTTGCACAAACGTTAATTCGTTTGTACTATAAAATTATCCACTATATATGCATATGTATAATGCTCACATGTACTGGATACATATATACATAAACACATCCCTAAATGTTTTCTATAGTTCAAGATTAATCTTAAGGGCTTTTGAAACTTTATTGGGTTTGAAAAGCAAATCCTTATAGGAGGTAATATGATTCAGCAGCTTGGTATATTGTTTGCTTGAAAGACAGCAGCTACTTTATCCTTATTTTGATATTTTAAACTTTTTTTATTTTATTTCTTTTGTCTGTTTAATTATAGTTTGCTTCACCAAGAATTATGGTACTAAACGATGCACTTAGTGCCCAAGGACTTATTTACAGAACTTAAAAGGTGGGGTGCATTGATATTTTTGAAAAGACGTTTTGGAAACTCACTACACAGATCAATGTATTCATGGAGTTCTGAAGCTTAAAACTTCATCTCCATTTGGAGGTTTTATTTCAATTAGACTTCTACAATATAATATAAGTTGTTAAACTGATGATATGAGTCGTGCACAACATTGACGGCATGCTGGACCCAAATCCCATAAAAACCATATTATATATATAATCTTTATATGATGAGGATGTTTACTCGTTTTTAATTTGTAAATATATATTAGATATATAATATGTTATCTAAAAAAACGATAAGATAATATGTTATGTAATATAAACTTATAAACTTATAGACATTCACATTATAAAAAAATTATATATATATATATATATATAAAGAGATTCTATGGTTAGGTCTGACCAGATTAAAATGGTGCGGTCCAAAAATGTGAAAAAACGACCAATACTAGATTTCAACTTATCCAAGGAACGACTCATATATTTTCTTATCATACGTGAGAAAATATCAAATTCAAAAAAAATTCCTTCAACCCTTCCGCTTCAAAATATCATTTCCTTTCCCACTCGCACTACTATTTCACATAAACTTGACCTTTTCAAAATTTTCAAATAAAATTCACCATCTCTCAGCGTTTCAAAATTCTCAAATAAAATCTACCATTTCCGCAATTCCAACCCCAGATATCTTTCTATTGCTTCCACCACATCAGCCTTCTGCTCGACAATCCAAAATCCATTTAGAGCTTGGGTTAAAGGTTAGTATTTTTGAGCCATTGTTTATTTTATTTTATTGTGAGCCTTTGGTTTTTTTTTTTTTTTTTTAGTGTGAACAAAAAACCAAAAAAAAAAAAAATGAATGACATCAATAACCTGTAGAACGCCACCGGCTTATGTACCAAACAAGTGGGCATTTTCCTTCAGATTAAAAACTGCTCTTTCTCGGTGGTCCAGAGTAGTCTCGACATGGCCGAGAGCGAAGTCACGGTGGTGACTGTATCGTTGTCCAGAGTAGAAAGGGTGTCTATGGCCTTGATAATCGAGTCTCGTTTGGTTGGGTTCTTTTGAGTCTTAAGGCCCCGATTTTAATCGAATATGAGGTTGAGGAGTTCCTACTTGGAAAGTTTCGATTGAGCTGTGAGGGACAAGCAGGTGATCATAGAGGAGTTAGAGTGGTGGGGTTTCAGAGAACAAGAATTGAAATGGTGGTGTTGTGAGTTAAATTGAATATCGAAAAGAAGGAGATTTGAGGACGTAGAATTCTAGAAGCTTTAATGCTTTTGTAAAATTTTTTAATTTTTTTGTTATTTTCTTTTTTTTAATTCCTTTGTAATTTTTTTTTTTTTTTACAAATTTCATTCAAAATAATAAAATTCAAACTTAACAAAAAAAATTAAGCACCAATTGAAAATTTCAAAATTGAAAAGATAATCCCAAAAAAATAAAAAATTAGAGGTTTAAAGCCAATGCTTTTACATCCCAACAGTATTGGCTTTGGTCTCTTAATTTTTTAAAATTTTTTATTATTTTTTTACTTTCATTTTTTTTTTAAATTCCTTTGTAATTTTTTTAAAATTTTTGCAAGTATCATTCAAAATAATAAAATTTAAACTTAACAAAAAAAATTAAAAGCCAATTGAAAATTACAAAATTGAAAAGATAATAAAAAAATTGGGCGACCAAAGCCAATGTTATTACATCCCAGCAGCATTGGCTTTGGTCCCCCAATTTTTTAAATTTTTTTATTATTATTTTTTTAATTTTTTGTAATTTTTTTATATTTTTGCAAATATCATTTGAAAAGATAATAAAAAAAATTGGGAGACCAAAGTCAATGCTATTACATCTTAGCAGTGTTGGCTTTGGTCCCCTCAATTTTTTGAATTTTTTTTTTATTATTTGTTTAATTCCTTTATAATTTTTTTTTATACTTTTACAAGTTTCATTCAAAATAATAAAATTCAAACTTAACAAAAAAAAATTAAGGACCAATTGAAAATTTCAAAATTGAAAAGATAATAAAAAAATAATCTGGGGGAACAAAGCCAACGCTATTACATCCCAGCAGTGTTGGGTTTGGTCCCCAATTTTTTACAATTTGTTATTATTATTTTTTTAATTTCTTTGTAATTTTTTATATTTTTGCGACTATCATTCAAAATAATAAATTCAAACTTAACAAAAAAAATTGAGAACCAATTGAAAATTACAAAATTTAAAAGATAAGAAAAAAAAATTGGGGGTCCAAAACCAAAACGCTATTACATCCCAACAGCATTGGCTTTGATCCCCTAATTTCTTAAATTTTTTTTATTATTTTCTGTTTTTTAATTCCTTTGTAATTTTTTTTTATATTTTTGCAAATATCATTCAAAATAATAAAATTCAAACCTAACAAAAAAAAAATTGAGGACCAACTAAAAATTACAAAATTGAAAAGATAATAAAAAAATTGAGAGACCAAAGCGATCGTTATTGCATCCCAGCAGCATTGGCTTTGGTCTCATAATTTTTTAAATTTTTTTTTATTTTCTTTTTTTAAATTCCTTTGGAATGTTTTCATATTTTTTCGAGTATCATTCAAAATAATAAAATTCAAACTCAATAAAAAAAATTGAGGAGCAATTGAAAATTATAAAATTGAAAATATAATAAAAAAAATAGGGGACAAAAGCCAACGTTGTTACATCCCAGCAGCATTGGCTTTGGTCCCCCAATTTGTTACAATTTTTTTTATTTTTTTAATTCTTTTGTAATTTTTTATAATATTTTTGCAAGTATCATTCAAAATAATAAATTCAAAACTTAACAAAAAAAATTGCGGAGCAATTGAAAATTACAAAGTTGAAAAGATAATAAAAAAAAAAAATGGTAGACTAAAGCAAACGCTATTACATCCCAACAGCGTTAGCTTTGGTCCCCTACTTTTTTACAATTTTTTATTATTTTCTTTTTTTTTAATTTCTTTGTAATTTTTTTTATATTTTTACAAGTATCATTCAAAATAATAAAATTCAAACTTAACAAAAAATTGACGATCAATTAAAAAATTAAAAATTAAAAAAATAATAATAAAAAAAATTTGGGAACCAAAACCAACGCTTTTATATCCCAACAGCGTCGATTTTGGTCCCTCAATTTTTTATTATTTTCTTTTTTGAATTACTTTGTAATTTTTTTTTATATTTTTACAAGTATCATTCAAAATAATAAAATTCAAACTTAACAAAAAAAAAAAATTAAGAACCAATTCAAAATTACAAAATTGAAAAAATAACAAAAATGAAATTGGGGGACTAAAGCCAATGCTTTTACATCCTAAAAGCCTTAGTTTTGGTCCTCCAATTTTTTAAAACTTTTTATTATTATTTTTTTTAATTTGATTGATGAAAATATAATAATGAACCAAAAAAAAAAAACAAAAACAAAACAAAAGGGTGTTTGTGTTTAAAAGTGGACAAAAAAAGGAGGAAATTTTTTTTTGATAAAAATATGATAATAAACAAAAAAAAGAGGATTTGTCTTTAAAATTGGACCCAAAAAAAAAAATTTTTTTTGATGAAAATATGAGAATGAACAAAAAAAGAGAGAGTTTGTGTTTAAAATTGAACTAGAAAAGAAGAAAAAAATAGAAAAAAAATATATATATATCACAAAAGGGAGAAAAGCCGACGTTATTTTCAGAATAAGCGTCGGCTTTATACAGACTTTAGCGACGCTATTTAAAATAACGTTGCTAAAAACCAAATATATAAATTTTTAGTTTTGTACATGTTTTAGCGACGCTGTTTTAAAATAGCGTCGCTAAAGCCTGTACAAAGCTG
This sequence comes from Ziziphus jujuba, assembly GCF_031755915.1. Lineage (NCBI taxonomy): Eukaryota > Viridiplantae > Streptophyta > Magnoliopsida > Rosales > Rhamnaceae > Ziziphus > Ziziphus jujuba. Next base: position 14,663,800 of record NC_083389.1, on the reverse strand, counting down.
ATGCTTATTCTGAAAATAGCGTAGGCTTTGCTCCCTTTTGTGACAGTTTTTTTCTTTCCTTTTTTTTTTTAAAGTCCAATTTTAAACACAAAATTTTTTTTTTTGTTCATTATCATATTTTCACCAAAAAAAAAATTTCTCTTTTTTTTTTTGGTCCAATTTTAAAGACAAACCCCTTTTTTTTTTTTTTTCATTATCATATTTTCATCAAAAGTTTTTTCCTTCTTTTTTTTTTTTTTTTGGTCTAATTTTCATCTAAGGAATTAAAAAAAGAAAATAATAAAAAAATTTAAAAAATTGAGGGACCAAAGTTAAGGCTTTTAGGATGTAAAAGCATTGGCTTTAGTCCTCCAATTTTTTTTTGTTATCTTTTCCATTTTGTAATTTTCAATTGGTCTTCAATTTTTTTTTGTTAAGTTTGAATTTTAGTATTTTGAATGATAATTGTAAAAATATAAAAAATTACAAAGGGATTAAAAAAAGAAAATAATAAAAAATTTTAAAAAATTAGAAGATCAAAACCAACGCTGCTGGAATTGAAAAGATAATAAAAAAAAAAAATTGAGGGACCAAAGCCAACGCTGCTGGGATGTAATAGCATTGGCTTTGGTCTCCCAATTTTTTTTTATTATCTTTTCAATTTTGTAATTTTCAATTAATCCTTAATTTTTTTTATTAAGTTTAAATTTTATTATTTTGATTGATACTTGTAAAAATATAAAAAAAATTACAAAAGAATTTAAAAAAATAAAAAGAATTTTAAAAATTGAGGGACCAAAGCCAACACTGCTGGGATGTAATAGCGTTGGCTTTGGTCTCCCCATTTTTTTTTTATCTTTTCAATTTTATAATTTTCAATTGATTTTCAATTTTTTTATTAAGTTTGAATTTTATTATTTTGAATGATACTAAAAAAATTAAAAAATTTAAAAAATTGGAGGACAAAAGCCAACGTTGCTGGGATATAATAGCGTTGGCTTTGGTCTCTCCATATTTTTTTTATTATCTTTTTAATTTTGTAATTTTAAATTGGTCTTCAATTTTTTTTGTTAAATTTAAATTTTATTATTTTAAATGATACTTGTAAAAATATAAAAAAAAATTAAAAAAGAAAACAAAGAAGAAAATAATAAAAAAATTTTAAAAACGGGGGGACCTAGGCCAACGCTGTGGGGATGAATAGCATTGGCTTTGGTCCCCCAATTTTTTTTTATTATGTTTTCAATTTTATAATTTTCAATTAGTCCTCAATTTTTTTATTAAGTTTGAATTTTATTATTTTGAATAATACATGCAAAAATATAAAAAAAATTATAAGGGAATTAAAAAAAGAAGGCAAAAAAGAAAATAATAAAAAATTTTAAAAAATTGGGGGACCAAAGCCAATGCTGTTGGGATGTAAAAGCGTTAGCTTTGGTCCCTTAATTTTTTTATTTTTTTTGTTATATTTTCAATTTTGTAATTTTCAATTGGTGCTTAATTTTTTTTGTTAAGTTTAAATTTTATTATTTTGAATGATACTTATAAAAATATAACAAAATTATAAAGAAATTAAAAAAAAGAAAATAACAAAAAAATTAAAAAAATTTACAAAAGCGTTAAAGTTTCTAAAGCTCTACGTCCTCAAACCTCCTTTTTTCCAATATTCAATTCAACCCACAACACCACCATTTCAATTCTTGTTCTCTGAAATCCCACCACTCTAACTCCTCTATGATCACCTGCTCGTCCCTCACAGTTCAATCGAAACTTTTCAAGTAGGAACTTCTCAACCTCATATCTGATCAAGATTGAGGTCTCAAAACTCAAAAGAACCCAATTAAACGAGACTCAATTATCAAGGCCATAGATGCCCTTTCTACTCTGGGCAGCGATACAGTCACCACTAGGACTTCACTCTTGGCCATGTCAAGACTACTTTGAACCACCAAAAAAGAGTTGCCCTTAATCTGGAGGAAAATGCCCACTTGTTTGGTACCTAAGCTAGTGACGTTTTGCAGGTCATCGATGTCATTGTTTTTTTTTTGTTCACACTTTAAAAAAAAAAAAAAACAATGGCTCACAAATACTAACCTTTAATCCAAGCTCTAAATGGATATTAGATTGTCGAGGAGAAGGCCTGGGCGGTGGAAGCAATAAAAGTATATCTGGAGCTGGAATGATGAAGATGGTGGATCTTATTTGGAAAATTTGAAACGGTGAGAGATGGTGGATTTTATTTGAGAATTTTAAAACAGTAAGAGATGATGGATTTTATTTAAAAATTTTGAAATGGTAAAGCTTGTGTGAAACAATGGTGCTAGCGGAAAAGAAAATGATATTTTGAAGTGGAAAAGTTGAAAAAAATTTTTTTGAAGTTGCAATTTTCTCATATATGACAGGGAAATATATGAGCCGTTCACTGGATAAGTTGAAATCTAATGACTGATTATTTTTTCATATTTTTGGACCCACCATTTTCTTCATGTCGGTCCTGACCATAGAAGGATTTTCTATATATATATATATATATATATGAAAGGAGAGGCAATTCTTGTAGTATAAATTAAATATTTATTTATTTATTCTCTCTCTTTTGATCATAGCCTATTGTCATGCTTGGATGAAATGCTGAACAAATTCGTATATGCAATAAAAACCACTGCCTTCTAAGAATAACTTTGGGCTTTATTTTTAGAATAGCTTTTGAATTTACTTTTTTATTACTTCTACTTTTTTAAAAGAGCATCCTAACTCTGAAGAAGTTACACGTACTTCACTTGCTTTGGTATTAAAGTTCTTTTATAAAACAATCCAAACAATTTTAGCACATATTTTTAAGCCTTAAAGGTCAAAAACAACGTTTTAAAAAGTCATATACCAAATAGGACCTTGATTCGGAATATTAAGAGCCTGCTACCTACTAGTGTTATATGATTCAGCAGCTTAGTATGTTGTTTGTTTGAAAGGCAGAAGCTACTCTGTCCTTATTTTGATATTTTAAACTCTCTTATTTTATATCTTTTTAATTATAGTTTGCTTCACCAAGAATTATTGTACTAAACGGTGCATTTAGTAGACATGGCTTCTTTACAAAACTTAAAAGGTGCCGTGCGTTGATATTTTTGAAAAGAACTTTTGTAAACTCACCACACAGATCAATATAATATTCATGAAGTTCTGAAGATTAAATTTCATCTCCATTTGGAGGTTTTATTTCAATTAGACTTCGACACCACAACATAAGTTGTTAAATTGCTGATATGAATCATGTACAACATTGACGGCATGCATGGATCCAAAATCCCCTATAAAACACCTTATATATATATATATATATATATAAAGTGTGGACTAACTTCGGATCGATCATTGCTGGAGAAAATAATTATCCCTATATGAAACAACTACCAAGTTAACTATCCCCAAAGAGACTTTAATGGGCTGCATTGTACCATTGGCCGAAGTTTTGTAGCTAGTGGATCCAAACATCCGAAGCCCAAAATTTTGCCCGAATGTCTTGGCGATCTAGCTACAAGACATGAATTCTTCTTCATCAAGACATATAGCCCATTTGCAAAGGTCGACCAAACTCAACTCCAAGTTGGTGTCTAAGTGTGGTTCTTCTTCCTGCATAATCCAAAATCTTGTTCACACTGCATTTTCATTTAAATTTACTGAAAAAACCCTTTCATTTTTATATTTTATTATTATTATTATTATTTTTTAAGTTACCAACCTTCCATCTTCTTCAGCATCATTCTCCCAAGGGTTTTTTGACATGATATGCAGCAGCCGCTGCAGGAAGACTGCCGGCCGACGTACTAAGGATAACACAGCCATTGGCGATTCTTCCATAACCCGTGGATGCAGCAGTTTTTGTTTCATTTTCTTTGAAACCTTTTTTAGACTTTCATTTGAGTTTGACGAAAAACTAGCAGTGTAGAAAAAATTACAAGGAAAAAAATTGGAAAAGGAAAGAGTTATAGTTAAAGGGGTTTTTAGTAATTTCAAAATAAAATGCTGTGTGGGTTGAAATTTGGGTTTTGTCTTATGGATATAAACCCAAAAGTTGCTGAGCTTTGCTCTATAATGAGAGAAAACTTTGGAAAAAAAAAAAAAAAAAATATATATATATATATATATATATATATATATTTGTCCACACTAATGACATTACCAAAGGAACTCTTATGTCATTGGCAATTTAATTAGTTATTTAAAATGGTATACTTTCTCATATTAAATTTTTGGGTAAAGAAAATATTACATCAAGAAAGATTACCTTCGTAAAAAAATCTATAAAAAATTTGAAATTTAAAATTATTTAATATTGTCCATTATGAATAAATTGAAATAAATAATATTACTATTTCTTCTAGTATAAAAAGAAAATATTATTTTCAATATTTTTTTTGTAAAGAAATATTATTTTTAATATTTTTTGAAGAATATATTATTCTTTATAATTTTTTAAACAAAATTTTATTTTTATTTTTTTGATTTTTTTCGAAATATATTATTTTTAAATTTTAGACAAATAAGAATGTTTGGATTACATTATTTGGTAAAATAGTATAATGGATAAGCTAAAAAGGTTTTTTTTTTTGGGTTAAATTAAAATAATTTTTAGCATTTAATTGGTTTGAAGGGTGCAGTGTGTTTTACATGATCATAGTTGAGACATTTATTTGCTATTTTAATAATTTAAGAAGGTTATGTGTAAGTGTCAAAGAGTTAGGAGGGTTTTGTGTAGTTTTCCCTAAAATTTTCGCTTTTAGTGAAAGATATTTTATGGATCATATATCTCGATGTTGGATTTGATCATATATATATATATATAAGTCATGAATATTGTTTGGAAGCTCATTACTTCACGTGTGTACAATTTGCTTTAATTCGAATTAATATCTAATTTCATTCATTATTTGAGGACAGTTAGCGATAAAGGAATCAGTTGACATTGATATTATTTTAAAAAGCTAATAACTTACCTTATTGACCAAAAGAAAACTGATAACTTCCTCTAATTAATTTAATAAAATTCAAAAAAAGATCTTTAAAATTTTCCCTTAATTAATTAACTATATTATATATCATTTTTTTCTTTCTGAAACAATAATATTATATATCATTATTCAATCAGCAAATCAGATCAAGATCATTTGGTACCTGCTCTCCATACTTACCCAAATTAGTCCATATTAAATTAGATTCAATGAATAGATAAAATTACATGTAAACCGCTCAAATCCTGTCAATCTTAATTTTCGCACCGTAAATTAAAGACAAAGAAAATAAGACCAATCATTTCGTAGGTAGAATATCTAACTGATAAGTGTCGTTTGGCATTTTATCACATATATATATATATATCGGTTGGTAGCAACATCCAAAACACAAGAAAAAAAAAACACTCTGGTTTGGTAACTTTGTTAGTCTTGTTTTAGGGATAATTTTTTTTTTTATTTTACTTTTTTTTAATAACTTCTGCTTTTTTTAAAAAGCATTCTAACTTCTAAAAAATTATAAGTACTTCACTTGCTTTACTATTAAAGTTTTTTAATAAAATTATCCAAACACTTTTAAAGCATGCTTTTTTAAGTCTTAGAAAGTCAAAAACAACATTTAAAAAGTGATATACTAAATAGTACCTTGATTCGGAATAATAAGAGCTTGCTACTAGTAGTGTTTTACATCAAAAATTGGAGACTAGCTTGGGATAATGTAACTTTAATAGGCTGAACTATACTATTGAACCAATGGGTTTTTTCGAAAACTAGCCACCGTACAAATTCATTTTTGAAGAATAGCAAAAAAAATTTTTTTAAAGAAAAACTAGCCCACTTTTAACTCATTTGGACGAAAATACCCTTCATTAAGTTTTTTTCTTTTCTTTTATTTTTTTGTTTTTGCTCTCTTTGGTTTTCCAAATACAGCTAGGGTTTCCTTTCCAGTTTCCCTTTCAAAAATCATGATTGCGATCGCCACCCAGAGGCAGAGGAGAGCACACCATTGTCGTCATTGATCGCTATATTCCGACCTCTCTAGTTGTTGCCGTAGTTGCAGGTATCGCCACAACGACTGTCCATCATCGTAAAGCAGCCCCTGTGAAGATTTCGGGACTTTCGGGAAGAGAGGTAGTCTTGTGTGTAAGTATAGCATTTTTGGTCGTACCCGCCCAGCCCAACTAAGAAGAATCGAACAAAATTGCCCAACTCCCAGTCTTGTGTGTAAGTCTGTTTAGTTAACAAAATTGTGAATTTTGTTTCTTTCAAATTGTTCAATTTCTGCAGTATCATGGGTTCTATGGGTTTCATGGGTTTTGTGAATGTTATTTCTACAATATCATGATGCTCCATTGATGTTTAAAAATTAAAAACTATAATTTTGTTTTCGTTGCAGTATCATGATGCTCCATTGATGTTTAAAAATTAAAAACTATAATTTTGTTTTCATTTTTGAAAGGAAAATGCACAGAAAAGTTGGTTTGAACGAAATGCATAATCTGTTGAGTTGCTTATGAATGACAATGAGCGTGATGAGGAAAAAGTGAAGAACCATAGCAAAAAAAAGTCATCTCTGCAAATTTGAAAAAGCTGCAGCAGGTTTGTAATATAAAATATTCTTCGTGATTACATTGAACTACCTGTCACTGTTTAATGCAAATATTTGGGTGACTGTTTATTTATTCTTTTTATTGGGAAATATAGGAGCTAAAATCTCTGCTTTCACGTCCTCTACAACCGCAAACTTTTTCATGTCAATACTTAGTAGGGATAACTATCTCTTTGAGACTCTTTCACGTCCTCTATAACCAGCAGGGGGTAGCCATTGCCACAACTGTAAGGTAACCTTTCTCTGAAAGCACCGGTGCGGTCTGCTTTTCTTTCCAACAACTTTAACATTTTATTTCTTCTTCTTGTTTGCTTAAAATCTTCAACTTTAAATTAAGTCTCTATCTTCTTTCCTTAATGGACATTAACTCTGGTTTCTTTCTTCTTTTTTTAGAATGAGAATCTACTTTGTTTCCATATATATATATATATATATTTTTTTTTTCCCCTTAATTAAGAGCTAACAAAAGAATAAAAAACAAAACAAAGCAGAGAAAAAAGAATAAAGAAAAACGGAATTTAAGTGTTCAATACAAAGGTATGTGCTTGTCTATTTTTTATCCTTATTTATAGATGTTTATGAGATGCTTTAAACTTTAATTAATTCTTCAAAGGGGTGAAAAAGAATATGATTCTTTCATTCTTCAAGCTTTACTTGATAAATATATACAGAATGAGAGAGCAAAACCAATATATATGGTCCACCCACCCTTTGAATTGATTAGAAGCCATCTATTATTTTTTATTCTTTAAGCTTTACTCAATCAATTTATTCACAATTCTTTTTTTTTTTTTGAAAATCTTTTTCTGTTATTGTATTTGATATATATCGTTTTGTTATGTAAATGATGAATTTATAAAGAGTAGTGCTCAACCTCCTTTTTTTTTCTTTTATTTATTTAGTTTTTGTGCCTATAAAACTGTTGATTTTAAGATTGGGTTTTTAGCTGTTATGAGCTATCATTGTCACTAGTTTGCAAGGGCCAAGAGTGAAAGTAGGAAATAGCAAATCTAACCATTAGAGAATTAAAGATGTTGAAATATATATATATATATATATATATATAGCTAATGGGCTTAAGTCCATGCACGGTTTTGCTTTTATAGTTTCTTAATGTAGTCTCCAGTTAAAAGAAAAAAGAAAAAGAAAAAGAAAAAACTAAATAACTGAGAAGCCTGAGCTAACGGAGTATAATGGATGGAAGATTGAAAAAAACATTGAGAAAACATTGCACAAACACAATTCAACTTTAGCTATTTAAGTTGGCTTATTAGCTGGTCACTTAGTTAAATTCTGTTTGTTATAGAGTTATTGATTGCATTGTAAACACAGCTGGTATAAACACAATTCAACTTTAGCTGTTTAAGTTGGCTTAGTAGCTGGTCACTTAGTTTTTCAGCATGTTTATTGTTCTTTGAAAGGACTTTGATGCTAAAGACACTTATAGTAGGAGTCATGTTCTTAAGTTTTATGATTAATTAGTATAGTGCTCTGAAACATATCTCTTCTTTTAAGCTTGAATACTTCTACTGATGTTATAATGTTATTATTGAATTAATTAAACTTCCTAGTTAAGCCTTAGTTATTTAGCCCAGAAAGAAGACCATGAAAATGGTAAAGCATACTTGATTGGCATGTGAATAATGTTAAGTGATTGTCTTAACCATAACTTATTTGTTCTTGTGGTTTATGACTTGCAAAATTGCTATATGTACGGTTTCTGCATAAGATGCAGCTTTAGCATGTATTTCTGATTGTGCCAACATTTACTAAGCTTGTTATAGCATGATATACCATAGAGATAGCTTGTTATACGTATGTGACATTTACTCTATTTTTTCTCTGCATTTTGCTAAAACATATGTGACCTTTAAGTTGTTTACATTTTGGTATAAGCAATTTGTTCCATCCACATGTGTGCATGGGGTTTTTTCTTTCTTCGTTTTGTTATTATTTGTATTGGGGGATTTTAATAAATGGACATTACTGAAATTAAGACAATATACTCATTGTTATTATTAATTTTGAAACATTGTCACTCTCTGTTTTGTTACTAATATTGATTTTCTATATTTTTCAGCATTGGAGGAGCAAGTGATGGACCGAGCAGAAAATTGAAGCACAAAATTTGTGATTGTTAGAGTTACAAGTATTTGCTGAGAAAATTACACACACACTTACAGATATATATATATATATATATATAAATAGATAGAGAAGCATTGGTGGCGGTTTGTCCCCTATTAATGTAAGTTGCTTCTCTGAACAAAACAGAAAAAATGTTGCAAACTAATTTCGCTTTAATGTAACGAACTAATATGAGAACCTTTATTTGTGCTGTATTGAATGGTTTTTCAGAGTTGTTGATAATTTCCATAATGTATTATTTTAGAGATGATAAGTCATCTCTTTATAAATTGCTCAATTTTGAACCTTTGTCATTATGAGCCATGCTTATAATATTGTGTTATTTGGTGTGACGGAAATGTTTGTGTTGCATGGTTAGAATGTGAAATGTGAAATTAAAACTATTATGAAGTTGTGTTTTTGTTGAATTTTATGGGAGATTTGAATGTGAAACCATAATTATTAATATGTGTTAGAACCATAGGTTATCCTTAGAAAGCAATATCACATGCACATGGTTGGTTTGTTGCCTAATGTATAATGTACACTAATATATAAAAGATATTGTAGCTTTTAAATCCACATATGCACTGGTTCAAATAGTTTCTTTAGCCATTTTCATTATAATTTTACACAAACCCTGTTAGGTGTATGTCATTTGTAGGTTCTGGAAATTTTTCTGCCAATCGGAGAATTTTTCCTCCAGGTGGAAAAAACGTTTCCTCTTGTCGAAAAAAATATTTTCTCCTGTCAGAAAGAAATTTCCTCTTGGCGGAAAGTGTTTTCCTCCTGTCGGAAAGAAATTTTCTCCTAGCGAAAAGCGTTTTCCTCTTGTTGGAAATTATTTTGACAATAGATGCATAAATATCTTTTTGTTCTAAACTTTCAAATTGTAATTGTTTGTCGGAATTTTCGTTAGATTTTTCTTTTTTACTATTTAATATGTTTTTGGTCCTTGCAATTTTGCTGTCCATATGCAAGCATATGTTATGATTTGTTAGTTGTATTTAGATAAATGGGTTCAGAATACCAACGAAGTTTTTGGAACTAGGAGATATCGAGGGTAAAGGTTAATTGTAGATCTAACTTTTAGAAAGCCGTGTCGGATATTAAGTTCAAGTTTACTCCAGCCCAAATAAAGAAGTTCGAGGATAGCTGTTTTGGCCACTTTTTGAAGGCCAACGAGATACAATTTAGTGGCCACATCATCAACAGCATGCTGTATAGGCAGTGTATTTGCGATGACAAGGATTCTATGGTATTTAATTTTGGAGGGCGTGGTGCTAGATTTACGCGGAAAGACTTCGCCATAATTATAGGTCTACGGTTTGGTTACGAACCCAATAGGCAGCTTAACATCTTTTCGTGTATTAGTGACACGTATTTTGGCCGAAAGTGAAAGGTCACTAAGTCGGAGATAACCGAAACTTTCATGATTGCACAGTATCAAGACAATGATGAAGCTGACGATGATAGATTGAAGTTGATGTTATTATATTTCCTAGAGACGGTTCTTCTAGTCAAAGAAAGTATGGCCACCGCACCCTATAATCACTTAGAGATGGTGGACGATTTAGAGTACTTCAATAACTATCCATGGGGTACTTTATCATATACCACCACCATTAGATAGTTAAAGGGTGCATTTGAGCATAAAGCGTCCATGGCTTTAAACAAGTCAAAAAGTTATAGTCTTTATTGGTTTCCTTTGGCTTTCATGGTAAGTTTATTACACTATTATTTCAAGTTTGTTACACTTGTATTTATGGTGTGTATTTCTTTACTTATTCATTATTCATTTATTGTTTGACAGATTTGGGATTTTGAGACAATTCATTTGTTAGGTCAAGCATTTGGAAAGAAGTTGCCGGACATGGCATTCCCTAAAATTCTCAATTGGCATATTTCACAAATGCCAAGATTTGAGAAGGCCACTAAACTCTTCAATCATCATGATGTAAGTACATGAGTTCTTCTACTTATATATACATATATATATGTATATATAAATATACATGCCAACTTAGTAATATTATTTATAGACTTTTGCAGTATTCGTAGTAATATTAGTATTACTTAATAATCACTTGATGATAATCCTTTTTGTCTTTTGTAGTATCCCATTTATGACTTAATGAATATAATTGAATTTAAGTGTGCGTATATTGGCAAAATTTCATGGGACGTACATCATGACACTACTCCATACAGTGTTGCACCTGTTGTCGGAGACAAGCCACCATAGGGAAGTCATGGTGAAAGAGATGAAGGTATTCCACTTACAAGTAGTGGAAGAAGTAAGAAATGAAAACAAGCATCTGTGGAAAGTAAGGGTAAAGGAGGGAGGCAGCGAATGGGAGATAAGACGACAAACCATCCTTCATCATTGACTGCAGGAGTTGCTGCTCATGTTCATGTTAAACCATCGACTCCATCCCATCCTTCATCGACTCCATCCCAACCTCCATCCCATGATGAGGTTTGTATAAATTGTATGAATGTTTATCTTTTTTATTATTGCAACTACGAATCATTATTGTTTCTTTTAAGTACTTTTGAGAGAGAGATTAACTATCCTTGAAGGTGAAGTGGCTAATGTACGGCAAGACATTAAGGAGTTAAGAATCGCCATGTTTAGAGAGTTTGCAAGTTTGGAGACCAAGCTGGATAAGTTAATGAAGTACCAAGGAGTGGGAGTTCATGTAATACTTGTTGTTTATGTTGACACAAATTTTTTTACGTTAAGCGTGTTTAATATTAACATTGATTGTGTTGATTATTTAATCATTTTGTAGGTCAATGATGCCCAAGGTCAATGTTCAGACCCTCATTTACATGAGTTTGACAATTTGGGAGGTGCTTACGGTTTGGGAGATGAGATGGAAGCAGACGTTGAAGGGGATAAAAAGAAAGAAGAGTTTGATCCCGATGCGACCCCCGTTGATAGACAATCACGTCCATCCGTTGTAGGTGATCCAGAACCAAGTGTTGAGATTATCGAGAAAGTGTCTCCATCAAAGTTTCCAGCCAGGAGACGTGCAAGAAAGGTAGCAACTGCTAAACAAAGTATAGATATTGGGAGGTGGGATAGGAAGACGGCAGCAGCTATTACTACTCCTTACAGTGTTGGAGGCTTGTAGAAAAAACTACGGCGCACTTTACCAAGTCCATCTTGTACTTTGAAGTTCGACCCATACAGACCGGTACCCACTCGACTTGTAAAAATTTTTGACCAATTTATGAAGTCTGGTGGACATTTTCTCTGTGGATAAAGACTTTTTTCCAGTTGCTTATAACCAGTGAGAGGTGGTTGAATCATGATGTAAGTATTTTTCGATCAAGATTTTTATTTTATAATTTGATAAATTCCATAAATTATCATTAAACTGCATGGATGTAATTTAAAATTAACTCGTATTTCAATGGAGCATATGGAAGTCCTACCTTACTTATTTCGTGTAGGTGCTTATCGATTTTTTGATATTTTTTATCCTAGTTTCGAGGTGATAGATGGAGGATTTTGGGTAAGTAAAGAAGTTTTAAAGGCAGTGTCCTATATGTGGCTACTGTGATTTTGGGTAACTAATAATTTATTTTGTTGTACGTATACATTGAGCAGTATTATGGAAAGTTCATCGCCAATCCATCTAATTATCAATTCTCATATGCAATGCAAGAATATGTATTGGGGATTCGAATGAAGGAGTCGAAGCCATGGAAATGCGTCGATCATGTACAATATACATGTCCAAATTGTGTAATGTCAACTATTCATTTATTTATATGTCTTCCTTTATTTATTATGCTAACTGAATTCCTGTAATATATTGACAGTTATTGATTCCATTAAACAAACGCAACATATATTGGCTTCTAGTGCACGTGGACTTGAAAGAGCATCGTATAACTGTATATGACTCAGATAAGGCTAGCAATCGAAACAGGGAAGAAATGTATTTTAAGAAATTATGCATTATGTTACCTTATTTACTGTAGTTTGCGTCTTTTTATGAGCAATAGACGGATCTTGTAGACTCCGTTGATAAGTTTACATGTGAATTGGCACAAAATTCCCTTTAGCAAAGTAACGGGTAAAACCCCTTAATACTTACATGTTTGTTGAATAAATTTTAACTATTGAATATGGTTATAATAATGTTATTGTCTGGTTATAATAATTGTTTTTTTGTAGTGATGACTGTGGCATGTTTACACTCAAGACCATAGAGTTTTTACATGTTAGATTACCAGTGACATTCACACAAGATGAAATAGAATTTTTCAGGAGGAAATATGCATATGAGGCTTATAACAAAGAATTAAGCATATGAGTTGGGTGGTGATGCATTTTTTTTTTAAAACTTTTGTCATGTTTATAGATGCATAATCTTTATTATATTAGACTTTTAATTGTAAAGATAATGGTGGCTTATAATGTTCATTTAACAAAGATAAAGATGTGTTATTGATGTAAGGATAACTAATTGACCTTATAGAAAATGTGTCATGTTTATTTATTAGAATTCCATTATGTACAAACATCTTATGAGCTCAATTGCAGATTCAGTAAAATTTTCCGTTTGTTGGAAAATATTTCCTTTAGGCGAAAATCGTTGAATAATATTTACTCATATCGGAAACTAATTTCCACCACTTGGAAAATCAATTTCTAATAGATTATTTAAGTTAATAGTGGGGTAAAAAAATAAGAGTGGAGACAAATATTATATAAGATAAAGATGGATTTAATAAAAAATGTATTGACGTTTAAAATTAATAACTATTTTAAAGAAAAGAAAAAATGATATATATATTTTTTCTTTTTAAAATCATTTGAATATTTCATAAAATGAGATGTAAACTACATATTTAAAATCAACTCCAGAAAGTCTCTTTTCATTTGAGATTAAATTCTAAAAAAAAAAAAATTGCTAATAAATCTTCCACCGTCGAGTAGATAATATAATATCCAATATATAAAATAATTATCAAAACAAATTAAACCATAACACTAAATTAAAACTTCCTAATTCGAAGCATAAAACAATGGATTCGTACATCTCTACCTATAATATCCAACGCCACCCCATCGGCTACATCTATGTCTTCACCTTCGGATGGTATGCGTTACATCCTCGACTTACCTGCTCGCCTACGTGTCCATCTCGGTGGAAGAACAATATGACTTGCCACGTCATCCGAAGCATACCACTATTTTTCATCTAACACAGGGTAAATGGATTCAGCATAAGCCGCACGATATGCATCCACGGTGTAGTAATAAGAACACATGCCATACGGAGCAATTTTGCATTCTCTACAAGCAGCAATATAATGATCACAAGGATATTGATCAAGATCGAAGACTTTATATGAGCATATTTTTTATTGGAGATTAACTGTACTCCTCAAACTCCCACCTTCCATAAGAAATTCATGCATATTAACGGCCTTCACACGTAGTCCGATAGACTCGAAATTTCGTAGTTTGAGTTGCTCTTCCATATGGTCAGTCATAGGCTTAGTCAATTTTGCACTTGTAATACGTCGCTTATAAAATCACCTTTCAGTAAATCTCTTATGTGCTCAATTAATGCTACTATTAGCATCTCTCTAGCATCTAGCAAAATACCATTCAAGCTTTCTGCAATATTTGTGGTCATGATAGTGTACCTTCTACATGGAGAAAGAGAACATGCCCACCTTGTAGGGTCACATGATCGAATGTACTGGGCAGCCCTACTATTTTTTGCCTCAATTTACCCCATATAAAACTCAAAATCTTCAACCAAATATGCACTAGCTGTGAGTATGAAACATTGTATTATTGTTTCATCTTTCACATGTCCATTTACTTTAATATTTCTGTTTATATGGAACGTGCAAAGCACTTGGTATGCATTCGGAAAAACTTTGTGTAATACCTTTTCAATAGCGGGGTGTTTATCACTCACAAACCCTAAATCCAGGAAATCTCCAATGGCATCTTTAAGGTTTTGGAAAAACCATGTATATGCTTGCTCGTCCTCTCCATCTCTAATGCTGAAAGCCAAAGGATATATTTGCTCATTACCATCCATGTCCGATGCAATATACATGTACCTTTTGTATTTTCCTTTCAATATAATCGCATCAACAGCCAACACAGGTCTTATGTGGGATATAAATCCTATAATGTTTGCTCCAATCGCCATAAAGAAATATACAAAATTGTTATTATCGTCTGTTTTGATGCATGTAAGAGTTTCAGGGTTCTTCGACACTAACTCATAACAGTAGGCAGGCAACTTAGCAAAATTCTCCTCTAGAGATCCCTTAACACTGTTGAGTGCATACTCTTTGCCTCTCCATTCTTTGTTGTAGCTTATATTCATCCCATATTTCTGCAAAAAATCATGTTGAATTTCTTTGGGTTTGTAAACACGTGCAATCCCTTCATATTTAGATTTGATACATTGCCCGATAACTTGGCTACTGGCCTGCTTATGTTCTCGATGCACGATATATAACGAGCAACTGTGTACATTATCAAAAATTCTCGCAACAAATATTTTTCCATTTTTAAATGTGGTTGCACGTAGTCACCATTTACAAGTATTCTCCAAGCATACAAGCTCATACCTTTGTTTAGTTGACCGTGTCACCTTGAACTTTTTATTTTCATGCATGCAATAGATACTCAGTTTATTCTGTAAGTCACGTTTGTTGTGAAATAATTGTCTAACTACTATGCTCTCACAACCAGTAAACTTTGACAAAAATATCGACATAGAACCACTTCTGTTGCTCGATGATATGTGGTCATTTGTAGCATGATGTACCCTAACATCATCAACTCCTTTGTTCATTTCAGGATGCATATCATTATCATTGCCCGGTAACCCATGATCAAAATCTACATCATTATGATCAACATCATCCCATACTGCATTATAATTCTCATAATGATCAATATTATGCAATTGCTCATACTCCTCATCGTTAGGAAGTCGTTCAGCATAATCACCTCCAACATCAACTCCTTTGTAGATGTTAAATGATGTTCAGGCCCTACGAACATCAACTTGATCTTCAAACTGAGTTTTGTGAACCATAATTTCCTGAGATGTAACTTAAATAGGTTCAGTACCGGAAACTTGTGGTTGACGAACACCAATTGGAGGACAAGCAAAAGAATGAAGATTACTCCCACTATCCGAAGCAAAGGCTGTTTGATGAACATTTCTAGATACATGTTCAACTTTCCAAATCACCTCAACATACAATAGAGGCCGCATCATTGTCATCCCTCCATTCTTCACTTCTTGAAGAAGCATTTCACATCCCTATCACAACGTATTTCTGTAGGATCAAACTTTTCTACACATCGTCCATATATCAATTTTAGCTTTAGCAAATATTCATTTCGATCTATCTCAATGGAATTGAAAATCTCATCCTCTAACTCTGATTTTGTGCATCTCCTGCCGACGGAAACCATTTTTTTTTTACCATTTCGATATTTCCAATTACCACCATCATTTTGTACCAATGTTCGATTGTATAAAATCGCAATTACAATATCATTATCTTCCATTTTACTGTAAAATTAAATGAATAACATTAAATTAAATCAATAAATATATAAAAATTTGAATAATACTAAACAAACATATTAACTGTATTAAAAAAGTAGATTCTGTTTTTTTTTTTTTTTGGGCCAAATATAGCATTTTCCTATTGGCGGAAAACTGACAAACTGGAGGAAAATGGTGTAAGTTCATCTTTTTCGCCAAATTTCCTCCGTTTTTACTATTTTTCGTGATTTTTCAATTTTACACAAAAATTTTTCCATTTTCAAACCATATGTCACCTAAGTATATTTAAACTCACATATAACAGCTCATAAATTAATTTCTTACATACCTATATTAAATAAAAATCTTAAAAAATACAAAACTAACAAAAAATACAAGAAAAAAGCAAAAAAAAAATACATACTCATATTTCCTCAGTTTCATCTAATAAGAAAAAAGATAAAATTTTTATTTGAGTTTAGTTTCAGAAATGAAAAAATACAAGAAAATGAGAGTGAGAGTAGATGAGATGCAAAGAGTGTTTGTAGAGAGTTAGAGAATGTCTTGTAGAAAACATAAACGGGTGTGTAGAGGAAAAAGGAAAGGGTAAGAAAAAACATACTGCGTAATTTTCAATTTGGTCAAGGGTATTTTTGTCCCAAGATGACTAGTTTTTTTTTTTTAAAAAAAAAAAATTTGCTATTCTTCAAAAAACGATTTACGGGGTGACTAGTTTTCGAAAAAACATTGTTAGTCTTGTTTTAGGGATAATTTTTTTATTTTACTTTTTTTTTTTTTATAACTTCTAATTTTTTAAAAAAGTATTCTAACTTCTCAAATATAAGTACTTCACTTGCTTTGCTATTAAAGTTTTTTAATAAAATCATCTAAACACTTTTAAAGCATTCTTTTTTAAGTCTTAGAAAGTCATAAACAACATTTAAAAAGTGATATACTAAATAGTACCTTGATTCGGAATAATAAGAGCTTGCTACTAGTAGTGTTTTATATCAAAAATTGGAGACTAGCTTGGGATAATGTAACTTTAATGGGCTGAACTGTTCTATTGAAACCAATTTTTGAAGCTAGTGGGTCCAAACATCTGAAGCCCTAACAAGTTACACAAATGTCATTGTGGTCTAGCTACAGTAGTTGAATCTTCTTCAGCTGGCTCTATAGCCCAATTACAAAGCTCCAAACTCAACACCATGTTGGCTTGGTGTATTTTTTTACAGACCAATTGATGTGTAAAATTAGCTTGCAAGTGCATGAATCATTTTTAAGTAATAAGTGGAAAAATAGGGCTGTCGTACCCAAGGAATTAAGAATTAAGTACCAAAGATAATTAGATTTTGGTAATATTTGAACTAGCAATTAAGATGGCAATTGAAAATTAAATAAACTAAATTAAACAAAAACAAGAAATTAAAATTAGATCAATTTCAAGTAAGTGAGTGAATTTAATAATTATGAATACTAGAGTATTTGATTTCACCACTAACTATTCCAATTTAATTACTTAAATATGTGAATTTAATTTACTAGTAATTTTGTTAATCACACTTGATCACAAAATTAATCAAAAGTAGTTTTCACTCACAATGGATAATATTCACATAACCTAATTTATTTCTTCCGGCCTATAAATTAAATCATGCAAATTCATTAAGCATAGATCAAGCAAATAATATGGCATGAGACATAATTATTTTAGAATCAATTAAGCATTCATGTAAATCATTGGAGATCCATAATATTATCTTTTTCCAAGCTCAAGCATACCAATGAAAGCATTAAGCATACCAATGATTTATTAACAAAACATATTACTAATTAAATAAAACTCAACATATATTAAAATAATTAAACTTTCATAGTTAGGGCTACATCATAGCCCTAGCTATGAAAATTAGTTCATGGAAAAAATAAATTCAACATTCATAATTATTAAAAATAATAAGGTTCACAATTAAAGAGAAAAGAGAACTGAATAAAAATTATTGAAGAAATTCTCCTCCAAAAGCTCTCCAAGTCGTAGCCTTCTTCTCCAAGCAAGCCCACGTCTCTATATCTCCTCCAAACTCTTCAATTGATATTCTAAAACTCTAAAACTTTAAAACCCTATAACCCTTAAGAGAACCTTAGAAACTCCCAAAATTTGGTTTGTTTCTATTTAAGTCTCCGAAAAGCTTTTAAATAACTCTCTAAACTTGTATATCTTCCTTCAATGTAGTAGGAGCTATATATATAGGACCTTGGAAACATTTTTCTCTTTTTATTTTCAATGTGGGAGTCTTGGAAGATACCTTTTTTAGGCCATGAAGAGGGTTGGACGAATTTCATGTGTAAAAAAAAAAACTTGATATGACTTGCTCTCTACTACTTTCCTTTTATCTAATTCCTCCTAAAAAAATAGTTAATTAGTCTAATTTTCCCTTAATGAAGCATGTGACATGACATGTACCTCATTAATGATAAATTAACCATTTATTGCCACTTGTCTTTATCTTGACCCCCAAATTGCCTTGATTCCCTCTTTTGATCAATGGTGGAGATTTAACTAGAATATTCTTTTTCATAAATTCTAAATTTTAAATGACGATAACTCTTTGCTCGCACCTCGAAATTCAAAAATAATAAGACATTTGAGATCTTCAGATTGTGATGATTCATATGACATCCAATTCCATCATGAAATTCCTGATCGAATCTGTATGGAATCTTTTTAATGCTTAGTCCGTTCGAGCTCAAATCTTGCTTCCCACCATAATTTGACCCAAGGAATCCATTTTTATGGTTGTTTTCTTAAAATTCTTCCTCTTTCACCTAGATTAAGAAAAATACATAATTAAGTATTTTTCCATAATAAATTAGCACAAACTAACAAATATTAAGCTATAAATATGGCATAAAATCATCAATATTTTAGACATAACAAATACCCCCAAACTTAAGATTTACTAGTCCCTAGCAAAGAAGACGAATAAGAAAAATCAATCTTTTAAAGAACATAGGATACTTTAATGAGGTGCCTCAAAGATTGTATAACATATGAATTTTCAAATGGTTTCAAAGTAATTATGTAATTCAATACCTTATCTTTCATCCAACATATATGATACTTCCAATGTGTGTGTGTGGAAATCAATTTATACACTTAATATCATGCATTTGAAATAAATTTACAAGAATTAGAGATTGATAATAAAGTATGAACTACCATATGCTTGACTTAATTATCACTCTCCACTAATGTAGGTTAATACACCACCTTAAATCATTAGGACTTCATGGCTTTTATTGTTAAGGCTAAAAGGGTATGGCTTAACAGAAAGAAAATGATAAGATATAATAAATCAATGAAAGAAAGCTAAAATTAAATATCAATGAATAAATTACTTGTATAATTTTTTTCCTTCTTAGATTTTCTTTTCTTCTTTCCTTCTTTTCTTCTTTTAACTTTCAATATAAACTTACAAATCTTCTATTTCTCCTTTTCATTGTGTATATATTTTTTCTTCTTTTTCACATCACATATATATATATATATATATATATATATTTTTTTTCAATTTTTTTGCTTTCCTTTTCTTTTTCACTGAACCCCCTCATTTTTCTTCTTATTACATATTCAAACCTCCAACTTACACAAAAATACATACTAAAGCCAAATTCACCAAATACTTAACCTCCAAACTTTATTTTTTCCTTTTTTTTTTCTTTTTCAACACTCAAACAAGCTCACAAGCATATATTCATATCAATTCAATTAAAGCTCTCTTTATAGTATGTTCAAGGTAGGAAAAAGAAATTTAAGGCTAAAAAAGGATACTAGTAAATGTGGTTTAATGAACAAAAGGCTCTAATACATCTTTATGCATCCTAACGGCTCAAATAATGTACTAGTGTAAGATAATGTTTTAGGTAGGCTTGAAAGGCTCAAACTTAAACAAAGATGGCCTAAATCATGTTCTTAGTCATGCATTCACCTAGGATTTCACCTCAAGCAATAATCAAGCAAGTTCTAGAGTTCAATTAATAATAAAGTACTCTAATTCATGCAAACCTTCTTCAAAACATAATATAAATTATGCATTATTGATTATGCGCTCAAAATTTATTGAAAGTAACAATATGTGAATATAAATTCAACCATTTAAGCATACACAAAAACAAATCCATCATCTAAAAATCAATTTATTTTCAATCATAATCTTATCATTGGCTCATTAAAGTACTTAAGAAAACACCACAAAAATAATTTAGTTGTTTTTTTTTATATAATGAAGGAAAATAAAAACTAAAACTAACATGTTTGAAAATTAATAAAAACATTTAAATGCGAAGGTTTAAAAGATGCAAAGCATGCTTTTTACCCCCAAACTTAAAATGAACAATGTCCTCATTGTGAAAAACATAAAATAAAGCAAAAGTAAACAAAAGGTAAAGAATACTCCCCTTTGAAGACATGGAATATTCCTCGCAATGTGAAAACTTGGGAAAAACCTACATGTTGCATTTTTCCTACACACGATGCGGACGAAAAGAAGGGCATGTACCCATGCAATTTGATGTACTCCAATGCATATTCAAGGTGGTTATACTCCAAAAACCTAGCTTTAGATTTGAAATTCTCAACATTCATCTTTTGCTCTTTTGCACCTAAACATCTTAAAACCTTGCAAGAATTCAAATAAAACACATCAAAACATCCTAAAACAAGAAAACAACTAAAAACAACTAAAATAAATAGATAAATATAAGGTAAAGAAAGAAACTTGGGTTGCCTCCCAAAAGCGCTTGTTTAAAGTCATTAGCTTGACTTCATCCTTTTGATGTTCAACTTGGATTAAATATGTAAGTGATGTCATCCTCATAATATTGTCCAAGCTTATGATATGGAATTTGTGCATGATGATAATCTTGTGGCCTTAGCAAACTTTTAACTCCTTGTACTATATAAGTCTCAATTTGAACTAAAAGCATGAATTGAACTTTCTTTTTGGTAGATTTGATTCTTTTAGGTCCAAAAATGCTTTGTTTGTCTCCTTCTGGGATGCGTTCAACCTCAATTGCATTTTTGGAGCATGGATATACATCTTAGGCTCTTGAAAATTCAATATTTGGCTTGAAAAGCTGAGATTTAGCCTCTGTTGGTAAGCAATCTTCATGAAGTGTGGCCATAGCTTTATCCTCATCAGATTTGGCCAAATTTTGGCTTATCCTCTTCATGATCCTTAAGCCTTTTTTGCAATGAATTTGAAGGAAAATTAGAAAATTCCCATGAACTAGTGATAGTGAGTTGGGAAACTTCTTCTGGTGGGCAATCTTGGTCATGTGTGTGTACCTCATTAAAATTATCCAAAATTGAATATTCTTGTTGCATTTCACTCCTTATAGACACCTCTTCATGTTCCTCAAATTTGTTGTCATTATGTGGCTCTTGAAAGGATTCAAATTCATCAACTTGCTTATTATAAGTAATCTCTATGTTAGTTTCCAAGTCCTCTTGAGATCCTTGTGAAAAAGTTGTCATTGGTTGCTCCAATTGAACTTGAAAATTTGTACTTGGAGAATATTGATTTTGCAACTTGCCAATCGCTTCATAACATCTAGAAAATGTTTCCCTATGCCTTTCCATACACTCGATCAAAGAGGTGCTCACTTGATAACTTGAAAGATCTGAATTGTCATACCTTAAATAACTTTGTCGATCACTCCATCCAGAATTATATGTGTTGGAATAAAAATTATGCTTTGGAAAGTCTTCGAATGGTTCTTCCGGAGCAAAATGATTTGCCACTTGACAATATTCACTTAAATAATTGCCTCCACACCATTGACATGTTAGAGCTTGAATTCCAAAATTTGCAACTTGATTATATTGTCTTGATAAGTCTTCAATTGAGTCTTCTAGAGCAAAAGGATTCCCCACTTGACAATTTTCACTTGAGTGGTTTACTCCACACCATTCACAAGATACAGCTTGAACTCTAAAATTTGCAAAGAGTTTAGACATCATAGCAAGATTCTTTTGTAACTCGATAAAATTTTCACTTGGAGAACTAGTTGGCACCCCATAATTCCAATAAGGTTGATGACCATAAGCTTGATATTCCATGATTTTCATAAAAAGAAAACACTAACAAAACAAATGTTCAAATTAATTGCAAGTTTATCAAGCAAACAATTAAAATTAAGCCCTAATATACAAACTAAAAATTGAAAATAATAAAGATAAACAAAAGTTGAAAATAAGAAAAACCTCTAAGTATGCATAACTTTTAACCTAGACACCAATGAATTAAAAATACAATTTTGGTTTCAAGTACCAAAAAATAAGTATTAAAAATTCAAAGCAAGTTGGCCAAACAAGCAAAGAATTAAAACCCTAGCATGCAACACTAAAACCAAAATTAAGAAACAAATGTAAAAATTTAAAATAAGAAAACAATGTTTAAAGTACTACTAAACCAATCCGAATTAATATTAATGCCTTAATCCCCGGCAACGGCGCCAAAAACTTGATGTGTAAAATCAACTCGTAAGTGCACGAATCGTTTTCAAGTAATAAAGTGGAAAAATAGGATTGTCGTACCCAAGGAATTAAGAATTAAATACCAAAGATAATTAGATTTTAGTAATATTTGAACTAGCAATTAAGATGGCAATTAAAAAT
Source organism: Ziziphus jujuba (assembly GCF_031755915.1). Classification (NCBI taxonomy): domain Eukaryota; kingdom Viridiplantae; phylum Streptophyta; class Magnoliopsida; order Rosales; family Rhamnaceae; genus Ziziphus; species Ziziphus jujuba. Next base: position 14,640,841 of record NC_083389.1, on the reverse strand, counting down.
TAAATAAACTAAAATAAACAAAAACAAGAAATTAAAATTAGATCAATTTCAAGTAAGGGAGTGAGTTTAATAATTATGAATACTAGAGTATTTGATTTCACCACTAACTATTCCAATTTAATTACTTAAATATGTCAATTTAATTTACTAGTAATTTTGTTAACCACACTTAATCAAAAAATTAATCAAAAGTAGTTTCCACTCACAAATGATAATATTCACATAACTTAATTTATTCCTTCCGACCTATAAATTAAATCATGCAAATTCATTAAGCATAGATTAAGTAAATATTATGGCATGAGACATAATTATTTTCTAATCAATTATGCATTCATGTAAATCATTGGAGATCCATAATATTATCCTTTTCCAAGCTCAAATATTATTAAAATCATTCATTCCTTCAGGCCTATGAGAGCATTAAGCATACCGATGATTTATTAACAAAACATATTACTAATTAAATAAAACTCAACATCTATTAAAATAATTAAACCTTCATAGTTAGGGCTACATCATAGCCCTAGCTATGAAAATTAGTTCGTGGAAAAAATAAATTCAACATTCATAATTATTAAAAATAATAAGGTTCACAATTGAAGAGAAAAGAGACCTGAATAAAAACTATTGAAGAAATTCTCCTCCAAAAGCTCTCCAAGTCGTAGCCTTCTTCTCCAAGCAAGCCCACGTCTCTATATCTCCTCCAAACTCTTTAATTGATATTCTAAAACTCTAAAACTTTAAAACCCTATAACCCTTAAGAGAACCTTAGAAACTCCCAAAATTTGGTTTGTTTCTATTTAAGTCTCCGAAAAGCTTTTAAATAACTCTCTAAACTTGTATATCTTCCTTCAATGTAGTAGGAGCTATATATATAGGACCTTGGAAACATTTTTCTCTTTTTATTTTCAATGTGGGAGTCTTGGAAGATACCTTTTTTAGGCCATGAAGAGGGTTGGACGAATTTCATGTGTAAAAAAAAAAACTTGATATTACTTGCTCTCTACTACTTTCCTTTTATCTAATTCCTCCTAAAAAAATAGTTAATTAGTCTAATTTGCCCTTAATGAAGTATGTGACATGACATGTACCTCATTAATAATAAATTAACCATTTATTACCACTTGTCTTTATTTTGGCCCCCAAATTGCCTTGATTCCCTCTTTTGATCAATGATGGAGATTTAACTAGAATATTCCTTTTCATAAATTCCAAATTTTAAATGACGATAATTTTTTGCTCGCACCTCAAAATTCAAAAATAATGAGACATTTGAGATCGTCAGATTGTGATGATTCATATGACATCCACTTCCATCATGAAATTCCTGATAGAATCTTTATGGAATATTTTTAATGCTTAGTCCGTTCAAGCTTCAATCTTGCTTCCTACCATAATTTGACCCAAGGAATCTATTTTTATGGTTGTTTTCTTAAAATTCTTCCTTTTTCACATAGATTAAGAAAAATACATAATTAAATATCTTTCCATAACAAATTAGTACAAAGTAACGAATATTAAGCTATAAATATGACATAAAATCATCAATATTTTAGACCTAACACCAGTTTTGTCTTACAAACATAGAGAACCCAAAAGTTGTTGAGCTTTTCTTTATTTGTCACTTTGTATATCAATGTATATTGAAATGAGAGAAAATTTTGGAAAACAAAAAGTGATAATAAAGAAGAAAAAGAAGAAATTATTTGTCAAACAATGATGACATTACCAATTAACCCTCATGTTATACTATTTCCTATTAAATTTTTGGTTTAAAGAAAATGTTACATAAAAAAAAAAATAAAATAAAATAAAAACCTTATAAAAAATATTTAAATATTTAAAAATTTAAAATTACTTAATACTTTCCATTATGATTAAATTCAATCAGTTAATCTTACTATTATTTTTAATATATAAAGAAGATATTATTTTCCATTTTTTTGTGAAGAAATATATTTTTAAGAAAATATTATTCTTTATATTTTTTTGAACAAAATATTTTTAAAATATTTGGAAATGAACATGTTTGGATTAAATTATTTGAAAAAATAGTATAATGGATATGCTAAAAGGGCATTTTTGTTAAATTGAAATAATTTTTAACATTTAATTGGTTTGGATGGAGTAGTGTGTTTTATATGATTATAGTTGAGGGGTTTATTTGATATTTTAATAATTTAAGCAGCTTAGTGCCAAAGAGCTAGGAGCATTTTGTGTAATTTACCCCAAAATGATTTCGCTTTTCATAAAAGGTATTTTTATGGATCTTTATACATATATCTCGATGTTTGATATTGATTTTTATCATGTATATAATTATATATAAAGGTCATCAATATCGATTGATAGTTCATTACTTCACTTGTTCACAACTGCTTTAATTCTAGTTAATATCTAATTTAATTCATTACTTGAAGACAGTTAGCGATAAAGGAATCAGTTGAAAATAATTTTTTGTTAAAAACTAATAACTTATTGAACAAAGAAAAAATGATAACATCCTCTAATTAATAAAATAAAAATCAAAAAGAGATCTTTAAAACTTTCCCCTTAAATAATTAACTCATATTATTTATCTTTTTTTTTTTTTTTTCTGAAACGATAATATTATATTTCATTATTCAAACATCAAAATCAGATAAAGATCATTTGGTACCTGCTCTCCGTACTTATCCACAGTATTCCATATGAAATAGATTCAGTAAATAGATCAAATGACATGTAAACCACTCAAATGCTATCAATCTTTCATAGAAAATAAGACTAATCATCTCATAGCTAGAATATCTAACTCAAAAAAAAAAAAAAAAAAAAAAAAAAAAAAAAAAAAAGAGAAAAGAATGTTTGGATTTTAGCCACAAAAAAAAAAGAATGTTTGGAAACAACATTCAGTGAAAATACTGTGGCTTGATAACTTGATTGGTTTTACTATATTTTTTACTTAGGTTGCTGATTGATATCGATATTATTATAAAAAAGTTATTTTGCCACTCAAATGTCTTTCCAAAAGAAACATAGAAACATGTGGATATCTCTAACTGTCTTGGTAATAATGACTTTAGAATTTTTATTTCCCTTTTTTTTTTTTTTTTTTCCTTTTTTAATATCTTTTGTAATATTTTTTTTCTTTTTTAATAACCAATGGCTTTTCCTCTCAATATTCTTTTGAAATTTTTTTTTTCTTTTTTAATAACTGATGGATTTTCCTCTCAATATCCTTTTGTAATATTTTTTTGTTGTTGTCATGGAATTCATATAGTAATAATAACAACACATAGAAAGGATTGGGCATGAAAACGTGATGAAATTTATAAACGAATAGTTGAAAATATGCATGGGCATAACATTAAAAAAAAAAAAAAAAATCACTGCCATTAATAAATGTAGCCCCCATCCAATTCTCAACTTCCTTATGGAAACTCTACTTGTCACCTACCACACTTTAGTTAACAGCTCCATTTCTTTTGTTACTCAAAAAGATATTCAATATCTATATATATATATATATATAGACAATTGAAATATTTCAATTCCTTGTCCCCTATTGAAAATGGAAGTTTCAATTGCCAAAATTGCAGTGTGTGTGGGTTTGCTTAGCTTGGTGATTACAACATGGAGGGTGTTGAATTGGGTCTGGTTCAGGCCTAAGAAGTTTGAAAGTTTGTTGAGACAGCGAGGTCTTTGTGGCAATTCTTATCGCCTTGTGTTTGGAGACTTGAAGGAGATGTCCCAGATGATAACAGAAGCAAAATCCAAGCCCATGAACCTCTCCCATGATATAGCTCCACGTGTCCTCTCCTTTATCCATCAGACGGTCAAGACTTATGGTAATACATACATGTTATTTTCTTGTTTTTATTATTATTTTTTTAAATATTCATTTTATTTATAAACACGTGGTGTTGAAAAGAAAATTTTACTGAACAAACTATAAATTCACAAATATATTTCTGCTGAATTTGCTTCTCTATTGAATGGTAAAAATGAAACTAATTGAAATTGGCCAAGAGCCCAAGATTATGAGACATATTTCATAGAGTGATACTATTACTTTAGATAGGTATTCATATTAATTTAACAAAAGGTAATAATTATATGTTACTAAGTTTTATGTCTTCTTTATATAATAACACGAACGAAATTAAGTCTGAAAACTAAGTTTAAATCTAAAAAACGTTGCAGATGAAAATTCTTTTGTATGGATTGACCCTAAGCCAAGGTTGATTATTAGGAATCCAGAAGATTTGAAAGCTATATTCTCTAAATATGGTGATTTTCACAAGCCACATTCAAATCCATTTGCAAGGTTGCTACAAACAGGTGTTTTAAATTGGGAGGATGAGAAGTGGGCTAAACACCGCAGGATTATCAACCCAGCATTCCATGTAGAGAAGTTGAAGGTATTCAATTAATTACTGTTATTTTTGGATTAAATTATGTCTCATTTGCTTCTACTTTTTTCCTTTTGTATATATATATATATATATATATGTGGCCATGCTATCATCAGGACCGACCTGATGCTACTACATCCAGTCCAAAAACGTGAAAAAAAAAAAAATGGCCCGTAGATGAAAACGGATGGTTAAGATTACACCATGTTTATTTACTGGGGTTTCAAATACAATTTTTAATCTAAATATAAGAGAGAGAATGACTCCAATACATAACTTCAAAAATGGACGTGAGGGGCAATGTCAGTGGGCCAACAACAGTCTTGTTAGTTGCTTCCAGACACTTTTATAGGATAAAATTTTTATGTAATGGGTGTGACAGTCATCTATCACGTCTTTCTATTATAATATTATTATTTTCAAACATCATGTAATTCTATTATAAATGGTTTGTTATAGAACGTCATCTGCACAAAGTTTGTATATAAGTTTTTATCATTCTAAAGAGAAGCTTTAATTAATTTCACTTAAACATCTACTCTTTTTTTTTTTAACTTTTTTATTTTTATTTTTATCTCAAGACCTTATTGAATTCATTCAAAAGCTGAGTGATAAACATCAGTAGTCATATTGTCACCTAGGCAGTTATCATAAAGGCATTTAATCAAACATTTACTATTGGAAATTCAATTTTATAAAAGGTTGATATATATTTTTAAGCATATAGCATAACATGTTAGGGACATGAAAATTGTCTTTACTATATATATATATATATATATATATGTACGTATTTTTTAAATGTGGTTGGTCTTAATTGTGTAATTGTAATGTGATGGGATGTAGAAAATGGTACCGGAATTTGATGTGAGTTGCGGCGAGATGATAAGCAAATGGGAGAAGATGGTGATCTCCAAAGGGGGATCAAGCGAATTAGATGTGTGGCCGTATCTTCAAAATTTGACTGCTGATGCCATCTCTCGGACGGCCTTTGGAAGTAGTTACGAAGAAGGAAGAAAAATATTCCAACTCCAAGTACCGCAAACCCAAACCCAACTTGTAATGAAAGCTGTGCCATCCGTTTACATTCCAGGATGGAGGTAAGTAAATTAATCAATTAATTAGAACCAAATTTTGACATCTCTCAGTTCTAAACAAAACATGTTTTGGATTAACAAATAATATATATATATATATATATATATTTACCCTGCAGGTGCTTTGTAAATGATTTTACCACTAGTTTAGCATGCAAATATTTAAACTATTATTAATTTTGAAAAAACTATAGTTAATTGCATTTTAATATCTTAAAATTTCTAGTACTTTGTAATTTAGGCTATGAATTTTAAAATTATATGATTTGGATCCTTAGTGTTCAAATTTAAGTGTATATCAGTCCAATTATAAATGAATCATTAACGAACTATTACATGTACAACTGATGTAATTTCTCTTAATTGCACTTTAATACTGCTGACCTTTAGGTTTATAATATTTAAATCCTTAGCTTTATTTGTCAGGACCCGTCCAGGATTCCTCCCCGGAACCCTAGACAAGCCCTGATCCCAGGAAAATACCACCGAACTTTCCAACGGAAAATCCGGCAGCACCTCCCCAAAGGGTAGGACTTACCACAAATTTCCTGCACTGAAAACACACTTCTATATTCATCCCCTTATTCTTCCCACAATACTACAGATTGATTCCACAAATTTACAGCACTTCAAAGAATAACAGCAACTCAGTGCATAAATAACAACTAAATGTCCAATACAGTATACAGAGCATTATACAAATAAATATGGAATTAATACGATGACAGATAAAGAAGTAATACAGGATGGAGAGGAAAAATGGAATAAATACTTCTTGGACTTTTGGCAAAGAACTGAGACGTCGGGCTCGCCCCGGACGATCAACGTCTCCCAACCGGGACCTAGGGGAATGGAATTTAAAAACGTGAGATGCTAATCATCTCAGTGAGTGACCCTATCTACTGAACACTTTTAATATTAATAATATAACAATAAAAGGAATTTAATTAATACCAACAATTAAATAAATAAATAAATAAACATTTGAAGGTAATACTTTCTCTCAAAACCCTCACTATTCACTCCGTTGGAAATGTTCCCCTTTTAAAACATTTTCACAAAACCCGATGTTCATATTTCCCGAAAACCAAGGGATCAATCAATTTAGTAAACAATAGATAAATAAATAAATACCCTAAATGTAATTAAAATGTAAATAAATATAATAAATAATTTTTGAACACTTTGGGATTTGAAATTTTATTTGAAAATTTACACTTGACGTACCACACCATATACCAGTGATGCCCTCCGATACCCAGCGTCCCGAGCACCGACTGACGGGGAGATTAAAGAGAGAAACTTGCAAACGGCACTTCGGCATCTCGACAGTACCGCTGCTGAAACCGTCATCCCGGCCAAGGAGGAGGGCGGCTATGTGCACTATATCAAACTTGCCTGCCCACGGTCCAATGGCAACTCACGGGAGACATAATAACTTGCGCGCTAAACCACATATACACCAGAACACCAATTCTGTATGAGTGCGTCTAAAATAATTATTAAATTAATTATAACCGTACCGTTTTTCCAAAATCACAGTGGGAAATATACCAATTTTCACATTTACCATCCCACATATTTTCCTTTAACAAACTCGGTACGATAACATCGATAACAAATAAAAATAATTTTTCTCGCAACATAAGGTCCAACAAATAATATGTATATATATATATATTTACCCTGCAGGTGTTTTTGTAAATGATTTTACCACTAGTTTAGCCTGCAAATATTTAAACTATGATTAATTTTGAAAAAACTATAGTTAATTGCATTTTAATATCTTAAAATTTATAGCATTTTATAATTTAGGCTATGAATTTTGAAATTATATGATTTGGACCCTTAGTGTTCAAATTTAAGTGTGAATCAGTCCAATTATAAATGAATCATTAACGAACTATTACATGTACAATTGATGTAATTTCTCTTAATTGCACTTTAATACTGCTGACTTTTAGGTTTATATAATTTAAGTCCTTAGCTTTATTAACATGTGATTCAAGTTTTAGATTTATCAAATTACACTGTTTAGACATTCAATTTTTCAAATTTTAAATTAAAGAGTGGAATCCACCCCTTTTCTCTACAATAATACTAATAATAATAATAAATCAATATAAAAGTATATAAAAAGAAAAAAAAAACCAAAAGAGAAATTTTAATCGCCCCTAAAAATATCATCTCCTTTATTTTTTTAGATAATATAATTTATAAATGGAATAATATTTACTAAAAAATAATTAATAATCAATACATTCCAAAAATAGAAAAAAATATATAAATATGCTTAAATTCTATATAAAAACATTTTAACAATTTTTTTTAAATTTAATTAATAATTTAAATAAAGATTTTATTTGGAGATAAGTTTAAATTAATATATTTTATATTAATTTAAAATGTTATAATATAATAAAATTGACCGTAAAAGAATAAGAATAAAAAATAGAAATTATTTTTGGGTTAAAAAGAAATTCAATAGATGAAATAAAAAATAAAATATTTATATTACCAAAAAAAAAAAAGATAAAATATTTATCAAAAACGAAAATTAAACTGGACGGTCCATTTAAATTATTATTATCATTTTTTTGATATTAATGGCGGTAGAGGGAGAAGTAAAGGGGTCCGAAAGTATAGCCACCCAAAAATTTTATATATATATATATATATATATTTTGCTGGTTTAATATTTCTCTTAATGTTTAAAAATATATAATAAATTAGAGGTTGTTTTGTACGGCAGGTTTCTGCCTACCAAGTTGAACAGGAGGATGAAGAAAATTGATCAGGAAAAACAAACTTCACTCGAGAATATAATTAACAAAAGGGAGAAAACAATGGCGGAAGAGACTAAAGAAGAATCCTTTTGGAATCAAACTTCAAGGAAATTCAGGAACATGGAAACAAGAAGAATGTTGGGATGAGTATTAAAGATGTGATAGAGGAATGCAAGCTATTTTATCTTGCAGGCCAAGAGACCACATCGGTGTTGCTTGTTTTCGACCATGGTTTTATTGAGTATGTATCCCAATTGGCAACACCATGCAAGAGAAGAGGTTTTGTAAGCCTTTGGTAACAACAAGCCAGACTTTGATGGGTTGACTCACCTTAGAGTCGTAAGCATAAGTATATAGAGTTTTGATTTATTGGAAACATTGCATATTGTTTCCTTCTTATGATAAAAGTATGCTCACATAACATTTTAAAATAGTATCATCTCAACGAATGATTTAAAATTTAAAATTTTGAAAGTGAAGTACCATTGCATATTCCACATAGCTAATTTGGCCTTTGTTAATTTTTTTTAAATGGATGCGAATATGAATTGAATATAAATGTATAAGATTTTGAACTCTGATGTCATATTTAATTTTTTATTGATTTTAAAAACTTAAACAATTAAAAAATATTTTTAATATATAATATATCAATAAATCTTCTTTCATATTGATGTGATAATATTATACTAAAATCTCTAATTACAATTGTTAAATAATTTGCTGAAATCAATTTGTTTAAATACTCTATGACTATCTTTTAAAATTAAATATAAAAAATTAATTTTATAGGTCTTTAATATAATATTATTAAATCAAATTGATAATTGACTTATAATATATACATATATTATAACGTTTCTGATCTCTATATAATACATGCCTAATTGGCACAGGTTACAATGATATTGTACGAAGTTCTTAGATTATATCCGCCAGTACCTATTCAGATACGAGAGGCTGTGAAGGAAAAACAACTTGGAAAGTTGACGATACCAATGGGGGTCCAGCTCTACCTTTCCACGCTGCTTGTTCATCATGACAATGAACTGTGGGGTGATGATGCAACCGAATTCAAGACAAAGTGATTTTCCGACGGAATTTCGAAGGTGACCAGAGGCCGAGTTTGTTTCCTTCCGTTCGGCTGGGGACCCCGAATACGCATGGGACAAAATTTTGGCATGGCAGAAGCCAAAATGGCTTTGTCACAGATTTTACAGCACTTCTCATTCGAGCTATCGCCATCCTATGCATATGCTGTTAGAAATTTTTATGGATCTAAATATACATAATAAATTCCATAGATCATAAATTACTAACATCCAAACGCAGCCATTGATAAATTAGATCTTTAATCCTGCAAAATAGAAACAACGTAAAGTAGTGCCTATGGACACACTACTCTCAAACCACTCTCAGCTTTCTGAAAACCCTAATATCAAAAATACCGTATGGCATATGTTTGTTTGCTTGCCCTAGACCTTTAAATAGTCTCTGCAAGTCAGACTTATCCATTAATTTTGACACACATAAAATAATAATAATTTGATAATATAATTATACTAGAAAAAATATGGATAAGTCATTGGGCTTATAAAGAGAGTTGGTCCTCCAGTCCAATGGGCCAACTAGAGTCTTATAGAGAGTGTGTGACCAAGGGCCCTACTACAAAATAATAAAATAAGCCAGTCTCATTAATGGCATAAATAGGCCATGTAAGTGAGTAATTGATTATGCCAAGTTCACAAATATTAATTTAATTCAACATTCTCCCACTTGGACTGCATAATCATATCATATAAAATCCAAACTCACTTACTATAGAATTTCCCGAACCATAATGCCATTTCATCCAAATATATAGTATACCGACAGGGCACAACAATATACTAGACTAGGCAGTAGAGATTCTCTCAGTAAATCTCCCAAAACATTATACCATTTCAACCGAGTACTTTGCATGCCATAAACTCAGTCTAGGTAATAGAGATTTACCTAACCATGTGCAATCCCCCAACACATAAAACCATTTTATTCAAGCACATTGCGTATCGACAGGATACAACAATATACCCAAACTAGGTAGTAGGGATTCACCATGGCACCTGTGGATCAACATACACATATACATAGACTAATAGTCTCAACAAGCTTGTAAATATAAAAGGAGCAATAATATGTGTAATAAATCATCTCATAAATAAATAATGATCCACATACATCAATGTATTAAAATATTCAAAGAAATAAATAATACTCAACATGGATATTACTACAGACGCACCGGGAGTACCTTTTAAATTATTGGAGAAAGACACCGCTGCAGTATTATCACAATACATCATAATAGGCCTCTCAATGGAGTCAACCACTCCTAAATCACGGATAAAATTCCGTAGCCAAACTGTATGACGGGTAACCTCATAACACGCCACATATTCTGCCTCCATAGTCGAGGATGCTGTCACTGACTGCTTGGCACTCCGCCAAGACACAACACCTCCTGCCATGATAAATATATAACCAGTGGTAGATTTCTTATTATCCACACAACCTTTATAGTCTGCATCACTATAACCTACTACTTCAAGAGAGTTGGTGCGACGATATGTCAACATATGATCTTTAGTACCCTGAAGATACCTAAAGACCTTTTTAACTGCTTGGTAATGAATAGGACCAGGATTGCTCATAAATCTACCAAGCACACCCACAGCAAAAGCTATATCAGACCGTGTACATACTTGAGCATACATCAAACTACCCACTGCTGAAGAATAGCGAACATTCTTCATTGACATCCTTTCTTTATCATTCTTAGGACATTGATCCTTAGAAAACTTTTCAGCTTTCGTAACCGGTACACTTCCAGGAGAACAATTATGCATATCAAATCTCTTAAGAATTCTATCAATATAAGCTCTCTGAGACAATTGCACTACATAATTAGTCATATCTCGAACAATCCTGATGCCCAAAATAAAAGAAGCCTCACCAAGATCTTTCATATCAAAATGGTTGCACAACATCTGCTTTGTCTCAGCTAATAGGTCAGTGTCATTAGTAGCCAAAAGTATGTCATCAACATACAATATCAGAAATATAAAACTGCTCCCACTGACCTTCATATATATGCATCTATTAACAACATTCTCCTTAAAGCCATTTTGGGTGACAACCTCATCAAACTTAAGATACCATTGTCTTGAAGCTTGCTTAAGACCATAAATAGATTTCTTAAGCTTACAAACCAAATTACCATTCCCCGTTTGTTGGAAACCAACTGGTTGAACCATATATACATCCTCATATAAATCACCATTCAGAAAAGCAGTTCTGACATCCATCTGATGCAACTCCAGGTCATAATGCACCACAATCGCCATAATGATTCTAAAAGAATCCTTTGTGGATACAGGAGACAAAGTCTCTGTATAATCAATTCCTTCCTTCTGGCTAAACCCTTTAGCTACAAGTTTAGCCTTATACCTCTCCACTTGACCATTGGAGTCCTTTTTAGTCTTAAAGACCCATTTGCACCCAATAGGCTTGCTACCCTCTAGTAACTCAACCAAATCCCAAACTCCATTTGATGCCATGGATTTCATTTCATCTTCCATTGCATCCAACCAAAAATTTGAATTTGAACTGCTTATGGCCTCCTCATAAGTGACTAGATCTGAATCATCACTTATGTCAAACTCATGCTCCTGTAAGTAAATCTCATAGTCATCAGGAATAGCTGATCTCCTAATCCTTTGTGACCTTCTCAAAGGTACATCAGCATCTGCAATAGCTGGAATATCCTGCTCTTCAACAATGAGTTCATTCTGACCAACTACTGATTCATCAACTACTGGATCAACAATATCTCTATCAGGAACAACTATACTGGGAATGAAAACACTTTCTTCTCTAAATTGAGATTCCCTTGGACCATTACTATCACTAAACCCAAAATCATCTTCAAAATAAATGGCCCTGTCTGATTCCACGATCCTGGTGGTGTGAGAAGGACAAAAGAATCTTGAACCCCTAGATCCTATACAATAGCCAACAAAATATCCACTAATGGTTTTAGGATCCAACTTCTTAATTTGGGGATTATAAATCCTTACTTCAGCTTTGCAACCCCATATTCGAAAATGATGCAAATTAGGCTTTCTTCCTGGCCACAACTCAAAAGGTGTCTTAGGAACGACTTACTTGGAACTTGATTCAAAATATAAGTCGCCGTCCTTAAAGCCTCTCCCCACAAATAATCTGGCAACCTAGGATTTGCCAACATAGACCGCACCATATCCAACAAAGTTCTATTCCTTCTCTCCGCTATACCATTTTGCTGAGGTGTACCAGGCATCATATATTGCGCATCAATGCCACACTCACGCAAATAAATAGCAAAAGGCCCTGGGTTCCTGCCAGTCTCATCATATCTACCATAAAACTCACCACCTTTATCAGACCTTACAGCTTTAATTTTCTTATTCTTTTAAAGCTCCATCTTTACCTTAAACTCTTTAAAGGCAACTAAAGAATCTGACTTCTCACGAATAAGCTCAACATGTCCATAACGAGAGTAATCGTCAATGAAGGTAATAAAATATCTATAACCACCCAAAGCAATTGATGTAAAAGGTCCACATATGTCAGTGTGGATTAACTCCAAAACATCTCCACACCTAGCTAACTTATCCTTTCTTACCTTGGTAGTTAACTTCCCTTTCACACATTCAACACAAGTCAACAGATCAAAGAAATCAAGATTAGGAAGTATCCCATCCTTCACTAACCTTTCCATTCTGTGCCTAGAAATATGTCTCAAACGTTTATGCCATAACATTGAGGAATTGTCATTAACGCTTGAACGTTTAGAAACAATAATCATTAAAATATTATCTTTCTTCTCTTGCTTACCCTTTAAATTCCAACACTCTATCTTCTTATGTCCAACTTCATTATAGTAACCACACCTTCCATTGAAGTACTTTTTTATTTCTCCCATCTGATAAGTATCATCATACTAAGTATTATTTAAAAGGTCCAAATAATAATACTTCTTATTCATATCAAACTTGATAAATTTCTTTCCTATCTTTTCAAGAAGTTCCTTTGCAGTATCCACTTTAGGAATACTAGCATATACGGCCATCTATGTAATTCTCCATCATCATCATGTAGCACTTATTAGAGTGCTTTCAATCCTCATAAAGTTTCTTAATTACTGCACTACTATCATTAGTTGGTATCTTGGGTGAATCTATCTCCAAAGGCAAATTCAACTTCATAAATGTCAAATTCATAATCGATGCCTTTTTTTTTTTTTTTTACACTTCTGATAATTTATCACATCCAATTTCATCATGGCAGTCATAGGCAGAACATTCGGGGTGCTACTAACCGTGAAAATAGTAAACAACAAGACATTCAAAAATTTAAGACAATTCAATTACTATTTTCCAGTCCCTCAACACAAAAACACAAACATAAATATCGCTTAGGGTTTTTGTAGCACTAAAGATACCCTTACGCGGGCCAGGGACAGTCAATCAAATAACCACAATCAAATGCATTGAACTGAATCACCGACAGGGCAACTCAGAACCTGCAATACATGGCATTTAATTAACTTCCACTGCCATTCCAAACGTCATACAAAGCAACTAGAACTACCGACAGGGTAGCTTAATTACCCGTATAGACCCTGGTTAATAAGTGGGAGAAAAATAACATATTGGCAATTTTATGAAATAGGCAAATATAAAACATCCCATCCACTATGCCAATATACATTACATCGGTACACATAATGCAGATAAAATAAGTCTCACGACAGGTGAGTACCTAAAATCCCACACTACTATACCAACTAGGCACAAAGCCTCTTTGGGTAAGCTCACACAATCCAATTTTCCAATCACAAATATTTAATTTAATTCAATAAATTTGAAATAAAATAATTAAACAAATGAACTAATTATCAATAAACAAATAAATAACAATTTTTTTTTATATTTTATAATAATAAAATAAAAACAATAGATAAAGAAATAATTAATCAACAATAAATTAAATAAATGAGAATAAATATAAGTAAGAAAACAGGGTTTTCTTTTTCTTTTTTTTCTTTTTTCTTTTTTTTTTATCTCGGCTGCTGACGTCATCACGCTGATGTCAGCACATAGAGATGACATCACCGTGATGATGTCAGCAACACCACCAAAAAAAAAAACTTCACACGACAAGTCGTGTGCATCTTCTTCTTCACACAACCGGGTCGCGGTTCGAGCCGTTTTATGGGTAATGGGTCACTCGACCCGCTTGTTTAACCCATCAGCAAATTGCTTTCCGGCCACCGTTTTTCAACCATTCCGGCCTCAATTTTGGTCAAAATAATCAAAAAACTAACACCCAAACTCAAGATTATAACCGGCCAAAACACAAACAAACACCCATGGAAACACAAGAAATTCCAGAAAATTTTAGGCAAAATTGGTGCCATTTGTTTCGTGTCTTCTTGGGAAACTTTTTCCCCAAATCAATTTGGTCCAAAACCCAGAAAATTATAACACCCAAACATGTGAAATTGGGTCGCCGAAAACCAAGGTTTTTTTTTTTTTTAATTATTATTATTATTATTATTATTATTTTAACCCAAATTAACTCAAAAAAAATATTCCATTCGATCCAAAAAGAAATTCCACAAAGAACCCAGGTCAAAATTCGAACTAAAAAACAAGGTTTATATACTTTGCACAAATTTGATTCAAACCCCGATTACACAAGAGAAGAGAAATTAATCAATAAAATTCCATCCTTAAAATTTGGATCTCTAAACAAGCCGCAAACACAGATGAATATCACATATTGGATTTCAGAAAACAAGTATGTAATAGCAGAATCACAAGGACGAGAGAATAATTATAAAATAAATATCATGTCATCAATATACACGATGAAAGTTTAATGGCCGCATATCAATATAACAACAAATTTCAAAATAATTTATTATGTATATTAACTAGGCTCTGATACCAATTGTTAGAAATTTTTATAGATCTAAATATACATAATAAATTCCATAGATCATAAATTACTAACCTCCAAACGCAGCCATTGATAAATTAGATCTTTAATCCTGCAAAATAGAAACAACGTAAAGTAGTGCCTATGGACACACTACTCTCAAACTACTCTCAGCTTTCTGAAAACTCTAATATCAAAAATACCGTATGGCATATGTTTGTTTGCTTGCCCTAGACCTTTAAATAGTCTCTGCAAGTCAGACTTATCTATTAATTTTGACACACATAAAATAATAATAATTTGATAATATAATTATACTAGGAAAAATATGGATAAGTCATTGGGCTCATAAAGAGAGTTGGTCCTCCAGTCCAATGAGCCAACTAGAGTCTTATAGAGAGTGTGTGACCAAGGGCTCTACTAAAAAATAATAAAATAAGCTAGTCCCATTAATGGCATAAATAGGCCATGTAAGTGAGTAATTGATTATGCCAAGTTCACAAATATTAATTTAATTCAACATATGCTCCTTACAGAATCATTACTCTCCAACCCCAATTTGGTGCTCACAATATATTACACAAATGTTAATTAATTAATTAATACCATAAAATTATCAATCATATATATATGTTTTTCTGGTTCAATAAATCTTCGGGGCTTTTGATCGTTCTTTATTTGGTTTTAGGATGTAATTCTTATTATAGGTAGTTAATATATAAGTTGTTACCTTGCTTATTGATTTGAGTGATGTACAACTAATTGATTTTAAAAAAATAAGGGCTTCCTAGCTATTTAATATTGCAGCACTTCTCTCTTGCTGTATATATTGTAAATTTGTGTTGGATATCGTATTTTGGACTTATAATAATATTATATGAATAATTTTTACCTCATTTTTTAGTAGTTCGCTTTATTTAATTAATTCTATTAATCCTCATCTTATGGATGTTAAGGCTTGGGGTTCCAAACAACCTAAATCTCTTATCTACGTTTTAGGATCCTCATGTACCTAATAAAAGAGTAACACATTCCTCTTAATACCTTTTGTTAGTATTAAGATAAATCATAGCAAAATAACCATGCATCATTCATGTAGATCAATAAACAATATAACTTCTTTTAGCTAATATTTGACATAAGTGAATACAATTGGATTAAAAAAAAAAATATATATATATATATATATACCAGAATCTAAAATCTAATCATTCTGTTAAAGGTGCGTAATTAAATTTATAAACAATTAACTAAAAATAAATTTATTTTTATTTTCTTCTGCATGTATGCAAAATATAACCGATTAAGATTGCTTCATGCTATATACGTGCAGGTTTTTACCTACCAAGAAAAATAAGAGGATGAAGGAAATTGACAAAGAGATCAGAGCTTCACGAGAAATATATAATCAATGAAAGAATTAAAGCAAGCAAGAAAAATAAGAGGATGAAGGAAATTGACAAAGAGATCAGAGCTTCACGAGGAATATATAATCAATGAAAGAATTAAAGCAAGCAACGAGATGAGAGGAGACCAAACATGACTTATTATGCATACTTTTGGAATCCAATCTTAAATAACAACATGATGGAAACAAGAAGAACGTTGGAATAAGTACTGACGATGTGATTGAGGAATGTAACTTATTTTACTTAGCAGAGCAATAGACTTCCTCTGTGTTACTTGTATGGACCATTGTTTTGTTGAGCAGGTATCCGATCGAATTGGCAACACCGTGCAAGAGATGAGGCTTTGCAAGTCTTTGGTAACAACAAGCCAGACTTTGTTACACACGCACATATCAATCATAATAACACACACACATCTATAACACCCATAATAACATGTGATCAGGAACCAGAAGATGTGAAGGATATCTCGTAATAACACTAGTAGCTTTATATGGTCTGGTGCCGTTCCAATGGTGGTGATCAGGAACCCATAAGATGTGAAGGATATCTTGGTCAAACATAGTGATTTTCACAAGCCACATTCAAATTCACTTGCAAAGTAGCTAGCAACAGGTCTAGCAAGTTACGAGGTTGAGAAATGGGCTATAAACCGCAGGATTATTAACTCAACATTCCACATTGAGAAGCTGATTATTAACTCAGCATTCCACATCGAGAAGCTGAAGATAATCAATATTTGTATATATGCCAATAATATATAGTTTCTACTTTATCTTAGGTACCTATTAACATAACAACTGTTAACGATTAATTGCTACTTGCTCAACTATGGTTTTAGTTTAAAATCATTAATTGATATAATATCTTCAGTACTTGACATGTCAATACATTTTAATTTTATGTAATCATTAGTCATACATAATTTTGATCTATTATAAATATAGTTCCTACATTATATTAGATACATATTTACATGACAATTGCTAAAGGTTTTTACTTGCTTAGCTAGAATTTTAATTTTAAATCATTAATTGACGTGATATCCTTACTACTTGATGCGTTAGCATGTTTCTACTTTATGTTAAGAACATATTTTCAATAAATGATTACTACAAATATATATACATATAGAGTTAGGCTTATAATCGTTAAATGTTACTACTTACCTAATTAGGATTTTAATTTCAAATCACTAATTGATGTAACACCCTCATCGCTTGAGGTATCAACACATTCCACATTTCTAGTTTATGTTAAAGAATATATTCCAAACAAATCATTACTCTATAAATACATATAGAGTTAGGCTCATATAATGAGGCCAACTTGATTTTTAGCATGAAGACCTCTTTTATTGATTCAGGATCAATTTAAGAACATGAGATTTAAACATGTATTAATGATTAAATATGAATTTACTAAAATACTAAAATCTTATTTAAGCAAAGCGAATTTTATATCGACTAAGACAACCACTAAAGCATTTTTGAGTCTCAACCAAAGAATCCAAGCATTGAAAAACAAAGGAAATTTCTATAGTAAAACCATCCTAACAACCTGATGTGAACAACATGAGTATCCAGGGAATAATATTGGACGAGAGGAAAAAGGAATAAAATTTCCAAAAATGAAAGGATCTATTTGAGCAATCATAGAAAATAAAATCAATTCATCTAAAAAGTTTGGTAACAATAATCATCTTGATATCCTTATCTTATATTATATGTATGTATATGTGATTGTAGCGGATGGTACCGGCATTTTAAGTATGTAGTAGAGACATGATTAGCAAATGGGAGAAGTTGGTTTCAAAAGAAGGGCCATGTAAGTTAGATGTGTGGCCTCATCTAGAAGATTTTTCAGCTGATGTTATCTCTAAAGCAGCCTTTGTAGTAGCTACCAAGAAGGAAGAAAAATTTTCCAACTTCTAAGAGAGCAAGCTCAGCTTGCAATGAAAGCTTCTCAATCTGTTTACGTTGCAGGGTGGAGGTAATTAAGCTACTAGAACTTAAAAATTAATATCGATCTCCCAATAAATCAAAAATTGATTAGTTATTTCCTTCTCAATGTATGTAAAAATAATAATAAACTATAAGCTTGGTTTTGTTGACTATATATGTATAGGTTTCTGTCTACAAAGATGAACAATAGAACGATGGAAATTGACAACGAAATACAAGCTTTCCTCAAGGATATAATCAACAAAAGAGTGAAAGCAATGAAAATGGAAGGTGGACTAAAGATAACTTACTAGGCATACTTTTGGAATCCAATTTCTAAGAAATCCAACAACGTGGAAGCAATAACAAGAAAAAATGTTGGGCTGAGTACCAAAGATGTGATGAACAAAAGAATGGAAGAAACTAACAAACAAAATCGAAATTCACTCAAAGACACAATCAACAAAAGAGAGAAAGCAATGAGAGCTGGTGAAGAGACTTAAGATGATTTCTTAAGCATACTTATAGGATTCAATTTCTAAGAAATCCAACAACAACAACGTCAGGATGAGTATCGAAGATGTAATTAAGGAGTGTAAGCTATTTTACTTTGCAGGCCAAGTGACTACCACAGCATTGCTTGCTTTGACTATGATGTTATTGAGTAGGTTTCCAAATTGGCAAGATCGAGCAAGAGAAGAGGTATTGGTGGTCTTTGGTAACAACAAACCAGATTTTGAAGGGCTAAATAACCTTAAAGTAGCAAGTATATATAATAAAACCTTTTTAATCTAAAAAAAAAAAAAGTCTTTAATACAAAGTAGTGAATATCATTTTCTTGGACATTGGTTAACATGATCTAATATGAGGTTCTGAGATTATACCCACCAATAGCTTATCTGGGTAGAACAGTTGAAAAGGAAACAAAATTGGAAAATTGTCATTACCAGCAGGAATAGAGGTCTCCTTGCCCATAATCCTTCTTCACCATGACAAAGAGCTATGGGGGATGATGCAGACAAGTTAAAATCAAAGAGGTTTGGGGAAGGGATTTCAAAAGCAACACAGGGTCAAGTTCCATTCTTTCCATTTGGGCGGTTCCCACAATTTGCATTGGCTATATATTTGATCTTAAAGAATTTCACATTTGAGCTTTCATCTACCTACCTACCTATGCGCATGCTCCTTTCTCTGTTGTAACGCTTCAACCACAATATGGAGCTCACATTACTTTACACTAATTTTTAAGGCCTAAAAATACCAATTGCTGTGAAGCAATATTTTGGCATTGTAGTTTACTATTCAGATAACCACCCAGATGTAAAAATTCTATACCCTATAGAATAAGTGAGCTACTAGTTAGAATTCATTCCCTTGCCAAAAACATTAAAAATTCATTCTCAATCTTCAAAATTTTTAGTTTTTGGTTTCTCCAAGTTAAAAAATCGAAAAAATAAAAAAAATAAAAAAATAAAAAAACATATACATATAACACAGACATATATTTATTTCTGAAAATAAAAGAAAATAAGATAGAGAAAGAATAAAACCTTTGTATCCATCTAAACCACTTCAACTGCCTTGCTGTGTATGCCAGCAACGGAACATCAGCGCCATTCTTCGTGCTCAGTTCTCTCTCCTTGCTGTGTGTGCCAGCCTCATAGGCACCTGAAATTACAAATCCAACCCCCTCGCCCCAGCCCTCACACTTCACTCTTATTTATGTCTGGGATTCTTTTCGTTGCAATGTCTTCTTTGCCCTTCCTCTTCTCCATAAATCACAACTGTCACCTATCTTCATCTTCTTTTTCTTTTTCTTTTTCTTTCTCTGTTTCTTTTTTTTTCTTTTTTTTTGGGTAATATTCACCTACAGTTTTTCCAGCAAATATCTATTAAATCAGCAAGAACTGAAACATTATTAAAAGCTTTATAGATGAAGGAAATCACTCACTTTTTTTTTTTTTTCTTTTGGTTCTTCTTGTATTTGTATTTTTTTCCCCTTAAGAATATATAAGTTCTAGCCTGGTTTTAGGGAAACTTTTTTTTTTTTCCCATTTTATTATCTATTTATTTTATGTTATTTTAAAAGCATTATTAGGCTATATCATATTTCGTGTTTGTTTAAGAAGTACAGCATCCATTTCCCATTATAAAACACAGTCTCATAAGCTAATCAATGAGCAAGAGTTAAGTCACCTACCTCCAAACATTAATGAGGATATTTGAAGCTTTCTCACCTGTACAATTGAACACCCAGAACTGTTAACAGAACTGTCGATGGACACAACTCTCTTTAATCTTCTTCTCTTCCTTTCACAAAAACAAGCACACTTGTGTTCCAAACCCAAACAAATCGTGTATCTCCTTATGCAAGAGACAAAGAGAGTGTCACACATATGCACAACCATATTTTTATGTCCATAAGATAATATCATATACTAATCACATATATCATTTTTTTTAAATAGAATTAAAATTTAAAATTTAAAAATTCATTTATAATTATTTAGGTCCCTACAAATTTCATTTTATTCTAATATGAATTTCATATATTACTTATCCATATAAAATTATAATATTTTATTGTGTGTTTATCGAATTATTAGAGAAAAATACTACTACAGAGTTTGAATTGTTGTACACCCAATACCAAAAAAGAAAAAAAAATAACAAAAAAATAATAAAATACCACAATATCATATTACCTCGCCACCGATTTAAGGCATAGGCCACTGCGAAGGGGCCCCAAAAATATTATATAAAAAATTATTATATATTGTTTATATATTTTAATCTTTATTTAATAAATAATATAGAATAACCTTTTTTAGAAAATATATAAATTAATTTTTATAATTTTACATTAACTGTAATTTACTATTTATTTTTGGAACATACCATCAATCAATCTATAATTTATAAAAAAAAATTAAATTCTTTATTTTCTATATTTATATTAATATTTTAATAATTGAAAAGAAAAAGATAGATTAAAAATCTCTCAATTTATGAGTTTTATCTCATATTATTTATTATTTGTTATTTATTTAATAATTTTATATTGTTTACTCTCAGGTATATTTTTCTATGAATTCATATATGTAGTTTTTAATATTCTAGTTTTATCAGTGTTTATCATATAAAAACAAACCATATATGTAATTGAAACTTGCATTCTCTAATTTATTTTAGAACAATTGATTAAAACTTATCACTTAAATAATTTATTATCAATAAAAAAATTACTATCAAAATTTTTCCTCAAAAATTAAGAAAAAAAAAAGCATATATTTAAAGTTAAAAATTTCAATTTTAAAAAAAATACTAACAACATTCGATACAGGCCTTCCAATAATTTTTGCCTACAACCACGTAGAGAGTTGTGACTAGAGGTAGCAATTCGTGTTCACGTGTCGGATTCATATCGATCAATTTAATAATCGTGTAAAAAATGCTCAATCTTAATCTGATCCATTTATTAATTGTATCAGGTATCTAAAACACTAACCCGACTTGTTTATAAACAAGTCAACCCGATACGATCTGTTTAACACGATTACTTTAACAGATCGTGTTGACCAGTTAATCTATTAACCTGAATATTGACCTGTTAACCTAAAAATTAACCTATTAATTGAAAATTAACCTATTAATAAAAAAATTTACTTTTAAAAATTTATCTTTAAAAAATTAATAATAAAAAAATTACTTTTATAAAGTTTTTAAATTTGTAATATTTTTTACTTGTTAAATAATATATTATGGCTAAAATTATAATTTAAAATTAAATTTAAATGGGTCATAGCGTATCAATTTCGAGTTAAATGAATCAACCTAAAAATGACACGATTAATAATCATGTTAAACAGATTACTCCGAAACCTATTTATTTTATGTGTTTTTTGAATTGTATCACCATATCATAACCTGCCATTTCTAGTTGTGACACCTGCCTCAATAGATGGTTATACGTGCCTCGTACGTTTCTCCACGTCACCAAAATAAATACTCTCACCCATATGTACCCCAATTGATAAAAACAGGTTCACTGCTCCTTGGCCACTCATATAGAATCCACCTCTGCTTCTTTGCCTCTACCTTCCCTCCATCTCTTATCTCCAAATGGAAGTTTCAGGTGCCAGAGCCGCGGTCTATGTGGGTTTGGTTAGCATAGTGATTGCGTTGGCATGGAGGGTGTTGAACTGGGTTTGGTTCAGGCCAAAGAGACTAGAAAGGTTCCTGAGACAACAAGGTCTTTCTGGCAATTCGTATCGATTTCTATTTGGAGACTTGAAGGATAGCTCCACGATGACGAAGGAAGCAAAATCAAAACCCATGAATCTCTCACATGATATAACTCCACGTGTCCTCCCATATCTCCATCACACGGTCAATACTTTTGGTAACTATTATTCTCTTTCACTTCTCATATATACTTTCATTGATTGCTATATGAATATGTGTGTGTATATATATATATATATATAAAATATTACAGCCAACTAGATGGGTGTCGAAAAATTTCACTAAATCATTTTTACGCGTACGATCGATAAAATAAACCATAATTTTAAAAATTAATTGTATGCTTAATTTGCTCTTCCAATTATTTAAGTTATAAAAAGAGTTAGTGTTTTTGGATAGATCTAAAAGAGTTAATTGAAAATGGCCTAAATTGTGAGATTTCAATTGGGTTGTGTGAATTTGTTCTAATTAATTAATTTGTATGATTACGAGTACTTTTTTTTTTTTTTTTTCATATTGGGGTGTAAAACAAAAAAAAAAAAAAAAAAAAAAAGAGAAAAGAAAAAGTCGTTGGCAATCCCATAGGAACATGTATAAGTATTTTGTATAATTTTATTGTAGAATATAACGTATATGTATATATCCCTTTAGAAAGTCACTTTTTTTTTATTTTATTCGGGGATCCTCTGGCTGCTAGTTTTTCCAACAAAATATTTTTTTCTTAAAACGAAAAGCAATTAATACTGAAATAATAAATTTTATTATTTGATTTTTTTTTTTGGTCAAAGAAGAAATATTTTATTAAAGAGAACCTAAATTACAAAAAAGATCTTAACAAAATATGAGATTACATCATAATATTTTCCAAGATCTTACAAATAACATTAGCTAAAAGCCTAAATCAATACTAGGAACCTCATCCTTAGCTCCTTAGATTATCTTCCAATACTCTAACTTCTGCAAATACTTTAGAACAATAATTTAGCCAGGGTTTATAGGAGATAAGTGTCCTCGAAGTTATGATGCTCATTACTTAAGCTCCTTCGACTAATTACTTTCAAAAAGTACAAGATTTCCAAATGTATAAATAAGGAGAAACATTCTCCAAATATTTGACAAAATAAGAAAACATTTTTTTTTTTTGGGTTAATTTTCTTAATATTGGGTAGGGGATTCTCTTTACTAAAGAAAATTATATAGTAGTTTTGTTATTAGATTGTATTTCTAAAAACAAATAAACATTGATTTATTTTTAAAAGTTAATAAATCTACTGTTTTTTTAAATAAATAATAAATGTATTTTTAATGTGAAAATTTTGTTATTTATTACTATTTGCCATAAGCAAAGAACTCATGTTAAAATGGTAGATATTAATTGGATATATTTAATTAATATATCACTTTCTATGCTAAAAATCTAATATAAAAAATTAAATCCAAATGATTCATTTGTTAAATGAGAATTAGATTATTTTATATAGAATCTAATTTGATTGGATAAGATTTAAAATAGTTTAATCCAATTCATTCTACGTTCAAAAAAGGCCAAATTTATAGGTCAGGATTAATACTCCATACATTTCTTCTTATGTGTGTGCATATATATATATATATATATATATACACGATAACTAATTAAATAAAGTAATGTAGGTAAGAATTGTTTTATATGGGATGGCCCCAATCCAAGGACGATCATTACGAATCCAGAAGATGTTAAGGATGTCTTCGCCAAATATGACGACTTCCAAAGGCCCAATTCAAATCCACTTGTACAGTTGCTAGCAACAGGTCTTTCAAGTTACGAGGATGAGAAATGGGCCAAACACCGCAGGATTATCAACCCAGCATTCCACATTGAGAGGTTGAAGGTATTCCAGTATTTTATTATTATTATTATTATTCTTAGTATTAAAAATTGAAGCCAATTTGACACTTGCTGAAAGGTCTGTTTTTAAATGTCTTCATCTAAACATATCTACCTCTAGATACGTGCAGTAGTTTTTTATATACATACATATTTTACTAGCATATAGAAAGTCTACGGTTGGAATAGAGGAACAGAGGAAATAGAGAGATAGTAGTAGGGATATAGATAAATAATATAAAAATTCGTCAAATATAGCAGGGAGAAAATAATTGGAAGAGAGTTTGGAACCCTTTTATCATCCTTGAAATACTAGCTTAAGTAATGGCTTGTTAATATTTAGAGTTTATGTTATTTGTCACTACTATTAATTATTATCCCTAAAACTTATATATATTTATTAGAAAAATATTAAGATTAATATTTAGAATTTTGTTATTTGTCACTACTCCCTAGAATGTATATATATTTATTAGAAAAATATTAAGTGGTTACATTAATATTGTTTTATTTTTATTTTCTAATACCAAACATTTATTATGAAAAAGTAAACTTTTAATAGTAGCTTATTAAATTATCATATATTAACATAATGTAAGCATTAATAATGGATCACCAATTATGATATATAGTATTGTAGCTGGTTATTTCAAATAGGCCAACCATTTATGGACTTAAAAATTAGATTTTTATAGGAGTTGGTATGATTTTTACCTTGTTGAATTACATAGTATTTTTAAAATCTTAAGCTGCTGTTCAATGAAGAAATTACAAAAATAAGATAGGATCCGTTTTAGCAATCAAAGAAAAATTAATTGATCTAAAGTAAATATTTGACAGTAATATTTACCTTTCTATCGATCCCAATTTTAATCCGAATCTAAGGTTCCCCATGCAGTTGATAATTATTACAATTTTTTTTTTTTTGTTAATAAATGGTTGATTATTATAACTAAGGTTCCCCATGTGTGCGATTAATGTAGAAAATGGTACCAGCGTTTGATGCATGTTGCAGCGAGATGATTAGTAAATGGGAGGTTTTGGTGTCAAAAGAAGGGTCATGTGAGTTGGATATATGGCCTTATCTACAAAATTTGTCAGCTGATGTGATCTCCAGAGCAGCCTTTGGGAGTAGCTACCAAGAAGGACGAAAAATATTCCAACTGCTAACAGAGCAAGCTCAACATGTAATGAAACTTCTTCAGACTGTTTACATTCCAGGATGGAGGTAATTAGTCAATAAACATAAAAAACTAATTAATATCTCAATTCCCTTATCTATATATATATATATGTATATTGGTTATGTTGACTTGTAAGTTGTACGTCCACACCTTATGATAGGCATCGACCATAACAAATTTTATATGTATATATATACATGTGTGTGTATAAAATAATGATTCGTTAGAAATATATTTTTAATATAATATAAGAATTTAAAGACATATCGAATGATGAAAATGTCATATCAATTAATAATTTAAAACTAACAACTTTTAACATTTATCATATCAATAGATGTTCAACATAATATAATAATTATGTTATAGCAATAGATCAAAACTGTACAAATGCATCTATGTGTATGTGTTCAAATAATATTTAATAATATAAAATAACAAATTAATTACTATGGTAGTGGTTTGTGTATATAGGTTTCTGCCTACAAAGATGAACAAGAGGATGAAGGAAATTGACAAGGAAATAAAAGCTTCACTCGAGGACATAATCAACGAAAGAAAGAAAGCGATGAAAATGGGAGATGGAACTAAAGATGACTTATTAGGCATACTTTTGGAGTCCAACTTTAAAGAAATCCAACAACATGGAAACAAGAAGAGTGTTGGAATGAGTACTGAAGATGTGATCGAGGAATGTAAGCTATTCTACTTTGCAGGCCAAGATACCACATCAGTGCTGCTTGTTTGGACCATGGTTTTATTAAGTATGTATCCAAATTGGCAACACCGTGCAAGAGAAGAGGCTTTGCAAGCTTTTGGTAACAAGAAGCCTGACTTTGATGGCTTAACCCACCTTAAAGTTGTAAGTATATTATAATACATTATATATATAGATATAATCTACTTGGCTTCACCAGGCAATTTAGATTGAGTATATATGTGGCTTATTAACAGTAGATGATTTATATATTAGGTAATCTGTACTCATCCTTAAACGTTGGATATGTATAGAGTTATTATCACATCTAGATATCTGGATTTTAACAAATTACATGTAATCATTCCTAAATATATGGTATATTAATTTTGTTACAATTCAAATATCCATATGTGATAATATTTTTGGTATATCCAAATGTGATAATTTATATATATATATATACAGTGCATATTAAGCTTACGAGTGAGAATTGAAAATCGTCACATGCAGGTTACAATGATTTTGAATGAGGTGCTTAGGTTATATCCACCGGTGCTTACATCTGATCGAAAGGTTCACAAGAAAACACAACTGGGAAAGTTGACAATACCAGCTGGAGGGCATATCTCCTTACCAACAGCGCTTTTTCATCATGACAAAGAACTGTGGGGTGCAGATGCAACCGAGTTCAATCCAGAAAGGTTTTCTGAAGGAGTTTCAAAGGCTACGAACGGTCGAGTTTGTTTTTTCCCTTTTGGCGGGGGACCCCGGATTTGCATTGGACAAAACTTTTCCTTGGTGGAAGCAAAAATGGCTTTGTCAATGATTCTACAGAACTTCACATTTGAGTTATCCCCATCCTATGCTCATGCTCCTCATAGTGTCATTTTTCTTAAACCACAATTTGGAGCTCATATTATTTTACACAAACGTAATTAATACTAAAAAATTACGAATAACAAATATATTTATATATGTACTATTCAGATACATGTTTGTATCAATTAAAACATATGGATTTTGGATGTAATTGTTATTATATATATATATATATGTGCATATATTTATAAAATTCTATGTTGTCTGATGTTAAGACATATGTTATCTTTGAATTTGTGAAAAACCACCTCGGTTGTCCATCCAGAGATTGGGCACCAAATTGATTATTCAATGATGTAGCAAAACAAAAGTCATATTAGGATGTCCATATGTTTATAGCATCTTGACAAAAAGGTGTACTTGGGGCTATATGAATTTAATTAAAATACTAAAATCTTTAAAGGGCAAAGTAAACTGGTATAAATTCATATAAATCCCAAATATATTTTTAAATTTCAACCCTCAAAATAATCCAAGACTAATAAGAAAGGTTTTCATAAGAAAGGTTTTCATGGTTTTCTATCAGGATGCCCTAACTTAAGAACTCTGTATGTATGATAACAACATAGAAAGAAGGCAGAGATGGGTTTTATTAATTCATGTATCTTGAAACGTTCATTGATATTAATTAATCCTTATGAATAGCGTGATAAACAAGGAAACTGTCTTATGAAAATTCCTAAAACAATGGAAAGCCATAAAAATTACATAAAAATAAATAAATAAATAAAACCGTCCCCTACATTAATATCATACTAGTTGTTCAGTCCCTGGTCAGCGGTAAATGGAAGTATCAATATCTAAAATCTGTGTCTATAGCATTTGTAATTAGCATACTAACATGGACATGGAGGTTGCTCAACGGGGTGTGGTTCAGGCCGAAGAAGCTCGAAAGATGCCTAAGACAAGGTGGTATTACAGGCAATTCCTATTGGCTTTTCTTTGGGGACTTGAAGCAGAGCTCCATCATGTTAAAAGAAGCAACATCCAAACCCATGGAGTTCTCCGATGACATAGCTCCATGTGTCCTTCCTTTCATCCATCAAACGGTGAAGAATTATGACAAACATTTTTCAGTTTTGTTTTTTTTCATTTTGTCTATTGTCTTCAAATTTTTTGAAATGATACAATGCAGGTAAGAGTTCTTTCATTTGGATTGGTTCCACTCCAAGTGTCAACATCATGAAGCCAGAATATTTGAATGACGTCTTCACCAGGTTTGGTGATTTTCAAAAAGCCCAATACAAATCCACTTATCAAGTCCTCTGCTGCTAGTCTTGCGAACTATGAGGGTGAGAAATGGGTTAAACACAGAAAGATCATGAATCCAGCTTTCCATCTAGAGAAGTTGAAGATGTTTTTACTCTTTCCACTCAATTATAGAACATAATTATTAAAGAAAAATTTCACCAAGAAATATGTAATCGTGCTTGTGTTCTAATTTATATGATCAATGTGGTGCTGACCCTTCAGATTTTTTTTTTAAAATTTTTTTTTTATTTTGCTTAATTTTTTTTTAGAGTATGTTGCCTGCATTTGATCTAAGTTGTAATGAGATGATGAACAACTGGATGAAATACATGTCTAACCAAGGTACATGCGAGTTAGATGTATGGCCCGATCTTCAAAATTTATTGGGCAATGCCATCTCTCGAGCAGCATTTAGGAAGAAGAATATTTCAACTCCAGAAGGAGCAAGCTCAACTCACATTTAAAGCTGTACAACCTGTTTATATTCCAGGATGGAATTAAAAGTACATAAAAATTTAACCTTGTTTAAGTGTTGTATATCTTGTATAAACCAAGTAGGTTTCTGCCAACTAAGATGACCAAAAGAATGAAACAAATTGATAATCAAAATCAAAATTCACTCAGAGACACTGTCAGGACCCGTCCAGAATTCCTTCCCTGGAACCCTAAACAGCCCTGATCCCAGGGAAACCCTACCGAACTCTCCAACGGAAAATCCAGCAGAGCCTCCCCTAAGGGATTTACTTACCACAAACTACCTGCACTGAAAACACACTTCTAAAAATATCCCCTTATTCCTCCCACAATACTACAAATTGATTCCACAAATTGCAGCACTTCAAAATAAATACAGTAATCCAGTGCAAGATAAATACAACAAGAGTGAAAGAAATAGTACAACTGCAATAAAGAAGAACAGGGTACTTCACGAAGTAAAACAGCGATGAAGATCAAGTCCGCTCTGGATGAACACCGACAACCTGGTACCTAGAGGAACGGAATTTAAGAGTGTGAGATGCTAATCATCTCAGTAAGCGACCCTACTACTATACCATATAATATCACAGTAATAAGTATAAATAATAATTATTTGGAAATAATAATTTCTCTCAAAACCCTTACAATTCTCTCAGTTGGAAAGGTTCCCCTTTTAAAATCTTTTCACAAAACCCTTTGTTCGTATTCCTCGAAAACCAAGACATCAAATAAATACCAGAACAATAACAATTATAATTTTAATTCCAATACAGTTTCTAAACATTTTATTTTTAAAACACAGTTCTGAAAATCATTTGATGCACCAACTATATACCAGTGGCACCAACAGTACCCAGCGTCCCAAGGTACCGCCAGACAGGAGGTTATAGAGAGAAACCGGCATACGGTCGCGTGGCGTCCCACTGCGCCGCTGCTAACCTGGTGTCCCGGCCATGGGGGGTGGCCACCCTCTCCGATGGCATCCACAGGACACCCTCATAATATCAACCGCGTGCTACTCACACCCACCTGCACGCTAATCACAACCGCGCGCTACTCACACCCACCTGCGCGCTAATCACAACCGTGTGCACACTAACCATATCACATATACCATATCACATAATCAGAACACCAGTACGTGCACGGTGCATCTAAAAATCATAAAATCCACAAATTTAAATTATAAAACAATTTTCACATTTTTCATAAGCATAGCGGGCATAATCCATCCGCTTGAACCCGGAAATCCTCCGTAATTTCTTTATAATCAACACCATAAATTCCATGATTTTCACATCCACCAACTCCCAAATCCATCAATTCAAATATCCACATTTTTTCCAAACATAAATAATTTCTCGAAATATCATAATCAAATCTCATAATATTCCATGGGCATATTTTATAAAAATTGAAATTACCAACATAACCAAATATTTTCCTTGAAATATTTGAAAATCAAATCGTGCCCAATTTACCATTAAAACCACACCAATTTCAAAATCCTCAAAACCATAAAATAATTTCACATGGCATAAATTTATATAATGCACATTTTCTTAAATCCAATAAATTCATAAACAATTCCACAATAAATCCAATAAATATTTGGCACATAGGAATTAAATTCCAAATATTTAAATCACACATAATATATTCACCAATTAATTTCCCAAAATTAATTTGAAGGTGGGTCACTCACCTGGAGCACGCAATTAACCCACGATCCACTACGGGATCAATTCTACGACTCACCGGTGCTCCTAGAACAAAATTCACAGGCAGTCAAATAAATTAATATTTTATTCGGGTAAATAATACCCGGTACCCGGGGGGTCAAAACACAAACGATATCTAGAATTTACGAGTTATATACCGAATCGAAGCTCGCGTGATGAGGATCACGGATTCGGTCTTACTTTCCGGTGATCGGAATCTCGCCGGAAAGCTTTTCGAGTTTCGGCTCCGCAATTCTCCCAAACCGTCGCGAATTGGCGGAAACGGAAGTCGGATTCGGGTTCAAGAGGTCGAACACAGCGGACTGGAGCTGGCCGGAATTTCGGGTACTCGCCGGAACAGTAATTTCCGGCGGGCCGCCACAGTCACCGGCAACCGTCGCCGGCGGCGGCGCGTGCGGTGGCCGTTGGCTGTGAAATTTTGCAGACTTGTAGATCGTGAGGAGAGCAATCCAACGGGACCGGCGGTGAGCAAAACGGAGGTCGGACGGCGGAGAAATCACCGTTTGAAGATTTCCGACCCCTCGCAGGAAAACGCTCCGATCCCGGCGCGTCGGTGGTCCAATGGCCATGATTTTTGGTGGATAGGCCGGACTTGAGGAGAGGATCAAGGCTAGCTGGCGCGTGTACTGTAGATCGGCCGGAACAGGGTTGATTCGCGGTGGCCGGCGGTGGAGGGGGAAAAATCGCCGCCAAACTTCGGACGTCCGATCCGGGCGCGTCCGGCGGCCGTTCGCCGTGAAATTTGGAGGTTTTGCCGGAAATGAGGTGGGCAATCTGGATGGCCGGCGCGTGTACAGTAACTAGGCCGGAAAACGTGAAAATGACCGGCGGCCGGTGACTCTCTCTCTCTCTCCTCTCTCTCTTTCTCTCTCCTCTCTCTCTTTCTCTCTCTTCCCCGAGTGTTTTAACAAATAAAACCCCTGTGTGACACTGTTCATGCCACGTGGACCAATCAGAAGCTGACACATGGCCTTTCACTGTTCACCGACCCAAAAACATTAAAATAATACGGTATCCGGTAAACTTCAAACGTCCATAACTTTTTAACCGGATGTCCGTTTTGAGCGTGCCGCTAGTCTGTGAACTCGTATCGACGAGCACTTCACAACCACACACGAGTCAAAGCTCAATTCCCCATAAACAAAAAGTCAACTCCGACACCCCCTGGACAGTTTGGACTGCAACTTGTTTCGTCCATAACTTCCAAACCGTAGCTCCGTTTTCGACGTGCTACCAGTCTACGAACTCGTGGCATCGTGCACTTCGCCACGGTACCCTAGTCAACTCAAAATTCTCACGAGTCATAAAGTCAACTTTTGACCCCCTTCGGTCAACGGTCAACGGTCAACCTCGGTCAACGTGCACGGATTCCGGTGCGATTTGGGACGGGGTGTTACAGACACAATCAACAAAAAAAGCAATGAGAGCTGGTGAAGAGACTAAAGATGACTTATTAGGCATACTTTTGGAAACCAATTTCTAAAAAACCCAACAACATGGGAACAACAACAACAGTGTCAGAATGAGTATCGAAGATGTAATTGAGGAGTGTAAGCTATTTCACTTTGCAGGCCAAGAGACTCCCTAAGCATTGCTTGCTTGGACTATGATCTTATTGAGTAGGTTTCCAAACTGGCATGATCGAGAAAGAGAAGAGGTATTTGTAGTCTTTGGTAAGAACAAACCAGATTTTGAAGGGCTAAATCAACTTAAAGTAGCAAGTATATATAATATAACTTTTTTGATCTAAACAAATGTCTTTGATACAAAGGAGCCAGTATCATTTTCTAGGACATAGGTTAACATGAGCTTATATGAGGTTCTGAGATTATACCACCAATAGCTTATCTGGGTGAACAGTTGAAAAGGAAACAAAAATTGGAAAATTGTCATTACCAGCAGGAATAGAGGTCTCCTTGCCCATAATCCTTCTTCACCATGACAAAGTGCTGTGGGAGGACGATGCAGACTAGTTCAAACCAAAGAGGTTTGGGGAAGGAGTTTCAAAAGCAACAGAGGGTCAAGTTCCATTCTTTCCATTTGGGTGGGGTCCCAGAATATGCATTGGACAAAATTTTACAATTATAGAAGCCAAATTGGCCATGTCTTTGATCTTAAAGAATTTCACATTTGAGCTTTCACCTACCTACCTACCTATGCGCATGCTCCTTTCTCCGTTGTAACGCTTCAACCACAATATGGAGCTCACATTATTTTACACTAACTTTTAAGTCCTAAAAACACCAATTGCTGTGAAGCAATATTTTGGCATTGTTGTTTGCTATCAGATAACCCAGATGTGAAAATTCAGCATTTACGAATTTCTTATTTATTTATTTATTTTTATTATTATTTTTTCATAAAAGCTTGAAATAATAGAATGTTAGAATTGATTCCCTTAGCCAAAGACATTAAAAATTCATTCCAATCTTCAAAATTCCAGTTGTGGTCCCCAAAGTTAGAAAATTGGCCCCAAAAAAAAAAAAAAAATATATATATATATATATATATATATATATATATGCACACAGATATATATTTATTTCTGAAAATAAAAGAAAATAAGATAGAAAAAGAATAAAACCTTTGTATCCATCTAAACCACTTCAACCGCCTTGATGTGCATGCGACGGAACACCAGCGCCATTTTCTTTGCGCTCTGTTCTCTCTCGTTGCTGTGTGTGCCAGCCTCATGGGCGCTTGAAATTGCAAATCCACCCCCTTCGCCCCAACCCCAACACTTCACTCTCATTTATACCTGGGATTCTTTTCATTGCAATGTCTTACTTGCCCTTCCTCTTCTCCATTAATTACAACTATCACCTATCTTTCTTTTGAATTTTTATTTTTTCCCTTAAGAATATATAAGTTCTAGCCTGGTTTTGGGAAGCTTTTTTTTTTTTTTTCCCCATTTTATTATCAATTTATTTTATGTTATTTTAAAAGTATTATTAGGTTATATCAAATTTTGTGTTAGTTTAATCTTCCTAAAAAATACAATTTAATTTCATTTTCAAACATCTACTTAATTTTCATCAGACTAATTTTATGAAACTTCAAAATAATATGAATATATTACGATCTCAAATGTAGCATAACAAATTTTTTTCCAAATTTGGCAAATTCATACAAGTAGTGATAAAAATTATATAGTATTACGATGATTATTTAAACACAATCCTATAGCTTATACAGGGATTTCCTTAGATGAGTAAGGATCAGGTTTTAATCAATGTTTTGCCACTGTAATTGGGTTCTCAGGAGAAACAAACTTAAGAGTAGCACTCCCGTGATTGAACGGCTGCAATGCTAACGGGATCCAGAGGGTCCTTTTAAAGAAACATGTTTTTTAGGTGGACTTTGCCATGTGGAATATTTCACACATTAATCGATCCACAAATACAGCATTCATTTCTCATTATCAAACACATAGTTTCATAAGCTAATCAATGAGCAAGAGTTATGTCACCTACATCCAAACATTAATTATTATATTTAAAGCTTTTTCGCCTCCAAACAGATAGTATCTCCCCATGCAAGAGACAAAGAGAATGTCACACATATATGCACAACCATATTTTTATATCCATAAAATAAAAATCATATGCTAATCACATATATCATTTCTTTTTTAAGTGAAAATTTAAAAATTTATTTATAATTATCTAGATCCTTACGAATTTCATTTTATTTTAATAAAAAATTTATATATCATTAAATCCATATAAAATTATAATATTTCATTATGTACTTTTCAAGTTATTATAGAAAGATACTACTGTTTGAATTGTTGTACACCCAACACCAATATATATATATATATATATACAACAAATACCACAATATCAAATTGGCTCACCGCAGCCCGGCTTCAGACATAGGCCATTGGCCCATATGAAGGGGCCCAAAAAATTATATTAAAAATTCTTATATATTATTTTATATACTTTAGTGTTTATTTAATAAATAATGTAAAACAATTTTTTTAAGAAATATATAAATTGATTTTTTTGAATTCTACATTAACTGCAATTTATTATTATTGTTTTTATTTTGGGAACATAGCATCAATCAACTATTCATTGTATTTTATCAAAAAATTAATTTTTTTATTTTCTATATTTATATTAAATTTTTAATAGTTAAAAAGAAAAAGATAGATTAAAAACCTCTTAGTTTATAAGTTTTACCTTACATTACCTATTATTTGTTGTTTATTTAATGATTTTACATTGTTCACTCTCATAATATATATATATATATATATATATTTTTTTTTTTTTTTGCTGTTTACTCTCATAATATATATGCATATATATTTGTTTATTACGAATTCACATTTCTAATTTTTAATATTCCAACTATACCATCGTTTATCATATAAAAATAAATCATATAAGTATTTTTAACGTGTATTATCTAATTTATTTTAAAACAATTAATTAAAACTTGTCACATACATAATTCATTATCAGTAAAAGAAATATTTATTATCAAAATTTTACTTAAAAATTAAACACACAATATATATATATATATATATATATATAGTGTTAAATAAAATTAATTTGAAAAAAAAAATACTAACAATATTTGATAAAGGCCTTGCAACAACTTTTTGCTACAACGTCGTATAGAGTTGTGACTGGCCTGCCTCACTAGACGGTTATATATACCTCTTTATCCGTTTCTCCAGGTCACCAAAATATAAACTTGTGAACCATATGCACCACAATTAATAAAAATAGGTCCACTGCTCTGGCTACTTGTATAGAATCCACCTCTGCTTCCTTGTCTCAAGCTTCCCTCCATCTCTTATCTCCAAATGGAAGTTTCAGGTGCCAGAGCCGCAGTGTATGTGGGTTTGGTTAGCATAGTAATTGCGTTGGCATGGAGGGTGTTGAACTGGGTTTGGTTCCGGCCAAAGAGGCTAGAAAGGTTCCTGCGACAGCAAGGTCTTTCTGGCAACTCTTATCGATTTCTATTTGGAGACTTGAAGGAAAGCTCCATGATGACGAAGGAAGCAAAATCAAGACCCATGAATCTCTCCCATGATATTACTCCACGTGTCCTTCCCCATCTCCATCAAACAGTCAAGAATTTTGGTAATTTATATATATATATACATATATTTGTTTATATATGTTATATATTTGTGATTGTGTGTGCACGCGCGAATTATTCTCTTTAACTTTTCATCTATGGTTCCATTTGATTGATTGCTATTATATATATTACAGCCAAATAGATTGTGTCTAAAAATTTCACCAAATCATTTCTACACACAACGGATAAAATAAACCGTGAATTTACAAATTAATTGTATAGGCTTAATTTGCTCCTCCAATTGTTTAAGTTATAAAAAAGGTAATTTTTTTTGGATAGATCTAATTGTGAGATTTCATGGGTTGTGTGAATTTGTTCTAATCTGTTATGGAAAAAGAAAAAATTGTTCTGATTAATTAATCAGTATAGTTATTTTTTATATTAAAATATGGTGATTTAAATTTGTAACCGTTGGTTGTCCCATAAGAATATGTATAAGCATTTTGTATAATTTTATTGTAGAATAATACTAGATGCGCTTGGTATACGCAAGATAGGAAAATATATTATTTCAATTGGATTTGATGTGATAGAATGGAATGGGATACAATTTAATCCAATTCTCTATTTGAAGTCATTTAGATTGGACTAGTTTTTTTTTTTATATTAATTAATACAATTTATTATTTTTTTGAATTAAGTAAAATGTTTTGAATTGAAAAATTTTTATCTAGAAAGTTATATTATTAATTTTAATTACAAATATTTCAAGCAAAAAAAATTAATTACAAATATTTTATATATTTAATTTGCAAAAAAAAATAAAAATAAATTATGACTCAAACACTGTAGCATAGGAAATGGATAAACAATTGATAAAAAGTCAAAAAAAGGAAAAAAAATGTCCCACTTGAAGTTGTCCGGACATTCATTTTTTCAGGGCTATTTAAATATCTGGAAATTTTTAATCCTGTCACCCACCTTAATTCAAACACGGGTTTGGGAGTATTTTAATCCTATCCCATCTTAATCCTATTACCAAAAACGCCCCATGTGTAACACACATCTTATTTCATTTTATTGGGACATCCTGCCACTTTCTCAACAAAAATATTTCACAAAATAAAATATTTTTTTATTGTTAATTTTCGAATATTGGGTAGGGGACTAACTCTTTATAAAAAATATTTCACAAAATAAAATATTTTTTTATTGTTAATTTTCGAATATTGGGTAGGGGACTAACTCTTTATAAAGATGATTATATAAGTCATTTTAGTGTTAGATCGTCTCTTTAAAAAGAAATAAAAAATTAATTTATTTTCAAAAGTTAATAAGTATACTGTTACTGTCAAAACTATCGTACTTATCACTATTAATAATAAGTATCTATGGAATCTATATTAAAATGACAAGTATTAATTTGATATATTTACTTTAAAAAATTGATATATTTAATCAACGTATAGACTTATTATCAAAAAAATTGATATTGATACTTTTGTTAAAAATCTAGTATTAAAAAAAGTGAATCATTTTAATCAATGGGAACCGCTGATAC
Source organism: Ziziphus jujuba (assembly GCF_031755915.1). Classification (NCBI taxonomy): domain Eukaryota; kingdom Viridiplantae; phylum Streptophyta; class Magnoliopsida; order Rosales; family Rhamnaceae; genus Ziziphus; species Ziziphus jujuba. The sequence goes on along the minus strand of NC_083389.1, from coordinate 14,603,228 downwards.
TCCAACGTGACAAATAGGGTTTTTTTTTTTTTTTTTTTTCAGTATATTTGTTGCCATGACTAATTGCATAAAGTAATGTAGGTCACAACTCTTTTATATGGGATGGCCCCAATCCAACGGTGATCGTTAGCAATCCAGAAGATGCGAAGGATGTCTTTGCCAGATATGGTGAATTTCAAAAGCCACATTCAAATCCACTTGTAAAGTTGCTAGCAACAGGTCTAGCGAATTACGAGGATGAGAAATGGGCTAAACACCGCAGAATTATTAACCCAGCATTTCACATTGAGAAGCTGAGGGTATTAACCCTTGCTTGGTTTTTACCTTGTGAATTATGCACTATTCTTAAAATCTTAGTTGTTTTTAAACGAAGAAATTTAAAAAATTACATATGGATATGTTTGAACAATAATAGAAAAAATATTTGATCTAAATTAAAAATTTGACGGTAATATTCACTCTTCTATCTATCCTAATTTTAGTCAGGAGCTAACGGTTAGTTAATATTATTAATATTTTTTTATTTTATTATCCCCTATGCCCCTACCCGGTTATAATAACATTCCTAACCAAACTAGCCCACTTCATCTATTATTATTATTATTATTATTATTGGTAAATGGTTGATTATTATTAATTTTCTTTTTGGGCTGAATTTGATTATTATTACTTATTTGTGTTATACATTATGTGTGTGATTAATGCAGCAAATGGTACCAGCATTTGATGAATGTTGTAGCGAGATGATTAGCAAATGGGAGGCTTCGGTGTCAGAAGAAGGGTCATGTGAGTTGGATGCGTGGCCTAGTCTACAAAATCTGTCAGCTGATGTGATCTCCAGAACAGCCTTTGGGAGTAGCTACCAAGAAGGAAGAAAGATATTCCAACTCCTAATACAGCAAGCTCAACTTGTAACGACACTTCGTCAGTCTGTTTACGTTAACATTCCAGGATGGAGGTATTTAAGTCAATCAGCATAAAAACAACAAAACAAAAAAATAATAATAATTAATATCTCAATTTCCTTTTTAATATATATATATATATATATATATATATGTGAGAATTATATGGTATGCACGATTTATAAACAGATTATATCAAAAAAATATCAATTTTAATGTATACAGTATACAATAAAATTGACATTTAAAAAATAACAATTTTAAATACATTGCATGCAAACCGTCTGCATTTCTAAAATCATTTATATATATATATATATAGGCCTCGTTATGTTACACCCATTCTATAATTGACATCATTCATAACAAATTATATATATATATATATATCTCTATGTAAAATAATGATATGTTAAGAAAATTTGGAAAATATAATATAATATAAAAATATGAAAATGTGTTAAATAATGATAGTATTGTATCGATTAATAATTTGAATCTAATAATCCTTACTTTTATCATATTAATAATATCCAAGTAAATGAGAACTATATTGACATATATTATAGGAATAGATCGGAACTGTCCAAATGTATATATGTGTATGTGTATAAATAGTATTTAATAATATAAAATGTGCGTGTAGTTTTCTGCCTACAAAAATGAACAGGAGGATGAAGGAAATTGACAAGGAAATAAAAGCTTCACTCAAGGACCTAATCAACAAAAGACACAAAGCGATGAAAATGGGAGATGGAGCTAAAGATGACTTCTTAGGCATACTTTTGGAGTCCAACTTTAAAGAAATTCAACAACATGGAAGCAAGAACAGTGTTGGGATGAGTACCGAAGATGTGATTGAGGAATGTAAGCTATTTTACTATGCAGGCCAAGAGACCACCTCAGTGTTGCTGGTTTGGACCATGGTCTTGTTGAGTATGTATCCGAAATGGCAACACCTTGCGAGAGAAGAGGTTTTGCAAGCTTTTGGAAACAACAAACCAGACTTTGATGGCTTAAGCCAACTTAAAGTTGTAAGTATATTTTGCCAGCCTTTGGAAACAACAAATTTATTATATAATCAATTAGTTTCTTATAAGGATATTTTGATGGAAAAATCATTAGAATCTTTATTTTTAATTTTTAAATTGCTTCATGGATTAAGATAGAAAATTATTTTGGTTATTTTAAACCTCAAATATAATTTTATATCTCATCTTTTGAAATAATTTGAAGGAATCTAGGTTATGATGAAAAACTCATTAGAAAATCTTGATAATATTCTCCATTATATCTATATCTATATATATAATCTATTAGACTTCACTTGATAGTTTATTTTTAATATACATGTGGCTTATTATCAGTAATAGATAATAAGAAGTTAAAATGCCCAATATAAACTAGTTGTTTGCATGCATAGATAATTTATATATGTATACACTTTGCACTTTATACTCATTTTAAAACATTGGATACATATATAACTGTTTTCACATTTAGATATCTAGATTTTAATAAATTACATGTAATCCTATCTATACACGATATTTTGATTTTGTTAAAATCGAAAAAAAAGAAATTCCAATAATATATATGTGTATACATATATTTTATGTGCATATATATTGACTTGACAAGTGAGAATTGAAAATTGCCATATGCAGGTTACCATGATTTTGAATGAAGTGCTTAGGTTATATCCACCCGTGTCTACATTTTATCGAAAAGTTCATAAGAAAACACAATTAGGAAAGTTGACATTACCAGTTGGAGGGCACGTCACTGTACCAACACTACTTGTTCATCATGACAAGGAATTGTGGGGTGAAAATGCAACTGAGTTCAATCCGGAGAGATTTTTGGGAGGAGTTTCAAAGGCGACAAAAGGTCGACTTTGTTTTTTTCCTTTCGGTTGGGGACCTCGGATTTGCATTGGGCAAAACTTCTCGCTGGTGGAAGCGAAAATGGCTTTGTCAATGATTTTACAAAGCTTCACATTTGAACTATCCCCATCCTATGCTCATGCTCCACATGTTATCCTTATTCTTAAACCACAATTTGGAGCTCATATTATCTTACACAAACATAATTAATGCTATAAAATTACAAATAATAAACGTGTTAATGTATGTACTATTCATATACATGTTTGTATCAATTAAAACATATGGGCTTTGGATGTAACTATTATATATATATATGCCTATATTTATATTTATGTATATGTAAAGTTTTTGCCTTGTTGAGTTGTACTACAACAATAACCAAAAAAACAAAAAAAAAGGATTTTGAAATTATTGTTGTGGAATCCGAAAGATGCTAAGAAAAAGTGGTCTTACAGGCAATTCCTATCAGCTTTTTTCTTTGAGGACTTGAAGCAGAGCTCCATCATGTTAAAAGAATCAACATCCAAACCCATAAACCTCTTCGATGATATAACTCCACGTGTCCTTCCTTTTGTCCATCAAACGGTGGAGAATTACGACATCCAGCTTTTGGATTCCTCTTACTTTTTTTCCCCCCTCAAAATTGCAGGTACGAATTCTTTTGCATGGATTGGTTCCACTCTAAGTGCGAACATTATGAAGACAAAAGATTTGAAAGAAATTTTCACCAAGTTTGGTGATTTTCGAAAGCCAAATACAAATCCACTTATCAAGTCTTCTCAGCTGGTTTTGCAAACTGAGGGTGAGAAAATGGGCTAAACACAGAAAGATCATCAACTCAATTTTCCATCTACAGAAGTTAAAGGTGTTTTTACTCTTTTCACTCAAATCATAGAATACAAATATACGAGAAAAATGTCAGTACTAAAAGATGTGTAAATGTTCTTGTGTTCTAATTTATATAATCAATGTGGTGCTGACCTTCCGATCTTTTTTCCTTTTTTTTTTTTTTAATACTTCATTTTGCTTAGTTTGTATTTTGAATATGGTGCCAACATTTGATCTAAGTTGCAATGAGAAGATTAATACATGAATGAGGTCCCTGTCTACAAAGATAAAGGACCTATTACCACTTGGCGACTATGAAAGGAGCCACAAGAAAGAGATTTGTACCAACTCATTATTATAGGTTGCTGCATCAAAGGCTTCAAGCATTATCACAAGGAAGTATGACCGTGGAGGACTACTACAAAGAGATAGAGATGCTCATGATTAGATTGAGCATGAATGAGGATCGTGAGGCAACCATGGCACAGATTTTGGGAGGTTTGAATCAAGATATAGCCAACCACGTGGAGTTACAACAATATGTAAAATTGGAAGAGATGCTTCATGTGGCTATTAAAATTGAGAACCAAAGCAAGAGGAGGGGTACAAGCTCACCGTTTGGAGGAGTTTCCAACAGCAGGAGGTCTAATTCAAGTTTTTGGAGAAGTAATCCCACATATGACGCACGGCCAAAACCAAAGCAAGGAGAAGAGAGCTCCAATTGGCCAAGGAGGGATACAAGGCAGGATTCAATTCAATCACCCAATTTGGAAGGTAAATCTGATCTTAAATCCTCAAGAGCTAGAGATATTGTCTGTTTTAAGTGTCAAGGACTAGGATATATTTCCAGCTAATGTTCGAATAGAAGAATTATGGTGTTGAAAGGCAATGGAGAGTTGGAGTCCGAAAGTGAGGAATCCGAAGCTGAAATTGAATTTGTAGATGAAGCAATTGAGGATGAAGAACAAGATGAAGCCAAGCCTATCAAAGCTTTAAAAGTTGAATTGAGTTTGGTGGCAAGGTGAGTCTTGACTGTGTACAAAGACAATGATTAAATCTTAAGGGACAACATCTTCCGCACTCGATCTGAAATTCAATATAATATTTGTAGCATGATAATTGATAGTGGAAGTTGTGCTAATATAATTAGTAATGTGGTGGTTGAGAAATTAGGATTAACAACTATTAAACATCCTAAACATTATAGATTACAATGGCTTAATGATAGTGGTGAGATGAAAGTAAACAAACAAACCAAGATAAAATTTAGCATTGATAAATATGTGAATATTGTATTAAGTAATTTTGTACCTATGCATGTTGATCATATTTTATTGGAAAAGCCATGTCAATTTGATAAAGACACCATACACTATGGAAGAGAGAATGTCATTGTATTCCGATTCAAATGTAAGAAAATTAAGTTTGAACCATTAACACCAAAAGAGGTATTTAGAGACCAACTACAAATGTAATAAAGGAGGGAGGCTGAACGGCTTAAGGACAAAGCAAGCATGGCACCCATGGCTTCACCATTTGTGAAGGAAGGGAAGGCCGACTCATCCATCCAAGGTAAGTGTTCTAAGGAAGGGAAGGCCGACTCATCCATCCAAGGTAAGTGTTCTAAACTCGAAATTGAGGGGAAAAATAGAGAGGAAGCCAAGAGGGAGAAACAAAGTGAAAAGGCCGAGAGTGTGAGAAAAGGTGAGGTGGCCGAGAGTGGGAAAGAAAAAGATAGGAAAGAAAAGAAAAAGAAAATTTTTTATCTTAGCCTAGGTGAGGTTAAAAAGGCAATTTTGAGTAAGAAACCATTGCTGGTCAAGATTAAAGATGTTTACCTAAATGATCAAGCTAACCTTGAAGAGCTTGAATTGCCAAGTTCTATTTCTTCTCTTTTACAAAGATTTAATGATGTCTTTTCGACGAAAATTCCTACCTATTCGAGGGATTGAACATTAAATTGATTTTATTCCTGGAGCTGCAATTTCTAATAGGCCTGCATATAGAAGTTATCCCGAGGAGACAAAGAAATTACAAATCCAGATAAGTGAATTGCTTGAAAAAAGTTACATTAAAGAAAGCATGAGTCAATGTGTTGTCCCTGTTTTATTAGTACCTTAGAAAGATGGATCATGATGAATATGTATTAATTGTAGAACTATAAATAACATAACTACTAGTCCTAAAATATTGATGATTTTATGCCATATTTATAGTTTAATATTTGTTAGATTGTGTTAATTTGTTATGTAAAGATACGTAAGTATGTATTTTTCTTAATCTAGGTGAAGGAGAAAGAATTTCAAAAAAACAACCATAAAAATAAATTCCTTGGTTCAAATTACGGTGGAAGCAAAAATAGAGCTTAAACAGACCAAGCATTGAAAAGATTTCAAAAAGATTAATATAGATTCTATCAGGAATTTCATGGTGGAAGTGGATGTCATATGAATCATTACAATATGACAATCTCAAATGTCTTATTATTTTTGGATTTCGATATGCGAGCAAAAAATTATCGTCATTTAAAGTTTGGAATTTATAAAAATGAATATTCTAGTTAAATCTCCATCATTGATTAAAAAAGAAGATCAAGACAATTTAAGGATCAAGATTAGGACAAGTGGCAATAATTGATTAAATTATCATTAATGAGGTACATGTCATGTCACATGTTTCATTACAAGTAAATTAGACTAATTAATTATTTTTTTAGAAGGAATTAGAAAAAATAAAAGTAGTGACGAGTAAGTAATATTAAGTTTTCTTTTTACATATAAAATTCGTCCAACCCTCTTGATAGCTTAAAAAAAATATCTTACAAGACTTCCACATTGAAAATAAAAAAAGAAAAAAGTTCACAAGATTCTATATATATAACTCCCACCATATTAAAAGAAAATATATAAATTTAGAAAATTAATTAAGCCAAACTAACTATATCTTTGATCTTACTGATTCTAACCTTCCAACCACAATATGGAGCTCAAATTATTTTACCCAAACTCTAGTCCTAAAATCACCAATTACTGTAAAACAATAATTTTTGGCATTATTGCATTTCAGATAAGATAACTTAAATGTAAAAATTCAGCATTCACAAATCGTCCCCTTATATATATATATATATACACACACATAAAAGGGAGAAATTATTATAAAAACGGGTCAATACAATATGCAAGCTGCCATTTCTAATTGGTTCCCTTCTAAATATAAAAAGAATCGCCAAAAATATTAAAATTCCTTTCTCAATCCAAAGCTTCATTAGTTGCAAAATTGAACCCCCAAAGATAGAACAAAAAAAAATATATAAATAAAAAAATAATGAATCAGTTTCCACTTCAAAGATCTAGGTAAATAAAAGCAGCGGACTTTTTTGTAAAATATAATAAAATTTATTTATTTATTTATGAAAAAAATGAAATGCACAAAGCCTTTGTATTCATCTAAGCCACTACAACAGCAAAGACGAACATTGATGAAAGGAACTTAAGGAAGGTTGCTGTTTGCCCGCTTTGGAACACCATGGCCATTTTCCTCGTGCTCTGTTTTCTCATATGCACTCGAATTCTTTTTACCGTAATGTCTATTTTCCCCTTCTTCTTTTGATTAAATTACAATATTGCAATTGGGGACCTTGAGTTGTGGGTTGGACTCATATTCATGGTCCAAAAGGGCCCAGTTGGGCCTCACAACTTGCACATCCGTCCGATGGTTTTTAACAAATGTCCATGAAATCCACAAGAACAGACAACTATTAAAAATATTTTTTGATTTCGGCACCCACTGACTTTTTATTCTTCTTCTTCTTCTTCATTTGGGGTTTTTTTTTTTTTTTTTTTTTTTTTTTTTTTTTTTTTTTAATAAGTTTTGTCTGATCCTATAAAATACAATAAATCATTTTAACAATTAAGTAACCTTTTCTTATGTATTTTTTTTTTCTTAAGAATATATAAGTTCTAGCATGGTATGGGGAAACCTTTTCTTTTCCCATTTTATTATCTTCTATATTATTTTAAAACTATTATTAGGTTATATTAAATTTCTTGTTAGTTTAATTTTCCTAGAAAATACAATTCAATTACACTTTCAAGCACCACCTTAATTTTCATTTGAAAACAAGATGCAGTAATATGGAATCATGAATAACGATTTTAACAATGATTAAAGGATTTATTTGGTACACAGAACTATACTGAATTAATTATATCATATTGGATAGAATCCTGTTGTAATATACTACACTAGTTTTTTCCTACCAAAAAAAAAAAAAAAAAAAGTTAACAAGAAAAAAATTAGGCAAATTTGATTTATTATTATTATTATTATTATAGAATTTTTATTTTCTACGAATTCATATATCTAATTTTTAATATTCCAATTATATCATTGTTTATCATATAAAATAAATCACATATGTATATTTAATGTGTATTATCTAATTTATTTTAAAACAATTAATTAAACTTGTCACATACATAATTCATTATCAGTAAAAGAAATATTTATTATCAAAATTTACTTAAACAAAATTAAACACATATATATAGTGTTAAATAAAATTAATTTGTAAAAAAAATACTAAGAATATTTTATAAAGGCCGTGCACGCCGTGCAACAACTTTTTGCTGCGACCTCGTAAAGGGTTGTGACTGGCCTGCCTCACTAGATGGTTATGTATACCTCTTATCCGTTTCTCCACGTCACCAAAATAAAAACTTGTGAACCATATGCGCCACAATTAATAAAAATAGGTCCACTGCTTTGGCTACTCAAATATTCTTTGCCTGCCTCACTAGATGGCTATATATACCGCTTATGGGTTTCTTAAAGTCACCAAAATATAAACTTGTGAACCATATGCACCACAATTAATAAAAATAGGTCCACTGCTCTGCCTACTCATATAGAATCCACCTCTGCTTCCTTGTCTCAATCTCCCCTCCATCTCTTATCTCCAAATGGAAGTTTCAGGTGCCAGAGCCGCAGTGTACGTGGGTTTGGTTAGCATAGTAATTGCGTTGGCATGGAGGGTGTTGAACTGGGTTTGGTTCCGGCCAAAGAGGCTAGAAACGTTCCTGAGACAACAAGGTCTTTCTGGCAATTCTTATCGATTTCTATTTGGAGACTTGAAGGAAAGCTCCATGATGACGATGGAAGCAAAATCAAAACCCATGAATCTCTCCCATGACATAACTCCACGTGTCCTTCCCCATCTCCATCAAACGGTCGAGAATTTTGGTAATTTATATATATGTATATATATACATATATTTGTTTATATATATATTACATATTTGTGTGTGCGTGTGTGTGTGCGCGCGCGCACGAGCCCCAAATATTCTTTTTACTTTCATCTATGGTTCCATTTGATTGATTGCTATTATATATATTACAGCCAAATAGATTGTGTCTAAAAATTTCACCAAATCATTTCTACACACGACGGATAAAATAAACCATAAATTTACAAATTAATTGTATATGCTTAATTTGCTCCTCTAATTGTATAAGTTATAAAAAAAGTTAATTTTTTTTGGGATATGTCTGAAAGAGTTAAAGTGAAATTGGCGAAAATTGTGAGATTTCATGGGTTGTGTGAATTTGTTGTAATCTTTTTTAGAAAAAAAAAAATTGTTCTAATTAATTAATCTGTAAGGGTATTTTTTATATTAGGGTATGGAGATTTAAATTTATAACTGTTGGTTGTCCCATAAGAGCATATATGAGTATTTAGTATAATTTCATTGTAGAATAATTCTAGGTGGGCTTGGTATTCGCAAGATAGAAAAATATATTATTTATATTGGATTTGATGTGATGGAATGGAATGGGGTAAAATTTAATCCAATTCTCTATTTGAAGTCAATTAGATTGGGCTAAATTTTATATATTAATTAATACAATATATTATTTTTTGAATTAAGTAAAATGTTTTGAATTGGAAAATTTTTTATCTAGAAAGTTATATTATTAATTTTAATTACAAATATTTCAAGCAAAAAAAAAAATTAATTACAAATATTTTATGTCTTTAATTTGCCCCAAAAAAAATATATATATATGACTCAAACACTGTAACATAGGAAATGGATAAACAATTGATAAGTTAAAAAAAAAAAAAAAAATGCTCCAACTTTAAGTTGTCCGACATTTTTTTTGTCAGGACTATTTAAATATCCGGGAAATTTTTAATCCTATCCCCCACCTTAATTCAAACAGGGGTTTGGGAGTATTTTAATCCTATCCCATCCTAATCCTATTACCAAAAACACCCCATGTGTACACATCTTATTTCATTTTACTGGGACATCCTCTCCCAGCTAGGGATGGCAATGTGCCCTGCACGACCCGATATCCGAGGTGCATCGTCCCTAATAGGGCGGTTTTTTCCCGAAAATTCGGGGATGCAGGGCGGATTCGGTACAAATGTCTAAAAACCGAGTCGGGAACGAGGAATATATATATATATATTTATTATTTTTTTTTTACAAAATTTTATTTATGTAAAATTATTTTCTTCTTTTTTTTTCATTTATTTTTTTAAATATGTATTTTATTATAATTGTAAATTTGTTCTTTGATGTATTTTATTATATTTTTATTGCATTGTAGTCATTTTTTTATATTTTAATCATAAAATAATTTTTTATATAAATTTCTAAAAAAAATATCAATTAAAAAACAAAATGGAAAAAACCGTCCTGCCCCGTCCACGCCCCTCAAAATCTCCAATCCCGCCCCGCACCTAAAAAAATAGAGAAAATCGTGGGAATGAGATGTAAAATTCCCTACGGGGACGGGGACGAAATTTTAAAAATCAGTCCCGTCCCGCCCCGTTGACATCCCTACTCCCAGCCACTTTTTCAACAAAAATATTCCACGAAATAAAATATTTTTTTATTATTAATTTTTGAATATTGGTTAGGGGACTAACTCTTTATAAAGAAGATTATATAGTCATTTTAGTATTAGATCGTCTCTCTAAAAAGAAATAAAATATTGATTTATTTTCAAAAATTAGTAAGTATACTGTTATTGTCAAAACTTTTTTATTTATCACTGTTAATAATAAGTACTGATGGAATGTATTTTAAAATGATGAGTATTAATTTGATATATTTACTTTTAAAAAAATGATGTATTTAATTAATATATTGACTTATTATAAAAAAAATTTAATATTGATACTTTTATTGAGAATCTAGTATAAAAAAAAGTGAATCATTTTAAACAATGGGAGCCACTGATACTCCAGCGTGACAAGTAGTTTTTTGTTTTTGTGTTTTTTTTTTTTTTTTTTTTTTTTGCCATGACTAATTGCATAAAGTAATGTAGGTCATAACTCTTTTATATGGGCTGGCCCCAATCCAACGGTGATTATTAGAAATCCAGAAGATGTGAAGGATGTCTTCGCCAGATGGGGTGAGTTTCAAAAGCCACATTCAAATCCACTTGTAAAGTTGCTAGCAACAGGTCTTGCAAATTACGAGGATGAGAAATGGGCTAAACACCGCAGAATTATTAACCCAGCATTTCACATTGAGAAGCTGAGGGTATTAACCCATAATTTTTTTTTTTTTTTTTTCTGAGCTGGTTTTAACCCATACTTATTATTATTATTATTATTATTATTAAAACTAATTTGACTCTTGCTCAATGGGCAGTTTCCAAATATCTTCATCTAGACATCTAGATATATGCGGTAGTGTTTTTATACATACATATTCTACTAGCATTAATTCACCCAAAAAAAAAAAAAAAAAGAAATTGCATATATAAAATATGCACAATTGGGCTAGAGGAACAGAGGAAAAGAGAGAGATAGTAGAAGGGTAGGGATAAACATAATATGAATCCATTGGTCCAATATATAGCAGGAAAAGATCAGCAGAAGGAAAGTAATTGGAAGAGAATTTAGAATCCTTTTATCATTCTTCATTGGAATATCAGCTTAACTAATTAACTAATGGAAAGTAGGTTTTTACTGTTTATATTTAAAATTTTATTATATGTTATCATTATTATTCATTATGAGACTTATACTCATTAAGAAAAATATTAATTATTTAAAATTGTTTTATTATTATTTTTATAATTAAAAATTTATTATAAGAAAGTAAACTTTTAATTGTAATTTATTAAATTATCATATGTCAACAAGAAGAATCCATTAATCAGTGATGAGATATATGTACATTGATTTAGAACTATTTTTTTCTTTTACGTAGGCCAACTAGTTTTTGGACTTAAAAATTGGATTTTTACACCAGTTAGTTTGGTTTTTACTTTGTTGAATTAGGTACTATTCTTAAAATCTTAGTTGTTTTTAAATGAAGAAATTTTAAAAAATACATATGGATCTGTTTGAGCAATAATAGAAAAATTAGTTGATCTAAATTAAAAATTTGACGATAATATTCAAGTTTCTATCTATCCAAATTTTAATCTGAAACTAACAATTATTATTTTTGGTGAATGGTTGATTATTATTAGTTTTCTTTTTGGGCTGAATTTCATTATTATTACTTATTTGTGTTATACATTGTGTGTGATTAATGTAGCAAATGGTACCGGCATTTGATGAATGTTGTAGCGAGATGATTAGCAAATGGGAGGCTTTGGTGTCAGAAGAAGGGTCATGTGAGTTGGACGTGTGGCCTTGTCTACAAAATTTGTCAGCTGATGTGATCTCCAGAACAGCCTTTGGGAGTAGCTACCAAGAAGGACGAAAGATATTCCAACTCCTAATACAGCAAGCTAAACTTGTAACGACACTTCTTCAGTCTGTTTACGTTAACATTCCAGGATGGAGGTATTTAAGCCAATCAGCATAAAAAAAATTAATTAATATCTCAATTCCCTTCTTAATCTCTCTCTCTCTCTCTCTCTATATATATATATATATATATATAGCCGCGTTATGTTAGACTTCTACTCCTATTCTATGACTGATATAGTTCACAATAAATTTTATATATCTATATATATTATATGAGTTTTTTTATAGAATGGATGGTCCACATGCGAAGGTATTTAAAATTGATGATTTTTGGATTAAAACGTCGGTTTTGCTTATATTGTATACATTAAAGCAGATGTTTTTATCTAAAAAACATTGATTTTAGATGTGATCCATATACAAATTGTCTGCACCGTAGAATTCTCCTATATTATATATATATATATATATATATATATGTGTGTGTGTGTGTGTGTGTGTATGTGTAAAATAATGATATGTTAAGAAGATTTGGAAAATATAATATAATACAAAAATGTGAAAATGTGTTAAACAATGAAAGTATTATATCAATTAATAATTTGAATCTAATAATCTTTAATATTTATCATATTAATAGTGTCCAAGTAAATGAGAACCATATTGATATATGTTATAGCAATAGATCGGAACTGTACAAATGTATATATGTGTATGTGTATACATAGTATTTAATAATATAAAATGTGCGTGTAGTTTTCTGCCTACAAAAATGAACAGGAGGATGAAGGAAATTGACAAGGAAATAAAAGCTTCACTCAAGGACCTAATCAACAAAAGACACAAAGCGATGAAAATGGAAGATGGAACTAAAGATGACTTATTAGGCATACTTTTGGAGTCCAACTTTAAAGAAATTCAACAACATGGAAGCAAGAACAGTGTTGGGATGAGTACTGAAGAAGTGATCGAGGAATGTAAGCTATTTTATCTTGCAGGCCAAGAGACCACCTCAGTGTTGTTGGTTTGGACCATGGTTTTGTTGAGTATGTATCCGAAATGGCAACACCTTGCGAGAGAAGAGGTTTTGCAAGCTTTTGGAAACAACAAACCAGACTTTGATGGCTTAAGCCAACTTAAAGTTGTAAGTATATTTTGCAAGCCTTTGGGAACAACAAATTTATTATATAATCAATTAGTTTCTTATAAGGATATTTTGATGGAAAAATCATTAGAATGTTAATTTTTAATTTTTAAATTGCTTTATGGATTAAGATAGAAAATTATCTTGATTATTTTAAATTTCAAATATAATTTTATATCTCATATTTTGAAATAATTTGAAGTAATTTAGTGATTAGAAAAAAAACTATTAAAACTTTCTGATAGGAAAATTCTCCATTATATATATATATATATATATAATCTATTGAGCTTCACTTGATAGTTTATTTTTAATACATATATGGCTTATTATCACTAATAGGTAATAACTTAAAATGCCCAATATAAACTAAATGATTGAATCAATAGATGATTTATATATGTATACACTTTATACTCATTTTAAAGCATTGGATACATATATACAATTGTTTTCACATTTGAATATCTAGATTTTAATAAATTATATATAATCCTACCTAAATATACAATATCCTGATTTTGTTAAAATTGAAAACAAAAAAAAATATATATATATATATATGTCCAATAATATATATGTGTGTATATATTGTATTTGCATATTGACTTGACAAGTGAGAATTGAAAATTGTCACATGCAGGTTACAATGATTTTGAATGAGGTGCTTAGATTATATCCATCCGCGGTTACATTTAATCGAAAAGTTCACAAGAAAACACAACTAGGAAAGTTGACATTACCAGTTGGAGGGCGGGTCATTATACCAACACTGCTTATTCATCATGACAAGGGATTGTGGGGTGAAGATGCAATTGAGTTCAATCCGGAGAGATTTTCAGGAGGAGTTTCAAAGGCGACAAAGGGTCGGCTTTGTTTTTTTCCTTTTGGTTGGGGACCTCGGATTTGCATTGGGCAAAACTTCGCCCTAGTGGAAGCAAAAATGGCTTTGTCAATGATTCTACAAAGCTTCACATTTGAGCTATCCCCATCCTATGCTCATGCTCCACATGTTATCCTTACTCCTAAACCACAATTTGGAGCTCAAGTTATTTTACACAAACGCAATTAATACTATAAAATTATGAATAATAAACGTGTTTATACATGTACTATTCGTATACATATTTGTATCAATTAAACCATATAAATTATGGTTGTAACTGTAATATATATATATAGGAATATTTTACTGTACGGACCGTCCACAGAATTAGTCTACATATATATATATATATATATTTATATATATGTCTATATTTATATTTAGGTATATGTAAAGTTTTTGCCTTGTTGAGGTGTGTTACAACAATAACAAAAAAAAAAAAAAAACAAAACAAAAAAGGACCGGGGGGGGGGGGGGGGGTGGAATTTTTTTTCCTTCTTCCAAATTATGGTTGTGGAATCCGAACTTTGAATTTGTGAAAAACCATCATGTTGTCCCTGCGATACTAGACACTGAATTGATTATTCAATGATGTGGCAAAACAATAGTTTTATTAACCATTTTGATGGTCAAAAATTTATTATAAATAAATACTCAATTATCTATTAAAATTTCCATATGATTTTAGTAGCATTACCTAAAGTACAATTGATATATATGAATTTAGTAAAATATTAAATTTTTGAAAATAAAGTAAACCTTCAATATAAACACATATAATTTTTAAATATATACTTAAATTTTAATCTTTAAAACAATTACAAAGTAGTAAAATAGACTATGATCGTTTTTATTAGGATTCTTATCTAAAGACAAGTTTTATTATTAACCACATAGAAAGAAAGTAAAAATTATTTTCATTAATTAATTTATCTTCAAACATTCATTGATATTAATCAATCCTCATAAATAGAGTGCTAAACAAGGAAACTTTCTTATAAAAAGGCATTAAAGTAACAATTAAAGCATCCTCTTCATTAATAGCATAATAGCTATTAGCTTATGTTTTGCTTAAAGCTTGCTCACAAATGGAAGTGTCAATAGCTAAGATCTCAATGTCTATAGATTTGTAATTAGCATACTAAGTGTCAGGACCCGTCTAAAATTCTTCACCGGAACCCTAGACAAGTCTTGATCCCAGAAAAATCCTATCGGACCTTCCAATGGAAAATCCGGCAGAATCTCCCCTAAGGGTTGGACTTACCACAAATTTCCTGCACTGAAAACACACTTCTATATTCATCCCCTTATTCCTCCCACAATACTACAATTTGATTCCACAAATTTACAGTACTCCAAATGTATAACAACAATCCAGTGCATAATTAATACATAAATGTCCGAGACCGTATACAGAGCTTCATGAAATACTATTAAGTATAGAAATTACACAACAAGGATGAAAGGAATATTACAATAAAATAAATGAAGACAAGGAGGACTTCTTGATTTACGACAGCGATGAAGATCAAGTTCGCTCCGGATGAGCACCGACAAAACCTGGTACCTAGAGGAACGGAATTTAAAAATATGAGATGCTAATCATCTCAGTGAGTGACTCTATCTACTGTACAATTTTAATACCACGATAATTAAGTAGATAACTAATAATTAATTGGAAATAATATTTTCTCTCAAAACCCTTACGATTCTCTCGGTTGGAAAAGTTTCCCTTTTTAAAACATTTTCACAAAACCCTTCATTCGTATTCCCCGAAAACCAAGAAATCAATTTATTCAACTAAATATCAAATAAAATATAATAAATCAAGCATTCAAAGTTTATAATTAAAAGAAATTAATTTATTGAATAATTTAGTAAAGGGAAAATTAAATCAATTTAAAATCCCCATTCAAATAAATAATAAAAACAACATTAATTATATTCTTAATTCCAATACAATTTCAAAATATTTATTTTAAAATTCCAGTTCTGAAAATCACTTGATGCACCCACTATATACCAATGGCGCCAACACTACCTAGCATCCCGAGGTAATACCCGACAGGAGGTTATAGAGAGAAACCGGCATACGATCGCGTGGCGTCCCACCGCGTCACTGCAAACAGGTGTCCCGGTCATGGAGGGGCGGCCTACCCTCATCCGATGGCAAACACAGGATAACCCCATAAATCACCTGCACGCTACTCACACCCACCTGCGCGCTAATCACATCCATGTGCACACTAATCACATCCATATATCAGAACACTAGTACGTGTATGGTGCATCTAAAAATCATAAATTAATACATCTCAAAATCTCAAATTTTCCATAAACATACTGGGTTTATTCCATCCGATTAAACCCATAAATTTTCCACAATTTCATTATAATCATCACCATAAATTCATCACATAAATACCATAATTTTTTTCAAATCCACCAGCTCTCAATTCCACCAATTTAAATATTCAATTTTTCCAATGGCATAAATATTTTTGAAATACAATAAATTAAATCACATAATGTCCTATGGGCATAATTATAAAAATTGAAACCACCAACTTAAACAAATATTTTCCTTGAAATATTCAAAAATCAAATCATGCCCAAAAATAATATTAAAATCTCATTACAATTAATTAATGAAAATACCTTGCTCATGCATAATAAATATAATTAAATCACAATAATAATAATCAGGAAATTCTTAGTAACCCAAAATCTCGTTTGGCATCAATGGGTATATATATATAAAATAATATCTTTTTCATAATTATATTTAAATTCCACCACATGAGCAAATTCTAGATATCAAATTAACACAAAATAAATATAATTAATCACCCCAAAATAGTTTTAAAGGTGGGTCAGTCACTTGGAGCACGTAATTAACCTAAGATCCTCCATGGGATCAATTCCACGATGCACACGTGATCCTAGAACAACAATTCACACACAGTCAAATAAAATAATATTTTATTTGGATAAATAATACCCGGTACCCGAAGGACTAACGCAAACGTTAACCAAAATTGATGAATAATATACCGAATCGAAGCTTGAGTGACGAGGATTACGAATCCGGTCTTACTTCCCAGAGATCGGATCCGAGGTAGTCGGAATCTCGCCGAAAAGCTTTCGGCCTTTAGAGCCTCGATTCTCCTAAACCGTCATGAATTGGAGGAAAAGGACCCCGGATCTGAGTTTAGAGGGTCGAAATTAGTGGGGAGGGACCGGCGGTGCAACTGGGTACTCGCCGGAACTGGATTTTCCGGCAAGCCGCCGCGGTCACCGGCAATCGTCGCCGCCGGCGGCCGATGACTGAGTTTTTTGGGGGTTTTGTAGATCAAGGGGAGAGGGTTCCAACAGGACCGGCGGTGAGGCAAACGGAGGCCGGACGGCGAAGAGATCTGGGTTTGAAGGTGGCGGCTCCGCCGCCGGAAAAAGCTCCGATCCGGGCGCATCGCTGGTCGGTTGGCCATGAAATTTTGGGGTTTGGCCGAAAATGAGGACGTGGTGAGGGGTGGCTGGAGCATGTGGCCTGAAAATGGTCGGAAATGGGTCAAACGGCGGTGGCCGGTGGTGGAGGGGAAAAATCGCCGTCGCTCCGATCCTGGTGCATTACAGACCGTTTGGCCGTGAGATTTGGATGGCCGGTCGGAATTGAGGAGGCGAAGACAGTGGGGTGGCGCGTGTAGGGAAAGGGTGGCCGGAAAATGGCTAAATGGCAGTGGCCGGGCGTTTCTCTCTCTAGCTCTCTCTCTCTCTCCTTTCTCTTTCTCTCTCCTCTCCTCGTTTTGCCAAAATAAAAGCCACCGTGGGTGATCCTGTTCACTCACGTGGACCTCTCAGATGTCGACACGTGGCGTTTCACTGTTTATCGATTCAAAAATATTAAAATATTACGGTATTCGGAAAACTTCACATGTCCATAACTTTTTAACCAGATGTCCAATTTAAGCGTGTCGCTAGTCTATGAACTCGTATCGATGAGCACTTTACAATCATACAAAAGTCAAAGCAAAATTCTACAACCATAAAAAGTCAACTCCGAGCACCTTTTGGACAATTTGAATATCGTTTTGTTTTGCCCATAACTTTCAAATTGTAATTCCGTTTTTGACGTGCTATTAGTCTACGAACTTGTGCCAACGTGTACTTCGTAACGATACCTCAGTCAACCTAGAATTCCATCCGAGTCAAAAAGTCAACTTTTGACCCCTTCGGTCAACGATCACAGGTCAACGGTTAACCTCGGTCAAAGTTGGAAAATTTCCGTTGTACTTTGGGACGGAGTGTTACACTAAGAGCATCCCCAAATGATTCTTTATATTTTTATTTTGAAAAGCCAATATGTAAAAACAGTCTCAAATCCACTCTGCATTTAACTTTTTAAAATACATAATTTGTTTGGCTTTCCAAAATAATAGCCAAAAACACTTTTCATTATTCAATAATTATTAAATTCCAAGACCACTATGTTAATGTATTTAATGATTTGGTTGGATCTATGAAAAAAAATAAAGAAAAATAACAAAATAATTAAGACAGAATTTTCGTAAAAAAAACATAAAAATGAGAGAAAGAAACATAACAATAAATGTTTATTGAAAAAATAAAAATAAAAAATATAATATAAAAAATGTTGTTAGAAGAGATTTTAAAGTTTAACTTCTTTAAATATAAAAATGCTATTTATCATATAAAAAATACTTTTTTATTTTCAAAAAATACTTGAGGATGCTCTAACATGAGCATGGAGGTTGCTGAACTGAGTCCAAAAAAGCTTGAAAGATGCTAAGACAAAGTGGTCTTACAGGCAATTCCTATCGGCTTTTTTCTTTGAGGACTTGAAGCAGAGCTCCATCACGTTAAAAGAATCAACATCCAGACCCATGAACCTCTCCGATGATACAGCTCCATGTGTCCTTCCTTTCGTCCATCGCTGGAGAATTACGGTATCCAGCTTTTTTTTTTTTTTTTTTTTTTTTTTTTTTTTTTTTTTCTCTTTCTTGTTTTGTCTGATCCTCTAAAATATGAATACAATAAATCATTTTAACAATTAAGTAACCTTTTCTCATGCATTTTTTTTCTTCTTAAGAATATATAAGTTCTAGCATGGTATGGGGAAACCTTTTCTTTTCCCCATTTTATTATCTTCTATATTATTTTAAAACTATTATTAAGTTATGTTAAATTTCGTGTTAGTTTAATTTTCCTAGAAAATACAATTCAATTACACTTTCAAGCACCTCCTTAATTTTCATTTGAAAACAAGATGCAGTAATATCGAATCATGATTAACGATTTTATCAATGATTAAAGGATTTATTTGGTATACAGAACTATACTGAATTAATTATATCATATTGGATAGAATCCTGTTGTCATGTGCCGCACTATGGTTTTTTTCCCTTAAAAAAAGAAAAAAAAAAGTTAACAAGAAAAAAATTAGACAAATTTGATTTTTTATTATTATTATTATTATAGAATTTTTTTAACTAATAACTACATTATTTAAAATAGATTAAATCTATTTTTGTATTTACTACTCGTGTAATTTTTCTAAATAATTACATTATCCATAATATTAAATAGAGCTTTTTTTGTTATTTATGATAACTAAAAAAAAAATTAACATTTTCAAAACTATTACATTATCCATAATACATTAAAATGAGCTTTGATTATTATTTATGATAATATTTCATTGTTAAATTTTTTTTTAATGATATTACATTGTTACTGTTATATAATATTAAGAAAATTAAGGGAAAAAAAATTTACATCGAAAAATAGAAAGCAACTTTTTAGAAAAATAAAACTCCATAAGTATTAAATTTTCCAACTTATCATGACAAAAACAAAAAACGACGTTTTAAGTGGGGAAAAAAAAATCAATCAGCTGTAAAATTTTCAAGCAAAAATAAAATTAAAAAAAAAACAAGGGGCAAAAGCTAAGGCAGTGATTTTCGGAGAAAAAGAAAAACAGTGATAAAAAGCCAATCCAGCCTAAATCCAACCCGATAGGTTTATTTTATATAGTGTACATTCGATAAGATAAGAAGGGGACTTCTTTCAGTAAAGGTTCAGTATTGAATTTTTCTTCTTTTTTTTTTTTTGTTTTTTGTTTTTTGTTTTTTTTTGTTTTTGGTTTTTTTTGGGAATGGGATGGTAAGCTGAATCCCTTTATCGTTAGAGCATCCATTTTTATCATTCATACAATTTTTTTTTTCTTTTTTGGTAATTCATTCGCACAACACCCTTGATAAAGTGTAAATTGATATTTTCAAAACCAGCATAGTTTAATTGAAATAAAAATAAATCAAATACCACATTCCTAAGGTACAACCCAATGGTAAATTTATAATTTTCTCGCACAATAATTCCCAATTTAAATAGTCATACTCTAGGTAAAAAAAGATAACAATAATAATAAAAATTTAAATATCACACAATGTTATATATAGGCTTATTAGACTGTACTGTTATAATGACGATTAGTTTCAATGTTGAGCATATTTATCTGAGTTTCTATTTGTATTTGGATAATTTATAAATTAAATGATTTGTAAAAAAAGAAAACAATACGATTATATATAAATACACCTCTCATCCGCACATCACCAAAATATTTCTGACAACAATTAATAAAAATAGGCCCACCAACCAAACTGCTCATGTAAGTATAGAATCCACCTCCTTCTTCCTGACACTAAAGCTCCCTCCATCTCTTCTCTCCAAATGGAAGTTTCAGGTGCCAGGGCCGCAGTTTATGTGGGTTTGGTTAGCATAGTGATCGCGTTGGCATGGAGGGTGTTGAACTGGGTTTGGTTCCGGCCAAAGAGGCTAGAAAGGTTCCTGAGACAACAAGGTCTTTCTGGCAATTCTTATCGACTTCTGTTCGGAGACTTGAAGGAAAGCTCCGTGATGGTAAAAGAAGCAAAATCAAAACCCATGAATCTGTCCCATGATACAACTCAACGTGTCCTCCCCCATCTCCATCTGACGGTCAAGAATTTTGGTACTTTATACATATATATATATATATATATATATTTATATATATCTTTCACTTTTCATGTGTACTTCCATTTTTTGCTATTTAATTACACACACACACAGAGAAGTGCGAAAAATTCCACTAAATCATTTCTACAAGTACCATCGATAAAATAAACCATAAATTTAAAAATTAATTGTATATGCTTAATTTGCTTCTCCAATTATTTAAAGTTATGAAAGAGTTAATTGAAATTGACCAAAACTGTTATATTTCAATTGTTTTTTATGAATTTGTTCTGATTAATTAATTCGTATGAGTTTTTTCTTTTTTATTATATATTGGGGCATGGAAATTCAAATTCAGGAATTTTTTAAGAGGAAAAAGAAAAAAAAAAGCAATTGGTTATCTGAAGGAATGCTACAAGTATTCTATATAATAACTATATATATATATAAATAATATTTTGTGAATGAGTTTTGTATATAGTTTAATTGTAGAATAATACTCTATATGTATATACCTTTACGAAGTCTCTTTTTTCATTTTATTGGGGATCCTCTGGAGGCTTATTTCTCAACAAAAATATTTTTTCTTAATAAAAAGCAATTGATATGATAAACTTTATTATTTGATTATATATATATAAATATGGAGAAATGTTCTCCAAATGTTATTTCTATGTTGTTAAAATCTTAATATTGGGTAGGGGATTCTATTTGGTAATAAAAAAAAATAATAATAAAAAGTAGTTTTGCTATTAGATTGTTTCTGTACAAACAAATAAAACGTGGGTTTATTTCCAAAAATTAATAAGTGTGTTAAATTTTTTTGCTAATTATCAATATTAATGATAATACAGCGTGGGGTTCATATTAAAATGGTAAAAACTAATTGAATACATTTAATTATTTATTATTTTTTATATTAAACTTAATATGAGAAATTGAGCCAGTTTAAGTCAGGCAATTAAATTACTAAAGTACATAAGAATTTCATGGTGCTTCATGATAGTGGTGACAACTAATGCATTTCTTCTTACCTAAATTCATGGATTTTAAATAATTGAGTTTATTTATATTCAACATAAAGAGTTAAAAATATCATCTATATATATATATATATATTCATAACTGACTATATAAAGTCATGTAGGTAACAATTGTTTTACATGGCTTGGCCCCTATCCAAGGGTAATCATTAGAAATTAGAAGATGTGAAGGATGTCTTCGCCAAACATGTTGATTTTCAAAAGCCAAGGTCAAATCCATTTGTAAAGTTGCTAGTAACAGGTCTTGCAAATCACGAGGACGAAAAATGGGCTAAACACCGCAGGATTATTAATCCAGCATTCCACATTGAGAAGCTGAAGGTATGATCCATATATTATTATTATCATCATCATCATCTCAGCATCATCAAAACCAATTCGACTCTTCCTCAAAGGGCAGTTTCCAAATATCTTCATCTACTTCTAGATATGTGCAGTAGATTTCTATATACATACATATAATTCACTGGCATAAATAAAATCTACAGTTGGAGTAGAGGAGTAAAGGAAAATAGAGAGACAGTAGTAGGGATATATATATATATATATATAAACAACATAAATTAATTGGTCTAATATGGCAGGGAGGCAGGGAGAATATTAGTAGGGAGAAAATAATTGGCAAATTCTTCTATCATCCTTTGAAATATTGACTTAATTGGTGTTTACATACAGAGTTTATTATTTGTCGTCATTATTGATTATCGTTAATGAAATCTATACTAACGAAGAAAATATTAATTGATTGCATTTAATATTGTTTTTAGTTTTTAAACTTAACAACTGGTGTTAGAAAGTAATTTTTTAAAAATAATCTATTGAATTATATATTATATGTCAACACAAAGAATTTATTAATGATGGGTCATCAATGGTGGTGTTAAATAGTATATATATATATTGAGTTAAAACTATTTTAACACAGGACAACCATTTTTGGACTTAAGAATTGGATTTCTACACGAGTTGGTTTGGTTTTACCTTGTTGAATTACGGACTGTTCTTAAAATCTTAAGTTGCCATTGAATGAAGAAATTTTAAAAAATAGATATGGATCTGTTTGAGCAATCGTAGAAAAATAAATTGATCTAAATTAACAATTTGGCGTAATAGTTCATCTTTCAATGAATCCTAATTTCAATCTGAAACTAAGGTTCCGCATGCAGTTTATTATTATTACTTTTTATTTATTTATCAGATGAATGGTTGATTTTTATTCCTTATTTGTGTTATACATTATATATGTGTGGTTAATGTAGCAAATGGTACCAGCATTTGAGGTATGTTGTAGCGAGATGATTAGCAAATGGGAGGATTTGGTTTCCAAAGAAGGGTCATGTGAGTTAGAAGTATGGCCTTCTCTACAAAATTTGACAGCCGATGCGATCTCTAGAACAGCTTTTGGGAGTAGCTACCAAGAAGGAAGAAAAATATTCCAACTCCTAACAGAGCTAGCTGAACTTGTCACGAATCATATTCAGTCTGTTAGTGTCAACATTCCTGGATGGAGGTAATTAAGTTGTTAAACGTAAAAATTAATCAATATCTCCATTTCCTTCTTAATATAGATATATATAGGCCTGCTATGTTAGACTTGGACATTCATCTTATGACAGACATTGCCTATTTACATCCGTTAAACAAGTGATTTGTGTCTGCGATATATGCAGGCGTAGTTTTTCATAGCAAATTATATATAAAAATAGTAATGATCTGTTAAGAAATATTCACAACATAATATAGAAATATATTAATGTATTCTAAAGATGCTGCATCAATTAATGACTTGAAAAATAAAATCCTAGCTAAACAAATGACACCCTTTAGTACTTGTCATATCAATAGGTGTCCAAAATAAGGATGAACCATGTTACCAGTATTTCAAAACTGTACAAATATATGTAAATGTGTTTGTAAAAATAATAGCAATAATATAAAGTAACAAATTAATTACAACGGTGGTGGTTTGTGTATGCAGGTTTCTGCCAACAAAGATGAACAAGAGGATGATGGAAATCGACAAGGAGATAAAAGCTTCACTCAAGGACATGATCAACAAAAGGGGGGAAGGAATGAAAATGGGAGATGGGACTAGAGATGACTTATTAGGCATACTTTGGGAGTCCAATTTTAAAGAAATCCAACAGCATGGAAACAAGAAGGGTGTTGGGATGAGTACTAAAGATGTGATCGAGGAATGTAAACTATTTTACTTTGCAGGCCAAGAGACCACCTCAGTGTTGCTTGCTTGGACCATGATTTTATTGAGTACGCACCCGAATTGGCAACGCCGTGCAAGAGAAGAAGTCTTGCAAGCTTTCGGTGACAAGGAGCCAGATTTTGATGGCTTAACCCGCCTTAAAGTCGTAAGTATAATATATATATATATATATATATAATCTTGATCACAATAAAATATTTCAATTTTAATTAATTTGGAATCCACTAAAATTATATGCAATCTCTTTTATAAAATATTTCAATTTTAATTAATTTGGAATCCACTATAATTACATGCTTTCTCTTTTCACCAAGAGATTGATAACCAATCTCCTTACTCTTACGCTACATCCATATATTATGTTAAAATTAGGATATTCTAACAATGATAATTTTCTGCATGTATATAATATATATATATATATATATATTTTATTTATTGGACTTCATCAAACAATTTATTGATTTTGAGTGCATATGTGTCTTATTACAAGCAATAGGTAATAGGTAAAATAGGACATTAAAATGCTCAATATATATATATATATATATGTATTGGATGTATATATTATACATATTAAGCTGACAAGTGAGAATTAAAAATTGCCACACACAGGTTACAATGATTTTGAATGAGGTTCTTAGATTATATCCACTGGTGGCTGCACTTAGTCGAAAAGTTCACAAGAAAACACAACTTGGAAAGTTGACATTGCCAGCTGGAGTGTACGTCATCTTACCTCTGCTGCTTGTTCATCATGACAAAGAACTATGGGGTGAAGATGCAACTGAGTTCAATCCGGAGAGATTTTCCGAAGGATTTTCAAAGGCTATAAATGGTCGAGTTTGTTTTTTTCCTTTCGGTTGGGGACCTCGGATTTGCATCGGACAAAACTTTGCCATGGTGGAAGCAAAAATGGCTTTGTCAATGATTCTACAGAGATTCGCCTTTGAGCTATCCCCATCCTATGCTCATGCTCCTCACACTGTCATTACTCTTAAACCACAGTTTGGTGCTCGTATTATTTTACACAAACGTAATTAATACTATAGAATTATAAATAATAGATATAAATATAGTGTGTATATATATATATATATTTATTTATATATACTATACTATACATATACATTTTTGTATCAGTTAAAACTTAAGAAGTTAGGATGTAATTGTTATTATATCCATTAAGTTCTTTCTTATTATTGATAAATTGGATAGAGATTTTAGCACTAAGCAATGGGTTATTCAAAAAGGAAAGGGCGCTACTTAGCCCGACCTTAGTAGAAGTCAACGGCTGAGTTAGCCTAGCCTAATAGCGATGGGTTTCTATGGAGCATCCAGGAACAAGAAGGTTCAATCGGACGACGAATTCTTACGTCCCGAGCGGCCCGCGAGCGAGTGTTTCCTTAGCTGAGTTGCTTTACAACAACAACAACCACCCACAAAAATTATTAAAAATAAATAAATAAATAAAATAAAAATTTCCATAAAAACAGCACACACTATTTGATATTATAGGTGTTGAGAATTTGAATTTAGAATCATTGTATGAGCAAAACCATTATGCAATCCACAAAACTAGACACCAGGTTGGTTACTAAATGATCGAGTAAAGTTTTTTTTTTTTTTTTTTTTTTTAAGTAAATAAACCTCAAACCATGTGGCATGCATTTTACATGTTTACAACCACTGAACCACAGTTTTGAAGCCATAATGTAATCCTAAGAAAAAAATAAAATAAAATAAAATAGATAAATAAATGGGATTTGTAAAAAACAGTCTTTTAGTCTCAGAAGTCACTTAGCCAAAGCCTGCCAAATGAGCCCTAAATGATGTGGCAAAAGTATTATCATCTTATTAATTTGAAAATTAGTGTAAAGAAGCAAGTTTTTGCCAAGACTCAATGATGTGCACTATCAGTATTACCAAAAAAAAAAAAAAAAAAAAAGAAAAAAGGAAAAAAGAAAAAATGATGTGCACCGTCGAAACCAGAGAGAGAGAGAAGACAGAGAAGAGTTTTTATTAATTAATGTACGTTGGACGTTGGAAAAATCCTCATGAAGGGGTGCTATTAAACAAGAAAACGGTTTTATAGAAATTCCTAAAATTATAGAAAGCCATTTTTATTTTTTTGGTAAAACTATAGAAAGCCATAAAAAGGCAAAAAAGGTATAAAATGATTAAAACCGTCTTCTACGTTCATAGCATACTAGCTTTTTTTTTTTTTTTTTCCTTTTGCTCAAAATTAGTAGCATGCTAGCTCTCAGATTATTTTAATTACTCACCAAATATTTATTTATTTATTTTTTTTTTGTCATTTCTTCACCAAATTTAAGATTAATTTCTTCTCTTTTACCCAAAAAATTTAAAAAAAAAAGAAAAAAAACATTTCTTTTTGTCTCCATGTTTTCGATCCTCAGAGCCTACTGGTAAATGATTGATTTCTTCTCTTTTACACAAAAAATTAAAAAAAAAAGAAAAAAAGTAAAAACAGGGCATCGACGTTGCTTAAGGCAAGGTGGTCTTGCAGGCAATTCGTATAGGCTTTCCATTAGGAACTTGAACCAAAGCTGTCAGGACCCGTCCAAGATTCCCTCTCGAAACCCTAGACAAGCCCTGATCCCAGGGAACTACCACCGAACCTTCCAACGGAAAATCCGGCAGCACCTCCCCTAAGGGTAGGACTAACCAAAAATTTTCTGCATTGAAAACACACTTCTATATTCATCCCCTTATTCCTCCCACGATACTACAATTTGATTCCACAAATTTACAGCACTTCAAAATAACAGTAAATCAGTGCATAGATAATAACTACACGTCCAATATAGTATACAGAGCATTATACAATAAATGTGGAATTTACACAATGACAGATAAAAAGTAATACAAGATGGAGAGGAAAAAGGGAAGAAATACTACTTGGACTTTCGGCAACGAACTGAGACGTTGGGCTCGCCCCGGACGATCAACGTCTCCCAACCTGGACCTAGGGGAACGGAATTTAAAAACGTGAGATGCTAATCATCTCAGTGAGTGACCCTATCTACTGAACACCTTTAATATTAATAATATACCAAATAAAAGGATTTAATTAATCAATACCGAACAATTAAATAAATAAATAAATAAACAATTGAGATAATAATTTCTCTCAAAACCCTCACTATTCACTCCGTTGGAAATGTTCCCCTTTTTAAAACATTTTCACAAAACCCGATAATCGTACTTCCCGAAACCAAGGGATCAAATAATTTAATAAACAATAAATAAATAAATACCCCAAATATAAATAAAATGTAATAAATTATAATAAATAATTATTGTACTCTTTGGGGTTTGAAATTTCTATCCGAAAAATTTGTAATTGACGCACCACACCATATACCAGTGATGCCCTCCGATACCCAGTGTCCCGAGCACCGATTGGCGGGGAGATTAAAGAGAGAAACTTGCAAACGGCACTTCGGCGTCCCGACAGTACCGCTGTTGAAACCATCATCCCTGCCAAGGAGGGGGGCGGCTATGTGCACTATATCAAACTTGCCTGCCCACGGTCCAATGGCAACTCACGGGAGACATAATACTTGCGCGCTAAACCACATATATACCAGAACACCAATACTATGTGAATGCGTCTAAAATAATTATTAAATCAACCGTACCGTTTTCCAAAATTACCGTGGGAAATATACCAAATTTTCACACTTACCATCCCACATATTTTCATTCAACAAACCGATACGAAAACATCGATAACGAATAAAAATAATTTTTCTCGCAACACACGGTTCAAAAAATAATATACCACGGGCATAATTATGAAAATTAAACCACCAATTTGAACAAATAATTTTCTTAAAATATTCAAACCAATTATACCCAAAAATAATATAAAATCCAAACACAACGAATTACTGAAAATACTTGCTCATGTGTAATAAATACCATCTAATCACAATAATAAAAATCGGGGATTTCATAATAACCCAAAAATTTCATTTAGCACCAATGGGTAAATATATATAAAATAATATTTTTTCCGATTATATTTAAATTCTACCACATGAGCATAATTTCCAGATATCAATTTAATACCACATAAATATAATTAATTACCCCAAAAATATTTTCGAAGGTGGGTCACTCACCTGGAGCACGCAATTAACCCATGATCCACCATGGGATCAATTCCACGACTCACCCGTGCTCCTAGAACACAATTCACACACAGTCAAATAAATTAATATTTTATTCGGGTAAATAATACCCGGTACCCGAGGGTCAAACACAAACGTTAACCAAAATGGTCGAATAATATACCGAATCGAAGCTCGTGGAACGAGAATCGCATTATTGGTCTCCATCGACCCCAATTCCGCCGGAGGTGGCCGGAATTTGGCCGGAAAATTTTGGCCGGTCTTGATTCCTTCGCATCTCACAAACCACTTCGAATTTTGGAAATTGGAGGCCATATTTGGACTCAGAGGACCCAAAATAGAGGGAGAGGGGTGACAATTTGGACTGAGCTGGCCGGAATACGGCGGAATCGCCATAAAAAATTCAATCCGCTGCCGCGACTTCACCGACCGGATCTGGGCGCGTCGCCGGCCGGCGGGTCGCCAAATTTGGCTGGTGAGCTCGCCGGCGTGTGGGCTTGGACGGTGGCCGGCGCATGTAGCTAATGGTGGCCGGAGAAAAATAAACACGGGAGAGAGAGGGATGGCCGGAGGGGCAGAAAATGAAGGAGAAAGAAGAAGGAGGAAGAAGAAGGAACGGCCCCATGGCCTTTTTTCCCACGTGGGGAGAAGAAAAGAAAAAGAAAAAGAAAAAAGAAAAAAAATAAAAATAAAATAAAATAAAAATAATTAAATAATATTAAAAATAATATTATTATATAAAATAACAATAATAAAATAATAGGGTATTAAGCATGGTTGACATGTGACATCTCCACATGGTGACACATGGTCACATTTATTAAGTCACACGTCGCACATCGTTACACGTTCAAAAATAATATTAAAATAATATGGTGTTTCAAAAATTCTACAGGTCCATAACTTTCAAACCACATGTTCAAATCGGACGTGCCGCTAGTCTACGGACTCGTATCAACTAGTACTTCACAACCATACATGAGTCAAAGCTCAACTTTGCATGAATAAAAAGTCAACTCTGGCACCCCTTGGACAGTTTGGACCTCAACTTGTTTTGCCCATAACTTTCAAATCGTCGCTCCGTTTTCAACGTGCTACTAGTCTACGAACTCGTGCGAACGTGTACTTCGTAATGGTACCTCAGTCAACCTAGAATTCCAACCGGAACAAAAAGTCAACTTTTGATCCATTCAGTCAACGGTCAAAGTCAACGGTCAACGGTGAACCTCCATCAACGTGCACGAATTCCGATGTGATTTGGGACGGGGTGTCACAAGAGCAGCATTCGGAAGTAGCTATCAAGGAAGAAGAATATTTCAACTCCAGAAGGAGCAAGCTCAACTCACAATTAAAGCTGTTCAATCAATTTACATTCCAGGATGGAGGTAAAAGTAAAAATTCAATCTTGATAAATTGTTCTATAACTTGTACAAACAATAACGAGATTGTTTTTGTATAGTATTCTGCCAACTTAAGATGAACAAGAGAATGAAACAAATTGACACACAAAAAACAAGCTTCACTCAACAAAAGAAGAGCTGGTGAAGAGACTAAAGACTACTTAGGCATACTTTTGGAACCCAATTTGAACGAAATACAGGAAAATGGGAGCAACAAAGTAGGGATGAGTATTGAAGATGTAATCGAGGAATGTAAGTTATTCCTCGATTAATTTTGTGAAACTTCAAAATAATGTGATTATATTATGGTCTCAAATGTAGCATAACAAAATTTTTCCCAAATTTGGCAAATGCATACAAGTAGTGATAAAAATCAATCGTATAGCTTATACAGGGATTTCCTTAGATGAGTAAGGATCAGGTTCTAATCAATGTTTTGCCTCTGTAATTGGAGAAAATCTTGCATGCAGCGGAGTTGATACCACTTAAGTCATTTTATGCCATATGTAAGAAAATGCCATGTCATAACAGCTCATCATCTCATTTAATTTTCTTTTTGGAAAATGTAAATCTTTTGCACACGCTCTACTACTTTTTCCATCTCTATAGCCATTTTCTATAGATCTCTGGTCCTCTCCTGATCGATTTCTTAAGAAATTGAAGAACACCAAATTGTTATGGGCTTATAGTAATGGTGGGTTTTTGAAGAACAAAAAAACCAAGAAAATATAAGATTCAACCAAAGGCTCCTAAAAACAGAGCTCAAATGAAAAGGGTAAAAAGACAGTGGGTTTTGTTTGTTTAAATTTGAGAGGCCAAAAAATGAATACTCCTTTTTTTGTTCAAACAACCTTAGCTTCACTAGATTTAAACCTCAACCAAACCCTTTCTTTTTGGGGCTTTTTTTTTTTTCTTTTAATAAGTATAATCTATAACAGAGCAAAAAGAAAAAAAAAAAAAATGAAGAACGCATAGTATCCCTGCAATGGGTTTGAACGGAGCAGACAAGATTAGAAATACAGAGAGATAGGAAGAGTTAAGTTGTGAAGCTTTATAAAAACAAAAAAATGGTAATAAAGACATAGAAAAGTGAAGAATTTTTTATTAAAAAAATAACAAAAAATCAAACAAAGGCACATCAAAGCATATTAATAATACTATTTTTCTTTATTTTCTTACTTTGATTCTTTTAAAGGATTTGAAAGGGGTTTGTAAATTAAGCTGAAATGTACCAATTAACAGATAAGTGGATATTGGATATGTAAGCCTGGAAGGGAAGGATGAGGAAGATAAACCGGCGTGTGCAAAAAGATTTTATCTGTTTTTTTATTTATCTTGTTATTTAAAACTATCTCACTCATCATTTTTACTTTTTAGAATAAGTAAAATATATATATATATATATATAATAATAATAATTCATTTAATTTACGAATTATTATTATTATTTTTTATTATTCGAATTCGTATTTTCAACACAAATAAAATTATTTTACTATTGGAACTATCATATATATATATATATATATATTTTTTTTTCCAAGGGCTCTTTTCTCTTTCATAATAACCCCATTTATGCAATTTCACAAGTAACTCCAGCAGTAGTCGTCGGAAATAATAACAAACATGTAAACCAGATTTCACACGCATAAATCTTCCATGGAGAAACCAAACATTAATGATGATATTTAAAGCTTTTTCACCTGCAAAATTGAACACCCAAAGCTCTGAATGGGCTCAAGTTTCTCTAACATTTTTCTCTTATTGTTTTCACAAAAGCAAGCACACTTGCGCTCCAAACCCAAACAACCCGTGTATCTTCCTATGCAAGCGAGAAATAGAGTGTCATAGACTTATGCATAATCATACTTTTATGTCCACATGACAAAAATCATATGCTAATTACATATTTTCTTCTGCTTTTCAACTTTTAACTCGTTTTAAAAATCCATTTATGATTGATTATATAGGTCCTACAATTTTCACTTTATTCTAATAGAAATTTCATATATTATTAAATCCATATAAAATTATAATATTGTATTATATGCTTTTCAAATTATTAGATAACGATATTACTGTGTGGTTTGAATTGTTGCACATCCAATACCAAAAAATAAAAAAAAATAAAAATCAAATACCCCAATATCATATTGCCTCATTATAAGCCCTGTTTACGGCATAGACCTTTGCCCCCAATATAAAGGGGCCAAAAAAGATTATATTAAAAATTATTATATATTGTTTTCTATACTTTAGTCTTTATTTAACAAATAATATAGAATAATTTTTTTAGAAAATATATAAATTGATTTTTTTGAATTTTATATTAACTGCAATTAATTATTATTTTTTATTTTTGAAACATAACATCAATCAACTATTCATTGCATTTTATCAAAAAATTAAATTCTTTATTTTCTATATTTGTATTAAAATTTTAATAGTTGAAAAGAAAAAGATAGATTAAGGACCTCTCAATTTATTTTTATTTCATATTACCTACTATTTGTAATTTATTTAATTATTTTATATTGTCCACTCTTATAATATATATATATATATATATATATATATATGCATAGTATTTGTTTCTTACGAATCCATATCTGTAGTTTTTAATATTCTAATTATATTATTGTTTATCATATGAAACTAAATCACATATGTATTTTAATATGTATTCTCTAATTTATGTTAGCATAATTGATTAAATTTTTTACTTACATATTTCATTATCAGTAAAAAATATATATATATATATATATATATTGATTATCTAAATTTACCTAAAAACTAATATATATATATATATATATATATAAAGTTAAAAAAATTAAAAAAATACTAACAATATTTGATACGGGCCCTCCAATAATTTTTGCATGCAACCACGTAGAGGGTTGTGACGGGCCTGCCTCAGTAGATGATTATGCGCAGTGAAGAAAATATCGATGTCGATGAAAATATCGAAGGTATGAATTTACAGAAATATCGATGAAAATATCGATAAGATTATGAAAACTGTAAATTTTTAATTTAAAATACAAATTTTGAGATATAAAATAATTAATATAATAAAATAATATAAAAATTCAATAATTAGAGTACAATAATAATAAAATATAATAAAATACGCATCCAATTAAATATATATACTAAAATCTTATATATTATATAACAAAAAAAAAACTAACAATATTATTTATTTATTTTCACATAGATAAAATTAAATTTATTAAAAAAATAAATAAAATTAAATTAAACACTAAAATAAAAAAATAAAAAGATGTATATTAAAATATTATCATAGTAAAAATCAAGCATATTAAAAATGATAACTAAAAACAATAACATGAATTAGATGAGGTAAAAGCTAAGAATATAATTGAATTAGTTGCTTCTCACTTTTTCATACCACCACGACAAATCACCATCACATAGATTTTTATTTATTTTTTTATTTTATTCTTTCTCTTTCCTTCCCCCACATGAAAGAAAGATTTCTTTCTTATCTTTTTTTTCTTTTCTTCTCTTTTTCCCTTCCCCCACGTGAAAGAAAGATTTCTTTCTTATCTTTTTTTCTTTTCTTCTTTCTCTTTCCCTTCCCCCACGTGGAAGAAAGATTTCTTTCTTATCCTTTCTTCTTCTTCCTCTCTTCCCTTCGTCTTCTTCCTCCCTCTCTTCTGTGCCAGATCAATTAATAACCAAAAACAAAAAAAACCAAAATTTCCAATTTCGGCCCTCTCTTTTCTCTTCTCTTCTCTTCTCTTCTCCCTGTGTATCCCCATCTTTTCCCCCTTCAGTTTTTTTTCGACCGATTACCACAAACCAAACACACACATAAATCAACACAAACACACCCAACCAGTCCAGCCGACATATCCCAAAAATTTCCACCTTTTCCTGTCGACAACCGACCGATCTTTCCATCTTATCCACCCAAAACCCAAAATCTTCCCCGACAATGGACAATTCCGTCGACTTCCATCGATTCCAGTGACAAATCGACGACACACGTGCAAGAAACTTCTTTCCCCCCTGGTCGGTGTCGGACGGGGTCGACAACGGAAACTGTCGCCGACATTTCCACCGTCTCGACGATTTTTGCTTCCCTGATTATGCGGACCTCTCATCCGTTTCTCCACGTCACCAGAATAAATACTTCTTACCCATATGTACCACAAATGATAAAAATAGATCCACCGCTCTGTAGCCACTCATATAGAATCCACCTCTGCTTCCTTGCCTCTAGCTTCCCTCCATCTCTTATCTCCAAATGGAAGTTTCAGGTGCCAGAGCCGCAGTCGCAGTGTATGTGGGTTTGGTTAGCATAGTGATTGCGTTGGCATGGAGGGTGTTGAACTGGGTTTGGTTCGGGCCGAAGAGGCTAGAAAGGTTCCTGAGACAACAAGGTCTTTCTGGCAATTCTTATCGATTTCTATTTGGAGACTTGAAGGAAAGCTCCATGATGACGAAGGAAGCAAAATCAAAACCCATGAATCTCTCCCATGATATAACTCCACGTGTCCTTCCCATCTCCATCTGACGGTCAAGAATTTTGGTAATTTTTATATATACAAATTTGTGTGTGCGCGCGCGCGCCAATTATTCTCTTTCGCTTTTCATATATAGTTCCATTTCATCAATTGCTATTTATATATATATATATATATATATATACACATAGCCAAATAGATTGTGTCTAAAAATTTTACGAAATCATTTCTGCACACTACCGATAAAATAAACCATGAATTTACAAATTAATTGTATATGCTTAATTTGCCCCCCAAATTGTTTAACCTATAAAAAAAAAGTTAATTTTTTTGGGATGGATTTGAAAGAGTTAATTGAAATTGGCCAACGTTGTGAGATTTCATGGGTTGTATGAATTTGTTCTAATTTTTTTTTTTAAATTGTTCTAATTAATTAATATGTATGGATATTTTTTATATTGGGATATAGAGATCTAATATCGATGGAAATATCAATAAAATTACAAAAATTATAAATTTTTAATTTAAAATATAAATATTTAGGTATGAAATAATTAATATAATAAAATAATATAAAAATATAATAATTAAAATAAATAATAATAAAATATTTTATAAATATTACAAACCATTTATAAATAAATAAAATATAATGTTATTTTTTACCGTTACACTTTCATTAACATTTTTTTTTTAAATCAAAAAAAGAAAAAAAAACTATTTATGAGTCATGGCTTGAGGTTGGCTGCTCGTGGCTAAGTAATATCCTTCAGGCTGACATTTGTATTCTGGTCTCTTAATTAATAAACACCTATGTTTTTATCAACCAAAAAAAAAAAAAAAAAGAAAAAAGGAAACCAAAAAAATTTCCATGTCTTCCTTCCTCCTCCCTTCAGCTCTCTTTCCCTTTCGATCACAACACACACACACACACACACACACACACACGCAAGTTCTCGGCCAGCTTTTTCCACCAACAGAAGGAAATTTCCACTGATTTTTTAAGATTTCGACGACTTCTCTCGATTCTTGCTACACATCGGTGGCATTTCTGACAAAAAACTCCCCCCCCCCTATCGGTGTTGACGGCGGCCGCCAATTGAAATTATCCCCGATTTTTCATCGATTTTGACGACTTTTGTTTCACTGCCTATAAGAACATGTATGAGTATTTTGTATAATTTTATTTAGAATAATATTAGGTGCGTTTGGTATACGCAAAATAGGAAAATGATATTATTTCAATTGGATTTGATGAGATGGAATGGAATGGGATAAAATTTAATCTAATTCTCCATTTGATGTCAATTAGATCGGATTAATTTTTTTTATATTAATTAATACAATTTATTGATTTTTTGAATTAAGTAAAATGTGTTGAATTGGAAAAAAAAAATGATAAATCATGTTGAAGAAGGGATAGGAAGGGAAAAATAAAGAAGAATAGCACTTATTTTTAACTTCTCAAAATAAATCCTGTTACCAAACACACTCCATGTGTACAGATCTTATTTCATTTTATTCGGACATCCTCTCTCAGCCACTTGTTCAACAAAAATATTCTTTTTGGAAAAAAAAAAATTGATTCTCCAAATATTTCACCGAATAAAATACTTTTTTATTGTTAATTTTTGAATATTGGGTAGGGACCAACTCTTTAGTAAAGAAGATTATATAATTATTTTACTATTAGTTTTTCTCTCTAAAAAGAAAAAAGAAGATTAATTTATTTTCAAAAATTAATAAATGTACTATTACTGTCAAAACTTTTTTATTTATCACTGTATGAAAACGATATTAAAATGATAAGTATTAATTTGATATATTTACTTTTAAAAAAATTGATGTATTTAATTAATATATTGACCTATGATCAAAAAAATTAATATTGATACTTTTATATTAATATTAAACTTTAATATGGGACCCACTGATACTCCAAGGTGACAAATAGTAGCTTTTTTTTTAATTTTTTAATTTTTATTTTTTATGACTAAATACATAAAGTAATGTAGGTCACTACTCTTTTATATAGGCTGGCCCCATTCCAACGGTGACAGTTAGCAATCCAAAAGATGCGAAGGATATCTTCGCCAGACATGGTGATTTTCAAAAGCCATATTCAAATTCACTTGTAAAGTCACTAGCAACAGGTCTTGCAAATTACGAGGATGGGAAATGGGCTAAACACCGCAGGATTATTAACCCAGCATTCAACATAGAGAAGCTGAAGGCATTCCATACTTACTATTATTATTTATCATTATTTTTAAAACCAATTTGAAATATCTTCATCTAGACATCTACTTCTAGATATATGCAGTAATTTATACATACATATTCTACTAGCATTTAATTCACCAAAAAATTTACTACTAGTATATATAAAATATACACAATTGGACTAGAGGAACAGAGGAAAACAGAGAAATAGTGGTATGGTAGGGATATACATAATATAAATCAATTGGTCTATTATATAGCAGGGAAAAGATCAGCGGGAAGAAAATAAACGGCAGAGAATTAAGAATCCTTTTATCATTCTTGATTGGAACATCAGCTTAACTAATGGAAAGTATGCTTTTACTGTTTATATTTAAAGTTTTGTTATTTGTCATCGTTATTATTCATCATCAGACTTATACTGATTAAGAAAAATATCAATTAGCTACATTTAATATTGTTTTAAATAATTAAAATTTTAATATGAGAAAGTAAAC
Source organism: Ziziphus jujuba (assembly GCF_031755915.1). Lineage (NCBI taxonomy): Eukaryota > Viridiplantae > Streptophyta > Magnoliopsida > Rosales > Rhamnaceae > Ziziphus > Ziziphus jujuba. The sequence continues at coordinate 14,565,791 of NC_083389.1, read as the reverse complement.
TTTTAATAGTATTAAATTGTTATATGTCAACAAGAAGAATTCATTAATAATGAATCACCAATGGTGAGATATAACATTCGTCTTGTGTATATATTGATTTAGAGCTATTTTTTACATAGACCAACTGTTTTCCGACTCAAAAATTGGATTTTTACACTAGTTAGTTTGGTTTTTAACTTGTTGAATTACTCACTATCCTAAAATTTTAAAATCTTTACTGTTTTTAAATGAATACATATGAATCTGTTTGAGCAGTCATAGAAAAATTAATTGATCTAAATTAAAAATTTCACTTTTCTATCAATCTAAGTTTAGTCTGAAACTAATGGTTAATTACTATTATTACTTTTTTTTTTTTTTGGTGAATGGTTGATTATTATTAATTTTTTTGGGGCCTGAATTTGATTACTATTACTTATTTGTGTTATACATTATGGGCGTGTTTGGTAGGGCGATTAGGATGTATTGGACTGTAATGTATTACTTAATACGATGTTTGGTGATAGATGACACACGAAGGATATTGTATTATGTAATACCCTTCCGTGTTTTTTTCCTTGTATAATCTAATACAAAGCTTTTGTCTTGTATTATCTAATACAACGTTCGATCTACTCCGCTTCTTCTCCCCCGATCTCTGTCTCTGGTAAGTCTTCTCCATTTTTTTTTTCTCTTCAATCAATCTGCTCTTTTTTTTTTCTTTCTCCTTGTATTATTATTATTATTATTATTTTTATATCTCATCTATCTTCCGTGTTTTTTCCTTTTTCCTTGTATAACCTAATACGCAACTTTTTCTCCATCTATGCTATTTCTCCCTGCTGTCTCCTCCTCCACCGGTCTCTATCTCTGGTAAGTCTTCTCCATTTTTATTTCCTTTCAATCAATCTGTTATTTTTGGATTTCTTTTTTTTTTTCCTTGTATTAATTTTTTTTTCTCTCATCTCATCTATATGCAATCTCCTTTCACCAATTTCACCCAATTTTTCTTTTTCGATCTTCAAAAAACCATCTAGTTGATGGTTTTTATATTATTCTTTTTCTCACTCTCATCTTAAATTTTTTCCCTCTTTTGATCTGCCAATTACAATGAAAAGCAGAATATTCGTGATCTGTCTCACGTCGATTGCAAGTAAATCTTCTCATTTTCTTCCTTTCTTCATGGGCAGCTGCTAATCTGTATTTCTTTTCCTTTCATGGCCGACTGGGTTGCAACCACTGGTTTTTTTTTTTTTTTTGTTTTTTTCCCCTTGCATAACCATAAACAGAATTAAAAAATGAAAGCATTGCTTTTATTATTGTTTCAGTTGTATTTTATCGTTTTCTATTGTCTTTTCTATTTGTTGGGGAGAAGAAAACCATGTAATATGAGAGTGATAACAATTGTTTAACATTGCATGCCAGCTGTTCGATAAATTATCTATGACAATTCCATGCTTTGCCAAGTTCTGCTGTGTGTGAGAATTGCTGTGTTTACTTGGCTCTCTGCCGTGTGTGTGCGAGAGAGAAGACTTCACGGGAAGGTACTTGCAATTGCAAAGCATTATGACCCACTCACTTTAATTCTCATGTGAGCTGGTCATTTGGTTTCTTTTAACTGTTTGACACTTCTTTTTTTTTTTTTTTTTTAATGGAAACCAATTGCCCAAGAAATAGTTTCTGATATTTAATGGAATGTAAGAAAATTGCCAATTTAGTAATTTTTAAGTTTTTTTCAAAGTAATATTTTATTTTTTCAAAAATGAAAATAATATGGAAAGAGGAATATAAGATATTTTTGTAATGTGTATTTTTATGAAATAAAAAATAATACAATATAATATACTGTTGTATGAACCACTGTATTATTTTATACAATTCAGCACCAAGCACAGCATAGGTATAATATAATATATTTCAGTACAATCCAATACTGGGTACCAAATGAGCTCTATGTGTGTGATTAATGTTGAAAATGTTACCAGCATTTGATGAATGTTGTAGCGAGATGATTAGCAAATGGGAGGCTTTGGTGTCAAAAGAAGGATTATGTGAGTTGGATGTGTGGCTTTTTCTACAAAATCTGTCAGCCAATGTGATCTCCAGAACAGCCTTTGGCAGCAGCTACCAAGAAGGAAGAAAAATATTCCAACTCCTAATAGAGTAAGCTCAACTTGTAACGACCTTTCTTCAGTCTGTCTACACCCATCACATGGTAGACATCATCCATAACAAATTATATTTATATATATATATATAAAATAATCATATGTTAGAAACATTTTGAAAATAAAATCTGAAAATATAAAAACGTGTCAAATAATGATAGTGGTGTTACATTAATTAATAATTTGAAATTGATAATTCTTCATATTTATCATATTAGTAATATCCAACATAATATAAGAACTATATTATATCAATAGATCGAAACTGTACAAATGTATATATGTCTATATGCACAAATAGTATTTAATAATATAAAATGTGCATGTAGTTTTTTGCCTATAAAGATGAACAAGAGGATGAAGAAAATTGACAAGGAAATAAAAGCTTCACTCAAGGAAGTAGTAGAAAAAAAAAGAAAAAAGAAAAAAAGAGAAATTCATGAAAGTGGGAGATGGAAATAAAGATGACTTATTAGGCATACTTTTGGAGTCCAACTTTAAAGAAATTCAACAACATTGAAGCAAGAAGAGTTTTGGGATGAGCACTAAGGATGTGATTGAGGAATGTAAGCTATTTTACTTTGCAGGCCAAGAGACCACCACAGTGTTGCTTGTTTGGACCATCGTTTTGTTGAGTATGTATCGAATTGGCAACAGCTTGCAAGAGAAGAGGTTTCGTAAGCTTTTGGAAACAACAAACCAGACTTTGATGGCTTAACCGAACTTAAAGTCATAAGTATATTTTGCAAGTTTTTGGCAACAATAAACATATTATACAATTAATTAGTCTTTTATCAAGACGTTTTGATTGGAAAATCATCAAAATCTTTATCATTACTTTTTGAATTGTTTCAAATATTAAGATAGAAAATAATTTTGGTTGTCAAAATGAGTTGAGGGATGTATTAAAATCCTTTTTATATATCAACCTTTGAAATAATTTGAAATAATCCAGGTTATGAAAAAAAAAAAAAAAATAGGACGTCTTGATAGGAAAATCTTCATTATACATATATATACATATATATATATATATATATGTATAATTTATTGGGCTTCTCCAGTTTATTTTTAATAGGCATGTGGCTTATTACCAATAATAGGTAATAAGACATTAAAATGCTCAATATAAGCTATTTGATTTGAGTCAGTAGATTATTTATATATGTATACACTTTGCACTTTATTCTCATCCTATAATGTTGGATATATATATATATATATAGAGTAATTCTACGGTGCGGACTGCATAAAAAACCGGCACTTTTTGAAAAAAAAACGTCTGTTTTGGTGCGGATCCGCATATGGATGGCCCACACTATAAAATATCTAAATTTTAACAATTTACATGTAATCGTGGCTAAATATATGACATCCTGATTTTGTTAAAATCGAAAACAAACTATCCTAGTTTGACAGTATATATATGTATATATGTGCATATTGACCTGACAAATGAGAATTGAAAATTGTCACATGCAGGTTACTATGATTTTGAATGAAGTGCTTAGGTTATACCCACCCGCGTTTGCATTTCATCAAAAAGTTCACAAGGAAACACAACTAGGAAAGTTGACATTACCAGCTGGAGGGCAAATCATTGTACCAACACTGCTTGTTCATCATGACAAGGAATTGTGAGGTGAAGATGCAAATGAGTTCAAATCGGAGAGATTTTCGGGAGGAGTTTCAAAGTCCACAAAGGGTGCATTTTGCTTTTTTCCCTTCGGCTGGGGACCTCGGATTTGCATTGGACAAAATTTCTCCCTGGTGGAAGCAAAAATAGCTTTGTCAATGATTCTATAAAGCTTCATATTTGAGCTATCCCCATCCTATTGTCAGGAGCCGTCCAGAATTCCTTCCCCGGAACCCTAGACAAGCCCTGATCCCAGGGAAACCCTACCGAATCCTCCAACGGAAAATCTGGCAGAGCCTCCCCTAAGGGATTTACTTACCACAAATCACCTGCACTGAAAACACACTTCAAAAATTCATCCCCTTATTCCTCCCGCAAACTACAGATTGGTTCCATAAATTGCAGCACTTCAAAAGAAACAACAGCAGCAACCCAGTGCATAAAAACAACAATACAGTATACAGAGCATTATACAGATACATATGGAATTTATAAAATGACAGATAAAGAAGCAATACAAGTTAGAGAGGAAAAAGGGAAGAAAAACTTATTGAACCTTCGGCAACGAACTGAGACGTTGGGCTCGCCCCGGACAATCAACGTCTCCAACCTGAACCTAGGGGAACGGAATTTAAGAGTGTGAGATGCTAATCATCTCAGTGAGTGACCCTATCTGCTATACAATATAATATCACAGTAATAACGTAGATAAATAATAATTAATTAGAAATAATAATTTCTCTCAAAACCCTTACAATTCTCTCAGTTGGAAAAGTTCCCCTTTTAAAACATTTTCACAAAACCCGATGTTCGTACTTCCCGAAAACCAAGGGACCAAATAATTTAATAAACAACAAATAAATAAATAAATAAATAAATACCCCAAATATAAATAAACTGCAACAATTTATAATAAATAATTTTAGAACACCTTTGGGGTTTAAAAAATTATTTGCAATTTACACCGACGCACCACACCATATACCGGTGATGCCCTTCGATACCCAGCGTCCTGAGCACCGACTGGCGGGGGGTTAAAGAGAGAAACCTGCAACGGTCACTCCGGCGTCCCGACAGTACCGCTGCTAAAACCATCAACCCGGCCAAGGAGGGGGGCGGCTGTGCACAACAATAACCTTGCCTGCCCACGGTCCAATGGCAACTCACGGGTGAAGTAATAACCGCACGCTAAACCACATAATAACCGCGTGCTACCACGTGTCCATACACCATACACCAGAACACCAATACTGTATGAGTGCGTCTAAAAATAAACAATAATAACCAACCGTACCGTTTTCCAAAATTACCGTGGGAAGTATACCAAATTTTTCACAACATACCATCCCACATATTTTTATTTAACCAACCCGGTATGAAACCTCGATAACAAACAAACCACAATTTTCTCGAAGTACGAGATGCAACCATAAAAATACCGCGGGCATAATTTATAAAATTTAAACAAATATTTTCGTAAAATATTTAACCCAATTATGCCCGAAAAATTAATACTGAAACCACGTACAAATACTACCGAAATACACTTTGCTCATGCATAATAAATAAATTAAACCACAATAAAACCATAATTAAACCACACCACATGAGCATAATTTAAATACCAATTTAAATACCAATTAAACATAATTAATTACCCCAAAAATATTTTTAAAGGTGGGTCACTCACCTGGAGCACGCAATTAAACCATGATCCACCACGGGATCAATTCTACGACTCACCGGTGCTCCTAGAACAAAATTCACAGACAGTCAAATAAATTAATATTTTATTCGGGTAAATAATACCCGCTACCCGGGGGGTCAAACACAAACGTTAACTAAAATAGGCGAATAATATACCGAATCGAAGCTCGTGGGACGAGGAGTGCATTACCGGTCTCCATCGACCCCAATTCCGCCGGAGGTGGCCGGAATTTGGTCGGAAAGCTTCGGCCGGTTTTGATCTTGAGGGATCTTTCAAACGGTGGGGATTTTGGGCAATCTAACCCCGGAAATGGACTCAGAGGGGTCGAAAATAGTGGGATAGAGGTATGGGACGGGCTGGGTTGGTCGGAAACGGCGAGAATCGCCGGAAAAATTTCACCTTGCCGCCGTGACTTCGCCGGCCCGATCTGGGCGCGTCCGGCGGCGGCTGGAGGGGAAACTTGGTGGCCGAGGTCGCGAGGTGGCGGGCTTGGACGGTGGCCGGCGCGTGTAGCACTCCGGCGACTGCAATCCGGCCAACAGGGAGAGGGTGAGAGAGTCAAAGGAGAGAGAAAGGGAGAAAAAATTTTCTGCATATTTTGTCTTTCGGGCTCGGGGAAGAAGAAGGAAAAAAGAAAAAAAGAAAAAAGAAAAAAGAAAAGAAAAGGGAGGTGTTTTCCCACGTGGGGAAAAGAAAAAGAAAAAGAAAAAGAAAAAAAGAAAAGAAAAGGAAAAGAAAAAGAAATAAAATAAAAATAATTAAAATATTATCATTTAAAATAATAATAAAAAAATAATTTGATTTTACACATGGTTGACATGTGGCATTTCACCATGATGACACATGGTCACCTTCATTGAGTCACACGTGGCACATCGTTATACGTGTAAAAATAATATTAAAATAATACAGTATTTGAAAAACTTTACAGGTCCATAACTTTCAAACCACATGTCCAAATCGGACGTGCCGCTAGTCTACGGACTCGTATCGACGAGCACTTCACAACCATGCATGAGTCAAAGCTCAACCTTGCATGAATAAAAAATCAACTCCGGCACCCCTTGGACAGTTTGGACCTCAACTTGTTTTGCTCAAAACTTTCAAACCGTAGCTCCATTTTCAACGTGCTACCAGTCTACAAACTCGTGCCAATGTGTACTTCGTAACGGTACCTCAGTCAACCTATCATTCCAACCGGGTCAAAAAGTCAACTTTTGACCCTTTCGGTCAACGGTCAACAGTCAACCTCGGTCAACGTGCAAAAATTTTCGACATGGTTCGGGATGGGGTGTTACACTATGCTCATGCTCCACACGTTTTCCGTACTCTTAAACCACAATTTGGAGCTCATATTATTTTATATAAACATAAGTAATACTATAAACTGATGAATAATTAACGTGTTTATATATGTACCATTCATATACATGTTCTATGATAAGTGTATATCAAGTTTGTCTAACAATTTACACATTTCAAGATTACATTAATTAATACAATGAATTTCTGCTTTCTTTCCATGTGGTTGGTAATAAAAACATGTCTTTATAACAGAATTCTTAAGTTAGCATATTCTAATTAAAAAACCATCAACCCAGCTTTCCATCTACAGAAGTTGAAGGTGTTTTTGATCTTTTCACTCAGTCATAGAACATAAATATAGAAGAAAAATGTCACTACTAAGAAATGTGTAAATTGTTAGACAAGCTTAATGTACGTAATAAATTTCATCATAACATTTTAAGCTTTTGATACTAAGAAATGTATAAATTGTTAGACAAGCTTTTTGAGATCAATGATAATTTAATATGATATCCTAGCATAATATCCTAACATCTTAAACTTTTTAGACTAATAATAATTTAATATGGTACCAGAGTTTAAAATGGCCTACAAGTAAGTGGAATATTAGACAAGTTAAATATATATAGTAATCCACATCTAATAGCTTAAGTTTTTGGAATGTAATTTAATATAAATGTTCTTGTGTTCTAATTTATATGATCAATGTGGTGCTGACCCTTCCGATCTCTTTTTTTTTTTTTTAATACTTCATTTTGCTTAATTTGTATTTTGAATATGGTGCCTGCATTTGATCTAAGTTGCAACGAGATGATTAACAACTGGACGAGATCCTTGTCTAACCAAGGTACATGTGAGTTAGATGTATAGCCTGATCTTCAAAATTTGTCTGAAAATGCCATCTCTCGAGCAGCATTTTGAAGTAGCTATGAAGAAGGAAGAAGAATATTTCAACTCTAGAAGGAGCAAGCTCAACTCACAATTAAAGCTGTACAATCTGTTTACATTCCAGGATGGAGGCAAAAGTAAAATTCAATCTTGTTGAAGTCTTCTATATCTTCTATAAACAATAACAAGGATTGTTTCTGAGGAGGTTTCTGTCAACTAAGATGAACAAAAAAATGAAAAAAAACTGAAACAAATACGAAATTCACGCAAAGAAATAATCAACAAAAGTGTGAAAGCAATTAGAGCTGACGAAGAGACTAAATATGACCTATTAGGCATACTTTTGGAATCTAATTGCAAAGAAATCCAAAAACATGGGAACAACAACAACAACAACATCGGGATGAGCATCGAAGATGTAATTGAGGAATGTAAGCTGTTTTACTTTGCAGACCAAGAGACTACCTCAGCATTGCTTGTTGGGACAATGATCTTATTGAGTAGGCTTCCAAATTGGCAAGATCAAGCAAAAGAAGAGGTATTGGTAGTCTTTGGTAACCAAAAACCAGATTTTGATGGACTAGATCACCTTAAAGTAGTAAGTGTGATAAACGTTTTTAATCTCAAGAACTATCTCTTTTTTTCTTTTTCTTTTTTTTGTTATAATTTTTATAAATCCAGAGAGAATCATTTTCTTAGGTTAACATGATCTTATATGAGGTTCTGAGATTATAGCCACTAGTGGCTTATCTTGAACGAACAGATGATAAACAATCAAATATTGGAAAATTGTCATTACTAGCAGGAATAAAGGTCTCCTTGCCCATAATTCTTCTTCACCATGACAAAAAGCAATGGGGGTATGATGCAGACAAGTTCAAACCAGAGAGGTTTGCAGAAGGAATTTCAAAAGCAATAGAGAGCCAAGTTCCATTCTTTCCATTTCGGTGGGGTCCCAGAATTTGCATTGGACAAAATTTTTGCAATTATAAAGCCAAATTGGCTAGATCTTTGATCTTACAGAATTTCACATTTGAGCTTTCGCCATCTTATGCTCATGCTCCTTTCACTATTGTAACCCTCCAACCACAATATGGAGCTCACATTATTTTACTAGAACTCTAGTCCTAAAATCACCAATTACAATGAAGCAATGATTTTTGGCATTGTTACAATTCGGATAATATAACCAAAATGTAAAAATTCAGCATTCACGAATTGTCTTATATATATATATATATAAGCTACAAATTATTATAAAAACGGGTCAATAGAATACGCTAGCTATCACTTATAATTGGTTCCTTCTAAATATAAAAAGCATTGCCAAAAACATGAAGATTTGCAAAATTGAACTCCCAAAGATACAACAAAAAAATAAAAAAAAAATAAAAAAAATAAAAAATAGTGAATCATTTTCCACGTCAAAGATCTGGCAAAAGAAAAGCGGCTGACATTTTTGTAAAATATAATAAAATTTATTTATTTGAAAAAAGGAAATGTACAAAGCCTTTGTATTCATCTAAGCCACTACAACTGCAAAGACGAACATTGAAGAAAGGAACTAATTGAAGGTTGCTGTTTGCCCGCTATGGAATAGCATCGCCATTTTCTTCGTGCTCTGTTTTCTCTCTTTTTTTTTTTTGTTTTTTTTGTTTTTTGACTAAGGGCTCAAACTCAGCTCACAAGTTTGAGGGCTCGAACCCAGCTCACAGGTTTGGGTTGGTGGTACTCTTACCATCAGAGCTACCACATTACCACTCGGCCTCGTGCTCTGATTTCTCATGCGCACACGAAATTACAAACCTTAAATTCCCTCTTATTTATAGGTTGGATTCTTTTCACTGCAATGTCTATTTTGTGATGGGGACGTGAGTCTGCATGGGTCATGCAAAGGGAGGGGTTGTTAATTAGGATAGTTTATTAATTGTTCTTCTGGTTCATTGACTCATGCAAAAGGAGGGGTTGTTAATTAGGATAGTTTATTAATTGTTCTTCTGGTTCATTGACCAGGTCCTTTGGCAAGTAGTTGAATAAGCACGTTTTATCTTTTGTTATTTTTTTTATATCTGTTAGGTTGTTTCACTTAGTAGGCTGTTAGGTTTCACTTAGTGGGTAGTTGTTTTTTCTATTTCAGTTGTTATGTGCCTATAAAAAGGCTTCGGATTATTAATAAAAGGGCATGACTCAAGTTTCAAATACAACCTTCTCTTTCTATCCGATTTCCTTCTTCTAGTTCTTGACATTTATTTATTTTCTCTCTCTTGTGCTGTTTTCACTTCTCAAAACAGGGGTATTTTCTCCTACTTAAACTAAGGTGTGCAACATTTTGGTATCAAAGCCAGGTTCCGCATTCCATGGAGACCCGAGGGAAGAGCAATGCAGAGTTCCGTAACGAAGTTAACGAAATGTTGGCTAGGCATGAGTCTAACTTCGATCAAGTACACTCTACATTACAACAATTAATGACTGAGGTGCAACATCTACGGCTCCAAAATTCTCGTAAGAGTGGGGAAAGCCAGGATGTTAATCTTTTTGCTCCTGCTGAATCCCATCAGCCGCTTTCTCTACCATGAACCGATTCTTCAGGGATGGACCAAACTCTTCAACTCAATCTATCCTTTCCACGGTTCAATGGCAAAGAACCTTTGGCCCGGCTTTATCGAGCAGAACAATATTTCGAGTTTAAGAACATACCAGCAGATCAGATTGTCCAACTTGACTCCTTCCACTTGGATGGAATTACTCTGCAGTGGTACCGTTGGTTAACGAAATTCCAAGGTCCATTAACATGGCCAGAGTTCTCTAAGTTGTTGCTTCATCGTTTTGGTCCCACTGACTATGAAGACCCCTCGAATGTGTTAACCCGGCTTAAACAAACCACTACTGTGGAAGCCTACCAAGAATCCTTTGAGAAGCTTTCTCACCAAATGGATGGGTTACCCAAACGATTCTTGGTTGGATGCTTTATAGCTAGTCTTAAGGATGACGTCCGACTTGACGTCAGAATTAAGCATCCACGTTCTTTAGCTAAGGCCATTGGTGTAGCCCGACTGATAGAGGAACGAAACCATTTACACCATCAGACTATCACGAACTCAAGAACAATACCCACCACCATAACCACCAAGGTTAGCATAAATTCGGCACCTAGGCTTTTAGGACCCCCACCAACGACCAGAAGCAACGTAGCAGGAGCTGGTCTTATTGCCTGGCGAGTCTCTGAGCAAGAAGCTTGGGAGCGACGAGAGAAGGGCCTCTGTTATTACTGTGATGAAAAATTTGATCCAGGACATCGGTGCATGAAACCTCAATTATTTATGATGGAAGACTCACAGGAGACGGAGGAAAGAGAGAACTCATCGCACGATGACGGCCAAGAGGTTATTCGCAAAATTTCCTTCCATGCCATAGCGGGAACTGACCATTCGCAGACTTTCTGAGTGGCAAGAAGAATTAGGAACCGGGATCTCGTGGTACTCATCGACGGAGGGAGCTCGCATAATTTTATCGATCAATCAGTGGTACAAAGGTTGGGCTTAATTATGAATCATAACAAGAAATTCAGTGTGATTGTCGCCAACAAGGAACGCATAGAGTGTGCTGGAGTGTGTCGCTCGATTCCGTTATAGGTACAAGAATACACCATTTTGGCTGATTATTATGTACTTCCATTTGCGGCCTGTCCACTAGTTCTAGGAGTTCAATGGTTGGAGACTTTGGGCCCTATAAAGGTGGACTACAAGCACTTAACTATGACATTCAAGCAGGGAGAAAAAGAGTATACGTTTCAAGGGATAAAACAGCAAGGTTTGGAAGCACTAAAAGACAGGGAAATTCAAAAATTAAATGGCATATGTAGGACTGGATTTTTAATCTAGCTCATACCCACAATCTTCTCAACAGAAAATCAAGTTTATCCAATTGAATTGGATAATCTCTTATCTCAATTCCAGCAAGTATTTGAAACACCCAAGAATCTTCCAACCCATTGTAGCCAAGATCACAATATCCCTCTCCTGCCAAATTCAAAACCAGTCAATGTACGTCCTTATCGTTATCCGTATTATTAGAAAGTTGAAATTGAACATCAAGCGCAAGAACTTTTGCAAACTGGTCTCATCCGGCCAAGTAGAAGTCCATTCTCTTCTCCAGTTTTGCTTGTTAAAAAAGTCGATGGTGAGTGGCATTTCTGTATTGATTATCGTGCATTGAATAAGATGACCATCAAAGATAAATTTCCGATACCTGTGGAGGATGAGCTCTTGGACGAACTCCATGGTGCCAAATATTTCTCCAAATTGGACCTTCGTGCGGGTTACCACCAGATTCGAGTTCAGGAAGAGGACATCCCAAAAACGGCATTTCAAACCCATGAAGGTCATTACGAGTTCGTCGTGATGCCATTCGGATTGACGAATGCGCTTGCAACCTTTTAGAGTCCCATGAATGATCTATTCCGGCCGTATCTATGTAAATTTATCCTAGTCTTTTTTGATGATATATTGGTATATTCTAACTCATGGGAAGACCATCTGAAGCATCTCCACATTGTTCTAACGATTCTTATTGAAAACCAGTTATATGCAAAAAAGACTAAATGTTGTTTTGGAGTCACTTTTGTAGACTACATGGGACATAAAATTTCAGCCGAGGGAGTTGCGGTGGATCCTTCAAAGGTGCACGCAGTCATGGAATGGCCCACATCGACATCTGTTCGTGGAGTTCGAGGCTTTCTTGGACTTGCCGGGTACTACCAAAAATTCATTTGGAACTTTGGAACCATAGCTGCTCCTTTAAACCGATTACTGACTAAAGATGGGTTCCAGTGGAATGATGAAACCGAGGCTGCCTTCCAGCATCTGAAAGTGGCATTGACAACAGCTCCAGTCTTGGTCCTGCTCGATTTCTCCAAACCTTTCGTGGTGGAATGTGATGCACGTGGAGTGGGCATTGGGGTAGTGCTCACCCAAGGAGGAAGGGCCATAGCTTACTACAGTGAGGCTCTCAAAGGGACATCACTTAATCTCTCTACATATGAGAAATAGATGATAGTTATTGTGAAAGCAGTACGGAAATGGAGGCCTTATTTGTTGGGTAGATCCTTCATCGTGCGGACTGATCAGCGAAGCTTGAAATTCTTAATGGAGCAGAGGATTACCACCCAACCCAAGCACGGTGGCTTCCAAAGCTTATGGGGTATGACTATACCATTGAGTATAAAAAAGGACTTGAGAACCAAGCTGCAGATTCTTTGTCTAGGAGAGTTGAAATTCATTTCATATTTATCTCAAAACCACAATCAGACTGGTGGACTCAATTATAACAAGAAATCCAATGGGACCCATTCTACCAATCATTCACTCCTACATGCGAGTTGTTAACAGAGATGGAGTTTGGTTTATCCATAATAAAATTCTTCTTAATTTTGCATCCTCTTTGGTTCCTGTGCTGATCACCGAATGTCATTCCTCACCAACTGGTGGCCATTTTGGATTTCAAAAGACACTCGCTCGGCTTTGTAGCGATTTCCATTGGGAAGGAATGCGAAAAATGGTTAAGGAATTTATTCAACAATGTGAAATATGTCAAAGAAACAAGTATGACCATATGTTACCGGCAGGACTTCTCCAACCGCTTCCAATTCCAGAACGAGTCTGGTCCGATGTGTTCATGGACTTCATCGAAGGGTTGCCACTTTCCCTTGGCTGCACAGTCATAATGGTTGTAGTAGATCGGCTTAGTAAGTATGCTCACTTTGCTCCTCTTAAACATCCTTTCACTGCATTGAAAGTAGCTAAATTGTTTGTACACCATATTGTGCAGCTACATGGAATGCCTACCTCCATTGTGAGTGATCGAGATAATATTTTTATGAGCACATTCTGGTAGACACTCTTCCAATTACAAGGGACTAAGTTACAAATGAGTTCTAGCTACCACCCGCAAACTGATGACCAAACGGAAGTGGTTAATCGAACTTTAGAGCAATACTTAAGGTGCTTTGTAAGTGACCAGCCTCATAAATGGGTGGAATGATTACCGTGGGTTGAGTATAGCTACAATACCATGGTTCATTCTTCAACCAAGATGACTCCTTTTGAAGCTGTCTATGGAATTCCTCTGCCCACTCTTCAGATATATACTCTTGGAACTTCAAAGGTGGAAGCTGTTGATGGGTATTTACAAGAACGGGATGCACTACTTCGAACCCTTCGGACTAACTTGCAGCAAGCCCAGGAACGAATGAAAACTTAGGCTAATCAATGTCCCTGGGATGTTATCTTTAGTGTTGGAGATTATGTCTATCTCAAGCTCCAACCTTACAGGCAATCAACAGTTGCATTTCGATGTTCTTTGAAGCTTCCCCTCGTTTTTATGGACCTTTTAAGGTGTTGGAACATATTGGCTAGGTTGCATATCGGCTTGACTTGCCATTAGACTCAAAAATCCATAATGTTTTCCATGTTAGCCTTTTACGCAAGCATATGGGTGCTATTCCTGTTGCCTCCTACATCGGAGAATTCCACTGTCCTTCTGCAACCGGAAGCTGTTTTGGACCAAAGGGTAGTACAGAAGGGACGTTACCGGCCACGGACCAAGGTTCTGATTAAATGGCATGGAGCTCCTGAGGAAGATCCATGTGCGAAAATGCCTGGCGATTAAACTGAACCTATCCTGATTTCATCCTTGGGGAAAGGATTCCTAAGGTGGGGGGAGTTGATGGGGACGTGAGTCTGCATGGGTCATGCAAAGGGAGGGGTTGTTAATTAGGATAGTTTATTAATTGTTCTTCTGGTTCATTGACCGGGTCCTTTGGCATGTAGTTGAATAAGTATGTTTTACCTTTTGTTATTTTTGTTATATCTGTTAGGTTGTTTCACTTAGTGAGCTGTCAGGTTTCACTTAGTGGGTAGTTTAATTTTTCTATTTCAGTTGTCATGTGCCTATAAAAAGGCTTAGGATTATTAATAAAAAGGCATGACTCAAGTTTCAAATACAACCTTGTCTTTCTATCCGATTTCCTTCTTCTAGTTCTTGACATTTATTTATTTTCTCTCTCTTGCTCTGTTTTCACTTCTCAAAACAGGGGTATTTTCTCCTGCTTAAACTAAGGTGTGCAACATTTTGCCCTTCCTGTTTTGATTAAATTACAATATTGCAGTTGAGGAATTTGAGTTGTGGGTTAGACTCATATTCATGGTCTAAAAAGGCAAAGTTGGGCCTCACTATTTGTACCTCCGAGGCTTTTTCGAAAACTAGCCACTCCGTAATATGTTTTTTGAAGAATAGCAAAATTTTTTAAAAAAAAAAAATAGCCATCTTGGGATAAAAATATCATTGATCAAATTGAAAATTACACAATATGTTTTTTTTTACCCTTTCCTTCTTCCTCTACACACCTGTTCATGTTTTGTGCAAAGGTTTCTCTAACAGGCTACAAACACTCTTTGCATCTCATCTACTCTCACTCTCATTTTCTTGTATTTTCTCATTTTTGAAACTAAAGTCAAGTAAAAATTTTATCTCTTTTCTTATTAGATAAAATTGGGGAATTATGGGTATGTATTTTTTTTCTCTTTTTTCTTGTATTTTTTGTTAGTTTTGGAATTTTTAGGATTTTTATTTAATATGGGTATATAAGAAATTAATTTATGAGCTGTTATATATGAGTTTAAAGATATTTAGATGGCATATGGTTTGAAAATGGGGGAAATTTTGTTTAAAACTGAAAAATCACGAAAAACAATAAAAATGGAGAAAATTTGGCGAAAAAGATGAACTTCCGCCATTTTCCTCCAGTTTGTCTATTTTAGCAAGTTTTCCGTTAATTTTTCGCCAGTTTTCCGCTAGTAGGAAAACACTATATTTGGCCAAAAAAAAATAGAATCGACTTTTTTAATACAGTTAATATGTTTGTTTAGTATTATTCAAACTTTTATATATTTATTGATTTAGTTTAACTTATTCATTTAATTTTATAATAAAATGGAAGATTATGATATTGTAATTGCGGTTTTATATAATGGACCATTGGTACAAAATGATGGTGGTAATTGGGAATATCGAAATGGTAAAAATATAATGGTTTCCATCGGCAAGAGATGCACAAAATTAGAGTTAGAGGATGAGATTTTCAATTCTATTGAGATAGATCGAAATGAATATTTGCTAAAGCTAAAATGGATATATGGACGATGTGCATAAAAGTTGGTTCCTACAGAAATACACTGTGATAGAGATGTGAAATGCTTTCTTCAAGAAGTGAGGAATGGATGGATGAAAATGATGTGGCCTCCATTGTATGTTAAGGTGATTTCGAAAGTTGAACATGTATCTAGAAATGTTCATCAAACAGCCTTTGCTTCAAATAGTGGGAGTAATATTCATTCTTTTGCTTGTCCTCCAATTGGCATTCGTCTACCACAAGTTTTTGGTACTGAACCTATTTAGGCTACATTTCAGGAAATTATGGTTCAAGAAACTCAGTTTAGAGATCAAGTTGATGTTCGTGGGGCCTGGACATCATTTAACATCCATGAAGGAGTTAATGTTGAAGGTGACTATGCTGAACGGTTTTCTAATGATGAGGAGTATGAGCAGTTGCATAATATTGATCATGATGAGAATTACTATGAGCAGGGGATGATGTTGATCATAATGATGTAGATTTTGATCATGAGTTTCCAGACAATGATAATGATATGCATATTGAAATGAACAATGAAGGAGTTGATGATGTTAGGGTTCATCGTGCTACAAGTGACCACATATCATCGAACAACAAAAGTGGTTCTATGACCATATTTTCGTCAAAGTTCACTGGCTGTGAGAGCATTGTAGTTGGACAATTATTTCACAATAAATGTGACTTACAGAATAAACTGAGTATCTATTGCATGCGTGAAAATAAGGAGTTCAAGGTGACATGATCAACTACATGACGCTATGAGGTTGTATGCTTGGAAAATACTTGTAAATGGCAAATACGTGCAACCACATTTAAAAATGGAGAAATATTTGTTGTGAGAATTTTTGATAATATACACAGTTGCTCGTTAGATATCGTGCATCGAAAACATAAGTAGGCCAGTAGCCGGGTTATCGGGCAATGTATCAAATCTAAATATGAAGGGATTGTACGTGTTTACAAACCCAAAGAAATTCAACATGATTTTTTGCAGAAATATGGGGTGAATATAAGCTACAACAAAGCATGGAGAGGTAAAGAGTATGCACTTAACAGTGATAGGGGATCTCCAGAGGAGAATTTTGCTAAGTTGCCTGCCTACTGTTATGAGTTAGCGTCGAAGAACCCTGAGACTCTTACACGTATAATAGACGATAATAACAATTTTGTATATTTCTTTATGGCGATTGGAGTAAGCATTAGGGGATTTATATCCTACATAGGATCCGTGTTGGCTGTTGATGCAACTACATTGAAAGGGAAATACAAAGGGTATATGTATATTGCATCGGGCATGGATGGCAATAAGCAAATATATCCTTTGGCTTTTGGCATTGGAGATGGAGATAACGAGTAAGCATATACATGGTTTTTCCAAAACCTTAAGGATGCTATTGGAGATTTTCCAGATTTGGTGTTTATGAGTGATAGACACCCCGCTATTGAAAAGACCTTACACAAAGTTTTTCCCAATGCATACCATGGGCTGTGCACGTAGCATATAAGTAGAAATATTAAAGCAAATGGACATACGAAAGATGAAACAATAATACAATGTTTCATGCTCGCAGTTAGTGCATATTTGGTTGAAGATTTTGAGTTTTATATGGGGCAAATTGAGTCAAAAAACAGTAGGGCTGCCCAGTACATTCGATCATGTGACCCTATAAGGTGGGCACGTTCTCTTTCTCCATGTAGAAGGTACACTATCATGACTACCAATATTGCAGAAAGCTTGAATGGTACTTTGCTTGATGCTAGAGAGATGCCAATAGTAGCATTAATTAAGCACATACGGGATTTACTACAAAGGTGGTTTTATGAGCGACGTATTGCAGGTGCAAAATTGACGAAGCCTGTGACTAACCATATGGAAGAGCAACTCAAACTACGAAATTTGAAGTCTATCGAACTATGTGTGAAGGCCATTCATATGCATGAATTTCTTGTGGAAGGTAGGAGTTTGAGGGGTACAGTTAATCTCCAATAAAAAACATGCTCATGCAAAGTCTTCGATCTTGATCAATATCCTTGTGATCATTGTACTGTCGCTTACAAAGAACGCAAAATTGCTCTTTATGGCATGTGTTCTCATTACTACACCGCGGATGCATATCATGCAGCTTATGCTAAGTCCATTTACTCTGTGTTAGATGAAAAATAGTGGCATGCTCCAGATGACGTGACAAGTCGTACTGTTCTTCCACCGAGATGGACACGTAGGCGAGCCGGTAGGCCGAGGATGCAACGCATACCATCCGAAGGTGAAGATGTTTTTGGACGTAGATGTAGTCGATGCGGTGGTGTTGGATATTATAGGCAAAGATGTACTAATCCATTATCTTATGCTTCGAATTAGGAAGTTTTAATTTAGTGTTATGGTTTAATATGTTTTGATAATTATTTCATATCTTGGATATTATATTTTCTACTCGACGGTGGAAGATTTATTAGCAATTTTTTTTTAAAAAAATTTAATCCCAAATGAAAAGAGGCTTTCTGGAGTTGATTTTAAATATTTAGTTTACATCTCATTTTATGAAATGTCCAAATGATTTTAAAAAGAAAAACAAATATATATCATTTTTTCTTTTTTTTTTTAAATGGTTATTGATTTTAAACATCAATACATTTTTTGTTAAATCCATCTTCATCTTATATAATATTTGTCTCCACTCTCAATTTTTTTACCCCACTATTAACTTAAATAATCTATTAGAAATTGATTTTCCAAGTGGAGGAAATTAGTTTCCGATAGGAGTAAATATTATTCAACAATTTCTCCTTGGAGGAAATTTTTTCCAACAGGAGGAAAACGATTTCCGCTTGGAGGAAAAAATTTCCAATCGGAGGAAAACGATTTCCGCTTGGAGGAAAAATTTTCTTCCTGACAGAAAATTATCCAGAAGCTTCAATTGTTCTCCATATGGGATTATCATGAAGTGATTATTAAGTAATACTAATATTACTACAAATACTGCAAAAGTTATAAATAATATTACTAAGTTGGAATGTATATTTTATATATATATATATATATATGTATATATAAGTGGAAGAACTCATATACTTACATCACGATGATCGAAGAGTTCAGTGGCCTTCTCAAATCTTGGCACTTGTGAAACATGCCAATTGAAAATTCGAGGAAATGCCATGTCCGGCAACTTCTTTCCAAATGCTTGACCTAATGAAGGAATCGTCTCAAAACCCCAAATCTGTCAAACAATAATTTAATAATGAATAAGTAAAAAAATACACACTATAAATACAAGTGTAACAAACTTTAAATCATAGTGTAATAAACTTACCATGAAAGCCAAAAGGAAACCCACAAACACTATAACTCTTTGACTTGTTTAAAGCCATGGACTCTCTATGCTCAAAAGCATTCTTCAACTATCTAATGGTGGTGGTGTATGATAAAGTACCCCATGGATAGTTATTGAAGTACTCTAAATCGTCCACAATCTCCAAGTGATTATAGGGTGCGGTGGCCATGCTTTCTTTGCCTAGAAAAACCGTCTCTAGGAAATATAATAAAGCCAACTTCAATCTATCATCATTGACTTCATCATTGTCTTGACATTGTGCGGTCATAAAAGCTTCGGTTATCTCCGAGTTAGTGACCTTTCGTTTTCCGCCAAAATATGTGTCATTAATACCCGTAAAGATGTTAACCCGCCTATTGGGTTCGTAACCAAACCGTAGACCTGTAATTATGGCGAATTCTTTCTGCGTAAATCTAGCACCACGCCTTCCAAAATTGAATACCATAGAATCCTTGTCATCGCAAACACACTACGTATACAGCATGCTGTTGATGATGTGGCCACTAAATTGTATATCGTTGGCCTTCAAAAAGTGGCTAAAACAGCTATCCTCGAACTTCTTTATTTGGGATGGAGTCAGCTTGAACTTAATATCCGACACGGATTTCCAGAAGTTCGATCTACAGTTAACCTTTACCCTAGATATCTCCGAGTCCCAAAACCTTCGTTAGTATTCTGAATCCATTTATCTGCAAATCAAATAAGAATAACAAATCATAACATATGGCTTGCTTATGGACAGCAAAATCGAAAGGACAAAAAACATATTAAATAGTAAAAAATAAAAAATTCCGCCAAACAATTACAATTTGAAAGTTTAGAACAAAAAGATATTTATGCACCTATTGGAAACAATTTTTAAACTAGAGGAATCTGTTTTCCGACGAGAGAAAATTTTCTTTCCGATAGGAGGAAAATAATTTCCAATAGGAGGAAAATGCTTTCCGCAAGGAGGAAATTTCTTTCTGACAGGAGGATCTGCCAGGAGGAAATTTCTTTAAAACAGGAGCAAACATTTTTTCCGACACGAGGAAACCTTTTTTTAGCCTGGAGGCAAAGTTTTCCACCTGGAGGAAAAAAATTTCCGTCAAGCAAAAAATTTTCCAGAACCTACAAATGACATATACCTAACGGGGTTTGTGCAAAATTAGAATGAAAATGGCTAAAGAAACTTTTCAAACCAGCGCATATGTGGATTCAAAAGCTACAATATCTTCTATATATTAGTGTACATTATACATTAGGCAACAAACTAACCATGCGCATGTGACATTGCTCCCTAAAGATAACCTATGGTTCTAACACATATTAATCATTATGGTTTCACATTCAAACCTCCCATTAAATTCAAACAAAAACACAACTTCATAATAGTTTTAATTTCACATTTCACATTCTCACCATGCAAGACAAACATTTCCGTCACACCAAATAACACAATATTATATGCATAGCTCATAATAACAAAGGTTCAAAATTGAGCAATTTATCAAGAGATGACTTATCATCACTAAAATAATCCATTATGGAAAATATTAACAATTCTGAAAAACCATTCAATACAGCACAAATAAAGGTTCTCAGATTAGTTCGTTACATTAAAGCGAAATTAGTTTGCAACATTTTTTCTCTTTTGTTCAAAGAAGCAACTTACATTAATGGGGGACAAACTGCCACCAATGCTTCTCTATCTATTTATATCTCTTTCTCTCTCTCTCTCTCTCTCTCTCTCTCTCTCTCTTTCTTTATCTCTGTAAGTGTGTGTGTAGTTTTCTCAGCAAACACTTGTAACTTTAATGATCGCAAATTTTGTGCTTCAATTTTCTGCTCGGTCAATTTTCTGCTCAGTCCATCACTTGCTCCTCCAATGCTGAAAAATATAGAAAATCAATATTAGTAACAAAAAAGAGATTGACAATGTTTCAAAATTAATAATAACAACGAGTAAATTAATAATAACAACGAGTATATTGCTTTCATTTCAGTAATGTCCATTTATTAAAATCTTCCAATACAAATAATAACAAAATGCAGAAAGGAAAAACCCCATGCACACATGTGGATGGAACAAATTGCTTTTACCAAAATGTAAACAACTTAAAGGTAACATACGTTTGAGCAAAATGTAGAGAAAAAATAGAGTAAATGTCACATACGTCTAACAATCTATCTATACGGCATATCATGCTATAACAAGCTTAGTAAATGTTGGCACAATCAGAAATACATGCTAAAGCTGCATCTTATGCAGAAATCGTACAAATAGCAATTTCTCAAGTCATAAACCGCATGAACAAATAAGTTATGGTTAAGACAATCACTTAACATTATTCAAATTCCAATCAAGTATGCTTTACCATTTTCACGGTCTCCTTTCTAGTCTAAATAACTAAGGCTTAACTAGGAAGTTTAATTAATTCAATAATAACATTGTAACATCAGTAGAAGTATTCAAGCTCAAAGGAAGAGATATGTTTCAGAGCACTATACTAATTAATCATAAAACTTAAGAACATGACTCCTACTATAAGTGTCTTTAGCATCAAGGTCCTTTCAAAGAACAATAAACATGCTGAAAATGTTGATGAGTTAAAAGTAAACTCAGACAACGACCATCACAGACTACGTTGCTTGATCCAAATTATACATCAGGTTATTCGAAAACGTTTCTTTGTTAAAAACATAATTTATTAATAACCTCGCATCCCTAAAAAAAAAATTTTTTTTTTCCTAAACTAACATAGTTTCTTAAGAAACGCATATGATGACAAACAAACAAGTACTAAAACAATTTATTTTTTTTTTTAAACAAAAAAAGGAGAAAGGAAGAAAGAAAATTCTGATAGAACCTCAAATACAAATATCCAATATAATTTGGCCAAGCTCAACCATCTGGAAGGCCAACACATATACACAAACATTCTCTCCAATAGGAACCAGACGTTTAAATTAATAGTTCAACAGCTTTTCCTTTTATTTTTGCAAATTTTAGAACAGCATATTACTAGTTGCTCCACTTCCACTTCTGATCCAAAAGCATTAAACTACAAGAGATAAGCATCAGAAAAATATTAATTGGCATCAATGTGCCTACCTTTTTAGTTAAGTCAAGTGCACCACTTATAATTGTTGTCTCATCATGTGTAAGTTCACCTCCCTTGCCAGCCAGCCTATATACAAGAACAAAAGGACGTTATAATAAGTACTAATCAACATAGATTATGGTTATACTTCAACTTATAGATGCAGCTGGATGGTTTTATCAAATATGCAAATTGTCAGAACCCGTCTAAAATTCCTTATTGGAACCCTAGACAAGCCCTGATCCCAGAGAAACCCTACCGGACATTCCAATGGAAAATCCGGCAGAACCTCCCCTAAAGGTTGGACTTACCACAATTTTTCTGCACTGAAAACACACTTCTATATACACCACCTTATTCCTCCCACATTACCACAATATATTTCCATATATTTACATCACTCCAAAATAACAACAGAAAATCAATATATGATTCAATAAATATGTGTTCAATCAGTATACAGAGCACTATACAAATAATTATAAAATTAATAGAATGACAAATGAAGCAATACAAGATGAAGAGGAAAAAGGGAAGAAATGCTTCTTGCACTTTCGGCAATCAACTGAGACGTCGGGCTCGTCCCGGACGATCAATGTCTCCTAACCTGGGCCTAAGGGAATGGAATTTCAAAATATGATATGCTAATCATCTCAGTGAGCGACCCTATCTACTATACAGTTATAATATTAATAATATAATATTAAAAGAAATTTAATTAATCAATGCCAAACAATTAAATAAATAATTATAATAAATATTTGAAATAATGTTTTCTCTCAAAAACCCTTACAGTTCACTCAGTTGAAAAAGTTTCCCTTTTAAAACATTTTCACAAAACCCAATAATTGTACCCTAAAAATCAAGGAATAATTAATTAAATAAATTATAAATAAAATACATTAAATTAAAGATCTAGAATGTATAATAAGAAACAAGAATAATTTTAATAACAACTATTAAATTGTACACAAAATATCATAAATAATATAAACAAAATCACAATAAAATTTGCATAAAAAAAAATAATCAAGGAAATATCAAATTAAACGGAATGCAATAATTTAGAATTCACATAAATACAAATATTAATTTAGAACTCAATATATATATTGAAAACATTTTAAAAATCCAATAATTAAATTTAGAATAAACATCACTAGATAAAATAAATAAAATCGTAAATAAACTTGTATTAAAGAAATTTGGCATAAAACAAAAATAAACTCAGTATATAAATTATAAAATTTATTATTTAAATCAATGAAATAATCAAGAAAATATTTTTAATAGATTTTAAACCTCAATTTAAAATAGATAAAAGAATACGATAAAATTCATGTTAAAATCTCAAAATTTAAATAAATAATATCAACATGGTAAAATAAAATTCTAAAATGCCAATTTAAAATAATTGACAAAAATATGAATAAATACATTTTAGAAAATACTAATTGTAAATAGGTGATAAAACAAATTAAATACATTTAATTCAAATACGACTTTAAAACTTTAGGATTTGAAATTTATATCTGAAAAATAATACTTGACGCACCACACTATATACCAGTGATACCCTATGATACCCAGCGTCCCGAGCACCATCTGGCGGGAGGTTAAAGAGAGAAACTTGCATACGGTCGCTTCGGCGTCCCGACAGCGTCGCTGCTTAAACTGTCAACCCGACCATAGAGGGGAGCGGCTTATGGCCAATATCAAACTTACCTGCTCTCGGTCCGATGGCAACTTATGGGAGACATTATAACTTGCGCGCTCATCCACATACACAGTACAGAACACCAGTACTGTATGAGTGCGTCTAAAACAAATAATCCAATTTATTATTAAAATACGCAATTTTTTTTCCAAAATTCACCGTGGGAATTATACCATTTTTTAAATTCACATTCCCATATTTTTTTTCTTTAATCCTCATCAAGTTCAAATCCATCAATTTGAATACACAAATTTTTCAATGGCATAAGGTCAAGCCATTAATATTTCAATGCATAAATATTTTTAAAACATAATAATTTAAATCCATATTTTTCTCAAATTCTCAAAAATCAATTTAAATCAATAATATGAAAACCATATAAATTCCATATAATTAATTCATATAATTGTGCATAATAATTGAATAATAACCATAGCAATAATTAAAATAAATCAATACCACAATTTCTTTAAATTCCCAATTATATTCTTTTGGCACCAAAACATATATTAAAAACATTATAAATTGGCAATACAATTCTAGATAGAAATTGTCATAATATTGAACACATAAACTATTTTTGAAATATTCAATTATGAAATATTCCAACAAATTAATTTAATAATTAATAATTTCAATTTCAATTTCATAAAATTCTTTAGATCAAAATATTTCTTAATATATAAATATTTTGTTTCACTCAATTGAGCATCAAATTTCCAAATATAAATCTACTAAATATTTATCACATAGAATATCAATTTCAAATATTCAATTAATACAAATTATTCACAAATTTTATTCCCGAAATTAATTTGAAGGTGGGTCACTCATCTCAAGCATGCAATTAATCCAAGATCCTCCATGAGATCAATTCCACTATCCACATGTGCACCTAAATATCAATATTACATAGGATCAAATAAATTAATATTTTATTCGGATAAATAATACCCGGTACCCGGGGGAGCTAACACAAACGACAACCAAAATTTACGAGTAATATACCGAATTGAATCTTATGAAACGAGAATTACGAATCTGGTCTTACTTCCTGAAGATCGGACCTGAGGTGGTTGGAATCTCGCCGAAAAGCTCACAGATTTTAGGCCTTCGATTCTCACAATCCGTTAAGAATTGAGGAAAGTGGACACCGAATTTGGGTTCAGAGGGTCGGAATTAGTGGGAAAGGATGGGCGGTGCAAGTAGAAACTCGCCGGAAAGTCGATTTCCTGACGAGCGACCGTGGTCACCGGAACCCATCGCCGCCGCCGGCGTGTCCGGTGGCCACTGGTCGTGATTTTTTGTGGGAAGGTAGATCAGGGACTGGGTGACTCAACAGGACTAGCGGTGAGGCAAACAGAGGTTGGAATAAGGAGAAATATGGGTTTGAAGTAATCGGCGCCGCCGTCGGAAAAAGTCTCAATCCAGGCGCGTTGGCGGTCGGTTGGCCGTGATTTTTGGCTTGCTGGCCAATTTTCAGGTGGGCATCAAGGTGGGGTGGCATGTGTACCGTTATGGTGGCCGGAAATGGGTGAACGGCGGTTGGCCGATTGGGTTTCTCTCTCTAGCTCTCTCTTTCTCTCTCTCTCTCCTCTCCTAGCTCACGTGTTTTGGTCAAAATGAAAGCCACCCGTGGGTGACACTGGTCACTCACAGGATTGGTTGAAAATACAACATGTGGCATACACTGTTCACTCAAGTCAAAATATATTAAAATAATACTGTATTTGAAAAATTTTACAGGTCCATAACTTTCAAACCACATGTCTAAATCGGACGTACCGCTAGTCTATGAACTTGTATCGATGAGTACTTTACAACTATGCATGAGTCAAAGCTCAACTTTGCATGAAAAAAAAATCAACTCCGGCACCC
The DNA here is from genome assembly GCF_031755915.1 of Ziziphus jujuba. Classification (NCBI taxonomy): domain Eukaryota; kingdom Viridiplantae; phylum Streptophyta; class Magnoliopsida; order Rosales; family Rhamnaceae; genus Ziziphus; species Ziziphus jujuba. The sequence goes on along the minus strand of NC_083389.1, from coordinate 14,539,906 downwards.
CTTGGACAGTTTGGACCTCAACTTGTTTTGCTCATAACTTTCAATCTGTAGCTCCGTTTTCAACGTGCTACCAGTCTATTAACTCATGACAATGTGTATTTTTTAATGGTACCTTAGTCAATGTGAAATTCCATCAGGAGCAAAAAGTCAACATTTGACCCATTCTCGAACAACGACGGTCAAACCCGGTCAACCTTGGTCAAAATTTAAAAATTTTCGATGTACTTCGGGATGGGATGTTACACAAATAAATTCTAGAGAGCTTCACTTTACCTCCTGGCTATGGATGGAGACAAGGGCTTTCAACTGAGCTCTCCTAAATAATGCTTCATTACATCCCAGTACCCAGTCCAATATCTGGAATGCATATTCGCAATGTTAAGAAGTATATACAAGTCAATGCAATCTTGAAAAAACTTATTGTTTAAGCATACAGGTTCAAATTTACTGTATATACAGGTCAATACACTAAAAAAATTTAAATAAATAAAATCAGTAAGAATATGGAGAGGCATAAGCTTTAAGTTCAAGCTTTGTTGCCTTTTGTCTTTTGTTAAACAAATCATCCAGCACCTTTTCCTAACCCCATTCTTTTTCTACATAAGAATTTCAATCACACCAGCTCATGGACTCACAAAAATTGTAACATACAAATTTTAACTATTTGAGTTGTTACTTTATCCATTGAAATGCCCTGACTGGACAGGGAGTTGATAATTAATTTTTTTTCATTTTCACAACCAATAACATTATCAAACATTGAAGGTATAGAATCCAACCACCACCCTCAATTCAAGGAAGCAATATAACAGACTAAAAGCACACTTTGAATCAATATCACGATTTACAATGACAATTTCAAAGCAAAACAATTACACACCCCAGTAGAATGCAATAAGCAGCGAAAGAAAATTGTAACCCGCTATAATCTAGTTTTGCTAATTGCAATCAAAATTTCCCAACATTGTTCTTCTTCTTCTCACTTGAATGAAAAAACATATATTACACCATTTCTTATGATTTACTATACTGTAGAACAATAGTCCTTAGCCTAAACCCATTATCGTTGGCAAGTTCGTCATCAGTTCTAAATATGTCGTACCGCACTAACCCTTCCACTGTCAAAATTGTCAAAATTTCTATGTCTGTTCTTCGCAAATAAGCAATTAAATGCAAACCAACCAAGTCAATATACGAATAAAGCGTTACATTTATATCAATATGATGCTTTCTCATTAAATATGATACTTTCTCATTACTCGAAAATACAGAGGAAGTTATATGTACTATTGTAGCTACCTAAAAGAAGCTTTCTTTGCTTTTTATTTATATGAGGAAAAAAACAAACAGAGCATTAATTAACCATTTTGTTCTTCGAAGGCAAAAGAATTTACTTTTTTTTTTCATCTTGAAATGTAAATCATAATTTCTAGTGAAGCACTTCCAAAGTAATATAACATCAAAAAAAAAAAAAAAAAAAAAACCTAGAATTGAGAAATTACCGAAAGAGATAGAAAAGGGAATTGAAGACAAAGAGGTTGATAATTGAATGGTTTAGGACGCTTCGTGGGGGATGCTTTACGAAAACAGACGATCGCCCGTAGGGGGTTCACTGTACAAGGACCTGTAAAGGAAAAACTTATCCCAGCGAATAAAAGATGCTTAGCTCCGCACATTCATGTTTTCATAACGAAGCCATTGAAGGCTTTCCACAAATTTAGATTTGGCTGTATAAGGATTGAATTTATCCAAGGAACAGGGGGTTACAAAATTGGTGGCTGGCATGGACGTGACCTGCGCCTGCAGCGACGACTACAGAGGTCGAAGTACAGCGATCGACGACGATCATGGTGTGTCTCTCCTCTGCCTCTGGGTGGCGACAGCGATCAAGCTTTTCGAAAGCGAGAGTGAAAGTAAAAAAAAAAACCCTAGAGAAAAAGGGAAAAACCAAGCTTTTCGAAAGGGAGAGTGGAAGCAAAAGTGAAGACAAAAAACCAAAAACAACAAAAGAGAAAAACATGCATTTTGATAGAGAAAAAAACAAAAAAATAAATAAAAGAAAAGGAAAAAAACTTAATAAAGGGTATTTTGGTCAAGATGAGACAAAGGTGGGCTAGTTTTTAAAAAAAAATAAAAAATTTGCTATTTTTCAAAGTTCGGTTTGTACAGTGGCTATTTTTCGAAAAAACCCTATACCTCCGTCTAACCATTTTTAACAAAGGGTTTTTTGGAAAAATAGCCACTTCACGTATTCAAACTTGAAAAATAGCAAATTTTTTTTTTAAAAAAAAACTAGCCAACTTTTAACACATCCAAACCAAAATACCCTTCATTACCTTTTTTTTTTTATCTTCTTTCTTTACCAATACGCAGCTAGTTTTCTTTTCTTTTTTTGGTTTTTTTTCTCTACTTTCCATTTCCCTTTCCTTTTCAAAACACAGCTAGGCTAGGGCTTATTGCAAGTCATTTTTAAGCTGGTGTGTTCCCATTCGATTCTTCTGCAAGAATGATGGGATTCATTGGGGTTTTGGTTTTGAAGAAGATCGGTTTTCGATTGGGACTATGTGCTCAAAGAGCTTGGATTTAGCTCTGCCAAAAAAAAAAAAGATAACACAGAAAAAAAAATTTGGGTCTTTTTACTTACTGGGTTCTTATAAAGGTTTGGATTTTTTTTTTTTTTGGTTTCTCTATTTCATGTACTTATAATTTTTTTTTCTTTTCCCATCTCACATTTTTATGTCTGTTTGTTTCCCGAGAAAGCTGCATCAATGAGAATTTGGGTTTTTTTTTATTTTTTTATTTTTTTGGCTATTTTGTTTGTTAACATAATCGAAAATTCAGCTTGGGTTGAGGAATTTTTTTGGCTGTTTTGTTTGGCTATTTTGGTCAATGAAGTTTGAAAGAAGTAAACGAAGCACGGTAGCATCATCTGGGAAACTTTCTTCATTCAAAGTTTTATGTATAGTCTTTTTCTTTCCTCTCCATCATTTTGATGCCCTTTCTGGAAGAGTGGCAGAAAAAAAATAAAAAAACCAAACTGGGTGTTTCCATATTCTGGTTTTTCTTCTAGTGAAAAATTGTTCATATTATCTTGAATAGAATTTGTAACTTTTATTCTTCAAATGTGAAAACAAGTGTGTGGAATGGTCAGATTTATCTGTTTTATTGGCTTTGGAAAATTGTATTTATTGGTTGCAGCTGTGCGAAAAAGTTCTTTGTGGTTGTCTTATATATATATATATATATATATATATATATATGTAATATGTTCTCTTATTTGAGAAGATTTTTTGTTTTAAGGTATCCTAAAGCTTTATCTTTCTCTGCTTCTTCTCTTTCACTGTTATGTTACTTTGGTTCTTGTTCGTGTTTATAACTTTCTCTCCTTTTTTATTTCCCTTTTGTGCTGTTGTTTAGAATTTACTTTTAATTTTTTATACCACTATATTGGGGCCTTTTTTTTCTTCTTTTTATAGGACATTGTGCATTTTCAATGATGGAATTTAGAGTGTCTTGTTTTCATCCAGAATTCTGAGAATTAGTAATATATTTGGTTGAATCAGTATTATTCTATACAAAATTTTCCTTGGTTCTCTGGCTTTTTATTTTTAATTTTGTGTGGTGATGTTTATCTAGGCTCATAATCCATGATACCGGATTTGGTATTGTCAAGGTATTACATAATTGGTTCTCTTCTGAGTTTTTGTTTGAATTAGTAACAACTTTGCTATCAATTAATATCAGACACTATTTCACTATTATTTCGGGAAGAAGTATACTTATGAGGTTTTACAACAAAGCACTAAGCATATGAGTTAGGTGGTTGAGTTCATGAACAGCATAATATCATTTTTACTTCTTTGTTTTTGTTACTTTCATTATGTTTATAAATGCATCTTTTTTCTTATATTAGCATTTTAAATGTAGAGATAATGATGGATTTTGATGTAAAGATATCAAATTAACCGTCTATAAAATGTGGCATGTTTATTAGAATTCCATTTTCCACAAACCCCTTATATGTCAGAAAATATTTTCTCCTGTTGGAAATTATCGGAAAATATTTACTTCTGTCGGAAACTAATTTCCTACACTTGGAAAATCAATTTCTAATTGATTATTTAAATTAATATTAGGGTAAAAAAAATTGAGAGTGGAGACAAATATTATATAAGATAAAGATGGATTTAACAAAAAATGTATTGACTTTTAAAATCAATAACCAATTAAAAGAAAAGAAAAAATGATATATATTTGTTTTTCTTTTCAAAATTATTTGGACATTTCATAAAATAAGATGTAAACTAAATATTCAAAATCAACTCCAGAATGCCTATTTTAATTTGGGATTAAATTCTTAAAAAAAAAAATTGCTAAATACATACTACACCATTATCACAACATAAATAAATCATTACCATCGAGTAGAAAATATAATATCCAAGATATGAAATAATTATCAAAAGATATTAAACCATAACATTAAATTAAAACTTCCTAATTAGAAGCATAAGACAATGGATTCGTACATCTATGCCTATAATGTCCAACACCACCGCATCGGCTACATCTACATCTAATAACATCTTCACCTTAAGATGGTTTGCGTTGCATCCTCAGCCTACCGGCTCGCCTATGTGTCCATCTCGGTGGAAGAACAATACGACTTGACACATCATCTGGAGCATGCCATTATTTTTCATCTAACACGAGGTAAATGGACTCAGCATAAGCTGCACAATATGCATCCGCGATGTAGTATTGAGAACATATGCCATAAGGAGTAATTTGCGCTTTCTACAAGCAGCAATACAATGATCACAAGGATTCATGTAGTAATGAGAACCCAAGCCAAAGGCTGTTTGATGAATATTTCTAGATACATGTTCAACTTTCGAAATCACCTCAACATACAATGGAGGCCGCATCATTGTCATCCCTTCATTTCCAACTTCTTCAAGAAAGCATTTCACATCCCTATCACAATGTATTTCTGTAGGATCCAACTTTTCTACACATCGTCCTTACATCCATTTTGACTTCAGTAAATATTCATTTCGATCTATCTCAATAGAATTGAAAATCTCATCCTTTAACTCTGATTTTATGCATCTTTTGCTGACAGAAACCATTATATTTTTACCGTTTTGATATTTCCAATTACCACCATCATTTTGTACCAATGTTCTATTATATAAAACCACAATTACAATATCATCATCTTCCATTTTACTACAAAATTAAATGAATAACGTTAAATTAAATCAATAAATATATAAAAATTTGAATAATACTAAACAAACATATTAACTGTATTAAAAAAGTCGATTCTATTTTTTTTTTTTTTGTACCAAGTATAGCGTTTTCCTACTGGCGAAAAATTAGCGGAAAACTTGAAAAAAATGACAAACTGTAGGAAAATGGTGGAAGTTCATCGTTTTCACCAAATTTCCTCCGTTTTTACTATTTTTCGTGATTTTTCAATTTTACACAAATTTTCTCCCATTTTCAAACTATACGTCACCTAAGTATCTTTAAACACACATATAACAGCTCATAAATTAATTTCTTACATACCCATATTCAATAAAAATCTTAAAAAATACAAAACTAACCAAAAATACAAGAAAAAAGAGAAAAAAAAAATACATACACATATTTCCTCAGTTTCATCTAATAAGAAAAAAGAGAAAATTTTTACCTGAATTTAGTTTTAGAAATGAGAAAATACAAGAAAAAGAGAGTGAGAGTAGATGAGATGCAAAGAGTGTTTGTAGCCTGTTAGAGAATATCTTGCACAAAACATGAGCGGATGTGTAGAGGAAGAAGGAAAGGGTAAGAAAAAACATATTGCATAATTTTCAATTTGGTCAAGGCTATTTTGGTCTCAAGGTGGCTAGTTTTTTTTATAAAAAAAAATTTTGCTATTCTTCAAAAAATGATTTACGGAGTGGCTAGTTTTCAAAAAAACCTTTAACAAATGTCCATGGTATGGGGAAACTTTTTTTCCCCCAGTTTTATTATCTTCTATATTATTTTAAAACTATTATTAGGTTATATTAAATTTCGTGTTAGTTTAATTTTCCTAGAAAATACAATTCAATTCCATTTTCAAGCACCTACTTAATTTTCATATGAAATCATGGCGTAGTAATATGGATCATGGATGATGATTTTATCAATGAATAAAGGATTTATTTAACATACACAACCATATTGAATTAGACTCTTATTGTAATGTAATATGTTGTATTGTATTAATATTGTACAACTTTCAGTACAAGAATATATTGCACTATAGTTTTTTTCTAAAAAAATAATTTTAACAAGGAAAAAAAAAGGAAGAAAATTTTGATTTATTATTATTATTATTATTATAGAATTTTTTTTAGGAAATAACTACATTGTTTAAAATAGATTAAATTTTAAATAATTACATTATCCATAATATTAAATAGAGCTTTGATTGTTATTTATGATAATAGTTACATTATCTAAACTTATATAATATTAAAAGAAGTTATAAAAAAATTAACATTTTTGAAAACATTACATTATCCATTATGTATTAAAATGAGCTTTGATTATTATTTATGATAATATTTCATTATTAAAGTTTTTTTTTTAAGATATTACACTGTTAAAGTTATATAATATCAAGAAAATTAAGGAAAAAAATTACATCAAAAAATAGAAAGCAACTTTTTAGAAAAATAGAAGTCCATAAGTTTTAAATTTTCCAACTTACCATGGCAAAAACAGAAACAGATGTTTTACGTGGGGAAAAAAAATCAGTCAGTCAAACTTTTCAAGCAACCAAAACAGTACCAATCATGGCCTTGGGATAGCAAGTGGCTTCTCCCACTAAGAGCATTTCCAATTATTTTTTCTATTGGAGTTTATTTGGTATTGATTTTAGAAAAATATTCATGCTTATATGATATTTTTTTATTTAATAGATAATATTTTAAATAATTTATTTGTAATGGATTCTATTTAAAATGTCCTACAATGTTAATGTATAATTTTTTTATTTTAAAATTATATCTAATTAAAAAAACCAAAAGCTCACATAGGAGTTATTTTTCTTTTAACAAAAGTCAATAAAAATAAATAAAATATTGATTCGATCTGTCTAACAGAGTTTCTACAGTAAACAGTGTCGTTTACAACTTCTATTTCTTTTGTTGCCATATCAGCTTGATAGAACTAATGCACAGAACCATTGGAGATGATTTCTTTAAAACCTTGTCTATTTATCTGATGTGGTAAAGAATTTTTAAATAGACAGAATTAATGTACAAAACCATTGAAGATGCTCTAAAGGTTCAGAATTTAATTCTTTTTTTTTTTTTTGGTAAATTGAAAACCTTCATTGTTGGAACATCAATTTTTATCATTCATACATCTTTTCTCTCTCTTTTTTTTTTTTTTTTTTTTGGGTAATTCATTCACACGACCCTCTTGAGAGACTGTAACTTGATATTTTCAAAACCAGCCTAGTTTAATTGAAATAAAAACAAATCAGATACCACATCCCCAAGGCACAACCCCATGGTAAATTTATAGTTTACTGCAGTATAATCCCGAGTTTAAATAGTCCTTTTCTCAATAGAAAAAATAAATAAGTAGCAATAATAATAAAATTTAAATACCGCAAAATGTTATGTATACCCTCCCTAGACTATCTGGGTTCTATATATACCTCTCATCCCCACATCACCAAAATATCTCTGAACAACCACAATTAATAAAAATGGGCCAACAGCCATAACTACTAATATAGATGTGGTACAGAATCCACCTCCTTCTTCCTTGTACTCCATAGCTCCCTCCATCTCTTATCCCGAGATGGAAGGTGTCAGAGCCGCAGTGTATGTGGGTTTGGTTAGCATAGTTATTGCATTGGCAGGCCGAAGAGGCAAGAGAGCTTCCTGAGACAACAAGGTCTTTCTGGGAATTCTTGTCGATTTCTACTTGGAGACAAAGGCCACGGCAGTGGCCCCCAAAAAATTATATCAAAAATTATTATATATTGTTTTATATACTTTTTGTTTTATATACTTTAGTTTTATTTAATAAATAATATAGAACAAACTTTTTTAGAAAATATATAAATTAATTTATTTGAATTCTACATTAACTGCAATTTATTATTATTATTATTTATTTTTGGAGCATACCATATATCAATCTGTATTTTATTAAAAAAAAATTAAATTCTTTATTTTCTATATTTGTATTAATTTTTTAATAGTTGAAAGGGAAAAGATAGGTTAAAAATTTCTCAATTTATGAGTTTTATCTCATATTATCTATTACTTGTTATTTATTTAATAATTTTATATTTTTTACTCTCATGATATATATATACACACATGTATATTTTTCTATGAACTCATATATGTTGTTTTTAATATTCCAATTTTATCGGTGTTTATCATAGAAAAATAAACCATATATGTATTTTTAATGTGCATTCTCTAATTTATTTTAGAACAATTAATTAAAACTTGTCACTTAAATAATTTATTATCAATATAAAATATTTATTATCAAAATTTTACTTTAAAAAAAAAGCATATATTTAAAGTTAAAAAATTTAATTTAAAAAAAAATACTAACAATATTCGATACAGGCCTTCCAATAATTTTTGCCAACAACCACGTAGAGAGTTGTGATGGGCCTCCCTCAATAGATGATTATATGTAGCTCTCATACGTTTCTCCACGTGACCACCAAAATAAATACTTATGATGGGTGGGCAAAATCTAATCTAACCTGTTTAATTCGTCCAATCTAATTTATTTTTAATCGTTTGGATTGTATTTTCACATAAATTGGATTAGATTGGGTTCAAAAATATCAAAAATTGTTTGGATTGGAGTAGTTTAGGATTGAAGATATAAACCCAATCTAACCCAATCAAATCCAAATCATATATTATATAATTAAAAAATTATATATTTTTTTATTTTTTTTTATATTCTTATATATTAATTTATAATATTTTTTAATATATTCTTTAATTTTTAATATTTTTGTAACATATCTCCAATTTCCAATTCCCATATAAAAATATGAAGCCCTAAACATGCTTGCCGCCGCCGCCACCACCATCAAGTTCATTCTCTGCTCTTCAAGGCTCAGCACCACCACACAATTCACATTAAATTTGTATTTTATATTAATAGAGTTATAATTTTCAAACCAATTAACCAATTCAAGTCAAATCGATCATAAATAATTTGGTTTGATTTGGATTTGACGTTTTCAATGATTTGGATTAGATTCTATATTACGTAAACCGAACAGTATGAATCAGATTATATTTTGGTCCAAAACCGAATCAATCTTATCTATGTCCACCCCTACTTTTGATCCATATGTACCACAATTAATAAATATAGGTCCACTGCTCTGCACTCGAATAGAATCCACCTCTGCTTCCTTATATTTGTGGCATTTAAAAAACTTTATAATATATATTGTCTAAAAACAAATTACTTTCAAAGTGTAAAACTATAAGTTGAACTAAATTTACATATTTTTAAGCAATGTTTCCAAATTAATTTATTACATATACAAATAACGGGCCATGTATAGGATTTTATGTGGCTTTCGCAATATAAGACGTCAATAAATTTTTATAACAGAATTTCTTTGATATTATATATTCTATCACATAGACAATTATGCTTCAGTATCCTATAAAATTATAATTTTTGTTTAGATGGCTGTACAATTTTTTTAACACATCAATCTCTTCTATTTTCAAAATTATTACAAATTGGTTCAACATGTTAAAATTTAACAAAAAGTACAGCATTCATTTCCCATTATCAAACACGTAGTTTCATAAGCTAATCAATGAGCAAGAGTTAAGTCACCTACCGCCAAACATTAATGAGGATATTTATTTGATATAGAGAACTTATTGTTACGTAATATGTTGTATGCACTATAGTTTTTTCTAAACAATCAATTTTAACAAGAAAAAATATACAATTTTAATTTATTATTATAAATTTTTTTTTTTTTTTTACGAAATAACTACGTTGTCTAAAATAGATTAAATCGATTTTTTAAATAATTACATTATCCATAATATTAAATAGAGTTTTGATTGTTATTTATGATAATAGTTACATTATCTAAACTTATGTAATATTAAAAGAAGTTATAAAAAAAAATTAACATTTTTGAAAACATTACATTATCCATTATGTATTAAAATGAGCTTTGATTATTATTTATGATAATATTTCATTATTAAAGTTTTTTTTTTTAAATATTACACTGTTAAAGTTATATAATATCAAGAAAATTAAGGAAAAAAATTACATCAAAAAATAGAAAGCAACTTTTTAGAAAAATAGAAGTCCATAAGTTTTAAATTTTCCAACTTACCATGGCAAAAACAGAAACAGATGTTTTACGTGGGGAAAAAAAATCAGTCAGTCAAACTTTTCAAGCAACCAAAACAGTACCAATCATGGCCTTGGGATAGCAAGTGGCTTCTCCCACTAAGAGCATTTCCAATTATTTTTTCTATTGGAGTTTATTTGGTATTGATTTTAGAAAAATATTCATGCTTATATGATATTTTTTTATTTAATAGATAATATTTTAAATAATTTATTTGTAATGGATTCTATTTAAAATGTCCTACAATGTTAATGTATAATTTTTTTATTTTAAAATTATATCTAATTAAAAAAACCAAAAGCTCACATAGGAGTTATTTTTCTTTTAACAAAAGTCAATAAAAATAAATAAAATATTGATTCGATCTGTCTAACAGAGTTTCTACAGTAAACAGTGTCGTTTACAACTTCTATTTCTTTTGTTGCCATATCAGCTTGACAGAACTAATGCACAGAACCATTGGAGATGATTTTTTTAAAACCTTGTCTATTTATCTGATGTGGTAAAGAATTTTTAAATAGACAGAATTAATGTACAGAACCATTGAAGATGCTCTAAAGGTTCAGAATTTAATTCCTTTTTTTTTTTTTTTGGTAAATTGAAAACCTTCATTGTTGGAACATCAATTTTTATCATTCATGCATCTTTTCTCTCTCTTTTTTTTTTTTTTTTTTTTTGGGTAATTCATTCACACGACCCTCTTGAGAGACTGTAACTTAATATTTTCAAAACCAGCCTAGTTTAATTGAAATAAAAACAAATCAGATACCACATCCCCAAGGCACAACCCCATGGTAAATTTATAGTTTACTTGCAGTATAATCCCGAGTTTAAATAGTCATTTTCTCAATAGAAAAATAAATAAGTAACAATAATAATAAAATTTAAATACCACAAAATGTTGTGTATAGCCTCCCTAGACTATATGGGTTCTATATATACCTCTCATCCCCACATCACCAAAATATCTTTGAACAACCGCAATTTAGAAAAATGGGCCAACAGCCATAACTACTAATATAGACGTGGTACAGAATCCACCTCTTTCTTCCTTGTACTCTGGGTGTGTTTGGTATGCAGAATAGGTCCGGATCGGATAGGACAGGTTTGGATCAGAGGGGAGAGAAAGTGCAGTCCTGTGTTTGGCATAACTTTGGACTAAATGATGGATTAATTGTCCTATATTTGGTACAGAATCGGACTAGATTGGACTATTTTATAATTTTTTTATTTTTTTAAAAGTAAAAAATTTAAAAATTATAGTTATATTTACAATAAAAATATTATATTTAATTAAAATTGTAAATTTATATATTTATACATACAAAATTTGATTTTTTTTTTTTACACCCACAAATTAAAATTTGTTCTACATATTCAACTAATGCAATTTCAGCTTCTTCATAGGAAGACGTAATGCTGGTTGTTTATTTTTTGTATTGTAATTTTAACAAATTTAAAATTAAATATCTAAATTGCTATATTTGAAAGTTGATGGTCTACTTGCAAAACATTACATATTAAAAATACAAAAGTGCAATTGATCCAAAACAATGTCTCAATATAAATGTATCAATATCACCCTATACTTATACTAGACCTTAATATCCATTTTTAATCAATAATAATTTTGAAGAGAATAATAAATTAATATTAATTAGCGGTGTATTTTTAAGGTCACAATGAATGATTACAGGTGGACCTTTGAAACTTTTAATTTAAAGTTTATTTTATATCTAGCTAGGATATAAGTGAGGAAATAAGTGAGAAATATCTTGTTACATTTTTTAGAACTGTCATTTTAAGAAAATACCTAACATTTGATGAGCTTTCTTTCTGGAGCATGGATGGATAAAGAAGATTGAGACATCCATGGATAAAGAAGAATTTTACTTGTTACATGAACACCACAAAGAGTAAGGTTGACAATTTTCCATGGTTTCTCTATGGATAATAATTTATATAAAAATCGAAATGAAAAAAAAAAAAAAGAAAAAAAAATTACTAGGACAGTGGCGAACTTTGTGACAAAAAGCAAAGCATTCCACCATCTTCTTTAACATGGAAGGCTCTTTTTGATCCTGCAGTCTAAGTAAGCTGCTATTGCTTCTTAAGTGCATTCATCTTGTCCCTGAGATAGTAAAGCTTGGCTCTTCTCACTTTCTTTTTGTCCAGCACCTTTATCTTCTTTATATTAGGTGAATACCTGTATGGTCATTATGTGAAGGTGAGAGAGCATTTTCAACTTTAAAACAAATGTTAAGAGAGAGAAAACCATACACATGGGATAATAGAAATCACCCAAGATTAATTTTCAGAAATATATATATATATATATATATTGCAGCAAGGAGCAGATGAAATGACCAGTTATTCATTTGAAAAGTAATAAAGTAAATCACATTGTTATTATCTCACCATATGATGATGAAATCATTTTCAATGGACTTGAGCAACAGTAAGCACGTATGTGTTCCCAAAAACAGAGAATCTATGAAAGACTTGCATTCATAGGAAGTGAAAGTTTTTATACTGGTTGTCAACCAACTGCAAAAACCGTCCTTTACAAAGGCTAGAGAATGATAGTGTTAACATATAAACACTAGGCACGGCACAGGATGCAAAATTTGCTTCTCCTTCCTAGCATGAATAATTATTGTTTTAGAAATAATAGATCTAGTAAAAACTTTCTCAATACAGAAATAATAGATCAACTATTAAAAATTTTCTCAATACATGGCATCAAAAATTAAACTGATGCAGATTCCTAATTAGATAGTTCTTCCACCACCATCTTAGTACGATAAAAAATTGATTGTTTCACCATCAATAGTAGAATTTACAAGGGGTAAGTGATACCTACAAAAGTAGTAAAAGTGCTTCTTGAAATCACTTACAATATATAATTGTAGCAATTTCAGCATTACACAACAGATATGTTCTCTTGGAAATAAAAGTAGCAAGCCTAAGTGGCTAGCTATAATTCAAATAACGAAAGCAATATTTCTTTCTTTCTGTTCTGTTTCTCCCTTTTCTTCATTTTTTTTTAATTTTTTTTGGCACTTCAACAGAAAAGAAAGAAACGACAATTGCAGTAAAGGCTATTTTGCACAATCAAACATACTTTAACATCAAAACGAACAAATTTCAAGCAACCCAATCAAACATACTGAAATACCTAGATTCAATATACATAATTCAACATCAAAACGAACAAATTTCAGATCAAAATGCATTCACACACACCAGCACATACATACATATCTATGTATATATAAAGAGAGAGAAAGCAGAAAATGGAGAAGCAGAAAAGCAATGAAAAGCGTTAGAAGAAGAAGAAGAAGAAGAATGCCCAAACCGCAAGAAAAAAAATCGCCCAGATCAAAGCCCTAAATTTTCTAGATCCACTAACAATCGGCTTTCATTTGATTGGAGTTGATCGAAGGAGAAGAAAGGTCACAAAACGGAAGGAAGAAGGAGAAGAAGGTCAAGAAACAGTTGGAAGAGATGCAGAGATGCAGAGATATCGAGAGTAGGTTCTTTTCAGGTACAAAAAGAAAATCAACATTTGATACCTCTTCTGACTTTCCGTTTTCCAGAGGATAGAGTAAGAATCATGAGATGCAGAGATAGAGGATAAAGTAAGAATCATACTCACTGGCCGTGTTTGTTGCTCGGAGAGATGCAGACATCCGGCGAGAGAGAGACGCGATCCGGTGAGGAGCTCTGCTTCGGCGAGAGACACTAGCGAGAGAGTATAGAGCTGCTTCGGCGAGTTTGGGACAAAAATGACCCGGGGGGGAGACGGGTCACATGAGTCCCAATCGATCAGGATAAAATTACTGTTTAGGTTAAGTTGTCCTAAACTCAAAATGGCAAACCAAACAACATACTTAAGACATAGTCCCATCCCATCCTGGCCAATTCCGTGAACCAAACACACCCCATAGCTCCCTCCATCTTTTATCCCGAGATGGAAGGTGTCAGAGTCGCAATGTATGTGGGTTTGGTTAGCATAGTAATTGCATTGGCAGGCCGAAGAGGCAAGAGATCTTCCTGAGACAACAAGGTCTTTCTGGGAATTCTCATTGATTTCTACTTGGAGACAAAGGCCACGGTAGTGGCCCCCAAAAAATTATATCAAAAATTATTATATATTGTTTTTTATACTTTTTGTTTTATATACTTTTAGTTTTATTTAATAAATAATATAGAACAAACTTTTTTAGAAAATATATAAATTAATTTATTTGAATTCTACATTAACTGCAATTTATTATTATTATTATTTATTTTTGGAGCATACCATATATCAATCTGTATTTTATTAAAAAAAAATTAAATTCTTTATTTTCTATATTTGTATTAATTTTTTAATAGTTGAAAGGGAAAAGATAGGTTAAAAATTTCTCAATTTATGAGTTTTATCTCATATTATCTATTATTTGTTATTTATTTAATAATTTTATATTTTTTACTCTCATGATATATATATACACACATGTATATTTTTCTATGAACTCATATATGTTGTTTTTAATATTCCAAATTTATCGGTGTTTATCATAGAAAAATAAACCATATATGTAATTTTAATGTGCATTCTCTAATTTATTTTAGAACAATTAATTAAAACTTGTCACTTAAATAATTTATTATCAATAAAAAATATTTATTATCAAAATTTTACTTTAAAAAAAAGCATATATTTAAAGTTAAAAAATTTAATTTAAAAAAAATACTAACAATATTCGATTCAGGCCTTCCAATAATTTTTGCCAACAACCACGTAGAGAGTTGTGATGGGCCTCCCTCAATAGATGATTATATGTAGCTCTCATACGTTTCTCCACCTGACCATGGGTGGGTAAAATCTAATCTAACCTGTTTAATTCGTCCAATCCAATTCATTTTTAATGATTTGGATTAGATTTTCACATAAATTGGATTAAATTGGGTTCAAAAATATCAAAAATTGTTTGGATTGGATTCATTTAGGATTGAAGATATAAACCCAATCCAACCCAATCAAATCCAAATCATATATTATATAATTAAAAAATTATATATTTTTTTATTTTTTTTTATATTCTTATATATTAATTTATAATATTTTTTAATATATCCTTTAATTTTTAATATTTTTGTAACATATCCCCAATTTTCAATTCCCATATAAAAATATGAAGCCTTAAACATGCTTGCCGCCGTCACCACCACCAGGTCCACCACCAAGTTCATTCTCTGCTCTTCAAGGCTCAGCACCACCACACAATTCACATTAAATTTGTATTTTATATTAATAGAGTTATAATTTTCAAACCAATTAATCAATTCAAGCTAAATCGATCATAAATAATTTGATTTGATTTGTATTTGACGCTTTCAATGATTTGGATTAGATTCTATATTACGTAAACCGAACAGTATGAATCAGATTATATTTTGGTCCAAAACCGAATCAATCTGATCTATGTCCACCCCTACTTCTGATCCATATATACCACAATTAATAAATATAGGTCCACTGCTCTGTAGCCACTCGAATAGAATCCACCTCTGCTTCCTTATATTTGTGGCATTTAAAAAACTTTATAATATATATTGTCTAAAAACAAATTACTTTCAAAGTGTAAAACTATAAGTTGAACTAAATTTACATATTTTTAAGCAATGTTTCCAAATTAATTTATTACATATACAAATAACGGGCCATGTATAGGATTTTATGTGGCTTTCGCAATATAAGACGTCAATAAATTTTTATAACAGAATTTCTTTGATATTATATATTCTATCACATAGACAATTATGCTTCAGTATCCTATAAAATTATAATTTTTGTTTAGATGGCTGTACAATTTTTTTAACACATCAATCTCTTCTATTTTCAAAATTATTACAAATTGGTTCAACATGTTAAAATTTAACAAAAAGTACAGCATTCATTTCCCATTATCAAACACGTAGTTTCATAAGCTAATCAATGAGCAAGAGTTAAGTCACCTACCTCCAAACATTAATGAGGATATTTATTTGATATAGAGAACTTATTGTTACGTAATATGTTGTATGCACTATAGTTTTTTCTAAACAATTAATTTTAACAAGAAAAAATATACAATTTTGATTTATTATTATAGAATTTTTTTTTTTTTTTTACGAAATAACTACATTGTCTAAAATAGATTAAATCGATTTTTTAAATAATTACATTATCCATAATATTAAATAGAGTTTTGATTGTTATTTATGATAATAGTTACATTATCTAAACTTATGTAATATTAAAAGAAGTTATAAAAAAAATTAACATTTTTGAAAATATTACATTATCCATAATGTATTAAAATGAGCTTTGATTATTATTTATGATAATATTTCATTATTAAAGTTTTTTTTTTTTAGATATTACATTGTTAAAGTTATATGATATTAAGAAAATTAAGAAAAAAAATTTACATCAAAAAATAGAAAGCAACTTTTTAGAAAAATAAAAGTCCATAAGTTTTAAATTTTCCAACTTACCATGGCAAGAACAAAAACAGATGTTTTACGTGGGGGAAAAAAATCAGTCGGTCATAAACTTTTCAAGCAACCAAAACAGTACAAATCATGGCCTTGGGGATAGCTAGTGGCTTCTCCCAGTAAAGGTTCAGAATTGAATTCTCTTTTTTTCAATTTTTTTTTGGGGTAAACTAATCCCTTTTTTGTTGGAACATCAATTTTTATCATTCATACATCTTCTCTCTTCTTCTTTTTTTCATTTTTTTTTTTTTTTTTGGTTAATTCATTCACACAACCCTCTTGATAGAGGGTGAATTGATATTTTCAAAACCAGCGTAGTTTAATTGAAATAAAAACAAATCAAATACCACATCCCCAAGGTACAAACCCATGGTAAATTTATAGTTTACTTGCGATATAATCCCGAGTTTAAATAGTCATTTTCTCAATAGAAAAAATAAATAAATAGCAATAATAATAAAATTTAAATGCCACAAAATGTTATGTATAGCCTCGCTAGACTATGTGGGTTGTATACCTCTCATCCCCACATCACTTGACGTCTCTGAACTACCACAATTAATAAAAATGGGCCAACAGAGCCCCGACTACTAATATAAATGTGGTATAGAATCCACCTCCTTCTTCCATGTACTCCCTAGCTCCCTCCATCTCTCGTCTAGAAATGGAAGTTTCAGGTGCCAGAGCCGCAGTGTATGTGGGTTTAATTAGCATAGCAGTTGCATTGGCATGGAGAGTGTTGAATTGGGTTTGGTTCAGGCCGAAGAGGCTAGAAAGGTTCCTGAGACAACAAGGTCTTTCTGGCAATTCTTATCGACTTCTGTTTGGCGACATGAAGGAAAGCTCCGTGATGATAGAAGAAGCAAAATCAAAACCCATGAATCTGTCCCATGATACAGCTCCACGTGTCCTTCCCTTCCTCCATGAGACGGTCAAGAATTTTGGTACTTTATATATATATATATATATATATATACGGAAATTTTATGGTGAGCACGGTCCGCATGAGGACCACAGTATTACTGATCGTTTTTCATAGTATTAACGATGGTTTTTTAGAAAATTGTCACCGATACTATAAAAACCGTCACCAATATTATGGTCCGCATGAGAACCGTCTGTAACATAGACAGACTGTATATATACATATATATATCTTTGACTTTCTTGTATATTTCCATTGATTGCTATTTAATTATACATATATATATATATATATACGCACACACACAATGGTGCCAAAAAATTCCACTAAATCATTTCTACAAGTACCTTCGATAAAATAAATTATAAATTTAAAAATTAATTGTATATGCTTAATTTGCTTCTCCAATTACTTAAAGTTATCAAAGAGTTAGTTGAAATTGGCCAAAATTGTTCTATTTCAATTGGGTTGTATGAATTTGTTCTTATTAATTAATTTGTATGATTTTTTTTTTCTGTTATTATATATCGGGGCATGGAAATTCAAATTCAGAATATTTTTTTAGGAAAGAACCCAAAAAAAAAAAAAGCAATTGGTCGTCTGAAGGAACGGTACAAGTATTTTATAATATATATGTATATATATATATATATATTTGCTAATGAGTATTTTATATAATTTAATTGTAGAATAATACTGTATATGTATATACGTACCTTTACGAAGTCTCTTTTTTCATTTTAATGGGGATCCTTGGCGGCTAATTTCCCAACAAAAATATTTTTTTCTTAACAAAAAAGCAATTGATATGATAAACTTTATTATTTGATTAGATATAAGTGTGGAGAAATGTTCTCCATCCAAACAAAACTACCTTTTTATTTTGATAATTTTTTAATATTGAATAGGGGATTCTATTTGGTTAAAAAAAAAATTTGCTATTAGATTGTCTCTGTACTAATAAATAAAACATCGGTTTATTTCCAAAAGTTTATAACTGCTAGCGTATTAAAGTTTTGTTAATTGTCAACATTAGTGATTAGTGATAAATATAGTGTGGATTAAAATGGTAAATACTAATTGGATGTATTTAATTATTTATTATTTTTTTATATTGAAATTTAGTATGAGAAATTGAACCAGTTTAAGTCAGGCAATTAAATTATTAAAGTGCATAAAGATTTCAACAGTGCTTCCTTATTAGTGGTGATAAATATTATATTTTTTCTTATTTAAATTCATAGATTTTAAATGATTGATTTTATTTATATTCAATATGAAAATCTTAAAAGATATTCATTAGAATTTCATTATACATATATTCATAACTGATTATATAAAGCCATGTAGGTAACAATAGTTTTACATGGCTTGGCCCCTATCCAAGTGTGATCGTTGGGAATCCAGAAGACGCGAAGGATGTCTTCGCCAAATATGTTGATTTTCAAAAGCCAAAATCAAATCCGGCTGTGCAGTTGATTGTAACAGGTCTTGTAAATCATGAGGAAGAGAAATGGGCTAAACACCGCAGGATTATTAATCCAGCATTCCACGCTGAGAAGTTGAAGGTATTATCCATATATTATTATTATTATTATTATTATCAAAACCAATTTGACTCTTCCTCAAAGGGCAGTTTCCAAATATCTTCATCTACTTCTAGATATGTGCAGTAGATTTCTATTTACATACATATAATTCACTGGCATAAATAAAATCTACAGTTGGAATAGACGAATAAAGGAAAATAGAGAGACAGTAGTAGGGATAAATATAAGTGACATAAGTAATTGGTCTCTAATATAGCAGGGAAAAATAATTGGCAGACAGTTTAGAATCCTTCCATCATCCTTTCAAATATCAACTTAACTAATGGAAAGCAAAATATCAACTTAACGAATGGAAAGCAGGCTCCTACTATTTATAAATATAAATCTTTTTTATTTGCCGTCACTGTTAATTAATCACCATTAATGAAATCTATCCTATTTAAGAAAATATTAATTGCTTGCATGTAATGTTGTTTTTAGTTTTTAAAATTAAAAACTTAATATAAAAAATTTAATCTTTAATAATAGCCCATTGAATTATATATTATATGTCAACACAAAGGATCCATTAATAATAAATCACTAATAATGTTAAATAATATTTTATATAATATATATATATATCTGCATATTGATTTAAAACTTTTTTTTACACAGGACAATCATCTTTGGACTTAAAAATAGGATTTCTACACGAGTTGGTTTGGTTTTTACCTTGTTGAATTAGGGACTGTTCTTAAAATCTTAAGTTGCTGTTGAATGAAGAAATTTTAAAAAATAGATATGGATCTGTTTGAGCAATGAAAGAAGAAAAATTAATTGATCTAAATTAAAAATTTGGCGGTAATATTCATCTTTCTATCAATCCTAACTTTGACCTGAAACTAAGGTTCCGCATGTGGTTTATTATTAGTACTTTCTATATATTTGTCAGATGAATGGTTGATTTTTATTACTTATTTGTGTTGTACATTATATGTGTGTGGTTAATGTAGCAAATGGTACCAGCATTTGAGGTATGTTGTAGCAAGATGATGAGCGAATGGGAGGATCTCGTTTCCAAGGAAGGATCATGTGAGTTAGATGTATGGCCTTTTCTGCAAAATTTGACAGCCGATGCGATCTCTAGAACAGCTTTTGGGAGTAGCTATCAAGAAGGAAGAAAAATATTCCAACTCCTAAGGGAGCTAGCTGAACTTATAACGAATCATATTTACTCTGTTAGTGTCAACATTCCTGGATGGAGGTAAGTAAGTTGATAAACGTAAAAATTAATCAGTATCTCCATTTCCTTCTTAATATAGATATATATAGGCCTGCTATGTTAGACTTGGACACCCACCTTGTGACAGACATTGCCTATTTACATCCATTAAACAAGTGACTCTTGTATCTGCAATATATGCAGGCGAAATCTATTATAGCAAATTATACATAGAAAAGAGTGATGATCTGCTGAGAAATATTCACAATATAATATAGAAATATATTAATGTGTTGTAAAGATGCCACATCAATTAATGACTTGAAAAATAAAATCCTAGCTAAATAAATGACACCCTTTAATACTTGTCATATCAATAGGTGTCCAAAATAAGGTGGAACCATGGTACCAATATTTCAAAACTGTACAAATATATGTAAATGTGTTTGTAAAAATAATAGCAATAATATAAAGTAACAAATTAATTACAATGGTGGTGGTTTGTGTATGGAGGTTTCTGCCAACAAAGATGAACAAGAGGATGATGGAAATCGACAAGGAAATAAAAGCTACGCTCAAGGACCTGATCAACATAAGAGGGGAAGAAATGAAAATGGGAGGTGGGACTAAAGATGACTTATTAGGCATACTTTTGGAGTCCAATTTTAAAGAAATCCAACAGCATGGAAACAAGAAGAGTGTTGGGATGAGTACTAAAGATGTGATCGATGAATGTAAACTATTTTACTTAGCAGGCCATGAGACCACCTCAGTGTTGCTTGTTTTTGCCATGATTTTATTGAGTATGCATCCGAATTGGCAACACCGTGCAAGAGAAGAAGTCTTGCAAGCTTTTGGTAACAAGAAGCCAGATTTTGATGGCATAACCCACCTTAAAGTCGTAAGTATATAGTGTGTGTGTGTGTATATATATATATATAATCCTGATCACGATAAAATATTTCAGTTTCAATTAATTTCGAATGCACTATAATTGCATGCATTCTCTTTTCACCAAGAGATTGATAGCTAATAGCCAATCTCATTACTCTTGTGCTATATCCATATTTTATTAAAATTACAATATTCTAACAGTGATAACTTTTGCTTGTATATATATTTATATATATTATTTATTGGGTTTCATTAAACAACATCGTAATTTTGAGTGCAGATGTGGCTTATTACAAGCAATAGGTAATAGGTAAAATAGGGCATTAAAATGCTCAATATATATATATGTACATACTCTATATCTCACCTCAAAAATGTTGGATGTATATATTATGCATATTAAGCTGACAAGTGAGAATTAAAAATTGCCACACGCAGGTAACAATGATTTTGAATGAGGTTCTTAGATTATATCCACCAGTGCCTGCATTTCATCGAAAAGTTCACAAGAAAACACAACTTGGAAAGTTGACATTGCCAGCTGGAGTGTACGTCTTAATACCATCGCTGCTTGTTCATCATGACAAGGAACTGTGGGGTGAAGATGCAACTACTTTCAATCCGGAAAGATTTTCCGAAGGAGTTTCAAAGGCCACAAATGGTCGAGTTTGTTTTCTTTCTTTCGGTTGGGGACCTCGGATTTGCATTGGACAAAACTTTGCCATGATGGAAGCAAAAATGGCTCTGTCAATGATCCTACAGAGATTCACCTTTGAGCTATCCCCATCCTATGCTCATGCTCCTCACTTTGTCCTTACTCTTCAGCCACAATTTGGTGCTCATATTATTTTACATAAACGTAATTAATGCTATAAGTAATTAATGCTATAGAATTATGAATAATAGATACAAATATTGTCTATATATATACATATATATGTTTATGTATACATGTTTGTATCAATTAAAACTTCTGAAGTTTGGATGCAATTGTTATTACATCTATGAAGTTCTTTTCTATTACTGATAAATTGGGTAGAGATTTGAGCAATAAGCCAGGCGGCCCAGGCCTAATAAAAGTGTTACCTTAGCTGAGTCGTTTTACAACAACAACGACAACCCACAAAAATTTTAAAAACAAAAATTTCCATACAAACAGTACACACTGTTTGATATTATAGATGTGAAAATTTGAATTTAGAATCATTGTATGAGGAAAACCATTATGCCATCCCTCAAAACTGGACACCAAGTTGGTTACTAAATGATCTGAGTAAAGTTCTTTTTTTTTTTTTTTTTTTAAATAAATAAACCTTAAACAAGTGGTATGCATTTTACAAGTGTACAACCACTGACCCACACTTTTGAAGGCATGGGTTTAAATCACGCCCTTCCCTTTATATTAAAACATTACTGTAATCCTAAGGAAAAAAATAGAATAAAATAGATAAATAAATGGGATTTCTAAAAAGAAAAAAAAATTTAGTCTCAGAAGTCACTAAGTCAAAAGCCTGCCAATTGAGCCCTAAATGATGTGGCAAAAGTGATATCTTATCATTTTATTAATTTGAAAACTACTGTAAAGAAGTAAGTTTTTGCCCTTTTTACCAAGACCAGATGATGTGCACTATCAGTATTACCCAAAAAAAAATATATATATATATACACACCCCGACTCAAAACCACATAGAGAGAGAAGACAGAGATGAGTTTTTATTAATTAATGTACGTTGGACGTTGGAACAATCCTCATGAAGCGGGTGCTATTAAACAAGAAAACGGTTTTATAGAAATTCCTAAAATTATAGAAGGCCGTTTTTATTTTTTTTGTAAAACTATAAAAAGCCATAAAAAAGAAAAAAAAGGTATTAAAGGATTAAAACCGTCTTCTACATTCATAGCATACTAGCTTTCCGGTGGTTTTTTTTTTTTTTTTTTTTTTTGGG
This sequence comes from Ziziphus jujuba, assembly GCF_031755915.1. Lineage (NCBI taxonomy): Eukaryota > Viridiplantae > Streptophyta > Magnoliopsida > Rosales > Rhamnaceae > Ziziphus > Ziziphus jujuba. The sequence continues at coordinate 14,516,430 of NC_083389.1, read as the reverse complement.
GGGGGGGGGGGGGTCAAAATTAGTAGTAGCATGCTAGCAGCTTATTTTGATTGTTCACCAAATTAGTTTTTTATTTATTTATTTATTTTTTTTTTGTCTCCATGTCTTCCTCAGAGCCTACTGGTAAATGGAAATGTCAATAACAAAAAAGTCGGTAACTATAGCCTTTGTCAATAGCATACTAACAAGGGCATCGAGGTTGCTGAAGCTGGAAAGATGCCTCAGGCAAGGTGGTCTTGCAGGCCATTCCTATCGGCTTTTCTTTGTAGACTTGAACCAGAGCAGCATTCGGAAGTTGCTATCAAGGAAGAAGAATATTTCACCTCCAGAAGGAGCAAGTTCAACTCACAATTAAAGCTGTTCAATCAGTTTACATTCCATGATGGAAGTAGAAGTAAAATAATTCAATCTTGTTAAAGTGTTCTATATCTTGTACAAACAATAACGAGGATTGTCTCTGTAGTATTCTGCTGCCAAATTAAGATGAACAAGAGAATGAAACAAATTGACAGACGAAAAACAAGCTTCACTCAACAAAAGAAGAGCTGGTGAAGAGGCTAAAGATGACTTATTAGGCATACTTTTGGAACCCGATTGGAACCAAATTCAAGAAAATGGGAGCAACAATGCAATGATGAGTATTGAAGATGTAATCGAGGTATGTAAGCTATTTTACTTTGCAAAGCAAGAGACTACCTCAGCGTTGCTTGTTTGGACGATGATCTTACTAAGCAGGTATCCAAATTGGCAAGCTCGAGCAAGAGAAGAGGTTTTGGTGGTGATTGGTTCCAACAAACCAGATTTTAATGACCAAACTCACCTTAAAATAGTAACTTTTTGCTCTTCAGTCTTAACAGAGATTATTCTATCATTTTTTCTATTTGCATTGGTTGGCACGGCTGGTTCTAAGATTATACCCAACAATTGCTTATTTCGGTCGAACAGATGAAAGGGAAACAAAAGTCGGAAATTACCAGCAAACAAAAGCTGGAAAATTACCAGCAGGAATAGAGGTCTCCTGGTATGGCGCAGACAAGTTCCAACTAGAGAGGTTTGGGGAAGGAATTTCAAAAGCAACAAAGGGTCAAGTTCCAATTTTTTTTTTTTCTTCCCCCTTTTGGATGGGTCCCAGAATTTGCATGGGACAAAATTTTGCAATTATAATAGCCAAACTGGCTACATCTTTGATCTTACAAAATTTCACATTTGAGCTTTCACATTCCTATGCTCATGCTCCTTTCTCTGTCGTAACCCTTCAACCACAGTATGGAGGTCAAAATTATTTTACAGAAACTTTTAGGTCCTAAAAATTACAAATTGCTGTGAACAATGATTTGCAGTGAACAATAATTTTAGCAGACAACCCAGATAAAAAGATTCAGCACTTACAATTTGTTTATATATATATAAAGACGGGTAGCTTGAATAAGCTAGCAACTACATAGAATTGGTTCCCAATCTAAAAATGAAAAAGCACAGGCAAAGGCTAACAATAAGCAAAAACTTCTATAGTCCGAAAACATTTCAATTTCTTTCTCAATCTAAAAAAAAATTGCAGTTTTTGGGGAGGTTTTCCCAAGTTAAAAAAATGAACTCCCGCAAAACAACATAAAACATCTATTTGAAAAAAAAAATAAAAATTTGTTAATATATATATATATATATATTTAGGGCAGTTCCCTGAATTAAGACATAAAAGAAAAACATGTCAAACCTTGAGGCTGCCCCAAAATTTAGATATTGGCCGGGTGAAATTGAGCACTCGCAATCTTTTTTCATATCGCCGAGAACCCATTTGGAACGGCCGCAAAATAATAATAATAATAATTTATTTATTTCTTAAAATAAAAAAAGGAAATCAATTTGACATGTACAAAAACCTTTCTATTCATCTAAGCCACTATAACTGCATAGACGAACATTGAAAGAAAGGAATCATTGGAAATGTCGATGTTTGCCCACAACGGAACATCAGCGCCATCATCGTCACGCTCTGTTCTCTCGAAGGCACTTAAAATTACAAACCCTACATTTCACTCTTATTTATAGCCTGGATTCTTTTCACTGCAATGTCTACTTTGCCCTTCCTCTTTTAATCAAATTACAACATGCCGGTTGAGACTTTGGGTTGTAAGATTGGACTCATCTTCATTTGTCCAAAAGGCCCAGTCAGGCAGTCACAAGGTTTCACCCCCTGTTTTTATCAACTATCCATGAAATCAGCATGAACACACAATTCTAATCAAAATATTTTTGGATTTAGGAAATCACTCGCTTTGTTTTATTTTATTTTATTTTTAATTTCATTTTTCTTTTTGGCTGATCCACTAAAAGTGTGAATATAACAAATCATTTTAATCCTGTAATTTTTCCTTGAGAATATATATGGCCTAGCTTGGTATTAGGGAAACTTGAATTTCTTTTTTCCCATTTTATTATTGATTTACTTTAAAATCATTGTTAGGTTATATTATAATTCATGTTATTTTAATTTCCTAGAAAATATAATTCAATCTCATTTTCAAGCACCTAATTAACTTTCATAAGACTATTTTTGTGAGACCTTAAAAATAATGTGATTTCATTATGGTCCCAAATGCACAATAACAAAATTTTTGCACCACCACATGAGACAAATACAAAACTGGATCAAAACATTAAGACCACCAAACCAAGTGATCATAATAAAACAACTACATCAAGTGAGCATATTCTTCCAAACAATAATAAAATCAAAATTTTAAATTTTAAAAATATATATAAAAAAGAGAGTAAGTGCATCCTTTTTTGTAAAGGATCAAGCTGAGTGTAAGACATGTATAAGAGGATTCAATGCACAACCTCCCCAAAGGTAAAAGGATAAACCATTTCCAATCCATCAAAACCCCATTCTAAGCTGGTGAAAGTGCACTCATTCGTATCCCCTCCAAGATCAAATAAGTCAAAGGGAAATGAGAAACATTTGGTATTTTAAGAGGCAAATATAAGAATAAAAAAATCTCCTATATGGTCAACACTTTACCAAGGCAAGTCCCATAATGCACTAATACCTTGTTTTTTACAACTTGTTCTGGTATCCACTATCAAATAAATTGCTGTTCCTCAGACCTTCAGTTATCTTAATGCTGCTATAGAATTCCTGTAAGATCACAGCATGGAGAAACTTAAGTAGGAAAAGAAATAAAATACACCAGAACTGAAAAAAAAGGATGGTAATTTAAATTTTCTTGATCCCTTTTTTTATAGTAAATTGACCGACTGACTTCTATACCATTCTCTTTCTTTCTCTATCATTTACGCAAACTACATGTGTTCCATATTATATTACAAAAGTGAAATACAAAATCTAGAACAGATGTCCGGCAAGCATAATATATATGATTAAGAAGTTTGATTGTAATCATAAAATAATAATCTCCTAGCAACTTCAGAAGATACGATAGAAAAGCACCTTGAAAGAAACTATAAATTTTCCTTTATATGAAAGCTGACGGGGAAACAAAAATCATGGCTTGCCTGGAGAACTCAAGTGATGCAATGCCCATAATAGACCATGAGGATATAATATAATACCTTTTGATCATTGACCCAGAAATCCAATGCTATCAGGAGGCCATACCTAAGGGGGGTAAAAGCAATAAACACAATAAAATCTTCAGTTGCAATTAAAATGAATACAGAAACTATTCATTCAAACAATTACAGTTAAGATTATGAAAATAATAGTACACTCGGTAATAGACAAAGTCCCTGGAAGTCCAAGTTGTATGTATTTGATAATGTAAAAGCAATAAACAAAAGTACCTGAACTCAGGAGAAATGCGTAAAAACTAATCAAAAGAACCTATTTCCTTTCATAAGGACGTTTTCAATAAATATTAAATTTTAAGATGACTACTAAACATTGAAAGCAAAATTGTCTAAACTTTAAAGACATAATATAATAAACAAACAGAAAAAAGAAAAAAATCAGCTCAATGATATCATACAACATTGATCGTTGAGTATACATTTGAAAAAAACTTTAAAGTTAGCAACACTTGCAAATCAAGATGCATGCCCCAACTGTGATAAAGGCCACAATGGAAGATTGACCAAAGAAAATAATGAAAATATTACCCTGAAAAACACTTTTCCTTGGATAAGCCCATAGGGTACAGGCCCGAAATTCCTTGAATCATTGGAGACATATGTATTATCCCCCTGAATCCAAACATGCCCCTTAGGAACCTATTCATCCAAATGTGAAGACGAAGTAAAAAATTAAGATCCCAAAAAAAATCACATCGCTTATGGAAGGAAGGAAAAGAGAAACTAGCACAGCTAAAACATAATATTGATGCAGAGATAAATTCAAAGAAAGCCTATAATTAAACCTCTGAAATTGTAAGACAAAGAATCTAAGATAGGAACTGGCTTTTAATCTGATTGAAGGTTATTGCACCATACTGAAGCAGCTACAAATATGGTTCCTCTCTTTATAATATTCATGGAAACCGTTTTCTTTTCCTTTTTCAATGATAAGCAGCCACTATCTTAAATAAATTCAATTTCTAGGAACGAGAAGGTCAGATATCAAAATTTTTAACATGAATTCGGCCAACAAATGCTAGTATACAGTATACTGTATATCATATAAAAATAACAAACATCCTGCATGAGGGCAAATAATATCAAGACTCACCTATGTACACATGGCTGGCAGCCTAAAAAAATGTTCCTTGTAACAACCATTTTTTATGTAGGTTAGCTTGAAGTCAAGAAGTTTTATATATGGCCTCATCAACTTGGATAACAAAAAATACTTAGCAGGGTTTTTTCAGGCTCATCAAAATGATAGATGTTGCTGTGGGAATACAATAATCATGAAAATGAAAAACCCAAAGGGTGCCTTGAAACAGATGAAGTTATAGGTAGGCATCATAGCCAAACAAAACTAAAAGTGAGGATAAGGGAAAAGGGAAATGAATGAAGTAATCATCAATGTATCAGGTGCACCCCACAAAGTTGATTTTCCCACCAGCTACACATATCAAAGTTTACAAATTATAGCCATCATTAGTAGATCTCAGTCACCCACTACGTCTTTTTCACTGGCTAATTTTGTACTATCAATTTTAGCATTAAAGCCATCTATTGAAGGTTATACATAAGAAGAGGTTAAGAAAAAGAAGAGAGGGGGGGGAGTCTTTTCTGACTCTTTACAACTATCCAAAGCCAAACTCATTTAATTCTAGAATACCTAAAATAAGTTAAATTTGGTCAATTAAGAATTAGAAACGTATATTTCCACCTTTTAGCTCTATCAAAAGCCAATCTCATCGCTAAAAACTCATAACTTTCATTAGTTTGGACAATGCCCATCAATCTGTCCTCATTGCCTCTAAGTTCACACACTTGCATGGCTATAAATGTGATTAAAAAATCTATATATATAATTTTCTAAGGACCCAATAAGCATCTGGAAAAAAAAATAATAATAAGCATGTGGAAAAGAAAATAATAAATAAATAAATAAAACATACATTGAAAGCCAAGTATTGGAAAAATCCAAATTATAAAAACTTAAAAAAAATAAAAATAAAACAAAATGAAAATATACCACGGCAGTTCGATATTGATGGGTGGACATGGGGACTAAGAAGGTGACCTTATCACCCTCCACGCCCACAATTCGCTTGGTGACGGTCTTCCTAGGGTCATCAGGGGAACGAACCAGCACCAAATCTCCCGGACCCACCTTCCCGAAACGATGAGACACGTGTTCGGCGAGAACCACGTCGCCGGTGATATTCAAAGTTGGGAGCATACTAGGCCCATACACCTGCAAGCACCAGATAAAACTTCCCTCGCTTTACTTTTTCTCAATCCCAGTAGGGTATGAATTAAGGACAAAGAAAATATATATATAGAGAGAGAGAGAGAGAGAAAGAGAGAGTGAGAAAGAGCGAGGGATTTACAGACGAGGGTAGAAGAGCAGAGGTAGGTGTTGGTGACGTGGAGGAAGCAGAGGAACTTCGCTACAATCGCCGTTCGATCCAGTGCCTCCTTCGCTAAGCTCCTCCATTGCCTCACGTAGTTCAGCACCGCCATCTCTCTCTCTCTCTCTCTCTCTCTCTCTCTCTCTGTGCGACCCTGTGACTCTGTAAACGACACGAGAAAGAGGATGGCTTTTCTATACGGGCTCCAATATGTTTCTGGTTTTCAAGGCCCAGGTCCACCCAAACCAGAAGTTAAAAGAAATACTAAATTTCCCAAAACTAAATAAAATAACAAATGAAATGAAAAGAAGAAGAAAAAAAAAACTTGGCGCATCTTTTTTTCTTACTTAAATTTATGAATTTTTTTTTATTTTAAAAGAAATATAAGTCGAAGTATAATTTAATATTAGCTTTGCTTTTTCGGAAAATATTTAAATTTAGTTTTCAGTCTGATAGAAATTTTTAGTTGGAACTTCCCCCAAAAAAAAAAAAAAAAAACACAATAAAACAAAACGAAACGAAAAAAAAAAAATTTGTCTTAAATTAAGACGTCTTAAATAGGAATAAAATATTTAATTCATTTCTTTTTATTGCAAAGATTTTAAACGTAAACAGATTTTCTTTTTTTTTTTTGAAAAATAGCTTGTTGTTACTCCTTGAGTTGCGAAAAGGTACAAAGAAAATGGAAGTGGATATCAAATAAACATATTATTTTATTTATTTTCTTCCACTTGGGCATTTATTTTCCTACAAGCAACTTGATTGATATTAATAATGATTCATATTATCAACCACACACTCCTTTACCTCTATCCCTTTCAATCTTTCACAACGCAATTCACAAATAATTACTCTAGCTCTCCACAAAATTTTATCTTAAGCAGCAAAAGTTTTAAGAAATAGATACCCAAAATTCTGCTGTCATCTATATAAAACCATTGTGCTATTGTGGACAATGAAGATATTAGAGGATATAGGACAAGTATATGAATATATAAATGGCCAGACATTATTGATTATACCTTGAAGTGGATATTTTACAAAGAATATTGGAATATTATTTCTTTCATGGTATTTTGCTAGAAGAATTTTTTTTAGTAGAACAATATGATGAACTAAGTAATAGCTTAATACCTTTTATAACATAAGCAGTGGTAGAAAATAAGTGTTTGTAGTTTGCTTTTCTTTATCCATTTTTGAATTAAATGAAAAAGATAATAAACTAAAAGATATATTTGATTTTTCGATGGAATCAAAACCTCCAATAATAACTCAAAAAGTTTTAATTAACTTCAACCTTTAAACGCATCAATACTAAGTCAACCTTTAAACACATCAATTCTAAGTCAATGCATAGAATATAAATTACAGGTTATTTTACCTAAACAAAAGAAACCTAACTAAACTCCAATACTTTCACTACTTCCATATTTTAAGGGATTACATTGATCTATTCAAAACTACTTCACGTAAAACTATTTAAACAAAAAATTAACTATTAAATAACCGTAACATTCCATCCCCTTAAATTTCACCTTCGTCCTCAAAGATAATTTTATTCAACCTTTCATCCTTTGCAGGTGGAATTTGAATGAAGGTAATGATGACCACCTTGGCTTACTCGTTTTTCTTCACTAATCTCTTCTTCCTCCATTATCAAATCTCCAACGGCCTCATCTAAACAAGGCTCAATCAAAAATAACTTCTTGCAATTGATGTTCTGGTTTCAACTGGTCCTCACAATTATAGCAAAGCCCTTTATTTCTTTGTTTTTAAATTTCTGCAGATGACAATTTCTTTGCAATGGTCACTGAGTTGTTGTAGTTTGGATCCTCGGTTATTTTGTTGTTATAGATCTCTAGTCTAGTATAATCCAAGCCAACCAAATTGCTTGAGATAAAGTAATAGGTCCCCTTACTTGTACATATACTCAAAGTGGATTTGATATTCCTTCACATTCCACTGTTGTTGCAATTTAATGAGTTCTCCAAAGAAATCAAAAAATTGATTTGGACCAAAATGAGAAAAATTGGGTTCTTTCCTAACCGACAATAGCTTCCTGTTTCAATATTTGATACCACGTTTGAGCATCACTTTCAAGATAGAAAGATGTTAAAGTAACTCGATCAACTTGTAGCGTACCATGAAACTGCAAGATTTGTGCTATTCTACACAACCAACCAGTAGGCTCTTCTTCCTTATTAAAGCGAGGAAAATCCAGTTTTACAAATTTTGGTGCATAAGAATTTAGTGAACATGTTTGTTGGTTTCCACAATTTTGCTGCTGTTCCTTCATGCACAGGAGTTAAGACCTGTAGAGATTATTCTTTTTTCCTTGATTGGCTGACTCATTGCTTGATCCGTATGAGCAGACATCGCAACAAACATCTTCATCACTTTTTACCATGAGTTCTTGATGGTTGGTGGAAGGGACGCTATTGCTTGTTCGAGCATCTCAACTCACTGCTCCGTGCCCAGGCTCTGATACCACTTTGGTACATATATATAAAATGTTTGTAGTTTACTTTTCTTTACCTATTTTAAATTATATAGAAACAATAACGAACTAAAATATATTTTTTGATTCTTTGATTGATTCAAAACCTTCAATAATAACTCAAAGAGCTTTAATTAACTTCAACATCCTAAATACATCAATACTTTGCCAATATATAGGCTATAGCCTAACATTTATTTTTTTTTTTTATAAAATGTAAATAAATAATAATTTATACATATTATGAAGATTCTAAATAATAAAAAAAAAAAAAACATAAAGACCCTTTTAAAAAAATGATAAGGTATTTATAAAATCTTTAAAAAAAAAAAAAAGGAAAAAATTTTATCATAAAATATATTATTTTATTTATTACATGTACTTTTTACGTTTATATTTATTATTTAGGAAAAAGATGCTAATAAGATTTTTTAATATGTATTTTTTTAATAAAACTTTTGCTTTTCCAAAAGAAAATATTCTTAATGCATGTGCAAATTTTTTTATTTGTCTTTATTTATTTATTTTTTAAGGATATCTATTATATGTAAAGATTTTTATTTTTATTTTTAAAAAATTACATTTTCAAATTTTTTTTAGTTCTTATACAAACTGCTTTAAAAAGAAATGGAATTATTTAATAATTATTGTATATTTTGATTAATTTTTTATTTGAAAATTTTTGCATTTTGTACATTAAACTATACAAAATATTAGTTTGCATTTTTACTTTTTTACACCATGTGCCAAGCATGTAACAAGTCTGTTAAAAAGTTAACAGAAAAAAGAAGAAGCAAGATGCAGAGAAAAGTGAAATTCATGGTGCATAATATAAAAAATAAAAAATAAAAAATTATTTAGGGTGTAAAATACCAAACCATATATAGTTTAAGATGCATTGTGGCAATATCCATATTTATGATCATTGTGCTATCTTGGACGATGAAGATACCAGAGGAAAGGTGGGGCGGGAGAAAAAAAAGGGCAACTATACGAATAAATAAATGGCCAGACATTATTGATTACACCTTGGAGAAGATATTGTACAAGAATATTAGAATATTACTTCTTTTATGCTATTTTGATAGAAGAATGTAATTGAGTAAACAATATGGTGAGCTCAAGTAACAGCTCAAAACCTTCTATAAATGTAAGACCAGTCACAAGCAGCTTGTCATTGCCAAGAACACTCGTGTAGAAAGTACCCGTACTGCTGGAGGCTTTAATCTAAAACTTTCTTCCTTGTGGTCGAGTAAATCTTTGTCCTTATGGCTTTTCAAGCCAAATTCTGGGGTTTAAATTTGACACATCTCGCTAATCGATCCTTTCAAGATTAAACATCACTATGTCTTCAAGAGCTTTTCGAAAGGCACTCTGAGGAAGAGATTGCAGATTTTGGATTGCAAGATCAGCTTTCTCTTTTGCCAATTCCTGTGCTTTCTCAATGCCTCCACAACTTTTGACCAACTCAATGGCTTCTTCTAGGGAACCAGTCTCACTGAACTCGGATTCAATGATATCTCTTAGTTTTGGCTCTGTCTTGAGAGCGAAAATTACTGGGGCAGTCAAGTTTCCTTTGGCCAGGTCACTTCCAGCTGGCTTCCCCAGCTGCTCCGCTGATTGCGTAAAATCCAATATGTCATCAACAACTTGGAAGGACAGACCAAGATTCCTGCCATATTCATACATCTTCTTGGCTATAAAGCTGTCAACCCCACTAAAAATTGCAGCTCCTTTTGTGCTAGCAGCAATTAAGGATGCTGTTTTGTAGTAGCTCTTGATCAAGTACTCTTCAAGTTCAAGGTCGCAATCAAACAAGCTAGAAGCTTGCTTTATTTCACCACTTGCAAAATCTTTGATGACCTGCCATGGCACTAACAGAATTACATATAAACAAAGATGGCCAATCCTTCTTTACCCTCATATATGGTTTTGAATTTGTTGATTAAAATGGCAGCTAGAAACTATTTTAATAATCTAACCAACCATCAAGGTTTTCAGAATACCAAAGTTAACAGAACATACTTGGCTGATGAGCTTAATGACTTCAAGGTTTTCAAGATTTGCTAGATACCAAGATGACTGTGCAAACATGAAGTCTCCAGCAAGCACTGCCACTCTTGTACCATATAATTGATGAACAGTTTCCTTCCCTGCATAGATAATGCGGAATAATCTCAGCAACTCACATATGTCAACAATCTGTACAAATCTGTAATATTACCTTGTGCAGTGAATAAACTTGTTTTGTCCCTAGATTAAATTAACTGACTAGTTTCTTCCCTTTCAATAACAATCCCCCCCTCGTTCCCCTTAAAAAATATCATAAATTCAAAGAACAACAACACAAACAATACGAAAGATGACTGTACATGCAACTATTTCAAGAAAGGAGTTGGTGAGATAAGCAACTGGATGTAAGACTTGGGGAAACTATGGAATTCCAAATAAACAGTGTAATGGGTATTGGTGCTCAAAGCAACAACCTGTATTTATCTGTCAGAATTCCTTAAACAACTTACTCTTTCATGGACCATTCATTTGGAAGTCATGAAGAGGCATCAATAGAATTATAGTGACTTTCTGTTGTAAAGATAACAACACATACCTCGTCGCATATCACTGTCATCCAATACATCATCATGTATCAAGCTTGCAGTATGGATCATTTCAATAATTTCTGCTAAACGCCTATGCTCTTTTGTAAGTTCCCTGGAGTAAAGCAGTAGAGAAAAAGCCTATATTGTAAGCAATATGATATTTTACACATTAAATAAGAAATGATTTGCAAATACCCACTTTAACCCAACTAGTTCTGCTGTTGCCCTAGATACTAGAAACACTAATGCTGGTCGCATCCTCTTCCCGCCAGCACCAAATATCTGCTCAGCAGCAGACATCAAAACTGGGTTATCTGCACCAACAACCTGTGGGAGCATTTCATTAGGTACATGTTTAAAGATTAGATGTAAACAAAGGAAAAAGAACTTCAGACTCAGATATTAGCAATAATTTTTTTTTTTTTTTTCGGGGGTTGAAATAATGAATTTCTCTGTTAAATATGGTAGAAAAATGAAATATAAAGGCATAAAAAGAAAAAGTAAGATATCAGCAAGGCATTCAATCAACTCTTGCAAGTTACAAACAATATATGGCTTAGTGTAATATTTCCACTACTTGTCAAACACATGATTCAGCTTATTATTGCACTGTGGCACTCTCAGAAAGTTGGAGCATATTCAAAAAACAAGGTATAGCATCAGCAAGGCTAGTGTGTTGCAATTGCCATGGAAACATCTATTAAGTCAAACTACTGTATGACAATTGCAGATCAGCTGGCTATAGGACCTTAAAGATCAAACAAACTTTAAGGCCTATCTAAAATGAAATCAATATGTTAACACTTGAAGGTAGGAAAAGGACACCATAAACAGTCGAAGGAAAAGCTAACTAGTCCCAGTTTCCTGCACTTATTTTCTCTAAGTTGTGGTTATGCAATTCTTTCAAAAAGAAAAGAAATGACAATATCAGCAATGGCCAACAATGGAAAGCTAATTTATCTTGTGAGATTTCATAATAATGATATACACAAATGTTATGAGTATGGCATTATTGACACGAAGACCTGTAACTATACTCATCTGGATAAACAATGTGACTATGCAGCTGACCCGTTCATATCCCATTACCAGAAAAACTCATGCTTTACGCTGACAAAGGTGTCGAAACTAATTCTGGTCCTACCTTGGGTGCTGATTGATTCCTAGGGTGTAAAACCTTAGCAATGATAGGGCTCAAATAGTTTGGACCATGCAACATATAAGTACAAAAGTTTTCCCACCAGGTAAGAGGCCTGAGCCAGGCATGTACAGTAAAAATTAATCAAAACATATGCTACAGTACATTTTAATTGTGGAATGTACGGTTTCAAAAAGGTGAATGATGAAAAGGTATAGAAACAATGTTTCCAATGTCTTAATAACAGCAACTCACAATCCTCTGATTCTGTTTTTCTTGTCATAATCCAATATTGAAATTGACAGTAAAGATACAGGCAGCACCTTAGACATAGCAAAGCTTGTTCAATAAAAAAATTTGTTTGAAATTCACAGAGTCTGTGTATTCTCTCTTGATTCAGTCTGTATACCTAACCTAACTTACACCATAACTGTTACTTAACAAAAGAAAGAAACTGAACATATGTTGACTTCCTAACTTGTTTATGAAACAAAAATAGAAAGCCAATGTTTTACTGTAAGGAACTTCTAGAACTAATTGTCAAATAATAGTCAACAGTGTTCTAGATATCTACTAACATGTAAAACTTTATTTAATCTCTTCTCCACGAAATATGTTTCAAATGCGGTACAGTGGTAGATAGTTTCACAAAACAACCTTGTAATCTATAAGGAAACTTCAAAATACCTATTTGCATGATCATCAATATTATCTCATTAAGAAATGAAAATCAGTTGAGTATAACATATTAAAATACATGAGAGAACATAGATTAATATCTTACATGACCCTAAGATCTAATGAGTTAACGTACTAGATTGAGGAGTCCATCGCAGTGGGTTTTCCTGTACACATGGCACCCAACTTGACCCTTAAGGCGTGCTTTTCAAGTACCTCTTTTTTATGTTGTCAAACTCCATCCTCGATAGACTCAATTTCTTAGATAGTTATTCAGCCCAGGATGAATGTTTTTAAACATGTATTCCTCATTGTCTACAATACCAATTTACTAACTTTGCACTCCACCATAATTAGCTTCCTCCCTATTTCAAAATTGACTACTACACCAAACCACTGCCACAGCTACCAACAAGCACAAAAGACATTTTTCTAGTTTTATTAGCAAAGCATTGCCTCACAATAGAAACTTCATAAAAATAAATAAATAATTTGAAACTGTTATATGATTTTTCCAAAGTAAGCCCCCAAATGATAATAATAAATAAGATTTATTTGCTAACACTAACCAACAAACAAACTACAATCACTTCCAGCAGGTATATTTTATCAAAGAATCATAAAGCACCATTAACATGAAATTTCTTGAATAAAACCAATTTCAGCAGGCAGGACAACATGGTTAAGAAAAAGTAAATGATATAAAAAATTTATAACATATTTAACCATAAATTAACTGATACTTTAGAAAACATCACTCACCATCTTTAAATTACGGTTCAAAGTCTGGAGGTCATCAGAAACCACTTCAAACAAATTTGTCAAAGAGATGGGACTACTTGGCTCCACATTCAATACTGGTGGAGGACTTTCAGCAACAACTGTATAGGTACAAATAAAACAAGAAAGCCAAGGCTATAATTCCAAGTACTTTGCTTTGCATTCGTTATCAACATAGAAGAGGCGGTAATTTGAATTTACAAAAACAAAGAAAAAATATTCAAACCAAAACCATACCATGTTTTTTATCATTAAACAGAGTCTCAGCTGTTTTCATTGAAGAAACTTTACAACGACTTCGGCCCCTTTGACTACTAACCAGTTTGTGAGCCCCATAACCTCCATTAAATCCCTTAGAATTTGCCTTTTTGCAATTTCTTACTGAATACCTGTCGAAAGAAGCACTGGAAGAACACCCGCAAGCAACCAAATCCAACACAGTCCTTCCGAAATCAAGATTGTGGCATGTCATTGACATCATCCTAAAGCAACGACCCAGCAACCAAAATCACCAGAAACCACTTGAACAACAAAAACCCAGTTGGAAAATCTGCTCAATCTCTAATAGACAAAACAACGGCAAGAAGATAGGCATTCAAGGCAAGTGGGTAAAGAAGGAAGCTTGGGAAAACTTCAAAAGGGTCATTGGCTTACAAGCTTCTCTTTTAACATAGAGCACATGTTTGAAGTTGCAATTGAGTGGATCCAAGTAGCCCACATATAGTTTGTCCTCTTTCCTTATCATTTGGAGAGAAAGAGAAAGAGAGTGAAGAGAGTGACGCTTGGACAATGGTTTTTGTGGTTTACGTAGGAAAACAAAAATGTGAAGTACCTTATCTATGTGGGTCAAAAACTGTGTAAGAGAAAGAGGTTTTCTAGTGGTCAAATTTGGAGCCAAAGAATCAAAAACCCAATTCTCTGTGTGACGATTGAGCATCATGGGTCTCTGATTTTGCCACCTCTAGTTATCCCTATAATTTTCATAAATACATAATCACCAAAAAAATAATATAATTACTTTTTCAAGATATTAAAGTTTAAAATAGTAATAATAATAATAATAAATTTTGTGATTCCCAGAGGGCCAGATGTCATTTGGGGTTATATTCCAAATCTTTTCCGATAATAAAAAATATTTTTTTTTCCCAACAATAAGAATAGCAGCGGAATGACACGACTGTAAAGACAATTAAAGAAAAATGAGTGTTGCCATATCTACATGGAAAATTATATATATATATATATATAATCTTTATAACAAGTCGTTTATTATGGAATATAAGGTTGAGCATTTATAGATTATTGAATTTATATGTTATATATAATAATTTCTCATCTGATGCTGTTGCAAGTTAAAAATATATATTTATATAATTCAGTCTATCTATCCGGTATCTTATCATTCAGAATTTTACTTTAGGTTTTTTTTTTTTTTTTTTTTTTTGGGGCCATTTGAAAAAGTTTGCAGTCTTAAATCTCATTGCATGAGTGGTTCAATAATTTCCCAATGTTCAAAAAGAAAATAGAGTAGAAGACAATAATAATAATAATAATAACAATACCATAAAAGGAATATCTCAATATGTTGCCCTAAAGAAAATGGTACAGATTTATCCCATCCACTATTTCAATTTTCTATGCCCAAAAACTGCTAAAGAATTAATGGCTGCCTCTTACAAGTTGAGGCAACAAATAAATAATACATAAATCAAATTAGGAGGAGGTTGGTTAGTTTGAGATGCATTTATGTTTTTTGTGATGCATTTTTGTTCTTTTTTAATTATTATTTATAACAAATTTTCTTATTTGATGTGTAGCACTGATAACTTTTTAGGTATGGAAATTTTTTAATTTACAATAATTTATCTTATTTAATATTTCAAACTTACAATTTTTTATATATAATAACTAAGCTAATCTTACTTTACAAATATATAATAACTAAGCTAATCTTACTTTACATATGAAATTTTTCTTTTTAATTTTTGGTGAAAATAGATGCGCATGCATGTTACTGCAAAAGAATATATATATATATATATATATATTTATAGGCTATGCATTTATTGTGTGGTCGGTCACTTTTCCATGTTTAGAAACTCATTTCAACCTATGGGGTTTTGGCTTCATCACTTGTCCCTTTCAGAAAGTAGGAAAAACGAGACAAAAAGTACTAATTGTTTAATGTACAATTGCCACCTAACATATATATACCACACAAAAATTGCAACCTAACGCATGAAATTTACATTTTGTTTGTATAGTTAATATTGATTGAAATATCAGAGTTAGCTCTCTATTTTTCTTACTTTACATTTTTTTTTCTTCAAAAAAACAGAAAGAAAAAAAAAATTTGATAGTGGTCTTGAGTGATACAGAAGTGCATCACTGAACTTTTACTTTTCTTTTGGATTAAAATGACAGAAAAAAAAAATTACATATATAATTTTTAGAATGTATTGGAATATTAAATGGATTTTTGAAATTTTATAAAGTTGATTAGTAGCTAATAAATCATCCCGCAACCGTCCTTTGTACGGCCTGTTGCATTGCAATTATAAAAATCTAGCCTAACTCAACTGTAACGTTTGTTGGGAATTCACAAGAATCAGTAAAACTAAAAAAATAGAATTATAAAAGAAAAACAAATATCAAAAAGAAAAATCTTTATAGAAAAATAATATACGTACAAAACTTGTAATGCAAAAAATTTAAACACTGACTTGTATGGTTGTAAATTAGATAGAGTCTTGCAAATTGCAAGATCTTGAAGACAATATTTTTCCACTCCTCATATGCTTGAAGTTCTACCAGAAAATCTCTCCCAAAATAAAACTATATATTGTTAGAAATTTAGCACTGATTTTCTAATCCTCTTAGAACTAGTATTTTCCTTTTTTTTTTTTCCTTTTTTTTTTTCTATTTGTATCTATTGAAAACTAATGCCACAACTTAAATTTAATTTGTATATTTATACATATCATTGTACATTTTCATGAAAGGTTGCTTTATTTGAAAAGATAAAAGCGTCATTGTAGAAGAAGCTGATACTTTTTAAGGTTTTTATGCAACGTTGCCTCCAACAATACATATTTTATAATGTTTAAATAAATAATATTTATATATTTGCTATTTGTTTAATAAAATTTGAATTTCCAAATATATTAAAAAATGTATATAAATATTTATTTTTACATAAAAATACAAATAAAATAATAATAAGGCAAAGGCCAGTCTTTAAATATATACACATAAAGAAAGTCTATACATATTTATTTATTTGTTTGTGGAATAGGTCCACATCATTAGGGGCCCTTAAACTCTTCAAAAGCCTATCTTTCATGAATTTTTAGGAAAGGGTTTTAGACCATATTAATGGCTCTTTTTAAAGCTATGTGGGACTTTATCAAACATCTACAAGTGAGGTTTCTATTATTCCACCCAAAAAAAAAAAAAAAAATGTCAATGGGCTGTTAACGAAATATAATAATAACTTCTGAATTTTGTTTGGGCTCGCAAAACCACAATCGCTATTTTACAAATATACAAAATACGCCTAAGCAAGTGTCTTTGGGGATGACAAAAGCAAAGAAGCCCAATATTTTGCTAAACTAAACATTATATTATATGAGCACTTTTAGATTTAGTGAAATGGTAAAACCACTAAACATATATAGTTATAACATTCAAAACTTTATCTAAATGAAAATTCCTCAGGTTGTATTATTTAAAAAAAAAAAAAAAGGGGGAAAAAACCCTTAAATCATCTGAAGCACAATATTAATGATTCTACTAAACAATTGGCCATCCATACTTGCAGGGAGAAAGTGGCTTATTAAGTGCTAAGTTTAAACTTTAAACTATCTCACCAAAATTTCCCCTTTGCTATGTCAAGCAGCTTCTTTGTTTTTCTTTTTTGGAAAAAAGGAAAATAAATTTAAAATATTGTTAAGAAAGCAAAGGACATTATCAGGAATTTTAAATAAAACTAAACTAAACAGGAATTTTACAATAGCGCTTGTCTTGCAATATTTGCATATCTAGTACTAGTAGGGCCACTAGTGAATTAGGAGATAAATTGCAAGCCAATTTTTAATTTAAAAAAGAAAAAAAGAAAAAAAACTTTCTTTCCAAAAACAAGCACATGCACTCCCCTGTACAAAATATCAAGCATAAATGCAGTCTCCATAACCTGCACACATCAAAACAAATATGCATCAGCAGAGAGAAAGCAAAGCTTGACATATGTACTGGCAACAAGAATACTGTTTCCATTTCCAATATCTGCATCATTGGATCGTGGTGGGTTCCACGTTAAATTAAAATCTGGGACCCACATTCAATTATAAGATAATGGTAATCAATCATATTGTCAGAATACAGGAAATTTATGTCAAATTGAAAGCTGTTTTCAAAAAATTAATGTGAAAGAATCTGGTACCAGTATTGTCACTGAACTGAACTAAAATGTGAGACTTACTTGGATCAGTGACGACAATGAGGCCAGAGTTTCTGAAATCACAGTTCCAGTGGTTTTTTCCTCTGGACTGGTAATAGAGATTCATGGCTATAGAAGCACGGTTTATGAGAGTTTCAGGTGAAGAACATGGACACCCTTTTTGCATAACCCGGCAATCCACCTGAGAGCATGCATAATTGATGTTTGCTAAAAGTGTTGCTTGATCTGATGAAGGTTTGGCCACACACCAAGTTTTCTGCATTTTCCAAAAAAGTTACATTTTCAGAGAAAATTATTAAATTTTATGTGACTGAATTATTCCCAGTTTCCTTGTTTAAAAGTTAATCTTACCTGGTTTCCATGTACCAAAAGGATAGTTTCTGTAAAAGAGAAAGAGAAATGTTGAATGAGAGATTTGGTACTATTTGTCATAATTTTCACTTTTTCAAAGTGAACCAAGAAAAAAAAAAACAAAAAAGAATAGGAAAATTGCAAAACGCATATCTGCTTTTTTATACATATGGACAAATCTCTGCCAATGCATGTAAACTTTAGCTTCTGGGTTTTTACTGGGGTTAAAATTAGGCAAGTGGTTTCTAAAATAACCAAAAAACTATGAAGAAATGCAGAGTACTGTAATTGGATTAATTTTCCAAACCCAGTTCAGATCTGATTAATAAGTAAGAAAAAACAAAAAAAACAAAACAAAAACAAAAAACAAAAGAAACCCAGATAAGGATTTGCTGAATTTTAGAGAACCCAGTTGGACTTAAAAAGACCCAAATCAGAATGTGCAACATCACTTGTACCACACCAAAGGCCCAAAAAAAAAGAAGTGTGAAGAAATAAGTGTCTAATCTAGCTTTTGTTAAAGGACAGTTTCAAGCTACAGAAATCTGGGACAAATGTATAAGATGTGCAAATTACTGAAATTTAGGACGAAACACAAATTAACCTGGAGTGAAGGACAAGAGCAGTAGGAAAAGAAACAGAGCTTCTTTAGCCGCCATAGAGTTATGTTAAGTACAGAGTGCTGCTGACTGGGAATGATGGAAAGAGATAATGAAAGAAATTATTTTTGGGTATTTTCTGGGTAATGGAAAAGCTGGGTTTTTAAAGTGGTAGAGAGAGAAAGAAAGTGTAATGTAACGGCTATATCCAATGGTTTTTACAACCGTTACAGGGTTTGGAAAATGGGAATCTAAAAGGAAAGTAGACAAAAAAAAGAAAATAAGGAGTCCTTCAAATCTGACACTGCCTTTATGACCTTGCCATCTCTCTTACATCATTTGTCTTTTTGTTTCTCTTTTTCATACTGTATATCGGCCATCGAATTTTATTTTATTTTATTTTTATTTTTTTTTCCCTCGTTATTATCGAGTCCTTGGATTTACCCAAAAAAATTTTTAGAACTCACAAAAATTCACCTGCCCACCTGTCACTGATTTGTGACCTTTTTTACTTTTCAGGTTGAATATTTGTCATCACATGTTCTTTTATTTTTTTCACTCAATATTCTCTTTTCATATTCACAAACAATGCAATTTTAGTTCCTAATCCTTATATGTAATATATTTTTATCTTAAGTTGAATGTATTTTTGACAATTCAAAGATTTTTATTTTTTTCCCTCTGTAAGAATGATACAAATTAATTTATATTTCAATCTATTTTCCTAAATCTAGTTTTTTATCATGCAAAAAAGTGCTTTTGAATAATTAAATAAATATTGTATTGAAGGATTAGAAACTGAAAATTGCATTATTTATGGAATTCAAATATATTGCTATCAAACAAAAGGTTTCGAAACTAAAGTGCAAAATCATAAAAATTTCAAAAGATTTTCTTTTTTTTCTTTTTTTCAAGAAAATAAATTTTTACGTTGTATATATTTATTTAGTATATTGTATTTTCTTCTATTTTTAAAAAATCAAATCAAAAGTAAAATAATTCTTCTGTTTTTTCTTGTACAACGTTTTCAAATTAATAAAATCTTTTTCAGTATTTGCTAGGAATTACTATATTTTGTATGGTATAAGAAGCTTATATTCGGAGGCTTGGTTTCAGAAAGCTTACACATTTTTCTTAACCAAGTTTAAAAAGCTTATACAAGACGTTTACTTTTGGATTAATAATATTTAAAAAATGTTTATTTTTGGATTTGTCAAGCAAAAATATGTATGTTAAAAATTTATAAACTCCTATCATTTAAAATTTAATTTTTTTAAATCAATTTTAAAATCCATTTGATATAGTTTTTGAAAAATCAAAAGTAATTTTTAAAATTAAAAAAATAATTTTGAACATATTTGATAATTTTTTAAAAATATTTTACCCGTAAAAGAACTTTGCAAAGAACTTTTCTTAAAAAAAAATTAAAAAAAATCATGTCATTTGTCTGGTTTGATAGAACTTTTAAAATCTCTAATTTAACCTTTATATTTATACACAACAAAATAAAAACTTCATCGGTATGTAAAATAAATAAATAAATAAAATTTAAAAATATAGTTTAAACATTTATTTAAAAACTTTCACTTTTACTTCTTACTTAAAGGTAGAAGCAAGAGCTTTTAGGCTTTTATAAACTATCTATGCAATTTTTGTTGCTTCATATTTCAAAAAAAAAAAAAAGAAGAAAAAACAAGTTTTTTTTTCTTTTTTATTTTATTGCAAATTCCATTTAGATAATCTATAGGCCTTAATTATATTTTTACACCATAGCTTTAGAATTTCACACTAAACATTCTTTATTTTTCATAATCTATCTTTTTTTTTTTTTTTTTTTTGAAAATTCGCAAAAAATTTTTTTACTCCAATGTAATAAATTCATAACTTTTCAATACTCCATGTAAATGACATATTAACTAAAATAAATTGACGTATGAAAGTTGATAATGATTTTTAAAAATATAGATTAAAATATAATTAGAACAAAATCAAAAAACCTAAATGAAAATTTTCTCTTATTTATTTATTTGTTTTTTTTATTGTTGATAAATAAAACTATTGTTTCTTTATCAAGAAGTACGTGGCCTGAAAACTTGGTGCCAGCCAAGCGATTTGAATGGGATAACGACATTTTTCCCGGCTGAACTAACTTTGAGAAAGAGAAATCCATTGCCGAGAAAATTAATAAAATTCCAAAAAAAAAAAAAAAGAAAAAGAAAAATGTTTGGAGCTGAAGCTAATTGCATTCCGAAATGGGTTCAATCATCCATTGCAATTGCACCCAGAAACTGTATTTCCAACTCTGGGATTAGTTTAATGAGTAGAATTTCAACCCCACCAAGTGTTTCACTTCCCCAACCTTACTACTCTTCCTCTCTTTCCTCTCCATTTACTCTGCATTTCTCTCTAAACAAGCACAACACTAGAACCCTTACCTATTTTCCTATAAATGCTTCCTCAAATTCAGGTAAATTTTTTATCATCCTTTTGGATGATTCTGCATTTTGTCTTATTTTATTTTATTTTATTTTTTTCCTATTTTTAATGCAGAATTGGGCTTCGGAAATTGGAATTTTGGGTTTTAGTTTTATCCCCAAGAACTATTAGAGCTGGCAAATACATTTAGAAAGTTATTTTGCATCTTCTGAATATAAAATAGTTAAGCGATCCGGAGATTTTACTTTTTTGGTTTCATTTATTTTTTATTTTTTTCAATTTCCTTTTCCGATATATTATTGTTTAAGAAAGCTAATTGTGCATGATAGAACAGGAACTTAATAGCAACATTATAGATAAAGATGAGACAAATTACAGGGATATGGTGATTCGGTGAAGTTCAAGAGCTTTTGGACCAAGCGACTAGAACAGTTAGTGAGATTATGGTGGCCGTTGAATTTAATTGAGCATTTGACAAAATGAGGAAGTTAGAATTTTGGGCAAAATGTAGAAGGCCTGGATTTATGCCTTTATGATAGTTATGTTAATATATATATATATTTTGGGGTGAGTAATAGTTATGTTATATGTGGACTTGAGGATTTAGGGATTATTTCTAAGAACCTTTTAATTTTATCAATTCTAGCAATGTACGTTAGTGTCTCTGTCATTTTTGTTGCTTCAATGTTAGCAAACTTGAACTTGATGATTTCTATGCTTTAACTTTTCCTTCCTTTAGTCCAAAGTTTTGGACTTTATTTTCTAAACTTTGTTTTAGTTTAGTTATTCTCGGTGTAAGATTGCTGTAGCATATTTAAAGGAGGTTTTTCTCTTAAATTTTCAGTAGCATGCTTGTAATTTTTCTCATGAAACTTTTAGTAGCCATGGAGAAAAATTGATAGAAATTGGGTGAATGAGCAAAACATACTTTAGTTGTTTGCATAGCAGGAGAATTACAGCGAAGTAGCTTGCTTTGTGTTTGTTGGTTGATTAATGACTAGGCTTTCTATAACATTTCATGGAAACTTAGCTCTTTTACTTTCCTTTCATGTTTCTTTATCTCTTGTATTTTGAAATATGAAAGAATTTTAAAGCAGAACATTTCAGGGATTCAAATTCAATTGCTAATGATGCTCTGACAAAGTTTTCCTTTTTAATCCATAATTGCAGTTGGAAGTGCAGAATACACTGAGGAATCTGCTACCAAAGTGAAATTTCAGACTACTTTGGATTTACCAAGTTGCTCAAATTCACTGACATTGCTTGGAACTGGTTAGTTCCTTTGACATCTAATTACATAATACTGTAAAATGATTACCTTGTCTTAGTTTTTGAGTTCATGTCTTAGGTTTTGATACAAAGAACATATGCCAAATAATGGTTACTAAGTATATACATTAGAAAAAAAACGCGTCTGACAAGGGTTGGGTTGTTGTACTGCTCTCATATACCAGGCGCAGGCCTTGGTGGTACAGCGTGTGAAATTTTAGGCACTAAGACTTTTCTTAAATTTTGTAGTAGACTGTTAAAACTATAGTTGGAGCCCCACTTTTTAACAACTTAAGTTTTTGGAACTAGAGACAAGTGATAATTCCGTATGGTATTAGAGGCTAGTGACTTATAAGTTCATGTGTTCGAATCCTACTACCCCATTTCAATTAATTAGCGTATTGTTTAGACCTGTTAAAATGGTTGACCTACGAGTGTGAGAGAGTGTTAAAACTATGGTTTGGACACCACTTCCTAACATCTTAGGCTTCTGAAATCAATGGCAACTTTACATAAATGTTTAGTTGGCAAAGTTGTTTTACTTTCAAATATTATAAACAAAGACACGAGCAAGAAAATATGAATATATATAAGAAACTGCAACTAGCCAATACTGCTAATGAGATTACAAGATCTAGCAAATACTGAATTCACCCACGGTGTGGCAAGTTGGATGCTTCATTGACAGAATAATTTTGGCTCTGTATTAACATACTGCATTTTCTGTGGACAAAATCTGGCCAGTGGTATGGTTGCAATAGTTTATTTGGTGGGACTACCTCCGATTCTTAGTTTTGAGTTTTAGCATAACTTGAAACAAATAAAAGTATTTATATAGGCTTCTATTCAATGCTCATTTCATCTTGACTATTTATTATTTGGCATTTGCCAAGTACTAGGGATTTTTATTTAAGCTTATTGTTGGAATTATCTGTGGCTTTATAGTTTAATGTGAAATTAATTTCAGGATTCAGAGAAAAAGTTTTTGCAATCATTGGTGTGAAGGTCTATGCAGCAGGATTGTATGTGAACTCTTCTATCCTAAGTAAACTGAACTCTTGGAAAGGACTATCAGCAGCTGAAATTAAGGAAGACTCTTCTTTGTTCAGCACAATTTTTCAAAGTAATAGCAATATACATTGCCCATATTTCCTCCATCAGACAGAGAGAGAGAGAGGGAGACAGAGGGTTGCTAATATAATTATTTACTACTTGCAGGTTCTCTGGAGAAATCATTACAAATTGTTCTTGTTAGAGATGTAGATGGTAAAACTTTCTGGGATGCCTTAGATGATGCAATTTCGCCAAGAATAAAATCACCTAGTCCTGTAGATGAATCTGGTTTGTCCACATTTCGTAGTATATTTGAAGGACGACCACTGAAGAAAGGAACTTCTATATTCTTGACTTGGCTAGACCCATCCAAAATGCTTGTAAGTCAGACTTTATCGCTCACGTAACATACCTCAAATAAGACATTGGGCATCTTATTCATAGTTCATTTTTTTTCTTTTGTTTTGTTGCATATTTTTCTACACATGATACAATCACACTACTTTCTTTCCTCATTTTCCCAAACTGGTTGGTAAATTCTTGTCACGATTCAATTTTTGTGGTATGCAGGTTAGTGTCTCATCCAATGGGCTTCCATCCAGTGTTGATGCTACAATTGAATCAGGAAATGTTTGTTTTTCTCTTTTTGATATCTTCTTTGGAGATGCTCCAGTTTCACCCTCCTTGAAAGATTCAGTAGCCAATGGGATAGCAACGATCCTCAAGTAGATACCAAGAGTCAGTTTTTTTCAAATTTATTTTCTTTATTTTGGTAATGTTTGCGATTCTGATGTTGTATGTAGTAATTGATACATTGAGCTGTATTTGTTTCCCTGTTGTATATGTGTAGGTACCTACTTTGGACTTGGATCTGTAATGCTTTGCATAACTGCAAAGGTTTTTCACACTTTTAACAATTTAAATAATATCTAGTAAGAGTTGGTTTGCTGTATTCTTCATATCAAGTCTTCAACCTCTTGTAACTTTCTTTTCCAAGGTTGTCTTTGATTTGATTCCTTACATAGCAAGAAGTAAGGGTGGAAAAATCAGAAGAAGACGAATAAAGCAGTGACATAATGTGATATATGTGCAACAGGAAAAGTAATCTGTGTTCCAAAGAATTCAAAGATTACACATTTTAATGATTAATTTATGTTGGAAGGATGTTTTGTTTCTGTTAGAGGACGAGTTATCTGTGTGTAGGTTGACTGCATTGAGAGTTCTACTGAGAGAGCAGGTGCTTGGAACTTATTTAAGGCATGAACAAAATTCATGTTGACTCAGCCTTAATAGATTGAAATCTGAATAGAAGTAACTTTTCTAGACTCTGTTTATGTTCTTAAAGCTAATACTTGTATTTGTTTGTTTTCCTTATTGAAGGATTTCAAATCTTACTTTAGAAAATCAAGTTTGCTTATATTAATTGGAGAGTAGGGCATGGTAATATAGTGCTTATTATAATGACGTATCTTTTTTGTTGGGAAGGCTAGGGAGACTTTTGTGGAAAGGCATTGACTTTTAAATATACACTTGAAGAAAGACGATGCATTTTGGGGAAAGATTAACAGTCTAAATAAACTTTGTTATTTTGATTTGCTCAAGCATCTTGACAACTTCAGCCATGCTAGGTCTCTTGGATGGCTCCGGTTCCAGGCATATTAATGCAATGTTGAATACACTGTTAATCTCATTCTCATCCACTGTGCAACATTCTAGGTTGCTGTCGAGCACATGGTCTTCCCTCTTCTGTTCAACAACTGTCTTCACCTGCTCCAACGGTTAAAGATAATTATCAGTTAAAGATGTATCATTTTGGATTTTCCTGGCTGCACTTAAATCTCAATTTAGATGAAAATAGATTGAAAAATTTCATGAAAACGGTTGAGTCTTATTCAAATTTCTTGGTACTTTGTACTTTTTGATACAAGCAGTTGTTTTGAAAGATACAAATGGAAGAAGAAGAAGAAGATGGGTTATAAGCTTCTTCAAACTTACCCATGTTACAAGCCTGGTTCCCTCCTCAATAAATGCTTCATCTGTTGGCTTTTTCCCGGTTAGAAGTTCTAGTAAAACAACTCCAAAACTGTAAACATCTCCTTTAGCTGTTGCTCTTCCTGTGTCAAAATATTCTGCACAAAATTGTTTATTTATTATATACTTGAGAGCATGGAAGGCAGTGCTTTTATAGTTTTACTAATATAATTGTTCCGTGATCTATAGACTCTTTACCAGGAGCCAAGTATCCAAAAGTTCCAGCTACAAATGTTGAGACATGAGTCTTATCTGGTTCCATCAATGTTGCCAGTCCAAAGTCGGATACTCGAGCCTCCATGTTTTGATCCAGCAAGATATTGCTCGACTTGATGTCTCTATGGATTATATGAGGGATGCAATCGTGATGGAGGTATGAAATTCCTCTTGCTGCACCTAAAGCTATTTTGTATCTGGATGGCCAATCTAAAAACTTCTTGTTCATTCCCTTTCCTGCATCATGAGAGAGAGAGAGAGAGAGAAGAGGAAAAAAAAAAAAAAACACTTACGATATCAAAACATACGGAGAAACTCCATTTGCAAGAACATGACATAGGT
The DNA here is from genome assembly GCF_031755915.1 of Ziziphus jujuba. Classification (NCBI taxonomy): domain Eukaryota; kingdom Viridiplantae; phylum Streptophyta; class Magnoliopsida; order Rosales; family Rhamnaceae; genus Ziziphus; species Ziziphus jujuba. The sequence goes on along the minus strand of NC_083389.1, from coordinate 14,490,000 downwards.
TCTATCTTAAGAAATTTACATTTTAAAATTGTTTAATTTCCATGTCATTGTTTGTTTAAGTAGTCTGGATATTTGGCTACTTTGAAAATACGAAATCTCTTTTTCGGAAATAGATTCCTTTTGTCAGAAAGCTGAGCCAGATCATTTGATATTGCAGCATTTTATATGAGTTTTGACAGACAGTGGACTTGTTACCAAGATGTACCTATAGAAGTTTAGCCATAAGTGAAATCCATGGAAATGCATACCATGTAGAAATGTATCCAAGCTCCCATTAGGCATTAGCTCATAGATAAGAAGGTTATAGTGAGGGGCAGTGTAGTATCCGTGGAGAGTTACTATATTTCGATGTTTTATGTCCCCCATTGCCTCCAACTCTCTCTCAAAGCCTCGGTCTCTTTCTGCAGTTCCTCTGTTCAGTCTTTTCACGGCAAAGGCCGTGGAGTCACTTACTGTCAGTTTATATACTGTTCCATAGCCTCCAGATCCAATGATATCCTTGTTGCTCAGTTTCAACGTCTTCTTCAAAAATGCATCTGATTTGAGAGACTGCATTATCGGAGACCTAAACATGACCATCTTCCCACCTGCATAACAAACCTATCAGCATATCTTTCTTCGCTTTCCAGGAAGTGAATTTTCTGAAAACTACTTTCATAAAGTTAATATAAATATACCTGAGAAGTCATCTTCATAAACCAAGTGCTTTCTTTTCCATCGCTTATAGAGGAGGATTGAAATAATGATCTTTGATATGACAAAAGCGATACAACTTACAGTGATATAAAATGCTAACATTTGAGGATTACCCATTTGTTCCTACAAAATGAGATGGAAATTTAACCAACTGAAACTTGGGAGTGTTCCATTCAGTAGTAGAGAAAGTGAAATATATTTTAAAAATGTTTCTGTTTAAATAAATACTAGTAGGTGTATTAGTAGAACTTTGAACTGGAATTAAAAAGGTAAAGAATAAAGATCTAAAGCCCCAAATTAAATTAAATCCATCTAGAATTTGAATTTTACAGTTATAGTTAAAGGCTTTCTGTTGCCTTAGTCCGACCAATTTATGAACACAAACATCAAATTTGCATTACTCAATAAAAAAGAAGCAAAAATTATGTTTGGAACTTTTTCATTTGTTCTGTAACACAACTAGAAGACAATCATTTTCCATTTCTCATCTTTCTATCAACTTCTAGCTAGAAGCTAGATGTAGTCACTTTGTTTTAAACAGGTCACCACTTTAACATGCTTATAGATAGCTATAGATTTTCACTATTCTAGCTAGTAACAGAAGCTCAGTGACAGTATGTCAAGCCAAAGAGAAAAAAGTAGGTTATATATAAAGAATGAAAACAAATAAGTAGATATGATAAAAGAATATATATTCACATAAACAGAGGGATCAGAGAAACTGGTAAGTAGTGAAGAAAGACAGACCTTAGTTGTTGAAGAAGCTAGATACGTCTAACAGAAGAAGAAGATTAGAAAAGCAGGGAATATGAGAAAGAAAAACTTTATAACAAATGGAAAAAACTCTTGGAATCACAAAAAAGATGGTTTGGCTTTTTGATCATGACAATTTGACAAATGTAGGTATCTTCAAAAGAGATGGGGGGCCAGCAGCCGAAGTCGTTTTTATTTTTGGCTCCCTACTTTGTTGACATTCACATTCACATTTCTGTCACCATAGGAGATGTACAATTCACGAGCCTTGTCTTTACCTATCTGGAGACGGAGACTCCATGATTGTCCTAAAATTACCTTCACATTCATTTTAATCAAGTTAAAAAAAAAAAGAAAAAAAAAAGTGATTATTATGCAATATAATTGAGTGTCATTTTATTTTATTTTGCAACTATTATGTAGTTCAATTAAGGCTCATTAAAGGAACGTTCATTTTTTTTTTTTTTCAAAAACTAAGCATATTTGTATATATATATATATATGCATGAATAATAAATTATTAAAATGAACTTATTTTATGAATAGTATTGAATGTTTTTCAATTTAGTGTGTCATTATTTTTTTTTTCTTTATTATCATTTAAAGTATGAGCCAATTATACACGATTTAAAAAAAAAATTAAGAAAAATCTAAAAATGGAAAACCAAAATCATAAACGTTATCGAATGTAAGATTAATTAATCACTATTTTCGATAATCAAAATAAAGAACTAAGTATTTACCAAAAAACTAAAAATAAAAACTAAGTTCCCAAAAAAAAAGAAAAGAAAGAAAGTGGGTAGGCAACCAGGATGAAGAAGAAAAAGGTGGTGAAGATGATGATGTGGAGTGCGAATTCGTCATGTGAAGGGTCTGTCTGTCACCATATATTCTCTTCCACCTGTAAGAGCTATTTACGTACAAGTGTCTGCTATTCATGAATTCCTTAAAGTCCTTCTCTTTCTGGAAAATAATACAGCTGTGAAAAAGCAACTCAAGTAGCTCGTGGGTGTGAGTCTTCTCCTAAAAGGTCATAGTATGCAATCGAGCACCGGCAAGTAAAAGAAAATATAACTTATTTTTAATATATATATATATATATATATGGTATGAAATATAAAAATAGAGATCATAAAGAACAAAATCTACAGCTCTTAAATGTATACAATAATTGCAAATATCTGTCCTTTATATAATTCTTTTTTATAAATTTTTTACTCTATTAAAACCTATATATCCTCTTTTAATTTGTCCTCGCTGCAAATATATAAAGTCACATAGTTTGATATAAAGAGAATCACTTCTTTCATATTGTTTTTTTGACTTTATCTTGAAATCCATCCATTTAGCAATGAACACTAGTATTTAATTCTTATATTTTACATTTAAATTTTTTTTTAAAAATCTCCTTTCCCAATTTAGAAAAAAAAATGTCCTTTCCCAATATGCCAATATAACAAATGTCAAAAAAGGTATTACTTTTTATAATTTTATTAAGTCTTTTTTTTTTTTCTAAAGTCAAATTTCATATGTGTAAGCAACAATATGAATTAACAAGTTTCAAACTAATTGTTAGTATAACTTATTTTAAATATTGGCACCAGAATTAATTGGGTAAATTTCAAAATAGCTTACTCTACTTTATCAATCACTAACCATGAAAGTCCTTCTTGGATATGATAGTCACTGGATCAGTTTACACTGGATCATCAAATTATGAATAAAGATACTTTTAAGTTGCTTCTCTTGGAAGAATCCACTAGGAAGAAGGGGCAAAATATTAGTATAGAGAATTTCAGTTTTTAATATTCCTTAAAAGACAATTGTGAGGAAAATTAAAATGCCATAAAATTGAGAACAAAAAATTTGAACCTTTTTAAGTTTTGTTGTTATATAAAAAACATATAACAATTTTCATTTTCCTCAATTTTATTTATACTCATCGATTTCAATTACCTTCTATCATAGGGTAAATTTGATTTAAAAAAAAAGAAAAGGTAATGGTCCTTAGAATGTCAATTTTAATGTTAAACCATAATAATTGGATTTGGCACAGATCAAAATGAATATGAATGTAGATGAAATTAGAAAGATTCTAGATAAATTGTCGACTATTCGGGAAAGAAGCCGAATGACTATCAAAAGCAAACTGCGTACCAAAAGCAAACATAGCATAGCATGTAATGGAACTCAAAATATATAATAATGCTATTAAAATAACTTAAAAAAAGTTTTTTTTTTTTTTTAAAAAAATCTTTATTTTTATTTTGTATTGATTTGATTTTTTAATATATATATATATATATTTTATATATATATTAATACATGTTTTTTTTGTTTTGGTCTCACCTCATGATGTTTCGGGTGTTTGTGTAGTGAACGTATAAACAACTGACACGTGTCTAGTGTGGGTTGTGGGCCCACAGCCCAGCCTATGTGCCATGTCGGCAAATCGCATGGCTTTGGTTCGAGAGCTGGCCTGAAGGCCCTTCGCCACGATTGTTTGACGGGTTGGCCCTTTGTCCCTTGGGCTTTTTGGCCTTCGGTCAATATGGAGAACCAATTTTTTAAACAAAAATTTCATATATATATATATATATATAATTTATCAACTCCATCAATTTCATTTAAATGTAATCAGAAATTAAAACAATTTATTGATAATTTTCTTATTTTCCTTGGCTGACCCAGTCTAGTTAAGTTCTAACCAAAATATTTAAAATTATTGTCTCAAAAAAAGTCCAAAGACAGCTTACTTGCTATCTGTCCAAACATGTGGCGCCCAACAAATTATTAAATGTCAAACTGGAAATTAGAGCAAATAAAATGGGGGAAGAAAAGAAAATTAAATAAATAAATGTCAAGCTGCGAATTAGAATGAAAACGAATAAATGTCAATCTGGGTTTGGGAATCAAAGCAATGATTTTGATGTTAACATTCCATAATCCCCACAACTTCCAACCCAATTAACATCACTTTATTGATTTATTTTGAAAAGAACACTTTTGTAGTCCAAGTTGTTAAGCAACCAAGAAACAGTAAAAAGTAAAATTAAAATGTAAGTAAATGAGGGAATGTCAAAACAAAAGGTCCCATTAACACTGCTTTCTGCTTTGTAATCTTGTTGCCCAAGCCAAAAATGTGCTGGTGACTATGAATATCCTAATCTCATTTCCAATTATAATCCATAAATCCAACCTCCAAATAACCTTCTTTCTTTCTTTCTTCTTCTTTGGATTGATTATAGAGCCATGTCAACTCCTGGTTATGCTCTTACAGAAGCTTATGTCATGCGGAAACTCCACAAACAGAAAACTAAAGCAAATTGAACAACAGCAAACAGCCAAGGCTTCTTCAGGCGAAACTCATGAGTTTCCTGGGCGTAAAGAAAATCCATCCAAGCAACTCATGATCATCATCAATCCAAAGTGAAACAGAGCAATTCTAGTGGTTCTGTTTTCAGGGTGTTCAACAAAATCCATCTAAGCAACTCCTAGATGATGATAGTTGATTTTCATGAAATGGAAGCTGGGTGATGGTGATAATGGATATCATATATGTATATACAGATATTTTCTGCTGTAAATGAAGTTGGAAACTGGGTCCTGTTATACTTAGAAGTTGATATGTATTGTACAGAAATCATATATATATATATATATCTGATTTGCTCTGTAAATGGATTTTTGTAAATTGATTAAGCTGTCTTCATTTGAGGATTCATCATCAGATTTCTCATTAGATTATCGATATGCAGGCCATGGTTTCACATAATCACCAGCAAAGTTGCTCTGAAATCATATATATATATATATATATATATTATAAACAAATCAAGAAGATCCATCTTGATGTGAAAACTTGAGTGCGTCGGCAGTTTCTAAACAAAAACAAAGTTCATTTTTTTCCCCCCTATTCCTAAACAACAATTCTTAAGCCAAATTAATAAGCATTACGAACTAGAACTATCAAGTACAGCATTTGAACCATTGTTTTCAGTAGTTTTGGCCTCCTGGTCATCAAGGTATTGCTGGTAGATATAAGAAGCAAAACCCCATATGGCCAACAACATTGCCACCACCTTAACTCCATCCATCTTTTCCTTGTACAATACCACACCACCAACAGGTGCAAGTGGCAAAGTAAACATACTGACAACATTCGAGAACAGAGACGACACGATGAAGATCAACCCCACAACTCCAACTGAACAGACCTGCCAAGCCAGAGCTATCCCAACCAAAGTCATTACATAAACAGCTTTCCCTTTCTCAGACCTTTCCATTTCACACTTCAATTCCTTCCATTCACCGCTTGCGAGCAAACCCACTATGCAAATTAATGTAGCAACAAAAGATGTGTAAATCTGCATGTCTAAGACCACTGAAAAGCTTTCCTTTTTCAGTATCTTTTCAAAGGAGAACTGCATGAGAGACAGCAGGAGTGCATAACCTGCGGATGCAGCAAGAGTGCATGAGAAACCGGCTATGTATTGTGCCTTTGAATCCTTTTTTTCATGGTCTTCTTGATCTGAGGACTCAGAATAGTCTGAAATGAGTGAGGCTGATAAGCTGATAATAACTACAGAGTTGAGTATGAGAGCTGTGAACTTCTGAGAATTGATGAAGAAAGAAAAGATTGCATTGAATGCTAACTGTGCGGCACAAAGAAGAGAGTACGTAGACAAAGGAAGATAATGAAGCCCGACCGAATACAAAAAGTTGTCCCCTGCCAATAGCGTTCCAAGGAAGAAGTAAAGAGAGGCAAGACTGAGAACAGAAGGCTTAGAAATGAAGGTTGTTGTTGTTGATTCAGTGGGGAGGCTTTTGGCCGAGGGTAGGAAGAAGCGTGGGAGGAGAAGGACTGGAAATGCTGCAGATTGGACAAGTGTTGCCATCCATAAAGATTCTCCTCCTCCTTTGAAGTAAAACCTACCCAATACGGTAGCGGCTGATTGTCCAACCAGTAAAAAGGCAACGTTGAACGCCACCATGAGCCACCATTTCCAGTGCTTGAGCTTCGGAAGTGGCTTCTGATCTTCACTGACCAAGATTAGTTCTTGCATTTCTGTAACATGGTAGAAAACAGAAACTGATTATTGGCGTACCTGTTAAAAAATAGTCCAAAAGATGTTGAAGTTGTGTGTGTGTGTGTGTGTTTGTGTGCGTGACCAAGAAAGAAAGAGACAGACCAAGAATGCCGTTTTCGACAAGAGCTTCAGTACTTCTCTCCATCAACCATTCAAACAGAGACCAGGAAACAAACAACTATTATACCATCAATCTGGAAGTGATCGATATCTTTTGCGTATTCGAAACCTGTTGTGATAATGTTGTTTATGATGGATGCTCTTCGCGTAGTTTTTTACGTCTTTGTTGGGCAATGGATTTTCTCTTTTGCATCTTTCCTTCGGTGGCCGCCATGATTTTGGTTCCTTTTGGACGGTTTAATCACTATGAATTGGTACAAGACAAGCATATACAAACACAATGATACCAAAACTATTTTGTATATTAACTCTCTAAGATGGACGAGAAACTGCTTAACTAAAAATTTGTTTAATCCTCCAATGGAATATTGAACTCAAAACCTTGATGGTGGGGAATTAATTGTCCGTTACGATCAAATTATTTACATTATAAAATTTGTAGTAACTAATAAAATTCCAAACAATTTTTATTTATTATCCGACAACCACACAAGTCAAATTTCTCAAATGCAAGGAAATTGTATAATCTAATAATGTTCGAGAGAGGAAATGTTTAACGTGATAAAAAAAGTTCAGCAATAATATACACCAATATTCAAAGAAATGAACATGAGAAAGGAAAGTACTATCAGATTGAATTGTTCAACGAAGAAATGTTTTTTTGGACACGGTTGCAGCTGTAGGATAGTTAGTATTTTCGGATAGAAATTTACAAGGCAATGTTATTATCTTTACGTTCCATAATATCCACTTCGGGGCCTAGATACAGTAAAAGTTTCCACAACAAAATGTTAGGCCTAGCTGATACCAAATCCCATATGATGGATATACAAGAAAAATTCAATAATCAATGCTCTCTTTCACCTTCTACTCTTCTGAGTATAAATCCTTCCTTTAGTTGTTCCCTATTCTTGTCAGTTCAGCTTATGGTCCCCATAGCCATGGTCTTCTAAATTTGACTTCAAATTGATTTGGTAGAGTGCCATCCAATTCTTGAAGCAGTCAGCAGGTAACAATTTCCGAAAGTTTTCTCTTCTCTATTCCATGTTTTCCTATTCTCTCAACATGTCAATGAATGAAATTATGTGCAAAAGAAGCTCAAAGAAAGCATTAAAAAAAAGGCCAAAAAAACTATCTTCGAAAGCACACATATTATGGATCTCTAGCACGCACATTGACGTCTTATTATCCTGCAAAATATTTTAAGAAATGAATATTTGAAAACTTTCAATAAATGACATATAAGGCAGTTCAGTCTAAGCAATAGAATATATTAAAATAAAGATAACATATTTATCTTGCCTTCCCAATCGAGAGAGTTCGGGCTCTGCAAGAAGCATGTCTTGTAGTGATTGCACTTCTTCGTCTCTTTCAGCAGAACTACAATATCACAAGCAGGCAACAATTGTTTTCAGTCATTTCAATCAGGGATTTTTCATAATCTAAAGGATATTTATTTGCAACATAGTCCTCCCATTGGCATAACCAAAATGAAACTATTCAAAAGATTTCCATTGTCGTGCATGTAAAATTACCTACAGCAAGGAAAAAGATATTGAACTACACACCTATATGCGTGATCAGGAGAAAGCAGTCTGTGGTGAATAGTGTAATCACTGCCAATATATGTCACAACTAAGGTACCGGCATCTGGGTGGGGCCAGCTCCTTGAAGTCGGAAACCGAAGGATAAATGTCCCCGGGTCCTGAAGACCCCTTGGACCTTGAAGTGAAGATTCTGCCTCTTCTTTTGTAATAAATCCTTCTATCCACTTGGGTGTTGTACAACTCCACATTGCATTTATTGGTTCTCTTGATAATGTAAAAGCTACAGGGTATAACCAACACCACATCTGCTCAAAGTTCTCCTGGGCCACATATTCTTGGCATCCAGCAATTCTTCTCAAAAGCTCAAAGTCCTGAAGTGACGGATAAATTTGAATAGAAAACTTTTAGCAGGCAAAGATTCCACAGTATGGTTCACACCCAGAACATATTAATGTACTATGACTTCATTTTACTGGGTTTCTAGGATGCAGTAAATTCCTATTATACCTCAAGTTTACTCAACACCAGTATCAATGGTAGAGACAGAAAGCATCAGTTTTACCAAGTTAAGCATCAAACAATCTTCATATCATCAAAAAGAGCAGAAATGTACAACTGCATGTAGCCAAAATAATGTTGTAGTAATTAAAACTAAATACATTCCTTCAAACGATGATAACCACTTTGCCAAGAGGATTCGCAGGGAATTGTTTTTCTGACTACAGATTCTAATTGAGAAATACCAGAGATAATAGAAATGTAGCTTGTGTAGCTGCTTTTGGCTTTTCTATGGTTTAGTTCCTTCTTGCTTTTCTTATTATTTGTAAACAGAAATTCAATTTGTTCTAATGTAGAACCTGGAAAAGAGAAAGAAACAAAGAAAAACCAGGCAGAGAATATAATACCTGAAGTCTTAAATAATTCACTATTTATCTCCTTGTATAAGTTCTTATGACAGTCACTACAAGTCTCAAAAATAATAATTGTCTAATAATTAAATTCTTCAACCTACATCAATTACTTACTACTTTGCCAAAATAAGTTACAAAAGAGCAGAACCAGAATCAATCTCTTCCAGCCTATGATGGCCTTACGTGGATCATAATCAAAGCTGCATAAATACATCCATTATCCTTTCATTCTTGTATTATTATTCCAGCTGAACAACGCTCATGAGAAAAGGGAAACACAGAACTGAATATTAATAATAATAAAAAATGGGGCTCGATGACTACAGATTTCAACTGAAACCTAACAAGTTATTTGGAAGTCATAAGCACATGGTTGAGACAAAATGACAAATGACACATGCTCCTAGAATTACAATACCAAACTGTCAGCCACGTAAAATGAGTCCTAAAGATAAGCGGGTCTCATATCAAAAGAGCACCCATTATATATAGTACACTGGGGCAAGCACTGAAAGGGAAAAACGGATGTTTCAGATCCATATGCATTAACAAATGTAAGTCAAGCATGATATTATCTTTGCCTTTTACATCATATTTGGAAAGCAACATAAACCAGGTCACTGGACAAAACTTTATGGCACTTCAATACATCAGAACATGATCATTGAACCTACCCAGAATGTGATTTGTACTCTAAAAATGAATAAAATTAGTCATTCTCACTGTCATACACGATCTGAAGTGAATGAGAATGTACTTTTTATTGTACATTCTAATATAATCTATAACATTTATAATGCATGTAAAGCCAGAAAACTTATTAACTGGACTTCTATTTTGTTTCTTCCAAAAAAAAGCAAGACAGAAAATTTATTAATGTGTCAACCTCAGTAACAAAATGTTTCCAACCGAGAACATGAATCTAAGAGAGAAAAAAACTGAGACTATGAGAAGAAAACCTGCTGTGAGAGAGATCTAGAACTGCAACCGGCAATCTTCATAAATTGTTCTTCAATCTCAAAAACCATACTTTCCCACTGAACATGGTGGTTATTTTGTGAGATTAAATTCCAGGCTTTCCTTCCTTCTTCTATCAATCTTTTGGCCATTATTATTTGGTTCCTGAGGTAAAAATAGAAATAAAAAAAAGTGAAATAATAAGAGGAATTATGTTTGCTTTTTCAAAAGAAGAGTTATCAAATATCATTGGATAGCAGCAGACAAAAATTAATTGACCACTTGCTTGACCCAATGATGAAATCTCAAAACAAGAACTCCTTATCTGCCTGATTATATTCTATGTTTTCCTTTTCACAGTTAGAGAAAAAGACACAGAAAGGAGGCACAGAAAACCAAAAGGCAAGGTATCTGATGTTGGATTTTTTGCGTGAGTGAGTTTCACTAAATGGAAAATGAAGGTTGGTCCAACCTAAGGGTATACGTCATTGGCATAATTGTCAAGCACTCTTTTAGATGTATAATGAAGTAAATATTCAGCAAAAAGGAAATATTCATAAGGAAAGTGTCATTGGGATTTGAAACTGAAAAGAAAAACTGAAATTAAATAATTAAATAAAAGCCAACTAGGATATTATTTCTTGAAGAATTAGGAAGCATGTTAATTTTTTGCAGAATTCCAATGGCAACATGGCATATCAGAAGCATATTATCGTGTATTAATTGAAAGTCCAACAGGAGTAGTCATTAGAACCAAAATAATGAGAAAAAGGAAATCCTAAAAAATTACCTATGGTGTGAACATCCCGAATACAAGGAAACCTTATCAGCAAAATCTAAAATCTCTTCATTAGAAGCAGAGTTTGCTATCTCCTTGAGCAGAAGAGACCTCTCAGCTAAGCCTGCCAGAGAGTATTTAAATATGGACATATCTGACATTTGATTTCTATTACTTGATGTATTCTTGAGAGTAGAATTTTTCTCTTCAACACTCTCTGAATAAGATAAAGAGTCATCTGCTTCTTCGATGTTCTCAGATCTCCTCACTGAACTTGTCACAAAAGCATTCTCAACCTAATTTCCAACAAATTTGCAATGAGTTTCATTTTTAATATTAATGAGAATTACCATTAAAAATAAAAATAAAAGTATCAATGTCATCAACGAAAGTGCTCAGCAACGTTATACATAAATGATCAAAAGATTGAAACTCAACTCAACTAAGCCATTTCATTATAATTGATAAAAAGAATTCATTTCCACCATAGCTTATCAAATTTATCATAATCTACAAAATCATAAGCTTGAAAAACTTTATAAAATGCACTTCCTTTCTGGTTCAACAGAAGAAATACATTGAAACAGGTTCAATAGTAAAAAATACTGGAAATATTTGTTTGTGAAGGAATGTTTCTCTCTGTAAGTTCTGCTGCAAGGTGACAAGAAAACATGAAAATAGCTGTCTATTTGTTGTGAAGTAACAAAAACCTCAAATAAAGCAGGCAATATCAACTTAATATCTAGATGGACTCAAGTAAAAGAGCTGCTGCAAACAAACTTTTGAAAAACTAGATCTGGTTAGCATCCAAATGTTAGGACACAGATTGGCCGAATTAATAGTTGGGCTAAAATTAAGCCTATGTTAGCGTGCACAAAATAGATATATGACATGCAAAAAGGATTAAGAAGAACATTCATTACATCAAACTATGAATTGAATTGTGTCTTCCTTGCTAGGCATATGTCATCAACTACACAACTAAACCTTTAGTGAAGGGTGTACACCCCATATCCAAACCCATGTCATGTTAGATCCCGCATGAGTGTTCAAGATGAAATGTAACAGGAAGCCATATCAAAGTTTTCAAATAATCTTTCATAATTTGTAAAGGTGGACAAATCACCAATTTATACCATAAATCAGTATGGTCACGTTGACATCTATCGCTTATCTAATGTAATTTTCATGGAAAAAACGAAGCTAATGCCATAAAAAGGTAACTACCTGATTGGCAGTCCATGCATGAGAATTGCATTCCTCATCTAGTGGCTCCAAGGGGGGATCACCTCTCAAGGTTGCAGAAATTCTATCTTGTCCTGACCTCATACACTTTGATAATGAACTGGGTTTTGCTTCACGTAAAGAATTGTGCTGAAGTTCCAAGTTATCTTCATCCAACACAAATGACTGGGATATACCAGTTGGGTGAACATCGGAGCTTGATCTTTTCCACGTATTGGAGGATACCCTAGGATTCCGGTTCCGTGAGATGCAACGAATAGGAGGTGACAATGCCTTCAAAAAAGGATACTCTTCCATCTTACGGACGTCAAACCTAATGCGAAAAAGCCTATTGTCACATTTGGATGATAGCTGAAATGGGAAAGACAGAGTAAACAATCAAACCATTAACATATTCCAGCAGAAACTGGAAATAAACGGAATAATATAAAACTAAAAATAAAATCCAACATATTCAAAGTACTTTTCCTTAGAAAGGAAATGCGTCGCAAGGCTTTCCAGTCTACAAGATTTACCTTCTCAATCTAGAAAGGAAATGCTTGGGACTGAGTAATACAAATGCAATGAACAATGAACAAAATCTGAATAATTCATGAGTTGAAATGAGCTCCAAACAAACATGTCTAATTAAGAGAAAATGAAATAAAATACACAACAAAATATTAATGGCCTATCATGAGCATACCCATACATCTTCACACAAGATACACCAAGAAATAATCATTTTTAAATTAATCTAATGACCTGAGATATCTTGAGCCTAAAGGATGCACGCCCATGTAACAGTTTAGTTGGTCTATCACAAGAATCAAACTCAATTCCATCAAAGCTAGCTAAAAGAGGAGCTTCCCCATCGCTTGTTTGCTCAACAGGTGCCCCATTGTCTGCATACGTAAGCGAAGCAACAACCTATTACAAGAGAAACAATGTTTATAAGTGAGTGCTAAAATTGCTGCAATAACTAACATTAAACAATTTGACCAGTCATATATGCAGAAGCCAGACAAAAACCTCCATTTCCTTGCTTATAGGCTGGCCAGAGGCATCTAGGGAAACAACATCCAAAGAAAAATTCCTCCGACAAGATGCCTGCAATATGATAAGCAGAAGAAGGAAAGATGCATTAGAAGAAATACAATGTCAGCAAGTAACCTTACATCAAATTATTTTACATAACAAAAAACTGTATAACATCATGCTCTGAGATGGCAAAGGGAATCCTTACCATGAAAAATATTTGAATGGAAGTGTTCCCAGAACCAAGGTAGTTTAACAAACATATCACCCAAGAGAGATTGAAAAAAAAAAAAAAAGGAAGAAGAAGAAAAGAAAAGAAAAGGGAAGTATTTTTGACAAATCATCTTGGCACTTGAATAGAAACATCCAATGGTGCACAAGCAATGGGAAGCAATAGGTAGTTAAGGCAATGATTTAAACACCATTGGACCTATCCAATCAAGCGCCAAGATGATATTAAATATCTTGGTACATGGAATCTTCCCCATACTTGAAATTAATGTTAAAATAAATTCTTACAACTTAAAGATGAAAGACCCAAGTTAAAATCCCAACTACTACTACTCCTAGTAATGAGAAAACAAACAAACGAACAAAAAAACTATTACATAATTCCATTTCAAACATAAAATGTAAATGTTAGGAAAACCAGGAAAAAGGTACATAGATATGCACACTAACCTTGCCACCAACAATACTCCAAATGCCATCAAGGCCTTCTTCAATCTCCGTGGTAGAGGAATTATCAATAGACAATTGTAGAGGTGGGTCCTGACATTAGAAAAATCTATAAGAAAATTTTAAGTAAATCGTTTTGGGCACTGAGAGTTTGTGCGACCAAAAACAATATGACAAGGAGAAACCCTACTGAAATTTAAGATGTACAACTACGATACACCTTAGCATAGTGTTCCTTAATAGATGAAGTTAAAGACAAAACTTTCAGATTCTTGATGTAACCCAGCACACAGTTTCCATCTCCACCTCTGCTAACCAAATTGATCTTCCTCAAAACACTTGAAGTGGAATCTTCCTTTAACAAAGAAGATAGAGGCTTCTCTCCAACCATCTCCCCATCAATGTGCAGCCGTAAAAAATTATTAGAAACCTTTAAATTAATACATCAATGTTAGCATCTCAACATCCCAAAAAACGAACACAAAAGAATTAAATAAACCAAAGCAATTAGTAAGGTATGACCAAGCTGCTTCTATTGTGTTAAGTGTAAGACATTTAATGAGCAGACCTCAGGTACAAAGATGCTCACTTTTTCAGATGGAAGGAGCCTAAATATCTTAGCCCAAAAATTATTAGTTTGTGCTGTGCAGATATACTGTTATTTCATGACAATGTTATGATCAATGGGCATATCAATGCTATGTTCATTTGCTTATTTCCTAAAAAGTTGACAGCTACAAAGTCACTGAATTCCCATCCCATCTAGGAGCAATTGTTAAAAGAAGGTAGATATTTCTTTAACAGCAAACCAGGCAGGGGAATCTTAGACTTAGTTAAAGGAGTGGCTTTTCAGATTGAGTTCGAAACATCCTACGAATCTATAACCATGTCAATTGAGATATTAAGGACTTGAGCCAAGGCAAAAAAAAAAAAAAAAAAAGAATGTGGGCGCATGGTTCCTTGAGATCAGTAAATTTTTTCCCTCTTTCTCAATGGAAAACCACGCAGCAAGTTTAATGCTTCTAGAGGATTGATAGCAGGGAACCCACTTTCACCGTGTTTTGTTGAAGAAAAATTATAGAAGCCAAAATGTGCGGATATGTATTCAAAGATCAAAGAAAGAGATTTGCTACCAAAAAAGATGAAAGAAAGACATATGTAAGATCGTAATTTACAAAATAAAAATAACAAAAAGCACATGGATACTTCAACAGATAAAAATCAGTTCTTTGCGATCACCACAGAGTAAAGTAAAATAAAGTTTGTTAGAAAAAAAAAAAAAAAAAAAAAAAAAAAAAAAAAAAAAAGACCACTAAATCATCTTACAATTTCACATACTTCCTCCTCCTCCCAAATGAATTTCTCTTCAGAGAATAATCAACCCTCTTTCTTGAACTAATCAGTAAAGATTACATACCTCACATCCAAAATGAACCCATTTTTCCGTAGGAAGCTCAGCATCCATTAATGCATGCGGAATTTCACCCAATGAAGCAGGATTGGAATCATTCAGAACTTCTTTGTGTAAAGGAAACAATGGCAGAAGCATCACCTTCTTCTTTTCATTTAAAACAAGAAAAGGAGCAACTTTGCCATCTGGGTTTTCCTGCATAGCCAAAAAAAAATAAAAATAAAAAATACTAACTTAATGAAAACTAAAAAAAAAAAAAAAATTGAAAATGGGTAGTTAGAGCGAGAGAGAGAGGGAGAGAGAGAGACCTGGTGAATGATTGTAGCAGGGAATGTAGTGGAGTTCGGGAGGTAAAGCCAAAAGCAAAGAGAAAAGCTTCCTTCTTTTTCATCAATTTCAATTTCAAGTCTCAAATCCTCAAGCAAAGAATAATCCTCGTTTTCCACAACTGCTTCATTAACCATTTTGATTCGCGTTCTCTCTGATCGACAAACAACCTCAGAAGCTCTTCAACAAACAAAGCCTCTTTGCATTTGCCAACCTTGTTTTCTTTCTCAAACCTCAAAACCTCACAAAAACAGAAAATTCCCTCTCTCTCTCTCTCTCTGTCTTTTTCTGTCTCTAAAGAGAACGAAGTTAGACTAACGGTTTGGCGGAACGGTGTGTTCCCGGTGGTGAGTCAACTGGACGAAGATCCAGTGCGCGTCAAAGGGAAAAGGAGAATTAAATTTTTCAATCCATATTGACCACATCAGCACTAGTGGAATTACTCAAATGACGTGGATAAATTTCATTGGTAATTATAAGAACATCCATTTTGTACTGCATAGAGCTGCTCGTATATTGGAAAATAAATACCCCTTTATGGCCCTTTGCTCCCTGTAAGGAGCATAAAATCCAGGGGCTGGTGGTGACCAGTTTCAGCGTCGGTCCAATTCTGGTCAACTAGAAATCGATGGGCCTTGTCTAGCTTAACCCAAGCCCAATCCCTTTTTTTTTTTTTTTTTCTTTTTACCTTTCATCCTTTGTTTTTCCTCTAAATTATTTATTTCCACTCCCTTCCATAAATGCTTGAATTGTTTTCTTTTTTTTTTTCTTAGCAATATAGCAATTATATGTTTAATTAGATAATTTTTTCCAAAATTTGTTAGATAAATGATTTATCTATTTTAAATCATTTTGCTTGATTAAAAAATCAATATATTATTTGGTAAATTATATTTATTTCATTAATAGTTATGAAGAAAATAGTGCAGACACAAAACTACATTAATTTTTGTTCTATCCTGTCATAATTTTAATCGGAAATATAATCCAATCTCTGGTGTGCTGCTTGTGACCACATAATTATAACCTCATCTAAGATAATATAATTAGTTATATAATGTAAAAACTAGAGCCGATGTGATGTGGTGTGATGTATATTTACAAGTTATTATTAATATGCAAATATCATCCTTTTACCAAAAAAATCTAAACCATCAGATGAAATTTTAGGGCAAACATGTTATTTATTATAAATAATGTACTGTTCATTTATTTTTTTATAGAAATAAAAAATTTAAAAAAAAAAAGAAAAAGAAAAGATAAAATGTCTGTACCAAAATTGGTGTGATGTATAATTATAAGATACCATAATAATTATTGAGTATTTTTATTTGGTATATTAATGAGGAAAAAAAATATTTTTTTTTATTTTTTTCAATTACAAGAAAAATTAAATACGTTCTCAATCATTTGATTTATATTTTAATTTATCTGAATTGTCGTCTATGTGTGTGTTTACATTATCTTGCAAAATTTCCAATCAATCCTTTTTATAACTCAAATTCAAAAGTGCAATAATTGGAAAGTCGAATCTTTACAATTTTGTCAACACAATGGATGGAAATAAAAATATCTTAAATTAATACTGCAACCAAAAAATCTAAACACAAAACAATATAACTAGTAAATACAATTAAAATACTAACAGATAAAATTAAATTAATTGTCTCACTGAAACCATGTTATGAGTGTTTGATCGTGAAGAAAGTGAAAGAAAATTAAGAAAGAACAACTACAAAAATTGATAGAGAATTCCTTTAAATGTATTTTCTGATAACACAGCTCACAAAGCAAGCTACTGATTGTATAACATTTTTATTTTTATTTTGTTTTTTTTTTGATAAACGATTGTATAACTATTTATATTACAACCACACAAAACACAAATTTTCTAGCTAACAAATTTAACTAATTAATTAGGAGATGTACGTGACTTCTTTTTAATAAGAACTAAAGTGGCATGAGGAGGATCATATACAATATTCTAACACCCCCACAAACAAAAAACCTCTAATGATTAGAGACTTATATTTGAAATCAAAAGAAAATACAAATATCAGTAGCAAGAAAAGTTAATAATCAAAAAACAAGATCAGTTGTTAAGGAAAAGAAATAATAAGATTGATTTTTCAAAGTTTTTCAAATCATCAAACTCACCTTGGTTTTTCTTTCTTATTGATTCTACAAACTAAATTTTTGAACATACTTTTCAACACTTTAAATCTATGTGCTGAAGATGGTAGCTTTTTCAAGACTTAAATTATTAACATTTTAGCTCCATTGCTAGTAATCCCAATTTTTGAAGTCAAAAAATTAGCAAGACATACACCGTTCACTTCTTGATGAATCATTATTAATATGATATCCCTAAAAGAAAAAATAATAATAATGTAATTAGTTAAAAAAAAAAAAACTGTCATAAATGAAATATTTTGAATGTATAATAAATTTCATATAAAAACTCTAAATCTTAAGACCAACCATAATCCTTAATATTGTGTAAGATATTTATTATTTACATGATCTTTTCTTCAACTTAATATTCTTTGTATTGGAATGCAGAACGCGTTTTTTTTTGCTTGGGGATATTTCTTATACTAACTATGTAAAATTGGTTACATAGTTTCACTTGTCAACAATTTCAGTACAACTTAGAAAACTTAATCAAAAGTAATGCATTATAGTGAAGTTCAAGGTACGTTATCAAGAAATTCAATATAATTATCAAGCTAATTTTTTTTTGAATTTATTATTATAATTGTGTATATTTTCTTAATTTTAGTATCTTTATACATCACACAAGTTGGTGTGATGCACAATTTTAGGGTACCATGATAATTATAAATCAGATGGAATTATTATTTTCAATTTGGTATATTATTGAGCCAAAAAAAAAACCATAATATTTTTTTTAATTTTTCCTTTCTCTAATGGGTTAATCTTTATCATTTTTTAAACATGCAACACAAATAATATGCCATGAATAAAACAAATCATAATAATATGAGTTAATTTCATAAACACCCTTCATTTTTCATATAATATCAAACACAACTTTAAATATCAAATACTTTCATAACACATCCCCAAATTAATAATAAAAGGGCAAAAAGGTAAATGAGTTATATGGTTTGCATTTGATAGTGATTGTGAGCATATTTGGTGTAAAATGTGTTAATAGATAATAATTGAGCAACTTGAATTGAAAAATTATTGACTAGGATAGTTATCATTAGCACATCCATCTAGATTTCTGTTGGTTTGAACAAGATGTATAAAATATATGTGTGTTGTGTTAGTTTTGAAAACTGTAAGAAAAAATTATGGAACTTTTTGGTAAATTATATATATATAGAAACATTGGTATTCTTGCATTTATTTTGCATTTTATAGTTGTTGGTCATTTAGCCAATAAGCCTGTGGACATCGAGGTTCCACAAGCGATACTTTTTGATATTGTATTTGAAGCAGTTGTTCTAATTTCTTATGAACTGAAACAAATTTTTAGTGATGATAAAATTTATAAATCAATCATTAAATTTGTTATGGTTTAATGAATTATTCATCAAAAAATGGACGGTTTCAAAATTTTTTTAAACAAATAATAAGTGATGTGCTTAAAACAAAACTATATTCTGGAGGGTTTGAATGAAAATTTTCCTAATATATAATAATTTTTTTACAGAACGCAAATCATTAATTAATTAAAGTGCTTTACCTTTTTACTGATCCATTTGTTTATTAATTCATTATTTTTCTAGTGCATTTGATATATCAGACAAAAGTAGAACACATTTCATACGGTCACAAATCGTGTTTGGCATCAATCCAACATACAATTAGAAAATCAAAAATAGAACACATTTCATAGGAATTTTTTTTTTGTTTTGTTTTTCTGCTGTTTTTCTATTTCTTTCTCTCTCTTGCATTATTGTAAGAGTTATTTTATTTATTTTATTCTCTTTTTCTTTCTTTATAAGCAATATAACAATTATATGTAGAATCTTTTTTTATTATGTCTAAATTAATGCAAAATTTTGATAATTATTATTAATAATATAATAAATTAATTGGATAAACTTTTTTTTAAAATTATAAGATAAAGTAACTTTTAAAGTTATATTATTTCTCTTAATTAAATAATAATTATATTTGTTTTAATTATTTAATGTTAAAAAAAAAAAAGTCTAGTCCGATTGACACCATGACTATCTAATCCCATCTAATCCGGAATAACATTATTCTCCTATCTGGCTTACCAAATGGACCCTATAGGTTTTAATGTATATTAGAAAAAACATAATGAAAAATTATTAGGGGTAAATTGATTCTCCCTTCTAGTCATTCTATCTGTCTGTGGATGCTTTATATGTATGTAGAGCATAAAAGCTTATTATATTTCGTCAGCAATCGAACTCTAAAGGATGGTAATATAAATGTTATTAACAGTCAATACAATTACCTGTAAATATAAATGCTATACACTATCTGTTTTTAAGCATAATCCTAGTATATAACATAAGCCTTCCAGAAGAAAAAACTTAGAAGATTCGCATTACAGATCCCCATTTACTTCCAATCCAAGTCTGCTCCTCCAGCAACTTTCTAGTTTGCTATGAGTTTCAGGGAGGCACTGCAGGAATGGTTACATCTCAAAGAATCAAAATTCACTTCCGAGATAACTATGCACAGAGAAAGGAGAAAAGGATCAACAATGCTGTAACTCTTGAGTCTTTACCTGTTGATACAGTAACGCTTCCCTGTTGGCGGTGGACCATCATCGAAGACATGGCCAAGATGAGCATCGCAAACAGCACAGAGAACTTCCTGGCGAGGCATGAAAATAACTGACAAGTCTAACTTCGACTTCACATTGTTTCCTATTGGCTGGTAATAAGATGGCCAACCAGTTCCACTATCGAATTTCGTGGATGATCTGCAGGAGAGAACACACATTAATCAGTATGTGTTATAGAATTGCAAAAGCAAGACCTTGGATTCTGAATAAAATTGGCTAAATAGAATACCACTTACTCAAATAGAGGAGTGTCACAACATATGCAGTGGTAAGTTCCTGGTGTTTTGGTGTTCCAGTACTCCCTGAAAAATGGAAAATGAAGGAGGGGAAAAAAAAAAGTGAAATAACCAAAGAATAAAGCATATTCACCAAAATTATCAGTCTACATTGGCACCACTGATTTTGACTTTGCTTTTGTGCAAGGCATAAGCAACAATGCAGCATTTTCCAGTCCACCATGCATTCAAGCTAACAGGTTAAACTAGGTCAAGAGCTATATCTTTCAGCAGAACTTATGTTTTAAAAACAGTTGAGGGCCAGGGCAAGATGCTTTGTTTCTTAGCTACAAGCTCCGTGGCTTACTGCAAAGATATGCCATTCCTCGGTGCTAAAGGACTCAGATTGGTGTTCCTCAAGGGTAACAATTTTTCCCTGGGAGGGGAGGATTTGTTGTAAACATTACCTTTTTCTCTCACTCTCTTAGAAAATTAATATACAAGATAAGGAGGCGTTCTAGCGTTCAGAATATCTGAAGTAGGCCTTGGAAGCTCCTCATCAAACTAAAGTTCTTCAACTACAGTTACTACACCAGTTGACAAAATTTCACAGCGCCAATGATAAATACAAAAATTTTATGCAGTAAGTTTGACTTGACTGTGTATTGCTAAATGAAATTCATACCCAGTGAATGCCCTCTCTGTTCCCTTTTGACGAGTGATGTAGTATTGTTCGCCAGTCAACCGCTTCTTCCATTCCGCATCACTCACCGATTTATAATCAACTGTATCTGCCTCTGCACATAAATGAAATAGTTCTGAGATAGCGTAATACCAAACAACATTTGGCACTACAAAAATTGCAAGCGTTGTATATTTGCATAATGCTTCAATCCTGTCTTCTTTTCTGTTTTCATTTCAATTTTCTTTTGCGGGTTGGTCTTTTAATCTTCTTTGTCTGTGTAATATTTGATTGTTTTCTGTGTGCTTCCACTATTTTCATTTCTTTACGTTAAAAAATCATACTAAAACATATTAAGATTGCAATAGTTCAACCTAAATGAACTCATAAAGTCAATGACAATTTACCAATAATAAAGTATATGATTAAGAAAAAAACATATTTTTCCATAATTTGTAAACAACCTTATATCAGTTTCAGTGCAATGACAAACAAAAGAATCACACACAAAAAATTACTATATATTTTTAATAAAGTACCAAAAGCTACAATAACACACAAAAAAATATCACAAGTCATGTACAGAATATTAGAGAGAGGACAAGCACCTTTTTAGTCACATACCCTTTTAATGACCTAGAACCTTCCAAAATTACTAGCTCCAGTTTATAATTTGGTTCCTAGATCTTGCTTAAGAATCCTATAGTTCCTAGCATAAGCCCAATGGGGATGTCTCACATCCACCCTAATAAATCAGGAAAATCACATCTATTAAGACAATTAAGAGTGTGATAATAGTCTCAAAACTTTTGCTCCTAGATCCTAACTGTAAGATCCGTTTCCTTCTGGGGCATCCATATGTGTCTTCTTCATCCTGAAATAAATACTAGAGAAGTAGATAATATCTGAAAGCCACAAATAAACTTAACCAGGACTCTAATAGCCAATTACTAGATTATGAAGTGTATAAAACTTAACCTGCAGAGTCTTTTCAACTTCTAGCCACCTTGGCACTCCAAATGTATCAGTTTATCAAGCCCCCTTATCCATTTTGATTATCTTAAACTATTTTTAAGATTTTTACAATTAGGAAATTCCCAATTTTAAATATATAACTCTCTGAATTGCGTCTGCAATTTCAATTTCTAAGACCTTCAATGCAAAACATAATCATATATTGCACATGGTGGGATCCGATTCCGCAACATAGCTGCAATTTCAATTTTTAAGACCTTCAAGGTAAAACATAATCATATATTGCACATGGTAGGATCCGATTCCGCAACATAGAAAACCCGATATCAGTTGTTAGTACCTTGATCATCTACATTGAAACACCCCAGACTATTTGATATCTACAAACAACACATACCCAGGAGAAGGGATTTGACTCTTCCTACCCACCAGAAAGTTTTATCCATAAACTACATTAAAAAAATCTGAAGAATTAAACCCAACGATTTATTTTCCCTCTTACCATGTTCAAAGATCGTTTTGAATTACAAATTTCATATTAGCTAGATTCATCTCCCATTTCTTTGTACAAAATTCTATTAATTACATAAACCGGGTAAGTGGGCATAAATAAGAACAACACAAATGGTCCAACCAATTTCCAACTTGGTATTACAATCAACATACATGTAAACAAATAAGAAGCAATTAAGAAAACAAATGAAAAAAGAATAAAAGAAAACCAAAAAAAAAAAATTAAAAAATTAGTCAAAATATTTTGCATACACACAAAGAGAGACCTTGAACATTGTCTGGTTTCTGAGAAGAAGAAGCAGAAGACCCCATTGCACGAACTGAGAAGGAAAGTCTTCTGGGTTTTCCTATAGGATGAGAATTCAACACAGAAAACTTGGATTTGGAACCAAAATCGAACTGGGTTTTGGAAGAAATGAAAGCAGATGAAGTTGGTAAGCTTAGACTATGAGAACCCATTACTCACCTTCGGAAATCAACTAATAAACTAATACCTTTCTAGTCCTCCACAACCGCTGGACATAAAATCGTTGGCTGAGCAGTAATATTCTGCTAGGCGTTAGAACTTGATGATTGTGGTTCTTTTACTTTTAACCGTTGGATTAGGATTTCGTTTTGCAAGCTCATCAGATAGAAGCGATTTGATTGGGTATCCGGATAGCAAATAACATGAGCTTGGAAGTACTTGATTTGTGATTTCAAAGCGGAACGCTTTGGTTTGGCATTTTGAGATTGAGGATGCGGCGTTGGCCACGTTGACAATATTCTGTTAACCCGGTCTTCTTTAAAATCTACAAGTTTACGAGAATCAACCAATAGAATATGCCTGTCATACAACGGTTTCTCACCGACGCACGTGAGAAAATGAGTGCTGGGCTTCAGGTGCTGCAATGCTTTGCTGGGCCCATTCCTAAAACACATTAACCAAAAGTTTTTTATTTGAGAAAAAAAAATATATGTTTATCTTCTTATCCAGTTATCCTATAGTTGAAATTTCAAATTCATTAAAAAATATTATTACTTTCATAAAAAAATTTTAAAAATAAAAAATAAAAGTCGTAGCACCTATACCCGTTTAATTAATTATTAATCTTTTGCAATTTGCTTCACTTTAGTTCTTAAACTTCAATTAATTTTGTTCTTAGATCTTCTAACCATTTTTTATTTATTATTTAAGGCATGTAATGTGTTTACATATAAAATCAGACAATTGTAGAAGATTCGTGCATTCATCAAGTATGTTACAAGCTTACTCACAAAAAAAAATATATATATATATATATATATTTTTATATATTCGTTGCAAGCTTTAAAATTGCTAAAAAAATTTGAAAATTTGTTAAAGGACCAACTGCTAAAAAAAAAAAAAAAATTAAAGTTCAAGAATGAAAAATGTTAAATATTTAAATAAAATAAATAAATAAATAAATTATTTTTTAAATTAAAAAAAAAAAATTTTTTTCTTCCTCGTTAGGCCATGGTCAAGTTGCGGTGGAAAAAAAAAAAAAAAAAAAATTGCGACTCGAAGGTGTTCTTCTTACGCTACTTCGTAGAACGCATCGAAAGGCTGCAACTTCGGATTCGACAAAGTAAGACTCCTTTTCTTTTAGATAAAGATTTCTGTAGGGGTGAAAAGAGAGCAATGAAAGGTATAGCGTTTTCACAGTCAAACAGCTGCTACTACCCAAAAACCCAAACCAATCCACCAAAGAAAACCATTAGCATAATAAACCCAGTACTTCAATTCAACAACAACAACGACCAAAACCCATCGAATGGAAGACACCCACTTCCTTGTTTTGCCATAACTCAATCCAGAACTTCAACCCCACCAACCCCAATTTCAAGCACAACCCAACCTCTTGTAGTGGTTGGATCAGCCAATGCAGACATCTATGTGGAGATTGATAGGTTGCCCAATGAAGGGGAGACCATTTCAGCCAAAACAGGGCAGACCTTGGCTGGTGGGAAGGGTGCCAATCAGGCTGTCTGTGGTGGTAAGCTTTCTTACCCAACTTACTTTGTGGGTCAGGTGGGGGAGGATGCCCATGGGAAGTTGATCACTGAGGCTCTACAGAATGGTAGGGTCCATCTTGATCATTTGAGTACTGTGAGTGCTGTACCTACTGGGCATGCTGTGGTGATGCTCCAATCTGATGGGCAGAATTCTATTATCATTGTTGGTGGTGCCAACATGTCTGGTTGGGCTGAGACTCTTCCTGATGAGGATTTGGAGGTTGTCAGGAATGCTGGGATTGTTTTGCTTCAGAGGGAGATTCCAGATTCTGTCAACATTCAAGTTGCAAAGGTCAGGAATTCCACGACCCCCCCAACACACACACACACACACACACAACAAAATATATATATATATATATATCTGTGCAATTAGATTATATGATCAAACATTTGTGTAGTAATCATGAGGGTACTTTTTTAATAAACTTTATAGCTTTTTGTATAAAAAAATTTCTTGTGGTAGTTTTGCAGCGCCTGATTTTAATGTGTAGTTTCCTGATTATTATGAAAATTGAAATATGGTTACTTCAAGCTTTCAAGTTAGAAGCTATATGCACAAAGTTGAACTTGTAACATACATATTAAGTTAAAGATATTTGAATAGGCTTACTTTCTAGTTTGTTAAAGACTCATCTCTGGCCAATGACACTAGTTAATTGCTGATTCCTAAAGCATTTATGCTCACAATTATAACATCTCTAGAGTTGTAATGAAGTAGACTGTTTAGACACACTATTGCTTTGGTTATGAGTCTAGAGGGCCAACTTGTTGGAAACAAGTTGTCACTGTATGAAGTATCTACTGTACAGATATCTCACAGTTTGCCTAAGCATTACAAAAGAAACTACGATGAAGTAGACCAAACTTTTTATGTCTTGGTATATACATTTGGCATGGGTTAACGTAGAAAAGTGCTGTAGCCTGACCAATTAATTGTTGACCTTAGATTTGTTGGTATGGCATAACATAAATCAATGTTTTTGAAGGTAATGTGAATGCAAGTAGGATTGTTTTGCTGATGTACACAATAAGGTTGACATTTGGGATAAATTATGAGGTTTTTTTATTTGAAGTTTTTGGAATGCCAGTTGAACTATTTCCTGCAGATTTTATATGTTAAATTTGTGTTTGATGACAATTAATTTTCACATTAGTACTTGTGAAAAGAGTTGCTGTCAACCATCACGAGTCTGTGTCTTTTCTCATTAACTTTTTCCCCTATACTTCCTAGTTAAAACTTGCATGTTCATTGGTTTGTGTTTCTTGTAGTATCCCTGATCTTTTACATCATTCTATCTATAGGCTGCCAGAAGTGCAGGTGTACCAGTCATTTTGGATGCTGGAGGAGTTGATGCACCAATCCCACAGGAACTTTTGAACTTTGTTGACATTTTGAGCCCAAATGAATCTGAACTTGCTCGTTTGACAGGAATGCCGACTGAAAGTTTTGAGCAAATTAGTCAAGCTGTTGCAAAATGCCATGAAATGGTAAGATTTTTTGCACAGGAGAGAATCTGATTAATAAAGCTTTGGTCTTAAATGATTGTTGCTTTTAATACCTTGAATCTTTTTTTCTCTTCTTCTGGTCTTGGGGAACCTTAAGATTTTTCACATCACATTTTGTAAGCTTGTTTGGACCTTCTGCTGTATCAGTTTCATGCATGTATTATTATGAGTTATTTTCTGTGTCAGACACCTGAATTTGACATTAATGTAATGTCATTTTACAAAAAAATACTAATACTGCTATCATACCACTATTCTGCTAGTGGACCTTGGTTTGTTATCTGACTATTTTGCATGACAAGTTTGGCCCCTATAGCGCAATGGGGCCATTAGTATACTAGAAATTATCTATACTTAAAAATATAGGCTTTCATCTGTTTAATGGATATTTGGCTTTCATCTTGTTTCGTTTATATTGCGTTTTTGTAATTCCCCCAGTAAGCAAAATACTCTGTCTAGATCTTTATATGACTTGATCAAGTGTGAAGGGGTAATGTTATCATGATATGCATTGGTAGTGGAAACTTGAGATTGAATAAACAACTTGTTCTATTTGGTGTTTGGAGGGCTGTACTTGAGCATTCCAACATTTTTATCACATCTATTTTCAGGGTGTTAAGCAAATCCTGGTGAAACTCGGAGCCAAAGGATCTGCTTTATTTGTAGAAGGGGAAGAACCAATTAAACAGCCAATCATATCTGTTGAGAAAGTCCTTGACACTACAGGAGCTGGTGACACTTTCACTGCATCTTTTGCAGTGGCTCTTGTGGAGGGAAAGTCCAGAAAGGAATGCCTGAGATTTGCTGGTATGTGCACGGCTGCATCCCCTATATAATCCATCAATATGCTTCTTATAACAATGTCATTCACGAGTCTTTGCCTTGTTTCATTTTCTTTTCTTCTTATTTTTGACAGCTGCAGCGGCATCCCTGTGTGTACAAGTGAAAGGAGCCATTCCTAGCATGCCCGACAGAAAATCAGTTTTAAATGTTCTTCAATCTCTTTGATTGTAATTTTGTATCCAAGGTAGGTGGTTGATGTTCTGTACATGGATTTTTCGTCCACTTGATTTTAGGCTAGAAGGGGTTAAAAAAAAAAAAAAAAAAAAAATGTAAGGTGAACCTAAGATGTCTCAGCAAGGTTGTAGACCTTTTGCCCCAGTGGTGTCTTCAGAAAACTTTTTTTTGTTATTATTTATTATTATTCTCTTTTGTGAAAGAATAAATAAATAAATTGAATGCACTATTTTCTGAATGTAGATTGTTTTCTTCAATAATATTGCCTGGCAGTACATTTTGGACAAGCAATCCCTCTGCTATTTATGGTTTTCCTTAGGCTCTTTCTACGGAGCATGTGCTTCAATTTTGTTTATGTTGATATTAGAGCTATGGATTTGAGTAAATTGGACCTTTTAGGGTTTGGGTTGACTCAGTCATTGGATTGAATTGAATTGGGATTTTGGATCACTAGGTTGAGCTCTTTTCAGTCCCTACAGAAGAGAAGGTTCCCCCTCAGCAAAGTTGTCTTAGATGTCCTTTGCAAGTTCTTATTGCTAGTCATTAATATCCATTGTTGGAAATTGTCAACAATGTCCACATGGAATGGAAGGGGGGAAGGAATATAGTCTGCATAAAAGAGTCAGAAATCAAAAGCCCTAACGACCTCAAGTATTTCTACCAAATGTACTACTTTATGGTAAGTCTCCTTGCATTGTTCTAATTCTATGACAATAATGGATGGGAACACTTGGCATTAATAGACAAAAATTAAATCATACCAACTTTGGGGCCCTGGTTATGTGCTTTGTTTGGCCCTTTTGCCGTCAGTGCAACCTTGTCAAAACGTGTGTTGGTTTTTCATAGCATTTCAATTAAACAATTTCAATTTAGGAAGAGAAAATTTTTAAGGGTGACAATTCTTGTTTTGTGGTAACTTATTTATCCAATTGTATGTCAATTTTAATTCATAAACATGAACATGAAAAATTAATAACAGGCACTTTATTTTACCATAGAATTTGGAAGACTTAGTTGCTGCTAATATATTTTAGACATACGAAGGAAATCATCTCTATAGATGATGAATATTTATGAGAATAAATATAAAATACAAATAAAATTATGTAATTGTTTGTTGAGTTTATGGCACTTATTTTAATGTTTATTTATATATTTCAATGGGAGAACCGATATTTGGCACTTTACCACTAGTGATAATTTTCATCTTAAATTGTTCCAAAAAGATGATTTAAGGCTTGTGGGGTATAAAATTGAAAATAATGTCCTTTAACAACAGAGAATGGGGCCTCGGCCTATATTGTCATGTCCCATAAATAATGTAAGATAATTAATGAGACATCTACATAAGATTATACTTGTTCTTTTACGGCAATGGCGGCCAGTAATAATACCACTAATGATCACCTGGGTTCAAAACGTAATTATAAAATCTTCCATTCCCAATTTATCAAAAATCAAAAGAAAGATTAAGCTCAAATTTCAATGTGATAGGACGTTGATATTGACAATTATATACTTGATTATCCATGGCTGTTCTCACACCAAAACACATCCATTTTCTAGTTTCTCAACTGAACTAATAGTTTTTTCCTTCTCTCTCTTGAATTTCCATCATTCCTCCAAAGTCTTTTACTTCTTTTGATAAGAAAAACTTGCATGTTTCACTTGCCAACGAATGAGATACTATGAACTTTTACTCGTTTTTTCTCCTAAACCTTTTACTATCCCATCTCTTTCCTCATCACTCGAGTTTGGCCATGGCAAAACTTCAAGGTACTCTCTTTCATTCGTAGACGATTCTTTCTGAAAACAATTTAAAATAATTCATATATATATATATAATTTATATATACAGATGTTGAGGACGAACAAGTTGGAGAAACTTTGATGAATCTTCAAGGCATGGTAAGTACCTTTTATCCTTCATTTACAATAATGTTTTTGTATGTTTTTCTCAATCTAGCTTCCCATTTAATTTCTAGCTTGTATGCTTTTTTTTTTTTTTTTTTTTTATTAGTACGTGGAAGATCATTATCATGTTCAAAGGAAATTGCTACATGAAGTACATTCAGGGACAAATCCTATCGGTAATTTGCTACCACCCAAATTACAAAGAATTCCTTAGGAACTCTCTTTTTAGCTCTTAATCTTCCTCCTCACCATCATCATCTTTCTATACCATGTCAAACTGTGATTACAGGAGATAATAATCAGTTTTATTAATTAAATGTTCAGACGCAAATATATATATATATATATATATTGATATTTCTATTAATAATAAAATTATCAAAATTAATCAATCATTAGCAGTTTCCATTGAAATGCTAATGCCAGAGTGAAAGAAATGATTATTATCATCATTATCTTCTGTTTTATAATTTTCTTTTCTTTTTTACATCCAAGTTTCAAGCTCCTCATGATGATTTTGAATGTGGTTATCATTTGACCAAAATTGAAACATTAATCATTGATGTATACATTATTTAATTGAGAAAAACCTTCAATCAATATCAATATATATATATATATATATAGATATATGGGATTGCAAAAAGATTGGAATTTTATTTTATTTTTAAGTGCAAGGATTTTAATTCATAATTACTACCTAAAAAAATAATGATTTTAATATTAAACTATCTTGGAATGACATATCAAAACAATTAATTACATTTCCAAAATATTTCAAAAATAATTTAAAAAAAAAAAAAGTGAACATGGATAGTCGGTAACACAGTGTATGAAACTAGGTATACACCAGGTTAGTTCATGCTAGTTTTCTGATTTTGTGGTTATTATAATTGTCTAAAATGGAGAAAATCAAAAGTCTTTTTTGCCTCGTATTATGTTAAAGCTGGTAGGGAATATATTTGAAGGTAGAATATTATGAATGGCATTATAATATGGTGTTGTACGATTAGAAATCCTCCGTTTATGCCAAACAGCAAATCACAAGAAAACAAATTAAAACAAAAAAAACAAAAAAAAAACAAAATTTTTTTTTTATCAAACGGCTATATATAAATATATTGGACAATGCTTTTTATAACTTTTGAAAGTGAGAAAGCAACATTTTACTGTTGGTTTTGCAACTTTAGGCAATTATTAAGAAAGCTTTTTCTGATTCTCTTCCAAAAAGCAAACAACAAATCGTGATGTATGAATTCTGCAATTGCAATATAATTTGTGTACCAAAAATCATATCAGATAAAATATCAATCAATATTTATGATTGTCTACGTGGTAGTGATTTGGTATAAAAAAAATTCAAATATATATATATATATATTATTCAATATTTTATGCTATTATTTGGCGCATCCTTTTTGGTGACCTAATAATAACTTTTTGATTTGGGATGCTTTTTTTAATTTCAACCTTCCATTGTGGGATAGTATTAACCCATGTTATCAATAAAAAATTGTAAATAAAAATTAAATTTAAAAATGAGTATTGATACATCTATATATTTTAAATATAAAAAAAGAAAGAAAAAATTAACACAAATATAGATAAATATGAAAAAAAAAAAAAAACAAATAGAGGAGTCAAATCCAAGAAGACCAAAAGATATGAAAAATGACCTGATTTTAGTTGACTATGAAATTGAACCAGCTAAATAAATAGGATAAAGAAAAAGAATAGGAAGATTTTTCACGTGTCCCTTCTGACCAAATGCCAAAAAGAAAGTGTGCAATGAAAAATTGGGAATCTTTGCTAGTGATAAACATTAGGCCAAAAAAAATGACATTGATTTATTATTATGTGATGTTCTTGCCAAATGTTTCTCTCCTAAAGATTTTCCTGGTCTACTAATCTTTCAAAAAGTAGAAATGACTAGAAAGAAGAGACATTATTATGGAAAAAGCATCATTGTACAATTTCTGAGAAAAAGCAAAGTTAATGTTCATTTTGTTTGCCTTTGGGGAAAAGTTTTATGTGATTAAAGAGAAGCTTTCAAATTTGTTGAATGTGGAAAGCATTCTCATGGTCAGAGATAACTTATTGAAGTTTGGCTTCTCTAAAATGCTTGAGAAAATTAGCAAACATATTTATTTTTTTGGTTATTTTAGAAACGTATATATGATATTATTTGACTAAGAAATTGTAGCTAAATATCAAAGTTGAATATGACCGGACCTTACTAAGGGAATTAAAAGAAAGTGTAGAAAATCCTCAAACTGATCTTTTAAGAAAATACAATATTTATACGGAGGTATATAGCACTGTCCTTATGAGGAACTGCAATGCATGAACCCTAACCCTAACGTATTATACGTGAAATACGAATCAGTATAACATAGATATATTGCTAGACCAGAACTACAATCTATTACTTACATAAAATAAAAAGAAAAAAATGAAAACTTATTAGATCTATATATCTCAAAGAGTTCCATCATAGACGGTCTAATGACTACATGATGTTTAATCCTCTATACCCAAAGTTTGATGAAACTTAGCTAAAAAATCTTCCTTTTTCCAATTTAGTATAAATCATTAAAAAAAAAAAGCATAAGTTAAGGAAAAAAAAAACAATATATCCCAAAGAAACAAAATATAATTCTTACTGTTATTTGCAAATTTCTAATTATTTATGAATGATCATTCATTGTGAAACAGTTAATTATTGTTTTTCAATAAATGATTCCGTATCGTCACACCCTAATATAAGATAATAAAATATATTTATTAATTAGATGATTGAACCATGAACAAATCCAATTAGCAATGGGGTTATTAAAAAACCAAAAAAAAAAAAAATGGCAATAATCAACGGTGTTATCTTTAAGAACCATTAAATAAAAGGATCTATGATCTATTAAAGTTAAATTTGGCCTTCTGCCACTCCATGTACCTCTATCCTTTTGGGTCATCAAACTGGGTTTTGTATTGCTCAAGCCCACAACTATAACATAGGCTAAAGGAGCTTTGGTGATCTTTAACAAGGATGGAAGGGAGATGCCAAACACCACAAAACTATGCTGCTACAATCATTTAGATTAACTTTTTGTTTCTGATTTTTTAGAGCCTTTTTTCTTGTTTTTTTCTTATTAGTTTTGTCTAGAATTAAACCTTCCAACAAGTTTGAAAAACATTTCAGAAACCATATCAAACAAGGCCGCAATTTTGCGACATGCTTCCATAGACTTTCTTTTGTTTTATCCCAAACAAACCAATTTATAGATGGTATCCTCCCTAATTTTAATTACCTTTATTATTATTATTACTATTTTTGGGTGAATACACTTGTAATTCACTTTGTCTTCCTTCTCTCTACTTTATTCCAGTCAAACCAAACATGATTAATAGCTAGGGTAATCTTCATATATATGCAGTATTATTGGTCTATCTTTGTTTACATTTATATTTGTGTAATCACGTAGAAGTAAGTGCATGCGCATGATGAGAGAGAGAGAGAGAGAGAGAGAGTGATTGGAAGCTTCTCAAGTTGTTGTCCTTGACCTATTGAGGTTGAAAGCATGAACAACAATGCATGGATAAATATGAAACGCAAAAGGTGGTCCAAAGTGCGAAGTTAGATACATTCATTGCAAGTAAATGCAGCGAAAGGGTGATGGTGATTTATGAAAAAGCTGGAAATGTGGCTACTACAAGACAAGTTTACCACACAACTAGCATCCAGATTTTGTTGCACAATGTATATATTCTACCACCACCACTACACCCACTTGGTGTTCAAAGGGGACATTTTTTTGTTGCTTAACTAAATGGGACATTAATTATAAAATGAAATGCCCTCTTTCACAGGACACTATCAATGTATATTTGTCTTTTTTGAAAAACCCACTGATTCCAAATGTATTAATGCAACTATATGTACAATATTATATTTCTATTGGATTCTTCATTCCATTTTTTCAGAAATATGTATATATATATATATATATATATAATTTTGATATCTATCAAAACAATTAATTAAAGAAAAAGTTATAATTTTCTTAGACAATTATTCATATTTAAATTTTTCATATTTAATGTCTATTTGATATAGTTGATGAAAATAAAATTTTTATTTATAAAATTTGTATTATTAATATTTTTGAAAGAAAATTTTTATAAAAAAATTAATAAATATTTAATTGTAAATAAAAAAAATTATATTAAATATTTATTAGGTTTTTCATATAAGTAAATTTTTTTAAAAAAAAAATTAAAATTAAATTTTTTTTAAAATAACTTTAAAAACTATGTTTTTAATTAACAAATATTTATTAATTCTAGTTAAACATTCTGATATCGTCAAAAAATAATTTAATCATCAAATAAACCTTTTGATCCAAAAAATAAAAATAAAAATAAAAAAAACACTGCGAAACACATAATATCAAACTATATCTATGTATGATTGTGGGTGTGGAGGTTTGACAAAATTGAAATTTGAGAATATTAATATGCTTTTTATTAGTAACCAAATTTTTATGATTCATTTATTATTATTTTGATCATTATGTTTTGTCTTATTATAATATAAAATTAAGATATATGGATCGAATTTCAATGAAATGCCCTCTTTCACAAGGCACTACCATCAATGCATATTTATCTTCTTTCCAACATCGACTGATTCCATATGTATTAATGCAACTATATGTACATTACACACACACACACACACACATATATATATATATATATATATATATAGTTTTGATATCTACCAAAATAATTAATTATTATAAAAGCTATAATTTCCTCAAAACAATAATTTGAATTTGAATTTTCAATATCAAACTATGTATATTTGTTGTATGATATGGGGGTTTGAGAATATTGAAAATTGAGAATATTAATGTGCTTTTATTAGTAATGTAATTTTTATGATTCATCTTATTATTATTATTATTATTTTGCTCATTATGTTTCATCTTATTATAATATAAAATTTATATATATTGATCCATGATAAATGTATTTTGAACTAGTTATTATAACTTTTTTTTTTCATAAAGTATTTTGAATTTGTTATCAATTTTTTTTTCCCCGAGAGGACTAGTTATTGAAAGCTCTATTTTTAGTCTCTCACTCCACTTTTTTTCAAGACAAAAAAATTTCTATTCAAATATAAAAAAGAAAACATATGGGAGTTATGAGGAAACACTAGCGATGAAAATTGAAATTGGATGATGAATTGGTAATCATGACAAGGAGATTATTCATTTTCCTTTGAAGCATTTCATAACTTTTATAAAAATATTTTGTCTATATGCTTAGGAGTCTTTTTCTACACTCATATATTATATAATAAATGTTATATATATATATGTTATATAGTTTTTTTTTTGGGGGGGTAATGGATGCCAGCAGAAAGATCCAGAAGCGTACGGAACATTAGTGTATGAGTGACCTTAGTATGGTTATGGGGACTACTTTTCGACAATGAGGGCCTGTGAAACTGTACTTTGTACTGCTATGTAGGTCATCTTCCTCACCACATGGACTTGGATGCAGAATATATTTTGGAATTTTAAAACGTGCTTTAAAATGAATTTTTCTACTTTTTTTTTTTTTTTATTTACTTAGGACCCACTTATGGCAAGTGGCATTTTTATAGTAATCTTTTAAAGAGATAAGATTTAGAATAAAACAACAAAAGACAACCAACAACAAAAATACAATGCCGACCACAAAGAGAAAGAGAAATGAAAAAGCTCAATCAACACTAACAACCATGGTCCTCAATTTTTTTTTTTATAATAATTTTATACCGTTATCAATTGTTTTCAAATTTTAATTAATTTTCAAAGAGTCTTTGAAAACTATATCCTACTTTATGGGAATTGACATTCCCTTAGATTTCAAGATTTGTAATGGTTTTTAGCATTCTAGATCATACTCTACGAATTTATCAAAAATAAAAAAAGTTCATACTCTACGGATTATTTATCTTGTATTAGATGTTAAAATCCTTTTTTAATAAAAAAAATTAATATGGTAGTTTGATTCATCGAATGTGTTTTAAATATTTAATAAATAATAAGTCAATTGATGAGTTCTATATAAAAAGGGATATTTTAATGATTTTGGTGAAATTTCATATTCACTAAAATTTACCAAATAATGATATAATAAAATAAACTATGCTGTATATTTCTTAACCATAAATGGTTCAACTGCATTCCATGTTTAGCTACATTAACAAACATTTGACTGATTATTATGATATTATCTAATCCACAATTTTTTTTCCTTTTTTAAAAAAAGGAATAGATTAGTTTGGTTGATTGCCAAATTTTATGGATATAGTATGTTGATATTTATTACAAGATGTAATATATCTTTCCTTTTTTGTTTTTTCGTTACTTGGAATATTTATCAAAATTAAAGATAACATACCAAAGGTGGTTAGCATAAAAAAAAGTAGATATTGTTTTAAAAAAGAAAATATTTAGATAATCTAAACAGCTTAAATTTGTTTTTTGAATTTAGTTGGGATGGGAAAGTGGTTCATGAACATGCATAAATTGCACATGCATCAATAAAATAAATTAAATACCATAAACCAAACTTATAATAATCTCTTCTTAAGGCAATCGAATAAAACCAAGTTTAGTAGTGATTGCATTATTGAATATTGATCATAAAATCACAAACAGAAAAGAAAAAAGTATAAAAAAAATTGGTTATTTGTAAATTGCAATTCAAAGTCCAGAGACGAAAACTTCATAAATGCATATAAAATAATTACTTTTTTTTGTGGACATTTTTGTAAAATAATTTAGATAGAAAAAATAACTGTTAGATTCATTTTAAGTTTTAACTGTAAATAAATGGAAGCCAAATTAGGAAAATAATATATATATATATATTATTATTTTTTCCATCTAAATTGGGCAATAATACAAAAAGACCATTTGTATGAACTTTAAACCAACAACAACCAAAAAAAAAAAAAAAGAGAAAAAGACCGTTTGTATTTAAATAATTACAAATACGGCCACTGCTGTATAAGGGAATAGTATAGTATCTGTCAGTAGAAATATATATTAAAAAAAAAAAAGAAGAAGCATGGAATAGTAGATATAAAGAAAAAGAGCAAGAAGAAGAAGAAAGAAGAAAGAAGAAGAAGAAGCCGACGAAACCCTCTGTGACTTCCGTTTCTATTCTCTCTCTCTCTCTCTCTCTCTCTCTCTGAACCCATCTGATCTTTTGGACCTGTCTCTGTAATTTTTCTCTCAGATCTTTCGAAGAAAAGAAAATTTTTTAGAAAAATTTTGAAAAAGGGGTTGCGTGGGGTGATTTCAAATTGGAATCTAGGGTTTCAATTTTCGTTGAAAAATCTTTACGAATCTCAAATAAAGAGTTTAGGTGGAGTTGGGGGTTGGGTTTGTGTTGGATTGGGGAATTTGAGAACCGAAGCGTGTGTGTGCGCTTTTGGATGAGAGGAGAGTTGAGACGAAGTGTGTTCGTGAGAAGGGACTGTCGGTTCGTAATTCGTAGCAGGTTTCGCTGGGGCAAATGCGGCTAGATTTCTTGTAAAGCTATCGGAATTTCGGATTTTGATCTGTTTTTTCTTTTTACAACTGTTTGAACTGTGTGAAGAAAGAATAACAGGATGCATCCTGAGCACCCAAAAAAGGTCTCTGTCTCTTTTATTTATTTATTTATTTAAGGAAATTTCTTCGTTCATTTCTCTTCCAGTTCTTGAAGATCTGACTTGGGTTCTTGGGATACATAAAGAAGAAATT
This sequence comes from Ziziphus jujuba, assembly GCF_031755915.1. Classification (NCBI taxonomy): domain Eukaryota; kingdom Viridiplantae; phylum Streptophyta; class Magnoliopsida; order Rosales; family Rhamnaceae; genus Ziziphus; species Ziziphus jujuba. The sequence continues at coordinate 14,453,026 of NC_083389.1, read as the reverse complement.
TTGGGATTTTTATTTATTGGGTAATTTTTATTCTAGTTAGCTTTATATAGAAATTTTGCTTGAAAAAGTTCAAACTTTGGTTTTCCACTTCTTCCCCTGTAAAATTAAAAATATGGTCCCTTTCCATTTTCTTTTACAGTTTTTTTTTTTTTTTTGGTTATTATTTTTTGGTTTGTATTATTTCTTTTGTCTTTATTTTGGTTAATTTGATGACTTTTAGACTGTTTGGATTTCTCAAGAAATTGCTATATTTGGTTCGACCAAAAAATTGTTAAGAGTTAGGTAGCTGTGAATCTACGAATCAAATAGATTGTTAGGATTAAGTTATTGGATTTTGTGTCCAATTGGTAATCTTCAGAGTGCATTTGCTGTCTTCTGTGTCATATGCTGAAACTGAAACCAAAGAAAGGAATATAGTATCCAATATTTCAACTTAATGCTCCACCCTTGCAAACTGTTTACCTGAGCCTTCTTCCTACATTTTTTGTCCCCTAGCTCATTCGATTCTATACGCCAATTTTCTCACTTTTCATGGCCCATTTCATTATGGTCCTCAAAGACGGAATATTTTATTTATATTGGAGGACACTCAACTAAGTAAATTTTGAATCTCAATGGCACTAACTAAGCTTCACTGTTTCTTTTGCTTTCTAAAACTTCACTAACCTAGTTTTTCTGTCTGATTGATGAATCCACTAAAAGTTTAATGGTTGGATCAGTGTCAAGCGATTTTTTGCATCAGGCTGCCAATCATTGGATCATTATGCATCGGGAATTGAATCTTTAGGATGTTTATGCATGTGGTAGTTTGGCTTTAATAAGGCTTCGATGTTCATAACTAATGTAACTTGTTTATTCCTCAGGACCTCAAACAGATGGATTTTTTCACTGAATATGGGGATGCCAATCGATATAAGATTCTGGAAGTTATAGGGAAGGGAAGTTATGGGGTTGTTTGTGCAGCTATTGATACGCATACTGGAGAGAAAGTTGCCATAAAGAAAATACACGATGTGTTTGAGCACATCTCGGATGCTATTCGCATCCTGCGTGAAATTAAGTTGCTTAGGCTTTTACGGCACCCTGATATTGTTGAAATTAAGCGCATCATGTTGCCGCCTTCAAAGAGGGAGTTCAAAGATATTTATGTTGTATTTGAGCTCATGGAGTCTGATCTGCACCAAGTTATCAAGGCTAACGATGACTTAACCCGTGAGCATCATCAGTTTTTTCTGTATCAGATGCTACGTGCATTGAAATATATGCATACAGGTTATTGTTCTCACTATGTTTTCTTGAGATTGCTAAATTTTTATTTTTTATTTTTTTAATTTTTTTATTAGAATAATTTGTTTAATCATAATTTAACCATCTTTTTATCATCATTTACGAAAGCCCATCGCTGTTCTTTTCTCTTTTAATATGTGGGTTGTGATGGTTATTTGGGGGGTGTTGGTATTGATCATGGAATTTGGCTTAATATAAGTTGTTTTCTTGCAGCAAATGTGTATCATCGAGATCTGAAGCCAAAGAACATATTGGCAAATGCAAATTGCAAGCTCAAAGTTTGTGACTTTGGACTAGCAAGAGTTGCATTTAGTGATACCCCCACCACAATATTTTGGACAGTATGTTTGTTTTACTACTTAGAACTTTTGTTATGGCATTGTTAGTTGATTTTATAAAACTTAAGATATTCAATATCGTGGATGAGATTATATCATTTACACAGTTTCTTGTGATGTACCGTGCAGGACTATGTAGCTACAAGATGGTATAGGGCTCCAGAATTATGTGGTTCATTTTTTTCCAAGGTATTTGATTCCTAACGTGATTGCTTTCCTTTTATCTAGTGCTAGAATGTAAAATTGTTGCAAATTTTTCCAGATCTATATTTGCTTTTATTTTTTCATGCAGATCTAACTTAGCATCCCATAGTTTTACTACATCTGTCTTTTATGCAAATATATGTAAAGTCATGGTTTTATATGTATGTGTTTGTGTTTAATTGTGTATTACACCTTTGTATCCTCTCTGTTCGGAATGAGTTTTCTCTGAAAGTGAGTGAATTGATTTATTGTTTAAGCGTTTTAACAATGGATTGCTCTTGCATAAATAATTTGATACATACTTGTCATATCTTTTCTACAATTATCAATGTTTCTTTCTTTTAAGTTCCAAAGTCTGTCCTTCAACTTCTTCTAGAAATATCCCATTTGTCCACTTTATGCTTTGCCTCTCATTTGCACCTGCAAATTGGTTGCATATTTAGTTGGTACTGCAGTGTGGTAGTATCTCTTTTTCACATTAAGTGTTCACCCTATCTATGGATGGCTTTGCAAAGGTGTCAAAAGTTTTAAACCCAACTTTCTGTTTATAGAATAAGGAATTCTGTCAGTTAGACATCAAAATGTTATGGGTGCTTAAGTTTGGTCAATCATTAGGAAGATTGAATTGTTGAACATTGAAATCTCAGGGTTGTTCATTTCCTAGGATCATATGCATGCAAACGATGTTATGTGGTAATGTGCAAGTGAATCTTAACAGTGGTTGAAATCTGTGCGCCACTTATTTTGGTAAGTGAAAAGATGAATAATCTTCATTGCAATGACAAATAATAGAAGTGAAAGGTGTTCTCTTAGTTTGACATAATTGAAAATTTGCATTTATTTCTGTATAGAATGTCTTCTGAGTGCTTTATATAGTAAGCAGTAATGCCTAGATTATAATAATTCTTGTTCAGGGAGGACTATTGAACTCTCCTGGAAGTTGAAATATCTTTCATTCAGGTAACTGTGTCATGTTATGTCTGTTTCTATGGGGCGGTTTAATCAATGTGTGAACTTCCTAATTCTGGTAAATAATCTAATTTTTGTTGGTATTTTGTTTGCAGTATACTCCTGCGATAGATATATGGAGTATTGGATGCATCTTTGCTGAGGTGTTGACTGGGAAACCATTGTTTCCTGGTAAGAGTGTTGTTCATCAATTAGATCTGATCACTGATCTTTTGGGGACACCTTCATCAGAAACCATATCAGGAGTACGAGTCCTCTCTCTCTCTCTCTCTCGCTCTGTGCATATAAACATACTTGCATTTGTTGTTCCAATGGTTATGATTTTTCTTCCATAAGCTTGGTGCTAAAGATCATTTTGCATGGATGCAGGTACGGAATGAGAAAGCAAGGAGATACTTGACAGAGATGCGAAAAAAGCCTTCTGTGCCATTTGTACATAAATTTTCAAATGCTGATCCTTTAGCCCTTAGGCTATTGCAAAGGCTTTTAGCCTTTGATCCAAAGGATCGACCAACTGCTGAAGAGGTTTGTCTATTGTGTTAAGAATGATGTTGCCAAATGAGTGTTACATGTCGGGTTTCCTCTAATAATTACTAAGTAGATAAATCGAACATCTTGTGTGGAGACTATTGTCACTGGTTCCTGTGTATGTTCAAGACTGAAATTCATTTCCTATGTTATAGGCACTGGCTGATCCATACTTCAAGGGCTTGGCCAAAGTTGAGAGAGAACCTTCTTGCCAGCCTATCTCTAAGCTTGAGTTTGAATTTGAGAGGAGAAGAGTCATAAAGGATGATATTAGAGAACTAATTTATCGCGAGATACTAGAATACCATCCTCAGCTGCTCAAAGATTACATGAATGGAACTGATGGCACAAATTTTTTGTATCCTAGGTTGATAGATTGCACCTTGCTCAACAGTTAAAATTGATATTCTATTTATTATTGTCTCCAATGATGATTTGTAACTTTTATCTTTTGTCCAGTGCTATAGGTCAATTCAAAATGCAAATTGCGTATCTTGAGGAAAATAGTGGTAAAAGTGGACCAGTTATTCCTCCAGAGAGGAAGCATGTTTCCCTCCCTAGGTAAGACCGATATTATATATTCTGCACTCAAAATCTACTGTTGACCAATATAATATGTTCTGCGCTTTGGGACTGGAATATTGATTTCTGAAAGTTCTCTATGTATGTGGTTACCATCTTGTCCTTGACTTCCAGGTCTACGGTCCATTCAAGCACGATTTCTCCAAATGCACAGCCAAATTTGTTTTCATATGAAAATCGGCAAATGATAGAACAGGCTTCTAACAATGATAGAGTAACAGATGCAAATTTGGGAAATTCAACAAAGGGTTCGCGGCCGCCACCAAGGGTGCCAGGAGGTACTAAACTACCTTGTCAAGTCTTACATTGCTATTGTATATGATAGTATGATTTTCTAGCAACCATTAATCATATCTATCTATCATGATATCTACCTCCAAATACAATCATTTAAAATTGTATTTAAGGTGTTTTTTGTGTAGCTGTGCTTCTTGGTCATGTTTTTGATGTTCTGTTATCCTTTGATTTTGCCTTGCTATAATGATATTATTTTTCCTCTACACAGCAAAACCAGGGAGAGTGGTTGGACCGGTTCTGCCATATGAAAGTGGCAGAAGCATGAAAGAAACCTATGAACCAAGGATCTACAGAAACTCAATTCTTCCTTCCCAGGCTGTCTCTCCACACTGCTTCTTTAGGACACACACTGCGAATCAAGAGAAGTCTGTAGTGGATATTCAGAGAGATTCTTCACAAGCCAAACGACAACCTGAAACCCAACTGTTTAACATGGCAGCTAAACCAGCTTCAGGCATTGACGTCAACCCCAATCCGTACTACCAAACGCAAACGAAGGTAGACCAACTAAATGCAATTGATGCAAAACTGCTGCAGGCTCAAACTCAGTTCGGTGCTGTTGGTGCTGCAGCGGTAGCTGTAGCTGCTCATAGGAAAGCAGGAGCAGTGCAGTATGGATTGTCTTAGAGGGTAGGGATAGGTTTGAATGGTTTGTCTTGACTGTTTGTCGTACTTGGATTCAAAGTCAAGTGGGTTGTCGTCTATGGTGGATGTGATGATCCTTGCTTGGAATTGGAGGGCTAGGTGGGATTAATCGGATTATCATTTTTAGAGGGAGGTTTAATGTCCTGTATTCTCTCGTTCATTCAAATTATGCCCTTCTGTAATTAATCATACACCTCATTGAATTTATAAATAAATACAAATAATGTTTCTTGCCTTAATACGCTGATTTAGTATTTCCTGATTTCTTTGGTACCTGGATTCGCACAATGTGAGTTTGCCACAAAAGTACCTATTGATTAGACTATTGTATGATGCTTTCCGTCAAATTTGAAAAAGGGTTGGCATCAAAAGCCTTTTGTTAGTCAAAGTTTGTTGGGTTGGGAAGTATCATTTCAAACTTTCATTTCGAAGGGTAGTGGAACGTATTTGTTGTAACCAAAATGACTTTAATTGTCGCTGTGCTTTCTATCTGTTGCCTCGCTGAGCAAATAAAGCAACAGAACTTATAGCAAAAGGGGCGTAGAATATGCTCTTTTTGTTTAAGTTCAATATGCCATAATATTAAATTATGAATGGATGGTTTTTACCCTTTGATTTAATTTAAAAAAAAGTTTGGTAAAATGTAAAAGAGAAGAAGGAATCTTACCCTCCTTTTATTATTATTATGTGTTTTGGGTAATTAGATTGATGGACAGTTTTGGTTTAATTGATAAAGGGGAGACTAAGTGGGTGACAATGGCAATTGGATTAAAATGGGATCCCATATAGATTGGTTTGGTTATGAAGGAGAAGATTGGCTAATGGAAGGTTAATAAATGGCAATTGGGTTAAAAGGGGATCCGGTATAGATTGGTTTGGTTATGAAGGAAAAGATTGGCTAATGGAAGGTTAATAAAGGAATAGTGGGTCAATATAATAGAATAGGTGGGTTACTAGTGGAATAGCTTGATTGCAATTGAATAACATTCGAGAATCTTTTTGTTGATTCTTTCTTATCTTCTTCTTTTTCAGCAATATTTTATATAACAATGTCAGTGAAACAGTGGAGACTGTACTGACGTATCCTATAATTTTTTATTTATACTTCTCGAAATAAATGGTGATTTTAATAAATTTGAATTCTCTTTTTATTTTAGCTTTATTTAAAATTTTGAAGATCCATGATAAATTGGATATCAATTATAATTCATCATCTATTTATTATTCTCTTTTTTCATTTAACGCTCTTTACTAGTTTTTCCATTTAGCAATTAATAAACAAAAAGATTAAAATTCATTCTTTCATTCATTCTTCTATTTTCTTCATTCAATCCTATATTAACTTTTTAAGAAGAGTTTTAAATATCTAGTCTTTTATGCACCTTTTTTTTTTTTTTTTTTTTCATAAACTGGTTTAAGACGAAAAAATGAAAAATGTAATCAAGAAAACATATGGTATGTGAAAGTTTTTTTTTTCCTAGATATAAATATAAGGGGCGATATTTATGTTTAATGCAGTACTTCTATTGTTAGCTACTGGATTTTTTATTTTTTATTTTTTTGGGTCTCTTTCTTTCTTTGGCATACCCATTTCTTTTATTTCTTCCAACTTGTGGTGGTTAGATTTGTAATTTGACTATATTTTTCTTTTTCTAACTTTTAGTGCATATAAAAATAGGGTTTACCATTTTAATTTTTAAATATTTTTTAAATAAAATGTATAACAAATAATAAGATAATGGTTAATTTTTTAACAGGAAGATGAGACTTTATGAAAGAATTATATATATATATATATATATATTTATATATTTTAATAATACTTATATATTTATTTTCCTATTCATATATTTTCCAAAGTTTTCTAATAGTTGTTGGAATATTTAATAGTCTTTTACAATATTGTAAGGCGTGACACCTTTAAATAAAATGTTAATTGAAGAGAATATAAAATAAAAGAATAATAAAATAGAAAATAATTAGGCCTTTATTAATAAAAGAAATTCAACTAACAAAAAGGTATTGAAAATAATAAAGGAAGAGCAAAATAAAATGTAAAATAAAATCTAGAAAATAACTAATTGAAAGCTAGAACTAAAAAAAATTGGACCGAAGCATATTAAAAAGAAAAGGAGTTGTGAGCCTGGGAGTGATGATTTGATATGGTATCCTCTACTCTTTTATATAGCCTCCAGTCAAAGCTTGTTGATGGTAATAAAATACTTAATACGCTTTATATTAATCAAATTTTATTTTCATTACAAATAAAATTTATCTTCATCTCACAACTAGAATTTATCATTTATCCATATCTTAGATAAAATTTTATCACCATGTACATAATTCTCAAATTCAATATTTATCGTCAAAAATATTATTTCCAGCTCAAACAGTAGTTATATAAATTTATTACAATTATTTTCTTTATTTACATTATTTTTAATTCTAAATATTTTTCAGTACTTCTACAAATTTTTATGAACCCGTAATATCATATATTTGTATTTTGTGGTATTTATTTGTATTTTTTTTTACTAAGAATGGAAACTTTAAAATTGTATTGCATTTTGAATAATAGTAATTATTTTTAAATAATCCATTGCTTATCTATTTCTGAAACTCTATTTTTGAGAGTTAATATGATTAAATTAAAAAAATAGAAAAAATAAATGAAAGGATGAATCTTGACCTTTATATATGTTAATTATCAAATGTCATTAGATTAGGAAAGAAGGTTAAATGTAAAAAGAAAAAAAAAAAAAGGAATAATAAATGGATGATGAATTGTGGCCTTTGATATCTCACTTGATATGTGTCAATGGATTCTCAAAAGCTTAGATAAAAAGAGGATTCATATCCTATTTTAGTATATTAAAAATCAATTTTCTCTATGGAAGGTTAGAACAAGAATAGTTAAGTGGAAAATATTATCAGCCATGATGTTGGAAGTAACTACACCCAATTAATGAAAAAACATAGCTCTAATACCAATAATAAAATTTTGGGTAATTAGATAGGTGGATAAAATAATTTTGGTTTAATTGATAAATTGGTTATGAAGGAGGAGGTCGGCCATTGGAGGGTTAGTAAAGGAATGGGTGGGGTACACTAGTGGAATAGCTTGATTGCAGAGTGAATAATGCTTGAGAATCTTCTTGTTGATTTTTTTTTTTTTTTTTAAGCTCTTTCATATAGAGGCGTTCATATTTTTTACAATCACCAATATGATCTAATTATTAATCGGTTTTATAATTTTCAATCAGATTCAAATTGATTTCAATATCAAATCTAATTCGATCTAATTCAATAATGATTAGTTTGGATTTGATTGAAATGTTGATTTTGGATTGGGCTTTTAACTTTGGATTTTATAATGGGGAATTTAGCCCAATGCCCTCTTTAGAAGGGCTATGACAATATATACCCTTGTATTGGTGAACTTTTTTGTTTTACTTTTTAATACCCATTATACCTTTAAAAAAATTTTAAAAGACCTGAATGTCCTTTATTTTAGATCTAATACAAGAAAACCTTCTGTAACTCCTTCGATTCAGCTTCTGGGTTTTCATCCAAAACCAATGTTGAGATTAGAAAGAGGACCAGATCCAAGGACAACAAGTTTGAGTTCGATGAAAGCAATACTTAGATCTTCAGGCTAATGCTCGACGATGCCCATCTTCAATCTTGCCTTTATTTCTACAAGTATCGGAATGCTTTTACCTTCTCGCTTGTGGTTATTTTTTCTTTGTTGCTTCAGAAATACTTGAATGGTAGATCGGAATAATCTGAGTCTTTAGCAAATGGTGATTTTGTTCCTATTCTACTAGGATTTGTGGGTGTTTTTAAGTTTTTGACGTTGCTTGCTAAGGTTTCTTTTGAAAAATCTGCATCAAGGAGGTTGGAGAAGCAATTGAATGTTCTCTTTGGGGCTTTGGGAGGCATAGTTGGGAATATGGTTTGCTTCCTAATTAGTCCTTTGGTTCTGGATTTCAATTTTGGTCCACTTAATGGTTTTGGTAGATCTTCAATTGCTGTTTTAATGGCGAGCAACGTCCTTTGGTTCTGGATTACTATAGGGCCTTCGGTAATTACCGATGAAACCTACCGTAATCAATTTGTAGTTGCTGAAAAAATTACCGTAGGTTTCATCGATAATTATCGAAACCTGTATGGTTATCACATTTTATCAATTTTTTGGCCCTCACAAGTCTCTTAATTTGTGTTAAATGCACAAACATTCAAAATATACATTCTTCAATGATCCTAAAGAGAAAAAACCCCAAAAGTTTTGAAAAAGTTCTCAACTTGGCACAAAAATTTTATTACCATAGGGCCTTCGGTAATTACCGATGAAACCTACGGTAATCAATTTATACTTGCTGGAAAAATTACCGAAGGCCTTACGACAATAAATTTTTTTTGCTAATTTGAAATTTTTTTCAGAACTTTTGTGGTTTTTTCTTCTTAGGATCATTGAAGAATGTATATTTTGTATGTTTTTGCATTTAACACACATTAGAGGACTTGTGGGAGCCAAAAAATTGGTAAAATATGATTACCACAGGGGGTTTCGGTAATTACCGATGAAACCTTCGGTAATTTTTCCAGCAAGTATAAATTGATTACGTAGGTTTCATCGGTAATTACCGAAGGCCCTACGGTAATCAAATTTTTATGCCAATTTGAAAACGTTTCAGAACTTTTGGGATTTTTTCTCCTTAGGATTATTGAAGAATGTATATTTTGCATGCTGTTGCATTTAACACACATTTGGGGACTTGTGGGGGCCAAAAATGTTGTCGAATGTAATCACCATAGGTGTTTCGGTAATTGCCGATGATTTCTACGGTAATTTTTCCAGCAAGTATAAATTGATTATCGTAGATTTCATCGGTAATTACTGAAGGCTTTACGGTAATCAAATTTTTATGCCAATTTGAGAACTTTTTCAGAACTTTTGGGGTTTTTTCTTCTTAGGATCATTGAAGAATGTATATTTTGCATGTTTTTGCATTTAACACACATTAGGGCACTTGTGGGGGCCAAAAAAGTTGTCGAATGTGATTACCATAGGGGTTTCGGTAATTATTGATGATTTCTACGTAATTTTTCCAGCAAGTATAAATTGATTACCGTAGGTTTCATCGGTAATTACCGAAGGCCCTACGGTAATCAAATTTTTGTGCCAATTTGAGAACTTTTTCAGAACTTTTGGGGTTTTTTTTCTTTAGGATTATTGAAAAATATATATTTTGCATGTTGTTGCATTTAATACACATTTGGGGACTTGTGGGGGCCAAAAAAGTTGTCGAATGTGATTACCATAGGGGTTTCGATAATTACCGATGATTTCTACGGTAATTTTTCCTACAAGTATAAATTGATTACTGTAGGTTTCATCGGTAATTATCGAAGGCCCTACGGTAATCAAAGTTTTGTGCCAATTTGAGAACTTTTTCAAAACGTTTGGGGTTTTTTCTCTTTAGGATGATTGAAGAATGTATATTTTACATGTTTTTGCATTTAACACACATTGGGAAAATTGTGGGGGCCAAAAAATTGAAAAAATATGATTACCATAAGGGTTTCGGTAATTACCGATGAAACCTATGGTAACTAAATATTTTTGCCAATTTGAGAACTTTTTTCTGAACTTTTGGAGTTTTTTCTATTTAGGGTCATTGATATTTTATCAACACAATACAACAGATGACTTTTCCAACAAAACAACACATAAAACCAATGTCTATTATGCCAAAACACACGTTATGCGATTGAGCTACTAATTGCATTCCTTACTACATTGCATAACACACACATACCACATAACATGCCCTCATTGTCTTAATATAGTGTAGAGTGATTTATGGTCCTTTAGTTGAATGGTGCTATTGGTTGGCAGTGCTATCAAGAGGTATGGCGGCTGAGCATGACCGGCTGTTGTGACCAATCTGTTTGCACCTCCAGCATCTATATTGATGACGCTCCTCTCCTTGAGATTAAATCCTCTTCTTTCTTGGTCTTCCTGACTGTTTGCCAATCTTAGGTGGAAGTACAAGCTGGTTTATGACATCATCTAGAGCATGCCACTGACATTTATCTCCAAGTGGATATATGGTTTCCGAATATGCGTCATGGAGTGAGTCAACTGAGTAATGCGCCGAGCAAAGGATATATGGAGAAATATGTTGATGCTTACATGCTGCAATTGCATGGATACAATGAAAGCCAGGTTTCTCTATATGGCATGTGCAGTATCTGTCAAATTTAAATGAATAATATCCTTCAGTGACTACCAAATAAGGGTGCTTATGAAATGAATGATGCAATCTAGAGAAAATCAACTCTAATAAATTGAAAAATGTGCAAAGACTTTCAGACAAAAATTTTACCAGCCTAATCAAGTACACTCCTCATTCCCAAAACTATGATAAAGAAAGGTTGTAAACATGTCCCCAAAGAAAAAAATGTTGTATCCATGTTCCCAAAGAAAAGTTTATAGTATATGGTTAGACAACATAAAAGAAAAGCTCTTTAGGTAAACAAATCAAACACCGATAACATACAAAACTACATGGTAATAATTTAGAGAATATCATATAAAAAAATAAAGCAAAAGGCCATCAAGTTATTTTCTCTGATGGACATAATAAAATCCATTTCCTTCAAATCATAGTTAACATAAGAGAGCAGCATTAGGAGGATAAAATGCTTTAAATTTTTTTTTTTATTATTTAAAAAAAGGTAAACAACCAAGATATAGTAGTATATTTAGACTTTAAATATATGAAACAACTTACATAATATATTAAACAATATGTGAACAAAACTGTGATGCACATTATATGTGAGTCTACATAAATATGAACTTTGGGAACAAAGATATTGCACACGTGATATACATTATGAGTTAATTCACTTAGAATTTTGCTTTAGCTAGTTAATGGTGAATATGTTAATGTCGCCATTCATATGACCTTGTAATGAAAATAAACAAAATAAAACTTCAAGTTAAATAGAATATACAATTAAAAAACCAAACACAACATAGAATTCTTCCAAAACTTCAATTTCTATTCTCTACAATTCAGTCTTTAATCTCCATACTTCTAGCATACAAAAAAACACAACATATAATTCTTCCAGCATACAAAATCCACATTCCTCAGCATCAAAAATTCACATTCTTCCATACTTCATAAAAAATAAAGACAAAATTGAGGAGAAAAATTTAGGCTATGTACCTTTGAAAATTTATGCCACTGCCCAAATTTAGTCAATCCTTCAATTAACTGGTTCTTCCTTTCTTCATATGTGAGCTTCTTTAAGTTGAACCTGTCAAACAAAGAAAGAGAGCAACTATCGTCAGATTCTTTGTTTATAAAAGGAACAACAAACAAAGAAAGTCATCCATGTAACCAAGTAACTATCGTAAGGAATGGCTAATGCAGATATGTATTGGAATTATTATTATCATATAGCAAATACACCGTCCTTTTCCAAATTTGTTTTAGGTATAATATCACCAAGAAATATAACTACTATCAGAATTCTTCTGGTGAATTACCTGCTCTATGCAGAATTTAAATAATCCACTCACAAAAGTTTACTGCAATTGATAAAAGACCTTCAAGATTCTTCAACCGAGGTGCAGGCATTTTGCATAATTTGTTAGGAGTTAAATTTCAAATTTACAAAACTAGTATCTCAACCTAACCACAAAAATATTAAATGTTTTTCAATATAAAAAACATATGAATATTAATTTGAGCAACAAATGGAATCTAATGTCTGACTCTTATCCAATACCACAAGGCAAAGAATATTAACTCCAAAATATATAATCTTCTTGATGATTATTGGAGAAATTTCCAATTGGATCATCAAAATTTGCAAGTGGGATAGTTTGAGTGGACTTAATGTAGATAAATGAAATAGACCTTAAAATTTTCTAATATGTGATCATCATATTCTGCCATCTATATGTATTGCAACAACCCAAGAACTAAAATTATGATTTAATATATACATTTTTTCTTGAAAGAATCATAACTAAAAAGTATGTAAATGTGAATAAAATAGAAATATATTTCAAATATTTACGTCTTTAATTGACAATAAAGTTGTGTAAAGTTCATTGAAATATACTTTTGGTTTAATATTATACCTCCTTTTTTGAGCCACCAATCTCCATAGTAACTTAATTTGCCATGGCAAGATGAAAAATGCAATCCTAAGATAGACCAAGCCCATGAGTTATCCTTTGAAAAAACATTATAACTCATTGTTACCGATGCATGTAATATATATATATATATATAGTCTGTGCATGAAAGAAATAAAAAACAGGGGCATAAATTTATTATTTTACCAATTAAAATACAAGATGAAAGAATAGGTTTATATATCACCTTTAGGCAATCCTATCCATAATTGTTATTCCAATTTTTTCATAATATATATGAGACCATTGTATTGTACTAATACATTTCTTCAATGCATCTATGTTAATATTTTTTCCAACGGACTACTAAGATAGCATAAGCAAAATATAAAAGCACACCGTCACCAATAGGACTACTAATAACATGTATTGAACATTGCATAGTTGTTATATAGCATGATTAAGTGGATAAACTAAATATACAACTAGCTTAAGATTTAAGCTATAACATACCCCCAGCTAGTAAGATTTAGTACATGTAAACTGTTTTTAGTACTAAGATCCTTAGCATATCATGAAATTTCTTTCTATATGCATATGCTAAAAGTCATGCTGGTGATCCATGAAGATCTTCTACAACATTTTTCCTTGAAGTCACTCACTTTATAGTTCAGTTTGCCACTTCCAGTAGGTACACTAGTTATCATTGTGATCCTTCTGGTAGGTAAGAACATCAAATGGAAGAAAAGTATATCAGAATTAGAATAGATATATCTTGAATTTCAACTAGAAATGTAAAAATGATAAATGTCTCTTGCACTTTACTTCATTTAATATGATATATAAGCTGTTCTAACTTCTAATAAGAAAAGGAAAATTGTGATTAAAAAAACATAACAGCTAGAAAAGGGAAAAACAAAATACAAAAAACAAAGGTAATGCTCAAGCCTTGTAATATAATGTTTTCAGCAATCCCAAGATCCTTGAAAGGGTACTCAAGAGAGACGTTGACAACCCTACAGCAAATAAACAAGAACACTATGGTAAACCTCATGCACGGAATAAGTTTATATTAAAAGGCTTGGAAGGTTGCGTCTGAAGAAAAAAGTAACAAGGACTTTTTGAGATTTGTAATTATATCATGTATCCTGTAATAAATATTATGCAGTACTACCTCTTACTTTAATATTGAAATTAAATTAAAAAAGCTCAAAGCAAAATAGAGCATGCTATCTTATTGCTAGAGTAAGTCATATTCGAGATGGTAACCAAACAAAATTATCCCAAGACAAGCAACACTAACATAAATTGTTTGTTTAGTTTTCAATAACTATCAGAGGCAGTTCATGACTTCAAATACATGCAAGTTTTTCTTGTTAAAATCTTCTCAAATAGATAGGGAGCAAGAAAATTTATGGTCATTTACATTCATTATCATTTTTTTTTTTGGTACTCCATTGGTTGTAAATTTAATTTCCATGTATAGAAGAAAACAACCAAAGATTGTTTTAATGCTTGTATTACAATAATATAGAATTTGTATTTAACTTTAAATTATTGTTTGAGAGACTAAATCCTCTCAAAGCTAGGATATTTTAGGTTCATTAAGTTTGCAAAATATTTGAAGCTGGGCATCTTTCCTCAAGGTAACATCTAGCAACATATTAGGACCCATTGATGGTAATGTTTTCATACTTTTCTTTGTTGTATGAACTATAAGATGAACATGCCAAACATTTATGGAAAATAAACAAAACCTCAAGCCCTAGTTTTTATCATTATAAATTCTGAAAACAAACTAGCAAGCATTTTGTCTAGAAAACTGTGTAAAACTTAATATAAATCATTATCAGCACTGTAACTTTTTATTTATTATTAATTTAAGGTATATAATCACAACATGGTCCACATTAACATTTAGCTGTCTTCCATGATCTAGTTAAGAAACTTTTAGAGCCATAGAAATTATGGGTCAAGGACAAAGAAATGTACTTTTAACTTTCCATTTCCAATTTAGAAACCTTCAAATGGTTGAAGCCAGTCTATTCAAATAATCCATAAGAAATTCAAATAAAAGATATATTGCCTAGAGATAAACATCCAAACTCTAAGCACTTTAATTTACAACACAAGAATGATAAATAATTCACTCCATTAGAATTTTTTTTTTTTTAGTAGTCCAATAAGAAATCTTAAGGAAAATGTTTTCCTTTGTATGAATAACACACTAAAATGTTTATTACATTACTTCAATGAGGAATCATTCTCCAGAAATTGATTTTGAAAATTCTTTAGTATTTGGTGCATGGAAAATATAAGAAGGAACAAAAATTTTAAAAATCTAGGATAATGAAACTTGGATTTCTTTTTTTGTTTTTTGGGGACATTTTGAATTAAAAAATACTTCTCTCAACATGCCCCAAATAGCTTCCAGAAAAAAAAAAAAAAGACATTACAGTTTACAAAGTCATATTCCTTTATAAAGTATTTTTCTTGGGAATTATCGACCTACCAAATAAGAAAGTGAATAATTCAAGCAAAAATCAGATACTGCCATTATCTTTTGTCTAATTGCGACAAACTATGAATGAAGGAGTAATTTAGAAGTTCCAAAACGTTGAATCTTGATGTAAAATTAATTATTTTTAGAAAAATAAATTAAAATTAAGAATATAAGTTATATAAACATATTTCACAGCAACTTACCTCTGGAGTTTGATGGTTTGGTTCTGCTAATCCTTTAGCATCCATGCACTCAGCCTGATATTTTGAAACAACCAGATTTGACTTGTCCAACGACAAAGCATACATCACCTGCAAATTCCTAGACAGGCTTTCAGTTCCACGCTTTAATCCCTGCACTTTCATCTTAGATTCGACAAGGAAGAAACCATCTAAACCATGATTATTGACTTCCGTCCCTCCTCCTGAAGAACTCTTTGGTCATCCCAAGCCGTTTTGCCATTCTTTCTCACTTTTTCTTCCTCTCCTTTTTCGTCATGATCCATTTAGGGCTTGATTTTTCCTTTTTGATATTTGAAAAGGGTAATTTGGGAATCTATGAAAATGAAATGGTAAAACAAAAAAAATTCAATCAAGGTGGGTAGATTTCATTAACACGTTTCAAATAAGGGTATTAGGCCAAATTCCCCTTTTAATTTTAAATATAAGATAGTTGAAACTTTGAATTTTGGGCTTTTTTACTTGTGCAAAAATAGCCAAATTTCTTTTTTATGAAAGTCTCTTAACGTTTTGAAAAGAAAAGAAAAGAAAAGAAAAGAAAATATTTGTTTTTAAAATGAGATTAGTAAATCAAAATTGGTTAAAATAATATATAGTTAGAACTAATTTTTATAAATAATGCAAACCAATATAAATATTAAATAAAAAAAATAATTTACTAGTTTTTTTTTAGTTATTTATATTTTAATCTCTTTTGTTTCAATCGATTTCATAATTTTTTTTTCCCCGTCTTAAAAATCAATCTAATTATTTGTTTTGACTTTTTAAACCCTATTTAATTCAATTACTATGAAAAAATCGATCTAAACAAATTGGATCGGATGAAATGGTCAATTTAATTAATTGGTTTTCTTTTTTACATAACCTTAGATTCATTTGAACAGTATTTAATGTGATAACTTCAGCATAAATAATGTAGCCTACATTTAAACAAGTGATCATTTTAATATACAAGCAAATAAAGTTTTCTTTATGGAAAATTAAAACAAGAATTGTTGAGCGGAAGATGTTATCGGCCACGATAGTGAACGTAACTATGCACAACTAATGAAATAACCTAACTTTGATACCAACGAAAGTTTTTGGGTGATTGAATATTTGAATAAAATAGTTTTGGCTTAATTGGACAAAATAGGTAGGAACACATGGGTGTTTTTGGATTTAATTGGAGGAAGACTTTGTAACCATTGGTATTGGATGGTGAGTAAGATAGAATTTAGAAACCATATGTGCAAGTGGAGATTACCTAGTTGATTGGTTTCTTACGTTGCACATATATATTTATTGTTTCTAAATTCTATTCTATTTTTACCCACTATATCCCCAATGTTACCAATTATCTCCCCACCAAGTCTTCCTCCAATTAAATCCAAAAACACCCTTGTATTCCTACATATATATTTTGCCCAATTAAACCAAAACTATTTTATCCATCAATCCAATTACCCAAAATTCTATCACATATATTATATCTGAACAACACGTGCATCACACGTGATCTCCCTGCACCATTCCTCTATATATACATATATTTACCTTTTCATGGCAATGGAAAACATACATAAGCTAAAAACCAAGCAAACTCTTCTATCTTCAAACATTATCTATTGCTCAAAATGATGAAGTTGATGGGAATTAGGCTGAGCTTGATCTGGCTTGTCATGGCCATGGCGGCCACGGCCCAAATCATCCCTCCTCCTCCTGTTCCGGTGCTCGACACTACCGGACAGCCTCTACGGCGCGGCCTGGAATACTACATCAACCCTGCTCTTTTCGATGCGCGCAGCCGTACTTTAACTTTGGTGGAGCACAACATTACATCTGCAGGCTGCCCGCCATACGTGGGTGAGGGAAAGTCTTCCTCGAAGAGACTCCCCATAACCTTTGCGCCGCTGGAAGATAACGAGAACGTGGTGAGGGTGGGGAAGAACTTCAAGGCAACATTCTCTAAGCCCAAAATCGTGTGAAGGTTCAACAATATGGAAGGTCGGCAAGATAGACCCGCAGACTCAAAAGAGATTGATTGAAACCGGAGATGGTGGAAGGTTTGGGAACTTGTTCCTGATAGAAAGGCTTGAAGGAAACAAAAATATTTACAAACTTCGATTTTGTCCTAATGAGCTCTGCCCCCTATGTAAGCCTGAAATTGAATGTGGAAACTTTGAACTTTTGATCCTTGAGAATAGGGAGATCTTGATGAGCTTGGGAAATGATGGTACTCCTCTAGCTGTTCAGTTTGAGAGGGTACCTTTTACTTAATTAGTTAAGTCCAAATATATAATTATAAATGAGAAATAAATCCATCTCTAGATCTCCTTGTTTCCTAGCTACTAGGATATGGAGTTTAAATAAATATTATGTACATCTGCTTTTGCAGTTGTAACTACAAATTACTATATGTGCAAAAGAAAAAAAAAAAATTTTTTTGATACTTATATCATAGATTGATAAAATATGAAGAAACAAGAGTGTATAAGAGAAGAAATAACATTTAACGGTCAATATCGACTTACATCCATAAGACAAAAAATCTAATGCGCTACATTTTATTGTATTCTCTTGCTTACTTACAATAACATCAACAAATACTAATATTTATAGGTATGTAAAATATGTAATTAAGGAAACAGAAAATATGTAACAAAGAAAACAATCAATTACATTTTAATATAATTGATTGAGAAAATAATAAAGTTAATTCATCATAGTTGATTGTGTTGACCTTTGACCCTTGACTCCAATATGGAAAATCTTCAGTACTACCCCTCATATCTTCAATAGATCTATCTCTCTTATCTTTCATCATAATCCTTAAACTACGAAAAAAAAAAAAGCACTTTTAGTCACGACATATTTTTGGTCTTCCCCTCATCATATTTTCTCCATCAACCAAAGAATTAGAGGTTATTACAGGGATTTCTTTCAACTCGGAAACGTTTTCCTGATCCACGTATAGAAAGAGCATGATCCAGATCGGTTTTAGGTCTATCAAAGTTAAAGGACCGCCAATGTTGGTAAGTAGTCGAGCACCGGAGGATGCAAAGGCGGAGAGCACTTGATGACGACGTTATCATCTTCGTCGTCTGCTGCTTTTGCTGCCATGGCCAAGACAAGCTCATGCTCAGCTTCCCATCAACTCGTATCGCTTTGAGCATAAACACCAATTAATTAAGTACATATATATATATATATATATATACAGTTCGTCTATGGTCCGGATGGTTCTCATGCAGATCACAGTATTGGTGACAGTTTTTTATAGTATTGGTGACGATTTTCTAAAAAACTGTCGTTAATACTATGAAAAACCATCACTAATACTGCGATCCTCATGCGGACCGTCCTCACCATAGAATTTCCGTATATATATATATAGATCAATAATAGTTGTTTAATCTTAGGAAAAGCTTTCTGGTTTTATGAGTCTCTTTCTATCTCTATGTTACTATGTTTGCATGCTAATTAATCTTGATTTTGCCATATGCAAGGTTAACGAGGTACTTATATGTAAACCGCACAGTCTTATTATGTTGTGACGTCGTCTGCCAACATAGAAAGTTTAGTAAATTATAGATGTAATTGTATATGCTTCTATTTGTTAGAAAAATAACATGGATATATGTGTATATATGTGAAATAACAATTGTCAATAATCATTATCAAATACAGAAAATAAAATATAAAATAAAAACCTGTATGTCCTTAGTTTTAATCTGCTGGTTGAAAAATAGTTCGAGGCCTGTGTGATACCACAGTGTCCTTAAGACAATTTCCATCCCACCGCTGCAGATGTTTTCTAACGATTGTCTCCCAGTATACAACAAAATCGAAAACTTTTGGATGCAGCACCACCAAAGCTTTCCCTTGAACTTTCAGTATACCTTTGCTTTACCACTTTCTAAATCCAAACCTTTTTGAAAATCTTTTCACTGTTCAAACAAGAATAAAAAACCAATTGTCTTTCCTACTCTCTTCTCCCTCCTTTTTCTCGTATGCTAGAGAAGCCTTTTCTTTTTCCAAAAAACCCAAAACGGTACCAAAATAAATTTCATTTAATGCCCACTATTACAACCCGTCCAAATCATTCAAATTCCTTAAAACGTTACAATCCCCCACATGAATGATTTGACTTCTAAGGACTATGCAAGACTCTGGTGGTAAAGTTCTGCAGTTGGAACCTGCATAGGATAGGTAGATGTTACTCTTTGAACCTTCCCTTGTGAAACTATATATTCTTTACTGACCAATGGTAGATGCGATATCTTTGAACCATTTTGTCGTTTGCATAAATGATAACATAGTTCACACAGATTCCTCCCTGGTACACTTTAGTTCTCACTGTTGTGTTCATTTTGGCCTTGAACACCTGCCTGGTTCTGCGAGAGTTTCTAAAGAATTGCGCCCTTAACAATTCTCCTTTGAAGCGGCCACTCTTCTCTCTCACATAGGTGATTCCTATTTCCAATGTAATCAGCATAACTATGCATAGATTACTAAACACATACTTTTAGGAATCATTAAAAGCATACTTCATGCTTAACCTCTATCTATCACTGTTTCATCATAGGAATGGGCAGAGGATTAATCTGCACAGTGATTCATACCATTCTTTTACAATTGCGTTGTCCAATTAAACCTAGATCTTGGGATCTCCAGTCAACTAGGTTGGGTTTCCATTGTATCGACTTTACTCACGGGTTTCAATCCCATTCCCCTCGATGACTTCTCAACTAGTTCTCTATTTAACCCTTTGGTTAGCGGATCCGCAATGTTATCCTTTGATTTTACATAGTCTATCGAGATAACTCCAGTTGAGATTAACTATCTCATAGAATTGTGTCTACGACGAATATGTCTAGACTTTCCATTATACATAATATTCTGCGCTCTACCAATCGCAGATTGACTATCACAATGTATACTTATAGCTGGCACAGGTTTAGGCCACCTTGGAATGTCCTCTAAGAATTGGCGTAGCCATTCTGTCTCTTCTCCACATTTATCTAATGCGATGAATTCTGCTTCCATCGTGGATCGAGCTATCACTGTTTGTTTTGAGGACTTCCACGTTACAGCTACACCGGCTAATGTACATACATAGCCACTAGTGGATTTTGAATCCTTTATATCTGATATCCAGTTAGCATCACTGTATCTTTCTAATACAGTAGGATATCTCGTATAGTGCAGTCCGTATTCCCGAGTATATCATAAGTATTTTAATACTCTAACGATTCCTTTCCAATGTTCATCATTTGGATTACTCGTGTATCTACTTAGTCTACTTATAGCATAGGCTAAGTTTGGTCTTGTACAATTCATTAAGTACATCAGACTTCCAATCACTCTTGCATATTCCACTTGAGCTACACTCTCTCCTTTATTCTTAGATAAGTGTAAACTCACATCAATGGGTGTTCTGGCTATATTAATGTCATCTTTACTAAAATTAGCCAGTATTTTATCTACATAATGCGTTTGATTAAGAATGATACCATTCGAAGTCCTCATGATTTTCATCCCTAAAATCACATTTGCAAGCCCCATATCTTTCATATCAAATTTGGATTTCAACATCGCTTTTGTAGTTTAGACCATATTATTGTCATTATCTTCTATGAGTATGTCATCTACATACAGACAAAGAATGACATATCCATTCTCTGTATCTTTTACATAGATGCACTTGTCATACTCATTTATCTTAAATCCATCACTAAACATGGCACTATCAAATTTTTGATGCCATTGCTTTGGGGCTTGTTTAAGTCCATACAAAGACTTTACCAATCTACAGACTTTCTTTTCTTGTCCTAGTGCGAAGAAACCCTCAGGTTCCTCCATGTTAATCTCTTCATCGAGATCTCCGTTAAGAAAGGCTGTTTTCACATCCATTTGATATACTTCAAGATTCCGCAATGCAGCAATCGCCAGTACCATCCTTATGGAATTTATTCTCGTCACCGGAGAATAAGTATCAAAATAGTCAATACCTTCTTGTTGCTTGTATCCTTTAATTACAAGTCTTGCCTTGTACTTATCTATTGTTCCATCTGCTTTCATCTTCTTTTTAAATATCCATTTGTAACCTAACGGTTTACAACCTGGAGGAAGATCTACTAGTTCCCAGGTATGATTTTGCAAGATGGAATCAATTTCACTTTTTATGGCTTCTTTTCATAAAATTCCTTCAGGAGAACTAACAGCTTCTTGGAAGCTTTGAGATTCACTTTCTAGCATATAAGTAAGAAAATCCGGACCGTAGGATTTTTCGGTTCTTACTCTTTTGCTTCGTCTTAATTCAATCTCAGTCTTAACTTCGGTCTCCTGATCTTGATCACTATCATGATCATCATCACTGATAGCATCATAAGTTCGTTTAGACGTATTCGGTCCTGCTTCAATTTTATACGAAAAAATATGTTCGAAAAATGATGCATTTCTCGATTCCATTATTGTATTCTTGTGTATATCAGGAATCTCTGACTTATACACGAGAAACCGATATGCATTACTATTTTGTGCATATCCTATGAAGATGCAATCTACTATCTTGGGACCTATCTTTACCTTTTTAGGAGTAGGTACCACAGCTTTGGCAAGACACTCCTACATTCGTAAATATTTATAGATAGGTTGTCTTCCTTTCCAAAGTTCATACGGTGTTTTTACCTGATCTTTACGGGGCACCTTATTTAAAAAGTCGTTTGTTGACAAAACGGCTTCCCCCCACAAGTTCTGAGGTACTCCAAAACTTAACAGCATTGCATTCATCATTTCTTTCAAAGTTCTATTTTTCCGTTCAGCCACACCATTCGATTGCGGCGAATATGGTGGAGTAAATTCATGTATTATGCCATGTTGAACACAATACTCTCCAAATGGAGTTACATACTCTCCACCACGATCACTTTTGATCACTTTAATTTTGTCGGTGAGTTGATTCTCAACTTCCGTTTTATAGAGAATAAATTTCTCTATAGCCTCGTCCTTGCTCTTAAGCAAGTACACATAGCAATATTTCGTGCTATCATCAATAACGGTGATAAAATATTTATTACCACCTCTAGTCGGTGCAAACTTTAAATCACATACATCACTATGTATTAAATCCAGAGGTTCATTATTTCTTTCAATTGTTTGATATGATAACCTCGTTAATTTCGCTTCTACACACGTTTCACACTTATGTTTGGTATCAATATCAAACATGGAAATATGATTCAAGTTAATTAACCTCCGCAGAGAATTAAATTAACATGACCTAATCTACCATGCCACAAAATGGAAGACTCAAGTAAGTAAACGGAAGAAGTACTAGCTTTATTATTAATAAACTTTGGCTTTACAGTCATTACATTCAATTTGAACATACCATTGACTTCATAGCCCTTTTCCCACAAACATCCCATACTTGGACAAGATAACCTTGTCTGACTCAAACACTAATCTAAAACCATGTTTGATTAGCAGCGATCCAGACACCAAATTCTTTCGAATGTCTGGTACATACAATATACTATTTAGAGTCAGATCCTTCCCAGAGGTCATCTTCAGGACAATCTTGCCCTCCCCTTAGATTTTTGATGTGGCAGAGTTACCAATGAACAACTTCTCCCCATTTGCCTTTGGTTCGAAGGAGGTGAACATGCTCCTATCTGCACACACATGGCGGGTTGCACCTGTATCTATCCACCACTCTCTTAGGTTAGAATCCACTAAGTTCACCTCAGAGGCAACAGAGCTTAGGTCAATATCATCAACCTCTCTTGTGATGTGCTCCATCATCTGTGCTTCCTTGTTCCTTTTTCTTTTCGGCAATCTACAATCTGCCGCTCTATGACCCATCTTGTCACAATTGAAGCATTTTCCTTGGAACTTGGCCTTTTTGGAGATGCCTCCTTTAGGCCCCAACTTGGAACTCATTCCAGGTTTCTTCTTTTGACTCTTGGAGCTACTTCTATGCTCCACAACATTGGCCTTCACAGCGGCCTTCATGGATCTCCTGTCAGATCTCCTATTATCATTTTCTATGCGAAGCTTGCTAACAAGAGCCTTCATACCCATCTCCTTTCTTTTGTGCTTCAGATAATTTCTGAAGTCACTCTAGCTTAAAGGTAGTTTCTCAATCATACAAGCCACTTGAAAGGCTTCATTAATGATCATCCCTTCAGCAAGAAGTTCCTGGATGAGCACTTGCAACTCATGTACCTGACTTATTAGTGGCTTGGTATCCACCATCATATAGTCCAAAAATCTGCCTACCACAAACTTTCCTGATCTAGCATTCTCGGTCTTGTATTTCCGGTCCAAAGTTTCCCACAGCTCTTTCGCTGATTTCGAGCTACAGTATACTCCATAAAGGGAATCCGATAGGCCATTCAGGATATAATTCCGACATAAATAATCGGAATTCTTCCACACATCCACCGCCATTAGAGTTTCTTTGTCACTCTCTTCACTACTCGGTGGTGCGTCTTCAGTCAGAAACCTTGCAAGGCCCAATGTAGTCAGGTAAAACAACATCTTCTGTTGCCACCTTTTGAAATTCGCTCCATCGAACTTCTCAGGTCTTTTTGCATGACTTGTAGTAAGAGGAGCTTGAATCACAGGAGTCTGTTTTGTCACTTGTGCAACGGGCACATCTCTACTTGTCATTTCTGTAAAATCACAAAAACCAGAAATCAATTAGTTGTTATTCTATCTTAACAAACTAATTCCAACCAATTTCTAATAGGAAAACACAAATAATATGATTTTCTAGGGTTTCTGTATACACCCACAAAATTTACTATTCACATGCACTGTTCATGACACATGGCATCACTAGATGCTGACACGTGGTACACCCTAGACCGACACGTGGTACCATTATATGCTGACACATGGCACAATGGGAGATCGACACGTGGCATATGTAATAGGTCGCAACGTGGCATCTCCATGATCCGACACGTGGCTCACTCATAGACGATAAGTGTCATATGTGACAGGTAGACACGTGGCGTCTTTGATGGTCGACACGTGGCCTTGCTATTGTGAGACACATGGCATCTCAACGGTTCTCCACGTAGCCTTGCCACTGTGCACGGTGTCACTGTTCATATCCCACGTGGCTCTTTCTTATGGAGACATGTGGCGTGCCCATGCCAATTGGGTCTATGTTCATGTGGGCTGGGTCTTAGATGGGCTTGGGCCTCAGGTTGAGCAGTAGCCTGTTCTAACCTGGGTTGGACCTTTGAACTGGGCAAGATGTATTAGTACCCGATTTCAGACCCATTAACCCAAAATCTGGCCCATTTACCATTTTTAACCCTTCTTCAACCTCCAACCGGGTCAAATGAGACCCATTTTACTGGTAAACGGGTTTTCTGATCCGGTTCATATTTTTTCACCTCTTTTTCACAAATTCAGCACAAAAAATTGCCCAAAAATCATCAAAATCTTAAAATTCATGGGTAATTCAATTTTGTAAAAAAAAATTTTAGTTTTAAACAATGATAAGGAATTGCCCAAGAATTTTCAAACCCATAAGAAACAACTTTCTCACAAACCCAACTCAACAAATAAATCAAATCATGGACATGTATATTTTACAAAAATATTTATAAACAATTGAATAAGTAAAAACAAAAAATACCACATGTCCATTACACAACCCACTCGGGTTTGAAGGCTTTTTTTTTTTTTTTTTTTCTTTTCAACTGAAATGGGCAAAATTGTTTTAAATAAAATAATACACATGCCCACCTCATTTCTTTCACACGGGTTTCATCACAAACCAAGGACAAAAATATAAATATATATAAATACAATAAAGGGCTAGAATAATTGATGGAAACAAATTTTGAGAAACTGAATAAACAAAATATACTAATTCCCATGACAAATCTAATACTTTGGTGTGAGGATTTTTTTTTTTTTTTAAAACTTTACACCCGAAAGTCACTAATTAGCAACAAAATTGAACAATCCACATATATAAACATATATTCATGTGGAAATTGTCTTAAGAATGTTAGAAAAATAACATGGATATATGTGTATATATGTGGAATAACAATTGTCAATAATCATTATCAAATACAGAAAATAAAATATAAAATAAAAATCTGTATGTCCTTAGTTTTAATCTGTTGATTGAAAAATAGTCCGAGGCTTGTGTGATACCACAGTGTCCTTAAAACAATTTCCGTCCTACCGGTGCAGATGTTTTCTGACGGTTATCTCCCAGGATATAACGAAATCGAAAACTTTTGGATGTAGCACTATCAAAACTTTTCCTCGAACTTTCAATATAACTTTACTTTATCACTCTCTAAATCCAAACCTTTTTGAAAATTTTTTCACTGTTCAAATAAGAATAAAAAACCAATTGTCTTTCCTACTCTCTTCTCCCTCCTTTCTCCCTCCTTTTTCTTGTACGCCAGAGAAGCTTTTTCCTTTTCCAAAAAACCCAAAACGATACCAAAATAAATTTCATTTAATGACCACTATTACAATCTGTCCAAATCATTCAAATTCCTTAAAATGTTACTCTATTTAGTTTTTATTTATTTATTTTTCATTTTTTATTTGGGATATTATCATATTAAGTTCTTAAACTATGCAGTTTGTGACACGTTGGTCCTTAAATTGTTTTTTTTTGTTTTTTTTTTTTTTTTTAACAATTAAATCCCCAACCGTTAGGACCAAAATCGATTCTGCCAGTAATGTTAACAGAAAAAACATGTGAGAGGCACATGCCCAAGGGCAATGAAGGTCATTGCCACGTGTATCCCCCGTCCCTCGTATCGTATTCCCGTTTGCAAAGGGAAGGGAAAATAGATAAAAACAGAGAGAAATCAAATTGATAAAATAGAAAAAAAAATAGAGAGAAAAAGGTGGAGACCAGTAAGATTGCTATGAGGCTTTCTCGAGTGAGATAGATGCCAAGTTCACCACCCTTTTGAAGATGAAGAAGAATATCCACAAGGTCTCTCTTATCAGATTGTTGATGATCATAGTTGTTACTCTTCTGGTGTTCATCTATTACTTGACAAAGCAGAGCATGGAATGCTCTTGCAGATTTTTTCAATTTCGCATCAAATCCAGTGACAACATTCATAAATTTCAGATAAGGAATAGAATCTCGAAAGTTAAATGTTCCCATGAGTTCCATTGCCTTCTTAGAAAGAGCTCCGAAGCTCTCATCGCCATTTTCTCCTTCATATTTTCTTCCAAGTGCAAATCTTGAACCTATGTTGTTTGACATGGTTGTAGGCATCTCACCAAGATCAACTTCACCTCCATTCAACCATCTCTGCAACTTCTTCTTCCCTAACAAACTGAAAACCTTGCACACTTTTTATGCTCAAAAGTTCAAGAACACAAATTTTCTTGGTTTGTCTCCAGTATTCACCGTAGGGACAAAATGCTACATCTGTGCATCCACAGAAGAGAACATCTGCGGCTTTTAGTCTAGGCCTATTTTGGAAAACAGAGTCGTGGGATTTCATTATCTCTTTTGCTATCTCAGCTGAAGAAACTATCAGTGTTGGAGAGCTTCCCAAATGGTGGAGAATTAGAGGGCCATATTTCTCAGAGCGACCCTGTAGAGATCTATGGAGTTGTGTGCTAAGCTGGTGAAGAATTCCTATTATTGGTAGCTTCGATGATGGAGGGAAATTGAGTTTTGGACCTTTAATAATACAATAAGCTTGTACAAATATAAAGAGAAGAAGATGAGAATAACAGAGAAAATGATGGGATTGAAGAAAGTTGCATATTGGAGCTCTTTCCAACATTACTTCAACATCGCTGTCAAGTGGGAATACGATACGAGGGATAGGGGAATTTTCTCTTCCCTTTGTAAACGAGAAAACGATACGAGGGAGAGACAGGGGAACACGTGAGAATGACCTTCATTGCCCTTGTCAAATGGGCGTGTGCCTCTCACATGTTTTTTCTGTTAACATTATTGACAGAATTGATTTTTGTGCTAACGGTGAATAACTTCAATGAATTTAAGGATTTGATGTCCTTTGACTCCTTGTCATCCTAAATTCCATTTCCATACCAAAACAGAACCAAAAAATAATAATAATAATAATAATTAAAAAAAAAAAATCACCTTCATAAACCACTGGAAATCATGATTTTTTTCTTTTTTTCCCCTTAAAAGAAACCATGAACAAACACCAACACAGTTTTATACCATATGTCATATGTATATATATATATATATATAATACATATACACATTCAGATCCATGCAGCAGCAGTGCATAAACTACTAGGGACAACACCAGATATTATTTAATCCGTGACCTTTTTATTTGTTTCAAATATATATATATATATATATATATATGTATAATTGCTTTATTGGGTTCTGCTTATAACAGAGAAATTACAGGGAGCTTATTATTTTTTCTGAAATACAACAGGAAGAGCAAAGCTGCCATTCAAAGCAGCGAGCCTCTCTCCATTCTCAATCAAAGAAGGACCAACATGGTTATCTTCACATGCAAACTTACAAATAGGACATACCTCAGCTGGACACCATTCCAATGTATACACTTTCTCGCTCTCTGTTCCTTTTATCCGGAAGTAATTCCCAGTCGGGTATTGCCAATCATCTTCTCCGGTACTTAGCAGACGCCTTCCGGTAGTTTCATCTACACCATTCAGATTCCATGAGGTTGACTCAGGGCACACTGTGAGCGTCGAGAATACGAACTTCACATCCCTCGACTCTCTTATCACCGTTTCTCCTTCCTCGAAAGGCGTGAAGATCACAGGCACGGGTCCCGAGATCACCGGCACGATGCTTTCCGACAGTGATGACTGTGACGACGTCGTTGAGTAGGTGAACTCTTGACCCACGTAGTACGGACAGGCGCCGTTTCTCAAGATGAGAGTAAAAGCACCGCCGAAATCAGTTATGGCAGGGCGGATGTAGTATTGGACACCGGCTTCAAGGGTGTTTCCGGCGGTGTCCAGCACAGGTTGGTTCTGAGCCTGAACTGATGAGATGGTCATGAGAAGCCAAATCATGAAGCTCAGGCTTCCCAGCAATGATCTGAACATGATGATCAGCTCCGATTTTTTTTTTTTTTTTTTTTTTTTGGGGAGGTGATATTGATTGGTTGTTGTTGGGTTATTATTAAGTAATTGAGCTTTGAAAGCAAAAGCTGGATTAATTTATAGGGCGGGCAATAATACTAATAAGGATTTGGTGAGATTTGGATAAGTGGTGAAAATTAAACCAAGTACGACAATCTTATCCAATTTTGAAAATTCATATTCAGAGACTCGGTCTCGGTGTCATTAACACTAATACAGCCAAAAAAAATCAATGCGTGGCTGCGCAGCATAATACTTTTTGACATTTGATTAATCTGCCGTTGTCTACACTTTATTATTATTATTATTATTTTATTTTATTTATCTTTAATTTCTTTTGAAAGATTGTTCTAGCTTACTTCTTGATTAAGTGCTGGACCGTTCTTAATTACATAATAAAACAAACAAAATGAATCGACATATAAACTATACAGTCTTGTTACAATGTTGTGAGCCTTGTGACATCGTCCACTAGAAAAATTAGTAAACTGTATATTTATATTATATATCATTTTTGGATATTATTTATCAGATGTATTATTATTGTTATTATTTTTAGTATTAAAGTATGATATTTCATTATACATCAAGAAAAAGAAAATG
Source organism: Ziziphus jujuba (assembly GCF_031755915.1). NCBI lineage: Eukaryota > Viridiplantae > Streptophyta > Magnoliopsida > Rosales > Rhamnaceae > Ziziphus > Ziziphus jujuba. Next base: position 14,423,560 of record NC_083389.1, on the reverse strand, counting down.
ATTGATTTTAATTTAACATCAATAAAATAGATTAAAAAAGAAGAAGAAGAAGATGATATTGAAGTATGAAAATAATGTTCGTTTTCAGGATTGCGAAAAACATTTATGGGTTAACTATATTTTCGGTGTCTTTATTATTTATTTAATTTTTCAACTGAATATTATTCTTCAATCTTTTAGTCTTGCTTTCAATGTGGATCAATGAAGTTTCAATTTGTTTTTTGTCTTTCAATTGAGATCTTCATATTGAATCCAAAACTAAAATTGAAGTATTGATCAATTGATCCAAAACATACTGGAAAATTGGAAGAGATGAAATATGAGGCACCAAAAGTACTATTTGTGGTATATTTAAGACATTATTGATAAAGGGAGATATATAATAGTTTTCCTACGGTCATTATATATTTAAAATTAGTCAACAAAGACATGCAGGCATAAAAAGAAAATCTTTATATTATTTATCTCAGATTATAAAAACAAATGAGGACTGATGAAGTCATTTATAATTTTACGTACCTGTCATCCTCAATGCCTAACACATTTAAATTTCTTGGTTCCTTGTCAAACTATACCTGTGCTTATATTATTAGCTTATGAAACCAAGAATAGAAATTAAAAGCCTTATGAAACTAAGTAATAATAATAATAATAATAATAATTACAAAACCAAGACTTTATTTTCCGGTCAATGAAACATATTATGGATATAACAATAATTTCCGACCAATGAAACATATTATTGATATGATAAATAGTAATTAGATGCATTTAATCATATTTTGACTTTTTATATTAAAAATCTAATATAAAAAAGTGATTTTTTTTAACAACTAATTAAATTATTACATAGGTCTCATTGATGATGAATATTGTTGGAGCATCTCTAACAGACGTTTTAAAAATCTAAATTTGTCTATTTCAAAGAGTGATATTTATTTTTGATAACTTCAACAACTCTCCAAATTGAAATGTTAAAATAAAGAATAAATTGATTATCTTAATGTAGAGAGCTTAACCCACTTTCTATATAAAAATTTTAAGACGTCTATTTGTTGTTCAATCATTTTCAATGTACAATTATAATTATATTTGATTTCATTTTTTTATTCAATTTCAAAAGAAAAATAAGGGAAGCCATGAAAGAAAAAATAAAAAGTAAAGTGAATCGTAATTATTTACTGAAAATTAAAAAATAAATAAGGATAATAAAGAGTAATATTGGAGTTGTATTAAAAATATTATTTTTTATTTTACAAAGTTTTTTAAAAATACTTTTTATTTTAAAAATTAGGCTTTTTAAAATAAAAATCACCTTTCGCAAATATTTTTTGTTTTAATTTCTGTGCACAGCATAAGTGCATGGAAAAGCTATAATTCCTCATACTCATAGTGTCTGCTTTTTTTTGATAAATTCATCATAGAGTATGCTTATAACAGGCCAAATACATAGTTTATTTTTACCCAAAAATAAAAATAAAAATACATAGTTTATTATTTTAAATTATCTTCACATATAGCTCTGAACCTCCATATTTATTAGCTAGTACAATCTACATGGAGAGAAGCAATATTAATTAATTACATATCAAGCTCTATGAAACTCAACAGGAAGCACAAAACTCCCATCTAATGCCACAAGCCTATCTCCATCCTCGATCAAAGGACCAGCTTCCCCACACAAAGGCTTACCACAATTAATGGGACACGGCTCTGCGGGACACCAAGTCAATGTATACACATTCTCTATCTCAGTTCCATCAATACGGAAGTAATTCAAAAGGGAGTAAGTCGAGTCATCTTCTCCGGTGACGATAAGCCTCCGTCCGGTGGTCGGATCTCTCTCACCAACCTTCCATGCGAGTGATTGAATGCAGATTGTGATAGCTTGGAATTCAATCTTGACATCCCTGAACTCTCTTATCAGAGTCTCTCCCTCGGCGAAAGGAGTTAAGGTCACAGGCGTGCCTTCTGATGCGTCGGAGTTTTCTTGGCCGACGTAATATGGGCATGTATTATTTCTTAAGATGAGAGTGAAACGACCGCCGAAATCGGTGATTGCGGGGCGGATGTAGTATTCTACACCGGCTTCGACTGGCTGTCCGTCGGTGTCGAAAACAGTTTGGTTGTATGTTTGAGCCTGAACAGATGAGATAGCCATGAAAAGCCAAATGAAGCTCAGGCATGCGAGTGATTTCATGATGATTATCGTCATTTCGGGTTGCTGAGTTTTCTATAAGTTAAATTTGAATTGAAAGTAATGGTATATATAGAACTTGGCTGATGAATAATGGAAAAAGCAAGTTCAAATTTCTTATCCAAATTTCATTGCATTCTTGCATATAGCTTCAGCCGGCGGTGGCCCCGCTGTCATAAGCCAATACTGCCAAATAAATGGCTGCGGATTTCCTCAAAAAAATACATGGTTTAAAATGAACACCCCATCCCCATCCCCATCCTCAACAATAATAATAATAATGAAAAAATTTACATTGAGATTTGGTGATTCTAACACCGTGGGACAGTATATACCAATTTACGTGTCGAAATTTTTTTTTATCTTTTTGGTTTTTGGTAAAAGTCAACATCTTTTTTTCTCTTATAGTACATACGTGTTCAATTATTGCAGCGTGCTATGTAGGAAAAGAGTACTACTAGACTTAAAAGCGGTTGCCTAAAAGGAAATAATTAATGAGTACTATTAGTATTTTCTTTTTTTATGAATAAAAAAAGATGCCTCTGTTTGAAGGCTGAGCGTTTGACGGTTGAGCGGTTTCATTCCGCTATCATCTTGGTGGTGAGTACTATTAGTATTTAATATATATTTCAATTTTAAAAATTATACAATTACTGTATTATATAATTATACAGATGAATATGTGTTATTGAGTGTATATTGTGATAGTATAATATTTATTAAATTTTAATTTAACTTCAATAAATTAAATAGATTGAAACAGGAAAAAAAAAGGATAGTAAATTTGAAAAAAACAAAATGCAATGTTAGTTTTGAAGATTGTCAATGATATTTGAAATAATTAAGTGTAATGCTAAAGATATCAAAATTTTTGACTATATTTGTTAACCAAATTAAGGTGGTATGAAATTAGTGGTTGATAAAAAATTATATCCTAATTCATAGAAAACGATGAACCCAATAAAGCCATATTACATCAATTTAATTGGTACATAAATTTTGTTAAAAAAAGTTGATGTATCTAGCATTATTCTTTATTTATGGGACGTGATTGACTATTGATATTTAAAGATGATGGGAATTAAAAATGCTAGCTGTTGATATATACATATGCCGTGTGGGGATTGATTTGATATGGTGAATAAAAAGTCCAAGTTTCTTATCCATTTTGGGAAGTTATTTCTTGTAATATACAACTAAAACCATCAGTGTGAATGTCTTAATTAAAAATGCTCGGAGTCTGAATAATGATGAACTAGCTAGAAATATTGGATAGCAATTGAGGCACGGGGAAGAAAAACTCTATAAGCCTTGCTAGTTAATTAATTCGACCTTCGGTGTTCAAAATTAGTCAAACATTCAAACCAAAAGAAAAAAAAGAAAAAAATCCTTAATTTATATATGTCCAAAATATTTTATTTCAATGATTATTACTAGTTGATATCGATGAATAAGTACTTGCTAATAATTACTTGAAGGCAGCTTAATCAAATTGGTATAAATCTTATAAGCTGATTAGTTTAAATTGCTTAATTAATAACAGACCAAATACAGATTTTTTATCTGTCTTATATCACCACATACAGCTTTTGAATTCCTCCATATTTTATTAGCTGCTACAATGAACATGGAGAGAAAGCAAGCAATATTAGTTAAATATTATATCAAGCTCTTTGAAACTCAACAGGAAGCACAAAACTCCCATCTAATGCCACAAGCCTTTTCCCGTCCTCAATCAAAGGACCAGCTTCCCCACACAAGGGCAAACCACAGTTAATAGGACACGGCTCTCCGGGACACCAATTCAATGTATACACCTTTTCTGTATCTGTTCCATATATACGGAAGTAATTCCCAAGCGAGTACCTCTCGTGGTCTTCTCCGGTGGATATAAGCCTCCGTCGGGTGGTCGGATCCATCTCAGCCACCTTCCATGCAAGTGATTGAATGCAGAATGTGACAGCCGTGAATTGGATCTTCACATCCCTCAACTCTCTGACAAAAGTCTCTCCCTCGGCGAAAGGGGTGAAGATCACAGGAGTGCCTTCTGAAGCGTCGGAGTCTTCTTGGCCGACGTAATATGGGCATGTATTGTTTCTCAAGATGAGAGTGAAACGACCGCCGGAATCGGTGATGGCGGGGCGGATGTAGTATTCTACATCGGCTTTGAGAGGCTGTCCATCGGTGTCGAAAACAGTTTTGTTGTATGTCTGAGCCTGAACCGATGAGATAGCCATGAAAAGCCAAATGAAGGTCAGGCTGCTTCCGAGTAACGATCTCATGATGATAAGTGTCATTTTGGGTTGTTTGCTGGGTTTTGTGTAACAAGTTAAATTTGTATTGAAGGTAATGGTATTTATAGGACTTGGATGTTGAATAATGGACAAAACAAGTCCAAAAGTCTAATCCAAATTTCATTAGATTCATGCATAGCTTCAGCCCTCAGGCCTTGGTGTCATAAAGTTTTAATTTATGTATTTATATTTTGTATATGGAGTTAATATCATCTACAGTATCTTTGAGGTTCGGTCCTACTTTAAATTGTATTAAAGTTTCAAACATTTTGAAAACACTCTTTAAAAGTTAACTTCCGTTAAAAAAAGAAAAAAATCTCTCTCTCCTATAAGGCATGATAAAAAGACTTAAATTCCTTGTATATGAATTCAATTATTTTTTTAGTGATAATATTTTACCAATTTATATGTTTTACTTTATAAATAAATATAAATTAAAAACAATAATTTTGTTACTTTATCATTAAAATATTTTGTCACATATTTTATGTATATATTTTTTATTTTCTATTATATATCTACATACTAAAAAATATTAATTATAATTATGAAATAAATAAAATTTTTTATATAAAAATATATTAAAATTCTTTTTTTTAAGTTAATAAAAATATTGTTTTGATGAAAAAATAATAATATTGAAAAAGTAAAAAATATCCTCAAACAAATTTAAACTTTTCTCAAAATAAAATAAAATAAAATAAAATAAAATAAAATATCCCCCCAAAAAAAAAAACTTCTCTTTCAAATTCTCAAATTTTTATGAAAAGAAAAAGAATGATATTATAAGCATCGGAGTTTTATACTTATAAAACTTTGTTGTTACCATTCACTATTTTAAAATTTTGCATTTATTTTTTTTTTAAATCACTCTGTCTTATGTTTCTGCGAGGAAAAAGAAAAGAAAAGATAAAGAGTAGTAAATTTATATTGCAGTCAATATCAACAAAATAAATAAAAAACAGTACTTTTTTTTTTTTTTTTGTTTTACCAATATATTATAATTATTACACTCAATAACGATAACTCAAGTCGAGAAAGTGAAACACTATTCAAAGGTGGAGGGTATTTTAAAGAGATTTTTCATACCAAATATTACAATGGGTCCGCTTAAATAATTTATTTGTATGGATTCATTAAGGTAAAGACCAGACCGCTTGGCTTGAGAATCTATCCTTCTCAAAGGAAACTGTGGGTTCGAGTTCAACTGGACGTGCCATTTCTTTTTTTTCTTTTTTTTTTTTCGGTCAAAAAAGAAAAATTCAATTCGTCTATAAATAATAAAAAAAAATTAAAAAAAAATTCAATTCATCCATAAAGAACAAACAAAATAAAAATAAAATAAAAAAATAAATAATTGTGATAATTCAAAGCAGGCCAAAAAATTTTTTGGGTCGAGAAGTTATAAAAAATGGGCCAAATTGCCGATCCAACTGAATTGGGCCAGAGACCAAATTCCTTCCTATGTGGTAGCTTTTTTGTTTTTTTAATCTTATTTTATAAATTAATGTTAATATTTTGTTACAAGAATAAGGTAGTACGGACAGGTGCCATTTCTGAAGATGGGAGTGAATCCGCCACCAAAATCAGTTATGGCGTTTCCAGTGGGGTCGAAAACTCAACAAAGTGTGGTTTGTATGTCTGAAAGACTGAATCGATGTGACGACCATTAAAAGCCAAATGATGCTTAAGACTCGGAGCAGTCTATCAAATTTTTTATTTTCCTGGATATTATTATTAGGTTGTTGGATAATTTATTAATTGATATTCAATTGAAAGCAAATCCAGTATTTATAATTTTGTGGTTATTTAAGGAATTTTTTGATATTGATGGAATGATACAAATTAAGGATGCATTTGGTGATTGGAGTGGTCAAAATCTTATCCAATGTTGAATAGTATTCATATTGTTATAGCTCCAGTCCACAGAGACTTGTACTGTCACATTAATAATAATACAACCAAATCAATGGCTGCGACCATATCCATGCTAATGTATATGAGGTCCAAGAGTTTTTCGGAAGAAAATAAAAAAAATCCAGTTTTGATTGCACGTTTTAAAATCTTGCTGGAGATCTTGAATTTCTCCATTTTTGTATTTCTAATAAATGATAAAACCTTACCTCACGAAAAAAAGAAAAAAAGAAAAAAAAAATTCTTACTTGGTTTATTTTCTATTTTTATTAATAATTTTAAATAAAATGATATCATATAGTTCATAAAAAAATGATATCATATAGTTCATAAAAAAAAAAGAAGAAAATATAATACCATGAAAAAATAATATCTTTTTACATTATAACAAGTATATATCATTGATTTGGATATTCGGTGCACTGCATATAGATATAATATTCCTAATTCTTCTTTCCATATGTATTCCAGCGGCTTTCTACCAAGTAAATACATTATATACATTATCATAGCTTATTGTTTTTAGTGTTAAAATATGATATTTCAATTATACATCAATACCAAAAAAAAAAAAAAAAATTATTAATTTTAAAAAATATGATACTGAAGTATTAAAATAATGTTCGTTCTCAAGATTGCCAAATAACACTTAGAAAGAGGACAAAAATATTTATGGGTCAACCATATCCTCGGTGTCTTTATTATTTATTTATTTTTCAACTGAGTATTTCAATCTTTTAGTCTTGCTTTCAATGTGGATTAATGTAGTTTTATTTTTCCCCCTTTTTTATTTTCCCCAATTGAGATCTTCATATTGAAACTAAAAACTGAAATTGAAGAACTCAATTGATCCAAAAAAAAAGTTGAAAAAGAGATACTAATTTGTAAGAGATAAATAGAGGCACTAAAATTATTTTTGGTCTAGCTAAGACGTTATTGATAAAGGAAATATTTAAGACATTATTGATAAAGGAAATATTTTCCCACAATCATTATACATTTAAAATTAGTCAATAAATACATTTAAAATTAGTCAATAAAGAGTACCAAAGACATTGTAGGCATAAAAAAAGAACACAAATTCTCACATAAGACTTTTTCGTACTCTTTGTTATTAATCTTTAAATCTTAAAAGTTGAGATTTTAAATATATTTAGAAATTAGATAATAAAGTTCACTTTTCTCTCTTTAGCTTTTGTTTATGATCATTGTTAGTGAGAAGAATAACAACCTAGGGAGCTATTACAGATATGAGGAATAGTAATTTAATGTACTTAATTATGTTTGGACATTTTATACTAAAAATTAATCTGAAAAATTAAGCTTTTTTGAATAGCTAATTAAATTGTTAAATTGTATTATCATAATAAATAACATTTTATGCATAACACAAGTGCATGCATGCATGGGTTAGAGGACACCAGAGCTAAATATAATTCTCTAAAACCACAATATTCCTTTTAGATATATAATACCTCATATCATAAATTCTGCTTGTAACAGACCAGATACATTGTTTATTTAATCTTATCTGCATATATAGCTTGAACCTCCATATTTATTTAGCTACTACAATCAACATGGAGGAAAAGCAAGTATTATTAATTATATATCAACTCTTTGAAACTGAACAGGAAGCACAGTCCCATCCAATGCCACAAGCCTATTCCCATCCTCAATCAAGGGACCAGCTTCCCCACACCTCGGCCTTCCGCAATTAATAGGACACGGCTCTGCAGGACACCAGTTCAAAGTATACACGTTATCTATCTCTGTTCCAATAATATGGAAGTAATTCAAAAGGGAGTAAGTCGAGTCATCTTCTCCGGTGACGATAAGCCTCCGTCCGGTGGTCGCGTCTGTCTCACCAACCTTCCATGCAAGTGATTGAATGCAGAATGTGATAGCTTGGAATTCAATCTTGAAATCCCTGCTCTCTCTTATCAGAGTCTCTCCCTCGGCGAAAGGAGTGAAGGTCACAGGCGTGCCTTCTGATGCGTCGGAGTTTTCTTGGCCAACGTAATAAGGGCAGGTATTATTTATCAAGATGTTACTGAAAGGACCGCCGGAATCCGTGATGGCAGGGCGGATGTAATATTGGACACCGGCTTCGAGTGGCTCTCCGTCGGTGTCGAAAACAGTCTTGTTGTATGTCTGAGCCTGAACCAATGAGATGGCCATGAAAAGCCAAATGAAGCTCAGGCTGCTTCCGAGCAATGATCTCATGATAATCGGTGTTATTTTGGGTTGCTGGAGGTTTTTTTATAAGTTATATAATTTGTATTGAAAGTATTTGGTATTTATAGGAGTTGTTTGATGAATAATGGAGAGAACAAGTCCTAGATCTTATCCAAATTTCATTGGATTTTCATGCATTGCTTCAGCCATCAGGGCCCCGGTGTCACAATACTAATAGTGCCAAATCACTGGACCACTGGCGGCGGATTTCCTCAACAAAATTACATGGTTTAAAATGAACGCCTCCCTCCAAAAAAAATAAAATAAAATAAAATAAAAGAAAATAAAGTTTTGATATTGACATTTGGGAATTCAAATTCAGAATGATTTGTTGATGAAACAGTGCATTTATCACTTGATTGTCCTTGCAACGATAAAAGGAAAAAAAAAATAAAAATTTTGTGCATTTATATATAATCTTACTTTTAATTATTTATTAGGTTATGAGTACCTTGTGGGACAAGTATATACCAATTTATGTATCAGCATTTTTTTTTTTTTTCCTTTTCGTGTTTGTTTTTGTTCTTGCCAAGAGTCAGCCTTTTTTTTATCGTATAGTTCATATGCTTTCAATTATTGCAGCGCCCTATGTAGGAATGAGTACTACAAGACTTAAAAGAATTTATCTAAAAGGAAAATAATTGATGAGTACGTACTGTTGTTTTTAGTGTATATTTCAATTTTAAAAATTATAACAATAACTATGTTATATACTTATCGAGACATGTATTAAAGTATATATACATTGAGATAGGTATGATATTTGAATTTTAATTTAACTTTTTTAATCATAATTTTAACTTCAAATAAATGAAATAGATTGAAAAAAAAAATTGATAGTAAATTTTTTTAAAAACAGCAAAATATGAGCAAGATTGTCAATATAGTGTTTTAAAAAAGCAAAATATTTTGGATATGTAAATACGTATTTGATATGGACTCCCTGGGTTTTACCCTAATTATAATTTAATTCTTCATATTTAAAAATTATAATTAACTCCTTTATAAAGGGAGTAAACATATGTTATTAATTTGAAAGGTGTGAATGAATCAATAATAAAGGTAAAATGACGAATTTTTCAAACTTAATAGAATGTTCATGATTTTTATAAACAAGAATTAAATTGTATTTAAATCAAATTTTAAAAAAAATAGATGAAAATAATTTTTAATTTATGCGATATGATTGAATAATATGGATATAGAAAAGATAGAAGGTTTTCATTTACTTGAAACTTAAAAGGAAAAAAAAAAAAAATAGAGAAGGTTCTTCGGTAGTTTTTGGAACACACTTAATACCATTAAGTGTACCTATACCCTCTCTAACACAAAAGGAAGCAGAAAACCATCCACAGTCAACGCCATCACTCTCTTTCCCTTCTCAACCTAACAATCTTCTAAGCGCCCATGGTATCCAAACCCACAAATTGGACAAAATTCGAAGTTATAGATATGACCTCCCAACCATTGATCTCTTACAATCACAAAGAAGTTGCTCCACTTTCCACCATTTAATGATGACCAACTTATTATTTCAATCAGATTGCTTCAAATAAATGAGTCGAGTTGAGTTGAATTTGATGACTACATAAACTATATAAGCTGAGCTTGAAAATTGTAATACTTGGTTTGACTGGGTTCATCTATATTCCTACATATAATTAGCAAAACCCATTTACTAGGCTATCAATCACCTTTGAGAACCTTTTTTCCGATGATGAATTAGTTAAAGCATAGTCAATTCCACAGATTTGTCAAAGTTTGTTCAAGACTGTTTTGAAGGTTATGATCAGTTGAGGGACTCAGTTGCTGTTGTTGATTTATTTAATATTTTACTGAGAGATTGGAGTCTTTGGCTGAGTTCGACCATCCGAGCATGCAAGACTAGGCTTTCAGACTCATAATGATTGTCATTTTATTTATTATTTCTAATTATATCTTTATATATAAATCTGCACCAAAATGATTGATCATCTTAGAAAACCTAAAAATATTAATATTTTTTAAAGAAACTTTAAAGACACAAGACCCATGATGTAGAGATTACAATAAACTATATCAATCAAGTGCTAAAATATATATAATTTTATATATAGTGTGTTAGAGTATCTCCAATGACAATACCATTTGGACATATTTTATTGCTAACTTTTAGCATTTTACCTTCATTAACTAAGTGTCTCTAATGGGATGCTAAATATTTGGTATGGTCAATATTGATATCAAATTTGGCATTGCCATTATTATTATTATTCTTATTCTTATTATTTATTTTAGAGTTGTTTCCCACAACAATAAAACATGTGAGCTTATAATAACTTTTTAAATGAACTATTTTTGCTTTTGGTTGCTAGAAGGTGGACTCCATCATAATTTAATAAAATTTGTTATTTGAAAATTTTATTTTTTTAGCATTTTTTATTGAAGAGTCAATGTCCAAAATTTAGCATTGTTATTGTAAATATATCGTGAGTAAGTGAGAGCTTGCTTATGAAAATACCATATATGTTTTATATTGCCGGCAAGTGCTAATATGGGAATTTTAAAAACTTGAAAGTATTCTTTTGTCATAAAAGAAAAGAAAAAATCCTAACTATTTACATCCTAATAGAATTTTGATAATAAGATTATCTGGACATAAAAATAACTAAGCGCACAAAAAAACAAAAAAAAAACAAAAAATCTCAGGGAGTGAGATGTTGATAAGTGAGGGATTTTCCTGTCTGATCGGTTATAGAATTTCGCCTAATAACAATTACTTTTTATTGGCTTATTTTTATTTTTTGAATGAAGTGACATTGCTATGGAGGTTCTTGAGCAAGAGAAACGACGACGTCTTAAGGGAAAAGTGATAATACAACAACCCCGATCATCACCACCACCACCACCGTCGTCGTCGTTGAAAAGTCTTATCAGAAAGAGAATGAGAGTAAGGTTGGTGATCAAATCGTTCACGGCCTCAAGCTCAGGATTCCTAAATTTACAACGCATAAAAGATCAAGAAACGAGCAAGAAAGCGATGACGATGATTGGGATCATTGCGATCAAGAAAAGAAGAAATATTCAAAGAAAAGTAGGAAACGGCAAATTAGAAGGTCGTCCAACTTTCCACTGCGGCAGGCACCGGTGGCCGATCCGGCATCGCTACCGGGAGAATTCAGGAGAGAAATCGAAGCGATGGGTGGAAAGGAGATAAGATTGGGAATCCAGAAAGAAATCACGGAGACGGATTTGAAACGGGAACATAACAGGCTGTCAATGCCATGTTCGCAGATGATAGATGGGGGTTTCTTGATGGAAGAAGAGAAAGATACACTTAGGAAACAAGAGGCTGTAGAGGCCGTGCCTTTGATGATCAAGAGGTTCCAACCGCCGGCAGAACAGAGAATGGAGGTGGCGAACATAAATTTGAGGCAATGGGATATGCCCAAGCCATCGGGGAAGGCGAGCTCAATTTATGTTCTTAGAACTTCTTGGCAGTATGTGGTAAATAGGATTGGACTAAGAGTACATGATGTGGTTCAGATTTGGTCGCTTAGGATTCAAGAAGATAGACTTCACTTGGCTCTTGTTGTGGTCTCTAGGGCTAATCATCAACTTCAATCATTGGCTAATACTGGTAGCACTAGTACTGGTGCTGGAACTAGTGGAAGCAGTGGAAGTAATAGTGGAAGCAGTACTGGAAACAATGCAAGAAGTAGTAGTGGAAGCAGTGGAAATACCCTGATTGTTTGAAGCAACTACCCCTGCTTAATTAACACTTTAATTAAAGTTATATGTAATTAATATATAAATATATAGTTCATATTTAATTTCTTTGATTTTTGACAGATTGATTTAAGAGAGTAATTAATTAACTTGAGGTCAATTGAATATTAGACTTCTTTTAAGCATCTGCATTTGGTTATGTTGCATATATGATGAAGGATTTTTTTTTTTTTTTTTTTGGTGGATAAAAAGCCTATCATGACTGGTCTTTTTTTGGTAAAGAGTATAATGAGTATTTAATTATATAGATTTTGCGGCCAAATCTGTGGGACCCAAAAATAAGATACGCCCTAAAACTGGTCAACCTAATCACTAGATGTTTGTTTCTTATAGCCTGACGTGTACTTTCTTACATCTTTTTGGAGACCAAGACTTTGATTTTATTTTATTTAAAAAAAAAAAAAAAACCTGTTATGGTACTTTCTTACATTTTTTTCTTCGTTGCCAAACAAAAGATCATAGGTAACGGAGTTTTAGGACCAAAACAAAAAATAATGTCATATTATTAATCTAATTTTTTAACTATTACATAAATTCGCAAATCAAATCATCTATAATTTATGCAACATCAAACCTAAGCATGTGGACTTATAAAAAAAATAAAAAAAAATTAAATGTCCGATTGTGAATTATTGTTATATGATGTGTAATAATTCCATATAAAAGATTTTTCCTAATTATATTGATACCTTCTTACCCTTTTTTCCAGTTGCCAAACAAAAGTATAAAAAAAGAACTAAATAAAAATAATAGGAGTGTTACATTCTTTGAATAATTAAGTAGAGCTCAGCGTTTTTGTTTCTACAATACTTACTCTAAAAAAGTATTACTTTTTTTTTCCCCTACTAAAGGAAGCAGAGTTTGAAGTTTAATTGCTTATTTATTTATTTTTTACTTCTCTTTGCTACCAATTTTTAAATAAGGTAGTACTATATTCGTTTTGGGTCGGTGGTTGGGAACCAACACAGGAAAAATGGAATAGAAGATTGGATCCATAAAAATTAAAATTAAAAAAGTTGAGCTGATGATGTGATGAAAGAGAGTGCATAAACCCTAAGCGCCAATGTAAATAATAGAGGGCTAAATCCAAATTAAATTAATCAGGAAAATTAAGAATAATTAGAGAGTGACGGCTGTGAGAGCAAGTAGAGTGTGAACCTTATCCGCTAGCAAAAGGATTGCTTATATCCCAAGTATATATGTCATTATCAATTACCGCAACGGTTTTATTCCGCTCCGATTAGGAAAAAGGAAAGAATGAAGAAAGAGAGGGATGAGTGTTTCAATTATTTGCTTTTCTGATTAGTTTCCCTCTATACCCATTCCCTATATAAAGGTCTATTTCTATTTCCTTTGACTACATTTTATTTTATTTTATTTTTCCCTTGCTCTCTGTCTCTGTCTCTCTGCGCTCTTTTATTTTCAATCTCTCTTTCTCTCGGTGCTCTTTTATTTTCTCTGCGAAAAACTTGAATTCCCAGTTTTAATTATTCTTTGTGGTTGGGGAATCGAAGTTGAAGAAAAGTAAAATAAAAAGAAAGAAGAAGGAAGAAGAAGATGAGGCTGTTGAACAAAGAAGATTTCGAGGGCTTCGACTTCAAAACCAGTCAATCCGGCATCGATTTGTTGGCCCACATCTGCGGTGTTGCTTTGGATGTTCTTGAGCACGAGAAACGACGGCGTCGTAAGGGCAAAGAAATAGTACGAGACCGATCATTATCACCGTCGTTGTCGGTCAAGGCTTGTGATCAAATTGTTCATGGCCTCAAGCTCAGGATCCCTAAACCTACTACTACTACTACCCCCACCACCACTTCAATTACAATGGCGTGGCCACTTAAGAGATCAAGAAACAACCGGAGCACCATGATCAACAAGAAGAAGATAATCGAGGATGAACAATTAGGCGATGGTGATGGTTATGATGAGGATCATCAAGTCAAGAATTCCAAGAAAACTAGTAAAAAGAATAGGGCCGTTGATCAAATCGTTCACGGCCTCAAGCTCAATATTCCTAAACCCTCGTCGCATAAAAGATCAAGAAACCAAGAAGAAGAAAGCGATGATCATATGATTCAAGTCAAGAATTCCAAGAAGAGATCAAGAAACCAAGAAGAAAGCGATGATGATGATGGCGATGATTGGGATACTATCGAAGTCAAGAATTCCAAGAAAAGTAAAAAACGCCAAATTAGAAGGCCGTCCAACTTCGCAAGACGGTCGGTGCCGGTGGCCGATCGGGCATCGTACCGGGAACTTCCGGGGGAATTCAGGAGAGAAATCGAAGCGATTGGGGGAAGGGATATAAAATTGGGAATTCAGAAACAACTCACAGAGACGGATTTGAAACCGCATCATAACAGGCTGTTAATCCCTGTGAGACAGATAATTGATGGGGATTTCTTGACGGACGCAGAGAAATCCATTCTCAGCAGACACCAGGTTATGGAGGACGTCCCGTTGTTGATGAAAGAAGCGGATGGAGAGAGAATGGAGGTGATGAACATCAATATGACGCAATGGGATATGGCCAAGCAATCTGGTAAGGCCAGCTCTTGTAATTATGTTCTCAGAACTTCTTGGCAGGATGTGGCACGAACGAATAGACTTCAAAAAGATGATGTGGTTCAGATTTGGTCGTTTAGGGTTCAAGAATATACACTTCACTTGGCTCTTGTTGTGGTTCACAGGGCTAATCATCAACTGCGATTATTGGCTAATACTGGTAGCACTAGTACTGCTGGCAGTGCTGGAACTAGTGGAAGCAGTACTGGAAACGGTAGCGGAAGTAGTAGTAATGGAAGCAGTACTGGAAACAATGGAAGTTGTAGTAGTGGAAGCAGCGGAAATACCCACATTTGTTGAATCAACTAAGGAATTAATTGATTCTTCCACTTTAATTAAATTTATATAATTACTATATATATATATATGTAGATCATGTTTAATTTCTTGGATTTTTGACAGATTGATTTAAAAGTGTAATCAATTAACTTGAGATCAATTGAATATTAAAGTTCTTTTTAAGTGTATGTGTATTAATCTGGTTATGTTGCATATGTCACGAGTGGTTTTTTTGATACAAAGCATATGATGAGTTTTTTTTTTTTTTTTTTTTTTTTTTTTGGGAGCAAGGAATATGAAGAGTATTCAATGATATAGATTTTTGTGACAAAATCTGTGGGACCCAAGATAAGAATAAAGCCCCTATAACTGCTCAATCTAATCATTAGATCCTTATAGGCTGTAGGCTAACTTACATCGTTTTGGAAACTAAAATAACATGGTACTTTCTTACATTTTTTTATTAGTTGCCAAACAAAAGATCATTGGAAAAATAACTAATTGAATAAAATTAATAGGAATATTCTATGAATAAAAAAGTACAGCTCACTTTTTTTTTTGTATTTTTTTGTTTTTTTTTTCCCCTTTCTATTACAGACCCTCTAGAAAAAGTAATACTTTTTTCCACACAAAAAAGAAAAAAAAAAAAATTCTCACTCTATTGATGTGATTTTTAATTATTATAAACCTAAATCAAACCATTTATAATTTATGCAACGTCAAGTCTAAACATGTGAATTCCATAAAAAAATTATTGTCTCCAATTATAAATGATTTGTTATATTACATGTCACTTTATAATAGTTCCAACCGAAGTATAGAAAGAATAACTAAAATAAAAATAATAGGAATATTATATTCTTTGAATGAGTAGAGCTCACTGCAATTGGCATTTTTGTTCCTATGGTACATCGTCTAAAAAACTTGTACTTTCTTTTTCCTTTCCAAAAAAAGAAAAACAGTTTAGGAGAAAAAAATAATGTTATAGTTCAAATATAATATTTTTGGTTTTTAATTTCTTCATTTTTTTGAATATATTATTATTATTATTATTATTATTATTTTTTGGTTTTTTCCCCTCATTTTTTAGCAAACAGTTAAGAAATTGTTATATATTTTGGTTATGCATATGATTATACGGATAGACTGCTATCCGAATTAATAATCATATTATTACCAGAAAATAAAAAAGAATTAATAACCATACGGTTTCATGACAATATCTCAGTCCAAAGCTGCGGGAGCCAAGAAAGGCAACAAACTTTATATTTTTTTTTTTTTTTTTTTTTTTGGGTCGTGGTTTTTGATGCTGGGACATGGGGCCATGGACTTACTCTGTTAAACTATGTGCCTATGCACTTTTTTTTTTTTTTAAAAAAAAAAAAAAATTAAACGCATATTCCTATTGGCCTATACATTTTTATTTTTTATTTTTGGTGAATGACCTATATATTTTAAGAAAACTAAGGAGTTCTTTATGCATATACAAGTAGCACACCATCTAATTACCTCTACGAAGGAGAAAGAAAATTAAAGAACCCGCAGATATTGACAAAAAAAATTAAGTAGAAATTACAAGAATTTATTGGCTTTCAATCTTTCACTTTCTCAGATATATTTTCCTATTTAATTAGCTTTCTCTATTAATTGAATAGGCATCATATTGTCCTCCTTTTTTTTTTTTTTTTTTTTTTTGATAAAAGCATCAGATAGTGCTTGGCCAAAAGAATTACATGAGAATCAAGTTGTACGGCTCATGATAAGCACGAATATAAACCCTGTTCATCCTAAAAGATCTACCAAACCAAAAAATTAAATTAAAAAAGGGGAAGCATAAGAGAACCTTAAAACTTTTTTATTTTTTGTCATTAAATTAAAAATAAAAAAATTACTTTGTACACTTTAATTGAAATTGATAAATATATTTATCTATTAAAAAAATAAATAAATAAAATAAAGGAAAAGTAGTGCCTTGATACCGCTGTTATGTGATTAAAAAGTTAAAATCCAAATTTGATAAGGAAAGGATTGAATAAGAATAGTAGTGAGCGAGTAGAGTTAGTTTGAACCCCTATTACTGATTTACTTAAATCCCAAGTTCCATTATTAACCCATATTCCCAGCTTGATTTTCCTCCACTATTTCTTTCTTCTCTGTTTATTAGCATTGCTGTGTCTATTTGTCTGTGCTCTACCTATTTTATTTTTCTCCATAAAACTGAATTAAGATGCGGCTGTTGAGTAAACAAGATTTCATAGGCGTTAAACTTAACACAGAAGGCTCTTGTTTTGATATGCTCGTTGATGTCTGTTGCGTTGCGTTGAAGCGTTACGAGGAAGATAACCCACCACCACCACCACCATCACCATCATCATCGTCATCGTCATCGTCGTCGTCGTCGTCCTCCTCCTCCTCGTCGTCGTCGTTGAAGTCCGAACAGAAGGTTGAGAAAGAGAATGACATCACGGCCGTTGATGAGCTCATGACGACTAATACAATGGCAGCGTCGTCGCGGCCGCGGCGTTGCAGTAAAAGATCAAGAACAATTAAGCAGGAGAAGACGGAGCGAATCCATGAAGAAGAAGAAGAAAACGAAGAAGAAGAAGAAGAAGAAGGCGATGATGACGGTGATCATGATCAAGTCAAAAATTCCAAAGAGAAACAGAGAAAGAGAAGAAGTAGCAAGCGGAAAAGACGACTGTCCAACTTTGTACGGCAGACGGCGCCTCCGGCCAATCCGGCCTCGTACCCAGAACTTCCGGTAGAATTCAGGAGAGAAATCGAAGCGATGGGTGGAACGGACATAACATTGATAATGCAAAAAGAAGTTACGAAGACTGATCTGAAACCTTATCACAACAGGTTGTTAATGCCATTCACGAAGATAATAGGAGATTTCTTGAAACCAGAAGAGAAAGCCACGCTTAGGGCACAAAATGTCATAGAGCACGTTCCATTAATGATGAAACGTGCTTCTCCTGTGGCCAGAATGGAGTTGATGAACATAAATATGAGGCAATGGGATATGCATAAGAATTCTGGCAAGATGAGCTCATCTAATTATGTCCTCAGAACTTCATGGAAAGAAGTGGTGACAAATAATAAACTTGAAGAAGATGATGTGGTTCAGATTTGGTCTTTTAGGGTTCAAGATAGGCTTCACTTGGCCCTTGTTGTGGTTGCTAGGGCTAATTATCAACTGCCATTAATGGCTGATACTAATAGTACTAGTGGAAACAATGGAAGTAGTGGAAGCAGTGGAAACGACGGAAGTGGCAGTGGAAGCAGTGCAAATACCCAGATTGTTGAGGCAACTCCTGCTTAATTAAAGTGAGGAATTATCGGCTTATATATATGTAGATCATTCTTAATTCTTGGATTTTGATTTTTTTATTATTTTTTTTAAATCTTTCTTCTAATTTTTGACAAATTGATTTACAACAGTATTTAAATAATGGGAGATGACATTGGTTAGTTCTTCTTAAACGTTGGTTTTGTTGGGTAGATATGATGAGCAGTTTAAGGATATATAGATTTTGTGACAACATATGTGGGACCCAAGATAAGTATAAAATATTAATTTCTCTATCTAATTATTGGATGTGTTTTCTACAATGTAGGCTTATTTTTATGGGTTAATTCTTACATCCTTTTTGGCAACTAATTTTCTTGCAACTTTCTTACATTTTTTAGAGTAGGAAAGATAACTAAAAGAAGATTAATAGGAATATTTTTTTAAATAAAAAGTAGAGCTCATTATTTACCGAAAGGAAAAAAAAAAGAAAAAAAAGGGGGAAAAAAAAAAAAATAGAGCTCATTGCAATCGGCTTTTTTCTTGATGTAGTCACCAAATTTTGGATCCAACCTTTCTTCTACTGTTTTGATAGCCTTCTACATATATTTCATTCCGCATCCTTCCTTTCATCTTCACCGTTCATTTCTCATCTAGAGCCCCCATATCTCTCCACGTCATGCATATGTTTCACCGCACGTGGATGCTTGTTGGTCCCGTCTGACTCCTTGGTGGACTACTCACTGTGCGGTTTGGGCTTTTCTCCCTTAAATGGATCCCACAGACCCCTTTCTATAGTTGAACCGTTTATAAGCAGTACTTTTGAATAATCTATTATAGATTATTTATTTATTTTTTAAAAAAATTAATTTAATCTTTTGAAAATATATCATTGAGTTTACAAGAAAAAAAAAATAAAAATTAATAGATACAATATTATAGTTTAAATAAAAAAAATTAAGTTTTTTCTTCAATTTTTAAGTCACTTCTTCCTATGTATATAAAAAGGTTGGTTAAATTTTATTTAGTAGGTTTAGCCAAATGGTAAAACAATTGAAAATATATTTATAGCATCTGGGTTTCATCAGATTTGGGTGATATCCCACTGTCCCTTGAACAAAAATAAAATGATTGGTTATCGTCCATGTGATTAATATATATGGACATAGTATATTTTATCAAAAAAAATAAAAAAATAAAAAATAAAAATGCAGACATAGTATTTTTTTTTTATAAAAAAAAATTGCAAGGAAAATAGGGAATTGATTTATATATGTGCATAGATAAAATTAAAGTGCTTATGTGTATTATTAGCATGTGGCATCCGAAGAGTGACAAATCATTTTAGTTAGCTAGACATGTACCAAATTGAATATATTTTTTTTTTCATGGCCAGCAGCATGCAGGTCTTGGTGATTAGTCTTTATTAGCGCCTTTTTTTTATTTTTTTTTTATTTTCCCTTTACTACATGTTAGCACCAAAATGGTTTATGAACTATTTGTGGTTAGGTACAAAATACATTTACGGTTAATGTTATAGTTGGTGGTTTATTTTGGGTGAGAACATATGTATCTCCATTTTGTCCTTTTAAGCAGTTTATTAAAGAACATTGACTGGAGGGTGACTTTGAACATTCTGCTATCTTTTGTGATGAAAAGTTGTCATAATAAATGTTATAATCAATACACTAAATGATTTTTTTATCAATATTGTGGGATTTATAATTAAATTTGTTTATCGCAATAATTATTATTTAAGTTTGATCTAATAAATTTGTTATATAATCTCATATATTCCGATGAATTCATTTTGAATGACCAAAAGAAAATCCTACTTTATTTCCCCCCCCAAAAAAAAAAAAAAATCCTACTTAATTTGGTTTTTTAAAGGTCAGGCTTTCATCCATTTAACCGACAACAACAATTAAAACAGTAAACAAAGTAGTCAAGAGGGAAATTGGAAGTTAAGAAGGTACTCAAAAACAGACTCTGATCAATCTTAGACAATACACTTGCAACGCCAGTAAATTATAGTTTGGTGATCAAAATCCCTGGAAAAGACAACTTTGCCCTGGGGTATAGTATGCCAGAGAGCTCGTTCCCCGGAAAAAGACCTAATTGATTTCTTATTGGGCATTTGACGATCATTGGTGAAAAACTCATGTGAATTCTTAGCCACATGGATAAAGCTAGAGAAGATGACCTAGGGTTACCATAAAATCCCAATACATAAAACGTAAATTAATCTCACAAAAGTTGCATAAACTTAAAAATAATTAGTAACTAAGGGAATTTTTTTTTTTTTTTTCCTTTATATCAGAGCTGGATTTGAGGATGCAAAACCAAGAAGCTCTGGTTCGGTTTGGAATAATTCCATGTCCTGTTCGGTCAAAGTCACCCAAGCCTCTATTCCATCACCTTCTTTAGTATCCATAAAGGTGACTAAGTTCTTGCAGGAAGGGGCAAGGTTAGTGACCCAGGTGGGCTTCCCTCAACCAAAATCGACATCATAGAATCCAAAATTGCACCAACTTGAGCAGATCAACAGGTTTACAACATCTTTGCTGAGGATCAGGTCCCCAGCCTCTTTTGAGGACTGAAAAAAGGCTTGCCATGGATGGTGGCCTTGAAACCTTTTGGCTTTGATCTCCCGGAATTCTTTATTTCCTTCCCTCAAATAATTTACCAAATCTTGGAGCTCCGTTTTATCCTCCTCATGATCATGAACTGTCAACTTTGCAACAAAGAATGACACAGAGGTTTCCGATCGAGTACTTTTCTGTGAACGGCGGTTGGATAATTGTTCTATGAAGGTTGACGGCCTGAGTCAGAACATGTTGCATTAGTGGTGCATTGACGTCGTCTGAGTTTGACGGCGTTGATGATGGTCTTCTTCTTGCAGATACTGCTGCTATTGCACATTTCCAAATCAGGTCAGTCACCACTTCAAGTCGAGTAGGCTGTGGTACGCTCTCACTCGCAGCCTTGGCCTTCAAAGCCGCGATGCTCAACCCATCAAACACGAACCTTTTCGACACACACTTGATGACCGGCATTTAGGTATTGTGGTGCTACTCGTCGCCGTCGGCATCTACGGACGGTTGCAGCTGGAATGTCAAATGATCTGCTGGAGAGAAGGAGGTCGACCGTGTGTTATTATAGTCTAAGGCTGCAAGCGTTTGGTTAGTAGCACCAAGAGCGATGACAGACCAATCTTTGGGGAACAAACTCATCGTGGCAGCATCTCCAAACTTATGCGACATCCGAATACCTAATGCTACTCCTCCACACTGAAAGAAACTTGCTTGAACAAGCAGTAGGGGAAGATCAGGTGCTGTTGATGATGATGCATCAGAACTAGCTAGTCCGATGAGATGGAAGTAACCGTTCTAGTAACTTAGCATCATCATCATCATCAGGGTGTTGTTGTAGATAGGCTGAGAGGTGGACATGGAATCGAGCTTCAATATAATCAACACCCTCGTCCTCGCATTTAATGCGCATGTTACTTTCCAATCTTCCTGCAATTGGGAAGAAGCGAGTTAGGACTTCGGAGAGAGATTTCTTTAGATTCTCCGAATATTTATGCTCCTCGTCATCATCGATACTTATAATCTTTGGATAGACAAAAAGGATGGGAACATAAACCGGGGATGCCAGCTGATCCGGAAGACACAAATTGTAGCCCCTCTGGCTCAGGTGAGTGGGAGTTGGAGAAGCTGGGTTTATGATTTCTCTTCTTAATTATCGTTTCCATCTTTATCTCCCCACCCATCACTTTAATTTGAGATCCGCTGGCTTTAACCTAAATTTGTGAAATATAGGATCTCAACTGGTTAAGTTTCTTCGTTCTTTATATATATATAAGTTGAGAAGAAAACTATTACTTAACCACCAACTGGTTAAGTTTCTTCGTTCTTTATTGAATTGGCATGCTTTTTGTTTGTTGTTCTTGTCACCAAATTTTGGACCGAACCTCTCTTCCATTGTTTCCATAGCTCTTCTATATATATATATATATATACATATTTCATTCCTCATCTATATATATATTTCATTCCTCATCCTTCCTTTCATCATCACCGTTCACTCCTCATCTAGAGCGCCCATATCTCTCCACGTCATGTAGATGTTCTACACCACGTTCATGCCATTGATGATTCTACGGGTCTTGGTCACGTTTCATAGAGCTAGATGTCTCTTCTATCCACTTAGTGGGCTCTTACTGTGAGGTTTGGGCTTTTGTCCCTTAATTGATTCCTACAGGCCCCTATCCAACAGTTGTCATAAATTATATAGTACCCATTTTTTTACCCTCAATTAGCTTTGAATAAAAATAAATAAAAATTTAGGACCTAAATGTAGCTTAAATATGACCTAAATATTGTATGTTATTATTTTATTGATTTACAAATTAATATAACATATGGAACTTTTAAAAAAATAATTATAATGGAATATAAATTGAATAGTGATTTGTATATATAAATTTTAGTAGATTTATTGATATCTTAAGTATTATTGTATTATTTTATTAATTTGTATTGATTTTGTTTCATTTATCCATATTTTATTTATATTTCCTTTATATATATATTTAATTTATAGTAATTTTTCAATTGATAAAATATTGATACACAAAATTACTATTATCTATTAAATGGAAACTTCCAAAGCAAACTCAATTATAAGAAATAAGGATTAATCCTTTTTTCCATCCTTGATTTAGTACATTACATTAAGAAGCAGAGCAGACCTCGTATATATAATTAACCAAAATTATTCTGTTAATTTATTTACCCCTTCAAATTATCTAACCAAACAAAACATATATATATATATTTTTTTTTTTTAATGTAATACCTTTACAAAGGAATGCAACAAAATTCAAATAAGAATTTCAAAATCCCTGAAAAACTTTGTCAGCTTTTTCATTACTCTAAATTAACATTGAAAGGATCCTAGAGAAGCTTGCTGGATGAAGAATCTTCATGGTGATCATCCTTACTGGGAAGAGAAATTGAAGAATCAATCCATGGACCATCCATAGACTGGCCTCTTTGATGGCTATCATGTGAGATTGAAGAGACTTCCTGTGTTTGGCTGTCTTGTGACAGCATTTCAAATGCTTTAAACCTTGCATCTGTCTCAGCTGAATTCCGCTTGATGATCGGTGCTTGGACCGGAATATCACCTTCAAGCATGCTGACTACAGATGACATGGGTGGTCTCAGGGTAGGAGATGGATTGGTGCATAAGAGTGCCAAGTTAAGCATCGTCATGGCCTCCTTTTTGGAGTAGTTTGAACCAAGACTTGGATCCACAAGTTCCAAAAGATTTCCTTGTTCTTGTAGGACATAGGCCTTCAATTAACATGTAGAAAACCAAAGGAAAAAATAATTTAATGCTTCATGAACATATTCACATAAGGAAAATGCAAGGTTTAAAAAAGAGAGAAATTTTAGAAAGACCAATTTCTATCAAAAAGTTAATTCAGATTCTACCAACAAAGACATACTACAAAATTTCATTTTTATGTAAAATTTCAAATAAAATAAAATAAAATAAACATACAAACTTCTAAGAGCATCAGAAATATAACAATAAAAACATGATAAAAAGCATAGGAAGCATAGAATGTAATGCTTATTGCTTACCCAATCAAGAAGATAAACAAATTCCTCCTTTGGTCTGTAATTTGTGTTGCTCTTCCCACTGACAATCTCTAAAGCTACAACTCCAAAGCTGTATACATCTGCTTTGTCTGTCAAATATCCTCTCATGGCGTATTCAGGAGCCATATAACCTCTGGAAAAGGTAAATAGACAGTTCCATATGAGTGGCTGAAATTGTTTAACCAGAAAAGGCTGGTGGTGAAGCATTTAACAGTAATTCCTAGAAAACTTGCAATAGATATCTGCTTATACATCAATTATCATATATAAGTAAACAAGCCAGTGTATAACCCAATCACAGGAAACCTGTAGATCATCCAATGCATGTTAGCATGGCACACTTCTCCTGTTTAACATCAATCTCTCTGTCACCCTCCCCTCAAAAACACATCATTATGTCTAAGTCCTTTATAAACTAATTTAATAAATCTAAATTATGTTAGTTGCCGACTGAAGCTGAAGATGCTGTAGGTTATGGGGAGGAAACAGGACTTACATTGTTCCAGCAATTCTTGTGCTGATATGGGTGTTTTCTTCTTCATCAAGCTTGGCTAAACCAAAGTCAGATATTTTTGCATTTAGATCCTTATCAAGGAGCACATTGGTTGCCTTTATATCTCTGTGAACAATTTTCAACCTCGATTCCTCATGGAGATATGCTAACCCCCTTGCTATTCCCAAGCATATCTTCTGTCTTATTTTCCAGTCAAGTTGTAGCCGTTGTTCCTCATGACCTATGATGTCAAAAAGGAAACGAGAGAGAGAGAGAGAGAGAGAGTATTTAGATGCAAGTCCGATCATAAAATTTATGACTTCAAGCTGAAGATTTTTAGTCAAGCATTTACCAAAAAGTGCACGGGCAAGACTATTGTTTTCCATGTACTCATATATAAGCAACAATTGATTTCCTTCAATACAGCAACCATATAGCTTCACAAGATTAGGATGTTGCAATGCAGATATCATGCCGATCTCGTTGACAAATTCACGATTCCCTTGCTTTGATTTGGAAGAGAGCTGCTTAACAGCAATCACGGAGCCATCTGATAGTACACCCTAAGAACCAAGCAAAGCAATTATAAAGCCACTTTCTATACACTTTCTTTTTTTGGCTGACCATCAAAATTTTTTTTCAAAAACTATAAACTTTAATGACACGGCCAAAGTTTAGCCTAAAAATATACTACCTTGTAAACTGGACCAAAGCCTCCTTCACCTATTTTATTTGCTGGGTCAAAGTTACCTGTGGCAGCTTTGATCTGTCTTAATGTGAAGTATCCTGTTTGTAACTCAAGCCCTCGTAGTTCTGAGACAAAGCAAAAGTTAGAATGAGAAAACACATTCACAGAGTGGCAAATCAGATCAGTACGATAAAAGACGAGGCATATATTATTTACAAGTGCTGTACTTCCTTTTTATTTATTTATTTTTCTCCCTTACTCTCTTTGAAAAAAAAAATAAATAAATAAATACCCGTGGAATATTTGCAATTTCAAGTATCTTAAGAGTACATTTCAAAATAACAAAGTTCTTCTTGCACTACTTAAGAGATAAGAAATATGGAATTTCAAATCTCTTCCATGGTGTATTATTTGCCATAATTAACAATCAAGTGGTTGATTATAACTTCCATGTGAATAAACATCTTGTATACTTATCCTCACCTGGATCTTCAAGGTCTTTTCCCCCTAAGTAACCCATCTTTCGGAGGGCTAAAAGGACCAATAAGAGAAATGCACATGATCCAGCCACAATGCCAGCAATGGCTAAAGCAGATAGCCTCCTCCCAGTATCAACCTTGAAGTCTGGAAAAAAAAAAAAAAAAAAAATGTGATTGTGATAAACTTAGATAGAAAACCAGATAGAAATCTGAAATCATGAACCAAACTTACTTGGTGTCACGGTAATGGCAGAAATGAGAGGTCCGTAGACACCTCTGGCAGGAATGGCACCAGTTCCTTTCCCTGCCCAGTATAAATGGATCTCTAGAGTGCCACCATTAACAAGAACATTATCATGTGTCATGGTGATGCCTTTTCCAACACCTCCAGCTACCTCTGCAATATTAAAATCCTTCAAAAATATGTTCCCCTGCACAAAAGAAAAATCATAAGTTCACTACCTTCATACAATTATTGAGAGCATGTCTATGATAATGTTGTCAAAGTTACTTCTAAACAGTACGAGACATGTTATTTTTTTCAGTAAGTTGTTTTGTTGAATTGCTTTCATGTTTCAAAATTTTCATATATTAATAGCTTCATAAGAGGCCATGACAATGTCCCTTCTAGCCCCTTTTGAACTCTAAGCTAAATCTTGTAGAGAATTAACAGTTCTTAATAATAATAAAATGTGTTAACTTCGATAAATGAAATTACACTTACTTGAATTGAGACATCAAATATGCGCTTTCCAACGCTACTATATGTTTCATTATCAGTAAACATTATTTCAGCGAAGTGGAGTTGTACTTTGTAACTGCCCTTTAGCATGCAAAGCCCATAATATTTGAGTGATATTGGGGAGAGACGAGCTGTTTGATAGTATTCTGGACCAGTTACGTTCAGAGAAAATTTGTTTGATGCTATGTATTCTGCCCTATCATTTCCCAAGAAAACCCCAGTACTGCTATACGCCCATTTTTCTGATACAGAAAAAAAGTTTGATTTGCCTCCACTGCTTATGTCCTCCGCATATTCATTGCCATCGAGTTCCATATTCCTCCCTCCACAGTTAACAAAGAAAGAGTGGTCTGCAGGTGTAGTAGTAATTATATTAGATATAAGATCCATCCAGGTTATATGACCATATAAGCTACAAAGAATTCGTGAAAGCATGATCTGATGGGAATCCAAACTTACGTCCGGGTTTTCCAGAGCAAGGGAGGTCCTTGTTCAAGCACCATCTATATTTTGAAAATTAAATCTTAGTCATTCTTGAATCATATGAAATTTCATATATATATATATATATATATATCTAAAAGAGACAATTAAAGGTGAGAAAGACTTACGAGTTACTTTCAGAAGTTGAGTAACTAGAAATACGATTCCTGTTAGATAATAAAGGTAATCAGAATATATTAAAGAAGAATGGCTTCCAGAGTGATAATATATATATATATATATCTAGAGAGAGAGAGAGAGAGAGAAAGAGAGAGGATTTTGGAGAAATGAAAAGGAAAGGAATAATATTCAACATATGGACAGGTATAGTTATATTCACTTAGGAGAAGCCTTAAATACTAAACTCACACTTGCAAATTTGCACAACTAGCCTGAGCTGGCCCCGTAAAATTGTTATATGATAAATCGCTGCAAACAGATAAGTCATACAATTGGTCAGTAAATTTCTTAATATGAAAATTTAAATTAGTAGAATGAGGGACAGAACCACAACTGATAAGTTCAGTAATACAAAAGGTTCTGCAGCAGGCAATTTATAGACAACTTTAAAGCCAAATGAAATGCAAGTTATAGTAGACAGAATAATATACTAACAAGTTCTCGTCGCTGTCCACTATCCACTCTGGTAATTTTCCAGTAAGTGAGTTGTTGGTCAAAAACCTGCAACCCATAGAAGTTAATTATCTCTCTTATGAAGAAACTAGTACTTGGTGAAACATATAGAAATAAAGAACGCAAAAATAAATATAAAACCTGAAATTGACTAGATTAACTTACATGTGATTCAGACGTAGACTCTGAAATGTTGCTGGAATGCTACCAGTCAGCCTGTTGAAGCTCAAGTCTCTGAACGAAAAGGGGGTAAAAAAAAAAAAAGAAAAAAAAAAAGTCTCATTCAATTACATCTACAAGTTTGTCTACAAAGAATGTACAATCAAATTAATGAAACATGGATCTACTCAATCTTGCCACAAGCATTTGTGATGGTTAATAGTTGAAAATTCCACTGATAATAGGTTTCGTGAGTGAACATATTCTACTTTAGTTAGTCTGTAATATATCGACTTTATCTAATCTTATATCCAACTTTACATAATCAGTCAGTAACTAGCAAATGACTATGCAAGTCAAATACGTACAGAACAATTCACCCAAAAATAAATAAATAAATAAATACTAGCAGAAAAGATATTAATTGTCATGCATTGTTCTTAAACTTACGGAGCCCTCATTAAGTTTAGATCAGTTCACTTGCAGGCACATCTGGATTAGGTCACTTGAGTGCGAGACCAAATAACATAGAATCCTTTGTTATGTTCAAAAAAATATACAAGTACGTTTACAAATTCTAGGAACTTACAATGTTTTCAGATCTTTCATATTTCCTATATAGTCTGGGATTTTATCATTAATCAAGCAATTCCTCATTACCCTGAGCCACAAAATAGCAAAACAAATTCAAAAGTGAGCTCAAGAGAACCATGGAGATAATCTTATAGAACTACTATTTTAGTTGCAGCAAATCGAACTCACAATCTTTCTAATTTTGTCAGATCTGTCAAATTGGGGAAAAGGCTGCTTGATCCCTTCAAATCAGATATCCTCCTGATAAAGAACATAGGTTGGTTAATTCCATTATTTGACAACTTTGACTCAGTTTGTCACTAGAACATACAATTACTAGATAGAGAAAGCTCTCACAATTCAGTTAAGTTTTTCAATAAAGATATAGAGGATGGAATAGGCCCCTCCATGGATGTGCCTTGCATATCCCTGCATCAAATTTGTATTTTTTTAAGTAAATTTATCGGGAAAAAGTAACCATTCATTATATTTTCAAAAAGGCAGAAGATTGCAGATAAATGGAATGAAGTGAAGCACTCACAGTCTATCAAGTTGGGTCCAGTTCCCAATAAAACTAGGTATCTTCCCTGATATTCTGCTCCCATCTATCCTACTGCATATAGTAATAAAGGTGAGAAATCTAAAAATTCAAAGCAGATATTCATATAATAAAGTCACCTTACTGGACTTACAAATCAGTCAAGTTCTTTAAATTTCCAAATGTTACTGGTATTGTTCCTGTAAAATTGTTTCCCGCCAGAAGGCTGAAAAATAAAGAACTGTCATCAGTTACACATTCTTCAAATCAATGTGAAAGAAATACATAACAAAAATTTTAACTATAGTGAAATCTTAGGAAACAACAAAGATATATGTATTTTTTTTCTTTTATTTCTCCACAGAGACTCAAATTTGTAGTCAAATAAAGACTATGTTTAGGCTAAGTAAATGACAGAGAACAGTTTGGTTGTAAGAATCTGATAAACAGGATATGATTAGATTTTATTTGGTCATAAATGAATTTTTTTAAGCAAATTGGACCTCTAAGACATCACTTGGTATCCAAAAAGGAAATTCAATGATGAACAGGGAAGAAGAGCAGCAGTCTTACAGTCTTTTCAAATTACTCAAACTCCCCAGGTCCTGATGAAGAGACCCTTCAAGCCGATTATCTTCTAACACCCTGGAAAATGCAATTTAAATTGAAACCAGGGTCACACATTTACATTTTTGGTTCAATTATATGATTTAACTTTAAACAGATGACTTACAGATCTGTGAGTGTGGTTATGTTACCAATTTCTTTAGGAATTGAACCATTGAGGCGGTTTCCCAAAAGTGACCTGCAGCATACCAACATATGAATCTATGATATTGAATGACCTATTGAAACACTTGTGCATAGCCATGGAGTATTATCATACTCCCTCAAATATCATATATATATATATATATAGAGAGAGAGAGAGAGAGAGATAGAGAGAGAGAGAAACTTACAGCTTTTGAAGGGGTGCGCGAAAAGTTTTGGGGATTGGTCCACTGATGTAGTTTCGAGTTAGATCACTGTTGAATGAAACAAATTCCTCTGTGTCACATGGTAATAATAATGAAAATAGAGAGAAAGGGCTTCATTGTTGAAGGAAATATATGTACTGAAATTGATTAGAAAGTGTCTAGGCTCAACAGATTCTTATAAGTTGCAATGAACCTACATCCTAGTCTCGGAAGCACAGACTCCCAAAACCAATTTTAATCCTCTTACTCTGTAAATCTTAGTAGTAAATTCAAATATTCGTTGAATTGATACATACATATATGTGTGTGTGTGTGTAAATCACTTACATTTCTTCAAGAAAAGTAAGGTTGCCAAATTCTTCAGGTAGAGCTCCTGTTAAATTGAGGCCCTTCAGCCAGCTGCCATACCAAATTTAGAACACAAAATTCTAAGTAAAATAATAATAATAATAGATTTTTCTAACATGCAACTACATTTCTAGTGCCTGCAGGAAAAAAATATGTATATTGGTTTAGAAATTTGACAATAAAATTTTGATAACTTAATGTTAATGGTACAATGTTTTCCATCCGATGCTTATGCCACAGACCATTTATACAGAATAAACATGACAATATCTGACAGAAAGACCACATTCTTATTAATTTTTAGCTTAAAAAAATTTGATTACCGCAACTCAAAAATTTAACAAAATCACTATCATCCATAGAACATATATATATATATATATATATGGTCATTACTTCTTATACATGTAAAAGTGCAACACATACTCTAATCTCTACGATTAAGGAAATGATATAAAACTAATATCAACACGACTATAACAATATAATTATTCAACGAAAGGTAAAGCACCAATAAAAAGAAAAATTAATTAACAAATTTTATATGAGATGCTCTGTGCAATCATGGAATAAACTCCTACATTGTCTTGACATGGCAAACAGTGCCATTTGCAAAAGAGCAGTCGCAAGTCACATTGCTTATAATGTCATCTTCCCAGATGGTCATGTTAAAGCCTTCACTCCGACTACACGAATTTCGGCTGATGTTCCAATGAGGGTTCTGTAGCTTGTCGGAAATTGTTTGAAGAATTTTCACTGTCACACACATTTCAATAACAAAATTTATTTATAACTACATAATATGAGATAGAAATATCACATGAAAGAGATAACAGAATATATATAGTAAAAAAAAAAACTAAAACAAACTTCTTTTTTCTCATCTTTATAATTTTTTTATTTCCTTTTATCAATTCTCCATTCTTTGTTGGTTTTTATCCTCAGAGTTAACATGTAATTTATTCTATCCCCCTGCAAAAAATTACCCTTTCTCTAGTTTGCACAAGTTTTGACTAATTTGGACATAGAATCTTATGTCAGTTTAGAATAATGTTGGAACAAAAAATAATTACTTAAATAATGATATTATTAAACATTTTGGATGGTAATATATCCATGTGAAATGTTATAGAGTAGGACAGCTATAGAAAACCAATATTTTAATCTCCAAGATCCAGCCATTCACATGCTTTTTCCTTCACACTCATATTGAATATTCGATGTAAAATTAAACATATATCACATGGTCAAAATCCATATTGAATATATTATATTTTCTACATCTGACCGTCCACAGTTTGTAGATAAGATGGTCAAAATTGTATGATGCCCATGTCACCCATATTCAAAATTGTATAAAAATATATGAAATTAATTGTACATATATATATATATATATATGTATACATTTAAATATATTTTGACTTAATATAACCGAAATCTTTATTCAAAAAAAAAAAAAAAAAGAAAAAAAAGTTATGTTACAAGTCAACAAAGTTCATATATTCATCATTCAAGCCTGCTCAAATCCATTAGATGGTCAAAATTGTATAATTCCCATGTCATCACTTATGTTCACACTTATACATATGAACTTAATTATAATACAACTCAACTAAGTTCACATATTAGACATCATTCAAAGCCTAATCAATTTATTACATTATCTGACATATTATTATGAAAAAAAAAAATGGCTTTGGCTCCCATTTTTCTTGCATTAGAAAAAGAAAAAAGAAAAAAGAAAAAATACAGGCAAGCTGGCAAAACATACTAGTCCCTTAATTAGGCATGGTCGGGACTTCTGATACTTATCTATTTTTTAAAATTATTTTATCTATTAATATTGTAGAACAATTTCATCACTGAAGTTGAAAAATACAAAACATGTTACTGAGAATTATTATCCAGATAAAATATCTTAGAAATTAAATTATTCTAAGAAGAAAAAAAAATTAATACAAAGTTTTTTTTGGTAATAAAATTAATAAAAAGTTAATAGCATATAAAGTGCCTTGGTATGTCCCAATCGATCTGAGGTGGTAATGTTGGGCACGTCAGTGGCTGGATATGAACCTCTATGGCCATATCCCATTAAATAATTGGTTCAAAGCTGGTAAGAAGAGACAATAGCAGACAATTACTGCTATTTGACATAGTCAGATTATTCAACCACTTAGCGCTTAATCCATCCCCTATTGGTTAAAAAACCTGTGAGATTTCGAATCTCCATTTCTAATATCCAAAAAATGAAAAAGTATATGTCCAATTTTTTTTATAAATATATATATATATATATATTAATGAAAAATAAATGAGAAATATATGAAAATTACCCCCTTTCTTAACCCACATGGCTGAAAAAGAATATTTTA
Source organism: Ziziphus jujuba (assembly GCF_031755915.1). NCBI lineage: Eukaryota > Viridiplantae > Streptophyta > Magnoliopsida > Rosales > Rhamnaceae > Ziziphus > Ziziphus jujuba. The sequence continues at coordinate 14,390,850 of NC_083389.1, read as the reverse complement.
GCCAAAAAAAAAAAAAAAATTGGCTGAAAAAGAATATCAATTCAAAATTCTGACACTTTCTAATTTCATGAATTGTAAAATCAGTCACCTATCTTTTTTCCCTTTTTTTTTTTTTTTTTGGGTGAAATAGCCATACTCCAAGTTGCACTCCTATTTATTGCATATTTATAAAACCATTATATCCCTCCAAGTCACTCTCTCTCGCTCTCCCTTTCTTTTGTTTTATATATATATATTTATATATAGGTCACTTTCTACATATTTGTTTAAAAGCAGGACAAAATTGTAATCTCACAAATAAAAAAATCTCAAACCCAAAATGGGATTGTTTATTATGGGGAAAATGCATGCATGTAAATAGAATTTTTTTTTTTTTTTTTAATAGAGTTTTGTGTCAGAAACGGGGTACAGAGTAACTCTCTGTGGGCCCACAGCGACAAAGTTTGAACTGTTTCTTTGTGGTCGACAAAATTCTAAGAAATTTTTTGGAAATAAATATATGTGCGCTAAAAACTACTGTTATTCTGGATTCTGTAATGGACAAAATTGTAAGAAATTTTATGGAATTAAATATATGAGAAGAATTCAGATTAATTGACACGATTTTAGCTTTCCAGAGTGTAATCAGATTCTAAATATCTGTCAGAGATGGACAGTTTTTTTAAATAAATAAAACTTAAACACCAATGAAACTTGAACCAATCAATTCCAAGGTAATTAAATACTCTTCTACTGCCTCTGCTTGTGGTTGTTTGCTTAGAAATTTTGGGGAGGAAAAAAAAAAAAAAATGTATGAACTATGAAACTTCTAATGGATCATATGAGAAAAAACACAAACAAACAATCTTCTGAAAGCCCAAATGGGATAAACAAGGCGTCGAAACTGAGAAACAAGAACGACAAAAGAAAAACAGAGGACAATAAAACAAACAATGGAAAGCAACGCTTAAAAAACAACATCAACTTTCTTTCGTTTTCCATCAGTTTCTCAGTGGCCAAACAGAAACAATTTTCGAAAACCAAGTCTCCTTACAACATAAAAACAAAGCATAAATGAATTGCAGATAAAATTTTAGAACCAAAGCAATGTAAGTTAGTGAGAAAAACGATGTTAAAAAAAAAAAAAACAAAAATCTAAAAACCCAAAAACATAGACCAAGGAAAAAAAAAAAAAAAAAACTCAAACCCAGAAATAATCTATCATCAAATAGAAAAAACTAAGAAGTGGGAATTTCAAAGTGTACCTTCATCTTCAGGAAGAAGTTGAGCGTGAGATCCAAACCCAGTGAAGAAACAATTCAAAGCCAGAAACCCAAAAACAACAATCGAAACAATCTTGTCTGTCGAAAACACAAACCCCATACTTTTTTTTTTTTCTTGGTTATCACCAAAAAAAAAAAAACCAAAAAAAAAAAAAAAACTGGTTCCTAAATCTCTAAATAAAATTAATATTCCTCTTCTTTACAACACAACGAAAAAAGCAGAACAGAGACACAGAATAGACAGAAACAGAGAGATTCAGAGTTTGGAGTGGTTGGTCATAAGGGAAGGAAATGAAGAAGGTTATTTAGTAAAACTGAAAACTGGCAAAATAGAAGAGAACACGGAAATCAAAAACAAAAGTAAAATGATTTTTTTAGTTTTTATTTTTATTTGTTTTCTCTTGTTTCGGAAAACATCGAAAGCAACAAAAACACGAAAGTGTTTCACAAGTTTGAAGGGAGACGAGTGATGGCTCAAAAGGCAGAAACCCATATTTTACATTGGAAGAATATATATTTTTATATTATATATATATATATATATTTAAAAGACAATACATAGGAAGATATTTGAATTATTTATTATTATTATTATTAAGAAGACTATTATTTAGTTATATATATTTCTATTTTTAGACCTAATTTGACTTTAAATATTTGGATACGCTTAAGCAACTTTTCTTTATTCTTTCTTTTTACAAAGAAAAGAAAAAAAAATTATTAATATACATAAATTTGACATTCGGCGGCATGGTCAATGAATTCCACAAACCAAATTAAAAGATGGTACACGGTTAAATATGGCGGCAATATATCAACGTGCGGTGCACATTTTGGCAGACGGTCAGCCTAACTTTACTCCCACTTCAAAAGAAAAAAAAAATTGCCCTTTTTTAAAAAAAAGAGAGAGAGAGAGAGATAGAGAGAGAGAGAGAGAGAGAGAGCGAGAGAGAGAGAGTGTGAACGAGAGTAGGCAAGAAATTCCTAAGTTTAATTTTTTTAATCTATCAAATTTGTAATTGGCAATATTCTTGTTTTCTTTTTCTTTTTTTATTTATTATTTTTTAATTGGGACAAAGGCAATATTCTTCAGATAAAAAAAGAAAAATTCAAAATGTATTACGAACTTACATGATATTATTATATTTCTTTTCATACGAGATCTTGGAAATTTCAATTAGGACATTTTGTTGAACAAACAATAATTTGTTTCGTTTTGACGTACTTATATTAACAAAGCTTTTCAGCTATTAATGCATTTTAAATAACTTATATATATATATATATATATACATATAACTTCTGTAATGGAAAATATATAATCTTTTTTGTGGAAAATGTATTAAAATTAAAACTTCTATATTTTATTAATAATCAAAGAGATATCTTTTTGGGTAATATAATTCTAAAGATTGATATTGTATCCACATCATTCATATTTAGAACATTTTGCAACGGTAGATTTGGTCCGACACATGAACAAGACCTTTTGGTCCTACTTTTTGTTGTTGGCCTTTCAGCAGAAAACAGAAAAATAAAAGGTAAAAATAAGAGTTTTGGCACAATCACGCAGGTTATAGTCACAAAAACTAATTTTTTTTATTGGTAAATTTATTTGCTATCCTGAACATTAATTGATTATATTAATATTTATTTTAATTCATATGAGAGTAAAATAGATATTTTACAATCCAAACTTCTTAAAAGAAGAAATTTATGAAATTTTTTTAATATGATTGGGTATAAAATGTTTAAATCAATTTTAGATCCTCTATTTACATAGGAATGGAGAATATTATTGTCTGTCAAAGAAATTGCCTCCTCTATGCTTTCTCTTTGAAATTTCAAATACTTCTATAATTTATATATATGGTACCTAATTCTTTGTTTTTAAATCTTACATAGCTTTGGTTGAAAATAAATAAAAATTTAGAATCTCAGCTGCAAAGATTTCGAGGTACCCATGAGATTCAATAATACTTTTGACACACCGAGATAAAGACAAAGTTTATTTATTAATTGATATGTTATTTTAGTGATTTTCACTAGTACATATTTAATATCTATTAATTTTTCAAGCAATAAAACATTAATATATCATTTTACTAAATAATTTGTTAAACCTAGCTTTGATGTGTGCATATTACTACCCTTCGATTAACTCAAAGACGTTGAAAGCACACTCGATTATAAACTCCAATAGAAACTGAATTTAGTACACAACTTTGAGAAACAGAGGAGGCCACGTATATATGATCAATCGAAAATATATTTGTTTTGTTAATTTATTTTGTTTAACACGATTTGTAATATGACATAATTACCCATTCAAATTGTCTAACCATGGAAAACAAATTTCTTCAATGTAATACCATTACAAAAGAGACTGCAACAATATTCAAATAAGAATTTCAAAATCCTTGCTCAACTTTCATCACTCTAAATTTAGATCACAAAGATCCTGGAGAAGCTTGCGGGATGAAGACTCTTCTAGGTGATCATCCTTACTGTGGAGAGAAATTGAAGAATCAATCCATGGACCATCCATAGACTGGCCTTTATGATGACTATCATGTGAGACTGAAGAGACTTGTTGTGTTTGGCTGTCTTGTGACAGCAATTCAAAGGCTTTAAACCTTGCATCTGGGTCGGCTGAATTCCGCTTGATGATCGGTGCTTGAACCGGAATATCGCCTTCAAGCATACTGACTACAGATGACATGGGAGGTCTTAGAGTTGGAGATGGGTTGGTGCATAAGAGAGCCAACTCAAGCATTGTCATGGCCTCCTTTTTGGAGTAATTTGAACCAAAACTTGGATCCACAAGTTCCAAAAGATTTCCTTGTTCTTGTAGGACATATGCCTTCAGTTAACATGTAGGAAAACAAAGGAAAAAATAATTTAATGCTTCGTGAACATATTCATATAAGAGAAATGCAAGGTTTAGAAAGAGGAAAATTTGAAAATTTTTGAAAGACCAATTTCTATCAAGTAAGTTACTTTCAATTCTCATTTTTATGAAATTAAAAATAAATAAACACATATAAACTTGTAAGAGCAGTAGAAATATAATATTAAAAGCACGACAAAAAAGCATAGGAAGCATAGAACACAATGCTTATTGCTTACCCAATCAAGAAGATAAACAAATTCCTCCTTTGGTCTGTAATTTGTGTTGCTCTTCCCGCTGACAATCTCTAAAGCTACAACTCCAAAGCTGTATACATCTGCTTTGTCTGTCAAGTATCCTCTCATGGCATATTCAGGAGCCATATAACCTCTGAGAAGGTAAATAACACAGTTTCAATACAGTGACTAAATTTGTTTAACTAACAAAAGCTGGTGGTGAAGCATTTCAAAATAATTCCTAAGAACATGTTTTAGGTATCTGCTTATGCATCAACTATTCTGCTTCTATAGCATGCAGTTATATCAAAATAATATCAACATCCCAAATTTCTGCAATTAAAAAAGATGCTGTTGGTTTGTTAAGCTGAAAAACAAAGATCAAATAGGTACACTCCATACACATTCATTACCACGTATGTATAAACAAGCCTGTGTATAACCCAATCATTGAAAACCTGTGGATCATCCAAGGCATCTTAACGTGGCACGCTTCTCCTGTTTAATATCAATCTCTCTATCACCTTCCCCTCAAAAACACACCATTATGTCTGAGTCCTTTATAAACTAACCTAATAAATCTAAATTATGTTAGCTGCCTACTGAAGCTAAAGATGCTATAGGCTGTGGAGAGGAAAGAGGGCTTACATCGTTCCAGCGATTCTTGTGCTGATATGCGTGTTCTCTTCTTCATCAAGCTTGGCTAAACCAAAGTCAGATATTTTTGCATTTAGATCCTTACCAAGGAGCACATTGGTTGCCTTTATATCCCTGTGAACAATTTTCAACCTTGATTCCTCATGGAGATATGCTAACCCCCTTGCTATTCCCAAGCATATCTTCCGTCTTGTTTTCCAGTCAAGGTGTAGTCGATGCTCCTCTTGACCTATAATGTCAAAAAGCAAGCAAGAGAGAGAGAGAGAGAGAGAGAAAGCACTTAGATGCAAGTGTGATCATAAAATTCATGACTTAATGCTGAAGATTTTTAGTCAAGCTTTACCAAAAAGTGCTCGGGCAAGACTATTATTTTCCAAGTATTCATATATAAGCAACAATTGATTTCCTTCAATACAGCAACCATATAACTTCACAAGATTAGGGTGTTGCAGTGCAGATATCATGCCTATCTCGTTGACAAATTCACGGTTCCCCTGCTTTGATCTGGATGAGAGCTGCTTAACAGCAATTACAGAGCCATCTGATAGTACACCCTAAGAACCAAGCAAAGAAATTATAAAACCACTTTCTATACACTTTTTGTTTTGGCTGACCATCAAAACTTTTTAAAACTACAAAGTTTAATGACGGGGCCAAAGTTCAGCAGAAAAACTACTACCTTGTAAACTGGACCAAAGCCTCCTTCACCTATTTTATTTGAAGGGTCAAAGTTATTTGTTGCAGCTTTGATCTGTCTTAATGTGAAATATCCTGTTTGTAGCTCAATCCCACGTAGTTCTGAGATAAATCAAAAGTTAGAAAATACATCCACAGAGTGGCAAATCAAATCAGGAGTATGAAAGACCAGGGATATATTTATATGTATTTATTTTTCTTCCTTTCTCTTTTTTAAAGAAAATCGCTGTGGAACATTTGCACTTTCAAGTGTCTTAATAGTACATTTCAAAACAACAAACTTCTTCTTGCACTACTTAAGAAAAATGGAATTGTGAATCTCTTCCCTGGTGTATTATTTGCCATAATCCTCACCTGGATTTTCAAGATCTTTTCCCCCTAAGTAACCCATCTTTCGAAGGGCTAACAGAACCAATAACAGAAAAGCACATGATGCAGCCACAATGCCAACAATAGTCCAAGTAGATAGCCCCCCGGTATCAACCTTAAAGTCTGAAAAAATAAAAATTTATTGTGATAAACTAAGACAGAAAACAAGATAGAAATCTTAAAAAATGTACCGAACTTACTTGGTGTCACGGTAATGGCAGATATGAGAGGTCCATAGACACCTCTCTCAGGAATGGCAACAGTTCCTTTCCCTGCCCAGTATAAATGGATCTCTAGAGTGCTACCGTTAACAAGAACATTATCATGTGTCTTAGTGATGCCTTTACCAACACCTCCAGCTACCTCCGCAATATTAAAATCCTTCAAAAACATGTTCCCCTTTGCAAAAGAAGAATTATAAGTTCGTCAAAAACATAAAAATATTGAGAGCATGTCTATAATAATGTCTTCAAAGTTCTTTCAAACAGTAAAAGACATGTTATTTTCCCCTGAATTTGACATTGTTTTCTGAATATATTCTACAGTTTCAGTAACTTGTTTTGTTGAACTGTTTTCATGTTTCAAATTTTTCATATATTAATAGATTCTTAGGAGAATTAACAATTCTAAATAATGAATGAAATGAATTATATTTAATAAATGAAATTATACTTTTACTCACTTGAATTGAGACATCAAATATGCGCTTTCCAAGGCTACTAAATGTCTCATTGTCAGTAAACATTATTTCAGCAAAGTGGAGTTGTACTTTGTAACTGCCGTTTAGTAAGCAAAGGCCATAATATCTAAGTGATATTGGGGAGAGACGAGCCGTTTGATAGTATTTTGGACCAGTCATATTCAGGGAAAATTTGTTTGTTGCTATGTGTTGTGCCCTCTCATCTCCAAAGAAAACCCCAGTACTGCTATAAGCCCATTTTTCTGATACAGAAAAAAAGTGTGATTTGCCTTCGGGGTTTCTGTCCTCTTCATACTCATTGCCATCAAATTTCGTTTCCTCCCCTCCACAGTTAATAAATAAAGAGTGGTCTGCAAGTGTGGTAGTGATAATATTAAATATTACATCCATCCAGGCCATGCGACCATATAAGCTACAAAGAATTCGTGAAAGCATGATCTAATGTGAATCTTACGTTTTGGTTTACCAGAGCAAGGGAGATCCTTTTTCAAGCACCATCTATGTTTTGAAAATTAAATCTTAGTCATTCTTGAATCGTATGAAGTTTGATATATATATATATATATATATATGTAAAAAAGACAAGTAAGAGTAATCGTGAGAAGGGACTTACGAGTTACTTTCAGAAGTTGAGTAACTAGAAACACGATTCCTGTTGAATAATAAAGGTAATCAGATATATTAAAAAATTATGGCCTCTAGAGTGATATATATATATATATATATACACAGAGAGAGAGAGAGAGAGAGAGAGAGAGAGAAAGAGTGGATTTCGGAAAAAAGAAAAGGAATGGAACAATATTCAACATATGGACATGTATAATTATATTCACTCAGGAGAAGCTTTAGATATTATATTCACTTACACTGGCAAATTTGTACAACCAACGTTATTTGCTGGCCCTGTAAAATTGTTGTATGATAAATCGCTGCAAACGGAAAAGTTACGTAATTGATCAATAAATTTCTTAATATGAAATTTCAAATCAGTAGAACGAGAGACAGAACCACGACTGATAACTTCATGGTGCACAGAAAAATATACTAACAAATCCTGGTTTGTGCCCTCTATCCAATCTGGTAATTTTCCAGTAAGCGAGTTGTTGGTCAAAAACCTACAAAGGCATAGAAGTTAATTATCTCTCTTCTAAAGAATCTAGTGCTTGGTAAAACATAAAGAAATAAATTATGCAAAAATAAATATAAAACCTGAAAATTTTGCCTAAATTAACTTACAAGTGATTCAGATTTAGATTCAGATTCTCAAACGTTTCTGGAATGCGACCGGTCAACCTGTTGAAGCTCAAGTCTCTGACCAAAAAGAAGAAAAAATAAAATAATAATAAGTCTCAATTTCATCTTACAAGTCTGCCCATATAGAATGTACAATCAAAACAACTAACATGGATTACTCAATCTTGCCACAAGCATTTGTGAAAGTTAATAGTTGAAAATTACATTGATAATAGGCTGGTGAGGGACTATATACTACTGTAAGTTAGTCCATAAAATATCTACTTTATCTAATCTATATTCAACCTTACATAATCAGTCAGTAACGAGCAAATGACCATACAACATACTAGTCAAGTACTTGCAGAAGAGTTTGTCCCCCTAAAAAAAAAAAAAAAAAAAATTGCAGAATAGATATTTATTGTCATGGGCAGTTATTAAACGTAGGGAACCAAATTAAGTTCAGGTGAGTTCGCCTGCAGACACATCTTGGTTTGGTCACTTAAGTGTGAGATCAAATAACACACAATCCTTAGTGAAATTATATAGCATATGTTCACAAACATGTACAAGTAAGTTTACGATTCTAGGAACTTACAGTGTTTTCAAATCTTTCATATTTCCAATATAATCTGGCATTTTATCATTAATTAAGCAATTCCTCAGTACCCTGAGTCACAAAATAGCAAAACAAAGAAAAAGGTGAGCTCAAGAGAACCATGGAGATAATCTTATAGAACTACTATTTTAGTTGCAGAAAATCGAACTCACAATCTTTGTAATTTTGTTAGATCTGTTAAATTGGGGAAAAAGTTGCTTGATCCCTTCAAGTCAGATATCCTCCTGATAAAGAACATAGGTTCGTTAATTCCATTATTTGACAACTTTGACTCAGTTTGTCACTAAAACAAATGATTACTAGGTAGAGAAAGCTCTCACAATTCAGTTAAGTTTTTCAGAAGAGATATAAAGGAAGGAATTGGCCCCTCCATGGATGTGCCTTGCATATCCCTGCATCGAATTTGTACTTTTTTAAGTAAATTTATTGGGAAAAAGTAACTGTTAATTATATTTTCAAAAAGGCAGAAGACTGCAGATAAATGGAATAAAGTGAAGTACTCACAGTCTACGAAGTTGGGTCCAGTTCCCAATAAAACTAGGTATCTTCCCTGATATTCTGCTTCCATCTATCCTACTGCATATGGTAAAACAAGGTGAGAAATCTCAAAATTCAAAGCAGATATTCATATAATAGATTCAACTTACTTCACTTACAAGTCAGTTAAGTTCTTTAAATTTCCAAATGTTTCAGGTATTGTTCCGGTAAAATTGTTTCCCGACAGAAGGCTGAAAAATAAAGAACTGTGATCAGTTACATATTCCTCAAATCAATGTGAAAGAAATGCATAACAAAAATTTTAACTCCTAGGAAGCACAAAGATATATGTATTTTTTTTCTTTTATTTCTTCACAGACACATTATTAGACTCAAATTTGTAGTCAAATAAAGACTACTTTTAGGCTAAGTAAATGACAGAGAACAGTTTTGTCGTAAGTATCTGATAATCTAGATATGATTAGATTTTATTTTGTCATAAATGATATATATATTTTTTTAAAGCAAATTGGACCTCTAGAACATCACTTGGTATCCAAAGTGGAAATTTCAGTGGTGAATAGGGAAGAAGAGCAGCAGTCTTACAGTCTTTTCAGATTATTCAAGCTCCCCACGTTCTGATGAAGAGACCCTTCAAGCCGATTATCTTCCAATGACCTGGAAAATGCAATTTAAATTGAAACCATGGTCACACATTTACATTTTTGGTTCAATTATATGATTTAACTTTAAACACATGACTTACAGTTCTGTGAGTGTCGTAATGTCACCAAGTTCTTTAGGAATTGAACCATTGAGGAGGTTTCCCTGAAGTGTCCTGCAGCATACCAAAATATAAATCTATGATATTGAATGACCTATTGAAACACCTGTGCATAGCTATGGAGTATTAGCATACTCCCTCAGATATCATATATATATATATATATATATAGAGAGAGAGAGAGAGTAACTTACAGCCTTCGAAGGGGTGCGCGAAAAGTTGTGGGGATTGGTCCACTGATGTAGTTTCGACTTAGATCACTGTTGAATGCAACAAATTGTTGTGTGTCACATAGTAATAATAATGAAAATAGACAGAACGGGCGTCACTATTGAAGGAAATATATGTACTGAAATTGATTAGAAAGTGTCTAGACTCGACAGATTCTTATAAATCAAGTTGTAATGAACGTACATTTTAATCTCGGAAGTCCAGACTTCCAAAATCAATTTTAATCTTCTTACTCTGTAAATCTTAGTGGTAAATTCAGATATTCGATGAATTGATATATATATATATATATATATTGCTTACATTTCTTCAAGATTAGTGAGGTTGCCAAATTCTTCAGGTAGAACTCCCGCTAAGTTGAGACGCTTCAGCACTCTGCCATACAAATATAGAACAATAAATTCTAAGTGAAAAAATAATAATAATAATGATAATAATAATAACAGACTTTTCTAACATGCAAACTGCATGCAATTTCTAGTGCCTGCAGGGAAAAATATGTATCTTGGTTTTGAAATTTGACAATGAAATTTTGATAACTTAATGTTAATGGTCCAATAAAAGTAGATGTGTTCCATCGGATACTTATGCCAAAGACCATTTATACAGCAGAATAAGCATAGAGAATTTCTGACACAGAGACCACATTCTTATTAATTTTTAGTTTAACAAAATTTGATTACCTCAACTTTTCTCTTACTAAAAAACTCAAAATTTTCACAAAATCACTAATAGAGGTATCATCCATAGCACATATGCTATATATATATATATATATACGGTCAATACTTCTTATGCATGTGCAAGTGCAACACGTTCTCTAATCTCTATGATTAAGGAAATGGTATTAAACTAATATCAACACTACTATAACAATATAATTATTCAACCAATGGTAAAGCACCAATAAAAAAAAAAATTAATTAACAAATTGTATGTGAGACGCTCTGTTCAATCATTGAATAAATGCATTCTAGAGAGAGAGAGACAGAGAGAGAGAGAGAGAAAGAGAGGGAAAAAAAATGCCAAACTTGATGATTCGAAAATAAGCTCCTACATTGTCTTGACATGGCATACAGTGCCATCTACAAAAGAGCAGTCGCAAGTGATGTTGCTTATAATTGTATTTGTATCTTCCGAGATGGTCATGTTAAATCCTTCACTCCGACTACACGAATTTCGGCTGATGTTCCAATGAGGGTTCTGTAGTTTGTCGGAAATTGTTTGAAGAATTTTCACTGTCACATGCGTTTCAGTAACGAAATTCATTCATGACTACATGGTATAAAATAGAAATATCCCAAGAAGGAGATAACAGAATATATATATATATATAGTAAAAAAAAAAAAAAATGTAAAACAAACTTTTCCTCCCTCATCTTTATAATTTCTTCTTTGTTGGATTTGATCTTCAGGTTAAAAAGTAATTTATTCTATTCCCCTGCAAAAAAATTACCCTTTCTAGCATGCACAAGTTTTGACTAATTTGGACATAGAATCTTATGAGTTTAGAATAATGTTGGAAAAAAAAAATTATTTATTGTCATTAATATTATTAAATATTTTGGATGGTAATTAATCCATGCAAAATGTTTTACAGTGGGACGGCCATGAATTACCAATATTTTAATCTCCAAGATTCAGACCTTCAATTCACATGCTTTTTCCTTCACACTAGGTAGGGATGTCAACGGGGCGGGGCGGGGCCGGTTTTTAAAATCCCGTCCCCGTCCCCGGGGGGAATTTTACATCCCATACCCGTGATTTTTCCCGTTTTTTTAGGTGCGGGGCGGGATCGGGGATTTTGCGGGGCGGGGACGGGGCGGGACGGTTTTCCCCGTTTTGTTTTTTAATTGATATTTTTTAAAAAAATTTATATAAAAAAATTATTTTATGATTAAAATATAAAGAAAATGACTACAATGCAATAAAAATATAATAAAATACATCAAGGAACAAATTTACAATTATAATAAAATACATATTTAGAAAAATAAATATAAAAAAAATAAGAAAATGATTTTACATAAATAAAATTTTATAAAAAAAAATAATAAATAAATATATATATATATATCAGGGCGGGTTCGGGGCGGGGTTATTATTCCCCGTCCCCGGCCCGTCCCCGACTCGGTTTTTAGATATTTGCCCCGAGCCCACCCCGCATCCCCGAATTTTCGGGGAAAAACCGCCACATTAGGGGCGGTGCACCGCGGTTTCGGAGATAGGCGGGGCAAATTGACATCCCTAACACTAGGTGTTAAAAATTGAATGTAAAATTAGACATCACATGGTCAAAATCCATATTTAAATAGAATATTTAACTTTTGACATCTGACAGTCCACAGGTTGTAGATAAGATGGTCAAAATTGTATTACGCACATGTGACAGAACTGTTTGGTAGGTCAGAAAATGCACGAAAAGGCTAGAAATGCAGAGAGAAACAGAGAGAAAAGAAGAAGGGAGAAAAAAAATGATTCTCTGTATTAATGTTTTTCAGCTAACAACAAAAGCTAATAACAGTACGTGTATTTATACACCTGACAACCCACGCATGCTTTCACTCTAAAGCTACAGTGGTAACAAACCAAACGTTTGACTGAGCTGACAGTTATAACAAACCAAACATGTGGCTCTCTTAAGCCTTTTTTACTCTCATAAGCTGACGTGGAGGATATAACAATACTCTAACACCATGTCACTCTCGTTCATGCTTAGATATATATATATATATATATATATATGAATTTAATTATAATACAAGTCAATAAAATTCATATATAATTCATTATTCAAAACCTAGATGGTCAAAATTGTATAATGTCCATGGCAAAACATACTAGTCGTTTACTTATTAATGGGGCATATGGTCCAGACTTTTGATACTTTTCTATTTTTCTAAATTACTTTATCTATTAATATTAAAGAACAATTTAATCACTAAAGTAGAAAAATACACATGTTAACCGAGAGTTATTACCCAGATAAAATATACTAGAGATTAATATTATCTATGAAAATAAAAAATTTAAAAAAAAAAAGGTAATACAAAGGTTTTGTTGGCAATAAAATTAATACAAAGTTAACAGCATATAAACCTATATGGTATGTCCGAATCGGATCTGAGGTGGTAATGCCGGGCACGTCGGTGGCTGTATATGAACCTCTAAAGTTACATCCCATTAAATAAATAATTGGTTCAAAGCTGGTAGGAATAGACATAAAGGCACAATTATTGCTCTTTGACAAAGACTATCAAATTGCTTAGCTCTTAGTCGGTCCCCTGTTTGTAAAACAAAAACCTTTACTTTCTGAAGTAAATATTGAGAATTTGAATCTCAATCTGCAGGGGTGACGACCACCCTAAAATTTCTGGAAACCCTCTTTATATATAAATATATATGTGTATTTCTCTTATGGTTTTTATAAAAACTTGTATTTGGCCCCTCCAAAACACATAAACAAACTTTCAAATAGCGTTTTGACCCTTTATATTTAATATGTAGGCTTCTAAATCATTGTTCATCATGAAAATAGTGTAAAATATTATATTTGGTATTTTGTAATGAAATAGATAATAAATGTGTTGTAGTTTTATGTTGCATATTTAATTATATTTTTAGTATATATTATATATTAAAATTTTGATAATCTATCACATATATGTTTGTTTGACTTTTAAGTTTGCAATTAACATTATACTTTTATCTAAATAAAATTTTATGTTTGTTGTTTTATTTTATTTTATTTTATTTATTTTGCTAATTAATTTTGTAACTTGTTATTTTAATAAAAAACATTGTCTATACGCATACTTCTAACTTATTATATGTAATAAGTTTATAATTTAAGATTTAAAATGATATGGAGGCTCTAGTAAAGACAACTAGTGGCAAAGCTTTTTTTCAGACAATAATATTAAGTTTGAATTCTCCATTTCCAATATAAAAGCAAAATAAAATAGAAAATGATGTATAGTGTATGATTTGCTTCTATAGTAACAATTTACTTTAAACCTAATATATTCCAAACCAGTCCATAAGAGTTTATAAAAGGTAACTCCGCTAAAAATTAGTACTCTATATTGGCCACCTTGTCAAAGCTTTTGGATCTGCCCTTGATTTCAACTATTAATATAAAAATAAAAGAAAAATAAAAATAAAAGGAAAAATTACATATCGGATATATTAGAAATATATATATATATATATATTGAAAATAATAAAATTGCGCCATTCCTAACCCGCATGGGTGAAAGAATGTCATGAAAACTCTGACACTTCCAATTTCATGAATTGTAAAATCCCTCACCCCATTCTCCAACTTGCACTCCAATTTATTGCCTATTTTAAAAACCATTATATCCCTCTAAATCATTCTCTCTCTCTCTCTTTTCTTTCTTTTTGTTTTTGTCTCTTTTTTCCTTTTTTCCCTTTTTTTTTTTTTTTTTTTTTTGCCTCTTTGAGTCACTTTCCAACTATCTGTTAAAAAAAGCATGACAAAACTGTAACCTCACAAATAAAAATATCTAAAATCTAGAAGTGTGCAAAAAACTAACCAATCGATCTAATTCAGTCTAATTTGTTTAGATCGATTTTTTTTAATGTAATTGGATTCAAACGGTTTTAAAAATTAAAAATCAATTATCAATTTGGTTTGGTTTAATTTCTAACATAAAAATCCAATAAAACCGATTCAATTAATAATATATAATAAAATTATGTATTTAAATTTTGTATTATTATCTGCAGTTTATTGGTTAGTTGTATGAATTGTAATGTCATGTGCAAAGCTTTTACTTATTATTAAACTTTCTTTTGTTGTTTGTTGTTTTAATAATTATAAATTTTTATTTATTATTTTTTTTAGATAATATATCAATTTTGGAAAAATAAACATTTTATATAATGAAAAAGTTAGAAAGCCAAATATTCGTTTTTAAAATTTAAAATTCAAAAAGTCCAAATTTTTTTTAAAAAAACCCAAAAATTAAAAATAAAATAAAAATGATCATCCAAACTGATTTAAATCGATTATTAGTTGAATTTGTTTAGAATAAATTTCATATATAATTTGATTCGGTTTGGGTTAAAAAAAATTAAATTGATTACTAATTAAATTAGATTGGATATTTATGAATTAAATCGGTTCCAAATCAATGAAAACCCAAATGGTATCGTTTAATATAGGGAAAATGCATGCATATAAATAGTTTATTTATTTATTTTATTTTAATGCCAGAAGCAGTGAGCAGAGCAACTAAGCGACAAAATTCTAAGAAATTTTTTGGAATTAAAAATATTTGCGCAAAAAATTACTGTTACTCTGTAATCGACAAAATTGTAAGAAAGTTTTTGGAATTAAATATAAAAATACAAATTAATTGACACAGTTTAACTTTCCAGAGTGGAATCAGATTCCAAATAGCCGTCAGAGATTTGGAGTTTTAAATAAATAAAAATCTTCGACAAAGACTATCCAAAAAATTATTGCTCTTTGACAAAGACTATCCAATTGCTTAGCTCTTAGTCGGTCCCCTGTTTGTAAAACAAAATCCTTTACTTTCTGAAGTGAAAATTGAGAATTTGAATCTCAATCGGCAGGGGTGATCACGACCACCCTGAAATTTCTGGAAAACCCCTTTATATATAAATATATATGTGTGTTTCTTTTATGCTTTTTATAATAACTTGTATTTGGCCCCTCCAAAAAACATAAACTTTCAAATATAGCGTTTTGATCCTTTATATTTAATATGTAGGTTTCTAAATCATTGTTTATCATGAAAATAATGTAAAATATTATATTTGGTATTTTGTAATGAAATAGATAATTAATGTGTTGTAGTTTTATATTGCATATTTAATTATATTTTAAATATATATTATATATTAAATTTTTGATAATCTATCACATATGTTTGTTTGACTTTTAAGTTTGCAATTAACATTATACTTTTATCTAAATAAAATTTTATGTTTGTTGTTTTATTTGATTTATTTTTGTTTTCTTATTTTGCTAATTAATTTTGTAACATGTTATTTTTATTTTTATTTTAATTAAAAAAACATTGTTTATATGCATAGTTATTATATGAACATCCTATTTGTGTCTATGAAAGCAAGTCATACAGGATGTAAGGAGATTTTAAATGGGTTGTAAATTATATAATTTGTTCAAAAAATCTAATCTACTCTAATTTATTTAAATTAATTTTTTAATATAATTAAATTTTAAAAATTAAAAATTGATTATCAATTCGTTTTGATTTGGTTTTTTTGTTTGGTTTTTAATGTAAAAATTCAATGAAACCAATCTACATCAAACCGGTTTAAATTATAAATAATAAAGTTATGTATTTAAGTTTTATATATCTGATTAGTTATATAATTATAATGTGATATTCAAAAATTTTACTAATTATTAATCTTTAATATTTTTTATTTTTGTTTTAATATTTATGAATTTTTATATAGTATTTTTTTTTAAGATTATCAATCAATTTAAAAATAAAATAAAATTTATAAATATTTTATATAATGACAAAATTCGAAAGTCAAATATTGCTTTCTAAAATTTATAATTTTATAATTTAAAAAATTTTAAAAACCCAAAAAAAAAAAACCAAACTCAAAATTAATTAACCAAATGAATATAAACTAATTACAAATTAAATTGGTTTAAATTAGATTTTATATATAATTTGGTTCAATTTTGATTTAAAAAAATCAAATCAATTATTAATTAGATTGAATTGGATATCCATAAATTAAATCGATTCCATATCAATGAACACCCAAATGGAATTGCTTATTACAGGGAAAATGCAAGCATATAAATAGAGTTTTTCTTTTTTCTTTTTTTCTTTTTTTTAATAAAAAAGTTTTATGTCAGAAGCAGGGAACATAGCAATTCTACGTGTGCCCACATTTTACTTTGAACTTGACTTCGGAATTAAAAGTATTTGCGCTAAAAATGACTGTTACTCTGTGATCTACAAAATTGTAAGAAATTTTTGGGAATTAAATATATGAGAAAAAATATGAATTAATTGACACGGTTTAACTTTCCAAAGTGGAATCAGATTCCAAGTAGCCGTTAGAGATTTGGAGTTTTAAATAAACAAAACTTATACACTAATTAAACGTGAAACGACAATAAAAAAAAAAAAAGAAAAAAAAGAAAAAAAAAAAAAACAGAGGACAATAAAACAACGGAAAGCAACTCTCAAAACACGATCAACTTTCTTTCGTTTTCCCTCAGATTCTCAGTAGCCAAACAGAAACAATTCTCTAAAACGAAGTCTCCTTACGAGATAAAAACAACGGATCAAATTGCAAAATCATGCAATGAAAGTTAGTGGGAAAAACAATGTAAAAAAAGAAAAGAAAAAATCTAAAAAACTAAAAATTAGACAAATAAGCTGAAATTTGAAGTGTACCTTCATCTTCAGGCAGAAGTTGAGCGTGCGATCCAAACCCAGCGAAGAAATAATTCAAAGTCAAAAACCCAAAAACAACAATCGGAACAATCTTGTCGGTCGAAAACACAAACCTCATAGTCATTTTTTTTTTTTTCGTTATCACAATAAAACTGCTTCCTAACAGAGAGATTCAGAGTTTGGAGTGGTTGGTCATAAAGGAAGAAAATGAAGAAGATTATTTGGTAAAACTGAAAACTTGCAAAACAGAAGAGAACACGAAAACCAAAACAAGATAAAATGATTTCTTTTATTTGTTTTCTTTTGTTTCGGAAAACATGGAAAGCAACAAGAACACGAATACTTTGGAGGGAGGGGGACTTATGGTTGAAAGGACAGAAACAGAGAACGCCGATGTTTTACATTTAAGGAACATGTATTTAAATAGCCACTGAACTGAAGGATATTTGAATTATTATTATTATTATTTTTTGAATGGAAAGAAATTTTATTTGATTGTGTATATTTCCTGTTTTTGTTTTTTTTGGATCGAAGACTTTAATATCTGGATGCGCTTTTAGTAAGTTTTCCTTTTTCTTTCTTTGTTTCTTGTTATAAAAATCAATGTAGAGTGAAACATTTTTTACATCGGCGGCACTGTCAGTGAAATTCCAAATTCCAAACCAGAAAAGAGCACAAGTTAAATATGGAGGAAATATAAACAATTTGTCAAATAAAAAATACAAACAGACTCAACCTAACTTGACTCCTACTATAAAGAATTTTAAAAAATAATAATAATAATAAAAAAAGAAAATGAAAAGAGGGAAAGCAAGAAGTCTCCTGTAAATTTAATATTTTAATCTATAAAATTTGTAATTGGCATTATTCTTTTTTTATTTTTATTTTTTTTATGATTATTATTTCTTTGGGACAAAGGCAATATTCTTCAGAAAAGAAAATTCAAAATGTATTGAAAACTTACGTGACATTATGATATTTCTTTTCATAGTAGATCTTGGAAATTTCAATTAGGACTTTTTTCTTTAGAGAAACAATAATTTTTCCATTTTAACTTACTTTTTTCTTTTTTTTTTTTTGAATATTCCATTTTGACTTACTTTTTTTTTTTTTTTGAATATTCCATTTTGACGTACTTATCGATTAAGCTTTTCAGCTATTAACATATTTTACGTAACTTGTATATATAACAGCCCTTTCAATAAAAAAAAACCTTACTTACGTGATATTATGATATTTCTTTTCATACTAGATATTGGAAATTTCAATTAGGACTTTTTTCTTTAGAGAAAGAATAATTTTTCCATTTTGACGTACTTTTTTTTTTTTTTAAATATTCCATTTTGAAGTACTGATCAACTATGCTTTTCAGCTATTAATATATTTTAGGTAACTTATATATATAACTTACATAACTAATGTGATGTTAAAATTAAAATTTTTATATTTTATTAATAATCGGAAAGATAATTTTTTTGGGTAATATAATAATAAAGAAGATGTTTACTCTCGTTTAAAATTATTGTCAAGTATATTTATTAATTAAGCATATATATATATATCATGAATATATAATTGAGCATTTCAAATATATTCAAAATATGCTATTGAATATTTTAAATATATTTAAAAATATGAGATTGAATGTTTTTATATATGAATATCTCATATATATTTGAAAGCATACGACTAAATATCTCATATATATTTAAACGTATGAAATATAACGTTTCCAAATACGATCACCTTAAATATATTCAAAAATATATTATTGAATATTTTAAATATATTCAGAAATATACAATCGAATATTTTTAGAAACATTTATAATTTTGAGATCGAATAATCTAATGAATACATTTTTCCATTATCCAAAAATGTTATAATCAGAAAAATATTTTTTTGTAAAATTTGCATAACTTTCAATTTTATCCAAAAATATTATAAATAATTTTTGTGAAGTGGTATTCAATTTATAAATAATTTATGAAAAAGATTTAGCTTATTAAGATTTTATAAATTGTAAAAATTTTAAAAATTAAAAATATTATATGATATTATTTTATATTTATTATACGTTTAAATAGTTGTATATAAAAAAATAATACTGTATAAAATTATTTTAGAGTTATAATATTTTGTTATTTTTATGTTTAGAATATTTTGCAAGGATGGATAGACTTGGCCCCACATATTTGCAAAATTTGGTCTTTTTATAAAAAGTAGGCGGCTTTCTTAAAAAAACAAAAAAGTTGTGGGCTCAATCACGTAGGTTTAAGTCCACCTACAGAAGTATAAGAGATGGATTTTGCTTTTTCCAAACAAGTCTCAATTCAAAGCATCAAACATGTACATAGGATGTGAGCCATCAAAATGGAATGACGATGAAAGAAGTAAGTTTCCTGCCATCTTCCAATCAGATTAGTCAAATTCAATCAGCTTCTGAACAAAACTTTCTCATTTTAATTAGAAAAATGAAACAAACATATACATATATATATATATATATATATATGCAGTATAAAAATAATAGAGAAGTTCCATTACCTGGATTGCCTCATCAAATTAGAAATTGAAGACTATTAATGGTAGTCGTTGCCTATTCTACACCCCTGACATGCATTTCCAAGATTAAATAATATTTTATTCTGGTTGTTGCCACCAAATCTCTTGCTCCTATTAAGCTCAGCCTTAGTAGAAGTGGGTAACGGACGGTCTATCCATCCTTAAGTGGTATTACCAACCATTCTGGAGGAGCTGTTGATTTAGCAATTTTTAATCTTCATCTATATGGCGTTTCATCCATTTTAGGTTCTATCAATTTTATAACAACTATTTTCTAAAAAAATAAGGGAAGTTTGATTAAATACATTTGTAATTGTGTTTAGAAGTTGCAACGGTAGCATTTATATGAATTGTCCCATGAACTTTTGTGCAAAAGTTTTGTAGGCGCCCGATATAGTTTTTTTTTTTTTTTTTTGATAAGATATTTTTCTTTGTACATGTAAAATGTAATTATAATTATTATTACAATTTAATGTTACTATTATTTGTATATTGTCCCCGTTGGACCGTTCACATTTTTCCTTTGGTTAAAATTGAATAAACTTTGTCAAAGATTTTCATACTTCAAGACCAAAAAAAATTCGTATAATTAAGGACCAACTTTTCTCTGTGACATTTCAAGAAATATCATTTTCAAAAGAGACCCGAGGGGGGGGGGGGGGGGGGGGGTTGGGGCGGGGCGCGGCGCGGGCGGGGCAAAGCTATCATTGGTAAAGCTCTTTCAAAACATATCACAATCAACAATATTAAGTATATGTATAGAGTGTACGGTTTTTCCCCTTACAAGAAACATAACAAAATTCAAATAAGAATTTCAAATAAAGAGTTTACATCATATTAAAATTCCTAGAGAAGCAAATGCCCATGGAAAGACATTAAGGCAAGCGATATTCTTCTCGATAGGGATGTAAATACCAAGATTTCTAACTTTAGTTGCAACAATATAGCTGGACTTGAGAGATAACCAAGACATTTCACATTATGACACATCAAAGCTATCATTGGTAACTTTAACCCTGTGAATAAGGCTTTGGTTCAGATTACAAGGTAGTATATTTTTCTGCTAGACTTCAGTGACAAGCCAAAGATTACCAAAATGGAAATTACTACCTTGTAATTAAATTGGACTAAAGCCTCCTTCGCCTATCTTATTGCAGGGTCAAAGTTACCTGTGGCAGCTTTGCTTTGTCTTTAACGTGAAATGTCCTGTTTGTCGCCCAAATCCACCTGCATTGTTCTAGCTGTTCTTGTGTTGACATGCTTGTTCTC
Source organism: Ziziphus jujuba (assembly GCF_031755915.1). Classification (NCBI taxonomy): domain Eukaryota; kingdom Viridiplantae; phylum Streptophyta; class Magnoliopsida; order Rosales; family Rhamnaceae; genus Ziziphus; species Ziziphus jujuba. The sequence continues at coordinate 14,369,420 of NC_083389.1, read as the reverse complement.
TTTCTTCTTAGCCAAACCAAAGTCAGAAATCATGGCATTTAGATCTCTATCGAGCAGAACATTGGTTGCCTTGATGTCTTTTTTAATAATTTCAACCTTGATTCCTCTTAATGATAAGCTAACCTCCTTGGCTACGCCCAAGTACATCTTCTTTCTTGTTAGCCTATCCGGCTGGTTCAGATTTTCCTCGTTACCTATAAGTTAAAAGTGACGTCAATTTCCATCCTATAATATCGTTCCGAAGACGTTAGTCAAGCATTTTACCTAAAAGTGCACCGGTAAAGCTGTTGTTTTCCATGAATTCATACACAAGCAGCAAATGATTTCTTTCAATACAGCAATCGTAGAGCCTCACAAGATTATAGGGTGATCCAACGTAGAAATCATGCCAACCCCATTAATGAATTCTTGCTTGCTGAGGGCTGCTTGACAGCAATTCCAGCACCATTCTGACAGCACACCCTGAGAATCAGACATAGAATTATTGTGAAGTTTAATCCTCAAATTCTACTTGTAATGTTGTTCCGCTGCTGTGATATGCTACTGAGGTCTGGTGCATAATCTGGTTTGAAGCTTCGAATGGTCAAAACGGTGCACTTCATTAATCTGGAAATAAAAAGTGGAAAAGTAGTCACTTTACTCTTATTTTAACAACTAACAGAATGGCTACGTGTTCTAATGTCATTGGTGCAGTAGTTAAGTTGAACTACATCGTTTTCAAGAAGCATTCAATTTTTTTTTTTCTTTTTGAAAGTCAAAGAGCATCACATTAAATTAGAAGTTGGAATTACAAACATCAGCTTGAAGTAGATAAGTAAGCCACTGAGGACCTTCTTCAAGCCAGGACTCAAAAGAACTGAGAGACGTAGCATATTTTGCAACACTATGAGCTGCAGTATTTGCCTCTCTCGATGCAAAGTACAAGTTAAACCTGAATAGACTAAGAACATCTTTTGTAAAGACTCAACCAAGAAACAGTTTGGATTCAATTGGGGAATCATGGAAGTGGAATTAACACCACGAACAGCAGCAAGACAGTCACTGACAACTTCACCTTGTAGGAAGCCCATATCAATACAGAACCGAACTCCTTCACTGATAGCAAAAAGTTCTGCATACCGAGCAGACCAAGAAGCGACAATAGGTTTAGCAAGAGCTCCCATAAGTGCCCCTAAATTATTACGAACAACAACACCAATTCCAATTATGCCAGTTCCAGGTTTGACAGCAGCATCAACATTTATTTTCAGAGTTCCTTCTGGAGGTGGACACCATTGGTGTACTCGAGTGGGTAACCCTTGTGGGTTTTGGGGCTGTATAGCTTCCTTAAAATCCAAATGCATACGTAAAATAGAGTCCAGCATTTGTAAATCTGATTTGAAAAAATTACCATGCAAAATGGCATTCCTTTTATTCCATGTACTCGAACATGTCCATGCAAACATTTCTTGCTGAAAATCTGTAAGGCTAGTGAATACCGTATGACACAATGCAAAGAAAGAGACATATGCAAAACCTTTGATGTTTGAATAAAAATCAAAATGTTTCCAAATACGCACTACATTCACACATATCCACAATATATGTAATATATCCTCCTCTTCTCTGGAACACAGCAAACACGCCCTATGAGTAGAAATTTTCCGTGAAGCTAATAATGAGAAACATGGAATTGCATCATTACAAGCACGCCAGATAAAAATTTTAATTTTATGTGGGAGTGATAAACGCCAGAGGTGTCTCCACCACTTCCAGCTTTGTGTATCAGTAGGCCCACTAACATTACCTCCGATACCAACCTTTCTAGCTTCCTAGTAGCCACTCTTCACTGTATACACTCCATTTGCACTATATTTCCATGCAAAACGATCAGTTGTACCAACACCACCAATAGGTATGGTTTGGATGAAGGAAACTTCATCAGCAAAGAAAGAAGTACGAAGCAAGTCAACATTCCAGTTGCAGTAAGCAAACATTCCACTCTAGTATCATCACCCAGAAGTCTTGGTGATAAAATTCGTGTGGAGCCTTGACACCGCAGCCAAGCATCTTTATAAACACGAATAGTTCTCCCATCACCAACATGCCATATCCCACCACTCTCTAAAATATTTCTCCCCCAAATCAAACTGCGCCAAGAATGAGAAGGATTACGGCCTACTCTAGCTTCCCAAAATGAACAATGTGGAAAATATTTGGCTTTAAGAACACGCGTTAGAAGAGAGTTAGGAAATTGTAATATTCTCCAACATTACTTAGCCAAAAGTGTCCTGTTAAATTCTTCAAGAGATCGAAATCCCAATCCACCTAAAGCCTTGGGTTGTGTAAGCTTCATCTAGCTAGCCCATACTACACCTCTGTTACCATTGTTGGAGCCCCACCAGAAACGAGATAAAACACTGGTTAATTCCTTGATAAGCCTTTTTGGTAGTTTGAAACAGCTCATTGTATACGTTAGGATGGCTTGAGCAACAGATTTAATAAGGACCTCTCTTCCACCACGTGACAAAAGCTTCCTAGTCCAACCTTCCATCCTCTTCCAAACCCATTCCTTTATGGATTAAAAAAGTTCAAATTTTCTTCTTCCAATAAAAGATGGTAATCCAAGATACTTGTCTTCTCTCACTTCACCTTGTATTTGGAATGAATGATTCACCTGATCCTGTATTGAAAGGACTGTGTTTGGACTAAAAGAGACCACCGTCTTTTGTAAATTAACTTGCTGGCCAGATGCCCGTTCATAGACATGGAGGATGTTAAGAATTTGACAGCAATCTTCTTTAGTGGCATGCGTGAAAAGAATTGTGTCATCGGCAAAGAAGAGATGAGAGATAGTTGGAGAAGATGAAGTGATCGATATTCCTTTTAAAAGTTTAGATTCCACAGATTTCCGAAGCAAGCTGGAGAGACCTTCAGATATAAATAAAAAGATATAGGGGGATAGAGGTCACCTTGACGTAAACCACATGTTGGTTTAAAAAAACCACACTGCCAACCATTTATCAATATTGAATAAGAGACTCCTGTCACATGTCTCATAACCAAAGATACCCATTTTGAGTCAAAACCCAATTCATGCATCATCCAACGCAAAAAATCCCACTCTACTATATCATAGGCCTTGCTCATGTTAAGTTTTACAGCCATTAAACCCTCAGCACCTGAGTGATTCCTGGCAATCAAATTCATCTGTTCAAAAGCAACAAGAACATTGTCAGTGATTTGCCTACCTGGTACAAAAGCACTTTGTTCCTCCAAAATGAGCAAGGGCAGAAAATGCTTCAATCGGTTGACAATAGTCTTAGATATGATTTTGTAAATAACCGTACACATGCTAATTGGACGAAAATCTGTCACATGTAATGATTCACTAATTTTTGGAACCAACATAATTAGCATGTGATTAATTCTTCCCATAGTAGCTTCATTATTAAGAACATCTAGGGAAGCAGTAGTAACATTATCACCAATAAGTGGCCAATATTGTTGGTAAAAAAGTGCAGGAAGGCCATCATGGGCCAGTGATTTTGAAGGACACATTTGAAAAAGACTGGTTTGAATTTCAGCAGCAGTAAAAGGCTGACATAAGGCTGAATTGATAGAGGAAGTAACCCTTTGTTGTATCCTAAAACTTAAATCTTGTATAATATGCGTTCCTTTTGAAGAAAACAAACTTTGGAAATATTCAAGGAAAGCCGTTTGTATAGAATTAGGAGAGGTAGTCCAGATACCATCAGACCTTGTTATACCAAAGATGAGGTTCTTTCTATGACGTGTAGTAGCATGATTGTGGAAAAAATGTGTATTCCGGTCCCCTTCCCTTAGCCATTGAATCCTGGAATGCTGCTGCCATTTAGTTTCCTCCTTTTCCAGTAGGGAGTTGATTTCACTTTCCACGCGATTGAGATATTTTATATTTGCTTCTGTGGGATGTTTGGATTGGAGAATAGAGAGTTGCTGGTAACAATGTTGGAGTCCCTGTTTGATATAGCAAAAATCATATTTGTTCCAACGACATAATCTTGCTACACACTTTGAAATTTTGTCTTCAATATTTTGCACAGAGACAGTCCCATCAGTGTTGCAATGCCACGTCTCTTTAACAATGTTAGTACATTCGGCCTCTCCTACCCAAACAGCTTCAAAATGAAATCTTTTTGAAAATCTTGTTACATTTCCATTTGGATTATCCAACTCTACACAAATTGCTTGGTGGTCAGAAACAGTATTGGCAATATGTTGAACACGTGCATAAGGAAACAGAACATGAGCTTCAATGGTAGTGAAACACCTGTCAAGGTATTCCCAAATATTAGCATCCCCACTTCTCCCATTGGACCAAGTATACTTGTACCCAGAAAAAGGCAATGAGCGTAGAAAACAACTTCTAAGAGTATTTTTGAATTGATCAATTTGCCAACTTGGCCATGGTCTTCCTCCTATCTTGTCTGTTGATAATATTATTTCATTAAAATCACCAAATAAAAACCAAGGTAAAGACGAGAGAGAATGTAACATCCCACATCGGTTGGAAAGGAGAACGAAGCATGGCTTATAAGCGTGTGGATACCTTTCCCTTCAAGAGGCATTTTCCTGTGACCCACCGTTATTCTGGGGTCGGGAAGAGCAAAACCGTGCGGGCCGGGCCAAAGCGATCAATATCTTGATGCGGGTGGTCTGGACTGTTACAGTGGTATCAGAGCCGGACCTGGATCGGTGTGCCAACGAGGACGCTAGGCCCTAAGGAGGGTGGATTGTAACATCCCACATTGGTTGGAAAGGGGAACGAAGCATGGCTTATAAGCGTGTGGATACCTTTCCCTTCAAGAGGGCCTTTTCCTGTGACCCACTGTTGTTCTGGGATCAGGAAGAGCAAAACCATGCTGGCCGGGCCCAAAACGGACAATATCTTGATGCGGGTGGTTTGGGCTGTTATAGAGAATGTAAATGTTCTATCAATTGCCAAGAAAAATATCTCAAGGTAAAATCCGAGTTTCTGGGCTGTTATAGACAATGTAAATGTTCTATCAATTGCCAAGAAAAATATCTCAAGGTAAAATCCGGGTTTCCATAAAATCCAGTAAAACGAAGAGGACCCTTTGATGGATGTAATAACAAAGCATCAATATGACCAGACGAAAAAGAGGACCCTTTGATGGATGTAATAACAAAGCATCAATATGACCAGACGAAAAAGATTTGATTGTTAAGTTTATATCCTGTTTCCAACAAAAGGCCAATCCACCACTCATACCAGAATGATCAACTCCAAAACACCCATGAAACTTACATTTAGATTTGATAATTTCAAGTTGGCAAGTAAGAAGCTTTGTTTCCATAAGAAAAATAACATCGAGGTCAATAGTCTTGAGCATTCGTGAAAATGCTCGGAATGTCCGAGGATTCCCTAAACCTCGGACATTCCAGCTTAGAATTTTCATGTCCCGTGGTGGGTTTGCTCATTAGACCCCACCACGGTTGAAAGATTCACAATGTCACTTGCGGGAATGTTACCCTTTAACCTCTTTGGTTGCTTAGTCCTTGCTGTAATAGAACCACCACGCTGTTTTCTACTCGAGCAAGAAGTATTTCGAGCAAAACCCACTGAAGGTGCAATAGGACACAATTGTAATTGCTCAGAATTGGGAGCAATGAAAGGGACATTACTGATAGAGGATGTTGAAATAAGCCCCATAATCTTAGGAGTTGCAGACATTTCCTTATCCTTCATTTTGGTGTCGATAGGAGGTACCAAATTTGTTTGGGTCACATCAGCATTAGAGACCGTAACCGCCAATTGTAAGTTATTTTTTTCAAATACTGGACAACCGCTATCCACATTTGTAACTACCCCTTGGTGTAACCGCTCCGATGGTTGAACACGGTCAGTTATTGTTGGAGAGTGAGCATCCACCGGCAATGCCTAACCAGATTTTGAGGGAATCAATGATTTTGATGATCCCTCATCAGATGATGCCGTGGTACGCTGGGGCCTCTGACGAGAAGTTTTCGCTCCTAGAATCAAATTAATAGAGTGATTTGCCTGAAGCCAAGCACCATATTGATCCCTGTGAATAGATTCCTCAATAACATAGTCTTTCAATGTATGACCCAAAAGACCACAACGATAACAGAAGTCTGGTAGTTTTTCATATTGAAATTCCACCCAAATATGGTCGTCATGCTACAGCGCAATTTTCATTCCACGACGTAAAGGCTTTGTAATATCTAGTTGCACCCGTACTTGCATAAACTTAGCTAGGCATGATCCCCTTTCAGCAGAATCAACCAAGATGCAATTGCCTAAATGAGATCCAATAGCCTCACCAATGGATTTAGTCATAAAAGGCAAAGGAATGTTGTGAATTTGTACCCAAAATAATGCTTTATGAATTGAGACCGACCGAGGGAGGACTGAGTTTGAAACCTCTGCAATTAAGACAAGTGCCCGTTCAAAGTGCCAAGGAGCACCAAAAATAACCCATTCTTTATCCTTCATATTTTCAAAAGTACAGAGGAAGGAAGTGTCATTAAGTTCTTTGAAATGTACTGAGCATGAATTCCCCCAAAGAGAGTGCATCTGTCTACAAAAGCACGTTTAAACGTGATTTTGTAAGAACTGGCACCACTAGGCATTGCTGCAATTGTCCCACTTCCAGATGTTGCTCTGCACAGATAACTAACAAATCACTTTCATCCGAAGTTAAATGAAGGCATTTTTGAAAACTGGTTGTTACTTATCCATAGGAAGAAAGAAAATATAAAACACTCCTCAGTAAAGAGAAGGAGATAAAACCTCATGCAACAAAAGGCATGAGAAGAAAACCCTCATGCAGAGAAAACTTTTCTACAGAGAAAATGTTTCAACACATAGAGACTTTTTTCTTCTTCGCTTTCAAGAAGCATTCATTATAAATAGCTTTCTTCTTCACCCAAAAGCTAAGTGTGGGAAAAACCAATTTCTAGAAGTTGCAGAGAGAGGGAAAATTTCTGAAAATTGAGTTTTCTTTTGAGTGTTTTTTATTGTTGGGTTTTATGGTTTTTGGTGAGAGTTTTGAGTGAACAAAGTGAAGAACAAGAAGAAAAGAGGTGTAACTGGGAATTGGGTTTGAGTATGTGTATCTGTGTGGATTCATCATTGTAGTTTCAATCTGTAAACAGCAGTTTATCAATAAGATAGTAGAAGCTCTCACTGGAGCAACGAGGACATAGGCAATCTAGGCTGAACCTCAATAAATCTTGTTGCTGTTTGTGTTACTTAGTTTTTCAGTTTTGCTCTCTGATTTTCCAACATTTATAGAAAAACTTCAGAATCAAATACTGTATGTTAATTTATCACTCACTCCAAAACCTTAAGACTATCAGACTAATGAATAATACGTTGACTGAAATGGAATTAGCAGTAGACATTTTAAACTATAGTGCTTTATTATTATTATTTTTTAAACCAATATCACTACTGGCAACAATGTGGCAAGGTCAAAATTGTCTTAAAGCCTCCTTCACCTATCCTATTTGCAAGGTCAAAATTACGAGTGGAAGCTTTGATTTGTCCTAAATGTGAAACGTCCTGTTTGTAGATCTATACAACTTAGCTCAGAAAAAGCAAGGGAAGAAACGTGATTCTTGGCCTACAAATCAAACTAATCCATAATGGCAAAGAAAAGTAGAATCTAGTGCTATAACTTTGTAATATTAATTTTTTATATTTGTTGAGTAATTATGGGAATCAGCTCAAAATAGAGTTTGTTATATTATCAGCTGCAAGATTCTTCTCCCCTTGACCATGAATGATAGCAACTACTTGCAGCGTGAGCGAAAAATTCTTGCAATAGAAGTGAAAGTCACAAAGAAAGTTGGACTTGAGAGAAACTTTATTCTTAGCAATGTAACATGCAATTGTTCTTTTCGAAAAGGGCACCCTTTTGCCACTTAAAAAACCATATAAGCTTTCATTTAAAGCATGAATTATTTTTAAAGTTAACTAATGATTATTAATCATTTAAAGTTAAGTGATGTTTTTATTAATTTTCTTTATCTTCTTTTTTTATTAAAAGAAAAAAATTTGGTATGACAGCAAGTTGGAAAAGCCTCAATGGCTCAATTTTTCTTTATCTTACTCCCCTTGAAGAACCGAAGGCGCTTAACGTATGTCAGCAAATTCATCTACTTTTTTATAAAATATTTACAAAATTCAAAGAATAAAAAAATAAGAGAAATTAAAAAAAAAAAAAATCTCCTAAACTTTTTCTATTTTGATTAAAGAACTTCTCTTTTACTCTTTTGGCTCTGTTTGTTTGCTTAGAACTCGTGGGGAGGAAAAGTAGGAATTTTGAACTTCTAACAGATCATATGAGAAAAACGAACAATCTTTGGAAAACCCAAATGAGAAAGATAGTTCAAAAAACTGAAAAAGGAAAGGGGAAAAAAAAGCAAAAAAAAGAAAAAAAAGAAAAAAGGAAAAAAAAGGAAAGAGGAAATGCTTACTGTTTGGGTTCAACGGAAACACAGGGACACGAAAGCAGAGAAAAAAAAAAAAAAAATACAAAAGCACTATCAACATTGTCTCTCTTTCCCTGGATTTCTCTGTAGCCTAACGGAAGAATTCTAAAAAACGAAGGACCAAAACGTAAACATGAAATCTAAAAAACAAATAAATAAATAAATAACAAGTTAGAAAACATGAAATGGAACGATTGCAGATCAAATTGCCAAAAAAAAAGCAAAGCAAAATTATGGGCCAAAAAAAAAAAAATGTAAAAACTCTAAAAACCAAACAAACTTTAAAGACAATCGAACTTAAACCAAAAAATATTTTGTCTAGGAATAGAAAACTAGAAGTAGGAATCTTGAAGTGTACCTTTATCTTCAGGCAGGAGCGTGAGATCCGAACTCAGAAAACCCAAAAACAAGAATAAGAAACAGAGTTGGGAACGAGTGATTTGGTAATGGTTATAAATGAGAAGTAACATAGTTGGGAGTGAGTGATTTGTAACGGTTATAGAAGAAAAGAAACAGAGAAGAAAACAGAGCTGTGAGTAAGTGATCGGTAATGGTTATATTAAGTAATTTTGTAAAAGGAAAAACTGGCACAATAGAGAAGACAACCTGTAAAAGAGGTATAAAAAAGAAAAAAAAAAAAAAAAGAGGTGTTCTTTTATTATTTGTTTTGTTTTCTTTCCCAAAACTTGAAAGCAATGAATTTAAGGCTCATTAATGGGGGTGTGGAGACGAGGCAATTTCACACCTAACACATTTAGAGGTGGCAATCCAGATCATGATACGGCGACATGATTAGAAAACGACACGAAATAAATGGATTTGAATTTATCATAAATAGATTCGGATCATAATCGAATCAACCTTTTTAATACGAAATTGTGTCATTTTTAAATTGATCCGTTTAACTCAAAATTGACACGCTATGATCCATTTAAATTTAATTTTAAACCATAATATATTATTTAACAAATAAAAAATATTACAAATTTAAAAACTTTATAAAAGTAATTTTTTTATTATTAATTTTTTAAAGACAAATTTTGAAAAGTAAATTTTTTTTATTAATAGGTTAATTTTTAATAAATAGGTTAATTTTTTAGGTTAACAGGTCAATATTCAGATTAATAGATTAACAGATCAACATGATCTGTTAAAGTAATTGTGAGTGTCGGGTTTACTTGTTTATAAACAGATCAGATTAGTGTTTTAAATATCTGACACGATTAATAAATGAGTCGGATTAAGATTGAATATTTTTGACATGATTATTAAACGGATCGACATGAACCCGACACGTGAACATGAATTACCACCTCTAATCTGAAGCCCACGTCAAGTGAAAAAAAAAAAAAAAAACCCATATAGAGTTTGTAGCTAACAAAGAGACGAATGCTAATTTGGGATCTGTGATGTGGCATCTAGTTATTATTATTATTTTTTTTTTAAGTAAAAATGTATTTTCTCTTTAAATTACTATTTGTTGGAATGATTAAGAAAAAGTAAAAATGTATTTTTTTTTTTTATTATAGTGAAAATGCAATTACTATTAGTGTTAAAATATTTCAATAATTTTTCAGTTTAGGATAGCATTTGGGGTCAATAAAATTGTCACATGTTTTCATACTTCTAGACATAAAATTTTCTTCGTATCATCTTTTTGCTGAAAGAAAAAAGTATCATATTTTTTTTATTTTTTTGGGGTTTATCAAAATAATGCAAATGTCAAATTAAATTATTTAAAACGTTACCAAATATCGTTAAACGCAAATCGATTTAACCCTCCCTTTAGCAATATCTCTCCAAAAAGAAGAAGAAATTAGCTTCCTTTATAAACCCAATTTTATCAAATTGTGAAATTCAGGGATGTTACTATGAGTAAAATGTAAGTAAAAATAATTTTAAAAAGAAACCTCGCTCGATACATTAGCTTGATCAATAATTTAGTATATGTAATTATATGGTGTACATTTTGTCTTTTTACAAAAGAATGAAACAATATCCAAAAAAGAATTTCAAAAGTACCCAGTTCATACTGTCCCATTTCCTTTGGGGGGAAAAAAAAAAATCCTGGAGAAGCTTGCTGTGTGGAAGAATGTTCATGAATATCATCCTTAACCCTGGATGGAGATTGAAGAATCAACCCAAGGATCATCCATAGAAATGCCTATTTGGTGACTATGATGTGAGAAAGTAGATGATTGTGTCATGCTATCTTGTGATAGCTTCTCAAAGGCTCCCAACCCTGCATCTTGCTCCACTGAACTCTGCCTCATCATCGGTGCTGGCACCGGAGTCTTCTGTTCCAGCATACTCACCACAGAAGTCATGGTTTGTCTGAGTGAGGGAGATGTATTTATGCACAAAAAGCCCCAAGTTTAGCATTGTCAATGCCTCCTCTTTGGAGTAGTTCGAACCAAGACCAGGATCTACCAGATCTAATAGCTTTCCTCTTTCTTGTACGACGTAGGCCTTCAATTGCATGTAAAGAATAACAAATTAAAGAAACATCTATTGCCACAACTGATATATAATCACAGAGAAAATTGCCAAACATATGAATCTAAGTCACATATATAGATGCTTAAGGGATTTCAAAGACTAGTACAAGTTCTACTTTGAATCTTTTACAGTGATACTAACAGTTCCATTTTTCCTGCCTTTATCACCAAGTAAACTACCAAAGCAGTTACATATCAAGATCAGCCAATAAATTTGTGCCCTCTGAAAATTAAGCTCAGAAGAAACCATGAAATAGAAACTTACCCAATCAAGAAGATATGTAAACTCTTCTTTTACCTGTAACTTGTGTTGCTCTTCCCACCCACAATCTCTAAAGCCACAATTCCAAAGCTGTATGCATCTGCCTTGTCCATCAAGTAACCTCTAGTTGCATATTCAAGAGCCATATAACCTCTGAAGATACCATAGACTATCACCAGATTAGACGCAAAACATGTAAACTCCCATTATTGCTGAAGCAACTATGCATATAATCTTAATATGTGAAGATTCCGTGTTAACGATATAGCTAAAGAGCACCATAGAGCATGTTTCAGATTTCTCTCTTTTGTTGTCAATTTGTCTTAGAAAACTAAAAAGACAACTTCTGCACTTTGTATAAATCCAACCTATCTATCTATATCTATATCTACATATATAATTTATTTTATATATATATATATATTTTTTTTTTTTTGTGACTGACTTACAAATTCCAGTCGTCCCTTTAACATTTATGACAAACATGACGCACATCTATTATATTCAACCTTGTAAATCCAGGAGATACTAGAAATGCTGGGAGGGAAGGAGATAAGAGAGAGAGAGAGCTCACATTGTGCCGGCTATCCATGTGCTGATATGGGTATTCTCTTCTTCATCTAGCTTAGCTAAACCAAAGTCAGAGATTTTAGCATTTGGATCCTTTTCAAGCAGTACATTTGTTGCCTTAATATCTCTATGAACAATTTTCAACCTCGATTCCTCATGAAGATATGCTAACCCCCTTGCTACCCCCAAGCATATCTTCTTTCTTGTTGGCCAGTCAAGCCTGATTGGTTTTTCCCCATTACCTATAAGTTTCAGGTAAAAAAATGATTTCAACCTCTTATCGTTAAATATTTCATGGCATAGCTTAGAATTGGAAATGTTAGTCAAGCATTCTACCAAATAGTGCACGTGCAGGGCTATTGTTTTCCATGTACTTATACACAAGCAGCAATTGATTTCCTTCAATGCAGCAGCCATAGAGCCTAACAAGATTAGGGTGCTGCAATGCAGATGTCATGCCTACCTCATTAACAAATTCTCGGTTCCCTTGCTTTCATTTGGCAGAGAGCTGCTTGACAGCAATTACAGCACCATCTGGGAGCACACCCTGAGAATCAAACAGTGTCAAACTTCAGGATCAAATGTTTTATGTTAGTTTAACACTCACTCCTAAACAATAAAACAATCAAATTAACGCATACTAAGTTAATAGAATTGGGATTAGCTGCTCAAAAAATCTCAAAATCCTAAATTGTTAAAAAGTGAGTTCAACAATCTATACAAGCTAACATACCAGACACTTGACATTTTAAGCTATGCTTTTTTATTTATTTATTTATTTTTTTCCCCCTTGTATACGAACCAATATCACTAATGTGGTAACAATGTGGCAGAAAAGTTATTACTTACCTTGTAAACTGGCCCAGCTCCTCCTTCACCTATTTTATTTGCTGGATCAAAATTACGAGTGGCAGCTTTCATTTGTGTTTATGTGAAGCGTCCTGTTTGTAGATCTATCCTACTTAGCTCTGAAAAACAATGACATAAAAAAAAAGTTAAAAAAACTTGAATAGGGTATTTCAAATTATGCCAAAAAAAAAAAACAAAAAAAACTACTCACATTATTTTTTTTCATTGCCATGTAAAATAAGATTTAATTAAAATTATTTGAAAGTATAATTAATCCTCACCAGGATGTTCATTTCGTTTTCCCCCCAAGTAACCAGTCATCCGGAGGACTAACAATATCAATATGACAAACACACATGATGCAGCGACCATGCTGATAATTCCTCCAACATATAGCCCCTTGCCTTCAACTAGGAAGTTTGTAGCAAAAGATAAAATGATTTGGCAACAAAAGTAAGGGATTAGAAATCTTAGCAAAATGATGGGATTGCTTACTTTTTGTGATGGTAATGGCAGATATAAGAGGTCCATAAACACCCACATGAGGAATTGCACTAGTCACACTCTTTCCTACTCCTCCAGTGTTCTCCACAATATTGTAATCTTTCAAAACCACATTCCCCTATGCACAAGTTGAATCAGAACTTCACTTGCTTCTGCGAAAATGTCATATTAAATTTTAAAGTTGATCACAACTACTATTATATAAAGATATTCCCGAAACTTAGAATTTTTTTTTTTTAAATCTTAATTAGCTTTGGTTGAAATAAATGAATGTTTAGAATCTCATCTGCAAAGATTTGGAGGTACCTGTGAGATTCAATAATATTTTTGAAACCAAGATAAGACCAATTTTATTTATTAATTGATATGATAAATAATATAATGTTAATTTTATTAATTTGTATTAAGTTATACATATTTGGTTTACATCACTTTTCAACCGATAAAACATTAATACGTCGTTTTTGCCATATCACTTTACCATATAATTTGTTAAACAACTTAGATGTGTGCAACATTACTACCCTTCGATTAACTCAAGAGAGACGTTGAAAGCACACTCGATTATAAACCCCAATAGAAACAGAATTTAGTCCACAACTTTGAGAAACAGAGGAGGCCACGTATATATGATCAATCGAAAATATATTTGTTTTGTTAATTTATTTTGTATAACACGATTTGTAATATGACATAATTACACCTTCAAATTGTCTTACCATAGAAAACAAATTTCTTCAATGTAATACCATTACACAAGAGACTGCAACAAAATTCAAATAAGAATTTCAAAATCCTTGCTCAACTTTCATCACTCTAAATTTTCATCATAAAGATCCTGGAGAAGCTTGCGGGATGAAGAATCTTCTTGGTGATCATCCTTACTGTGGAGAGAAATTGAAGAATCAATCCATGGACCATCCATAGACTGGCCTTGATGATGACTATCATGTGAGACTGAAGAGACTTGTTGTGTTTGGCTGTCTTGTGACAGCAATTCAAAGGCTTTAAACCTTGCATCTGGGTCGGCTGACTTCTGCTTGATGATCGGTGCTTGGACCGGAATATCGCCTTCAAGCATCCTGGCTACAGATGACATGGGAGGTCTTAGAGTTGGAGATGGGTTGGTGCATAACAGAGCCAAGGAAAGCATTGTCACGGCCTCCTTTTTGGAGTAGTTTGAACCAAGACTTGGATTCACAAGTTCCAAAAGATTTCCTTGTTCTTGTAGGACATAGGCCTTCAATTATAATGTAGAAAAACAAAGGAAAAAATAATTTAATTCTTCATGAACATATTCATATAAGAGAAATGCAAGGTTTAGAAAGACGAAAATTTTAGCAAGACCAATTTCTATCAAGTAAGTTACTTTCAATTCTCATTTTTATGAAATTAAAAATAAATAAACACATATAAACTTGTAAGAGCAGTAGAAATATAATATTAAAAACATGACAAAAAAGCATAGGAAGCATAGAACGCAATGCTTATTGCTTACCCAATCAAGAAGATAAACAAATTCCTCCTTTGGTCTGTAATTTGTGTTGCTCTTCCCACTGACAATCTCTAAAGCTACAACTCCAAAGCTGTATACATCTGCTTTGTCTGTCAAGTATCCTCTCATGGCATATTCAGGAGCCATATAACCTCTGAAAAGGTAAATAGACGGTTCCATATGAGTGACTAAGCATTTAACAGTAATTCCCAGAAACATGTAATAGATATCTGCTTATGCATCCATTGTTCTGCTTCTATAGGATGCAGTTATATCAAAATAATATCAACGTTCCAAATTTCTGCAACTAAAAAGTGTGCTGTTTGCTTGTTAAAAGAAAAAAGGAACAAATAGGTAAACTCTATTTACATACATTATCATATATAAATAAACAAGCCATTGTATAACACAATCACAGAAAACCTGTAGATCATCCAATGCATGTTAGCATGGCACGCTATAACACAATCACAGAAAACCTGTAGATCATCCAATGCATGTTAGCACGGCATGCTTCTCCTTTTTAACATCAATCTCTCTGTCACCCTCCCCTCAAAAACTCATCAATATGTCTAAGTCCTTAATAAACTAATTTAATAAATCTAAATTAGGTTAGTTGCCTACTGAAGCTTTATGGGAGGAAACAGGACTTACATTGTTCCTGCAATTCTTGTGCTGATATGGGTGTTTTCTTCTTCATCAAGCTTGGCTAAACCAAAGTCGGATATTTTTGCATTTAGATTCTTATCAAGGAGCACATTGGTTGCCTTTATATCTCTGTGAACAATTTTCAACCTTGATTCCTCATGGAGATATGCTAACCCTCTTGCTATTCCCAAGCATATCTTCTGTCTTGTTTTCCAGTCAAGGTGTAGTCGCTGTTCCTCACGACCTATAATGTCGAAAAGCAAACAAGAGAGAGAGAGAGAGAGCACTTAGATGCAAGTCTAATCATAAAATTCGTGACTTAATGCTGAAGATTTTTAGTCAAGCTTTACCAAAAAGTGCTCGGGCAAGACTATTATTTTCCAAGTATTCATATATAAGCAACAATTGATTTCCTTCAATACAGCAACCATATAGCTTCACAAGATTAGGGTGTTGCAGTGCAGATATCATGCCTATCTCGTTGACAAATTCACGGTTCCCCTGCTTTGATCTGGATGAGAGCTGCTTAACAGCAATTACAGAGCCATCTGATAGTACACCCTAAGAACCAAGCAAAGAAATTATAAAATCACTTTCTATACACTTCTTTGTTTTGGCTGACCATCAAAATTTTTTAAAACTATAAAGTTTAATGACAAGGCCAAAGTTCAGCAGAAGAATATACTACCTTGTAAACTGGACCAAAGCCTCCTTCGCCTATTTTATTTGAAGGGTCAAAGTTGCCTGTGGCAGCTTTAATCTGTCTTAATGTGAAATATCCTGTTTGTAGCTCGAGCCCCCGTAGTTCTGAGACAAAGCAAAAGTTCGAAAACACATCCACAGAGTGGCACATCAAATCAGTAGTATGAAAGACCAGGCTTATATTATTTACAAATACTATACTTCCTTTATATGTATTCATTTTTCTTCCTTACTCCTTTTGCAAGAAAATCGCTGTGGAATGTTTGCAATTTCAAGTACCTTAAGAGTACATTTCAAAACAAGAAACTTCTTCTTGCACTACTTAAGATATAAGAAAATATGGAATTTCGAATCTCTTCCCTAGTGTATTATTTGCGATAATTCACAATCAAGTGGCCAGCTATAACTTCCATGTGAATAAACATCTTGTATACTTAATCCTCACCTGGATCTTCAAGATCTTTTCCCCCTAAGTAACCCATCTTTCGGAGGGCTAACAGAATCAACAAGAGAAATGCACATGATGCAGCCACAATGCCAACAATAGTCCAAGTAGATAACCCCCCAGTATCAACCTTAAAGTCTGAAAAAATAAAAATTTATTGTGATAAACTAAGAAAACAAGATAGAAATCTTAAAACATGTACCAAACTTACTTGGTGTCACGGTAATGGCAGATATGAGAGGTCCATAGACACCTTTGGCAGGAATGTCACTAGTTCCTTTCTCTGCCCAGTATAAATGGATCTCTAGGGTGCTACCATTAACAAGAACATTATCATGTGTCATGGTGATGTTTTTACCAACACCTCCAGCTGCCTCAGCAATATTAAAATCCTTCAAAAATATGTTCCCCTGTGCAAAAGAAGAACTATAAGTTCACTACCTTCATACAAATTATCAGAGCATGTCTATAATAATGTTTTCGAAGTTGCTTCTAAACAGTAAAAGACATGTTATTTTTCCCTGAATTTGACATTGTTTTCTGAATTTATTCTAACAGTTTCAGTAACTGGTTTTGTTGAACTGCTTCTATGTTTCAAATTTTTCATATATTAATAGCTTCTTAAGAGACCATAACAATGTCCCTTCTAGTCCCCTTTGAACTGCAAGCTAAATCTAGTAGAGAATTAACAATTCTAAATAATAAATGAAATGAATTATATTCAATAAAATAAAATTATACTTCTACTCACTTGAATTGAGACATCAAATATGCGCTTTCCAACGCTACTATATGTCTCATTGTCAGTAAACATTATTTCAGCAAAGTGCAGTTGTACTTTGTAACTGCCCTTTCGCAAGCAAAGGCCATAATACTTGAGTGATATTGCGGAGAGACGAGCTGTTTGATAGTATTCTGGACCAGTCACATTCAGAGAAAATTTGTTTGTTGCTATGTATTCTGCCTCATCATTATTTCCGAAGAAAACCCCAGTACTGCTATAAGCCCATTTTTCTGATACAGAAACAAAGTGTGATTTGCTTCCGGAGCTTATGTCGTCCTCATATTCATTGCCATCAAATTTTACTTCCCCCCCTCCTCCACAGTTAATAAAGAAAGAGTGGTCTGCAGGTGTGGTAGTAATTATATTAAATATTACATCCATCCAGGCCATGCGACCATATAAGCTACAAAGAATTCGTGAAAGCATGATCTGATGTGAATCTAAACTTACGTTTTGGTTTGCCATGGCAAGGGAGGTCCTTGTTCAAGCACCATCTATGTTTTGAAAACTAAATCTTAGTCATTACTGAATCATATGAAGTTTGATATATACATATATATATATATATATATATAAGAGACAATTAAGAGTAATAGTGAGAAGGGACTTACGAGTTCCTTTCAGAAGCTGAGTAACTAGAAATTCGATTCCTGTTAAATAATAAATGTAATCAGAAAATATTAACAAATAATGGCCTCTGGAGTGATATATATATATATATATATATATAGAGAGAGAGAGAGAGAGAGAGAGTGGATTTCGGAGAAAAGAAAAGGAATGGAACAATATTCAACATATGGACATGTATAATTATATTCACTTAGGAGAAGCTCTAGATATTATATTCACTTACACTCGCAAATATGCACAGTTAGCGTTAGCTGGCCCTGTAAAATTGTTGTATGATAAATCGCTACAAACAGAAAAGTTACGCAATTGATCAATAAATTTCTTAATATGAAATTTTAAATCAGTAGAATGGGAGACAGAACCACGACCGATAACTTGAGTAGTACAAAAGGTTCTGCCGCATGCAATTTGTAAACAACTTCATAGTAGACACAATAATATATACTAACAAGTCCTTGCCTATGTCCTCTATCCACTCTGGTAATTTTCCGGTAAGCAAGTTGCTGGTCAAAAACCTACAAAGCCATAGAAGTTTATTATCTCTCTTCTAAAGAAACTAGTGCTTGGTGAAACATAAAGAAATAAATTATGCAAAAATAAATATAAAACCTGAAAATTTTGCCTTGATTAACTTACAAGTGATTAAGACTTAGCCTCTGAAAAGTTAGCGGAATGACATCGGTCAGCCTGTTGAAGCTCAAGTCTCTGAAAAAAAAAAAAAAAAAAAAGTCTCAATCAATTACATCTTACAATTTTGCCTTGATGTACAATCAAATTAATTAAACACGGATTACTCAATCTTGACAGAAGCATTTGTGATGGTTAATAGTTCAAAATTACGTTGATTATAGGTTGGTTAGTGTATATATACTACTGTAAGTTAGTCTATAAAACATCAACTTTATCTAATCTATATTCAACCTTACATAATCAGTCAGTAACAAGAAAATGACTATACAACATACTAGTCAAATAGTTGCAGAATAGATATTTATTGTCATGGGTTGTTCTTAAACTTAGGAAGCCTAATTAAGTTTAGGTCAGTTCCCCTGCAGGCACATCTGGTTTGGCCATTTAAGTGTGAGACCAAATAACACACAATCATTTGTGAAATTATATAAAATATGTTCAAAAACATATACAAGTACGTTTACAAATTCTAGGAACTTACAATGTTTTCAAACCTTCCATATTTCCAATATAATCTGGGATTTTATCATCAATCAAGCAATTCCTCAGTACCCTGAGCCACAAAATAGCAAAACAAAGACAAAAGAGAGCTCAAGAGATGATAATCTTATAGAACTACTATTTTAGTTGCAGAAAATTGAACTCACAATCTTTCTAATTTTGTCAGATCTGTCAAATTGGGGAAATGATTGCTTGATCCCTTCAAATCAGATATCCTCCTGATAAAGAACATAGGTTAGTTAATTCCATTATTTGACAACTTTGACTCAGTTTGTCACCGGAACAAATAATTACTAGATAGAGAAAGCTCTCACAATTCTGTTTAGTTTTTCAATAAAGATATAGAGGAAGGAATTGGCCCCTCCATGGATGTGCCCTGCATATCCCTGCATCAAATTTGTACTTTTTCAAGTAAATTATCAGGAAAAATCAGGAAAAAGTAACCGTTAATTATATTTTCAAATAGGCAAAAGATTGCAGATAAATGGAATGAAGTGAAGTACTCACAGTATATCAAGTTGGGTCCAGTTCCCAATAAAACTAGGTATCTTCCCTGATATTCTGCTTCCATCTATCCTACTGCATGTGGTAATAAAAGTGAGAAATCTCAAAATTCAAAGCAGATATTCATATAATAAAGTCACCTTACTTCACTTACAAATCAGTTAAGTTCTTTAAATTCCCAAATGTTTCTGGTATTGTTCCTGTAAAATTGTTTCCCGAAAGAAGGCTGAAAAATAAAGAACTGTCATCAGTAACACATTCCTCAAATCAGTGTGAAAGAAACGCAAAGCAAAAATTTTAACTATAATGAACTCTTAGGAAGCAACAAAGATATATGTACTTTTTTCTTTCATTTCTTCACAGACACATTATTAGACTCAAATTTGTAGTCAAATAAAGACTATGTTTAGGCTAAGCAAATGACAGAGAACAGTTTGGTTGTTAGTATCTTATGAACTAGATATGATTAGATTTTATTTTGTCATAAATGAGATTTTTTTTTCTTTAAAGCAAATTGGACGTCTAAAACATCAATTGGTATCCAAAGTGGAAATTCAGTGATGAATAGGTAAGAAGAGCAGCAGTCTTACAGTCTTTTCAAATTACTCAAACTCCCCAGGTTCTGATGAAGAGACCTTTCAAGCCGATTATCTTCCAACACCCTGGAAAATGCAATTTAAATTGAAACCAGGGTCACACATTTACATTTTTGGTTCAATTATATGATTTAACTTTAAACAGATGACTTACAGATCTGTGAGTGTGGTAATGTCACCAATTTCTTTAGGAATTGAACCATTGAGGAGGTTTCCCAAAAGTGACCTGCAGCATACCAACATATGAATCAACGATATTGAATGACCTATTGAAACACCTGTGCATAGCTATGGAGTATTAGCATACTCCCTCAACTATATATATATATATATAGAGAGAGAGAGAGAGAGAGTAACTTACAGCTTTTGAAGGGGTGCGCGAAAAGTTGTGGGGATTGGTCCACTGATGTAGTTTCGAGTTAGATCACTGTTCAATGAAACAAATTCCTTCGTGTCACATAGTAATAATAATGAAGACAGAAAGAAAGGGCTTACATTTTTGTAGGAAATATATGTACTGAAATTGATTAGAAAGTTTACAGACTCAACAGATTCTTATAAGTTGCAATGAACCTAGATCCTAGTCTTGGAAGTACGGGCTCCCAAAACCAATTTTCATCTTCTTACTCTGTAAATCTTAGTAGTAAACTCAAATATTCGTTGAATTGATATATATATATATATGTACATATATGTATGTGTGTAAATCACTTACATTTCTTCAAGAAAAGTAAGGTTGCCAAATTCTTCAGGTAGAACTCCCGTTAAGTTCTGACCCTTCAGCCAGGTGCCATACCAAATTTAGAACAAAAAATTCTAAGTAAAAAAAATAATAATAAGACTATTCTACCATGCAACTATAATTTCTAATGCCTTAAAAAAAAAAAAAATATGCATCATGGTTTAGAAATTTGACAATGAAATTCTGATAACGTAGTGTTAATGGTACAATAAAAGGAGATGTGTTCCATCCGATGCTTATGCCACGGACCGTCTAGACAAATAAGCATAGAGAATTTCTGATAGAGAGACCAAATTCTAATTAATTTTTAGTTTATAAAATTTGATTACCTCAACTTTTCTCTTACTAAAAAACTCAAAAATTTAACAAAATCACTAATAGAGGTATCATCCATAGCACGCATGCTATATATAAATATATATATATATATATATATGTTCATTGCTTCTTATACATGTGCAAGTGCAACACATTTTCCAATCTCTATCATTGACTTAAACTAATATCGACACTGCTATAGCATGATAATTATTCAACGAATGGTAAAGCACCAATAAAAATAAAAATTAACTAACAAATTGCATTTGAGATGCTTTGTGCAATCATGGAATAAATGCATTTCAGAAAGAAAAACAAAAGAACTTGATGATTCGAAAATAAGCTCCTACATCTTCTTGACATGACAAACAGTGTCATTTTCAAACGTGCAGTCGCAAGTCATATTACGTGTAATTGTATCTTCCCAGATGGTCATGTTAAAGCCTTCACTCGGACTACAAGAATTTCGGCTGAAGTTCCAATGAGGGTTCTGTAGTTTGTCGGAAATTGTTTGAAGAATTTTCACTGTCACATGCATTTCAGTAACAAAATTTATTCATGACTACATGGTATAAAATAGAAATATCCCAAGAAGGAGATAACAGAATATATGTAGTAAATATATATATATATATATATCTAAAACAAACTTCTTCTTAACCCCCCCCCCCCCATCTTTATATTTTCTTCTTTGTTTGTTTTTATCTTCAGAGTTAAGAAGTAATTTATTCTATTCCCCTGCAAAAAAATTACCCTTTCTCTAGCATGCACAAGTTTTGACTAATTTGGATATAGAATCTTATGTTAGTTTAGAATAATGTTGGAAGAAAAAAAATTATTTGTCGTCATTAATATTATTAAACATTTTGGACGGTAATTAATCCATGTAAAATGTTTTATATATATATATATATATGAATTTAATATAATACAAGTCAATAAATTGCATATATGATTCATTATTCAAAACCTACTCAATTCATTAGATGGTCAAACTTGCATAATGTCCATGTCACTTATGTTCCCACTTATATATATATATATATATATATATAAAACAAGAGAAAGGGGAGAGAGTGTTATGTATGAAGAACAGAGATATGAAAGAGACAGAGTATGAAGATGGAAGCGGAAGGAAATGAAAATGACAAAATAAAAGATAGAGGCGGCAAAGCCAGCCAAAAATATGAAAATAATAAATTAAAATATTTAAAACAAAATAATAATATTGAAGGCGGTAGAACCAGCCAAGCAATATATGAAAATAAGATAATAAAATAAAATAATGAAAACAAATAAATGATATGAATGAATGCTTACTTGATTCGAAGAACCAAAGTGTTACAAGCACTCAAACTGGTTGATTATACAGTTTTATAGAGAAGAAGATTAAGAAAAGAGGAGAAATCTGCCAGAAACTCTCTAAACTCTCTCTAACTTCTACAAAAACTATAAAAAACTTGATTTACAAATGAAAATGAGGCTCCTTTAAATAGGCAAAGGAGGTCTTGTAAATAGTGATTGAACAGTGTCCTGTCGGTGAATAGTTGATTGATTGATTGAACAGTGATCTGCTTTCGGCTCTTTTTACTGTTCATGAATAGTGATTGAACAGTAAAGTCTCGTGATCTTGTTGATTTTGAATTTCTGAAAGCAACTTTGTACTGATTTAGATTCCTTCTGTTTTAGTCAGATCCTAGATCATATGGATCTTGACTATCTTGGTAGTCTGCCCATCTTGTAGATAATCCAAGGGGCTCCTTTGATTTGGATGATTCTGCTATAGGTTGACTGGAGGCTTCATCAGATGTCTCTGAGTCATCTGATAACTGATCAACTTCTTCAATTAATTTTTGAATGTGAGCAAGCATTTCCTTCTTTGATTTGGTTGATTTGCTGGAATTTTGACTGGATGATGATTTGATTATTTTGGGAGGACAAATGGGGAATTCATCCATGACCATTTTATGAGTTCGGTCTGAATTCCACTTATCCCACCATTTTACTGAATGAATTCGGTGAATGATATCCTGTTCTCGAGAATATTGCCATTTGAATATCCAGGAGACTTTATATTTAGACATAAAAATTAATTCAATGGGAAACCCATTTTCTTTATAGGTGATTTGATATTTTTTGGAAAAATGATTGATTAGATTTTGAATTTGTGATGGAAGATGTTTCTTTGCAGGACCATGATCGCACCACTATTGGAAAAACCAGCTATGGAAATTTCTTTGAAATTTTGAATTCCAACTGATAAACCAAGAATGGGAAAATGATTCATTTTGGTGATAGAAAATATATTCCCAAGCATCAATATAATCATAGTAATTATATGTATAGGGAATCATGGGGACATCACCAGGATAAGTGATCTTTTTTGATTTGTAGGCTGGTTGATTCCATTTTTCAAGGGTGATTAATTTATGGATCCAAATTTTATTGGAAATAATGGTTTGATTATCATTTTTGTCAAAAAGTGGGGTTATGGTTACTGATTGTGTATGTTGGAGAATGGCGGTATAGTATTTTAAGGTTATACCGGGTAATTTAGGTATGAAATGGAAATTGGGAGGTAAAAATTGATTAATGATTTGGGGAATGGTCATTTTAGTAAGAGAAGGCTCAATGTAAAATAAAAGTTTTTTAGCAATATCGAAGTAAGGGGTTGATTTGGTTTGTGATTGGGCAAAAGGAGTGAATGGTTGGCTAGAGATTAAACTATATGGATTGTATGGTTTAGTTAGAGCAGTTTGGTAATTGATTTGGCTGATTGGGATAGGATGTTGAAGGTGAGTTGATTCAATGGGAATTATGGATTGATTTTTGGTTATTTGATCCTCATTGGGGGGGTTTTGAGTTGGAGATGATTGGGTTTGATTTTGATAAAGAGGGATTGATGATCCCTTTTGATTAAGAGGAGGAGGGATAAATGATCCCTTCGGGGTGGATGACCCCTTGTTCTTAGGAGGCATTATGATCCTGCACAGAGATTTCTTTTCCTGTAAAAATTCTCTGGTTAAAAAACCAGGAATGCAATTTTGATTTCCTTTGATGTCTGCAATGTCAAAATCAAAAATACTTAAGATAGCTTGCCATCGGGCAAAAATCTGTTTGGATGCAAGATTTTGAACATCTTTTTCTAAAATAAATTTTGCACTTTGGCAATCAATACGAACTAAAAATTTTTGATTAAGTAAATCATTTTGAAATTTTGATATACATAGTACTAATGATAAAATTTCTTTTTTGATAGTACTATAATTGATTTGGGAGGACGTCCATGTTCCAGAATGGAACCGAACAATTTGTTCAGGTGATTTGGGAGTGATTTGTTGGAGAAGAATACCACCAAAACCAATTTCGGAGGCATCTGTTTGAACAATTTTAAATGAGTTAGGAGAAGGAATTCCTAAACAAGGAAGTGTTTCGACATGGGTTTTGATTTGTTTGACAAGATTAGTATGATTGGAAGACCAAGGAGGAGGATTTGATTTTAACCTATCAAACAAAGGTTTGCATTTGATTCTTAATTGGCTATAAAAATCAGCAATGTAGTTTAAAGATCCTAAGAATCTTTGTAATTGATTTTTATCTAATATTTCATCAGGAAAGTGATTAGCAAACTCTATGGCTCGAGTTATAGGGGTGATTTGGGATTGATATATATTGAAACCTAAAAATCTGATTTTGGTTTGGAATAATTTGATCTTAGAGGCAGAAACAACTAGACCATGTTTTTTTATTATACCTAAAAATATTTTTAAATGTTTCCAATGTTGATCTACTGATTGTGAGAATACTAAGACATCATCTATATAGACAATGGTAAAATGACTATATTGATTAAATATGTCATTCATCATATGTTGAAATTCACTGGGAGCATTCTTTAAACCAAAAGGCATTACATTCCATTCGTAATGGCCAAATGGGGTAACAAAAGCGGTTTTGTATCTATCTGATTCATTGATTTCTATTTGCCAAAATCCTGATTTCATATTGAATTTTGAAAAAATAGTAGCTTGATTGAGTCTTTTGATTAAATCTTGTTTATTTGGAATAGGGTACCTAATCCATTGAAGACACTTGTTTAGGGGTTTATAATTGATTACTAGTCTAGGGGATCCTCTTTCTAATTCAGCATTTTTCTGGACATAAAAAGCAGAACAAGACCAAGGGGATTCACTAGGACGAATTAATTTTTTATTTAAAAGATCATTGATTTCTGATTTACAGTATTCCATTAATTCTTGATTCATTTGAATGGCTCTGGCCCTAGTAGGGATATTCTTTTCATCGAAATCTTTTATATAGGGTAATTTAACAATATATTTAGCCCGATGCCAAAAGGCATTAGGGTTATCAGCACAAATTTCACTGATCAAAGTTTGTTGAAATTTATTAATTTGATTTTGAAGACTAGACTGAGGCAATTGATTTTCTATCTGTTTGTATTTGATTTCTTCTTGAAGGGATTGTAAATGTTTGGTTTTGTTTTGAATTTGATTAGAAGTTTTTTCTAAGGTGTGATTATGAGGTATAAAATTGAATTTGATGGTTCCACCTAAGAGTTGACTAGATAGTCCATCATGGTGTATAGTGAATGGGTATAGTAAAGAGAGGAAAGGAGTTCCTAATATGACTGGATCTATTAAATTTTTGATTAGAACAAAAGATGTTATAAAACAAACATTTTTGTGACAAATATGGGCTTGATTAATTTGATATTTTAAATCCATTTTACTGCCATTGGCAGAATTTAATTTTTCTTTAGTTTTGGTATAGTATATACTAGGTATAAGGCCTTCTTGGACACAGTTTAAATCTGCACCTGAGTCTAAAAGGGCTTGTGTGGTTAGTTGAAAATCTTGGATGATTATAGTGATTTGAATGTGCCATTTCCTAGGTGTAGGTTGGGAGTATAAAGTTTGATTTGATTTAGGAAAGATTTTTAATTCTTTTATTTCATTTTTGATTGATTTAGATTCAGATTGTAAATCTTGAATTGTAATAGGAGTGTTTTGAGGTTGGGAACTGGTGATTGTTTCTAAAGGTTGATTATGGAAAGGGAGTTTAGCAAAATGTTTTAATTGTTGATTTGTATATTGGTTTTGACATTTATTAGGAAAATGACCAAATTCTTTACATTTGGTGCATTTGATCTTTTTCTTTTTTGGTTCTTGATTAACTTGTGATGGTTTATCTAAAGTATTTAGACTAGGATGATTAGGGGATGATTCTGGAGGGAATGTGATTATTTTTGTATCTAAAGGGTGATTTGACACAACTGTTGATTTATTTTTTGATTGTTTAACTGGTGCATTTTTTATGACATTAAATTGATTTAAAGGATGATAATATATATATATATATATATGTATGTATGAATTTAATTATAATACAAGTCAACCAAGTTTATATATGATTTATCATTCAAAACCCACTAGATTTGTTACATTATCTAACATATTATTTATTTATTTATTTTCTTTTAAAAAAGGAAGCTGGCAAAACATACTGGTCCTTTACTTATTAATGGGGCATATGGTCCAGATTTTTGATACTTTTTCTATTTTTTTAAATTACTTTATCTATTAATATCAAAGAACAATTTCATCACTAAAGTAGAAACATACACATGTTACTGAGAGTTATTATCCAGATAAAGTATACTAGAGATTAATTTTATTTTTTAAAAAAAAAGGGTAATACAAAGGCTTTTTTGGTAATAAAATTAATACAAAGTTAATAGCATATAAACCTCTATGGTATGTCCTAATCGGCTCTGAGATGGTAATGCTGGGCACGTCGGTGGCTGGATATGGACCTCCAAAGTCATACCCCATTAAATAAATAATTGGTTCAAAGCTGGTAGGAAGAGACATAAAGGCATAATTATTGCTCTTTGACAAAGTCAGATTATTCAATTGCTTAGCTCTATTTGTAAAACAAAAACCATTACTTTCTGAAGTAAAAATTGAGAATTTGAATCTCAATCGGCACGGCCCACGGCCACCCTAAAATATCTGGAAACCCCCTTTATATATAAATATGTATATACAATTCTTTTATGGTTTTTATAAAAACTTGTATTTGGCCCCTCCAAAAAACATAAACAAACACTACGCGAAAATAGCGATTTAGCGACGCAAAAAAAAAAGTAAAACGAAATATACAGAGACGCATTTATACCACGTCGCTTAATGCTCTGTCGCTAAAAATATTAGATAAACAGCGACGTATGAGAAAAGGTCACTAAAAATGGAGAAACAGCGACGCCGTAAAACATATGTCGCTAAATATAGATGAAAC
The DNA here is from genome assembly GCF_031755915.1 of Ziziphus jujuba. NCBI lineage: Eukaryota > Viridiplantae > Streptophyta > Magnoliopsida > Rosales > Rhamnaceae > Ziziphus > Ziziphus jujuba. Next base: position 14,341,862 of record NC_083389.1, on the reverse strand, counting down.
AGCAACATTATATACGTCGCTAAATGTTATGATTTTTAGCGACATTTAAAATACTATGTCTCTGTTTTGGCAAATATATGCGTTGCTAAATGTTAGACTTTTAGCGACAAGTTTAATTGTACGTCGCTATTGAGAAAATTAATATGTCGCTATATATATTGATGTTTAACCTTTAGCGACCTTTATTTCGAGTCACTAAATTTTATCGTCGCTAAAAGTTGAATTGGCGACATTTATGTTATGCGTCGCTAAATGTGTCATGCGTCGCCCGTTTTGCTTTTTTTATATTTTTATATTTTTTAATTTGTTAGGGTTTAGTTTATTTTATTTTATTATATTTATTTTTTATAATTGTGTGAAAATTGATTAGAAATTATCAATACCAAAAAATTAAAATAATAAAAATACCAAAATAACTAAAATGATCTTGATCGAAAGTAATTGGAATACAAAAATTGCATAAAAAATATTTTCATAACAAAATAATTATCAAATAAATTAAATATTATTTCATGAACTAGTTTTTGAATTGGTAACTATTGAACTATTGTATATGGGAAAGCAAAAGCAATATTAATTAAATCTCCATGAATGCATATTCGTTGAGATGGAAGTTGACATCCTCTTGTTGAATATATTACACTCTCATAGTACTGCATGAAAAAATTAATAAAATTATAGACACTTATGCAAAATAAAAAATTTTAATTATTAAAAAGTAATTTAGTAGATGATATAGCTAGAGAATATTACCGTTGTTTCCTAGGAAAGCAAATAAAAAAATTAATTAAATGTCATAAATATTACTTCGACCATAAGTTAATAAATTTACTTACCAATTTATTTAGAAAGTAGTTTTACTTACCATGGAGATCTCCATGAATTGCATACTCATTGAGATGGATTGTGAGCCGTCGTAGTATTGCCAAGAACATCTTCTTCAACCAATTATTCTTCAACAAAAGTATGATATTGTGTGGAGTTAAAACAACAGATCATCTCGAATCAAAACAATGCTAAGCAATATCACAAACAAAATATCTACAAAAGCAAGATTAAGAAAATTTAACGAAACTAATCTATGGTTAATATGAAAAAAAATTAAAAAAATAAAAAACTCAACCCACCACATGCAACTGCCAACAACAAAGAAAACAGAAACTCATCTACACGATGGAGACGAAAAAAGAAGAAACCCAACTCACAACGAGGGTGACACAGAGAAACTCGGCTTTCTGATGTAGGCAAATGACAAATGAAATCTGAAATATCTCACTCTTCAAGTCCCTCTTAGGTTGTATCCAAATCTAATATTTATTAGATAGAGTATTTGATTTAGTTTTGAAAATAAAAGAGATTCAAAAGCCCGCGTACAAATTTCAAAACGCGCCAAAATTTTCAGAAAAATGGCAAAAAATGCGTAAATTTTCAAAACACACCAAGATTCAAAAGCCCGCGTACAAATTTGCAAGTCTTTTAAATTGTTTTTTTTTTTTTAATGAGGGAACAAGAGACGTAATAACCCTCTGATTACGTCGCTTGCTATTGTTGTTCTCTAATTATTTTGTTTCTTAAACATAGTTTATTTTCTGTTTAAAATTGTAAAATTTTAAATTGTAGATTTGTTTTTTCAAAAAATGGAACAAAATAAAACAAAAAATAATAGGCGACGCAATTTGCTACAACTGCGTCGCCTGTTCCATTTTTTCCTTTTATTTTGTTATTTCATTTTTTTTCTTTTTTCATTAGCAAATAAATACTAAAAATAATTCTAAAAAGTATGAAGCAAATATCTGTTATTTTGTTATTTCATTATTCACATATATGTGTATATACGAAACACAAATATCTAAAGATCTAAGATAGGGTATACCAAATATAGAGTACTAATACAACAAGGACTTATTGATCAATTTATCTAAATAAGTATATTAAATGAGCTATACTTTTAGTCATGTGTTTGTGCTTCAATGATAGTTTATCTGATTTACAAGATACATTCCTACAAATATGTAAGTCTTTAAATTGTATTTTGGCTTTTTAAAAAAATAGAAAAAAAAAGGAAAAGGCGATGCAATGTCGCCTGTGGCATTCAGTGATTATTTTTATTATCGTTCTCTAATTATTTTATTTCTCAAACACATTTTATTTTGTATCTAAAGTTGCAAGTATGTAAATTGTTTTTTTTTACAAAAAAATTGAACAAATTAAAAAAAAAAAAATTGAACAGGCGATGCAATTACTCCTAATTGCGTCGCCTGTTTCCTATAATATTTATATTTATTGTTGTTCTCTTTTTATTTTGTTTCTTAAGAAAAAATTATTTTCTATTTCAATTTGCAAGTATGTAAACTATATTTTTGTTTTTTTTTAAAAAAGGGAACGAATAAAAAAAAATGTAATAGGCGACGCACTATTAAAACATTGCGTCGCCTATTCCCTTTTAAATAACAAAAATACTATTTCAAATAATTGAAATTTAATAAGAAAATAATTTGTACTTAAAAAACAAAAAACTAAATAAATAATTAATATATTTAATTCATATTTTTATTAACTCTTTATTAAAATTTTCAAAATAATTAAAATTTTCACAATATTTTTATTTCCTATCTATTAAATATATATTAACTATTTATTAAATTATTAATTTTAAAATAATAAAATTATTATATAAGTTAATATTTCATTTATTTGAAATATTAGTTTCCTATGCCTATATTTATTTGAAATTTATTTTCTATCAATTATTTTGTATGAATTTATCTATCAAATAATCTTAATTTGATAAAACCAAAAAGCAACTTTCAAATTGGAGGAAAAAAAAAAAAAAACAACGTCACTAAAGCTGGAATAGGCGACGCATTTCTGTGAGACTATTTCCAGATGCGTCGCTAAAAGTTAGGAGACTGTTTTTAAAAATGCGTCGCTAAATTCACTAAACAGCGACGCATTTCTGTGAGAGTAGTTTCCAGATTCGTCGCTAAATGTAATAATAGGCGACTGTTTTTAAAAATGCGTCGCTAAATGCTTTTTTAAATATAAAAAAAATTTTAAAATAATTTTTCATTACCTTTTAAACATAAAAAAGATTTTTAAATAATTTTTCAAACCTTTAATGACACAATTATTGAGTAACAATTTCTTAAAAATAATTATTAATGACACAAATTATTTATTTATTTTTTTGTATTCATGATCATTTTTTTTCCCTAAATGTCAATTAATATTGAAAACACAAATAAATTTGCAAGTTAATTGAAATGTGAATTTCATAAAAAAAACCTTCATATGGGGCGACACAGAGGACCAAACCCACGTCGCCCCATATCAATTTTTTTTTTTTTGTTTAGATACATGATCATGTTTTCTCCCTAAATGTCCAATGATATTGCAAACACTAAATAAATTTGCAAGTTAATTGAAATGTGAATTTGATATAAAAAACTTCATATGGGGCGACGCAGACGACTAAATCCACGTTGCCCCATATCAAATTTTTTTTTTTTTTATGTACATGATAATTTTTTTCCCCTAAATGTCCAATGATATTGCAAACACTAAATAAATTTGGAGGTTGATTGAAATGCGAATTTCATATAAAAATCATCATATTTTTTGCCCTTTTCCCTATCTTAGTGGGCAACTCATGTAATTAACGTGGGTCGCCGGATACATTTTTCCTTTTTTTATAAACAAAAACACAAAATGAAGAGAAACGAGTAATTTATTTGGATTTCAAATTGTAATATCAACTAAACAAATATTGAAACACACTCAAATAACTAATATCAACTAAAGTACCTAATAAGTTTTGAGTCATATTGAACGACGCTGAAAAGCAACGTCGCTTAGTATTGTTTGTAGTGACACTAACTGAGTTTTTGTTTCGTACTGTCGCTAATTGTTTGTCGCTAGATCGCAATTTTTTGGAATATAGCAACGTTATGTGAGGTATGTCGCTAATATTATTATTGAGCGACACGTTATCTCGCATTCTTTATTACGTCGCAATATGGGTGTCGCTACATCTCAATTGTGTTGTATGTAGCGACTACGAGTGAGGTTCGTCGCTATTATTATTATTCAGCGACGTATTATCGCGTATTTTTGTATTAGGCGCCATGTTACTGTTGCTAAATCGCTATTTTCGCGTAGTGAAACTTTCAAATATAGCGTTTTGACCCTTTATATTTAATATGTAGGTTTCTAAATCATTGTTTATCATGAAAATAATGTAAAATATTATATTTGGTATTTTGTGATGAAATACATAATAAATGTGTTGTAGTTTTATATTGCATATTTAATTATATTTTTAACATAAATTATATATCAAACTTTTGATAATCTATCGCATATATGTTTGTTTGACTTTTAAGTTTGCAATTAACATTATACCTTTATCTAAATAAAATTTTATGCTTTTTGTTTTATTTTATTTATTTTTGGTTTTTTATTTTGCTAATTAATTTTGTAACATGTTATTTTTATTTTTATTTTAATAAAAAAAACATTGTTTATATGTATATTTCTAACTTATTATATGTAATAAGTTTATAATTTAAGATTTTAAAATGATATGGAGGCTCTAGTAAAGACAACTAGTGGCAAAGCCTTTTTTTTTTTCAGACAATGATATTAGGTTTAAATTCTCCATTTCCAATATAAAAGCAAAATAAAATAAAAAAATGATGTATAGAGTATGATTTGCTTCTATAATAAACATTTTACTTTAAACCTAATATATTTCAAACCAGTCCATAAGAGTTTATAAAAGGTAACTCCGCTAAAAATTAGCACTCTATATTGGCCCCCTTGTCAAAGCTTTTGGATCTGCCCTTGATTTCAACTATTAATATAAAATAAAATAAAAAGGAAAAATTACCTATCCGATGTATTATAACTATATATATATATATATATATATTAAAAATAATAAGAAATATATGAAAATTGTGCCATTCCTAGCTCGCATGGGTGAAAGAACATCATGAAAACCCTGACACTTTCAACTTCATGAATTGTAAAATCTGTCACCCCATTCTCCAGCTTGCTCTCCTATTTATTGCATATTTTTAAAGCCATTATATCCCTCCAAATCATTCTCTCTCTCTCTCTCTCTCTCTCTCTCTCTTCTTTCTTTTTGTTTTTGTTTCTTTTTTTCTTTTTTTCTTTTTTTATTTGAGTCACTTTCCAACAATTTGTTAAAAAAAGCATGACAAAACTGTAATTTCACAAATAAAAATATCTAAAATCTAGAAATATGCAAAAAACCAACCAATTGATCTAATCCAATCTAATTTGTTTAGATCGATTTTTTTAGTACAATTGGATTGGAACAGTATTGAAAATTAAAAATCAATTATCAATTTGGTTTGGTTTGATTTTTAATGTAAAAATCCAATAAAACCGATCCGATTAATAATATATATAATAAAATTATGTATCAAAATTTTATATTATTGTTTACAATTTATTGGTTAGTTGTATGAATTGTAATGTGATATGCAAAACTTTTAGTTTCTTTTGTTCTTCTTTGTTTTAATAATTATAAATTTTTATGTATTAGTTATTTACTTTTTTAGATAATATATCACTTTTGGACAAATAAATATTTCATATCATAAAAAAGTTAGAAAGTCAAATATTGCTTTCTAAATTTTAAAATTCAAAAAGTTCAATTTTTTTTTAAAAAATCCAAATTTTTTTTAAAAAAAAAAAACTTAACCTCAAAAATGATCATCCAAATCAATTTAGATCGATTACTAATTGAATTGGTTTAAATTAAATTTTATATATAATTTGATTTAGTTTAGATTAAAAAAATTAAATTGATTACTAATTAAATTAGATTGAATATTTATGAATTAAATCGATTCCAAATCAATGAACACCCAACTAGGATTGTTTATTATAGGGAAAATGGGATTGTTTATTACAGGGAAAATGCATGCATAAAAATAGAGTTCTTTTTTTTTTTTTTTTTTTTTTTTTTTTTAAGTTTTAAGCCAGAAACAGGGAGCACAAGAACTCTACGTGGGCCCACATCGACAAAGTTTAAACTGTTACTTTGCAAGCGGCTAAATCCTAAGAAATTGGCAAAGAAGATTGGTGGTGGAGCATTTTAATTTGTACCTATAAACATAGGTGTGTGAATCATAAAATGGAAAAAATTTTGAATAAATTATAATTTAAATAAATTATTAAAAAAAAAATTCTAATAAATTTTTTGTAACTAAAAATATTTGAGCTAAAAAATACTGTTACTCTGTCATCGATAAAATTGTAAGAAATTTTTTGGAATTAAATATAAAAATACAAATTAATTGACACGGTGTAACTTTCCAGAATGGAATCAGATTCCAAATAGCCGTTAGAGATTTGGAGTTTTAAATACTCTTTTTTTTGGCCTTTAATAGATCTTATGAGTTAAAAAATAAAAAATAAAAAGACACATTCTTCGGAAAACCCAAATTGGATAACAAGGCGACGAAACTGAGAAACGAGCGACGATAAAACAACAAAGCAACTCTTAAAACACTATCAACTTTCTTTCGTTTTCCCTCAAATTCTCAGTAGGCAAACAGAAACAATTCTTTAAAACGAAGTCTCTTTATGAGATAAAAACAACAGATCAAATTGCGAAATCAAGCAATGAAAGTTAGTGGGAAAAACAATGAAAAAAAATCTAAACAAAAAAAAAAAAAAAGCAAAACAAAACAAAAAATCTAGACAAACAAGCTTAAATTTGAAGTGTACCTTCATCTGCAGGCAGAAGTTGAGCGTGAGATCCAAACCCAGTGAAGAAGCAATTCAAAGCCAGAACCCCAAAAACAACAATTGGAACAATCTTGTCGGTCGAAAACACAAACCCCATTTTTTTTTTTTTTTTTTAATCTCTAGCACAAAAACTGCTTCCTATATTTCTAATAAAAGAGTTTGGAGAGCCGTTGGTTATGCGGGATATAAAGGAAAAGAAGACTGTTTAGTAAAATGACAACTGGCAAAATAGAAGAGAACACGAAAATCAAAATAACATAAAATGATATATATTTTTTTTTATTTGTTTTCTTTTGTTTCGAAAAACATTAAAAGCAGCAAAAACACGAACAGTTTGGTTGGATGGGAAGGGCGAGTTATGGTTGAAAAGGCATAAAGAGAGAACGCCGATATTTTACATTTAAAAATATATATTTATAAAAACTACTGAACTGAAGGATATTTGAATTATTATTATTATTATTATTTTTTTTTTTGGATGGAATAAGTTTTTATTTAATTATGTATATTTCTTTTTTTGTGATCTAAGACTTCAATATCTGGATGCGCTTTCAGTAACTTTTCTTTTTTCTTTCTTTGTTTCTTTTGATAAAAATATATATTAGAGTGAGATATTTTTGACATTCGGCGGCACGGTCTGCGAAAATTCCAAATTCCTTTTTTTTGGTGAAAGAAAATTCCAAATTCCCGAAGGTGAAAAGAGCACACGGTTAAATATAGTGGATATATAAACAATTTGTCAAACAGTCTACCTAACTTAACTCCGACTATAAAAGAATTTTAAAAAATAATAATAGTAATAAAAAGAAAATGAAAAGAGAGAAGGCAAGAAATCTCCTGTAAATTTAATATTTTAATCTATAAAATTTGCAATTGGCAATATTCTTTTCTTTTTCTTTTTTTTTTTAATTTCTTTGGGACAAAGGCAATATTCTTCAGAAAAGAAAAATCAAAATGAATTTAAACTTATGTGCTATTATGATATTTCTTTTCATACAAGATCTTGGAAATTTCAATTAGGACTTTCTTCTTAGAGAAACAATATTTTTTCCATTTTGACGTACTTATTAACAAAGCTTTTCAACTATTAATATATTTTACATAACATATATATATATATATATATATATATAACTGATGTGATGTTAAAGTTAAAACTTTTATATTTTATTAATTATCAAAATATATATATATATATATATATTTTGTATAATATAATAATAAAGAAGATATTAATCCATATTTTGTTAATATATAGAATATTTTGCAACGATAGGTCTGTGTGAATATTTTTTTAACCTTTTGGTCCTATTGTAAAATGTTGTCGGCTTTCTAGCCGAAAAAACAGAACGGAAAAAGTAAGAGTTGTGGGCGCACTCGCGTAGGTTTAAGTCACACAGACGAAAGGTCTCAGAGATGGATTTTACTTTTTCCAAACAGGTCTCAATTGAAAGCATCAAACATGTAGGTAGGATGTGAGTCATCAAAATGCCGACGAAAGAAGCTTCCTGCCATCTCTTTCAATCAGATTAGTCAAATTCAATCAGCTTATGAACAAAATTTTCTCATTTTAATTAGAAAAATCAAACAAATTAATATATGTGTATATATATATATATGCAATATAAAAATAATAGAGAAGTTCCATTACCTGGATTGCGTCATCAAATAAGAAATTGGAGATTCCTTTTGGTAGTCGTTGCCTATTCTAAAAAAATAAGGGAAGTTTGACTAATACGTTAACAGAAATGGAATTAGCGGTAGACATTTTAAACTACAATGTGTTTTTTTTTGTTTAACTGTTAGAGTTTGTGACCCGAATTCTTGTTGACCCGACCCGAAAAGCTTGCGGTGCGACCCATTTGGTGAAACTAAATTTTGGAGAAAAAATTTGGGGCTCTGTGGTGGAAGCGGAGGTCTCGGGCCGATAGGCCCGAGACCGTACTATATATATCTGTATGGACCTGTTCAATTTTTAGGGTTTCTTCTGTACTATATATATATCTGTATTTTTTGTTCGGCCGTCATTGGGGTTTTTTAGGGTATCTCGAAATTTGGCTCACCTTGTACAAATCTTTCGATATTGGATTTGCTTCTCCCTGCCCGTGGTTTTTCCCGTCAAGGGTTTCCACGTTAATTGTGTGTTTGTTCTTCGATTTCTTTGTTTCTGTTGCCATTTGTTTTTCTCCCAATTCCGTAACAAGTGGTATCAGAGCCGCGTCGATCTATTTGGGAATTTTTTTTTTCTTTGTCTTTCGATCATGGCAACAAAGTTCGACATTGAGAAATTTGAACGCAACATGAGTTTCTCCATGTGGCAAGTCAAGATGAAGGCGATTTTGACACAGAACGGTTTACACAAGGCGTTGGTTGGCAAGGAGCAGATGCCGTCTTCGTGGGATGCCGAAAAGAAAGCCGAGGTTGATGAGCGTGCCCTATCCACCATTCAGCTATGCTTGTCCAATGAAGTTTTGAGGGAGGTCCTTGATCAGAAGACAACAAAGGACTTATGGGACAAGTTGGAATCTTTGTACATCACAAAGAATCTCACAACGAAACTGATTGCGAAGCACCGTCTATATACCCTTTCTATGGTTGAAGGTACATCTATTAAAACACACATAGATGATTTTTCTACTATTTTGTTGGATCTGGCGAACATGGACATTAAATATGATGATGAAGATCAGGCCCTAATGCTACTGCGTTCCTTACCTCCATCGTATAAAAATTTTAGGGAGACTTTGATTTACAGTAATAAAACCCTAAAATTGGAGGACGTGAAAGCTTCCTTATATTCTAAGGAGTTGTTTGATAAGGAGTTGACCAGCAGTTCGGATAACAATAATTTTGGGAGTTCCGGAGGAGAGGGTTTGATTGTTAGAGGTAGAACATCATCTAGAGATCAAAATAACAATGGTGGTAGTCGGTCAAGATCGAAGTCAAGGTTCAGAAACCTTATTTGTCACTACTGTAAGAAAAAGGGGCACATCAAAACTGAATGTCGTAAGCTTCAGAATAAAAATAATGAAAAGAGTAAGGAACATGCCGAAGCCAGTGTCGCACATGAGGAAATTGAAGATGGAGATGTTTATTCAGTGACTGAGGATAGTTCGGGCAAGCAGGGATGGATTTTGGATTCAGCCTGTTCGTTTCACATCTGTCTCCATAGGGATTGGTTCTCTTCTTATGTTCCGGTGGATAAAGGTGTTGTGCTGATGGGAGATGATCATCCTTGCTGTGTCATCGGCATTGGAACTGTAAGGGTGAAGATGCATGATGGAATTATCAGAACACTATCTGAGGTACGTCACGTTCCAGATATGTCTAAAAATTTAATTTCTTTATCTGCTTTGGACAAGTCTGGTTGTTCTTTTGCTGGTGGAGGTGGAGTTTTGAGGGTTCTGAAGGGTGCTTTGGTGGTGATGAAAGCTAGCCTGGTTGGTACATTATACAGGCTACAGGGTTCTGTGGTAATGGGGTCGGCTGCTGTTTCAGTGTCCATGTCAGATTCGGATGTTACTCGTTTGTGGCATATGAGATTGGGCCATATGAGTGAGAAAGGTTTGGCGATGTTGAGCAAACGGAGTTTGCTTGATGATCGGAGTATCTCGAAGTTGGAGTTTTGTGAACATTGTGTGTTTGGGAAGCAGAAGAGAGTTAGCTTCAGTACTGGAATTCACAAAACCAAAGGTACTCTAGACTACATTCATTCAGATCTTTGGGGACCCGCACGTACTGCTTCTAAGGGTGGTGGCAGATATATGTTGACCTTCATTGATGATTTCTCCAGGAAGGTCTGGGTATATTTTTTGAAGCACAAGAATGACGTATTTGCTATCTTCAAGCAATGGAAAGCTTTGGTAGAGAAGCAGACAGAAAGAAGGGTGAAGCGCCTTCGTACAGATAATGGATTGGAGTTCTGTGATGGTGTTTTCAATGAGTTTTGTAGAAACGAAGGGATCGTTAGACATCTCACAGTTAGAGGAACTCCGCAGCAAAATGGTGTGGCTGAGCGGATGAACAGAACTCTTATGGAGAAAGTCCGATGCATGCTGTCGAATTCTGGGTTAGCACAGGACTTTTGGGCAGAAGCAGCTGCTACAGCTTGCTACTTGGTGAATCGTTCTCCATCAGCAGCAATCGATTGCAAGACTCCTGAAGAGGTATGGTCTGGAAAACCTGCTAATTATCTAGATTTGAAGGTATTTGGATGCCCTGCCTATGTTCATGTTAATGATGGTAAGCTTGAGCCTAGATCGAAGAAGGGCATATTTCTTGGTTACCCGCAGGGTGTAAAAGGATATAGAGTTTGGCTTCCTGATCCAAAGTCATCTAAGGTTGTGATTAGCAGGGATGTTGTGTTTGATGAGATGGCAATGCTGCATCCAAAAAGGGAGCCCGTTGTTTCAGACAGTGTGCCAAAGCAGGTGGAGTTTAAGGTGGAGGAAGTAAGTACTTCACAGAATGGTTCAGTTTCAGGCCCATTTGAGACACCCACTCATGTGGAAGAAGAGAGAATTGAGGAGGTGCAGGAGCATTCGATTGCCAAGGATAGACCTCGCAGGGAGATCAAGAAGCCCTCTAGTTTAGCTGACTATGTCACTTTTGCTTGTGTTGCAGCACAGGAGATCGAGAGTCCCAGTGATCCTCGCAACTATTATGAAGCCATTTCATGTGAGGATTCTGCAAAGTGGTTAATTGCTATGCAGGAAGAGGTGGAGTCGCTTCATAAGAACCACACTTGGGAGTTAGCATTACCTCCAGAGGGTAAGAAGATTGTGGGATGCAAGTGGGTCTACAAAAAGAAAGAAGGCATCCCTGGTGTTGAAGATTCGAGGTACAAAGCACGTTTAGTAGCGAAGGGGTATTCGCAGGTACAGGGAGTTGATTTTAATGATATATTTTCCCCTATCGTTAAACATACTTCTATTCGTGCTTTGTTAGCGCTAGTTGCTATGCATGATTTAGAGTTGGAGCAACTAGATGTGAAGACCGCTTTCTTGCATGGTGAGCTTGAGGAGACAATTTATATGCAGCAACCCGAAGGTTTCGAGGTTGAAGGAAAAGAGGATCATGTGTGTTTGTTGAAAAGGTCCTTGTATGGTTTGAAGCAATCCCCTCGTCAGTCGTACAAGCGGTTTGATGGGTTTATGTTTAGCCATGGCTATTCTAGAAGCCAATATGATAGCTGTGTGTATTTTAGGAAGTTGGAAGATGGCTCATTTATCTATTTGTTGCTTTATGTTGATGATATGCTGATAGTGGCCAAGAAGAAATCCGATATCAACAGATTGAAAGCAGAATTGAGTGGTGAATTTGAGATGAAAGATTTGGGAGCGGCAAAGAAGATTCTTGGTATGGAGATTGAGAGAGATAGATCTGCAGGTAAACTTTTCTTGACTCAAAGATCTTTTGTTGAGAAAGTTCTGGAGCGTTTTGGAATGAAGAACGCTAAACCTTGCTGTTGGTAGTTTGATGTATGCTATGGTGTGTACCCGTCCTGACATTGCACATGCTGTTAGTGTTGTGAGCCGGTATATGGCTAATCCTGGCAAACAACACTGGCAAGCTGTCAAGTGGATTCTAAGGTACTTGAGAGGCACTACTAACACTTGTTTAGAGTTTGGTGGAAGTAAGGAGGGTGTACGTGGATATGTTGATGCAGATTTTGCTGGGGACCTTGATAGAAGGAGGTCCACTACTGGTTATGTATTTACTCTTGGAGATACTTCTATCAGTTGGAAGTCTATTTTGCAAGCAACAGTTGCACTATCAACTACAGAAGCTGAATATATGGCTATAGCTGAAGCGGTGAAAGAAGCTATTTGGTTAAGGGGGTTGATAGGTGAGTTGAGCTCTGAGCAGGAGAGTACGGTTATCAATTGTGATAGTCAGAGTGCTATCTATCTGACTAAGGATCAGATGTTTCACGAGAGGACAAAACATATAGATGTTCGGTATCATTTTGTACGTGATGTTATTGCTCGTGGAGATATTGTTGTCAGCAAGGTGAGTACTCATGATAATCCTGCTGACATGATGACCAAGGCACTTCCAGTAGCCAAGTTTGAGCATTGCTTGGACTTGGTTGGTGTTTGTTGTTGAGCTTTGCCTTTAGGGGCTTTTGTGGAAGAGGATGGCAAATTTTATCGAAGATTGGAGTTTTGTATGTTTTTCATTCCTTATATGGAATTCGTGTCAAGGTGGAGATTGTTAGAGTTTGTGACCCGAATTCTTGTTGACCCGACCCGAAAAGCTCGCGGTGCGACCCATTTGGTGAAACTAAATTTTGGAGAAAAAATTTGGGGCTCTGTGGTGGAAGCGGAGGTCTCGGGCCGATAGGGTTTCTTCTGTACTATATATATATCTGTATTTTTTGTTCGGCCGTCATTGGGGTTTTTTAGGGTATCTCGAAATTTGGCTCACCTTGTACAAATCTTTCGATATTGGATTTGCTTCTCCCTGCCCGTGGTTTTTCCCGTCAAAGGTTTCCACGTTAATTGTGTGTTTGTTCTTCGATTTCTTTGTTTCTGTTGCCATTTGTTTTTCTCCCAATTCCGTAACATTAACCAATTACAAATGCCAACAATGTGGCAAGGTTAAAATTGTCTTAAAGCCTCCTTCACCTATCCTGTTTACAAGCTCAAAATTAGGAGTGGCAGCTTTAATTTGTCTTAAATGTGAAACGTCTTGTTTGTAGACCTGTACCACTTAGCTCAGAAAAAGCAAGGGAAGGAAAATGATTCTTGGCCTACAAATCAAAATAATCCATAGTGGCAAAGAAAGGTAGAATCTAGACTAGCGCTATAAATTTGTAATATTAATTTTTTTATATTTGTTGAGTAATTATGGGAATCAGCTCAAAATAGAGTTTGTTAAACTATCAGCTGCAAGATTCTTCTCCCCTTGACCATTGAAAGACAGCAACCATTTGTAGTGTGACCGAAAAAATTCTTTCAATAGAAGTGAAAGTCACAAAGAAAGTTGGACTTAGAGAAACTTTATTCTTAGCAATGTAGCATGCAATTGTTCTTTCGAAAAGGGCAACCTTTTGCCACTTAAAAAACCATGCAAGCTTTCATTTAAAGTATGAATAATTTTTAAAGTTAAATTGTTAACTAATGATTATTAATAATTTAAAGTTAAATGATGTTTTTATTATTTTTCTTTATCTTCTTTTTTTTATTAAAAAAAATTTGGTATGACAGCAAGTTGGGAAAGCCTCAATGGCTCCATTTTTCTTTATCTTACTCTTGAAAAACCATAAGGCGCTTAATGTACGTCAGCTAATTCATCTACTTTTTTATAATATATTTACAAAATTCGAAGAATAAAAAAATGAGAGAAATTTAAAATTAAAAAAAAAAAAAAAACAAAAAAAAAATTACTCCTAAACGTTTTCTATATTGATTAAAGAACTTCTCTTGTTTGTTTGCTTAGAAATCGTGGGGAGGAAAAGTAGGAATTTTGAACTTCTAACAGATCATATGAGAAAAATGAACAATCTTTGGAAAACCCAAATGAGAAAGATAGTCGAAAAAACTGAAAAAGGAAAGGAAAAAAAAGAAAAGAAAAAGGAAATGCTTACTGTTTGGGTTCAACGGAAACACAGGGACACGAAAGCAGAGAAAAAAGTACAAAAGCACTATCAACATTCTTTCTCTTTCCCTGGATTTCTCCGAAGCCTAACAGAAGAATTCTAAAAAACGAAGCACCAAAACGCAAATATGAATCTAAAAAATAAATAAATAAATAACAACTTAGAAAACATGAAATGGAATGATTGTAGATCAAATTGCCAAAAAACCAAGCAAAGCAAAATTAGTGGACAAAAAAAAAAAAGAAGGAAAAATGTAAAAGCTCTGAAAACCAAACAAACTTTTAAGACAATCAAACTTAAACCCAAAAATATTTTTGTCTAGGAATAGAAAACTAGAAGTAGGAACCTTGAAGTGTACCTTTATCTTCAGGCAGGAGCGTGAGATCCGAGCTCAGAAAACCCAAAAACAAGAATAAGAAACAGAGTTGGGAACGAGTGATTTGGTAACGGTTATAAAAGAGAAGAAGCATAGTCGGGAGTAAGTGATTAGTAATGGTTATGAAAGAGAAGAAACATAGTTGCGAGTGAGTGATTTGCAATGGCTATAGAATAAAAGAAACAGAGAAGAAAACAGACCTGTGAGTGAGTGAGCGGTAATGGTTGTAATAAGTCATTTTGTCAAAGGAAAAACTGGCACGATAGAGAAGACAACAGGTAAAAGACGTAAGAAAAAAAAAAAAAAGTGTTCTTTTATTATTTGTTTTGTTTTCTTTCCGAAAACTTGAAAGCAATGAATTTAAGGCTCATTAATAGGGGTGTGCATATGAGGCAATTTCACACCTAACGCATCTGAAGCCCATAGAATTTGTAGCTAACAAAGAGATGAATGCTAATTTGGGATCTGTGATGTGAGATGTAATTATTATTATTATTATTACTATTTTTTATATAAAAATGTATTTTTCCTATAAATTAGTATTTGTTGGAATGATTAAAAAAAATATTATAGAATTTTGGAACTATTTCTAGAATAAAAAAACTGAACAAAAAACACACAAATTTAGCGAGATTCGGTCAAAATCGACCTACGTTCTCGTTGCTCAGGTGTTGAGCTTTCTACATTATGTAAATGTAGTGTTTACAAGCTTACTCACACATCATCAATAGTGAATTCACACAAGAATACCCAAACCAAGAACCCAAGATCCCAATACACCTATTCACTATTTGATCTCCATAGAGATCTCTCTCAAACCCACGTTGAGAATACAAAGAAACAAGAAAAAATGACTTCCAAAACTCAAAGGGATTCACTTCGCACAAAGCTTTCTCTCGGGTTTGCAACTTTTTCCACTCTCTGTTTTTCTATTCTATATCTGATATATGAAGAAGAAGACCAAAAAATACATATGTGTATTTCCATAAACAAGAAATGGTGCATTCACCTAATCTCCAACAGCTCTTACGTGGCAAGCAAATTGTTGTAACTGAAAAATGCATGAGATGACTTTTCTATCCTTCATTAACTGAAATGGCAGCAAAGTGTTGCCGTTTTGGAACCTGGAAATTTTCTCTTCTTTCTTCTCTGACTAGCAGCTTGTAAACGCATAGATAAATGCTTGATTTGAGGATTATTATTTTACATATCTCCACCTAATCCTCAAATCATTACCAGATGCAGAAACTAACAACACCTTCCCAGCAATCTCCAACTTTCACCAAGTTCAGCTTGCTCCTATTCAGAGCAAGCTTTTGCAGGTATTAAACTTGCTCACAGGCAGGACTTTAGTTCCCATATCAGAGGGATTAAATTCAGTTGGTATCTTCTCCAACTTAAAGACTTTCTGAGTTACCATGTCACGAATGAAGTGGTATTTAACTTGAATATGTTTAGATCTCTCATGGAAAACAGGATTCTTGCAGCTGTTTGAATATAACACAACCTCTCCATCAAGCACCTCCAACTCCATTAGCAATCCTTTAAGCCAAATTGCTTCCTTGGCAGCTTCAGTAGCTGCTATTTACTCAGCCTCTATTGTTGACGACGCCACAATTAGTTGTAATTGTGATTTCTAGCTTATGCAATTCCCATACAAAGTAAATGCATAAGATGAAATGGACCTTCTCTTGTCCCTATCTCCTGCATAATCTGAATCTAAATAACCATTGAGCTTAACACTCTCTTGATTACCTCTATAGATCAATCCCTCATACAAAGTCTGCTTCACATATCTAAGCAACCATTTCATATCCTCCCAATGAGTTTTACCCGGATTGGCCATATATCTGCTAAGAACACTAATAGCATACGCAAAATTCGGCCTTGTAAAAATCATTGTATACATAACTGAACCAACAACATTGGAGTACGGAATTCTTACCATATCCTCTTTTTCTTGCTCTATAGTAGGACACTGATCAGCAGAAAGTTTGAAATGTCCTCTAAGTAGAACATTTACCACCTTAGCATTATCCATAGCAAACCTTGAAACAACTTTCAGCAAGTAAGAAGTTTGTAGCAACTTCATCTCTGATTTTCTCTTATCCCTGGCAATTGATATTCCTAAAATCTTCTTTGCTGCCCCTAGATCCTTCATATCACATTTAGATTTAAGCAACTCTTTGACTGATTGTATTACCTTCAGATTTGGGCCAGCCACTAACATATCATCAACATATAGAAGAACATAGACAGCTTTATCACTCATGGTATCTTTAAAATACAAGCAACTATCAAAGCCACTTCGTGTAAATCCAGCTTCTACCACAAAAGAATCAAATCTCTTGTACCACTGCCTTAATGATTGTTTGAGATCATATAATGACTTCTTAAGTAAGCACACAAGCTTTCCAACTTTTTTCTTAACTTCGAAGCCTTCAGGTTGTCTCATATAGATGGTTTCTTCCAAACTTCCATGCAAAAAGGCTGTCTTTACATCAAACTGCTCCAATTCCTAATTGAATTGAGTTATCAGAGCCAAAATGGTTCTTATTGTGGTATACTTCACAACTGGAGAGAAAATTTCATTATAATCTATCCCCTCCACTTGTGTAAAACCCTTAGCCACAAGTCTGGCTTTAAACCTCACTGGTTCAGCACTTGTAATCTCTTCTTTAACCTTATAAATCCACTTGCAATCCACTATTTTCTGTTGTTTAGGAGCTAGTACTAAGTCCCATGTTTTATTCTCATGGAGTGACTTCATTTCTTCTTTCATAGCTTCAATCCACTGCGTTGCTTGCTTAGACCTCACAGCCTCCATATAAGACTTTGGTTCATTGTCTACCAAGTCTTGATATGCCACCAAAGCATAAGCTATATAATCTGCATAGCTGTACCTCCTGTTGGGTTTAATTTACCTCCTCTATCTCTAGTTAACAAATAACCAGGTGATGCTAATAATCTTTGATTAGACCTGGGAGACTGCTGTACCATTTTCTCTTCAATTATGTCTTCATCAGAAAGTGATGTGGCTGATGTCTTTGATCTAATTAATTCACTCTCTTCATCAGCTGGCTGCCTCTCAAACTCATCAGCACCTTGACCATTATCATCACCATCTTGGTTCTCCACCTCATTGGATAACTCAAGCTGTTTCTTATCCAATTTGTGTTCAGATTGGGTATCTGTAGGGTTAGTAACTTTGCAAGTCATTGTATTTTCATCAAATATCACATCCCTGCTTATTAGAACTTTAAAACCTGAATTTTCTCTAACCCACACCTAAACCCCTTGACACCTTGAGCATAACCTAAGAAAACACACTTCACACTTCTAGGTTCAAGCTTTCCTTCAAATTGGTGTGCATAAGTAGCACAACCAAATACTCTAAGATTGTTATAATCTGGTTGCTTTCCAGACCAAATATGTTCAAGGGATTTAAACTCTAAAACAGTAGATAGAGACAAATTAACCAAATGCATGGCAGTTATAACAGCTTCACCCCAAAATAATTTTGGTAATCCTGAAGACACAAGCATACATCTCACTTTGTTAAGTAGTATCCTATTCATCCTTTCAGCTACACCATTTTGTTGTGGTGTGCTTTACTGTCCTATGCCTTAGAATACCATGGTTTTTACAAAAATTATCAAACTCATTATTACAAAATTCCAAACCATTATCAGTCCTTAAAGCTTTTACAGGTTTATTAGTTTGATTTTCAACAAGTAACTTCCACTCTTTAAACATTGTAAAAGCTTCATCCTTGGATTTCAACAAATAAATCCACACCTTTCTAGAATGATTGTCAATAATGGATAAAAAATATCTATTTTCACTTTGGGTTTGTACTTTGGTAGGACCCCATAAATCAGCATACACATAATCTAACACAAATTTAGCTTTACTTGTACACAAGTTAAAACTCAACCTGTGTTGTTTTCCTAAAACACAATTTTCACAAAAATCAAGTTTGCTAATCATATCCTTGCCAAATACGCCCTGTTTATTCAAATAATACAAGCCTTTTTCACTGATATGGTTCAATCTATTATGCCACAGATTTGTTTTATCCACAGATGACCCAACAAATGCATTACTAGAATTAATTACAGTTTTGCCATGTAAAACATACAAGCCATTTTTCTTAACACCTTTCATGGCAACATATGCACCTTTAGTAATTTTCATTACACCATTTTCAGTTTTGCATAAATAACCAAAATCATCAAGCATTCCAAGAGAAATTAGATTTCGTTTTAAACTTGGTACATGTCTCACAAAAGAAAGAGTTTTCACAGTGCCATCATACATTTGTAACTGAATATCACCAATGCCAACAACTTGGCAGAACAGGTTATTTGTGACAGTCCAGACCACCCGCATGCGATATTGTCCTCTTTGGGCCCGGAAAATCCTCTTACAACCCAGCTCTCAATATTTTAAAAGGCCTCGCAAGGGAAAGGTATCCACACCCACTTATATGGAGTGTTTCGTTCCCCTTTCCAACCGATGCAGGACTTCACAATCGTCCCCTCTTGTGCCTAGCGTTCTCGCTGGCATACTGATCCGAGTCCGGCTCTGATATCATCTGTGACAGCTCAGACCACCCGCATGCAATATTGTCCTCTTTGGGCTTGGGGAATCCTTTTACAACCCAACCCTCAAGGTTTTAAAAGGCCTCGCAAGGGAAAGGTATTCACACCCACTTATATGGAATGTTTCGTTCCCATTTCCAACCGATGTGGGACTTCACATTATTACCTAGAAGCACTTGACCACCATCACACTTAGTGTAGGATTGAAAGGAATCCAAGCTTGGACACATATGAAATGAACAGCCAAAGTCTAAAACCTACTCAAAGCAATTTTGTTCAGAAGTTACAGTAAGAACCTCTGCAGGGTCTAAATCAGTGGAGACTATGGCTAAGTCTCCACTTTCTTGGCCTTTTTGTTTTTCATCTCTTTTTTTCTTAAAACAACTCTTAAATAATAGAAAACTTCTTATCTCTGGGCCTAGATTTAGACTTGTAATTGTCTCTAGATTTGCTTCTATGGTCATTGTAACCCTAACTTCTATTAACACTCCTGCCTCTTACATTGAGTCATTCCCTTTTGTTTTCAAATTTTAACTCTAAATCTCTAGACTTCAGGGCCCTCACAACTATTTCTAAGGATAACTCATCTCTAACATACTTAATTACATTCTTGACCTCTCTATACGTTTCTGGCAGAGAATTAAGCAATATCACAGCATTATGTTCATCACTAAAGACATCCTTACAATTAACAAGATCTAAAATCAATCTATTAAAAGCATCAAGATTGGCATCTAAGTCTTTAGTTACATCCCTTTTGAAACCAAAAAATTGTTCAAGCAACAAGATTCGGTTAGGGAGTGATTTTACCAGAGAGTTGTTCCAATCTGGTCCACATCTGAGCCATGGTTTGGATGTCATCCACCTTCCTCAGAACATTATTTGAAAGATGCAAGATGATTGTGCTCATGGCTATTTCGTCCATCTCCATCTTCTTTTCTTCAGTAATTGACTCAGAAAAAGAGTTGTCAATTGCTTTGGCCACCTTCATCTGTACCAAGACTGCTCTCATTTTCTTACGCCATAAAAGAAAATCACCTTTCCTGTTGAAGACCTCCAATTCCAACTTGGCCGACATTGTTGAGGATTGAAAAGAAAACCCAATTGCAGAATTAATTTGACCAAGAATCGAAGGTTGAACCTAAATTGCAGACAGACACGAATCAAAGAATGTTCTCCAAGATTAGAACACAAGCTCTGATACCACTGTTGTAGAATTCTGAAATTATTTCTAGAATAATGAAACTGAACAAAAAACATAAAAATTTAGCGAGATTCGATCAAAATCAACCTGTCCTCGTTGCTCAGGTGTTGAGCTTTCTGCACTATGTAAATGTAGTGTTTACAAGCTTACTCACACACCATCAATGGTGGATTCACACAAGAATACCCAAACCAAGAACCCAAGATCCCAATACACCCATTCACTCTTCGATCTCCATAGAGATCTCTCTCAAACCCACATTGAGAATACAAAGAAACAAGAAAGAATGGCTTCCAAAACTCAAAGGGACTCACTTCGCACAAAGCTTTCTCTCGGGTCTGCAACTTTTTCCACTCTCTGTTTTTCTATTCTATATCTGATATATGAAGAAGAAGACCAAAAAATACGTATATTTATTTCCAGAAACAAGAAACGGTGCATTCAACTAATCTCCAACAGCTATTATGTGGCAAGCAAATTGTTGTAACTGAAAAATGCATGAGATGACTTTTCTATCCTTCATTAACTGATGTGGCAGCAAAGTGTTGCTGTTTTGGAACCTGAAAATTTCCTCTTCTTTCTTCTCTGACCAGCAGCTTGTAAACACATAGATAAATGGCTTGATTTGAGGATTATAATCTTACAAAAAAGAAAGTAAAAATGTGATTTTTTTTTTTATCGTAAAAATGCAATTGCTATTAGTGTAAAAATACTTCAATAATTTTTCACTTTAGGATAGCATTTTTTTTTTGGGGGGGGGGGGGGTGTCAATAAACTTTGTCACATATTTTCATACTTCCAGACATAAAATTTTCTTCATTTCATCTTATTGCCAAAAGAAAAAATATCATTTTTTTGGGGTTTATCTAAATAATGCAAATCTCGAATTAAATTATTTAAAATGTTACCAAATATCATTATACTCAAATCGATTTAACCCTCCCTTTAACAACATATCTCCAAAAATAAAAAGAAATTGGCTTCCTTTATGAACCCAATTTTATCAAATTGTGAAATTCAGGAATGTTACTATAAATAAATTGGAAATAAAAAAAAATTCTTAGAAAGAAACCTCACTCGATACATTAGCTCGATCAATAATTTAGTACATATACATATACGGTGTATATTTTGTCTTTTTACAAAAGAATGAAACAATATTCAAATAAGAATTTCAAAAGCACCCTGTTCATATTGTCCCCCTTCTCCCAAAAAAAAAAAAAAAAAGAAATAGTAAATCCTAGTGAACTTGCTGGTTGAAGAATGTTCATGGCTATCATACTTAACTCTGGATAGAGACTGAAGAATCAACCCAAGGACCATCCATAGAAATGCCTATTTGGTGACTATCATGTGAGAAGGTAGATGATTGTTTCATGTTATCTTGTGTAGGTTCTCAAAGGCTCCCAACCTTGCATCTTGCTCCGCTGAAATCTGCCTCATTATCGGTGCTGGCACCAGAGTCTTCTGTTTCAGCATACTCACCACAAAAGTCATGGTTGGTCTGAGTGAGGGAGATGTATTTGTGCACAAAAGCCCCAAGTTTAGCATTGTCAATGTCTCCTGTTTGGAGTAGTTTGAACCAAGACCAGGATCCACTAGATCTAATAGCTTTCCTCTTTCTTGTAGGACATAGGCCTTCAATTGCATGTAAAGAATAACAAATTAAGGAAACATCTATTGCCACAATTGATATATGATCATAGAGAAAATTGCCAAATATATGAATCTAAGTCACATATATAGATGCTTAAGGGATTTCAAAGACCGGTACAAGTTCTGGTTTGAATCTTTTACAGTCCATTTCTCTGGTTTTATCATCAAGTAAACTACCAAAGCAGTCACATATCAAGATTCCAATGCATCTGAATTAGCCAATAAATTTGTGCCCTCTGAAAATTAAGCTCAGTAGAAACTATGAAATAGAAACTTACCCAATCAAGGAGATATGTAAACTCTTCTTTTGGCCTGTAACTTGTGTTGCTCTTCCCACTCACAATCTCTTAAGCTACAATTCCAAAGCTGTATACATCTGCCTTGTCCATCAAGTAACCTCTAGTTGCATACTCAGGAGCCGTATAACCTCTGAAAGTAACATAGACTTCACCAGATTAGATGCAAAACATGTAGAGTGCCATTATTAAATGAAGCAACTATGTCGCATAACCTTAATATCTAAAGATTCCGTGTTAACGATATAGGTAAAGAGCACCATAGAGCAGGTGTCAGATTTCTCTCTTTTCTTGTTAATTTGTCTTAGAAAACTCAAAAGACAACTTCTGTACATCGTATAAATCCAACCTATCTATATATAAATATTATTTTTTTTTATTTGATTTTTTTTTTTGTGACTGACTGACAAATTCCAATCGTCCATTTAACATTTTATAACAAACATGAAGCACGCCCATTATATTCAAACTTATAAAGCCAGGAGATACGAGAAATGCTGGGAAGGGAAGGAGAGAAGAGAGAACTCACATTGTGCCAGCTATCCGTGTGCTGATATGGGTATTCTCTTCTTCGTCTAGCTTAGCTAAACCGAAGTCAAAGATTTTAGCATTTAGATCCTTGTCAAGCAGTACATTTGTTGCCTTAATATCTCTATGAACAATTTTCAACCTCGATTCCTCATGAAGATAAGCTAAGCCCCTTGCTACCCCCAAGCATATCTTCTTTCTTGTTGGCCAGTCAAGCCTGATCAGTTTTTCCCCACTACCTATAAGTTCAAGGTAAAAAGTAAATAAATAAATAAATAAAAATAAAATAAAATAAAAAAAGACGTCAACCTCTTATCCTAAAATATTTCATGCAATACCTTAGAATTGGAGATGTTAGTCAAGCATTTTACCAAATAATGCACTTGCAAGGCTATTGTTTTCCATGTATTCATACACAAGCAGCAATTGATTTCCTTCAATACAGCAGCCATAGAGCCCCACAAGATTAGGGTGCTCCAATGCAGATATCATGCCGACTTCGTTTATAAATTCTCAGTTCCCTTGCTTTTGATTTGGCTGAGAGCTGCTTGACAACAATTACAGCATCATCTGACAACACACCCTGAGAATCAAACAGAGTCAAAACTTCAGAATCAAATGTTTTATGTTAGTTTAACACTCACTCGTAAACCTTAAAGCAATCAAATTAACATATTCTAAGTTAATATAAATGGGATTAGCAGGTCAAAATCTCAAAATGTTAGATTGTTACAAAGCGAGTTCAACAATCTATACAGGCTACCATACCAGACAATTGACATTTTAAGCTACCATTCCCCCCCCCCCCCCCCCCTTCCTCCTCTTTCTTCTTGTACATTAACCAATATCGATAAGGCAGTAAAAATATGGCAGAAAAGTTATCACTTGCCTTGTAAACTGGCCCAAAGCCTCCTTCACCTATTTTATTTGCAAGATCAAAATTATGAGTGGCAGCTTTCATTTGTCTTAATGTGAAATGTCCGGTTTGTAGATCCATCCCTCTCAACTCTGAAAAACAATGGGAAAAAAAAGAGAAAAAAAGATTGAATTGGATATTTCAAATTATGTACAAAATTAACTGCTTCATTTTCTTTTGTTTTCCTTGCCATGTAAAATAAGATTTAATAAAATTTATTTGAAATTACAATTAATCCTTACCAGGATCTTCATTTAGTTTTCCACCCAAGTAACAAGTCATCCTGACTACCAACAATATCAATATGACAAAAGCACATGATGCAGCAACGATGCCGGTAATTGCTCCAACAGATAGCCACTTGCCTTCAACTATAAAGTTTGAAACAAAAGATGAAATGATTTTAGCGACGAAAGAAAGGGAATAGAAATCTTAGCAAAATGGAGGAGTTGCTTACTTTTCGTGATGGAAATAGCAGATACAAGAGGTCCATAAACACCCACATGAGGAATTGCACTAGTCCCTTTCCCTACCCAGTATAAGTGGATCTCCAGAGTGCTACCATGAACCGTAGCATCAAACGCCTCAGTCACACTTTTTCCAACTCCTCCTGCTCTCTCCGCAATATTGTAATCTTTCAAAACTACATTCCCCTGTGCACAAGTTGAATTAGAACTTCACTTGCTTTTGTGAAAATGTCATACTAAATTTTTAAGTTGATCCCAACTAGTGTTATATAAAGATATTCTTAACTTTTGATTTGTTTGCTTGGAACACAGAATTTAGAATTTGTATAGACAAAATATCCATGACATTTTCGACACAAAGCTGTGCTTTATTTTCATTTACTAGTAAGAATTATATTTCATAAATTTTCTCTTCAAAACCAAGTTGAATTATTGTACTTTGTCGTAACATTTAAGACTCCCTTGCATATCCAATTTTGCGACTGAATATTGGATATACCAACATAACGCAAATAAGAAATGAATTTTACATATATATACATATATATATATATATATATATATATATTGTTCTTTTCTTCTCACCTGAATTGAGACATCAAATATGCGCCTTCCCCAATTGCTAAATGTCTGGTTATCAGTGAACATAATTTCAGCAAAGTGTAGCTGCACTTTGTACCTACCTCTTTGCAAGCAAAGACCATAGTACTTGAGTGATAAAAGGGCAATTCGAGCTGTATTATATATTTCTGCATCAGTCTTGAGAGAATATATGTTTGTTGGTAGGAAATCTGGAGATTGGTTATCTTCATCATTCATGTAGACTCCTGTACTGCTATAACCCCATTTCTGATTCACAGAAACGAGTTCGATATACCATTAGGTCTTTTGTCCTGTTCATACTGATTGCCATTATGACTCAGACCGTCTCCTCCACAATTTATAAATAAAGACTTATCTGCAGGTTTAACAAGGCATTAGTATTATATATATACACATCATCAAGCAGCTTGATTTTTCAATGGAAACTAATCTTTATTATGTACTTACGCCTTTGTGTTTCGCAGGGGAGGTCGTTTGTCAAGCACCACCTGTTTTGTCAAAAATTATTGCTTAGTCTTTCATGCCATAAACTAATTACAACTCAAATTAAGGAACTTTCAGCATGAGTAGTTGAAAATTTAAAACAATTCCTGTTTTTACGACAAAGGATAGTTAGTAGGAAAATTATGTAGAAATAACTTAGAAGACAAGAAAGAGAAACTTATGCTTGAGGAAAAGCCTCAAGTGCTAACTTACAAGCTCATAGATGCGCAATCAATCGAAGATGGCCTTTCTGTAAAATTGTTGTAAGATAGATCCCTGAAAAACATATAATTTCGCCATGACACTTTTCATAAATTTGTTGGTTCATAACCATTTTAATTTAGTATATTTATAGTTTAATTTATCACATTAATCCGTGAAATAAAGTTGATTTATTCAAGAATTTATACAAAATTAAACTATAACAAAATTAGTAACACATTTAACATTTAAATAAAAAAGTCAATTTAAATTAGTAGAATTATAGAGACTAACCAATTCCTCTCCCCATTAGTAATCCAAGACCAGTCGACTTTAGAGAGTGAATTGTTGGTCAAAAACCTGCATCCATAGAAATATGTACGTCCATCCTATTTAAATTATCTTTATGATCTCCACCCAAAAAAAAAAAAAAAAAAAAAGAAATACTTGAAGCTAATGAAGGCTTTATGAAAATGAAACTTACACATGCTTTTGTTTTCCAGTTCCAAGACTTTTAAGTGTCTCTGCAATTTCACCAGTCAAATTATTGAAGCTTAGATCCCTAAAAATAAGCAAAATAAATTTCTCACAGCTTAGACATTTGTCTCCACAAGTTACAGAATATATATGATACAAACAAATTCATTAACTAATTAAGCAAAATGTTTTCGTCAATTAACATTTTTTAATGAAGATTAACGCTATGCATTGCAATGTACTTATAATAAAACCGAGCCATTGAGATGATCATGGGCTGCACTTACAGGATATTTAGATCTGTCATGTTCTGCCCAATATAATCTGGAATTGAACCAGTAAGTGAGCAATTTCTCAGTACCCTGCACCACAGAAGTGAAATCAAGATTAAATTTTGGGAAAATTAAAATAATAATCCTTCAATTCAAACCAAGAGAACTCTGAAGACTCACAATCTTCTTAATTTAGTCACATTCTTCAAATCTGGAAAAGTCTTAACAGGTCCGGTCAAATCAGATATCCTTCTGATAAAAAAAAAAAAATATATATATATATATATATAGAGTCCTAGAAGTCAGTTTTATTTTAATCTCCTAAAACTAAAACTAAAACATCTACTAATAGGTAGTAGTGAAAAATTCTCTCACAATTGAACCAAGTTTGATAACAACGATACGTTAGAAGGAATAGGGCCCTCCATAGACGTGCCTTGCATATCTCTGCAACCAAACAAGATTTTATTATATACAAGGTTTATACTTCTCAAAAAGATGATGAAGATATAAATAGACAAAAGAGATAATCGAGTAATTAGTGCAGTTAATTTACTCACAATCTCTCGAGTTTGGTCCAATTTCCAATGAAATTAGGTATGCTTCCTGTTATTCTGTTCCCATCTATCCTACTGTAGATAATGAAAAAACATAAAGTGAGCTAGATAACACATTAAATCAAAACTGTGCATATAAATATATTCATAAAGTAGGTATCTATATGTACGACCATATGATTGATATATTTGGTTACTTACAAATCAGTTAAGTTCTTTAAATTTCCAAAGGTTGGTGGAATTGTTCCTGTAAAATTGTTTGCAGATAGAACGCTGCAAAATAAACAAGAAAGTCTTATACATAGGTATTAGATCGATCTATTTCTGATCGCTATAACAATAAATGTTTATTGTCCATAAATGAAGAAAAGTGGTAACTTGATACTAATTAGGATGGCCCAAAAAAACAAAAAAAAAAAAAAAAAAAAAGGAGTAAGACGGGTAATTTAATAGTCTTACAGTCTTTCCAAATGTCTCAAATTCCCAAGCTCTTTTGGAAGAGAATTTTCAAGCTGATTCTGTGCCAATACCCTGTAAAATTTAATGCAATTTATATAAAAGCAAATTGAAAATCAAATCCATACATTAACTAATTAATTATATATTCTTTGTTTGATTATG
This sequence comes from Ziziphus jujuba, assembly GCF_031755915.1. Taxonomy (NCBI): domain Eukaryota; kingdom Viridiplantae; phylum Streptophyta; class Magnoliopsida; order Rosales; family Rhamnaceae; genus Ziziphus; species Ziziphus jujuba. Next base: position 14,314,215 of record NC_083389.1, on the reverse strand, counting down.
ACATCCAAATCTCTCAAGCAGCTGCTTATATATATATATATATATATATACACTATACTTACAATTCTTTGAGAGTATATATGTCCCCAATTTCCTTAGGAATTTTGCCTGTGTGTCTGTTACCCAAAAGTGATCTGCAACATATTTATACCAATAAACTTTATGTACATTCATATGCATAACTAATGTGCCTAACAGTTATACGTGTATATATATATATATATTTATATATATAATTACTTACAGGACGCGAAGAGGAGCACGAGATAAGCTTGTATGCTTCCTGTTATTCTGTTCCCATCTATCCTACTGTAGATAATGAAAAAACATAAAGTGAGCTAGATAACACATTAAATCAAAACTGTGCATATAAATATATTCATAAAGTAGGTATCTATATGTACGACCATATGATTGATATATTTGGTTACTTACAAATCAGTTAAGTTCTTTAAATTTCCAAAGGTTGGTGGAATTGTTCCTGTAAAATTGTTTGCAGATAGAACGCTGCAAAATAAACAAGAAAGTCTTATACATAGGTATTAGATCGATCTATTTCTGATCGCTATAACAATAAATGTTTATTGTCCATAAATGAAGAAAAGTGGTAACTTGATACTAATTAGGATGGCCCAAAAAAACAAAAAAAAAAAAAAAAAAAGGAGTAAGACGGGTAATTTAATAGTCTTACAGTCTTTCCAAATGTCTCAAATTCCCAAGCTCTTTTGGAAGAGAACTTTCAAGCTGATTCTGTGCCAATACCCTGTAAAATTTAATGCAATTTATATAAAAGCAAATTGAAAATCAAGTCCATACATTAACTAATTAATTATATATTCTTTGTTTGATTATGACATCCAAATCTCTCAAGCAGCTGCTTATATATATATATATATATATATATATATATACACTATACTTACAATTCTTTGAGAGTATATATGTCCCCAATTTCCTTAGGAATTTTGCCTGTGTGTCTGTTACCCAAAAGTGATCTGCAACATATTTATACCAATAAACTTTATGTACATTCATATGCATAACTAATGTGCCTAACAGTTATACGTGTATATATATATATATATTTATATATATAATTACTTACAGGACGCGAAGAGGAGCACGAGATAAGCTTGTAGGGATTGATCCACTGATACTATTGCGGGTAAGAACTCTGCAATTTATTTATAAAAATAAAATGGTTATCTTTCTCAATGTCAAAAAAAGTGTAAAAATGTTATTAGAAAAAAGGATTTATTTTTTATTTTTTATTTTATGAATTATTGGACCTAATTCTCATTAAACCTATCTTTTGGATTAGTGATGTCTTAACAACATATATAAGTCGCTTACAGTTCTTCCAGAGAAGTACGATTTCCAAATTCTGCTGGTAAATCCCCAGTTAAATTGAGGCCTTTCAAATGGCTGTGTCATACCAAATTTCAATTAAAAAAAAAATGATAGATTAAAAAAAAAGAAACAGTTAACTTTGAAATAAGAATCCAAGTTCCAAAATTAAAGCTTACATGGTTTTGACATGGCAAACGTTGCCATTTTCAAAAGAGCAATCGCACGTGACATTGCCAAGAATGGTGTTCTCCCAATTGCAGCTTCCTCGGTGACGTTAAAATCTTCCCTTATTCGAGTACAAGAACTTTCGCTCACATTCCAAATATTTTCCATCTTAAGTGCCTTCGAAATTGCCTTCAGATTTTGCACTGCACTTACATGTTCATACGTTTCATTTCATATAATACAATGACAATTTCATTAATGTATATATTTTTCCAGGAACAATTTAATTAATTAGGCAACTAACAATAGCACAAAAGGAATGCATTTAGGTAATACCTTTAATTAACTAATTCTAAACTTTTTAAAACAAATATGAAATAACTTTGTACAATTCAAATTTCTAGTGTTTGGAAAAGGTATTATATGTTAGAGGTGCCATATCATACTGCACTTCTTCCAATCATCTTTTCAAAATAAAATATGTAAATCATATTAAATATCATAACATGTTTAATTATAAATGATTTATGATTCCATATCATCGCCTAGTTCGTAAATTCATGAATAATATGCATATAATGTACATAATTTTTTTAAAAAAAATCTCTCATTTTTAGTATCAATTTCAAACCTACAGAAAAACACCCTTTTTTTTTTCTTAAAGAAAAAGTTTTAAACATATATTAAATGCATTGTCATAGTATATAAGTGGAAAAAAAAAAAACACTTAGTTTTGAAAAAAAATAAATAATTTTAATTTATTTTTTCTCTACCATATAAAAAAATGTGTATAAAAAAGTTTTTTTTTATTTTTTATTTTTTATTTTTATTCTTTTAATTATTTACTAATTATTTGTTTTTTAATATATTAAACTATTATTATCTCACTAACATTATATTTTCATCGTGTGTGTATATATATATTAAAAATAATTAATTTTAATATATATTTAATGTCCCTATTTTTTGTTATTTGTTAATTTATAATGTATTATATACGTATATATTGAATTTATAAATTTTTTATTTACATATTTTTAACCAATTTTTTTAAAATATTTTTAAATAACTAAAACAATTTATACACATATATATTATTAATGCATTTTTACTATTCCATATTTAACTGTCACGGGTAAAGATTTGGGAAAGGAATATAAACCTCCATGTTTGGGGCCACCATAAGCATCTTTTGGACTGTCTTGCGTCTTAATTCAATGCAATTCTAAATTCACCAACAATTCCTCTTTTTATTTTATCCACTTAAAGATGACAAAGAGCTATCTTGCTTGCTATCTCTTGGCTTGGATATATTGGAAAAATTAAAGATGTCCAATTTAATCCTAATTCCATAAACCTAATTAAATTGGCATAAAAGACATTTCGCAATTAGCCAACCAAAGAGCAAAGAAGCAAACTAGCTAGTTCCAAGACAGCCACAAAAGATCATTTCCAGCTATAAAACATAGCCAAGCTTCCTCTTAGCTAGAAAAGTAGACTGACCCTAAAAATATCAAAATTAAAATAATAATAATAATAATAACACACATACACACACATACTGTGACAGCTCAGCCCAGACCACCCGCATGTAGATATTGTCCGCTTTGGGCCTGGGAAATCCTCTTCCAACCCAGCTCTTACGAGTTTAAAATGCGTCTTCAACGGAAAAGTATCCACGCGTTTATAAGCCATGCTTCGTTCCCCTTTCCAACCAATGTGGGACTTCACAATTCTCCTCCCTTGGGGTCCAGCATCCTCGTTGGCACACCTATCCAGGGTCTGGCTCTTATACCATCTGTGACAGCCCAGCCCAGACCACCCGCATGTAGATATTGTCCTCTTTGGGCCTGAAAAATCCTCTTACAATCCAGCCCTCAAGGTTTTAAAAGGCCTTGCAATGGTTAAAGAGAATCATCTTCCAACCCCTACCTACCAGTCCCACTGGTACGGGCTTTCAGGTCCAATCATGATATTGTTTGCTTTGGGCCCAGCCCACACGATTTTATGTTCATAGGTTGGAAAGGGGAACGAAACATGGCTTATAAGCGTGTGGATACCTTTCCCTTGTAGACGCATTTTAAACCCGTGAGAGCTGGGTTGGAAGAGGATTCCCCAGTGTAACATCCCACATCGGTTGGAGAGGGGCACGAAGCGGCCTTTATAAGGCTGTGGATACCTCTCCCTTCAGGACGCGTTTTGTGAGCAAAACCTTAAGGCCAGGGGGAAGAGAGGGTGTGAACCCTGGGCCAAAGAGGACAATATCCTGATGCGGGTGGTCTGGGCTGTTACAGTGGTATCAGAGCCAGTACCCGGATCGGTGTGCCAGCGAGGACGCTGGGCCCCAAAGGGGGAGGATTGTAACATCCCACATCGGTTGGAGAGGGGCACGAAGCGGCCTTTATAAGGCTGTGGATACCTCTCCCTTCAGGACGCGTTTTGTGAGCAAAACCTTGAGGCCAAGGGGAAGAGAGGGTGTGAACCCTGGGCCAAAGAGGACAATATCCTGATGCGGGTGGTCTGGGCTGTTACACCCAGGCCCAAAGTGGACAATATCTACATGTGGGTGGTCTGGGCTGGGCTGTCACAGATGGTATCAGAGCCAGTACCCGGATCCGTGTGCCAGCGAGGACGCTAGGCCCCAAGGGAAGAGAATTGTAAAGTCCCACATCGGTTGAAAAGGGGAACAAAGCATGGCTTATAAGCATGTGGATACCTTTCCCTTGTAGATGCATTTTAAACCCGTGAGGGCTGGGTTGGAAGAGGATTTTCCAGGTCCAAAGCGGATAATATCGACATGCGGGTGGTCTGGGCTGGACTGTCACAGATAAGACGCATTCCCATGAAGGAAAGTAAAACCGTGAGGGGTAGGATTGGGCTTACCATCTAGCTTCCAAAGCAGACAATATCTCGATTGGGCCTGAGAGGTCCGGTTGAAAGAGGATTCCCCCTAACCACTAAGACTGTTTTGACAGCCTAGTCCAGACCACCCCGCATGTAGATATTGTCCGCTTTGGACCTGGGGAATCCTCTTCCAACCCAGCCCTCACAGGTTTAAAACGCGTCTACAAGGGAAAGGTATCCACACGCTTATAAGCCATGCTTCGTTCCCCTTTCCAACCAATGTGGAACTTCACAATCCTCCCCTCTTGGGGTCCAACATCCTCGCTGGCACAGCGATCCAGGTACTGGCTCTGATACCATCAGTGACAGCCCAGTCCAGACCACCCGCATGTAGAGGATTCTCCAGGCCCAAAGCGGACAATATCTACATGCGGGTGGTCTAGGCTGGATTGTCACAAATAAAATGCATTCCCATGAAAGAAAGTAAGATCGTGAGGAGTAGGATTGGGCTCACCATCTAGCTTCCAAAGTGGACAATATCTCGGTTGGGCTTGGGAGGCCCGAGCCAGTGGGACTGGCAGGTAGGGGTTGGAAGAGGATTCCCCCTAACCACTAAGACACGTTTTGACAGCCCAATCTAGACCACCCGCATGTAGATATTGTCTGCTTTGGACCTGGGGAATCATCTTCCAACTCAGCCCTCACGGGTTTAATACGCGTCTACAAGGGAAAGGTATTCACAAGCTTATAAACCATGCTTCATTCCCCTTTCCAACCATTATAAGGCATGCTTCGTTCTCCTTTCCAACCAATGTGGGATTTTACAATCTTCCCCCCTTGGGGCCCAACGTCCTCGCTGGTATACCGATCCAGAACTGGCTCTTATACAATCAATGACAGCCCAGCCCAGACCACCAGCATGTAGATATTGTCCGCTTTGGGCCTGAAAAATCCTCTTCCAACCTAGCCCTCACGAGTTTAAAATGTGTCTACAAGGGAAAGGTATCCACACGCTTATAAGTCATGTTTCGTTCCCCTTTCCAACTGATATGGAACTTCACACACACACACACACACAACATAACTAACCAACTTGGTTTTTCTTTATTTAAATTTCGTTATAAATTCTTGGATGTTACTTTTTAAAGTTTAATTGAGGATCTATCACAAGAACATACTTATAAAAATCATACTTTTTAAAAGAGAAAACTGACTTAAAAAAAACATTGATTTGCTGCAAAATTTTAGAGAGTACTCGATAAAAGCGTACCTTCAGCTTGAGGAAGAAGTTGAGCATGAATGCCAAACCCAGTGAAACAATTCAAAGCCACAATCCCATAAACCAATATTGGAACAATGTTGTGGCTGTAGGTCGAAGATACAAAACCCATTGTCCTCTTTCACAAAAGCTAGCTACTGATTTTATTTTGTTTTTATTTATTTTTTATTTTTTTGTTTAGGTGTTCAACCAAATTGATCAGACGAACAAAGCGAATATATTTATATATGTATGTAAGACTAGAACAGAAAAAAGAGAGAAAGAGCGTTTAGAATAGTGGGAATGGTCGGCAATAAAAGGAAGACATCTGATTAGCGATGAGGGAACATTCAGCCAAGAAAAAAGTGTTTTCCTTTTTTCAATTTGAAAACACACGGAACAAAAACATCATGTTGATTGAGGTAAAAAATTAATAAAAAAAAAAAGATGAAAATTAATAAGAGAAAATGGAAGCCACCCAGATCCAGATGGAAATGCATGTATTATATATGTTTATATGCATTCATACTTCAATTCAAGGAATTGTCTTTGATTAAACATGTTGTTTGTCTTTGGTTAATTCATGAAAGACCAATGGGTTAATCATGAGCTCCTTCCTAGAATTTTCTTTGATCTTGTAATGAAGGAGAAAGACCAATCGTTCATCTTCTCATCCAGTGCGTGTTAGCACCATTCTCTTTTGGTTAATAATTTATTCAGTGAAAAAAAAAAAAAAAAAAAAAGACACCAATTGGTCATCTCCTATCCAGGCGTGTTAGTGCCATTTTCTTTTGGTAATAAAATCCTTTATTCAGCTAAAAAAAATGTTGTTTGTCTTTGAATTGTCACCACCATCATTATTTGCGTTTACATATATATTTAATAATAAAGTAGAGTCATTACCTTGTTTTAAAATGGAAAAGAAACAAAACAAAACAAGATAAAAGGAAAAAGCTACATAAGCACCAATAAGCCCATGGGTTTTGTTAGAAAGAATTAATTATTAGTATATAACATTGACAACTTTAGAAAACACTATTAAGGTGGACGTCTCATTCCCTAAGTCAATCAACGCGTACTAATTTGTGAAACATTGAAGTTTATTTAAGGTGTATTTTTAGTGATTTTAACACTAAATTAAACTTATGAGTACTTTTTTTTGGTAATTTGATAAATAACATTAATGAGTGACAACTATAAATATCTAAATTATAGTTCCTTTTATGTATATAAAAACACTCTCAAAATAATAAGGGTGTTTAGCACCTGTCCCCTAAATTATTAAGTTTTTTGCAAGTTGGTTCCTTTTTTATTTTTTGATTCTTTGATCTTTAAACTTTAATACTTTTTACAATTTGATTCTTTAAATATATATATATATATATATATATCTATTCTTAGTAGTTTGAAGGTACGCACCACATTTGATACAATATACATAGGTCTTTTGATGTTGCTGCATTTTGTAATTTAACTGTTTTAGTTGTAGTAAATATATTGCATGCCTCATAACTGCTAGAAAATGGACCAAAAAATGGTTAAACAGCCAAAGTGCGAAAAAAATAAAATACCAAAGAAAATCAAAAATTAAAGTGCAAAAGCTTTATTATTATTATTATTATTATTATTATTATTATTATTATTCTTGAAAGGGCAAAAGCTTAATTAACAAAGGGAATAGGTGCTAAGAACTCAAAGAATAAATAAACAATCCAATAAAGAACTAGTTGAATTGGTAGCAAATTCCAACTCTAAGAACTTTATCTAGTCAAAAATCAAATGTTGAAGTTGGAATAGCTTTTATTAGAAAAAGAGATATTTGTTAATACTTTCATCCTTGAACATGGATTAAAGATACCCTATATGGTAAAAGATCAAAAAAAATAATAATAAATAAACAAATAAATGTGCAAAATGACAGAAAACCTTTTACGTTATTTTGTGAGCCCAATAAAGTGTATTGTTGAAAGGCCCCCACACCATGTGGTGCTAAAAATTTCAACCCAAAAATGTAGGCCCATTCTTGTCGGTGGCTGTCTGGCGACTTGACCTGAGTTAGGTCAACAATGGATATGAGTACACGGACGGTAAAAAAATATTTGGGTTACTGTTTTTGGTATTAATTTTTCCAAAAAAAAAATTCGATGAGACCATGGGGATGATAGTTTTGCATCACTTCAAAAAAATAGGAGCATAAAAGCCTTCCATATTTTCATTGAAAATAGAAATGAACATTAGTTGCTTTCAAAAAAGAGAAAGAAAAAGAAAAAGAAATGCGCATTAATTTATTAGTCTACTATTATTTATGTTAGATTTTTTTGGGTATTTTTTAATAAAAAATAAAAAATAAAATCATTTTTGTAAATAAAGTATGTATGTTAAGTATTTTTATATAAATAAATCTTTTCTTTCTATTAACTCCTATGGACAAGGATCCTCTTCATTTTATGAAAAGGAAAGATTTCAATTTGATTGAAGCATTTTATGCCACAATATATGATATTTATCAAATGGTTAGAATTAAATCCAATCATTTTACTTAAAAGGAAACAATTCTCTAAACTTTTAATAACTTAAAAAAAAACATTAATTTCCTTTTATGGTTTTTTTTTAAAATTATTTTTTTGAATAAAGAACCAAAAAAAAATGATATATTGTCCTCTGTCCAAATCAAATATTGTTACAGCTAATATGTAAACGCTAGCTATTTAAATTAAAGAATATAAACTACTATAAAAAAAAAAATTTACAATTTATCAACCTTTAATAGTTCAAAAAATTTCATAAGTTTCTTTTTTTTTGGAAAAGAAAATTAAAAGGCCACAATTTATTTATTTATTTGAAAAATCTGTTACTGGGTTAGGATGAAGACCATACTTTTTCTTACTTCAATTTCCATACTTAGTTTTACCAAATAAAAATAAATAAATAAAACCCTTACTTGATAATTGTAATGTATACAATATGAATAATATTAAATGCATTAACAACAGCTTAATTATATTAGATTTATACTTATCAATTTTAAAAATTTACTTATCAATATTTAATTTATATTTTTTAATATATTTATTAATAAAAAATAACAATCATAAATCTGTATGATTTTTGTAATCTGAATGAAATATATTTAGAAAACAATTTAAGTAAAGAATTTTTATTTAGTTATATATATTTCTTTTGTTTGGATCTAAGACTTCAATGTCTGGATACGCTTTTAGTAACTTTCCTTTTGTCTTTCTTTGTTTCTTTTTATAGAAATATATATATATATATATATATATATATATAGAGAGAGAGAGAGAGAGAGAGAGAGAGAGAGAGAGAGAGAGAGAGAGAGAGAGAGAGAGAGAGAGAGATTTTTGACATTCCGCGGAACGGTCATTGAAATTCCAAAGGGGAAAAGAGCGTACGGTTAAATATTGGCTGCGCTATATATCGACTTACTCCTACTTCAAAAGAACATTTTTAAAAAATATATTAAAAAAAGAAAAGAAAAGAAAGAAGGCAATAAATCTCCTGTAAATTTAATTTTTAATCTATTAAATTTGTAATTGGCACTATTCTTTTTTTTTTTTTTTCTTTCTTTGGGACAAAGGGAATATTCTTCAGAAAAAAAAAACAAAAAACAAAAAACAAAAAACAAAATGTATTACAAACTTACATGATATTATGGTATTTCTTTTCGTACGAGATCTTAATTTGGACTTTTCGACTTTTTCTTAAAGAAACAATAAATCTTTTTTTTCATTTTGACGAACTTATTCAAAAAGCTTTTCAGCTATTAATATATTTTAAATAACATATATATATATATATATATATGTATGTATATAACTTAAGTGATGGAAAACACATAATCTTTTTATGGAAAAAGTATTAAAATAAAAAAATTTATATTTTATTAATAAATAATCAAAAGGATAATATTTTTTTTGGGGTAATATAATAATGAAAAAAGATATTGCATCCATATCTTTTATATTTGGAATATTTTGCAGCTATAGATTTGGTCCTACATATGACCAGGGCCTTTTGTTCCTATTGTAAAAAGTTGTCTGCTTTTTAGCGGAAAAACAGAAGGGAAAATTAAAAGTTGAGGCTCAATCACATAGGTTTTAAGTCACATAGACGAAGTGTATAAGATTAAAATAAGTGTTGATGCACGAATTGGATCCGTCACGATCTACCGCATAATGAGGTTGAAATCTAAATGTTGGCTGCAAAACAATGGCTGTAAAACAGAAAGAACGTAAAGTTTTTTGGACACCAATATGGTGCTGGTTAAGAATGCTTCGACGCTTAAGTTAGATGGTGCATGTTAAATGTCAAAGACAGAATCTAAGATTTTAGTAAATATGTGCTTGAAGAATAAAAGGGCACTTATATTTTCTGAGTATTAGGCTTCCTTGTTTCTCAAGAAAACCTGTTCATTAACCTAAAAGGTTAGACCATTAAACCTTAAATTAGGAAAGCATTGACTTTTCTAACTCAATCTGATTCAGACGATATTGTTAAGCACAATTTATGAAAGTTTTCTATATTGAATAACTGACACACAAGTCTGGAACACTATCTCTCGGAATGCTCAAAATGGACATTCTCTCAAACAATCTACCCTTTATGCCAGACGCAATAAGATGATTGTCCTTCCAAACATTTCTCTCGAAATATCATTCTGCTTAGTCATCTAAATCAAGATGTTTCTTTCGGAATTCCATAACTAAACCTTATTTATGGCTTTATTGAATTAGAAGGAGGACTTATTGTTCGGAATAAATTATACCTCCAAAAGATGGATTTTACTGATTTTTCCAAACAAGTTTCAATTCAAACCGTCATACATGTAAGTATGATGTGAGTCATCAAAATCAAGATGAAGTAAGTTACCTGCCATCTTCCAATCAGATTAGTCAAATTCAATCAGCTTATGTATGAAACTTTCTCATTTTAATTAGAAAAATCAAACAAATTAATATATATACGATATAAAAAATAATAGAGAAGTTCTCCATTACCTGGATTGCCTCATCAAATTAGAAATTGGAGACTATTATTGGTAGTCGTTGCCTATTCCAAAAAATAAGGGAAGTTTGATTGAATACATTTGTAATTATGTTCAGAAGTTGTAATGATAGCATTTAAATGGATTGTCCTATGAACTTTTGTGCAAAAATTTTGTAGACAACCGATATATATATATATATATATATTGATAAGATAGTTTTCTTTGTACATGCAAAATGTAATTTTTTCTTTGTACATGCAAAATGTAATTATTATTACTATTTAATGTTACGATAATTTGTATAGACCCCGTAGGTTCTTGTTTTTCCTTTGGTTGAATAAACTTTGTCACATATTTTTCATATACTTCATGACAAAAAAAAAATCGTATAATTAAGTATCATGTGATATTTATAGAAATGTTATTAGAAAGAAAAATAAAAATATGTATATATAATTTAAAAGAAAGCTCTTTCAATACATTAGCACAACCAACTTTAAGTACATGTATATAGTGTATGGTTTGTCCCTTTACAAGAACGCAACAAATTTCAAATCAGGAATTTACATTATATAAAAAATTCTAGAGAAGCAAATGCCCATAAGCAAGTCAAAATTGGAGCCTGTTCAAGGTTGAAAATTGTTCATAAAGACATTAAGGCAACCAATGTTCTCCTCGATAGGGATTTAAATGCCAAGATTTCCAACTTTGGTTTGAATAAGCTTGATGAAGAAGTCAACATGCACATCAGTACAAGACTAGCTGAACAGTGTAGGTGAACTTGAGCTGCAAAGGGATATTTCACATTGTGACAAACTAAAGCTACCACTGGTAATTTTAACCCTGCAAATAAGATTGGTGAAGGAAGCTTTGATCCAGTTTGCAAGGTAATATATTTTTCTACTAAACTTTGACTTTCTATTAATAAACTTTACTGATAAGCCAAAGTTTACCAGAAAAATTACTATCTTATATATTGGACCAAAGCCTCCTTCACCTATCTTATTGCAGGGTTAAAATTATCTGTGATAGTTTTGATTTGCCTCAATCAAAAATATCCTTTTTGTTGCTCAAGTCCACCTACATATTTACATCTAGTCTTGTGCTGATATGGGTGTTATCTTTCTTCATCAAGCTTAGCCAAATCAAAGTTAGAGATCTTGGTATTTAAATCCCCATCGAGTGGAGCATTGATTGCCTTAATGTCCTTTTGAACAAAACCTTGATTCCTCTTAAAGATAAGCTAACCCCCTTGGCTACCCCCAAGTATATCGCCTTTCTTATTAGCCAATCCAGCCGATTGGGATTTCCCTTGTTACCTATAAGTTAAAAGTGAAAAGAGAGGTGTCAATTTCCAATCCTGTAATATCGTTCTGAAGCTGTTAGTTAAGCATTTTACCAAAAAGTGCATCGGCAAGGCTATTGATTTTCATGTATTCATACAATAGCAGCAAATGATTTTCTTCAAGGCAGCAACCATAGAACCTCAAAAGTTAGGGTGCTTCAATGCAGGTATCATTCCAACCTTGTTAATAAATTCTCGCTCCCCTTGCTTTTGATTTGGCTGAGAGCTGCTTGACAGCAATTACAGCACCATCTGACAGTATACCCTGAGAATCAAACAGAAAAAATTCGGAATCAACCAATTTATGTTAGTTTATCACGCACTCCAAAACCTTAAAACTATCAAACTAACGAATAATACGATAACAGAAATGGGATTAGCATTTCATAGTCCCAAGATCTTAAATTGTTACAAAGTGAGTTCGATTATATATATATGATCTATATGTTATATAAGATAACATGCCAGACAGTAGACATTTTAAGCTGTAGTTTTTTTTATTTAACCAATATCACTAATAATGTGGCCACATCCAATTTTTATTTGAAAAAGGGAACTGTGTTTACCACCTAATAACAATGTAATCTTTCATCTAAAGCAGGATTAATTTTCAAAGTTTAACTAATGATTATTAATTTTAAAGTTAACTGATGTTTTGTTTTTTTTTTTTTTTCCACTTCTTTTTTTATTATGAAAAAAAAGTTGGTAGGACGGCAAGTTGAAAAGCCTCACTTTAACTGGAACTGTAACTGCGCAATTAGAAAATCCTAGTTCTAAGAGGCGCTTAATATATGTCAGATGGAAAATTCATCTACTTTTTATAATTTATTTACAAAGATTTAGAGAATCAAGAAATAAAAAAAAAAATAAAAAAAAAATACAAAAAAAAACAGTCTTTCTCCTAAACGTTTTTCTATTTTGATTAAAAACTTCTCTTACTCTTTTGGCTATGTTTTTTTGCTTAGGAAAGCGTGGGGAGGATATGTAGGAATTTTGAACTTCTAACAGATCATATGAGAAAAATAAACAATCTTCAGAAAACCCAAATGAGAAAGACAGTCAAAGAGTAAACAAATAAATAAATAATAAAAATGCTTACTGTTTGGGTTCAACGAAAACAGAGGGACAATAAGACAATAGAAGAGAAATGAAAGCAGAGAGAAAAGTACAAAAGCACTATCAACCTTCTCTTGCTTTCCCTGGGTTTCTTAGTGCCCTAACAGCAGAATTCTAAAAAACAAAGGACGAAAATGCAACGCATGAATACTTAAAAACAAAAAAAAAAAAACAAAAAAAAAATTAACAAATTAGAAAACATGAAATGGAACGATTGCAGATCAACTTGAAAGAAAACAAGCAAAGCAAATTTAGTGGCCAAAAAAAAAAAAAATCTAAAAACCAAATTAACTTTTAAGACAATCAAACTAAAACCCAGCAATATTTTGTCTTGGAATAAAAAACTAGAAATGGGAACCTTGAACTGTGTACCTTAATCATTAGGCATTAGCATGAGATCTCCAAACTTAGAAAACCCAAAAACAAGAATAAGAAACAGAGTTGGGAGTGAGTGATATGGTAATGATTACAAAAGAGAAGACACATAGTAGGGAGCGAGTGATTACTAATGGTTATAAAAGAGAAGAAACAGAGAACACGCATAGTTGGGAGTGAGTGATTTGTCAATGGTTATAGAAGAGAAGAAACAGAGAAGGAGCATAGTTGGGAGTGAGTGATTTGTCATGGTTATAAAAGAGAAGAAACAGAAAAGAAAACAGTGTTGGGACTTGGGAGTGAGTGATTGGCAATGGTTATAATACGTCATTTTGTAAAAGGAAGAAACTGGCGCAATAGAGAAGATAACATGTGAAAGGGAAGAAAAAAAAAAAAAAAATGTTCTTTTTATTTTCTTTCCCAAAACCTGAAAGCAATGAATTAAAGGCTTTACTTTCTTTCCCAAAACTTGAAAGCAATGAATTAAAGGCTCATGAATAGGGGTGTGCACATAAAGTAATTTCACACCTATTCCCCCCATGTGGAGTTCTTTATTTCTTTGCTGAAAAAAACCCATATGGAACTGTAGCTAACGAAGAGATGCATGCTAATTTGGGATATGTGATGTGACATGTAATTATTATTATTATTTTTTAAGTAAAAATTATTTCCCCTTTAAATTTTCTTCGTATCATCTCATTCCTAAAAGAAAAAGTATCAGATTTTTTTTTTTTTTTTTCTTCTTTGGTTTATCAAAACTAATGCAAAAATGAAGAAACTGGCGCAGCAGGGGGGGGGGGGGGGGGGGGGGGGTGGGGTGGGGTGGGGTTGGGGTGTGGGTGGGTTAGGGAAATGTTCTTTTATTTTCTTTCCCAAAACTTTAAAGCAATGAATTTAAGGCTCATGAATAGGGGTGTGCACATAAAGCAATTTCACACCTAATCCCTCCATGAAGCCCATGTGGAGTGTTTTATTTCTTTGCTGAAAAAAACCAATATGGAATTTGTAGCTAACATAGAGATGCATGCTAATTTGGGATCAGTGATGTGACATCTAATTACTATTATTATCGTTTAACTAAAAATGTATTTCCCCCTTCAGCAAAAAAAAAAAAATGTATTTCCCCTTTAAATTTTCTTCGTATCATCCCATTGCTAAAAGACAAAGTAAGGCTCGGATTGATAATTTGAAATATTAAATTAAATTATTTAAAACACTACCAAATTTCATTAGATTTAAATCGTTTTAACCCTCCTTTTAACAATAGATGTCAAAAAACAAGAAATCAACTTCCTTTATAAACACAATTTCATCAAATTGTGAAATTCAGAAATGTTATTATAAATAAAAATAATAATTTTAAAAAAAAAAAAAAGAAAGAAAGATCTTTCAATAAATTAGCTCGATCAACATTAAGTACATGTACATATATGGTGTATATTATGTCCCTTTACAAAAGAATGAAAAAAATACTCAAATAAGATTTTCAAAACCCTGTTGTTCATGTAGTCTCTTTTCCTGATCAATTCTGAATTACATTATTTAAAAAATAAAAAATAAAAAATCCTAGAGAAGCTTGCTGGTTGAAGAATTTTCATGTCTATCATCCTTACTCTGGATAGAGAATGAAGAATCAACCCAAGGACCATCCATAGAAATGCCTATTTGGTGACTATCATGTGAGACAGTAGATGATTGTGTCATGCTGTCTTGTGATAGCTTCTCAAAGGCTCTCAACCTTGCATCTTGCTCCACTGAAATCCGCCTCATTATTTGTTCTGGCACCGGAGTCTTCTGTTCCAACATACTCACCACAGAAGTCATGGTTGGCCTGAGTGAGGGAGATGTATTTGTGCACAAAAGCCCCAAGTTTAGCATTGTCAATGCCTCCTCTTTGGAGTAGTTCGAACCAAGACTGGGATCCACTAGATCTAAGAGCTTTCCTCTTTCTTGTAGGACATAGGCCTTCAATTACATGTAAAGAATAACAAATTAAGGAAACATCTATTGCCACAATTAATATGTAATCATAGAGACAATTGCCATACATACGAATCTAAGTGCATAGGTGCTTAAGGGATTTGAAAGACTAGTACAAGTTCTGCTTTGAATCTTTTACAGTGACACTAAGAGTTCCATTTTTCCTGCTTTTATCACCAAGTGTACTACCAAAGCAGTCACAAGGCAAAATCCCAATGCATCTGAATAACCCAATAAATTTGTGCCCTCTAAAAATTAAGCTGAGGAGAAACTACAAAATAGAAACATACCCAATCAAGAAGATATGTGAACTCTTCTTTTGGCCTGTAACTTGTGTTGCTCTTCCCACTCACAATCTCTAAAGCCACAATTCCAAAGCTGTATACATCTGCCTTGTCCGTCAAGTAACCTCTTGTTGCATATTCAGGAGCCATATAACCTCTAAAGACACCATAGACTTCACCAGATTAGTAACAAAACATGTAGCGTGCGATTATTAAATGAAGCAAACTATGACATATAATCCTGATATGTGAAGATTCTACATTGACATAGCAAAAGAGCATCACATAGCAGGTTTTAGATTGCTCTGTTTTCTTGTTAATTTGTTTTCGAAAACTCAAAAGAAAACTTCTGCATATTCTATAAATCCAACCCATCTGTATCTTTTTTTTTTTTTTTTTTTTTTTTTTTTTTGGTGACTAACTTAAAAATCCCAATCCTTCCATTAACATTTGATAACAAACCTGAAGCATATCTATTATATTCAACCTTGTAAAGCCAGGAGATACTAGAATGGTGGAAAGGAAAGAGAGAAGAGAGAGAGAGAGAAAGAGAGAGAGCTCACATTGTTCCAGCTATACGTGTGCTGATATGGGTGTTCTCTTCTTCGTCAAGCTTAGCCAAACCGAAGTCAGAGATTTTGGCATTCAGATTCTTGTCAAGCAGTACATTTGTTGCCTTAATATCTCTATGAACAATTTTCAACCTAGATTCCTCATGAAGATAAGCTAAACCCCTTGCTACTCCCAAGCATATCTTCTTTCTTGTTGGCCAGTCAAGCCTGATTGTTTTTTCCTCATTACCTATAAGTTCAAGGTAAAAGAAAGATGTCAAACTCTATATCCTAAAACATTTCATGGCATAGGTTAGAACTGGAGATGTTAGTCAAGCATTTTACCAAATAGTGCACTTGCAAGGCTATTGTTTTCCATGTATTCATATACAAGCAGCAATTGATTTCCTTCAATACAGCAGCCATAGAGCCTCACAAGATTAGGGTGCTCCAATGCAGATATCATGCCGACTTCATTTATAAATTCTCGGTTCCCTTGCTTTGATTTGGCTGAGAGCTGCTTGACAGCAATTACACCACCATCTGACAACACACCCTGAGAATAAAACAGAGTCAAACTTCAGAATCAAATGTGTTATGTTTGTCTAATACTCACTCCTAAACC
The DNA here is from genome assembly GCF_031755915.1 of Ziziphus jujuba. Lineage (NCBI taxonomy): Eukaryota > Viridiplantae > Streptophyta > Magnoliopsida > Rosales > Rhamnaceae > Ziziphus > Ziziphus jujuba. Next base: position 14,297,314 of record NC_083389.1, on the reverse strand, counting down.
TCAAAGCAATCAAAACTAACATATTCTAAGTTAATACAAATGGGATTAGCAGGTCAAAATCTTAAAATGTTAAGTTGTTACAAAGTGAGTTCAACAATCTATACAAGCCAACATACCAGACAATTGACACTTTAAGCTTCGTTTTTTTTTTCTTTTTTTTTTTTCTTTTTTTTTTTTTTTTTTCCCTCTCGTATGCTAACTAATACCAATAATGTGATAACAATGTGGCAGAAAAGTTATTACTTACCTTGTAAACTGGCCCAAAGCCTCCTTCACCTATTTTATTTGCAGGATCAAAATTATGAGTGGCAGCTTTCATTTGTCTTAATGTGAAACGTCCTGTTTGTAGATCTATCCCTCTCAGCTCTGAAAAACAATGGAAAAAAACAGATTGAGTTATATTTCAAATTATGTAATAAATTAATTGCATTGTTTTTCCCTTGCCATGTAAAATAAGATTTAATTAAAATTATTTGAAATTATAATTAATCCTCACCTGGATCTTCGTTTTGTTTTCCCCCCAAGTAACCAGTTATCCGGAGGACTAACAATATCAATATGACAAGCACACATGATGCAGCAACGATGCCGATAATTGCTCCAACAGATAGCCCCTGGCCTTCAACTATGAAATTTTGCAACAAAAGATGAAATGATTTTAGTGACGAAAGCAAGGAATCAGAAAATCTTAGCAAAGTGAAGGAATTGCTTACTTTTTGTGATGGTAATAGCAGATATAAGAGGTCCATAAACACCCGCATAAGGAATTGCACTGGTCCCTTTTCCTACCCAGTATAAGTGGATCTCCAGAGTGCTACCATGAACTGTAGCATCAAACGTCTCGGTCACACTTTTTCCAACTCCTCCAGCTCTTTCCACAATATTGTAATCTTTCAAAACTACATTCCCCTGTGCAAAAGTTGAATTAGAACTTCACTTGCTTTTGTGAAAATGTCATATTAAACTTTTAAGTTGATCGCAACTAGTATTACATAAAGATATTCGTAACTTTTGATTTGTTTTCTTGGAACACAAAACTTGGAATTTCTATAGAAAAAATATCCATAACACTTTTGACACAAAGCTTTTACTTTATTTTTGCTAACTAGTGAGAATTTTGTTTTATAAATTTTCTCTTCAAAGCCAACTTAAATTATTGTGTTTTGTTGTGACATTTGACTCCCTTTCATATCCAATATTTGGGATTGAATATTGGATATACAATCATAATGCAAATAACAAATGAATTATAAAGAGTACTGAAGAAAGGAGTTCGAAAAGATATATAGAAAATGGACTCGGAATTTATGGTGTATATATATATATATATGTATATATTATTCTTTTCCACACACCTGAATTGAGACATCAAATATGCGTCTTCCCCAACTGCTAAATGTCTGGTTATCGGTGAACATAATTTCAGCGAAGTGGAGCTGCACTTTGTACCTACCCTTTTGCAAGCAAAGGCCATAGTACTTGAGAGATAAAGGGGCAATTCGAGCTGTATTATATATTTCTGCATCGGTCTTGAGAGAAAATATGTTTGTTGGTAGGAAATCTGGAGATTGGTTATCTTCATCATCCATGTAGACTCCTGTACTGCTGTAACCCCATTTCTGATTCACAGAAACAAAGTTCGATATACCATCAGGTCTTTTGTCCTGTTCATACTGGTTGCCATTATGACTCAGACTGTCTCCTCCACAATTTATAAATAAAGACTTATCTGCAGGTTTAACAAGGTATTAGTATTATATATATACACATTATCAAGCAGCTTGATTTTTCAGTGGAAACTAATCTTTATTATGTACTTACGCCTTTGTGTTTCAGGACAGGGGAGGTCCTTTGTCAAGCACCACCTGTTTTGTCAAAAATTATTGCTTAGTCTTTTCATGCTATAAACTAATTACAACTCAGATTTAGGAACTTTCAGCATGAGTAGTTGAAAATTTAAAACAATTCCTGTTTTTATAACAAAGGAGAGAGACTTACGATTGAGTCTCGAAAGATGAGTAACTAGAAACTAGATTCCTGTTCGAAGAATTAAGATAGTTAATAGGAAAATTATGTAGAAATTACTTCGAAGACAAGAAATAGAAACACAGGAAGGAAAAACCTTTTCCTCAGGTACTACTACTAACTTACAAGTTCAAAAATGTGCAATCAACTGAAGATGGCCTTTCTGTAAAATTGTTGTAAGATAAATCCCTGAAAAAAACATATAATTTGCCATATGACAATTTTCATAAATTTGTTGGTTCATAATCATTTTAATTAATATATATTGTTTCATGATATAATTGATCATATTAATCCGTGAAAATAAAGTTGATTAAATTCAAGAAAGCTATACAAAATTAAACAATAAAAAAATTAATAACACATTTAACATTTAAATAAAAATAATAATTAATAGAATAATAGAGACTTACCAGTTCCTCTCCCCATTAGTAATCCAAGACCAGTCGACTTTAGAGAGTGAATTGTTGGTCAAAAATCTGCATCCATGGAAATATATATGTTCTTGCTATTTAAATTATCTTTATGATCTCTACCAAAGAAAAAATAGAAAAAAGAAATACTTGAAGCTAATGAAGAATTTATGAAAACGAAACTTACACATGCTTTTGTTTCCCAGTTCCAAGACTTTTAAGCGTATCTGGAATCTCACCAGTCAAATTATTGAAGCTTAGATCCCTGAAAATAAGGAAAATAAATTTCTCACCGCCTGGACATTTGTCTCCACAAGTTACAGAATATATATGATACAAACAAATTCATTAATTAATTAAGCAAAATGTTTTCGTCAATTAATATCTTTTAATGAAGATTAATGCAGTGCATTGCAATGTACTTAAAATAAAACCAAGCCATTGAGATGGTCATGGCCTGCACTTACAGGGTATTTAGATCTGTCATATTCTGCCCAATAAAACCAGGAATTGAACCAGTAAGTGAGCAATTTCTCAGTATCCTGAACCACAGAAGTGAAATCAAGATTAAGTTTTGGGAAGATTAAAATAATAATCCTTAAATTCAAACAAAGAGAACTTTGAAAACTCACAATCTTTTTAATTTAGTCACATTCTTCAAATCGGGAAAAGTCATAACCGGTCCGGTCAAATCAGATATCCTTCTGATAAAGTAAAACAATATAGAGTCCTAAAAGTTAGTTTTATTTTTATCTCCAAAAAGTAAATCCGAAATATCTACAAATAGATAGTAGTGAAATGCTCTCACAATTGAACCAAGTTTGATAACAATGATATGTTAGAAGGAATAGGGCCCTCCATAGATGTTCCTTGCATATCTCTGCAACCAAACAAAAATCCTATTACATACAAACTCTACTTCTCATAGAGGAAGATGGTATAAATAGCAGACAAAAGAGATAAAAGCGTAATTTATGCAGTTAATTTACTCACAGTCTGTCGAGTTTGGTCCAATTTCCAATAAAACTAGGTATGCTTCCTGTTATTTTGTTCCCATCTATCCTACTGTTTTCAATGAAAAAAACATCAGAAATATATATATATATATATATATATATAATCATAAAGTAGGCATCCATATATACGACCATGATATATTTGGTTACTTACAAATCAGTTAGGTTCTTTAGATTTCCAAGTGTTGGTGGAATTGTTCCTGTAAAATTGTTTGCAGATAAGACCCTGCATAATAAACAAGAAAGTGGTATAAGACATTAGATTCATCAAATTCTAATTGCTATAAACGATATATGATTATTGTTTATTGATGAAGCAAAGGAGTAACTTAATAATAATTAGGTTGGCGAAAAAAAAAAGATATTAAGATGGTTAATTAGTAGTCTTACAATCTTTCCAAATTTCTCAAATTCCCAATCTCTTCTGGAAGAGAACCTCCAAGCTGATTCTGTTCCAATACCCTGTAAAATTTAATACAATTTATATTAAACAAATTGAAAATCAAGTCCATACATTCATTAATTAATTACATTTTCTTTGTTTGATTATGATATCCAAGTCTCTCAAGCCGTTGCATATATATATATATATATATATATGTACATATATATTTTTATACTTACAGCACTCTGAGAGTAGAAATGTCACCAATTTCCTTAGGAATTGTGCCAGTGAGTCTGTTACCCAAAAGTGATCTGCAACATATTTATATTAATAAGTTTTATGTACATTCACATGCATTTTTATGCATGTATGCATGGCTAATGCCTAAGAATTTCATATATATATATATATATATATACACACATAGATATAATTGCTTACAAAATGCGAAGGGGAGCACGAGACAAACTTGCAGGGATTGATCCACTAATACTATTGCGAGTGAGATCTCTGCAATTTATACATAAAGTAAAATGGTGATCTTTCTCAATGTCAATAAAAAGGGTAAAAATATTTATTACAAGGAAATGTTTTTTTTTTTTTTTTTTTTTTTTTGGTTTTCCCCTCTTTCATATCCCTATTATCTAAATCTTGTAATAAATGAGAAAAGCAGATGAATTAGTGATATTACATAAGTTGAATTATGTGTTGGCTTTGATATTCATCGTTGGACCTAATTCTTATCAATTCTATCTTTTGGATTTATTTGATGCCTTAATAACATATATTTAGTCACTCACAGTTCTTCTAGAGAAGTAAGATTTCCAAATTCTGCCGGTAAATCCCCAGTTAAATTGAGGCCTTTCAATTGGCTGTCATAACAAATTTCAATTAAAAACATGATATATTAAAAAAAAAAAATCATTTAACTTTAAAATTAATAATCTAAATTCCAAATTAAAGCTCATTACATGGTTTTGACGTGGCAAACGGAGCTATTTTGAGAAGAACAAACGCACGTGACATTGCCAAGAACGGAGGTTTTCGCAGCTACCTTGGTGACATTAAAATCTTCAGCTATTCGGTTGCAAGAAGTTTCGCTCACGTTCCAAATATTTTCCAATTTAAGTGCTTTTGAAATTGCTTGCAGACTTCGCACTGTACTTAAATTCATACGTTTCATTTCATATTAATACATGACCATTTCATTGATACATATATGTATATATATATATATATATTATGAACGATTTCATTAGTTAGCTAACTACTAATAGCACACAAGGAATGCATTTAGGTAATACCCTTAATTAACTAATTCTAAACTTTTTAAAACAAATATAAAATAAAAATATACAAATCGAAATCATTATAGTGTTTTCGAAATCATAATAATGTACTATGTCATATTATAGTGTATCTCTTCCATTCATTGTATCCAATATCCAATGTACACATCAACGATCTATACATTGTCACGCAACGTCAAAATAAGTCATATAGTCCAATTTATAAATATCGTGTGTCACTATCTAATTTGCCTACAAAAGTTATACAGGTTTTTGGACCTTTGGGCCAGGAATAAAATCTCAAGTTTGGCCCGCCATAACCAACTTTTGCCTTGCCTTCCACTTTCTTTTTATTTTATCCTCTTAAAGATAAGGTCAATAAGAACAAAAATAAAAGAGTGCGATCTCTCTTGCTCTCTGTTGGCCTGGATATAATTCATCACAAGGTGAGGGAAAATTGATGATGCCTAATTTCATCCTAATTCCGTAAACCTCATTAAATTGCCATAAAAAGATACATTTCACGTTTAGCCAAGAGTAAAGAAGCAAACTAGCCAGTTCCAAGAAAACCAATTTAGTTGTTCCATAAACTATAACAAAACTTCCCAAGGAAAAGCTCAATCTTTCCTCAGAAGGTCATTTCCTTCATCTTAGAAAGAAAAGTAGATTGAATATGAAAATCTCAAAATTGAAAAAAAAATAAAAATAAAAATACAAAGGGACAGCATAACTAACAAATTTAATTTCTTTTAAAATCTCGTTATAAAATCTCGAAAGTTATTTCTTAAAGTTTAAGAGAAGATCTATCCCAAGAAGATACTTATAAACACAATGCTTTATAAAACAGAAATACTAACTAAAAAAAAAATTGATTTGCAGCCAAATTTCAGATTACTCGATGAAAGTGTACCTTCATCTTGGGGAAGAAGTTGAGCATGAATGCCAAACCCAGTGAAACAATTCCATACCACAATCCCATAAACCAAAATTGGAACAATCTTGCAGCTACAGGTCGAAAATACACCCATTTTCCTCTTTCACAAAACGCTAGCAAGATTTTTTTTTTGTTTTTGGGTGTTCAACCAAATTGATCCTGCGTATATACAAGGACGGGGACCGAAGCGTGTATGTCAGACTAAAACAGAAAAAAGAGAGAGAGCGTCTAGAATGGTAGGAGTGGTTTGGTTTTGAAGGAAGAGGCATAATTAGTCAAGAGGGAATAGTCAACCAAGAAAAAGTGTTTTCCTTTTTTTAATTTGGAAACAATTGGAGCAATGAAATCATATTGTTAATTGAGGTAACAAATTAATAAAAAGTTGAAATTTAATAAGAGAAAATGGAAGCCGCCTAGATGGAAATGCATGAATTATGTGTGCGTTTATATTTTTAATTCATGGAATTGTCTTTGATTGAACATACTGTTTGTCTTTGACTTGTCACCGACATTATTATTTGAGTTTGTATGCATATATTTAATAAGGTAGGGTCATCAACCTGTTATTTTAAATTGGAAAAGAAACAAAAAAAGAAAAAAAAAACAAATAAAAATAAGAAAACAAAACAGGATAAGGGGAAAAAAAAAAAAAAAAAGTTAAGCACCATAAGCTAATGGGTTTCGTTAGAAAGAATTAATTATTAGTATTTAGGTGGACTACGTCTCTTTCTCAGAATCAATCAAGGCATACTAATTCAGGAAATATTGAACTTTAGTTGATGGCAAATATTTCGTCACATGTCTTAATTCATTCGATTCCTTTCAAATATATCTTAATTAATTGTTATCTTGACGATAGGCTGTTATAAATAGTTTGCTTAGTTTTCTTTATATATGTATATATATATATATATATATTAAAATTTGCTTAGGTTTTGATTCGTACAAAGTTGGTGAAATAGATCAAAGAATTGACTCGGAATATTTCCTAAAAGAAGAGCGATTCCTTGAGACTTTTCCAAACCTTTGACTGATTATTTGCCCAGATACCATTTGAGGTTAAATAAATTACTTAATCAAATTTGTTGACAATTCTTAAGACTTCATGCAGCCGAATTGAGAGACAAATGGAAATAAAAAATTTTAAAATTTAATAAAATAATATAATGAAATTTTATTTATTTTCCTTTGGTATTTTTCTAGCACTAATAAACTCATTAAAAAATATTCCATCTGGACTCTTGAAACTTTTATTAATTTCAATTTAATTTCTAAATTTTAAAAATTACGATTAAGGCTTCTACGAAGAGCGTTGCTAAAATTATTTTAAACTATGTGAACAAAATAATAGTGAAAAAAAATGACAGCTATTTTCATTTTAAAAAATCAAATTGTATTTAAATTAAATTTCAAAAAAATAAATAAATAATATTAACCTAAGTCATTACAACCGAAGAAGTGTAATATTTTACCCGTGAACCCCCCTAATAGTTTGTTTTCAATAGTTTACCACTAGTTCAATGATAAATGACACAAATGAGTGGCTATACCTAAATTATAGTTTCTTTTTGTGTATATAAAAAAAAAAACCCACAAAATAATAAAGGCAATTAGCATTTATGCTTCCTCAATTAATAAGCTTTTGCACTTTAATTCTTAATTTTATTTTTGGTACTTTAATCCTAAACTTCTTTTTTTTTTTTTTTTAACAATTTGATTCTATAACTAATTTTTTTAATCTATCTTTAGCAGTTTTAAGGCGTTTGATACAATGATTTATAGGTCTTTTGGTGTTGTCACATTTTCTAATTTCATTATTTTAGTTGCAGTAAATATAATGCATGCCTCATAAACTGTTAAAAAATAGATCAAAAAATGATTAAGAACCAAAATGCAAATAAATTTAAAATTTAAAAATCAAAAATTAAAGTGCAAACTTAATTATTATTATTATTATTATTATTTTTCTTGAAATGGCAAAACCTTAATTATCAAAAGCGTGCAAGTGCTAAAAACGCATAAAAGAAATAAATAAAAGTGCAAAATGAAAGAAAACCTTACGTTATTTCTTTAGCCCAATATACGTGTACTGTTGAAAGCGGGCCTTACCCTGAGCCCCCCACCAACATGGTGTTATAAATGTCAGCCCAAAAATCTAGGCCCAGTCTTGTGCTTGGTCTGAGTTAGCACAACAACAATGGATATGACGCCTCGAACGGACCAAAAAAAAGAATTGGGTTTCTGTTTTCGGTATTATTATTATTATTATTATTATTATTATTTTGGTAAAGTAAAAAAAGCAGCGTAAAATTTTGAGTGTTGTTATCTTCAAAACCAAAATCTCTCTTCCCACCGCAAACTTTGTGAAATGACTAAAAACTCCTTTGGCTTCATTTCAATTTCTATTTTTCTTTAGTTTTCTAATTGAATTTCTTTTTTATTTAGGGTTTTATTTTATCTATGAAGCATCTGCATTGATAACATCCAGCAGCCTTCCTGGATTTTATTTTATTTTTTTATCCTTTAAAGTATCTAATTATTGTTATTATTATTTTGAGAATTTTATTCTCTTCCCAAAATAGGTTAATTTTCTAAATGTCACAGTCATTGTGTTGGTTAGATGGATGGTGTTGGTTGCCAAATTTTGAGTTTGGATACAAAAAATCATAAGATAAGATAACAAAGAAAATTTTATTAAAAAATTTAAATGGAAAAAATAATGAAAATAGAAGGGTTTTTAGTAATTTTATATTAATTTGCAGTGTTAATAGCAATTTTGGCCGTGCCAAAAGAATGACCCAAAATTTTTCCATGTTTTAAATTGAAAATAGAAATGCACATTAATTGCTTTCAAAAAAAAAAATCAAAAGAAAAAAAAAAGAGCACATTAATTTATTAGTCTACTCATATTTATGTTAGATTTTTTTTTATTTTTTTTTTGGGTAATTTTTTACAAACAAACATTAAAAGCTAAAATCATTTATGTAAATACTGTATCTATTTTTATATAAATAAATCTTTTCTTTCTATTTTAGTTTTATCGACTTCTCTTAGAACTTTTTTTTTTTTTTTGGTCAAATTAGTTTCTGAGTTATGTATGAAGACCACACTTTTTCTTCAACTTCCATGCTTGTAATATGTACAATATGAGTAATACTAAATGCATCAACAACAGCTTATATTAGATCTGTACTTATCTGTTTAAAAAATTATTTATCTATATTTAGTTTATATTATTTGATATGTTAATTGGTGAATAAATAACAACAACAAAGTTAATGTTCGCAACATCACTATTCTGTATGAAAATTTCATCTTATTCATCCTTAAACCAACCCTCATTCCTTCCTAATTCCTAAACCAATATCCTTAAAACCCAAATGAGAAAGACAGTCGAAGAAACTTTAAAAAATTAAAAATAAAAAAAATAATAAAAAAATAATAATAAAAAAAAAAAAAAGAAAGACTGCTTACTGTTTGGGTTCAACGAAAACAGTGGGACAATAAAACAATAGAAGAGAAATGAAAGCAGAGAGAAAAGTACAAAAACACTATCAACTTTCTTTCGCTTTCCCTGGATTTCTCAGTGGCCTAACAGCAGAATTCTAAAAAACAAAGGACAAAAAAGCAACCCATGAATTTTTCAAAAAAAATAAATAAATAAATAACAAATTAGAAAACATGAAAAGGAATGATTGCAGAAACTTGCGGAAAAAGCAAGAAAAGCGAATTTAGTGGCAAAAAAAATAAAAAATCTAAGCTTTTGAGACGATCAAACTAGAACCCAGAAATATTTTGTCTTGGAATGAAAAAACTAGAAATTGGAACAACGAACTGTGCACCTTAATCTACAGGCATGAGCGTGAGATCTCCAAGCTCAGAAAACCCAAAAACAAGAATAAGAAACAGAAGGGGGAGTGAGTTGTTTGGTAATGGTTACAAAAGAGAAGAAACATAGTAGGGAGCGAGTGATTAGTAACGGTTACAAAAGAGAAGAAACAGAGAAGAAGCATAGTTGGGAGTGAGTGATTGGTAATGGTTACAAAAGAGTAAAAACAGAGAAGAAAACAGAGTTGGGACTTGGGAGCGAGTAAATTGGTAATGGTTATAATAAGTCATTTTGTAAAAGCACGAAACTCTCGCAATAGAGAAGACAACATGTAAAAGGAAAAAAAAAATTGTTCTGTTTATTTTCTTTCCCAAAACTTGAAAGCAATGAATTAAAGGCTCATGAATAGGGGGTGTGCATATAAAGCAATTTCACACCTCATACCTCCATGAAGCCCATGTGGAGTTCTTTATTTCTTTGCTAAAAAAAACCCATATGGAGTTTGTAGCTAACAAGAAGATGCATGCTAATTTGGGATATGTGATGTGACATGTAATTATTATTATTATTATTTTTTAACTAAATATTATTTCCCCTTTAAATTTTCTTCATATCGTCTAATTCCTAAAAGAAAAAAGATTGAGTTTTTCTTCTTCTTCTTCTTTTCCCCGTTTATCAAAACTAATGCAAAATTGACTTTAATTAATTAATTTGAACTAAATTAAATTTTCAAATCATATATAATAAGGCTCGGATTGATAATTTAAAATATTAGATTAAATTATTTAAAACTGTACCCAATTTTATTAGATTTAAATCGTTTCAACCCTCCTTTTAACAATAGATGTCCAAAAACAAAAAATTAACTTCCTTTATAAAAACAATTTGTATATGAAATCATCATCAAGCAGCTTGATTTTCAATGGAAACCAATCTTTATTATGTACTTACGCCTTTGTGTTGCCGGGCAGGGGAGGTCATTTGTCAAGCACCACCTGTTTTGTCAAAAATTATTGCTTAGTCTTTCATGCTATATAATAATTACACCTCAGATTAAAGAACTTTCAGGATGAATAGTTGAAAATTTAAAACAATTCCAGTTTTTATAATAAAGAAGGGACTTACGACTGATTCTCGAAAGATAAGTAACTACAAACCAGATTCCTGTTAGAAGAATTAAGATAGTTAGTAGGATAATTATGTAGAAATAACTTAGATGACAAGAAAGAGAAACTTATGCCTGAGGTAATGCCTTAAGTGCTAACGTACAAGCTCATAGATGCGCAATCAATCGAAGATGGCCTTTCTGTAAATTTGTTGTAAGATAGATCCCTGAAAAACATATAATTTTGCCATGACACTTTTCATAAATTTGTTGGTTCATAACCATTTTAGTTTAGTATATTTGGAGTTTAATTTATCACATTAATCCGTGAAATAAAGTTGATCTATTCAAGAAAGTTATACAAAATTAAACTATAACAACATTAGTAACACATTAACATTTAAAGGGGGGAAAAAAAAAGATTAATAGAATAATAGAGACTAACCAGTTCCGATCTCCACTAGTAATCCAAGACCAGTCAACTTTGGAGAGTGAATTGTTGGTCAAAAATCTGCATCCATAGAAAGATATATATGGCATTTAAATTATCTTTGTGATCTCTATCAAAAAAGAAAAGAAAGAAATAGTTGAAGCTAATCAATGCTTCATGAAAATTAAACTTACACATGCTTTTGTTTTCCAGTTCCAAGATCTTTAAGTGTCACTGGAATCTCACCAGTCAAATTATTGAAGCTTAGATCCCTAAAAATAAGCAAAACAAATTTCTCACTACTTAGACATTTGTTTCCACAAGTTACAAGTTACAAAATATATGTAATATAAATAAATTCATTACTTAAGCAAAGCGATTTTGTTAATTTAATGCAGATTGCCGCAGAGCAGTACAATGTACTTAAAATATAACTGAGCCATTAAGATGGTTATGGCCTGCACTTACAGGGTATTTAGATAAGTCATATTCTGCCCAATATAGTCTGGAATTGAACCACTAAGTGAGCAATTTCTCAGTATCCTGAACCACATAAGTGAAATCAATATAAAATTTTGAGAAAATCAAAATAATAACCCTTCAATTCAAACCAAGAACTCTGAAAACTCACAATATTTTTAATTTAGTCACATTCTTTAAATCAGGCAAAGTCATAACTGCTGATCCAGTCAAATCAGATATCCTCCTGCTAAAGAGAAATAGAGTCCTACAAGTCAGTTTTATTTTAATCGCCAAAAGGCAAAACCAAAATATCTACTAATAGGTAATGGTGAAAAATGCTCTCACAATTCTTCCAAGTTTGATAACAATGATATTTTAGAAGGAATAGGGCTCTCCATAGATGTGCCTTGCATATCTCTGCAACTAAACAAAATCTTGTTACATACAAACTCTATTTCACAAAAGTGATAATAAAGTAATTAATGCAGTTAATTTGCTCACAATCTCTTGAGTTTGGTCCAATTTCCAATAAAACTAGGTGTGCTTCCTGTTATTCTCTTCCCATCTATCTGACTGCAGACCATGAAAAAACATAAGTATATATATATATATATTCATAAAGTAGGTAACCATATATACGACCATGATAAATTTTGTTACTTACAAATCAGTTAAGTTCTTTAAATTTTCAAGTGTTGGTGGAATTGTTCCTGTAAAATTGTTTGCGGACAGGAAACTGCATAATAAACAAGAAAGTGGTATCCGATATTTTCATATTTTGAACTTTCGATATTTTTTTTGATATTGAGATTTTAAACCTTAATTTTTGCTTTCAGTATAATTTTTTTAGTCTTAAAAAAAATGCAATGTAAAATTTTTCCATATTTTAATTGAAAACAAAAATGCACATTAATCGCTTTCCAAAAAAATCAAAAGAAAAAATAGAAGCACATTAATTTATTAGTGTACTCATATTTATGCTAGAATATTTTTTTTTTTTGTACTTTTTTACAAACAAACATTAAAAAATAAAATCATTTATGTAAATACAGTATGTATGTTTATATAAATAAATATTTTCTTTCTGTTAAGCTTGATCGACTTCTTGTAAAAATATTTTATTTTTCTGACCGATTAGTTACTGTATGGATGAGGACCACATTTTTTCTTAGTCTAATTTCCATAGTTGTAATACATACAATGACAATTCCTGTCCCAAGAACTCTTCTAAAATCTTCCATGTGGTCCCACTTAATGAAATCTCACTGAGCAATCCCTAAAAAATACTCAATAGAACTTTACTTAAACTATGGAAGCAACATACGCAAAACAAAAAATATGTTAATACAAAGATGGATCACTGAGCAATCCCTGAAAAATACTCAATAGAACTTTACTTAAACTATGGACAAACAACATACACAAAACAAATAATATGTTAATACAAAGATGGAGCTATAATAGCATGCAAAAGTCATAACTACAGTTCATAACTACAACTTCTCATATTATAGGTCATAACTACACATATATAATATGGTCAATACTATGTTAAATATATAGATCAAAGCATACTAAAAATATTTGAAAATTTTAAAAGTACAATTGATACAAATAAGTCTAGAAGAATAAGGATAAATAAAGAAAGATAAATACTGTTGCTACTGTGAGAAGTACGAAATAACAAACGGTGTGCGAGTTAGACTGTCAGCTAACTGCTTGAACCTAGAAAAATAAATTTAAAACAAATAAAATATGAAATAAAAATATCTTATTGATAGGAAAATAATACTTTATTTACGTAAAACTTTCACTCAAAATATTTTCATTCCACTCTTTTGAAAGATTCTCCACTTAAAAATCATTTTACAAAATCCAAACTTATACCCCAAATTAATATCATAAAATTGATGCTCAAATAGTATAAAGTAAATGATCATTAAAATATTATACATTGTTTTAATATATAAATATTGAGTATAAAATAATATAAATACAATTTCACAAAATAATTATGAAAGTGTAGTAAAAACAATAAATATAAGAAAAATCAATAATATAATCAGAAACATAAATAATGTATCATATGATATACCCGGCACTACCACATAGTCCACGATTTCTCATAACACCATCGAATAGTTCAAAAAAAAAAATTAAACCTATGAGATAAATCCACCTCACGACCTTTAGCGTTCTAAGGCGACATGGTATTATAAATCTGTGGGTAAACCCAGCCTTATGACTCTTAACATACGAAAAATATCATATCAATAATAAATCTGTAGGATGAACTCAATCTCATAACCTTTAGCATACGACATGTATTGTGGCAAACCTGCACAATATAATATAATAGTGATCCGATATACTGGTACTATATAGCACACCAATTAAAAATAAACAATGCAGTATCCATAAAACAATCTTTGTAAGATTATACATTTCCAACAAATATTATATCATAAAACATAATTTAATATTCAAATCTAACCATTTGTTTAAATATTCTAAATTTTCGAATCATCTTTTCATGTCAAAACTATAAATATCACAGTAAAATATATATATAACTATAAATCATTTTTAAGTACATAAAATTATAAAACACTTAAACATATTTAAAAACATATGATTGTTAATTTGCTTTCTCAAAATTAATTATTTGCTAAAACTATTAAAACCTCAACTCAAATATTAAGATATTTAAATACCATGATCCACAAGTCTATAATGAACTATGTAAAATTAGAAACTATTTAAAATATTGCCAAAAGTCACATAAAATAATAACATATATATGTAAAAACAGATATTCATATATGTATAAAATAAACATTTAAATTAAACTATACATATATAAAATATACAAACCATATATATTGTAATGGCATGCCTAAAAATATTTAAAAATATAATCACTCATAAATATCACTGATGCTCACTCTTGCTTCTCTGCAGAGTCACTTCCAAATTTACTATCGATGTCTGTAATATAATAAAATATTTTTTAGACTCTAACAACTAAACAAAAGACATAGATGTGCATCAATATCTTAAAGTAGTTTATACAACTATAAAATTAAATAAATTGGTCATCAAGCAGTTCAATTATACCGCGAATCCTTAAGATCCGATGTTTAAATTTGGGCTTTTCATTCGAAGGTCAATTTTATGAAATTGAACCTTTAAATGGGTTCTATTAATATCTAAATACACTAATCTAATCTCAATTTGTCTAATTTAATCAATTTTTGTCCAAACACAATTCAATTTTTTCCACTATTTAACTAATTGATCCAAAAATGAAAAAATTATCAAACGATATCCAAAATTTACAAACGTTTATGTTAATGAAAAGCCCAAGAGATAAAGAATACAATGGTTTACTCATCTCGGTCTAAAAGTATCATTGGTGGCTAGAAAACTTGTCGCAAAACTTGGTCAAACCTTCTGTTGATGTATCTCTCAAACGGTGAGGAATCTTGATAAACAGAGCATGAAAATGAGTTTAAAGGGTTCGAAAAAGAGAGGAATAATGTGTGGATTGGCTTGGAATGGCCGACAAATGGCCAAACAGCCGAAAAGCGCTAAACAGCCATCGTTGGCTTCAAATGGCCGATCTCGACACATCGATCGGCGGTTTGGTCGAAAATTTGGCCAAAGTGGTCTTCCAGATATGGGTAATCTGGGTGATTGGTGCATGTAGATAGATGGTAGCCAAAATTTGAAAAAACGGCGGTTATTAGAAATTTGATGTGCCATCAGTTTATAAACTTGTGTCGACATACTCTATAAAATGGTATACCACCAATCAAACTAAAATATTAATCATACAAAAAGTCAAACTTAAAATCTACAAATTGTCATTTCTCATAACAAAATGTCACATACAATATATAAATAATACTCAATGCATCAACCACAACTTATACATACAATAATTTATTTATCCATATTTAATTTATATTATTTAATATAATAATCAGTAAATAAATAACAATAACAACATTAATGTTAATGTTTATGTTTGCAACATCACTCCTCCGTATGAAAATTTCATCTTCTTCATCCTTAAACCACCCCTCATTCCTTCCTAAGTCCTAAACCAATATTCAAAAAAAAAAAAAAAAATTAAAAACAAAACGCCAAAGGGGCAAATTAACAAAAGAATTAATAATATATATATATATATGTACTTTCTTTGGTGAATAATTTTGTATATTTTTTTTAGTATATTCATGCATGCTAGGTTAATTGTTTAATTTTTTGTAATTTACTGCCGTCAAAGTGATTTTATACATATATCTATATATATAATTATTCTCTCATTTAAATAATAAAATTTTTATCAATATTTCTAATTGAATTTTTTAATGGTTAATATTTAAAAATACATTTAAAATTTATACAAAACTGATAGCGTTATTTTCACCTTATATAATTTTAATATTTTAATACATTTACATACTAAAACACATTTATATAAAACTTCAAACATATTTTTAAACTTCAATTATTAAAAATATCCAAAACTAATAAGTAAAATACTGATGAAAAATTCATTAATATATCCTAATGAGAAATTATATATATATATATATATAGAAAATTTCAACTAGACAAATCAGACATCTTATATTGCTCAAATAGGATCCAATATAAGTAAATCCTTGTGATAATTACTCTTCAATCTCTCGGTACTGAGAGTTACCTATGCCCAAAATAAAATGTGGCTGTATTAAAATATATATATATATATATATATATTAATTATATACAAGAGGACTAGGCTCACAATAGATGATGGTTTTAGTATCATGATTTTTTTTTTTTAAACTATCCATCGCATGGAAATTTAAAAATATTTTTATTATTAATCATTAATTAGAATTTAAATATTAATAAATGAAAACATAATATTAAAATTATTAAATCGCCTTGATATAGACATGGCTCATATATAAAAATAGTAAATTTTTTATTAAGCCTGCAACTAAAGCCTTATTATGTACAATTTATGTGAAAATTATCAGTTTTTGGTACCCAAAAATTGCTTATGACCAGAATAAATTGGACCGCATCATACAGTATAATAATAATTTCTATATAATTTACCATATAGTTGATTGCCGCTATTTATCCTATCTTATCACCATATCTCATAATTTTATTTATCAATTTTACACAAATAGAAAAAAAAAACAAAAACAAAAACAAAGTTTCTGTTCAATGTCTGCATAACAAGTATGCATAAAAATATACAATGCAAGAACTGAGCAAAGAAAGAAAATCATAAATAATAATAGTATAACAATATGAATATTAATATTAGTATTAAACTTAGCATTTAGAAGAAAAATATTGGAATCTTTACGTTTCCACAAATATTGCTGTTTCTCGCCAGTCTAGCTGGAGAGATTCCATGGCCAGAGAATGATGGAGCAATTTTTTTTTTTTTTTGGGGGACAAATAATGGAGCTATTGATCAGACACCTTTTTATTCTCCTACACTCTTGCAAATTTATTTATTTATTTTTTAAATATTTAATAATTATCTACTATATAAATCATGTTAATTAGTAAAACTAAATAGTTTATAATAATTAATCAGAAAATGATAATGATTTTGAATTAACTACATGGCTAGCTTAACCAGATGTTCCAATTACATAATTAATTAGGTCCTTTGAATTATAATACATATTTATTGGCAACTTGGAAATTGGACGTTACAATACCTTGAATTGTGCATATATATGAGATAGAGTTTTTTTAATTAAGAATTATATTACATCCTAAAAAAGAGAGATGGAGACTCAAACCACTACTTATATATTTTATAGATGTGTGAATGTGAGGAACATATTATTGGCCGAACCTCATTTGTAATTTAAATAAAAGAGTTATTTTGAAATCTAAAAATAAGAAAAATTTTATTGCAGTTAATTTTAGTTTAGATGTTTGAAATTTTATATCATGAGCTGTACTTAAAATCATTTTTTGTTAATAAATTGTGCTCAGAATATTTAGAAATGGAGAAATTATATTGATAACTTTCTGTGCCATAACCTGTATATGTTTAATATATATTCCCCAAAAAAATATATTTGTTTCATATCTCCGCAAATATATATATATACATATATATATATATATATTATTTTTTGAGACAAACCTTCACCTAACTTAGTTAGACTTTTATAATTAGAAATATTATATTATATATATATATATATATATTACTCTTGTTGATATCAATTATTACATTAAGTAGGAAATACATAAATAAGTTGACTAATTAAGAAGCAAAAGCTGAGCTAGCTGTCGAGAGAAGTTTTTAGGATATTTCATTTTTCTTTATGAGACAAGTTTTGGGGATAATTCGATTAAAATAAAAAAATAAAAATAAAAAAACCAGGATACCCACTGTACCAATTTTATTTTCTTCTATTTATAGATTATGTTCACGTGGTCTGAGTTGTGCTGCTATATTTGTTCTTATTTTCTGAACAAGTAATGTGTTCAATAATTTTTTTAGAGGAATACATACAACATCCCATTGTCATTTTTATTAATTAACTCTATACACCAAACGAGCACTCTTAACCAAAAAAATATCGTCAATTAACATTTATTTATATGAACAATTAATTTTTAGGAAAGAAATTTTAAAAAAATCAAAAATAAAAAATTGAATCAACCAAGCGCGTATATGTATAAAGAGAAGCATTTAATGCTTATATTACTGATGAATATAATCTTATTTTTTATTATATATATATATATATATATATATGTCAGAGATTAAGAAATTCAAGCTCGAATCATTACTTAACAAAAATAGTTCCATAAAGGGCTTTTACCATCCTGCATGAACACTAATGAGTATATCTGTTTAACCAATTGTGTAAATTAGTCACATTCTACTTCAACAGTTATGTCCAATTGCTCTGTATTGGTGCTTCTTATTTTATTCATTTATTTATTATCATTAATATTTTTATATTTACCATTGCACAAGTACCAAGCTCTGCTCCTTTGTAGAAGAAAATTTTCAACATTTCGGAAAGTACAATTTTCTTATTTCATAAAAAGATTAAATCTACACATATAGATCTCATATATGTTCCACCTAATTAGGTGAGAAGGGAGTTCTACTCCTTGGAATAGGGTAGATATTTTACCCTTGTAGAGTTAAGATTATTGTAACCCCATTAAAAATATTGCAAACCAACTCATCCTACAATTCATTTAAATGCTGTTTGACAAAAGCATCAAAGTAAACAAGCTTCCATTAGCATTCCCACATAATATTTTTCCGGGATTTTTTTCAAATCATGTAAAGTACGGCAAAGTAATTAATATTCTTGTAGCTAGCCATCTTTCGCTTCAATAATTTTTCAATCATCGACGAAATTTCAATTTTTCCATATGAAAAAAAAATATATATATATATATCTTCAACAGTTGAAATAGACAATTTAATTTCGTCCAAACAAACAAAAATAATGAAATAGACAATGTCGTATTCTTTTTTGCTTTTGGGGGGAAAAAAATAGTTAGGTACCATTAATTCTTTATCTACTTGTTCCTCTCTTACTGTTTTGGGTCGTTGGCATTCATAGTTGACTTTGACTCTGCCACATGTTCTGTTCGAGGTTTAATCTCTCTCCCTCCATCTCTCTCTCAAACATAGCAAACTAGCTAGGGAGCTCTTCAATATATCACTTTCTCTCTCTACCCTCTTTCTTCTCTGCTATTTCCCTCTTTCTTCGCTGCTATTTCACACTACTCACCAAAAACCCATATTTCCACACCCATTTTCTTCTTCTTCAGAAACTTGCATGCCATATTATATGGTTTTCCTCTGAAACTTTTTTCCATCAATAGAAATGAAGACGATGTTCCTCTCTAGACTTCTCTTGGGTTCCCTCCTCATCTTCTGCCTTTCAAAATTTGCCTCTGCTGCTGCTCAACTGCCACAGACTGAAGGTTCGTGTGTAAAATATATGTATATATATATATTTAGAATATAGATAAACAGAGTACTTCTTTTTTTTCTTTTTATACTGATATTGAGTTGCGAGGGATGCAATCTTGCAACATTGTTTGAGGAAATAATAATTATTAGAATTTTCTTTTCCTTTAATTTTCGAAATCAGAGATAATATTATATATGAATATTGAATTCATTTTGGTACGACAGTGAAAGTACTGCAAGAAGTTGCGAAAAAGCTAGGAAAGACAAACTGGAATTTCAGTGTCGATCCATGCAGTGGAGAATATGGTTGGTTTGTAAAAAACCCAGTTGAAGGTTTTGACAATGCCCTCACTTGTAATTGTTCCTTCTCCAATCCTACTGTTTGCCATGTTACAAGCATGTAAGTCTATCTCTTTCTCTGCTCATTCTATATGAAACTAAGCATATCATATATATATATATATATATAAGAAATTTATTGTTATAGCATATAAATTATTTTCCAACTATGTTATATAAGATTGATCGTTAAGGAAAAAAAAGAAAATTGGCGTTAATTTCTTGAAGATGAGAAGAGTACTATCTCAATCATATATATATATATAATTGTTATATTTTAAAAAAATATTATATATTATCATGTATATATATGCAAGATTAATAAATCTTTTTTAGCCGTTCATATGTATGAATTACAGTATAGTATAGTGCTAGCTACTTAAAGATGGGATCAAAAGTAGGCAAAAAGAAAGAATAATTCATACGTAATTAATAAAGTAGGCAAAAAGAAAGAATAATTCATACGTAATTAATAATGAAAAGAAAGTAAGGTAGAGTGAGGTACATCTATCTATTTAGGTCCTCTGGAATTGTGCACCAACTTGCTATTATAAAAGTGAAATAGTCTGATTTAGATGGTAGAATATATAAAACATTTCACGATCCACAAAGTTTGACCTAGATTTTGAACATTTACTATTGCAAATAAAAAAAGAAGACTTTGCAATATATTATGATTTAAATTTCATATATATTATTTAGAAGTACTGGAAAATGGACCCTCATACTCTTTTTCTTTACTTTCATTTTGACAGAAATACCCTATAAATCCCTGTATTAGCCACCCTAGCCATGCATGAATGAGACCCAAAACAAAAACTAAAAATATAAATAATAAAAAATTAAAAGAGATGACAGCGAAAAGCAAATTATTATCGAAAAAGAAAGGAGAAAAACAGATATCTGTGGGCCCATGTTGGAATGTCATTTTGCAAGCAAATTTCCAGATTCCAATGGTTTCATACGTGTGGGACCCGTCGGCCAGAAGCAGCCTTTTTTA
The DNA here is from genome assembly GCF_031755915.1 of Ziziphus jujuba. Classification (NCBI taxonomy): domain Eukaryota; kingdom Viridiplantae; phylum Streptophyta; class Magnoliopsida; order Rosales; family Rhamnaceae; genus Ziziphus; species Ziziphus jujuba. The sequence continues at coordinate 14,276,103 of NC_083389.1, read as the reverse complement.
ATATATTGTCCAAGTTGGATGTAAATGACTTGTCTACGCGTCATTTTCATTTTTATTTTTTTATTTTTCCTTATCCACTTGTTCTTTTTCTAATATATATATATATATATATTTGTTTTTTAACGGCAAAATAATTCGATTTTGGACTTTTTTCTTTATATTCGTGGGGTCGATTTCTCTCTCACTTTTCTATTCAAAAAAGAAATTATTTGTAATTATTGGTTATGGATGGAAACGTACAATGGTATTGATATTTCCAAAGATAGTTTCTAGGGAAAAAAATAATAATATTAAAAGAGTATGGATGGATGGTGCTGTATGTTGACTTTTAAGTGCAGAGTGTGTATATAGTCTAAATGTAATGCAAATAGAAATTCCCTCTTCAATTAATGTGGTCGATTTGGCCCACTCTAGCCCACCCAATCTGATATACTTCCATGTTGGGTCCAAATTTCCAATTGGGTTTTGTCTTAGGATTTGGACCGATTGACATTTATTATTATTATTATTATTATTATTATTATTATTATTATTATTATTATTATTATGATTATTAACTGTTATAAAAGCATCTTACTATGTTAATATGTTATTTTTCCTTTATATAGCATCTTAATATGTCATGTTAGATAATTAGAAACTCCATTTTGTTTTAAATTTTCAAGAATTTTTTTTTTTAAGAAAAAAGGAGCTGTTTTTTTTTTTATTTTAAATAAAAAAAAAATTATTCGGGGAAAGAAAAATATGAAGTGTTAATAAATGGTATGAAACGCAGAGCTCTAAAAGCCCAGAGTCTGCCCGGGACTCTACCTCTGGAATTGGCCGAGCTCCCGTATCTCCAAGAAATGTAAGTTTTAAACGTTTGCCAATTTACCATCCCATTTTAATTTCCTTCACAAAATAAATAAAAAATTTATTTTTGGTTTATGCTTAAAAATTAACTAAATTACCTGTACCACTACCAACTGACCGTTAACTTACTCTTTTCTCTTTGACCTCTTTCATTCAGTGACCTTTCCCGCAACTACCTTAACGGTACCATTCCACCAGAATGGGGCTCCCTCAGTCTTGTCAACATGTAATCTCTCCTTCTCTCTCTCTCTCTCTCTCTGTATATATATATATATATATAATGTATTTATGTATGTATGCATGAAAATAATTTATGGGTTTTGTGTTTTTATGGCCTCCGATGGTTTTGTTCATGAAAATATATGAAAATAATATATGGGTTTTGTTGCAGTTCCCTTTTAGGAAACCGGGTAACGGGTTCAATCCCCAAAGAAATTGCAAACATCACCACTCTGAAAAGTTTGTGAGTTCTGATTTCCCATTCATTTGAATTTGTTGCTCAATAAAATTTTAGTGAGGATTTTTGTGTGTCCAAAGACAAAAATGTATTCAAAATTTTGTATTGTGCATGCAGGGTCTTGGAGTTCAATCAGCTCTCTGGAACTCTACCTCCACAGCTTGGGAATATGCCTAACTTAGAAAGATTGTTAGTCCTGCTTTTTTATATATTTGTGAATCTCAAATAAAAATGTTTTAATTTTGGATTAGATTTTTTCAGTTTTTCTGCAGTGGTTCCTTTAAATTTATGATCATATATTGTTTGGTTTATATAGAATTATTTATCTATATTATTGTATTTCATTCTTATTTGTATAGGCTTCTTACCTCAAATAATTTTACTGGAGAATTGCCGGAAACATTTGCAGGACTTAACACATTGAAGGACCTGTAAGCTTTTAGTGATTTTATTCTTGATATGGTTTCCATATACCAAAATTTTGGCACCATTTGTTGTTTAAGAAATTAATTAGAACTCGCTTCTTCCTTTTAATGCAGTCGGATTGGCGACAATCAATTTTCTGGGAAGATACCGAATTTTATTCAGAACTTAACAAGTCTTCAAAAATTGTGAGAGATTTTTGGCTCTGTCATTTCAAAGGTTCTTTGACTATGAACTTCACGTTTATGACTTGTTTGTACTGTGATTTGCAAGAACAGATTTATTCAAGCAGCTGGTTTGAATGGACCAATTCCTTCTGGCATTGCATCCTTGGAGAAATTAACTGACTTGTTAGTATGAATTTTGATTTTTGATTACATTGGACAGATTTTAGTACTTTCATATGGACTAGCAATTTGATTTCTTTTATTCATGTTTGAACTTTCTTTGAACATGCAGAAGAATCAGTGACTTGAATGGATCCGCAGCAACTTTTCCACCGCTTGAAAGTATGACAAAAATGAAGACACTGTGAGTTAAATTCTTTAGTGGCAATTTCTGTAAAATCACCAATATTTTACGAAATCAAAGTTGTATAAATAATTCGTTTTTATTATTGTTTTTCTTTTGTTTCCCTGATACAGGATACTGAGGAGTTGCAATATTATTGGAGAGCTGCCCGAATATATTGGGGAAATGAAGAGTTTGAAAACTTTGTTAGTATAGAATTCTTTTCTTTTCCTTTTACTGTTTGCCTATTATCAATTATATTTATATGTTGCTTTATTAATTAAATATCATTTTTAATATTTTGGGATGGTTTTTTGGAACTTGAAGGAACCTCAAAAAAAGTCTATTTGTGTGTTGCTAATTTAATTGTTGAAGCTAAATTAGAGAGAATGTTTAATCTGTAATCAAAGGAACTTGACGTATAGCTAAAGAGAAGAATGCCTTTTTTGTGTGTGTATGTCAATATGTGTGTTTCTTTTCTTTTGCAGTTGTCCTATTTGGAAAAGAAATTCAATGATGGGGATGGAAATGATGAAATTTTCTTATGCCATTTAAAATTGAAATGATAAATTTTGAAATAAATTATAATAATAAATTTTTATTTATTTTAGTTGGCGAAAACTTGATTTTTGGGCATGATCATGCTCATTTCTTTGTCACCTAAGCCAATGCAAGGATATTATGTTAACACCGTTTGCAGTTAACGCTGATATTAATTTCCATATTTGTTTTTGATATTAAATTGGTGATCGGTGAGAAAAGGAGAGTATATGTGTGTTGTGCCATAAGTTTATCATCAATATGCTTTTCTGAATTTGGATTTCTGCCTACATTTGCCTGGAAATTGACTTGTTTACAGTTACTATATGACAGAGTTCTCTAAACTTCATTTACTTTTAAATTGTCTTTCAGAGACCTCAGCTTTAACAAACTAAGTGGACCAATTCCAAGCAGCTTTTCCCAACTGACAAAAGTGGACTACATGTAAGCAATCTGGCTTATAGATGTGCTTAGTTTCTTATCAAAACCTGGGCAGTCATTTTCTTATGGATGAGTTAAAAAATTCTATGTAAGCCAATGAATGTAAAATGGAACTTTTGGATTCTGGAATACAGATGACAAACCCTTCACAAAATATTTACTAATTGAAGTTTGGGAAATTTTTTCAACTAAACACCTGGATGTAATTATTGAAGCTAGCAATAAAGATCCCAACTTTTGAAACTCTTCTACTGTTAGTCCGTATCCATTCAATGTGTCTCTAAGATATACGTTAATTTTATATGCTATTGTATAGTCGGTCGATGTTTAATCTACCTTTGCAATGCAGAAAACTGTATGACTGTGCTGAAGTTTTTAGTGTTGGTTTTGTTTAGATTCTTGACAGGAAACATGCTTTCTGGACCAGTCCCTCAGTGGGTCAAAGATGGAGACAACATGTAAGCTAGTGTTCCAAATGCCATTTTTATTACTTCGTAACTATGCAGTGGAGATTGCTTCAAAAACTCAAGAGCCGAGCATTAACTGTAGAAACCTACATCAACTCTATTATTATATTTTTGCCAAAAAGACACTGTTATTAGATTAATGCTTGCACTTCTATAATTTGATATATATTTGAAGGGTGAAATAAATCAATTGAAGTCGAGCATTTACAATTATGTTTGTATATTTCATTGTTCAACACAAAGGAGAGAACAGCCTTCTTAACTAGGTAGCTGGACCACAAGCATTATTACAAGGATGATGTTGAGAGAAAATTTTGGTTTACCATAAAAACTTTGGCACCATTTACTGGTGAAGGGAAAATTAATTATAAGTTATGGCTGTGCTTGATCTGAAGTCTTATTTCATTAATTACACAGATTTATTCCTTAGAAAATTGGATTAAAAGAGATCAATATTTGTTCCAACTGTATTATGAACAGCCATATTTAAGAGTTTATTCACTTACTTGGACTCAAAATACTGCATTTGGAAGCTGATGAATTGCATTGCAATTTTGTTGGGCAGTGATCTTTCATATAATAACTTTGCAGTTGGAAACTCAGGGGAACCAACCTGTCAACAGCGTAGCGTGTAAGAATACTTTCCTTCAACTCAGAATCTGACTTTGACCAAAAGAAGATAACTATTCACTTCATTTATTTTTTTATCAGGAACTTATTTGCAAGCTCTTCGCTTGGAAATAGCTCGTAAGTGTACATTTAACTTTCTCAAAGCAGGAATTATAATTTTTCTTTTAATATAACTTTAATTTTATATTTCCTTGTATTATTTCTCTATCCTGTCACAAGTTAATCTTTCTGACTTGTTTTGAACCTTTTGTTATTCTCTCAGTGGAACTGTTCCATGTTTGGGAAATTCTCATTGTCAACAAAGTAAGATAAAATACATGTTTTCCTCCTTTTCTTCTTACTTTTTTTTTTTTTTTTTTTCCTTCTTTCTTAATAGATTAATATGCTATATCAGTCTAGAGTTTACTTATTGTTGATGTTTTGTCGCAGATTTCTACTCTCTTCATATAAATTGTGGTGGAAAAGCTGTAACTGTGAATGATATTACATATGATGATGATACCGATTCATCTGGACCTTCAACTTTCTACCAAAGTAGAACACATTGGGCAACAAGCAGCACTGGTTACTTCATGGATGATGATCATCCAACAGATGCCTATACTGAGACAAATTCATCTAGACTATCCATCACCAAACCTGAACTGTACATGAGTGCTCGCCTTTCTCCTCTCTCCCTAACTTATTATGGGTTCTGTATGGGAAATGGAAACTACACAGTAAGCCTACACTTTGCAGAGATAATGTTCACAAATGACAAAACATATAGCAGCTTGGGAAGGCGGATATTCAACGTTTACATTCAGGTAACTTTTCAAACATTATCATACCTGATTAATGGAAAACCTTATATCTTACTAAATTCTTGAGTACCCTTCGACAAGACAAAATGTTTGATTGGTTCCTCCATACTGCAGATAGATGTCAGTTATGCAAATTTAGACCTTGTAAAAAGAATGAAAGGTTTTATCAGATTCAGTAATTGAATTTGAATATTGTAGGGAAAGCTAGTGCTGAAGGATTTCAATATAGAGGATGAAGCAGGAGGGGTTGGTAAAGCAGTGGTAAAAAATTTTACTGCTGCTGTGACTGGCAATACCTTGGAGATCCGTTTCTATTGGGCTGGGAAAGGGACAAGTGCTATCCCTGTTAGAGGAGTCTATGGCCCTCTTATATCAGCTATTAGTGTGAATCCTGGTATGTTGCATACTGATCTTCCTTGTAATTTATACTATGAGTTGGAAATCAACCTCCAACCTGCATGATTGTCTCTTATATTTTCCTATTACAGTTCAGACAGCAATAAAAAAAGATTTTAAGTTGTCTCGAAGTAGACCTAATTGTACACATGAAGTTAACCACAAGACGTTTAACACTTCCCCTCACAGTAGACCCTCCCAATAACTGGCTATCCAACACTGCCTTTAAACATGAAGAACTGAAGAAATTTGGAGCAATAGAGGTAGCCAAGATTTGAACACAGTGACAGAAACGCTGAGTGCCATATTAAATAGCTATCAGTCCCAATTTCCCAAAATTGTTAGGATATGGACCCAATCATATATATTAAGATAAGGCAGTGAGCAAAAATAGAAACAATCTATTGATTTCATTTAAATTGTCCTATGCTAATTATATCGTAGTGTACTTATTTTCTGTCATTCTGTTCATTCTGAATCTTTTTTTGGAGAGCAATACACTAGGACTTGACTTTCACCTTCCAGTGCATCTACCTTCACCTTTTTCCTTCTCTTTTTAATTTTTCATAGGTCTTGATTTAAAACCCCCCCAAAAGTTTTGTATTTTACTATCATATTAGTAATTGAAGCATTATTTGTAGAGTAATCAATATCTTAGTTTAAATTTTAGATTAAAAATGGAGCGTTTTGCTTAATTTTTTCATGAAACCTTTCTTATTATTTGGTAAAAACCAGGTTAGTAATAATCCAAATCAAAATAAGAAATTGAGTTTTGTTCATATAATTTGTACAACTCTTGTGAATATATGTAATGGGATTATTCCATTCGTTTTCTCTTTATTTCTAAATCAGAATAATGGTTGAATCTTTTGTTTCCTAGTGCATTATTTAGCTAATTGAAGTATTCTGTTCTAGTAGTGATTACATCTACTCCATATTCTTATTTTGGCAGACTTTGTACCCCCATCATCATCAAAAGGTGGAAGTAGCATATCTACAGGTGCAGTGGTTGGGATTGTGGTTGCAGGACTGCTAGTTATATTACTGGCTGTTGGTATACTTTGGTGGAGATGTTTCCAAAGGAAGAAAAATACTCTGGAACAAGGTAAATTGCAACGGAATCAATATGGTTGTGTTAATATTTCTGATTCTTTTATCTGTGACAAAAAATATCTGTTATGCATGTTGAATTTTTATATTTATATTTACACATACCATAGACACAAATCAACTTTTGGTATGGGTGTCGGATGTGGGTTTTTGCCCAAGAGTTTAAGTGTTTTCCATTTTGCATCGTTCTTCCATGTAGTTTGTGGTTTTTGGATATTGGTACAGAAATAGCATGGTCAAGTGAAGGTTCCAAGAAACATGGTCTTATACATGCATGCTCACTAAAATTGCATTTCTGTGGTTTTAGAATGATATTATTTAGACAGATAACCACTTTTAACATTTGAGGATGCCAACATGATCTAAACTGCTGAAATTTATGTTGCAGAGTGTGCTCGCATGTGGGTCCAGTAGACCTTGTAGAGTTTATATGCCCTTTCAATCTGACAAAATTTAAAAGAATGCATAACTCTTCCCAGTTTTAAATTGTTACATTATTAAAAATTAGTCACAATTTTATTGTTATGAATTTGCTTCTGCAGATCTAAAGGATTTGGACCTGAAAACTGGTAAATTTACCTTGAGGCAACTTAAAGCTGCTACAAACAACTTTGACATAGCAAACAAGATTGGAGAAGGAGGTTTTGGTTCCGTTTACATGGTACTGTTCACGAGCTTTACTTTCTTCTAACTGATTACATTGGAGATAAATTTGGTTGCTTCTCTTTGTTTCAAGATGTCTTTCTTGTTAAAGTGAAAAAACTTTGACTCTCTGCTCGAATGCAGGGTATTCTGTCTGATGGCACTAAAATTGCGGTTAAGCAGCTTTCTTCCAAATCAAAGCAAGGGAATCGTGAATTTGTGAATGAGATAGGCATGATTTCTGCTCTGCAACACCCTCATCTAGTTAAGCTGTACGGATGTTGTATTGAGGGAGATCAGTTGCTGCTTGTATACGAGTACTTGGAAAATAATAGTGTTGCCCGTGCTTTGTTTGGTAAATCTTCTAGCCTCTCATGCTTAGCTGCTTTTGGTGTTCATATATGTGGATAACTTATTCCACTGAAAATTGTATAAATAACTATATATTTTTTCTTTTTTATTATTTGACAAAATTGCAGGCCCAGAAGATAGTCAGATAAAATTAGATTGGCCAACAAGGCACAAGATCTGTATTGGAATAGCAAGAGGTTTGGCTTATCTCCATGAAGAATCAAGATTAAAGATTGTTCATAGAGACATCAAGGCTACAAATGTGCTGCTTGATAAAAACCTTAATCCTAAGATATCTGACTTTGGTTTAGCAAAGCTTGATGAAGAGGAGAATACCCACATAAGCACACGAGTTGCTGGAACATAGTGAGTCCCTGGAGTTCTAATCTACTTTCTAATAAGTATTATTTTGATTTTCATAAAAAGCTAAAGTGGATCATATAGGAAAAAGAAGTGGTAAAACAAATGTAGACATCGTTTTTACTCAACCAGATCCTTTTTGTTCAAAAAATCTTTCGAGAGTAGATATAGTCTTTCAATACATCATAATTAGTCTTACTTGGATCTTTCCAAATGCAGTTTAAGCAGTAGAAAATTATCTTATTGTTAACGAAGCTTTTGCTGTTTCTGTGGGAAACTCTTAACAGATCTTCTCCTGATTTTGCAGTGGATATATGGCTCCTGAATATGCGATGCGGGGTTATCTGACTGACAAAGCAGATGTATATAGTTTTGGAATTGTTGTTTTGGAAATTGTCAGTGGAAGAAGTAATACTAATTATCGGCCAAAGGAGGAAGGTGTTTATCTTCTTGATAGGGTAAGTTGAATCCATTGCAGTCTTATTTCCTAAAACTTTTGATGCTGAAACAGAACACAACTTTTTCCCTACAACATTATCAAGTCTTAACAATCTTTTCACAGCAATGAAATTTGGATTCAGAAGCAGGATATTGAAAATAACATATTGAGTTTGTTTTTCTTTATCCCTTTTCTAGGCCCTTGTTCTAAAAGAGAAAGGGAATTTGATGGAGTTAATTGATCCAAGGTTAGGCTCAGACTATAACAAAGAAGAGGTAATGTTGGCAATCAATGTGGCATTACTTTGCTCCAATGTCGTCGCAGCAGATAGGCCTAGCATGTCTTCAGTGGTAAGCATGCTTGAAGGCCGGGTTGCTGTTCAGGAGTTGGTCTTAGATCCTAGTGTTGCAAGTGAAAATAGTAAAGCATTAAAGAACCTTTATCAGAAAATACAAGAAGGAAATGCATCAGAAAGCCACACTCAAAGTATTTCCGTTGATGCACCATGGAGTGCTACTTCTTCATCTGTTCCTGATCTCTATCCAATCAATCCTGATTCTGATTACTGGGAGAAGAGAAATAAGGATGCATAAAAATGTCTTGATTTGGGTTTCCATCTATACCTTTTAAGCTCCCCATGTTATATATTTGCTTTCGATTTTGTTTGTCATATAAGTTACTATTTTTAAGTCTGTTAATGTTAGTTCTGATACAAGTTACTTCTGGAACAGAGAGCTATTTGTGTAATTTTCTTCTTTACCCATTTTGTAATTTTCTTTTTTGGGATTGAATTAGTTGGAGTGGATGCAGAAGTTACAAGGGAATGATAATTGTGAATTGTGGAACGAAGAGTTTATGGTATACTTTTGCCTTATTTTGAATTTCTTTTTTAAAAGAAAAGGAAAAAAAAAAAAAAAAAAGACAAATACGAAGTAGGGTTGATGTGCAAAGATTATGGACATTATCTTTTTGTGTATTTCTTACAATATAAACATTGTCACCATAATCCATTCGTATTGGATACTGCTATATACATAAAGTTGAAGGTCTATGCAGTCCCAAAATCCCACTATTTGAACGTCATCTCTATCCTTATCCCGCACAGGATTATACAGATAATCACTAAAAAAAAATTTTATAAAAAAAATAAAATAAAATAAAAAAGTGTGAATTGTTGCATTAGATTAATTTAAGGATAGCATAGTGACAGTTAGTCACCTTTCTGTTAGCCTTTCAAAGTTCTCCAATCACAAGGAAATGATAAAAGTGCCAAAAACTACATGTTCATACGTAAACTTAAACATCTTGTTCTGCAACAAAAGGAGGAAAAGAAATCTGTGAGGCAAGAAAGAAAACATAGTCAGTACCAACAGGTAACCAATTATTTTCTTTAATTGTCTAGTGAAAGTCATATAATAAAAGTTTTTATATTATTATATAGTCTTAATCAATTTCTTGTCATTAATATTTTGTCTAATTTAGTATTTTTCTTTCTTCTTAAGCAAAATAATGCATATATAATTTTCTTTGTTCCTCACACGAAATGTATTGAAATGCGTGTCGTCCATTACTCAGGAACAATGTTCTCCATGATAGTCAAAAAGATTTAAAAGGAAAAAATTAATAATAAGTGAGATCTTTATTGAAAAATGACAATTTTTTAAAATTTTTTAATCCCAATAAATTTTGTGTTAAATAATGTAACAACTTATCATAAATCATCAACATATAAAGATTAAAGGTGATCGGTTCTTTGGCAACTTGCAGGACAACATGATGATGAAGAGATCATCCTCAATCCTCAGCAAAAGCATAGGGAAGCCCAAGAGAGAAATCAGCTACAAAGCATGAAAAATTAATTCTGCACGAAATCTCTACTTTTATATGGTAAGGTCAATTTGAATTTAATTTCCAACTCCATGATATATCCTGGACAAAACAAAAGAAAAAAGAAATCTCAAAGTTTCTTGCTATTCAAGTCACTGCCATATTGCAAATATGAATTTTTTTTAGTATTATTATTATTATTTATTTTTTATTCTATGAAGTCCTAATATATAAACACTATTGATACAAAAAGAGTCACATCATTAAAGAGTAACTCATCAAAAAAATAAAAATTTTGTATTATAGAATAATAGAAATTAGGCTGCCATAAAGACTGACAATTGCTCTGAGACCTAATAAAAATAAAAATTAAATTAAATTAAATTAAATTTTTTTAAAAAAAAACCACATGGATGCTGATCATTGCCTCCAAGATTTGGGTAATTCTTAAACTCTGCGAGCCGAGGCCATCTTTAAAGTCGTGTGAAGAAACCATAAGAAAAGCCGCCAATGAAATGTCAAAGTCATAAATAATAGCCCTTACCCTTTTTTTTCTTTTTTTAATGAAATATAAATAGCCTTTACTTCACTGCATGAAAACCATCTCTCATTACAGAGCCAAACCAAAAAAAAAAAAAGCGAAAACCACCTCTCATTATTTCTCTTACCAAACAGTATTTAATTTTGTAAATTGAAGTCTCTGTCCATATGTAATTTACAAGGTTAGAAAACGGAAAACAAATTTAATGTAATACCCATTAACTCACCTCACGAGAAAGGTAATTAATTGTTAAAAATCCTTGCAAATATTTATTGAATAGATCCAATATACCATCTTAGCTATCGGTTCAACCAACAACAAAAGTTAAAATGATAAAGTTTTGAATTTCAAATCTTTCCCTAATACTATTAATTGTCACTTCACTATAGACTTCCATTTTTATTTTTTTTCAATCCATGGAACATGTAATTTTAACTTAATTCATATATTCAAGTGATAATCTATACCTCATTCAAGGAAAGATTGATCAACAAAAAAGAAAAGATTCAAGAATATAAAATTTGGGATCCTATATCCTAAAATTAAAATTTCTTTTACAACCAAATCAATTTCCTTAATATTAATTTTTATCAATCGTTATGAAAACTAATATTTTTTCTATGATTCTCAGTTTTTTTTTTTTTTTTTTTTTTTTTGGTGGGGGGGATGGATATTTTCCTTTGATTCAAGTTATAAAAAAAAAAAAAAAACGTATATATAAGTCCTCTTAGGAAACTAAACGCATATATAGTATTTATTTTGGTAATACGGGAATATAAATATTTTATTTAATAAACAAAATGTTAAGGAAATTGATTCGCTACTAAAAAAAGTGCACTAATTGACTTGAAGGTTGAGTGTGCAGATCCAATTGAAAACAGATTTTCTGTTTGCATAAAATAAACCCCTTTATCCGATTGGACATTTTGATGTGTCGCTTTACCATTTCCTTTGCGACCCCGCCCAAATAATCAGAAATAAAATAAAATAATTCACAAAAAACAAAAAGAAAGCCTCACTCAACCTTTAATCTCCCTCCTCTGCACAACTCTGTATGCTTCTATATATATGTAGCACCACATAAACAAACAATACTCAGTGAGAGAGAGGTTTCTAGCTAATCCCATTTCTCTCTCTCTCTCTCTCTCTCTCTCTCTCTCTCTCCTCTCTCCCTCTCTTGTTAGATATAGCATATTTCAATAAAATACAGAAATGGCTTTACAGTTTCATAGCAATTCCTCTGTTCTTATAGCCATTTTTCATCTTCTTCTTGTTCTTCTTCATTGCCTCCAAGCAAAAGCTGCAAATGGGTACTGTGATCTGTTCAAAGGGAGTTGGGTTTTGGACCAATCCTATCCACTCTACAATCCCTCCGTTTGTCCTTTCATCGAGCATGAGTTCGCTTGTCAGAGAAATGGCCGTCCTGACCAGATTTATACCAAATACAAATGGCAACCACAAGGCTGCAATCTAGCAAGGTAACAAAAAAAAAAAAAAAAAAATCTCTCTCATATTTGCTATACCTATTTAAAAAAAAAAAAAATCTTTTTATTCTATTATTGTGCAATAAAAAATTCATTATTTTGTTGTACATGTTACATATAGCTCATTATCATAACTAAAAAAAAAAAAAAAAAATGCTGAAAAGCCTTTTCTGTCAAATAATGCAATATTTTCAGCTTAGCCCATCCAAAAAGTAAGATAAGTGATTATTGGTATGATGCTAATAATGGGAATATGCAAATTTTATGGGTCTAAAATCAAATTGCTTATTGGGAACAAAAAAAAGATTAGGCCAGCTGAGTTTTCATTGTCGCTTTTAGCCTGTAAGGTATTTTCTTTTCTTGGGTGAATGCGACGTATGTTTATGAGTGGCGGTTAGAGATAGTGTGATATATTAGTTTACGTGTAGTGAGGGGACATATTTGGTGTCAAATACCCAAATGAAATTTACAACTTTTTGTTCATTGAGTCTCAAATAAATTCAATATAGAGGTTAGAATTTTTAATTTCTTAAATTTGACAGATTTTGGTGATTAAAGTCAGTAGGCCACCTACTCATTCTATATTTATTAATTTATTTTTCTTTTGGTTAATCACTCATGTTTAACTGTATTACAGAATTAAGTAACACACCCAATTCTGGGAAATTGTTAGCTTTAGCTAGACCATATGTAATTAAATTTTCACTCTCTCTCTAAAAGAAGTAGAAAATTTATTGCATTGGATAACAAACGTATAATATCAGTTTGATAGGAGAAAATCATTAATGCCCTTTGATATTTTATAATTTCATAAAATTATTGGTTTAAAAATTTTATTAAAAGAAACCCAAGTTACTTTTTCATACCCACCTAAGAAGTCTGAAATTAGATCTGTCCCTTGTGTTACCATATGAACAGTTTGATTTCTTAAAGAAGTTATGGAGACAGCATGTGAATTTAGCAGAAAGAAGAAATTATTATTTTAAAAAGATATAGAGTAGCGACAGAATGAGTGGCCAATAGAAAAAAAATTGGACCTTTTGTCTATCATGTCCTAAAGAATGTTTCCAGTGGCCAAATTTTTTATGTACCTCGTTAAGTGCTTCCGACAGACATTTTTCTTTGCATGAATATATTTTTAGAGCATAGTTTATGCTTTAATTAAACTAATAAATTAGGATTTTAATAAGACTTTCAGAACGGTTAAGGTGAATCTATGACTACGTAACAAATGGGAAAAAAAAAAAAATCGTAAAAGCTAAATAAATCAGTCATTTTGAATTCGAATTTTGATATAGACATGTATTTTTCAAAATTTTAATTGAATTTGAGTAAAATTGAATTAAAATTTTAGGTGGGAATTTTGTGTAGCGAATTTCAAAGATTCAAAAAAAAAAACAAAAAAAAAAAAGGCCCAAGACCTACCACGTGGAAGACGTAGATTGGTGACTTCGAACTGGTTTATGCTAATTAAAGAGAAATCCCGATTAGGAAAAATCCAAGTGTCCGAATTTAGTTGGGTCATTTTCCAAAAGAATAGAATAAAAGTCAACAACATATTCTGTTGGCTGTATGTAATGTGGGGAATGGTAACAACTATTTAGTGGTGTAAAGCTCACGGGCTCTACGGTGGGCTGTCCATGTGATAGAGAGAGAAAATTAAGATTGTCACGTCACATGGCATGGAAAACCCAACAGCTCATCTTTGTTTGCGGTGGTGGATGGGTTCCGCACCCAATTATCTGTGTGCGTCTCCACCAGTTCCATTTTTGCGCCTTTCAGAAGTTGAAATTACTAAATGGTCCCTTCTTCTATCGACTCTTTCCACAGAATTATCTTTGTTTTGGGTTGACATGAAAATTATTAGTTGTCATTCTCGTGTTGTATATATATAAAGCAGCATAAATTTATTTTCTTTATTCGGTAGAAATATATATATATATATATACAATATATGTATGTAAAATTTTGCAACTAATTAAAAGAAGATGTTGATTGATGAAATTACAAAAAAAAAAAAAAAAAAAAAATGAAGCTGTTGATTGATCAAATTATTATTATTATTATTAAGTGGTACTTGATTATTGTAGATTTGATGGGAAGGATTTCTTGAAGAGAATGAGAGGGAAAAGCATTATGTTCGTAGGAGATACGCTAAGCCGGAATCAATGGCAGTCACTGACATGCCTGCTTCACTCTGCACTGCCCAATGCCAATTACAAAGTTTCAAGACTTGAAGATGTTTCCACTTTTGAGTTCACGGTATGTCTTTTTTCTTCTTCTTCATTTTTTTTTCTTTCTTTTTTTTTTTTTTTTTTTTTAACCCTACATTTCTGATTTAGCTAATAGAATGGACAAAAATGTGTTTTTACATTAAAATTACGTAAAAAGAAAAACTTTCATCATGATTAAAATTGGTTCTTTGGGGTGAGCTTGCACATTTCAATTGGAGCTAGAAAATAGAATAATTAACATCCTAATTATAAATTATTATCACCATGATTATAATTTAACTAGTAAGTTTTTATTTTTATTTTTTAGTGGTTCAACTTTCGATTTTTAATCATCCATATCTTAATCATTAATAAATATCCTGATTGACAAACTGATGTAAACTAGGCAACTAATGGTGGGTTAATAATGAAATTTGGGGGACTAGAAAGTCATTTGAATAAAAATGGAGGCTTCAGTTGTCAATGCGTAAATTAAAAATAAAAATAAAAAAAGTGTCACGTGAAATTTCTAATAATAATAATAATCTGATTCCTTTTGGTCGCAAGGCAAAGCAATGATCATCTTCCAATTTCCCAATTCAATCAAATTCATTTTTGTCATGATTCTGTCAACCATGTGGCCCTCTTTTTATTCTTTAAAATTTGCTTTGCCTCCTTTTTCACCACTGGTTTATTTATTAATTTTTTTTTTCTCTGGTAAAAGGCTTAATTTTGTTGCACATAAGTCCATAAGATTTGTTTCCGATTTGAATATTTACTGCCATGGTTGGAGAATAACATGTCCTCTTGGCTCTCTTGTTGGTCGCCCGTGTCCACAAAGCATTTAATGAAGCTTTTTTTGGCTTTTTATTTATTTTTTTTTTGCCCCACACTTTTTTTTTCTTTTTCTTTCCGGTGCAACTTGCTTCATGGATATGTCTTCATTTTTGTCACTACTCTCCAAAAGTGATTTTTGAACCACCATTAATTCATGTCTGTGACTCTCAATTGGTTAGGCGCAAGGGAGGTATCTGGATTTTGGAGTTTTATTTTTATGTTTATTAATTAATCTGGAAAGATATCACAGATTTCAAATCACATGGTCATATAAGCTGTAAACTTGGACCAACCAGGGAAAAAGAAAAGTGTTATATTAAAAAGTGTAACATAAACGTGAAAGAAAAAGATTAACATACATGTGAAATTAATTAAGAATTGAATGTATAAGCATCTTTTGCGGCTGACCAAGCTACACTGCCTCTAATATTGGTAGGAATGTTTGTGCTTTGAAAATTTCTCTAATGAAGTAGAAATTGTTATATTATTTGATCTGGTTTATGAGATTTGAATTCCAATTTTTTTTTTTTTTTTGAGAAAATAGTATTTTTATCACTAGATTGATGCTAAATTATTAGGCTATGATTGTTGAATAATTGGTGATAGTGAATTTGATACTAATAATGCATGGATATGCATGCAGGATTATGGGGTGAAAGTGATGCTTGATAGGAATGTGTACCTAGTGGATGTTGTAAGAGAACAAATGGGAAGAGTGTTGAAATTGGATTCAATTGAGGGAGGCAAGCTTTGGAAAGGGATTGACATGCTCATCTTCAACACTTGGCATTGGTGGAATCGTAGAGGACCTTCTCAACCGTATGTACATATACATATACATGTCTCTCACCCAATTATAATTTCTTCCTGTAAATTAAATTTCTTATCAATTTTAGTAATTAAATTAAAATCCCTTTTGCAACAAATATATTTTAACATATACAATGTTATGAATTTGGCTGTAATTAAATAATATTTCAGATGGGATTACATCCAAGATGGAGAAGGGATCAAAAAAGATATGGATCGTATGCTTGCTTTTGAGAAGGCACTCAGGACATGGGCAGCCTGGGTGGATTCAAATATTAATCCTTCAAAAACAACTGTTTACTTCCAAGGAATTTCTCCATCTCACTATAAGTAAGTTTTTTTTTTTTTTTTTTTTACTTTCATATATTTGAATTTTTATTTTATATCCCTATCCAGTAGTGCCATACACACTAAATTATCTATCAAATGATAAAATAAATTATTTAATTTGTTAAAAAAGTAATATAAACTAAATATAGGTAATAATAACGTTACCATATTATTTAGTAACAAGTTGATAAACGGCTAGCTTTCCATATATATCATTATTGCATCCCTGTCTGTTTATTTACCTAGAAATTATGTAGTTCAAGCACTCCAGCTAATATTTATGCCATCTATGTAAGTTTGCAGATTTTTGTATGCTTTATGGTAGAGGACAGACTTTTTTGTACATACACAACTTTTACTGACAGTAGGCAGAAAGTTTCATCATACTTTATTGGCCTAGTTATATAGCTTTTGTACATCTACAAAGCGACATTTTAAGCTTGAAGGCAACCCCAAAAATCTCTCTTTGTGGGGTCCTATTTGTCCAAAGTTGTGCAAAGCTGGACCTCACATATTAAAATCGGAACACATAGTACTCTCCTTACCCACCCACCATACCCCCCAGAGAGAGAGAGAGAGAAAAAAAAAAAAAAATAGTACTCTCTCTTCCAAAAGTGCTGAAAATTTGCTCAAGCACAAGTTGCATAACATGGTCTCTTCGATTAAATTGGTTCTAGTGTAGCATTAATTTAGATGATAGGATTCAATCTCATGACTTAATTTGTGTTGCAAAACTATTTAAATTTCGATTTGATAAATAATTTTTAAAAGCATGTACTTTTACCGAATTTGTACAGTAAGTCTCAACTGACATGAAACTTTTAGAATAAGAGCTTTTTTATATGTCAAGCTAACCTATACAGTAATCTGTATGGTGAAAATTGTATGTCTTGCATACCAATGCTGATGTTATAACAATAATCATAATTTCAATTAAAAAGCTCCAAGAAGATGATTGAATTTATATTAATTATATTATGAAATTAATTTTGAGCAGTGGGAGTCTATGGAATGAGCCAAAAGCAAAGAGCTGTGCGGGACAGAAAATACCATTGGCTGGTTCAACATATCCAGGAGGATTGCCAGAGGCATTGTTCAAGCTGAAGGAAGTGCTGAGCACAATGAGAAAGCCAGTGACATTGCTAGACATAACCAATCTGTCTCTTCTTCGTAAAGATGGACATCCTTCTCATTATGGCTTGGGAGGCCCATCTGGGATGGATTGTAGCCATTGGTGCCTTTCGGGAGTCCCTGATACATGGAACGAGATACTTTACAATCTCATTCTTTCATAACAGATATATCATTTTTAACTTGATTTATAATTATTGGACAAATTTTTACTGAATAAATTAATAAATAAGATCGATTCTTCTTTAATAATATATATATATATATATATATAGACAGTCCTGACAAGGTGTGGACGCTTAATTTGCGAATATTATATTGATTCACTTTCCACCACATATAATGGGATGTGAAACCGCGGTCATTAAACAATTATTCTATTTATATATGATCATTAATTATTCCGTTAATTTATAAATTAATAACACCAAATTCATAAATCACAAATAAAAATTTTGATTTTTTTAATAAAATAGGAAAAAAAAAAAAAAAAAAAAAGAAGAAGAAAAAAATATAGAGGTAGAAGGAAGGAGATGCTACCGAAAAAAGAAAGAAAGAAGGAGATTATAGTAGTTTTGCTCTCTAATGTCCAAACTGCCCTGGACATTACTATTCTCATGATTGCATATATGCAAACCAAATGTCAGATTTGAGACTATATATATAAATGGTTGTTGCTTTTTGTGAGTGGTTATACATAAAGGCCAAAAAATAACAAATTCCTTTCAGAAAAGCTCAGGAGATCGAACTAAATATGGATGACATAGTATATATATAAATATATTTACACGCTCTGGTATTATACACTAGTAACCATATGGTGACAGTCTAGCTAGTAAATATACAAAAAAGAGTTTCGATTGAGATGTTAATGGAAGTTCATGATTTTCCTTTGTTTCTCCTTTTCTTTTCTTTTATTTATTTATTTATCGCTAAGATAATGAAAGTTAATGATTTTTTTTTTTCGGTCATTGGGCTTCATTTAATCCGACATTGCTCCCTATTAGTGGCCACTGCTACTAAGTTATCTCCTAAGCGACAAATGCAAGTTAGTATGTGCAATATTTTCTTTCATGCTTACAGATAAATTAAGTAGATTTGAGTAGATTGCAAGGATTTTCTTCTCTTTCTTCTTTTTTCTTCTTTCTTTTTTAAAAAAATAGCTAATTAATTTAATTTGACCAATTAATTAATGTTACAGGAATAATTTATTCTGCTACCATATTTTTTAAGAATACACATATCATAATTTGATTAATTAACATATTAATATAATCTAAAAAATCAATAATAAATCCTTAAAATGCTAAATATTATTAATTATAAACCAATCAAATAATGACATGTGGATTCTTAATAATTATGTTGACAAATTAAATATACCTCTAGCATTATTTAGTGATAAAACCATTAAAAATTCATCTCTATAGGTGGCGAATTCTGCCAGGATTGATTAAATACCCCTACCTAGCAATATTCTGTTCAATCTAGATCTTCTATTCCTATTTTCTCTCCAACCAATGATATAATATCATATTATTTAAAGAAAAAAAGATTAGATGAATGGAATTCTATCACTTCTCTTCAAAAATAAGACTTACGGCATTTTTTTTTATTAATTTTGGTGTGTATATATATATATATATAAGATGGATTTCATTGCAAGGATATATATTGGTTTTTTTTTTTTTTTTGGTGAAAAAAATATAGTTGAAAAGGTTATATTTACACTTTACGTTATGAAACATAACAAGTAGGAAGGTGTTCCAAACAATCGTAACATACAAAAAAATGACAAGAGCCGAAAGGAAATTTTGTCGTTGTCTTAAAGTGAAAACAAAACAACACCTTACCAAACAGACTCAAAATACTTAAGCCATATTTGAGCCTATCGTTCTCAATCTCATACTTATGTTCCTGAACCACATATATATATATATATATATATATATAGCATCCAACTCTCTCTCTCTCTCTCCCTCTCTCTCTCTCTCTATATATATATATATATATATGCATAATATAGATATACATCAAAGTAATTTTGCTTATGATCACTTGCTCGATGGGGAATTGGTTTCATTGGTTATGCTCTTTTGCTTTTGCAGTTTTCCTGATAATCTGCCTGCATAGATGCAATGCTAAAGAGAAGAAATTGAATTATTATAATTCAAGAGGAGCTCTGGAGGTTGGAAGCTGTGACTTCTTTAAAGGGAGTTGGCTTTATGATGAGTCTTATCCACTCTATGACACATCAAGCTGCCCCTTTATAGAGAAAGACTTCGACTGCCAAAAAAATGGACGCCCGGATAATCTGTATCTCAAATATAGATGGAAGCCTACTGCTTGTGAATTGCCAAGGTACCAACATTTTCTTTTATAGACATATATATAGATATATTTGCACTATCTCAGACAATTTAACTATTTGCATATTTAAATCCCGATCGTGTGTATTGCTTTTGTGTTTCTTTCTTCTTATTATTCTTCCTTTTTTTTATTTTATTTTTTCTAATACAGTGCTGGTCATAGCTTAACATTATATCATCTAGCTTTAATTTGTACCAAGAAATTAGATTAATTTCTTAAAGGGAGGGCTGAATTAATATAATATTAAAGATCAAAATTTATCTATTTGCGTCATTCATATGTTCAGATGATAAAGATTAAGTGTTCGTGTGGTATAACTGATAAAAGTAAAGCTTTGTATAATAAATTTTAAAAAAAAAATTATTAAAAAATTAATAAATATTTGGTTATAAATAAAAAAGTTGCATTAAATACTCATTGGGTTTCTTATATAAATTAAAAACAGAATTTTTCTATAAAAACTCAAAATTTAGACTTTTTTAAAACAACTTAAAAAATGTTATTGTTTTTTTTTTTTTTTTTTAACCAACAAGTGATTGTTAACTTTTACTAAACACCACGTGCATTTTAAGACAAAAAAAATTTTAACCATTAAGTAGAGCTTTTGAACTAGAAAAAAAAAATAAAAATAAAAATCCGCTAAATAGACATTAAATAAACTTCATTAATTGGACTATTATATGTCAATAATTGAAGATATATACGAAGACGCAGGCCAGTGTTGTAGGCAAGGGACATAAGGAAATGAAAGGAAAAGTTTAAGTTTGTCCTGTAATATTGTTGGGACACACAATGTCAGGCTTATAACTGCACCGACACATTTTAATTAATTGTATTTCTTTGATCCAATCATACATATCTAGCTATAAAACTAATTAATTTTTCTTTGTTATATCTTAATTAACTAGATATGTAGATGCAAAAGGGGAAAAAATATATATATTAATTTATTATAATTAATTAAGTTGTGGCCAATGCAGATTCGATGGTGTGAAATTCTTGAAGAGATTCAAAGGGAAGAAAATACTATTTGTTGGGGACTCTTTAAGCCTGAATCAATGGCAGTCACTGCTATGTTTGCTGCATGCTTCGGTGCCCCAGTCAAATTATCAAATCACAAGGAAAGGAGACCTCTCAAAGTTTTCTTTGCCTGTAAGTTAACTAATTTAATTAATCAATTAATTAACATAAATTGGAATTTAATTTAATTTAAATAATTTGCAGGAGTATGGAGTATCCGTGTCGCTCTCCCGCAATTCATTTTTGGTGGATCTAGTGAAAGAAGACATTGGGACAGTTCTAAAACTTGATTCCATTCAAAACGGCAATGCATGGATAGGATACGACATGCTCATCTTCAATACTTGGCACTGGTGGCTCCATAAAGGAAGCAAGCAACCGTGAGTACTTTGTGTATTTACTTAATTAATACGGGCATAATACGGTACTTCCCACTTATAAATACATTATAAAAGGTTTATATATATGTATAGAATTGCACTTAGATAAGAATATAACTACCTTTTTAAATTGAGAATAAATATGCTCGATCATTTAGAATTTTTGAATTTGATAAATATAATAAATCATATATATACATAATACTCATAAATTTATAGATGAACAATATATCTAACCTACCAAATAATTTCTCCATGTTGCTCCAATTGAAAGCAATCACTTATTATTATTATTATTGTTTTGCATATATGCTAAATTATATATCTATTAATTTATATATTCTAAATTTAGAGGTTGATGATGATCAGATGGAACTACATTCAAGAAGGAAACACCATACTCATAGATATGGATCGTTTGGTTGCTTTCAGTGAAGGACTAACAACTTGGTACAAGTGGGTAGACTCAAATGTTAATCCTACTAACACCACAGTTTTCTTTCAAGGCATTTCTCCAACCCATTACGAGTAAGCAATTAATTAATCCTTTTTATTTTAGAACGATGATTATTGACTGGATTTGTTTAAAATTAATATATATATATATATATATATCAACTCATAGTATCTGTTAATTAAATTACTATATTAGTTGATGAATCTCTTAATCATGATCACTAAGAATAATAAATAACATTTTCCCTCGTTTTTTATATATATTCTCACATTCATTAAACACTAGTACTATTTACCACAAATGAATTTCTATATATAACTTTATATATATATATATATATATATTATATTTGTGAATTAATGGGAGCAGCGGAGAAGAATGGAAGGATCCGAGTAAGTCAGCAACATGCAAAGGACAAACACAACCAGTAAATGGGACAACATATCCAGGGGGTTCACCACCAGCAGCAAAAGTAGTAGAGCAAGTGTTGAGCAAAATGAGAAGCCCAGTGAGTCTTCTAGACATAACCACACTGTCTCAGTTGAGGAAAGATGGGCATCCATCTATATACGGCAATGAAGACGGTAAAGGAAATGATTGTAGCCATTGGTGTCTTGCTGGTGTTCCTGATACATGGAATCAACTTTTGTACGCCATTCTTTTCTCACAAACTCCACCTATACGCCCAAAAATTGATTAATCAAACTTCATCAGATTTAATATGTAGCTTGTGATTTTTGTTATAATTGGCAAACTAGTTTGTAGTACGGTAGTACCTAGTTCTGCAAGTGACAGATTATAAAATTAAGTGCTTTTGTTACTCATCTATATGGAACTAGCCAATTGCTAGAAAAAGTTAATACATATTAATATTTCTTTTGTTTTTTTGTTTTGTTTTTTTTTCTTGTTGATGTGGCAATATTAATGTTATGCATGCACCAATATGGCAAATGATATAACATTATTTATATTATAATGGAACAATTATCTTAAAATTGTGAATCATACAATCATATTATAATTAGCTCCTTATATCATGAAATATCGGATAAAAGTATCATTTAGACTTTCTTAATTTTACCTTAATTACAATGAGACAAATATTTTTGAAAAATTATCACTTAGATCCTATTAATTAGTTTTTGTCCATTAATTTTAACTGTTTAAGTTTATAATTGTATTTTAATAGTATTATTTAATTAAAAATGCTGATATTTAACATTACTTTTTACCTTTAACTATAAAAATTAACTTTAAAAAAGGGACAAATGAGCATATATAAAAAAAAAATGAAGAAAATTAATGATAATTTTTTAAAAATATGAAACCTATATGTAATTACAATAAAATTAAAAAGATCGAGCTGAAATTTGTTCTTTATTCTGAAATATATATATATATATATATATATGTGGCTAACAATTAATTTAATTGCTTGCATTGAATTACAATTAATTTAATTTGCTTGTATTGAATTTTACTTCACTTTGTAAGGATTTATTTATAATTGGTATCTAGTTTATAATAATAAATTTCTCAACCAATGAATTAGTATTTGCAATATTACTTAGTTAATAAACAAAATTGGTTTAATAAGTAGAATTAATATTTTTTCTTAAAAGACTGTCAATTTTTTTTTTTATCATTTATAACAATTCTCCATAATTTTTCTTAATGTTTCAAATTCACAATCTTTAATTGTTACTAAAGGAAAAAAAATATGTTACTTTCAATGTCAGTATATAAATTGAATTTTTCTTTAGTTATAAGGACAACATTGAAAAGTAAAAACTCTTGAAAACAGAATTAATTTAATTATTAAAAAAAAAAAACGGCAGACAATTGAATTTATTGTCTTGCCTTTTATGTTTTTTCTTTTCTTCATTTATGTGTCTTGGTTGTTAATTACTTTTGTACTTTTGGGGCCACACGGCTGCAACAGTATCTTCCTCTTTTTTTATTTTTTTCTTTTTTCCTGCATAATAACTTAATTACCATAACAATATCTTTTCCCTGTAAAATTACCAATTCAACAAATTCTCTTTCTGTTTCTTTTATTTTATTTTTTTTCTTCTGGGTGGAAAAATTCAATATTATTCATAAACATATACATAAACAATCGTTCATTTTCTTCTTCCATACTTCATACCAGCACATTGCTGAATTTAACATGTCTTTGATTTTGCGCTATCATTGAGTAATTTTCTTATTTTTCTTTTTGGTAATTGAGTAAAGTTATTTCTTATAAAGTTACAAGTAATATCAGAGACATAAATAAATATATCTTACAAAAATACATATACATAGACACACATCAATATTCCTGTATTTCCCTTATGAATTTTGAGTAGTGGGATTATTAAGTTCCCAGGTTGTAATAATTATCAGTTTGTGGTTGTGCAGGATATAGATATGGATGGGAGGGCTTTCATTTGGGTGGGTGTTTTATGCATAGCGTCAACAATCTTAGGCTACCGAGGAGTGGAGGAAAAAGTAGATGTTGGTGAAGAAGGATATAAATCAAACGGCTGTGATTATTTTGAAGGGAGTTGGGTTTACAGCAATTCATACCCTCTATATGCAGCAGGCGATTGTCCTTTCATAGGTTTCAATTGCTTAGACAATGGCAGACCTGACCAAGATTACCTCAAGTATAAATGGAAGCCCACTGCCTGTGACCTTCCTAGGTGTGTGTATATATATATATATATATATATTTCCTCTCATTTTTTCTTTTTCATTTTTTATTATTATTTAAGGTAAAAAATTTAAATTTGGAATAATTTTGATAAAAAAAATAATAATAATTTTATCACTAAATGGTCCGAGGCAACAAGCTTCTTCAATTTCATTTATTTATTGTAGTCATATATGCTGGATTAATTAATTAAACAAATAAGACTAACATGTCAAGTGAAATTTTCTCACACGATATGCTCACCTACACCAATGGAGTTATGGGGTTTCAAACACACTCCCAAATTAGTGTCAGATTCAAGTTTTTCTATCATTCTAATCATGGCATTACAGGTTTAATGGTGAGGATTTCTTGGAGAGAAACAGAGGAAAAAGTATAATGTTTGTTGGGGACTCTCTAAGTAATAATATGTGGCAGTCACTAACATGCATGCTTCATACAGCAGTCCCAAATTCTAATTTCTCATTAACTCAAACAGGAAAGCTCTCCACATTTTCATTTCCGGTACCATTGTTCAATGTTTATACTACTTTCCCATAATATTGTTTTTTTTTTTTTTTTTTTTTACTCCCCCACTTTCTTCCATTTTACTTTCGTTTTAGATATTTGAAAAAAGTTATTTATTTATTTATTTTTGGTAGGAATTTGGAGTCTCAATTATGTTTCTGCAAAATGGGTTTCTTGTGGACTTGGCTTATGAGAAAATTGGCAAAGTCCTAAAGCTCGATTCTATCAGCAGTGGCGACCAATGGAAAGCAGACACGTTGATCTTCAACACCTATCATTGGTGGATTCATACAGGGCGTTTTAAAACGTGGGAATATATTTTCTTCAAAATCCCACTTAGAACAGAATTAATTGATTTTTTTAACTAATTATATATTTATATATGTATATATGTATATATATATATATATATATATTCTGCTGCAGATGGGATTACTTTCAAGTAGGAAACAAGATAGTGGAAGAAATGGATCGTATGGAGGCTTTCAAGATAGCAATAACAACTTGGTCTAAATGGGTTGATTCTAATGTTGATACTTCGAAGACTAAAGTCTTTTACCAAGGAGTTTCTGCATTTCATTTCAAGTATAAGCTCCTCACCCTCACTCTCACTAAGCTAACCTCTTATTACCAATAAATATATAAATAAATTATAGAGTCATTAAATTTATTTATTAAAATTTGAATTCTAAGTTGACTTGTTATTGTTTACTATGTTTGCATTTTATACAATTACTTGTCAAAGAAGTAATGCCAAATTTTCTTTAAGAAAATGTTTCGCCATATGATTATTTTTTTGAAATAATAAACTTTCTGGATCACTTTGCGATATTCCAATGCATTAGATCGTATTAGATATAATTATTTTAAATTTTTATTGTGTTAAATGTGAAATAGTTTAGTCTGATCCAATATAATTAAAAATTCTAAATGACTTTTTTTTATGTTGGATATGGCCAACTGGTGAAACCAATGCTCAATTCTCCATGTGTTTGCAAAACAAATCCTTTATAGAAATTATAGGGGATGGACATTTGACCTTTTTTTCTGTATCCCTTTTGCAATACTTTTTTAGCTTGTGATGAATTTATTTATTTTCAGTGGCAGAGATTGGGGTGAACCAGAGGCAAAGAATTGTCAAGGACAAACCCAACCAGTGGAAGGATCAGAGTATCCAGGGCCTAGTAATCCAGGAGAAGCCATTGTAAAGGATGTAGTAAGTTCCATGGAGAAGAAGGTGTATTTGCTTGACATCACTTTGCTTACACAACTAAGAAAAGATGGCCATCCTTCTATTTATGCTGGCCAAGGAAGCAAGCTTGTGGACTGCAGTCACTGGTGTCTTGCGGGGGTTCCTGATTCTTGGAATGAAATTCTATATGCCCTTTTGCTCCAAAATTAGAATTCTTTTCCTTTTTTTATTTAAGTTTGATGTATTAAAAGAAAAATCAATAAAATAAAAATTTGACCAAGAGTATCTTCCGCTTTTACTGCATTTCAATTTCTAGTTCTTATCTTCGACCCTAGTGTCATGCCCCTTTTCTTTTCCAACCATGTAAATCATGTACAATTCATGATTTAGTTTATGTAAAATTTGAAAGAGACTTTTCACTTTTTCTGTAAAAATAGTATGTAGTGGAATACATGTATTGATATAAAATAATTTTTATAAAATACATGTCAAATGTCAATCATGGTGTAACACTGATTGCATATTCCATGTTAAGCAATTGAAACCTACAAAATAAACTTCTTCATCAGATTTCAACACCATACCATGAAGGGAAAGAACTAGATTGATACAAAAATTACAGAAAGGACATCTATAAACAAAAACACAGAGAATAAAACAACAGGCTTCCACGCCAATAAGCTGAAACATGAAAATCAGAACCCTAGAAACCAAAAACTATGATGGTCTTGTAACCATGGTCTAAGGACAGTCTCCTCAACAAATTTTGTGCTGCATTTGCTGCTTTATCTTTCCTTCTTTATTCTTTTGTCCCTTATTGGCAAGTCAATGGGCTTCTGAGCCTCATGAGGATGATCTGGGCCCTTGTAAACCTTTAAGTGGTTAAAGAGTGCTCTGCCAAGCTGCAAAGGAAAATCATCGGTTGAACAGCTTAGTTGGGGAGTCGATAAAAATATACATTTACAGTAATGATAAAGAAAACATCTGTAGTCTCTGCTTAAAGGTAATAAAACATTGCTAACACTAACTGATACAGGCCACAGTGTATGGATAATTATAATCATCTTCACTGCATATTTTGAAGTAAAAGTTTATGTGCAGCACTGTATATTATTTGTAGCTGGATGATACTGAAAATTATATGGAACTAATAGCGTTTTTCATGGAAAATCCAACTTTTTAAGAACAGATATTTAAAGCGTACTTATTTAGGAAAGTTCTGTTTCCACAATTCCTGCATTCTTGGAGCTGCACAAGATAGCCTAAAACATAAATGATTACAAGCCTAAGGAATATTATTTCTGTCCTCAACTAAACTATATGCTTCTAGCAACAAATATTGTGAATTCTAATAGCAATGGATAAAACATGTTACCCAAAGCATAAAAATTCATGTTTTGGCTTATTGACCCAACGGCAAATTCAATCAAGAAATTTCACTCTAGTTCAATAATTCTAATAGATGGCAGAAAATCTAGCAGGGAGAAATGTTTACATATAGTGTCCAGTTCAGCAATATTACAACGAGTGCAGTAGATTTTATTGAAAAGCCTAGCTTTTCATCCTTAAATTATGAAGCTTTATAGCTTAACTTACCAATTCAGACATATACATCAAAGGAAAAACTATATACTTGTTAGTAATTAAATAAATTGATAAATAAGAAATACTGACTTAAAGATTAAGCAACTTACCCTTCCTTTGGGAAGCATACCACGAACAGCATGTTCAATAATTCTTTCAGGGATTCTTTGTTGTAACTGGTCAAAAGTTTCCACTTTCATACCACCTGGTCGTCCTGAATGCCTCCTATAGAGCTTTTGGGTTCTTTTCTTGCCAGATACAGCAACTTTTTCTGCATTCACCTGTTAAGTCCAAATGCAAGAAAATCTTTTAAGCCCATACATATATACAAACTTATTACAAAATAAAATAATCCAGAGTTTGCATAAAAAAATTTTTAAACAAAAATTAAAAAAGAAGAAGAAGAAGAAGAAGAAGAAGAAGAAAAGGGAACAACATATATTCTTTTATTTATAGACCCACTATCTTATTGATTGGCCTAAACGACATTATGAGTGATCAATCAAAACCACCATTACCTTCGATTTTGCTAGGCATGAAATAAAAAAATCTTTAAAAAATTCACACCTGGCATCCAGTCATGGTAAAGATTAATGAGCATCTAAATCTAGTAGTTAGTTGATGCTACAGCCTATGATAGTAACTATAATAACATCTATGCATCTAATGATGGAAGAATGATAACAATGACCAAGAAATAAGGTTTCATTTGTTTCCACGCTAACATTTGAAATGTTTCCATTTCTTAGGGGACCTAAAAGCTCTGCTTGATCCTTAGGTGCATTTGCACTCAACTACCTCCAATATCTCTGGAATAAAATTTTCTTCAAAAGGATATTCAAAAGTATCCTATAATGAACTAATGAAGCCTCACTCAACATCTATTAGAAACATACACAAAATCTAGACACCAGTTTGGGCTTTTCTTAAGAATACAGAGCATGTGCCTTCTACTCTTCCCAAAAGGTGAGCAGCACTGCACAACATATGACCAAGTAAAGAAGCTTGACTATGGGTAGAAGAATCATGCAATTACAGAATATACGGCAAGGTCAAACTAAGCCAAAGAAAAATCAGCTCATTCACAGGAGAAGTAACATTGAAAGCTGATAAGAATCCCAATGCCAAAATTATCCAACAGTCCAACACTTTTATCCAACAAATGGATACAATAATCAAATATTTGCAACCAGCCATAACCTAGACATGCTACAATTTTCCATGTGAAGGAGAATATAAACTAAATCAATGAAATAAATTAAAGGCTATATGGTGGGTGTAGATAACAATAGTCACCAAGCCAACAATGGAGACAATTTATAGATTAAAAACAATAATAACAAAGAAGAAGAAGGACCAAACTGAAAAATAAGCATTAAGGAAAGACGACAACAAGATGCTATAAACTTATATCAGTTGCAATAACATTCTCATCTTCATAATATTTATGTTGAGGATTAGACATCAACTAACAAGAAATAATCCTAATAAATAACAATCACCATAAGAAACTATAAAAATTACACCTTACCATTTCTAGATACTTCAAAAGGGAATTACAATGTAGCCATTATTCACTAAATATCAGAAAATAAAATGCATAGGATAATTATGTTAACTACATACCACAATGACAAATGCCCCCATGTCCACACTTGGTGTATATGTTGCCAAATTCTTCCCACGGATATAAATGGCAATTGTGGATGCCAACCTTCCAAGAATCTTGTCTGTGGCATCAACAATAAACCATGGCTTATCCGTGTTCACATGATCTGCAGCTTTTGGATACCATGTTTTATTCCAAATGTCCTACAATTCAAAAAAGTAGGTGAATCTTAACTTTAAGTGACAAATGAGTATTATATCTATAATGTAGATATCTTTAGCAACTATATAAAAAGAAATTTAGTAATGCATTATCAAAATAAGCCAATTTAAATTGATGAAAACAACAATCAGTAGACATACCCATAATCAGACGACTTTCAAACTAATTTATGCATGGTACTTTGTAAAGCTTAAACTTTCTCCAACATGGTATGAAGCATATGAAAGCAGTTTAGATTAGTGTAAAAATATAACGCTGGAAACTCTTAGGAGATGTAGTTTACATTCTTATACAAAGGGACCATTTTGAGTATCAGAAAATGAAACACTTTGCAAACTGTCAATACAGATATATAATAAATACAAATTCGTTAAGAACACATCAGATGATATGATGCTGGAAACCATAGTTTGACGACAAATATCAACTTCTGGGAACAAAACCTATACGGTACAAAGAAAGATTTGAAGGCGCAAATTATCAACATATTCACATTGTTCTTCTGTCAAATTATCATTTTTCCCAGTACATCATCACTGATTTACCAAACTATCTTTATTTTGAATCTTAAAAAAATGCTTAGAAAAAAAAAATGAGAAATTTTCTAGTACCCTCTTTCTATCATGCTGTAAATTCCATAAAATTATACGTAGAAGGGTCTGTTAACACTTAATCGCTAATTGGGTCCTCAACGGGACACAAAACTCTAAAAAAAAAAAAAAAAAAAAAATCCTCCTCTTATCCACATTTTCTAGGCAAACAAACAGACTAAACAAAATGAAGATATAAGTATACCTAGCGTGTGTGAGAGAGAGAGAGAGAGAGAGAGAGAGAGAGAGAGAGAGAGAGAGAGAGAGAGGGAGGAGGGAAGGGACATACAGGGCCGTCGACTTCAGATTGCTCGAACATCCATCGTTGGTCAAGGGGAATATGAGGGATATCCTTAGAAGAATGAACCCGGAAGCTACTTCTCCCTTTGTTATCAGCAAGAGGAAACCTGGGGGTGGAGATTGTAGGAAAGCAAGGTGCGATTGAGAAACCAACAAATGGGGTTTTAGAGTTGCTGAGAGAAGAAGTGAATGGGAGTGGTCTTGAAGAAGAAGAAGACGAAGACAACACCAACGAAGACGACGAAGCAGAGACTATCTGTATCGCCATTCTCTCTCCCACTGTCTCTCTTGCTTTGAGCTTCACCCTGATAAATGCGGATAAGATACCCACTGGGCAGCATAAAGAAAAACGCTCTCTTCGCTTTTGGCTTCTCTGTCATTTCAATAAAAAATAGACACTTTTTTTTTTTACTCAAAAAAAAAAAAAAAAAACAAAACAAAAACAAAAACAAAATTTGACGGATTTTCTTTTTTCTGTTTTTTATTTTAAACCATCCAAATGGAAATTGTCTGGCTTTTCAAGAAGTAGATATTGAAAAATAATCCTAATTGTAAAATATTTTAATACCACCTTTTTTTTTTCTTGTATTATTTAAAGTTAAAACAATTTAGATGTCCCATTGAAAAAAAAGAAAAAAAAGATTAAAGAAACACCATTTAGATGAAAATGTTAGTCACCTTCCTAGGTTACAAAAATTATCGTATTAAATACTTAATTTTGGATGTTTACATTTTATTATTTTTTTTAAAAAAAAATCAATGGATTTATTTTGTGCAAATCTATTTACATGTATAATAATATTTAGGCTAATTTCATATTTACCCTAAACTGCCATCTCACTTTCTTCCCCCAGATTATTGTTTCTTTTTATACCTTTTAGTAAATTATACATTTTATTTTCTAAAAAATTTAACCAAATAAATCATACACATTGTACAAAAAGTAAAACATAATATTATAAAACTGTTTTCAAATAAAATTACAGAAAAAAAAAACTTTTTTGATAGATACAAGAACTCTACAATTAATTTTATCAAACTCATCTATAGAAAATTTGTATTTTTTTTTTTTTATTGTTCATGAATACCATCAAAACTATTTTAATAGATTAAAGCGAAACAATGGCAAATATGACACGTTTTATAATTTAGGAAGTAAAATAATATAAAATGCAATTTTCATTCTAATAATTATTATTATTATTTTCTTTGGAATGGTATAAATGTTTTATACAATTCTTTTATTTGTTTTAAAAAAAAAAAAAAACAAAAAAGGGTTTTAGGTACTCGATGTTGTATGATGGAGCTGAAAATCCAAACTTTGAACCGCTTCATGTCGGGTCAAATACGGCAAAGTTCCACAAACCAGCTCAAATGACTCGTCGGTAGCTTCACGCACATTACGAACCTTTTGGAAGCAATGAAAAAATAAATAAAAAATAAAAAAAATAAAAAAATAAAAATGGGAATGTCGTCACCGTCAATGCAACCTCCTCTGCTTCACATCAAATCTCTTCCAATTCGTTGCCAACATTTCCAGCAACCTTCTTCCTTTTCTTCTTCCTTCTTCCCAATCTTTCCCAAATCAACAACAACGACAACAACAAAAACCCTAATTCTGAACCCTATCCGTAGAAAACCCTCCAACAGTAATAAGCTCGCCACCATGCCCCAGGCTGCCAATCATGTCCAGGCCGCTGTATCCGAGGTTCTTAAACTCATCCAAACGTCTCCGCCCACTTGGAAATCCGCACTCCTCAGCAATGTCTTGATCTTCGTTGCCGGTTACAGAATCTTGGTGTCTGGCCTCTCTCTCTCCGGCATTGCTGCTGCGTTCTTGCTTGGCACTCTCACTTGGCGTGCTTTTGCTCTACCTGGTTTCCTCCTTGTCGCCACCTACTTCGTCATTGTGAGTTCTCTGTATATGAATGTTAATTAAAATTTGGGGTGTTTTATATTTTATATTATTTTTTCTGGGTTTAGGTTGGTTTTCGTTAATTTCCCAGAATATGATAATGGTGTTCTTCTTCTTTTTTTTTTTTTTTTTTTTAGAGAGGAAAAATTATAAATACTAGAATTAGCAAGTTTCTTGCTTTAGAGTTTGTCTTAACAATCTTCTTTAAGATAGGAAGTCTGAGAAAAGGAAACAGAGCCTACTTTGGATGGTGATAGATCATAATTTGTATCTTCAATCAATCAGCTTAATAGTTTTAACACTATCTTTCTATTTTTCTTGTTGCTTCGTGGCTGACTGTGGAGTTTTATTAACCACATGGATTATGAACGGTGTTTTTCGGATCAGGAACTAAATTTTGCCTTAACTTTATAAATGCAGCTTACTGTGTCTGCATGTTTAACGTATTGGGTGTGCTATAGCCACATTTTATTGAACTGGTTGTGAATCAAGACTCGTTGCCTTGTGAATAGTTCTTGCTAGCAATCTGACTTTCTATGGAAATAGAGAGTAATTTCACTCTTCCAACTTTCTTTAGGGGTACGGAGAATTTTGGGAATCTGTTTGGTTGGAAACTGACTTGTTTATGAACTAATAAATAAGCATCTTTATCTTTTCTGAAACTAATTGCTAAGCAGATTGCAATTTATCTGTCTTCCATGTTATGGGGTTCCAAATTTTGATCCCATTAGGGCACAGGGGCAACAAAAGTGAAAATGGCACAAAAGGAGGCTCAGGGAGTTGCCGAAAAGAGGAAAGGAAGAAGAGGACCAGGCAGTGTTATTGGATCCAGCACTGCTGGCTGTGTCTGTGCTTTTCTTTCGATATTTGGAGTAGGGGGAGAGGCATATTACCGGCTTTGGCAACTAGGTTTTGTTGCTAGTTTCTGTACTAAGTTGAGTGATACCGTCTCAAGTGAAATAGGAAAGGCATATGGCAAAACAACGTAAGTTGTGTGTCTCTGCTGGTGTGGATTGTAAACTTAATTTTTATATTATCAGTGTTCACTTGCTATGTTCTTAAATTATGAGAATTTATAAATTACTTTGTCCTTATTGATTTCGTGACTTAAGTTGAGTTCCACCTCCAAATGCTCAGTATTGCATAGCTTTTAAACCTAGTATATTATGCACTAACCACCTGAAAACATCTGAACAAATGCTGCCAGCACTTGCTTCAGAATTCATGATGTTTTTCTACTTTCTCATTGTTGGGGACCTTGTATAAAGCTACGTGGTATTTTTTTTTTTTTTTTTTGGGGGTTATTTTGGCTTCTGTGTATGTTTTGTTTTATGCTGTTATAAAATATTCACATCTTCCAAATTGGTGCTTCATGATAGGTATTTGGTTACAACACTTAAGGTAGTACCAAGAGGAACAGAAGGGGCCGTTAGTCTTGAGGGTACATTTGCTGGACTTTTAGCCTCAATTTCTCTTGCATCTGTTGGGTGTCTCATGGGTCAGGTAATGTTTACTATATTATTACTCTTTACATAAATGTAACTTTCTTTTGAAGTTTCTTAGGTTTGTATATCTATACATCCTTATCATTGATTGTGCACTCATAGGAGCTTTAAGCTATTCATTCAATTGAAAGAACCAAGATAATAAGTCTTTTTTCTTAAATGTCTTATGGTGTATGTTGCTAATTAGCTTTGCCACTGTGCCCATCAAATGGTAGACCATTTGGATTATCTTAAATTTCTTGTAAACATGTGTTTTTTTCTCTTCTTTATCTCTTCATATTTACCTATCATGCTATGCCATTCAGCATCACAACACCACCAATATGCTTGCTTTTTTTCTTTCTTTGCTACTGCAAATTAGACCAGTTACTTTATATTTTAAAATAAACCCAACTCAAAATTTCAATAGCATTGATACGTAGCCATATACAGAGGGACATAGGCACAATCACACATGATGTACAGCACGTCAAACTCTTAAAAAATCTAGTTGTGATGATGTATAAAATTTTTCTTCCTAATATTAGCTGATTGGCAGAAATCATGTTTCCTGTATTTTTATTTCTTTTTTTTTATTTTTTTATTTTTTTATTTATTCTGCCAAAGGTACTATGGCCTGAGCAGAGGACCACTCTACTATATTTATTGACATGCAATGGATTAACCACTGCTATGCCCCTTGTGGAACTATTTTCATATATTGTTGTTAAATCTATATTCATGATGAGATAATGATGTTGCTGCCAACATGGTCAGCCTGATAGTCCAATGTTGACCTGCTGCTAGATCCCTTTTCTGATTGAAGAA
Source organism: Ziziphus jujuba (assembly GCF_031755915.1). Taxonomy (NCBI): domain Eukaryota; kingdom Viridiplantae; phylum Streptophyta; class Magnoliopsida; order Rosales; family Rhamnaceae; genus Ziziphus; species Ziziphus jujuba. The sequence goes on along the minus strand of NC_083389.1, from coordinate 14,241,353 downwards.
TGGTTCTGGCGTTCAGATATTTCTGGCAGGTTTAAAGTTGATAGAAGATGGCTTTTTCTATATGCATAAGAGAAATTGAATAAGATGTATAAAACATGGGTTTCATTTTTGCTTTCACTTTTGTGAAACAGATAAATGCATCAGAAGCAATTATATGTGTGATAGCTTCCCAAATTGCTAATCTCGGCGAGAGTATAATAGGTGCTGCACTTCAAGAGAAAGAAGGATTCCGTTGGGTATGCCACTATATCAATGACTTTTTTGTTTTTTTTTTTTTTTTTTTTCCCCTCCCCCCAAACAAGTATTATAAATATCTTAACTCAGACTGGTACTATTGGTTGGGTTGAATGGTTAAGAATGTTGAACTGAAAAATAGTTTGACAGCTACCTAGCCTGAAGTGAACTACAGATTGACCAAGATGTTTGATGGGTTTGTGTTGAATTTGGAAAGTCTTTGCTGGGTTATTTGGGGCTGAGTTGTGCAGCGGGATTTTGAAATTTGTTTCTTTATGAGTTATATGATTTGGTCCTTCATTTTGATAAGCTGATATGTCCTCTGTTTCAGTGTCTCAAATCCTACTTCTTTCATCATCTCTCTGCTCTGTTTTTGCAGCTCAACAATGATGCTGTTAATGTTATAAATATATCCATGGGCAGCATTATAGCAGTGTTGATGCAGCAATTTGTACTCCAAAACTGGCGGATGTAAATTCCTGTACACATACCTATGATGGGAGTTCTAGGACCTTGATATTGGGCGGATCAGCGCTGAAACAAATGTTCTACACAGATGACCACGACCTTACAACTAAAACAGGAGACAAATTGCAAGCAAGTTGATTTATATATCAGATGATTGGTGATTAATTTTTATTTCTGCTTTTAAAAAGGAGATAAAAAAGGTTTTTGCCTAGAGAACTGTAAAAAGAAAGGTCCAATATAAAAATGTCAATAATTATAACATAATTATTTTTTGTCTATAAAATTTTTTATTTATCATATAAAATAGGGTAAATTATATAAATATACCCTCTAGTTCCATTTTCTACACATAAATTTTACGGTCGTTGAGAATATTTTCCTTTCTTTGTTTTAATACCATTTCAATAACTACCCTTATGTTAAATTTAATGGTCAAATATGTTAGCTCTCCAGGTTAGGTTTTTCTGGAATAACAAGAATAATCTTATTGAAAAAGTTCTTTATTTACTGACAAGCCAAACATAAATATATTCAGGGGTGGATGATTAGATGGAATTTTGCGAATTGATTCAAAACAAAATTTACCGAGATGAATCAATCATTCAGACAAGCTTTTTATTTTTATAAGATTAAAAAATAAAATAAAAAATAAAAGGTTTATTTTTGAGCACGACAAAGCATTATAAGAAGTTAGCATAGAGGTCGAGTGAAGCTTTTTTACGAATTTGTAATTTTATTCAAAAAATTTAGGTCTTTTGGAACCAATATCCGTTTCAACATTTGCATTGATATCCTTAAAACTTGTAAAGTGTACAACATTAGTCCAACAAACATTAAGTCCAAAATTTCACTTGGTGACTTTTTAGCTGTTAAAAAGTAAGGGTGTGAAGATTCATGCGTTACTTAGGGGACTAATTTTGCTCCATTACAAGCTTTAGAATATGATAATTCAAATACCATATAAATCCAAAACCAACCCTGCGAAGCCACCTCAAAGCTATTGAATATTGATAACAAACCAAGTAGCTCAGCTAGTCCCAAAATTGCAAAAGGAAACAAATTCATGCAAACTATGCCACCATAAATAACCATTTATAACACCTCAAAACTTTAACTAAAACACACAAGCTGCCAAATTTGATCATCATAAGCTCCTTGTTTTCAACGCCCAAAGCACTCCAAAGCACTCTCACTTTCTCTTTAAAGTTTAAACCCATCGAAACACTCCCTCTCCACTTTCCCACCATTATTCATCATTCAACTTTTTCCTTAAATCTCCCTTTTTTTTTTTTTTTTTTTGTGGGCCCTTATGTCTCGTTGCCTAACCAGAAAAACAACAATGTCATCTTCTTCCCCATACGAAATCATCCTCACAAGCTCGCCTGACGGTCCCATTATTGCCCATGACGCTTCCTCCGGCGCCATTCTAACCCATTTCTCCGATAGCCGGTCACCTCGCCGGGGACTCGCTGTCGCCGGCAACACCTTCATCGCCGCATCCCATATCTCCCCCACCACCGCTTGCGGTTCCATCCACCTCTACAACTGGTGGTCTTCCACCGCCTTCCACAACCTCCCTGTTCCCGAGCCCGTCGCTCCGATCACCGCAACTTCCGATGGGGCGCTCATCTTCGCCGGCGGACTCTCTGGCTGTGTTTATGCTCTCTCACTCCCATCTGGAGATATCCTAAAATCACTTCCTTCACACAGTAAACCCGTTTCTTGCCTCGGAATCAGCGACGACGGGTCGCTACTGGTTTCCGGCAGCGACGACGGCACCATTGCAGTCGTCCCGATCTTCCAACTCATGGGTTCGTCGGAAAATGAAAATTCCGACTATGCGATAATGCAAAAATTCACCGCGCATTCCGATTCGGTGACAGCCATTGTTTTCGGATCTGGACTCTGCACTTCCCAGATAATCTCTTCCTCGTTGGATTTCACCTGCAAGTTCTGGAGTCTCTTGCGCGGAACCCAACTCAAAACGGTGTCTTTTCGATGCGGCATTCTAGGAATTGTTCTCGATCCGACGGAATCGGAGTTCTATGCCGCTGGGTCAGATGGGTCGGTCTACAAAGCATCCATTAATGCCGGAAGCAGAGAATTAGCAAACCCAGGTCACGAACTGGTGGAATGGACGGAAAAGCACGAAGGTCCGGTCGTATCGTTGGCTATGGTGAAGGAGGGAAGGAATCTGATAACTGCTTCGGAAGATGGGAGCGTATGGGTTTGGGATGTTGAAAGAGGGAAAGTGGTAATAGAGCTTGGAAACACCATGGGAAGCATGATCAGTGATATGGTGGTGGCTAAGGGAATTAGTTATGGGAAAGGCCATGGAAGTGGTGCTGGTAGTGATGGAAGTGGTGCTGGTAGTGGTGGTGGTGGCTCGAATAATGGAAGTGAGGAATGGAGAATTGGGTTTTGTGGAGAAGAATTGATGATGGGTTTGGGAATGAAGGAGACGATGGAAATGGAAGATGTAGTGAGAGTTGCAGAGAAAGATAGGAGTAGAGCTATTGATATGCTTGAATCTGCCATTGGTATGTATGAGAAGCTTTTGGAACTTATTCTTAAGGAGGCCAAAGGACAAAATGGTGGTGGTGGGCAGTAGACAGTAGGGGAAAGAGAGAGCGAATCTGTAAACTAATATAATGGTTAATTTGAAAAATCTGAAAATTGACAGCTTAAAATTTTTTATTTTAATCAATTAAATTTATTTTAGGAATTCAAGAAATATTTACATAATTTTATGTAACAACAAAACTGCAACTGGTAGAAATAGTAGCTAGAAAAAATGAGTGTTATATTGTTAAAAAATAAAAAATAAAGAGCATATATAGATGAAAATATAATATTTCATTAGGTGTTAATTTTCAAGGTTAATTATTTATCCTTTTTGCTCCCACATTTTACTGTAAATTCACCTGCTATTGTTCATTTCCAAAGTCGCAATCACACAGAAGGGGTTTTCTTCTGAAAAAACCAAAAAAAAAAAAAAAAAAAATCGCCAAGAAAGTTGATATGTAGATTTATAACAGTAGTCCAAATGATACAAAGTGAATAGTTTCCATAATTGAACATCCTTACTTTGTATTAATGAAAGCATAAATTTGTATTCATTAAAGCACAATTCAAATCACTCAACTAATCATCTAAATTTTCGTCCAAAATACAAAAAAGCTAATTTTTTTTAATCTCTTGGATAAGTATTTATTTGACTCTTTATCTTGAAAGATCTCTATCGTTTTGACCAAAAGCAAAAGAACTAAAATTTTTTATTCTCTTGGAAAAAAATAAAATACTTTTCTCTTTTACATAATATATATATTTTTTATTTCAGTGGATTTCAAACTTCAAACATTTGATGTTATTCATTTAAATTCCAAGCTTCCAAGTTCTGAACCAATTCTCTATCAAAAATACACATATACATTCTTAACCAGATCGGTACACTACGCATCAATTTCAAAGACGAAAATTCCTCCCTTTTTTTGTTTTTTTTAACCAAGAAGAAGTCCTCATCATAACGATCTCAGTAGAACCTATTCACAAATTTGACTACAAACCATACTATTTTAGGAGGACATACGTTAAAACCTCAGAGAAGTATAAAATTTGTTATGCAAGTGTTTCTCATGTGGCATAAAAATCAAAATGCATAAAATGTGAAAGAAAATGCTTTCGTAACAGGAAAGCAGTATACACATCACTAGCCGTTCATTGAGGCCTCTGCCTGCTGAAACATTTACACCACTGATCAAACCAATTACGTCAAGCAATTCTTTTTGGTTAACTAAAAAAAATAAAAATAAAAAAGGAAGTTAGGGCAGCCAGAATTGAAGTCCAACCTCAACAGAATTGAAACCCTTAAAACCAATACAAAGGAATTAGGGCAGCCAACGAAGAATGTATGGTTAACAACACTAGAAAAACCACTACAAATTTAACCCTATTTCCAGGTGTCCATCCAATTATAAACCTACTTAAGTATGTCAATGTATATATCCTATATACATTAACAGAACATACTTCAATTTGTTTTCTACTCTAACAACAAACCTTGTATTGATAAAAACAAGCCTTGTATGGCAAAGTGTGAAAAAGACAAAAATTATCATGTAGGATCCCATGCACATTGCTTGCACGGACGCACCACTTATTTTGATCTGATGATTTGGTGTGATCTGTGAAGTGAATAACACATAGGAGGCTATAACCACAGGTACATAAACGAGTTGCTGTAAATCTCCAAGAACCCAACTTAAGAATGGCAAATTATGCAGGGATTAGAATTGCCTTCGCCGTTTCGAGACAAAAGTATTAGTTTGACAAGCGGGCACGTTTTCCATGGGGGAGTAACATATGTCAGGAACAGACACTGGACAATCAAATGAACTATAAGAACTTTTTGGCCAGTATAAACCCGAGGCTGTAGGTGGTGAAGGTATCTGTGGCACTGTCCAGGTCGCCTCTGGTACCTGACCTAGGCACTCATCATCATCAAGCTCTTCCTCAGCTGCTTTTGAAATTGACGAATCACAATCCCCAAGCTTACCATTATCAGTCTGGTAAGTTTATCATAAGAAAGACACAGAGTCATGAGCTGTTTTCAACCGTAAAACCAGAGCTAATATATATATATATATATATATCTATGTGTGTGTGTGTGTGTGTGTGTGGGTGTGTGTGTGATAGCTACACTTGAAAAGTGGAAACTACAACTAAAACATTTTGACCACGAAAACTTATATAGCTATGTATCTCCATTTGCAAGTCTGCGAATTCAAAATTGACAAAGTTGAGGACAGAAATACTCCAACAAGCTTAGACACATGATAAGGAACAAGTGGGAATTCAAAATTGACAAAGTTGAGGACAGAAATACTCCAACAAGCTTAGACACATGACAAGGAACAAGTGGGACACGTAAAAATTAGAAATCCATGTCCCTGTACACCTGACATGTATATGTTCAATAATCCATCTAGCCAATGAGCATATATGATGCAAGAAAACTACAACTAACTATTAATATAGCCATATATGTACATATTCTAATTTCATAATAAGTCTTCGCATATTTTTAACCTGCAGTTTTTTTGTCATGATGTCCATATTTTATAACCATTAGAATAATATAAGGTTTTAAGGGCTAAATATAAAATTGAGAACCTGGTTGGAGCCATCATATTCAGCTTGATATGTTATAGAACAAATATATTCAAACGCCAAATGACAAAAAAACATTCCAAGTTTCTCTTTATAACACTTTTGACACTTCTTATAGAATACATAGCCACCCAATGTTTCCATTTGTTGTCAGACAATGAAGATAAAAACATGTTTGATAACACGTTTCAAACAAGTTGACACCAAAAAGGGTGTTAGATTTTTTAATAGAGATGCGCATAACCTTATGAGAAACTCACAAATTGCACAGCAAATATATTTCACAAAATATGCAGTGATAAGTTACATTACAAATAACTTCCATAAAGGACTATTATGGTTACATTTTCCTTTTTGTAGAAGTTCTTTTTATTATTATTATTATTATTTGAGAGGCACTTATTTTGCTATAGCCAGGTTTAAGGATATTTCTAACATAAAACAGATAACAGTTTTCCCACTTGTAAATTACAGCCAGGAGAAAAAATATACATGGGGAGAGAGAGAAGAGTGGCTGCATCTGGCTTAGCATGATGTAAGCCACAAGTTTTTTATCAACCGTATTAGCCACAAGCAAAATAATTTTAAAAGAAAAAAAGAGGAGAAATATTTTCACATTCGGCCAACCACTTTCCATGGCTTCAGCACCAGGAAGAGCTTATGAAAGAATTAATTAAGCTAAATTGCCCCCTTACTAAGAGCTAATAGACAACAGAAACACCAGAGTAATCTTAAAAAATTTCAAACTGCTCAGGCTTTACAACCCAAAATACACAACTGGCCCACATCAAATATTCATGAGTAGGTAGCTCACTAGTGCTTGAAAGTCTCTCTCAAATAACCACAAAATGATTTTCTATCTAAATGCAATGTACAATTTAAATACAGATCAGATTTCTTATGCACATACTGGTTTCATGGCCAGCAAAACAACTGCCAACCTCTCCCCATGGCTTCAACACCAGCAAGGGCTTATGAAAGACATAATTAAGCTAAAATAGTAAAGTATTAAGTGCTAATAGCCAACAGAAATACCAAAGAGTAATCTTAAAAAATTTCAAACCGCTCAGGCTTTACAACCCAAAAAATAAGACTGGCCACATCAAATATCCATGAATATGTAGCATACTAATGCTTGAAGGTCTCTCTCAAATAACCACAAGATGATTTCCCCTCTAAATGCAAAGTAGAACCTAAATGCGGATCAGATTTCTTATGCACATACTGATTTCATGGCCAGCAAAACCACCAAAAGAAAGCAGCTTCTGTTACCCAAATAATATTAAGATAACTCTCAAAATTAAGAGGCTTTGTTTAAAACCTACATCTCATCCATCAGATCAAGGCATTGATCTCATGTTTTGCTAAGAATTCCTACCGTATTGTATTACAAGCATATGAAAATATTTTTGCAGGATATGTAACTGAGCCTTTATGCTTTCACTTTCTACGCAAGTGCAAATACATGCAAGTCTGTGCAGCAATCGACAGATGATAGAGAAGCTTAGCCAGATATGCATCGATCAATGCACATAATCATAGAAGTTACTAAAAAAAATTACCATTCTCAAAATAACAAGCATGATAAGAGTATGTATTAGTCATTCTACACAATCTAAGCAGTTTCTTTCTTTCTAGAAAAAAGGAAAAAATTAGCACTGTCAAAGAAACAAGCATGAATAAAGAAATTTAGCCAACTATGCATTAGTCAATCTACTTGATCCCAGGGGGAAAAAAATAAAAATAAAAATAATATAAAATTAGCCTTGTTAAACAAACAAGTATGACTTTCCAAAAAGGTAAAAAGAAAAATTTAAAGGACACTAACAATGACCTGTACTAGACTATGGTATAGCTCAGAACATACCTTGGATGATCCATTACCCATGTACTCATAATTCTGATTAAATTCAGTTAATCCAATAAAGTCATCCATGTGCCATTGTGGAATGCCTCCATCCAAAGAACCCCCACTGAATGCCACATTTGGTCCTACAAAGTCTTGAACTCCACCATCATGGACTGGTAATACATTGTTGTGCTCACCAGCCAATGGCATTAGGTTCTCCCTTTTAGACACAGGACGAGATTTAGTTTCTGACCTTTTTTCCCCAGAGAGTGACTTGCCAGAACAAGAGGACCCACCAGGTTCAGTAGGCTCAAGACCAACTTTCACACCCGTTAGCAGGAACCTTTGATGACCAGCCACAAAGGAATTAGCAGTATGTATGGCAACATCACATTTTCGGCAAAGTAAAGCTCGATCCTCTAGACAGAAGAAATAGCCAACCATTTCCTGCAAGTTATGGTCAAGACAAAATAGATCACCAAGAAGAGAGCTGATTAGAAGAAGCAGTCAAAATTAAAAAGTTAACCCAAACAAAAATTCAAAAATGCTTCTCACTCAAAAGTTTATCTTTAAAACAGGGGGAAAAAAGGATAGCACGCTTCCCCGTGCATTGTGCTGAAAATGAATACCATAAAAAAAAGCAAAGCTCTTTCAAATAGTTAACTATCAAAATAAAAACCAAAAAATAGGGGGAAGAGAGAGAGAGAGAGAGAAGATTCTCAACCAATTCCTAAATAAAAGTAAATTCATGGTATTGAAACGAAAAAGAGCTTCCTTCACAGTTAAATTAAAAACTGATATTGCAAATGCGCACATTTCACAAACGTGCCAACTGAAATTGTTAATGGCTCAAAAAAAAAATAAAAAAATAAAAAAATAATAATTCAAGCAATAAGAATTCTAATAAATGATGAGCTTCTGCCCAAGCTTTTAGGTTATGTCTCAAGAGTAGATTCCTGTATGGAAAAGGAACACACGCACCCATGTAAATACATATAGGCACATGCATAAGTACGTAATATATTAATTTGCATAACTTGGTAAAAGAAAACTACATAAAAATGACAACGAAAACCAATATGAGCATTCTATAAATATCGTGTTTGATTTTCATTTCTCTTCATTTTTCCTTTCCCCCTTATCGATTCCATGTTCCAAAAACCTAACATGAACACAAATCAAATAACGTTCAAAATAAAAACAATCTTAGGGGGAATAACATTCAAAAGCAGAAAAGAGCATTATACTTTCAATTCCACCGATAGTAACAGCATCAAAGCAATGAAAATGCTTCGAAGTTCATGAGAAACGGATTAAGTGAAATGAAGTAGGAGAGCAAACAACAGAAGTAGAAGGATTAAAGTACTGCGCAACCCCCTGCTCAAAGTTTGAGCTTGACAAACAACATTCTTTCAGAAAAAACCCAAAAAGAAAAAAAAAAAAGGGTTCACTTTTGAGAATCCTAACTTTTATTAACTAATAATTAAATGCCAAGCGTTCACCGTTTGAGACCTCAACATGCCCTACTCTCTATGCCTCCTAACTTCTTTTTTTGCTTCCTTTTTTTTTTTTTTCTTTTTTTTCTTTTTTTTTTTTTTTTTTACTGGCGCCCTTTAAATTCCTCATTTCTTCCAAAGAAACAGATGCGAACAGTCAATCCTTTTGACCAAAATTTTCCCAGCAACCAAAGAGAGAAAGACTACACGGAATTTAAGCATCACAGAATAAGAAAGCAAAACTCAACAAAGGTGTGTGTAAAATACCTGGCAGATATCACATTTAGGCATATGAGAAGAAGAGCTCGCCAAAGGAACCCTCTGGTGTTTGCTGGCGAGCTTGTTGGCGGCGTGAACCTTCTCGTCGCAAGCCCAGCAAAGCGCCGCTTCGTCCGCACAGCATAGAACGTTGGCCTCCGCCACCTCGCACACGTTGCACTGTATCTTCATCTTCCTTTCTCTCTCTCTCTCTCTCTCTCTCTCTCTCTCTCTCTCTCTACCACTCCACTTTCTCTCTCTTTTAATCTGGAATTTTGCCACTCCAAATTCTCTCTCAGGGGGATCTAAACAATCTCTCTCTCTCTCTCTCTCTCTCTCTCTCTCTCTCTCTCCCCAACTTTCCTAAATCCCTATATCTGTCAAGTTTTTCCCCAGTCTAAAGAAAATCTCCCACCAAAAATCCTATATTTTCCCGAGAAAATCTTCGGTTTCTCTCACTATAATCCACCGCTATCTTTCTCTCTCTCTCTCTCTCTCTCTCTCTAGCGGGGCCTATCCCTCGATTAACAGCTGGCATAAACTAGAGGATATTTTTTGTGGTTGCGGGGTCTAGTACACGTGGCAACTTTTGAGGACTGTCGTCGCGCAGGAGACCGCCATTGAAATATGTGTGTACGTGGTAACAAAAATATCTTCGATTTTATACAAATTGTCTTAAAACTGTTTTTTTATTTTTTATTTTTATTTTTATTTTTAAGCAAATATACCTGCCACGGTCCCCACTAGCCTTTTTTTTTTTTTTTTTTGGGGGAAATATAGCTCCCTCCTAGCCTTGATGATTTCTAATATATCGTGTCAAAGTTATTCGTCAAAAATTTTTTTTTTCTTATTTTCACTGTGATAAACTCAATCCAAGTTTTTCTTTTTTTCTTATAAATTTAGAATTTGATCTCATCATTAATCTTGAATTTACAATTTCAAAATTATCGTCAATAATTATTTTCAGTTAGATTATTTTAAAAAAGACAACTTGATTTATTATGTTAAAAGAGTGAAAAGGAAGGAAAAAAAATCAAAATAAAGATAAAGTTTTTTTAAAGAGAATAGTTTAAATGCTTCACATTCCATATGTAATTTCAATATGGTAAAGGAGACCCTAAGTATTAACAAAGCTAAAGAAAGATACTTTGCTTTATTTTGAAACCTTTCAATATAAACAAAATACAAAATCATATAATAAAAAAAATATAAATTGTATTATTTAATAAAAATATTTTTTTTAAATTCAATAAATATTAGAAATATATGTCATTTTTTAATTTTAAGTGACTCGAGACAGTGAGATGATACTGGGAATTTTGTTTTCCATTCAGAGATAAATTATAAAAATGTCCTCATCCTGTCTCGTTTTTTAAAATGTAGATTGGAAATTTGGGATTAGGAAGCCATGCATACTACAGTCCTTTCCATCTCTGTATTCTTGTCTTGTTGCATTTTCAGCGACTTAAAGTGCATGCACATTTGTCATGATTGTACTTATAACTTTTGTATAGTGATTTATTGATTTTTTTAAAATAATAACAATAATTTGGTGTGTAAATTACGTCCTATTTGTCAGGATTGTACTTATATCTTTTGTATATTGATTTTGTTCCAAATAATAATAATAATAATTTTTTATGTGTAAATTTTGAATCTATAATTATTGTATATAAAAACAATAATTTTGGCACTTGATTGTTATAGCTAGATTTTGAAGCTAGAAATGGTTTATGATTGGCTAAGTCTTGAGCCTAACTTTACAAAATTAAGGTAGTTATTGCCGAAATAATAATAATAATAATAATTTTTACAAAATTCAAATAATTATTGTAAAATAATAATAATAATAATAATAACGATGATGATGATTAAAAAATGAATTTAATTAATCAAAACTAAAAAATACTGTACCAATCCAATCAAATAATTACTGATATCGGTTCCAATAAAATAGATAATTTATTTAATATTTTTCTTTAGAAAATTAATGAAGATTCTCCCCTCAATATTCAACGAAATATGATATTTAAAATTATAATTTGTTATTGCCAGATTTAATTGGTGACATATTTATATTTATATTTAAAAATTATGAATTTGAGGTATTAAAATGTAAAAATTATTGCAAATGATTAAATCAAAAAAACCATAATTTAATATTATTATTATTTTATATTGTCACACTAGTTGCAAGTTGCAATTTGATGGTTGTCACTTGTCACAGACACATGGTATTTAAGACCCTGAGTTTCTTATCGTGCAAGCATACATCTCCTCTCATTAATGTACGTGAATCACAATATTTTATGTCATTAATCCAAACATAGCGTGTAACGTTAAATTTTTATATGCAATATTATATTTAGTTAAAATATTTTTTTTGAAAGAATATTTAGTTAAAATATTTAAAACAGTTTAATTACAATAAAATATGACCATATTATTGTGTGTCCATGTGTAATTAATTAAAAATATTATATTATTATTCTGAACAAATACATATAGCACTATCGTATTTGAGATATTTACAATTATTTATAAAAAGAATATATAAAATACATAATAAATATGATAATAGATATAGAAGGTCATACCGGGTCTGAGGCGGCTGGACCTGGACCATTATTTCGTAAGCCCAAAAAGGCTCACATTAATAGTTTCTCATTTTGAAAATACGATTATTTTGAAGAGAGAGAAAGACAGAGAAGCCAAAACGGGGAGATATTTGCCGCCATATCCGATTCGAATCGAAGCCATTCTTCATCTTACACAGCAAGAAGCTTTTCCCGCCAAATCCGATTCCCAACCGGAGGTCTGGAGTACCGCATTGAAAAAACGCCTTCGTTCTTTGTCTGAGAGGTGCAGGTTCTTTTTACTTCTCCGATCGGAATTGCCTCCAAAAAAAAGGTTCGGGTATGGAAATTCTTCGATTTTTTTTATATATTTTTTTTTCGCGCCATTTCTCTTGGAAACCTAATTTTCTGCTCCAGATTTTTTTTAATTTTAACAGTTTTTATTTTTTTATTTTATTTTTTTTTAATTTTTTTGTTTTTGGTGATTCTCTTTTGGTTGGTTGTTTGGCTTTTGGAGAAGTTCATACAGTTTGAGCACAATCTGATCGACGCCAAGTTCTGCTAGGGTTTCATTTCTTTCTTCTCTGAGTTTGCTTCAGTTTGGGAAATGATAGAGGTTGAAATTTCGAGGCAAAGTCAAAATCATGACCGAGCTTTTGGTGTTTTCATATGTCCGAATCTTTTCCCACTAAAATTCTGATTTTCTCCTTCTATTTTTTTTATTTTTATTTGTATTTGGGGCAATATACTTAATATGGTGGCTTCAGCGACAAAATTTCAGAGAATAGTTTGAGAGACCGAGTGACAAGCAGAGTTATCCAGGTTTTTGTGTTTCGCCTAATCTTTCAGGTGCGATTCCAATACACAAACGCACAGAAAGTAAAATAATTATCAGTTATCATTATTTGAATTGTTAATACAATCTACTACTTGATATTTTGTTTTTCATATTAAAAAATTTAGAAGTTACTCTATTTCAAATGAAAATTCCTGTAATTATATAATGAACCCCAAACATACTAATATATATCAGAAAATAAATCAAACCTTGGCACTTGAAAAATTTTGTACTTGATTTCCCAACGTTTTTGTTTTTTTGTTTTTTTCTTTTTTTTTTAAAATCTTTGACTGGATGAAGCATCACTGGTGTTGATTTTTCCATGAGCATTGTTGATGTCTTATGTAGAGCTCAGGTAAGGTAGCATATAGATATATATATATATATATATTTATGTGTATCAATACACCCTTCTCAGATGATTATGCCCAAGATATTCATGGAATCAGCAGTGAATTTTTAAAGGCGGCAATGAGATGCAATGCATGCTGGCGAGAACTGGACGGGCGAGCTATTGCCACGACCTGTTTTCACCTTTTGTGTATCCACATGGTCATAGAAACTGACTTAGCAGTTGTTTTATTAAGTTAATATGTTTTCCCTTATGAAAATGGGGTGATTCATGGATTTTATATAGTTTCCCTAACAATGTTTAAAGGCACAGAAGATGCCAGCAAGATTCTTGCAAATGATGGATCATGTCCAGCTTGTGATCAAGTGCTGTCTAAGAGGTAAGAGACACGGAATAATGATGGTTATAAATTTTTATATGTTTTGCCTCTGTTGTCTGAAAAACAATGTTTACTCTTAGATGTGTAGAATTGTTAGGCACATAAATAGAAAAGAGGAAGTGAAGCTAGGATTGTGCACCATTTAAAGTGGTTACTAAACCTACAGATTTGGATTATTTGATCGACTTTCCCAAGACTATTTCCTTCAATAGTTACTTTGAGCTGATTTTGAGTGAGAAGTAAAACAGCAGCTGTGAAACAATTATAGTTGTCATTTTCTGTGAAATTTATTTAATGCTTGGATGTTGAAATATGTGTCGTGTACATCTTAGTCACATTCTTACTTAAGCAGGCTTTCTAGGGTTTTTATTCTACCTAACTTATTGTGGGTTTCCCCCTGGCAGTCATATGAAACCTGTGGATGTCAACCCAAGTGATGAATGGACAAATGTAAGCTATTATTCCGCTGATAACTATATAAAATTTAATTTGCACCTTTAGTAATCTTCTATTGGATTCTACTCCTTATTCCATGCTATCACTTTTCCTTTGGTAATTTGTTAATCTTCTGCATCTTTTAACTTGCGTTGTTTCTGATGCATGCAAAATGTTGTGTTACAGATGGCCATGGCTGGAGTGTCCCCTCAGATATGTATCTTTTTCTTAATATGTTGTCTAATCACTAGTGGTTACAAATTACTCTTTTTAGTTGGAAAGTAAAATCTATCAAAAAAGAAAGAAAAAAAAAGTTGGAAAGTGCAACCTAAATGAGATATTGACTGGTGCATTTACAGTTGTATCTAGTTCTCCCTTTAAATTATTGATACCAAGATAAATAGTGTATATTTTGGGAGTCTATTGGGCCATTTACATTTCCTTGATCAAGCCCAGTAATGAAGAGTGCATACAGAAGCGTGATGTTCTACATGGGACAGAAGGAATTGGAAATGCAGTACCAGATGAACCGAATAGTAGCTCAATACCGACAGAAATGTGAAGCAATGCAAGAAAAATTCACAGAAAAACTGGAGCAAGTGCATACTGCATACCAGAAAATGGCCAAGAGATGTCAAATGATGGAGCAAGAGATCGAGACCTTATCCAAAGATAAGCAAGAGCTCCAGGAAAAATTTGCAGAGAAATCTAGGTATTGTCATTCTGGTTACATTTTCTGTGGATCACAGTTTATTATTGGGGCATGCTACTTTAATATTACTAATTGTTTCTTTAACAGACAGAAGAGGAAATTAGATGAAATGTATGATCAATTGAGAAGTGAGTACGAGTCAGTGAAAAGATCTGCTATCCAACCCGCAAATAACTTTTATTCAAGAAATGAGCCTGATTTGTTCTCCAACCCATCTAACATGATGGATAATAGAGAATCTGTTAGAAAAGGTAAACCTTCTCTTTCTAAAGTCATGGAAGACATTGTAAGCACTGACATAATGTTAACTAGGGAAGTGTTTACGATATATTAACAGCTGTATCATACGAAAATAAAAGTGAAAAAATAAAAAAAAGGATATATGTTTTCCAGATTTTTGCTTGAAGTATGGCGATAGTGTTAATACCATCTAGCACTAAACTTTATAAGTAATATTTGCTTGAACATTTCCAAAGACATTTGACTTATTTCATGCAGATTGGCGTGTTAACACTCCTGAAACTCCAGGGCCCAGAGAGGATATATGGCCGGCACGACAGAATAGTTCAAACTCAGGTGGTCCTTTTGATATTTCGATTGGCTCACCGGCTAAACAAGCTGGCGTGCCAGTTGACACTGGGAATAGAAGAGCTGGTGCTCACCCTGTTAGCAACCCCTCAATGACTCTAAGGAACTTGATACTTTCCCCAATAAAGCGGCCTCAGCTCTCTCGAAGCCGCCCCCCGCACATGTTCACGTAAGTCAAAATTGAAACTTTTGGGAGTTATTTAAGGATTTACTTAAGCTACTCTGTTCGTTCATATATATGACTTAGTTTAAGATGTTCAAACAGATTATATACATTTCTAAATCTTTATTACCTCGTTTTCAGGTTATAGACTCAATGTGGTGGGACCTGCTTCGGTTAATGTGGAAAGCTTAGTTTGGCTGTATAAAAAAATAAAAAATAAAAAATAAAAAAAAAATTTCTTTTCTTTTTCAATTGTCATCGCCTGACAATATTGTGCATATTTTTACCTCACAGAAGAAAAGGCATTCAAATAGTTCTTATTATATGGTTCATTAAAATTTTTGGTTTGTTCCACTTGTGAACTTTAGGTGAAGCAGTTCCAATTGATGCAGTATAGACAGGAACGATATTTTCAGCCAAAAAAAATAAAAAGAAAAAAAGCAAAGTAGACTGATAATATATTTTGTCTGAAAGCTGATTCACTTGCTGATCAAGGAGGGGATTTAAATGCAAACATCATAATTCATGCAAGCATTGACATTATCCCACGTATACTTCACACTTTCCCAATTCTACTAAGATCTTGTTTAGAAAAATTAGTAGATGGTCTACGCATACGTTTCACACAGATGATCTTACTTAAGGTCCTTAATTAGAGACAGAACAAATGATATACTCTCTTTTTATCAATTTTCATATTGTCGATTGGTATTCTAAGGTCCTCCCACGAGGACAAAGCTCCAGTAAATCTCTACAACCCACGTGCTCTACCTGCGTTTCTAGTTCTCTTCTAGAAAGATTTTCTACCGCCTTATATCGCAAAATTTCTACCTTATACTGTGCTTTCATAAACAAAGTTTTCAATTATAGGGCCCTCAACTTTCTAACTTCTAAGTAACATTCTTTGATAACAAATTCTGGGACAAGAAAACCTTCAAAACTGGGGCCTTGGAAGATATTTGAATGGTATCCCCATATTTGATAGAGTAGCAAACGTGAGAACCATCAATATACAAGTCACCCTCTTTAGAAAACCATGTAAAATCCATTGACTCATTGGGTTTTGTAAATCCATGCATTAAGCTTGCGGCTGCTCCAGGAGAAATGGGCTCTCTCGCCATATACTGAAGTTCACGAGATAAGGGGGGCATTGGAAATCCACCTGCTGAGAGCATTGCAGCCGTTGATCCTGCAGCTGTTGAAACTCTGAAGCCACTTGACCGGCAGTGCACAAAAGGGGAAAATGACTGGTCATTCCTTTTAATTCTGCAGGAGAGGAAAAAGAACTTCGGTCTATTATTTATTTGTTTTGTTGGTGAAAAATTGAAACGATGAAATTTAAAACAGATATGTAGTGGTAACATAGAGAAATCTTACCGGAAAGAGAACCGAGAAACTGCTGCTGGACATGGATGTGCAATTAAAATATCATTGAGTGCAAATGTAGGCAGCAGCTGTGAATTTACAAGTATCGATATCCTTGACAGTTTGGAGGGAAGCATTCGACCCTCGATTACGTTGTCTAATACCTGAAAGAAAATGCTTACTGTCAAACAAAAGCACCTGAAATTGATGAGTTAAAAATAGAAAATGCTTTAGGCTGGAAAAACACTAAATCTAAAATGTAGGCCACAAATTTTACAAAAACCCCTTGACTTTATTTCTATAACACACAGGCAGTTTACACTAAGGTGGCATATTAACTAACTGAACAGAAATTTGATAATGGGAAATTGGGAATATTATTTATGAGGTGTAGTCTTAATTTGTTGTTATTGACTACAAGGTCCTCCTTTGCCAGCATATCGGGTCGAATTGGGAGACATGCAAATTTCAGTTGAAAAACTCCCTTTTGCAAAGCTAGTGTTTGTGGTGAGTACTTGTTATAAACAATGTAACAATCACAATGCCAACTACATGCTTTTGTGTTTCCTCCTTTTCTTCTTAACAAACATGTTGAATCTGACACATGCACACAAAAAATTCATTGAAGCTAGATAAAAACCTTTTTCTTTACAAGTTACTGTTCAAATCATCTTGACTTATTCAAACACATACCAAAAGGAGCTAAAACTACAGTTAGTTTCCAGGTTGCCCCCAAACCCCTTTTTAGACTGTGGACTAAGGTAATCTTACTTGTTCGAAGTTGTTGATGGTTGCTGTGCAAAGGTGGCCTGTACTTCTAGTAGCATCAAACTCATTGTTGAACTCTTCCACCTAACCATACAATACGATAATAAGCTTCCCCAGTTGGAATGCATCTGTGCCAAGAAATGATAAGAAGAAAACACAGAAACTAATATGCCTGTATGGTTATGGAGAATAAAAGTAAATAACTTAGCCAAACAAAGAAGCAAACCTCTTTAACTTGTGTGGGGTCAGAATTAACTCCTAGAACAGGAACTGAGTCATCCATGAAATGGCTAGCCTGAAGAAGTGTGCCATCACCTCCAACAGTAACTACCAGGTCCACATCACGTATAGGTTGTGATAGATTGTTACGCGATATTGCTTCCCACTCGACAGGCTTACTCCGCAGGATATCCTGACAAAAGTTCACGGCATTCTTGTGCACCTTGCACCTGCTTTCCAAGTAACGTAACATCTGCAATTCCTTCAGACAGAGTCGGATTACAAAATGGTCAAATAATTGAAATATAAATCAGGGAGGATAAAATGTTATGGAAAAATTATAAAAGAAATAGGACCATAAATAATATTTAAGAAAGTTACACAACTATAACCCTGATCTCCTCACCACAAATTTCCTCAACCATATAAAAAAATTGGTTATGCATTTGTAAAATATAATTGCTAGTACCGTTTCGACCAGAATGGTTCTTTTTAACTTAATTTTGCCGCATTCTTGAAGTAGCAAAAAGTGTTAAAAAGGCACAGACGAGTGGTGTTTTTTATTTTGTATATATGTAATATAGTCAAAGTCAAATATTTGAGATAGTAGACTGTGCGGCAACCCAAGTAAATCCAATGTACACCAATTAAAAAAGTTTGAATTTTATGCCCCTTTATGGTTTTCTACATGTGATAGCTAGAGAATTAAAGAATTTGTGTTTATTTCAAATGTTGCTTCTCTCTTTCTCTAGCCACTTCCTCAAGTTATTTTTTAAATAAAAACGTGGTATTTCTACGTTTTGTAAATCTGGTGATAAGACTCCATACATTAAATAATTTTTAAATACATTTGCCTTTTTTTTTTTTTTTTTTTTTTGGAAGAATACAGTTGATGATTAAAAAATAAATAAATAAATAAAAATACTTTACACTATTCCTTACTTTCCTGGATTTATTTTATTTTCACCCTTTAAAACGAAACACAGACAACTTTCTTTTTTCATTCCCTTCTTCCCCATTAACAAATTCATCCTTATCTCTAGACATAATGTTGCCAAACGTAACGTTTAGAATTCATTTACAAAAAAAAAAAATTCCTCAACTGTGGCATTCCATCAAACACCTTGAATGCTAAGGAAAATGTTGAGAAAATCACATTCACACCTCACTTTAAGACCGTTATGAAATAACAAAAACCATTAAGGACAGACCAAAACGAAGACCTAAACACGAGAATGATCGAAAACGGAAAAACCCATCACAGGAAACTGTCCACATTGGAGGATTAACGTAAAGATCAAAGCTTTAACGTGCACATAATCATGACAAAAACAAGAAGCGGAACGTTATCAGTATCTTTACTACCTGAGGATTGGTGATGCGTGAAAGACTTCCCGATTCAAGAACTGGGTATGCATCGAAAGGTTTAAACAGCATCAACAATTTCCTCCTCGCCATTACTCTCTCTCTCTCTCTCTCTCTCTCTATATATATATATATATATATATCTCTCACAATTCCTCGAGTGTCGAAGGGCAGGGGTCGGACAGTGAATTACAGTCGAGACTGGCAAACCGTCACTCACTGGGCCAGGAGTTGGGCCTTATCCTGGGCCTGGGCGAGGATAAGTTCCCCGCAAAACTTTAATAGTATTGGTAAAATGTAATTTTATTTATTTATTTTTTTATTTTTTTTTAGGATGAATTTCACAAAAGTCATTGGTTTTTTTTTTTATTGATTTTGCATTTTAATTTATATATAGTTATATAATTGTAATGCTACGTCCACAAAAATGTTTTAAAAAAACACATTTAGCACAATACATATATTAATATATTAATGGTTAACCTGATTTTATAATTTAAATATTAATAAATAATTTTTTAAATTAATAAATATGTAAAAATAATTAAATTTTATGGTTACATTATTATTTTTAATCCCACTTGTTATATTATTTTGTAAATAAATTTAGTGAATAGTTTAATAGCTCTAAAATTATTGATTTACATATATATAGTTTTGTTATAAAATGCATGTATACAACACTATAATGGTTTTGAAATTCAAATACATAAAATTTGGAATAATATATATTAAAAATTAAATATATTTTAGAATAATTTATTTTATAAATTATATATAATTAGATGTTAAATCAATTATATCATGGATATGCACATGTTTCCATAATAAAATTGTACATAAAATATATATTTGTTGTATCAAAATGTTTTAAGCTTCATAAGTTTTGCAGTGAAACTCCCCAACCTTCAAATACATTTTTTTTTTTTTTAAGCACAGATGAGTTTCTATTAATTTTAGTTGGCATGTTTTTAACTATATATATTCTGGTAATTAATCGATTAATTTTTTTTAAATAGAAAAATAATAATAATATAGTGTACATTGGAAATGGTGTAATCAAATTTTGGATATCAAAACAGTTTATATTAGTTGATAATATAACACTGATTTTTACTCCATTAGAACAATTCAAGTCCCTGTTCTATATGGCAGATGACCCGATTCAAAGCTAAATATTAAAATCCACAGAAGCATATATTAAAAAAAAAAGAAAAAAAAAAAGAAGGAATAAAACTCAAAACCCAAATTATCCTATTCTTTGATAAATGAAATTTCAAACTTCTTGCATTAGCATTAAGAAAATAATAATAATAATAATAAAATAAAGAGCTAGTCGCTTGGGACAAACCGAACCCAAACCTAACCATCTTGAATTGAGCTCCGCTTCCTACTTCTTCTTACTTCAGAGTCCCGACTTTGGCAAACTTGACACACCCAACCCAACCGTCAAATAATTCGAACCAATTCTAACCTAACCAAAACGGATCCAAGTTAGGCCCGTACCCTTTTCTTCCCTTTTTCCATTTGGTTTTTTTTTTTTTTTTTTTTTTTTTTTTTTTTTTTTCTCTAATATACATATATATATATATTTTATTTTTTTTTATAATAACCAACCCACTGGTTGACCCACCCGACTGATACAACCAACTCATCCGGGTTTTTGCTTGCCGGACCTAAGACCCATATTCTCACACAAACCCACATCCGGGTTCAGTCTCTTCGCTGTCTCTTACGGTTTCCCCCACAATCCAACCCTAAACTTGACGGGCGATCCGATCGGACTCGGTGGAGTTTCGAAGAAGCACAAAAACATAAAAAGCTTCTGCAAAAATCTCTTTGTAAGATACCCAATTCCAATTATTGTCAATTATTACGTTTCTCTTCCATTGTTTTTTTGGTTGGATTCTTTTATAGAATTGGGAATTGGAATTTCTAATGCAATTGAGATTTGTTGTGAATTTGGAATTAGATGTACATGCCCAATTTATGGATTTGGATGAAATTGAAGCTGATAAAAATAGCATTTCGTTAAAATTTGTGCTTTTTGAGTGATTTCTTTGCAAAACGTTTGATGGGTTTTTTTTTAATTTTAAAAAAAATCGAAAGATTATCAGGCTACATGTTCCTTCATGATAGACCATGATCAATTACAATATGTTTGGCTTAATTTATGTTGTAAGAATCCAACCAATGACGACGAATTTACTGTTCTGGTTTAATATTTGAGGTGAATGAAAATTAATATCTACCTCATATCTTGGAATTTTCCATGATTCTGATTTATGCTACCTTTTTTTTTTTTGTGTTTTTTGGTAGAAATTGTATGTTTGCTTTGGTGGGTATGTTGCATAATGAAGAAGCTTGAATTGAAATGGTTGTTATAAATAACAATGTAATAGTTGTCTATAATTATGATTATCAGATAAAGTTCTCTCTCTTTCTCTCCAGCAATTTTTCTTTTTTGGGTGGTAAATTTTAGTTATTGTTCTGGTTCTTGAGACGGGAAGATAATTAAAGAGAAAATCCTGTGGTTTTCCTTCGGAATAAAATACATGAGGTTTGATGAGCCATGGAAGATGTTAGTGTTATTGAGTAAAAGATATTGCTTGTTCCTTTTATAAGTCCGTGTAAAAGTTTCCATGTGTTAGTGGGCTGCTGAGTTGATTATGAAAGTTCACCCCCAGTTTAATTATATAAGCAGATTTTTCTTTTTTTTACATCTGTACCTACAAATTAGATGGTGGTTTGTTTTTTGCTTGGCACTTGGCTAGTAGCCAGCCATTAGGGAAGACATGTCTATTGTTTTATTTTGTATGCTAAGTGGTGTGTACAACGTATTTGAAACATATTTTATACCGTTTTCAGTCATAATATAATGAATTTTTTTTTCCAATTTCTATATGTTTACTGAAGCATAGTCTTCTAGTGTTTCAGTCAAATCTCATACATATTAGTGGCCAATGAATAGTCTTTATGACCTAATCAGGTTTTTCGTTTGAAAGTGTCTGATAGTGTTTCAGGACTTAAAGACTCTTTTGTGCCATTAATTTCTGAAATTCTGAATTTTTTTTTTTTTAAGTCTATTTTAGTAGTGTATTTACTTTATTCTCATGGATGATCTATTTAAGTTTTTGTTTGATTCCTGTATTATTCTCAGACTTTAGTTAAATTCAAGCCCATGTGATGGAAATATCAAATGAGTCTGCCATTAAGAAACCAAAGAGGTTGACATCTGTTGTATGGAATCATTTTGAAAGAGTCAGAAAGGCTGATATATGTTATGCAGTTTGCATACATTGTAGTAAGAAACTCAGTGGATCAAGTAATAGCGGTACCACGCATCTGAGAAATCACTTGATGCGATGCCTGAAAAGATCAAATTTTGATGTGTCTCAACTACTTGTCGCAAAGAGAAGGAAAAAGGATAGCACTATTAGCCTCACCAATATGAATTATGATGAATCACAGAGAAAAGATGAATACATTAAACCGGCAGTTATGAAGTTCGATCAAGAACAGAAAAAAGATGAAATTGTCAACCTTGTAAGTAGCAAGTTTGACCAGGAACGGAGTCGATCTGATCTTGCTCGTATGATTATATTACATGGTTACCCATTGAATATGGTTGATCATGTTGGATTCAAAGTTTTTGTCAAGAATCTTCAGCCATTGTTTGACGTTGTTCCAAATAATGATGTTGAGTTTTCTTGTATGGATATATATAGGAAAGAGAGACAGAAGGTGTATGAGATGATAAATAAATTTCATGGTAGAATTAACCTTTCTGTTGAGATGTGGTCCTCCCCAGAGAATGCTGAGTTTTTATGTTTGACTGCACATTATATTGATGAGGACTGGAAACTACAGAAGAAGATTATGAATTTTGTCACCCTTGATCCATCTCATACTCAAGACTTGCTTTCAGAAGTGATTATAAAGTGTCTGACAAACTGGGAAATTGACAGTAAGTTGTTTGCCTTGACATTTGATGATTGTTCCACTGATGATGACATTGTTCTAAAGATAAAAGACCGGATGTCACAAAGCAGGCCTCTCTCGAATAATGGCCAATTATTTGATGTGCGCTCTGCTGCACATGTTCTGAATTCAATAGTGCAAGATGCCATTGAAGCACTAGGAGATGTAATCCAAAAGATTCGAGGAAGCGTCAGACATGTCAGAAGTTCAGAAGTGGCACAAGCAAAGTTTCTTGAGGTTGCCCAACAAGTTGGAATCGAATATAATAAGAGATTAGTTCTTGATTCTCCAATTCGATGGAACTCTACCTACCTCATGCTTGAAACGGCCTTAGAATACAGGGGTGTATTTTCTCTGTTACAAGAGCATGATCCTGCCTATACAGTAGCTCTTACTGACGCAGAATGGGAATGGGCCACTTCCTTTACTGGTTATTTGAAACTATTTGTTGAAATCACAAATGTCTTTTCAGGCAACAAATGTCCAACTGCAAATATATACTTTCCCGAGATTTGTGATGTTCACATCCAATTAATTGAATGGTGCAAGAGCACAGATGATTTTCTTAGTTCGATAGCATTGAAAATGAAATCCAAGTTTGATAAATATTGGAGCAAATGCAGTTTGAATTTGGCACTAGCAGCAATTTTAGATCCCCGATTCAAAATGAAATTGGTTGAGTACTACTATTCCCAAATTTATGGTAGTACTGCTCTGGATCGAATCAAGGAAGTTTCTGATGGCATTAAGGGGCTTTTCAATGCATACTCTATCTGCTCAACAATGGTTGATCAAGGTTCAGCACTGCCTGGCAGCAGCTTACCTAGTACCAGTAATGATACGAGAGATAGACTTAAAGGCTTTGACAAATTCCTTCATGAGACATCTCAGAGTCAAAGTGTAATATCTGACTTGGAGAAATATTTGGAAGAACCAGTCTTTCCCCGTAATTGTGATTTCAACATATTAAATTGGTGGAAGGTCCACACTCCCCGGTACCCTATCTTGTCCATGATGGCGCGTGATGTTCTGGGAACTCCTATGTCGACTATTGGGTCAGAATTAGCATTCAACACTGGTGGTAGAGTACTTGATCAATGTCGAAGTTCACTGAATCCTGATACTCGACAGGCTTTGATTTGCACCCAGGATTGGTTGCAGATAGATTCACAAGGTGCGTGAGTTGGTTTTGAAACTATATTTTGCTATTGAATTCTGATTCGTACGTCTAGAATTTATTACAGTTGTTACTTTTGCCCCAGATTTCAATCCATTCTCAAGCCATACTGCTCGACCTCTTGCTATTGAATCAAGTTAATCTCCTATGGTATGCTCATGATATATTCTTTTCTTTTTTTCCCGTTGTCTCAAAGTATCCATATTTTTGTTGCTGTTTTTTAGACTTACTAATTTAATATGATAATCACATCGTGTAAGGTTGACCGTCATTGATTTTTTCTCATGGTGTCTGATTGCGTTTAATGCTCGAGCCTTATTCAGAAAGCTGGTGTAGTCATCGAATCTCCAATCCCCTTATCCATGTCTATATACCACACTGAGACTAATTGCTGTAGTTTATATCAAGAAGATGAAATGTAAATTCTAGGACGTCAGCTAGATTTCAATGTTTATACTTCAAATAGAAGTAGCCTCTTGTTAAAAGATTCATATGGAAAGCTGGTTTTCTTTCTGGTATTCAGACTTTTTCATGAGTCTGATTATTATTATCATTTTTTTTTTTTCCCAACCAGTATGGTAAAGGTGTATATGGAAGGAACTGCTTCTTGATGCACAGCTGTATTATAGGGTTTTCTTATGCTTACTATGCTTTCATGGGTCCCTTGGAAGACCAATTACAAGCTGTCTAAGGATGTATGGAGCTCCATAGGATTTAGGTTGAAACAGTGGTAATGTGTCTCCATGGTTGTAGTAGCTGTACGAAAAGGATATATGTTTAGGAGCTAATTTAGTTGCCTTTTTCTGAATTTAGATTATAATCATAAATATATGTTTATATATATAAATATGTTTGAGAAATTGCTTAGTAAAACTGTAACTCTGTTCCCTTTTTTTTTTTTTTAATGGTTTTTAAGGATATTGAGATGAATGATTTCTGACTAAGAATTAAACATGTTGTAAAATTTTGTAACTTTATACATTTGTTCAAGAACTGATCCAGCTAATTTTTTTTCCAAATTTACCCAATGCAACTTGGAATTAAATTTCACCATAGGTTGTGAACACCAAGATTCAAGATGAAGAAGAGAAGGCCATACACGGAGCAAGTACCTTTTTTAATCGTTCAATTTTTAATTTTTGATATTTAAAGTAGAGTTACTTGTATGAAAGATAACGAAGCATAATTTTTGTTATTATTATTCTAATATCTGTTTAGTTGTATAATCGAATAATAATAATTAAATAAAAAATTATGCTACATTACTTCAATCATATATACATATATATATATATATATATATATTTTGCCTAATGATAAGCAAAATAGAAGAAAAAACCTATAATTTGAACATCTTATTATTACTATTATTTTATTATTATTATTATTATTTGTGAATTATAATTTGAACATCTTATATAACTTAAAGAGGACGGCAAAGACAATTTTCCTATCATCTTTGACTGGATATGCATTTGAAGAGTCTAAGATTATACTCTGTTTTGACCGTTGAATATTAAGTTCATTGGTGGGGAGGAGGGAGATTGTAGAACAAAAATGTTTTGTTTAATACGAGAGGAATTTAAAGATGAAAATGATAAGGGGTTTTGTAATCCTGATTTATGAAAATTATATCGTTCAAGAAGTGGATTCAACTGGAGCACGAAGACCACAATCCACTCAAACGAACATTCAACTTTTTGTACTTTGCATATTTAACACAAATTAGTAAATAACGGTGGGAGTATTAATTATCATTTCCTTTTAATTTTAATTCCAATTCCATTTAAAAGCAATGACATATTTGTTTTTTTTCTTTTTTCTTTTTTCTTTTTCTTTTTTGACATAGTTGAAAATACATATTAAATTCTCTTCTTAATAATTTGGCTTTTAAGAATCACTAGTAATCTAACATGATTAGAACCCAAAATTTTAAATACATAAGAGCTTAAATTTTAGAAATTAGTGATAATTTAGCAGAATTAATGAATAAACTTGTTGTCTACTAATTCTTTTTTCTTGACATAGTTTAAACAAATAATTTTGAAGGAGAGAGTTGGGTCAGGCCACTTGGTGCTCTTTTTGTGAGTAATGCAGGCTTTTTAACCAAAAATAATAAAAATAAAATAAAATAATAATTGGAAGGGGTTAGGCTTGGGACTTTAAAAAGAAATTTGAGCAGAAAATTTATAGCCAGGGAAGGCAATCCCAACCTAAGGACAGTACTGAATCCAAAAGTGGTATTGTTGGCAAGCATGAATTAAGCATACGTGACACATTAGTTGACCTCTTCACAGTTTTATACAAATAGCCTCAAAGTGAAAGACTGGATATATCCTAATGCCTCTAAAGAAATGTCCAATATCCCAAGCTGCATAATCGTACCCCATAATAAAACCCACACGGAAATGACCACTCTTGGATTCAATCATTATAGTTTTAAAAATCTCCAATTAATTAATCCCCTAATTATTATATAATCTATATCCTTCTATTTTTAATAGGTTCTAATGTCAACCTATTTTATAATGTTTAATTGTTTATCACCTGGAGGCTGGGCTCTAATTGATTGATATTAATGACATAGAAATTATGAGATGTGAGTTCTATAATCTGAACATATATATAGAAAAAAGTTTGCTATCTCTTTTTGTGCTTTTTTTCCCCCCTCCCTTGAAAAAGTATCATGGATAGATAGTCATTACTTGACACCCCATATGCTTTGTAGATTCTGGACCATAGAATCATATTCCAATTTTATTGTTAAATGTTCATTGAGCACGGGAAAACAAAGAGAATCCCTAGGACCCCACTATCATTTTATTTTGTCCTACAACTTGGAAGTTATGGCCCACTCTGCTTTGGAACCCACTGTGGGATAGAGCACAGCGGATTCACCTTTTGCTTAATCTCAGGCACTGACATTCAGTATGTTTATGTTGACTTTCTGACTCTTGTATTCCTCACCGAGAAGAACATTACAAACTATGGAACCTCTGATTGGGGAAGAGGAAGAGAGAAAAACATAAATATATATATATATATATATAAAAATTCCATCGTCATGGCATTCTTATGGTAGCTGTAACTGTATATATATATATATATATTCCATTGGTATTGCAAGTATTTTTAAGCTTAGTTGACAATTTATAATTTTGGAACTTTCTATTTTTTATTTTTCTATTTGATGTTTTATATTAAAAAAATAATAATTTTATCATTAAATTTTATCATTAAATTATTGACTGCATAAATTTTATTTTAATGATTAATTAGTATTGTCGTTGGTTTATCAAGACCACCTGGGACAGGACTTAGACAAACTTATAGGAATCATTGCGCTTTATGAGATTCTTAATTTTGGGTTTTACTAAATCCTATATTCCAAATGATCAAAAAAAAAAAAAAAAAAAAAGCCACCCTGCATCGGTGCATCCTAGTCGTTCTATCATCAAATCATGTTTTAGAGAGACAAAACTCTTTTACATATTGTTCTGTGAGTCATCAGAAGAATCAATCCAAACCAATTATTGTGGTTGCTGATTTTTCGACCTTTCAATTTCTTTTTGTCTAATCCAGAAATCAGAATCAGACTTTGTCTTCCAGCTGCCATAATAAACAGTATAATCATCTGGTTAATCTTAAAAAAGAAAAATATCTATATAAAAAGAAAATTTTAAATGCAGATATCATCAAAATATTAACATTAAATAATATATTACTTGATGTGTGTATCATAATTTTATTAAAATTAAAATATCTTAATTTGAAAACAAAAACTATATATACATTTCTATATTTTATATGCATGCTTTATCAATCTGACATGTATCATAATTTTATTAAAGTTAAAACATCTTGATGAAAAAAAAAAAAAGTTTTTGCTTTTAAAAAAAAAGAAAAAAACTATATATATGTCTCAATATTTTACATGAATGATTTGTCAACCTACAGAAAACTATGTTCCTAATTTTTTTTTTCTTTTTTTTCTGTTCACTTTCAAAAATTCAACCAATGAAATTTGGTCCGGTAAAATGGTGACATTGGCCTGTGCTAGTTTGGTGAGAGAAAAAAGATTATAGGGAAATGGAAATCCATGGTGACAGGCTCTTGTCTTTTCCCACCTCATTTCACACTCAGTTTGGTATCCATCATACGTCCGTTAAGTTACTCCAATTGGTATTTGGCTTACAGTTCTAGGATAACTTATTATGGAATTACACGACAAGGGAAATTTTGTAAAGTACAAAGCAAAGCATGTAGGTCGACTCAGTGATATACACCAAATAGGGTTTGGGAAGAAAAATAAAAAAAAAATCAAAATAGTTAATGCTATGGTACACTGTTAAATTGTAGATTTAAGTCACGCTCTCCATCATTTTTTAATTAAAATATTATTTAATCTTGATTAAAAAAATAATATTATTATAAATATTAAATTATTTAACAAATATTGTATGTTAATATTTGATTATAATTTTATTTATTTTTAAGAATTCATTTATTCATGTTTATGTTATAGTGTTTTTGCCTTTTGAAAAGTTCTTCGTTATCACAATCATTCATCTTCTTAGCCACCTTTATTTTATATAATTTGAAAAACCCAAATTGCATACTTTTAAATAGTACTTAATTTATTAACAATAAATAAATA
This sequence comes from Ziziphus jujuba, assembly GCF_031755915.1. NCBI lineage: Eukaryota > Viridiplantae > Streptophyta > Magnoliopsida > Rosales > Rhamnaceae > Ziziphus > Ziziphus jujuba. Next base: position 14,212,304 of record NC_083389.1, on the reverse strand, counting down.
AAATGGCTCTAGAATATCTCAACGTGAAAGCTTCTTTTTAAGGCCATTTCATGGTTTTAATTTAAGTCAAACTTTCAGTCTTTTACTCTGCTTTATTTTGTTAATGGAGTACTCTAAAAATCCGAAGCTAGTTTTGATTCTTTTGACTATTTTTATATAAATTATTATTATTATTATTTATTAGGATAATGACATCCCTACGGTTGAGGTCTTTCTGTTTACTTTTGAATACAATTTCTTTTGGCATTTTAGAAAAGGATTTTGGCATTAATGCCTCCTTAAGTTCGTAAATAGTGCAAGAACTATTAGTTTAAAACATTTACGTTATGACTTTGTAATTGTTAAATTATATTCACTAGAATATAATTTTTATTTCCACTGCATCCCTGCTTTGAGAAAGGAAAATTCCACATGTTCAATGCTCAAGAAATTTGAAATTTTAAAAATCATAATGTAAAATTTTTGAAGTGATGTTGCACCATTTACAAATTTCGGAGAACATTACTCCTAATTGGATATACTAAAAGGGATAAAACATAAAAATGATGAAACTACATAATCATTAATGCTTAAAACCCTTAAAAAATTGGTTGGACATATAATTGGTCCCTAAAACAAACCATACATCTACTATTTAATTTATAGCTAAACCTTAATACTTAGTGGATATGTACTAATTGAATTAGATCTTCTCTTCCCGTCTTGCCATTTTCATCGCTATCTAGCAAATTATGTGATTCCACTTCATTTAAAAACAAATAGCAAAGAAATTAAATAAACTTTAATTGTTTTTTTTGTTGATATATTGATATATCATAGTGAGAACAAGAAAATGTAACAGAAAAATCTTGATCCCTAATGGTTCTTTTAAAAAAAAATGTTTAGAAAAAAAAAAAAGAATAGGAATTATTGTCACATCTAAGAATTGTTTTTAGAGCGATATAAATGAATGATCCTGTCTCACATTTGTCCCAATAGGATAAGATGCCTCAGCGCATTGTGCTAGTAGCTTATGAAAAAAGGTAGAAACTTTGAATAATAATGTAAAATGATGGCGCGAAGTATGGTAAATGTCTGCATCATTTGCATTGCATGCCATTTTTTAGTACGACACAAAGGGGAATCCGAAAAAGCCCACCTCCCATCATTTCATGCATCTAAATTTTCCTCTATTCATTTTTCTAACATTTCTCCTTTTATGTCCCCTCTAGCTCTTCTCCTCCAACAATATCAATATTTTTTCTCCCTCTCAAAATCTTTTCTGTCTCCTAAGGAAGAAAACTGCCTTGTTTGGTAGGGAAGAAAAGTGAGAGGAAAGAAAAGAGGAAGAGGAGGAAGATAGAAATTAAGGAAAAAATTCATTTCTTATTTGATAGAATGGAGGGAAAAAGTAGGAAGATGTTAAATCCATCCAAGGACCTTCATTCTAAAATTGGAGGAATTGGATATTGGAAAAAAAAAAAAAAAACAAAAAAAAAAAGGAAAATTGGTGTTAAGAAAAAGAAATGGAACTTATCTATTAAACTCCTAAAATTTTAACAATTTTTTTTATAAATTAGTAATAATCATATTGTTTTTTGCTTTTCATCTTATGCCAACTGAAAAGAAGAGATTAATATAATTATTTCTATCTTTATACTTCTCTATATCTCCCACCCATTCATCCTTTCCTTTTTTATCCCTTCCTACCAAACTAAAAATTAATATGAATTAATTTTTGAAGGAAACAAATATATATATATATATATATGTACGTATATATGTATGAAGGATAAAAATCTAATCCAGTTTTATAACCAAACAATTTAATAGGAATAGTTATTCGGTTTTGTTCTAAGAATATGTTGTTTTTATTGAGAATAGTCATTTTATGTACCAAATAATGTTCTAATTACCATTTTACAATATGATAATTTAGATTATGTTTTGAATAATTTTTATTTTTACTTCTTTAGAGTTTTAATATCATTAAAAGAGCTTTATAAAAAGCTATATTTTGCTAATTTTAACAGAAAATTTGAAACTCTTCTTAAAAATAAACTGGACAAACATTTTCAAAAGTTGTTTTTAAACCTTGAAAGCTAAAAGCAAAGGCAAATATCGAAAAGAAGCATTAATTATTGGTTTTCCGAAGTACTTAAAAAAAAAAAATTGCATGGACTCAAAGCTACTAAATCTCTAAACACAAGTATGAGACCCATAGCATGTGACAAGTTTTGTATTTAGGCCTAGGAATTTGATAGTCCAGGATTGATGAAATTTTTGCTCTTTTCGAAGTTATATATGAATTATAAAAATTCATCCAATAACAATTATATAAGAAATGATGTCATGTATAAATAATTATTCCTATCGGTCATAATTGATAAACATCATCATCTTTCAAAAACTCTCTCTCTTCCTGTCTTTTTTTCACTTTTTATTCTGCGCACGTCTCTATCTTCCTTACACTTTGGCGTTCGCATAGATTTGCATACCTTAGGCACAGAAATAAAGGACGGCTCAATCTTTTTCCCAAACAAAAAAAGTGAAGCTCTAGTGAGCTCCAAAAAGGTTCAAAAAAATATGAAAAGATGGACCACTCGATCGACTATCTGATTTTATGATTTTATACATATAAAAATACCAGAAAAAAAGGGCTATGAGCTGGGAGCTACGCGACCATTGATGAAAAAGTAGAAAATCACAGGCATATCTGTCTCTTTCTTTCTTCTTATTTATTTATTTACTTTTAGATTTTTATATTGTATTTCTTGTTAATTGTTATATTTTGGCACTTTCAATCAAATGTTTGGAATCTCATTTTTTTAATCTAGAAGTTGGTGGATGGGAAAGTTGAATTCAGTAGACGTGCTTTTTGTAAAGTTGAGTCTGAAATATAATTAATCATGTTTAACTATTTGTATCACTCAGGGAAAAAAAAAAAAAGAAAAGAATAAAAGCTAAAAAAAAGGTTTAATTTTTCATAGCTCACGTGACAGCCAAACACTGAGTCGACACATACAAACAATAAAGGCACAACAAAGGCAAGATTATATTTGTCTGATCACTGCGCATATTATTTGGTCTCCAATCAAAACACATCCCACCACACATGCCAAAAGAATATTAAATCCTTCCCCGACCTCTCCACTAACTAAAAATATTTATCAGCTTTTATTTAATTTAAATTTTACTTCCTTAAATTTCTTATAATTTTGGAAAATTAATTAATTCGAAACTGATCATTTTAAAATTTATTAATAATTTTTTATAGAGAAAATTTATTATTAATTAGTTTAATAATCATATTTATTGCTGAAATTAAATTTGTCAACTTAAACAATTTTGAATTATCAGAATAAATCCATTTTCATTTTACATACATATATATTTAAAATAGGATTATTCTTAACTTTAAAAAATTTGTGATTTAGCTTGGGATAATAAGGAGGGGAAAAAGCTTTAAGAAGGTAACGACTTAAAAATGTATTTTCTTAATTAATTTTCTTATTCCATTATATAATATAGATAGGAACCTTCCACTTCCATATGATACTTTCTTAGTGATGTTAAATATTGCAGAGAAAACTAATGTATGTATGTATGTATGTATATATATATATATATATCTAGAGATTATAGTGTAGATACATGCCATCATGGTCGTTAGAAAATCAAAAGAATAGAGTGAAACAACCTTAATTTAATGCAAAATGACACTTCTTTTACTACAACTTTTATGTTCCATGCATGACACTTTTCAATTTTCTCTCCCTTTACGTTGCATAACTGCAACACATAAAAAGTAGCTGTTAAGGAGCAAGTATTAAACTACAATTGGGTCCATTATTTATTTTATTTTTAATAATCAAAGATATAATTCAACATGCTAATAATTAATAAGGTGAACAATTTAATAGAATTTAGAAGATAAATCCTATTGCTTAGTTACCTAGTCATTTGGCCCGAGAGTTTCTACGTACTCATGAGATAGAAAGTAGAAACTATAGATGAATAAATTGATAAAATTTTGAAAGAAACTTAGTGTTCTAGTTCATATTGAATATATTATCATTTTCCCTTTTACATTTAAAGTTTAAGCAGTGAGACTTGCAATCGTTTACATACTACAACAGCAAAAGCAATCAATATATATATATATATATAGGCGACAATTTGATGGTGAAATAGTACTAGTACATTATTTATTATTGGGTAAAAAAAAAAAAAAAAGAAAAAAAAAGAAACTTTTGTTTTGATTACTTTTTAATGGAAAAAAGGAATTTTTATGTTGCAAGGTGAAATGAATGTGGCTTGTACTGGTGAGCTAGCTAGCAAGATATACGTGTCCAGACCGCCATAGAGCCATTATTTTATGATATGCTCTCTCTGGATTCTACGTGTCTTCGCCGTACAAATGCATATCGTGTCGGTTCAGCTTGCCTAATTTTGACCAAAACAAAAAAAAAAAAAAAAAAAAAGCTGTACAATATCCTTTTATTTATTTATTTATTTTTTTGCTTAAATGTACGATCTCAATTTGTTTTCTGTTCGGTGCGCTTTGTCAATATGCAAGCTATTCGTACACACCCCATAAAATGATCTCCATTCTTCAATATATTAGCATGTTTACACGTGTGTGTGGTGTGTGCTGAGGAAAATTTTATAGTTTCGATGTCCACATTTTTTTACCATATAATGTTTTGAAAAATGACGATTAATCATCATTTTTGTGTTACAATACCGACCGACGATATGCTGATCAAAGTAATTTTTTATCAATGAATCCAACCAGAAGCCCATTTGTTTTTTCAGCAAAATATATTTCCAATGACATAATCTTATTTTGATATGATCCTCCAAATTAATATACTCTAGTGTACACGAATTGTAAGAATTAATTATTATATTGATGTGACTTAGATGTATTTTAGGCTAGCTGGAAAGATTGTGCTAAATTTTTATTGGTCAGGGTGTAGAAGTTTATTTGGAATTGACTGCTTCAATAGAAACATTACAAATAGATTCATATGAACTGGACCTCTTTCAACCTCCACAATGGTTCGTCTTTTCATCTATGAGAGTATATAAAGTAAAAACAATGCGCAGTTCATATCTTGACGAGAAATAGAAATTTGTATTTAATCTATGACAACCATAAATTTAAAAATCTAAGGATTTAGATTTAGATTTATTAGTTTTCATTTATATTCATATAGATTTACACTCTTGTTCTACTATCTGTTTAGTTATATGGCTTTACATATAAACAGTGACTCATTTGTGATGTTGGATTATACTGAGTAGGTTTAGATTATTTTAAATTATATATATATTAGTCCAATCCAACACATTTTAACATCCTAACAAGCCCCGAGAGAAGTACATTTGAGAAAAAAAAAATGATCATGGTCAATTAAATTATTCTAAAATAAAACAATTTTATCCCTAATTTTAAAACATAAATTTATTTAATAAGTTTGAAATTCTAATAATATGTTGTTAACCAAACGCTTTGAAAAAATAATTTACTAGAAAGGAAGGAAGAAAAGGAAACTAATTTCAGAAAAAAAAAAAATTAATTCTCTTTTGCTCAATATTTTGAGATTTCTCATACAGGACTTAAAAGGATTTATTTATGGACAAAAAAGATTTAAGAATAAGGAATGAAAGAGAAAGTAGAAAGAAAGAATTTAATCAACGTGAGTGTAGAATAAGGAATGAAAGAGAAAGTAGAAAGAAAGAATTTAATCAACGTGAGTGTAACTGAAGAGAAAAAGTTTGTTTTTTACGAAAAATAAAAATAAAAAAGTACAGGTATATTTATCTTCATATAAATCAATTTTAGAAATATGTATTTCTTCAAAAAAATATCCTAAATATCTCAAGCCTAACCTATTAAACCAGAACCGTCTGTATTTGATTAATTTTTTTTTTAAAATTTCTTTAAATAGTATTTAAAAATTTAAAAGAAACGAAAGAGGAACAAATTCCCTCCAAATGATTGGGCAGAAACCAAGGGCCAAATTCCAAAGAGAAAGCAACCGCCCCCCCCCCCCCCCCCCCCCCCCCCCCAAGCCCCTTCCTCTTCCCCCCTCTCTATCTCCCTGTCTCTCTCTCTCTTCCACTCACCACCACCCCGCCAAAAAGTAAACCCTGACGGAACCATTGTCTGCCAATTACTCTCTCTCTCTCTCTCTCTCTCTCCGATTCGTTCCCATATACACCATTTACCTTTTTCCCTTTCTCATTCTCTTTCTCCATTATACTCTGATCGATCTCCTTCTCTCTCTCTCTCTCTCTCTCTCTCTCTGTGCTTAAACTCTCTGATTCCCTCTCCTCTCTAGCAATTCAGGGCTTTCACTGTAAATCCTTCAAATGCTTGCGATCGTTTAGCGGCGAGTCAACGGTTAGTCATCTCTCTCTTACTCAGATCCATTTAAGCTTTTTTCTTTTGATTGACTCTGCAAATTCTTTATAAATTTCAGCGCCATAGATATATTATCTGTATGTTTATTTGAATATCTGTGTCTGTATGTAAATGTCTACCGATGCCTTAATGATGGAAATTTGTATCGAATTGTATAATCCGAATTAAAGATCTTATATATATATATATATATAAATTGAAATGAGCTTTTTGATTCTTTGATCTGGTTTCTGTTAAGTTTTTATTTTTTTTTAAAATTTTTTAAGGCTTTACTTTAACACAGAATGAATTTACATAAACAAATTGGTGAAAGCGATGGTAAACAATTTGGAGTAATTCTATAGTTAGGTGATTTTAGGATGTAAATATTTGCTTTTAAATATCTTACAACATTTATTCAAAAAAAAATATTTCTTGCAACAAATATAACTATGGCTTAACTACGATCTTATGAAAATTAATATGAATTTTTTTTAAAAACTTATTATATCAAATATTAAAATTTAAATTATTTAAATAAAATTTTAATATATTATTAAATTTATATTTTTACTTTTTAAATTTTAAATCTTAAAAATTAATATAATTTAAAAATCATAAAAAATAAATGTTGATTTAATAAAATAAGTTCGACTTTATTTTGAGAGTAACTGCTTTCTTTTATAGGTAGATGTACGCCAAGCTTTTTGCTTTCAGGAAAGAAACTTTTTAATGTGCAATTTCCAGACAGCGTTCTTGTGTTTGGCCTTTTCCAATTGAATGAAAGAGTATGCTACTCTTAAAATGGCTTTCTATCTCTATATATATTTGTTTTTTCTTTTTTGTTCTGTTCTCATTTTTTTTATATATATATTTTTTTCTCCCACTTATCTTGTTCTGTACCGTTATAGATATTGTTTGTTTTTATTATCATTATCATTATTTTCCCCATGATATCAGTGCCTTTTTCAAAATCGTACTAAACTTTGGGAAATAAACAGGTTGATTTTTTTGATTTTTCCTCCTGAACGTTCATGTTTTCCTTAGTGGGATGTTTGGTAAAAAAGAAAATATTAAAGAAAATTAATTTTTGTGATTCAGTTTAGTTTTTTGAAAATGAATTTTTTTGAAATTTTTTTTACGGTTAATTATAGAGAAAAATAAAATTTATAAATAATTAAATAAATTTATATATTAAAATTAAAAAATAAAATTATATTTAAAAATATATATAATATCAGTTTATCAAACAATTGTAAAATGCAATTTCTGTATAATAAAATCTACTTTTTCTGTTAGTGTTCCACGTTACGAGATTTATTTTACACTGGGATTTACAAATTTTTTTTTTTAAAAATTATCTAAACAAAAAAAAAATTTACTTTTTTATAAAATTTTACTTTTTTATAAAATTTTAAATTTCTATTAACTTTATCACTATCCAAATATTACATAAAAATGTTAATAATAAGGTCTTCGAAACTCTTAATAAAAAAAAAAAGATGAAAAAAAAAAAAAAGGAAACAGAACTAACATTAATAACCAATTACCGCGGCAAAATTTTTGGTCCAGGCTATGGGCCTAACATTGGTTCGAATCTTTTTCCTTCCGCATCCGCATGGACACAGTTCGGAAGCCACCCTAAACCCAAAATTTTTGGGTTATGGGTTGGGACAGGCTGTCTGAATTTCCCCCCCTTTTTTTTTTTTGATATTGCTGTCTGAATTTACATATCACTTGGAAAAAGTTCATCCAAACTGGCTTTTGGCTGAATAAGAATCTACTTTTCATTTCCCCTAACTTTTTAGAGATTTTTGTACCAGATCTTTTCGTCCTTTTTTCTCTTTTTTCACAGTAACGCAAACTTTTTGGTATGTAGGTACAAACCAAAATCATCTATACTATACTTTCCCCCTTTTTACGGGGCTGTATATTTGGATTTCAAAATTTTACTGTCTGGCTGGTCCATGGATAATAATGCCTAATGGATGCCACTTGCAATTTAACTTTTTTTCAAAAATAATAATAATAATACTTTATTTCTATCCAAATTAAAAATTTCAGATCGGATGGCTACGATCATGAATTTTTGGTATCTTTTTGGCTAAATGGGACCCATTGGAATAGTGGATGCTGACCTTCATTGCCATTGCATGAGCGACAAATATATGTTCTACTGCATAATCTTGCTGTGTACTCGGTGGGTCGTCACGGGGTCTTCACGCTTTCTACAAAGTAGAATCCCCATATATCTCTTCTGACCACAACACCACAGCGATAATAATACCCCAACTCCCACTTGCCTTTTGGTTAATTAGGCAGCAGAGAAAAAACAACATTGCTGCATACGAGAGTCTTTTCTGTCAATTCCTGGGTTTTTGTTTCATTAATTTACATTTTAACATTGGCCATTCCCTTAGTCACATGTACTCTAGAACCTCTCTCTCTTTATCATCACGTCCTTCCTATATATATTGCTTTTTATGAAAGGCTATGGTTCAGCGGCATAAATATCTCCATCTTTTTCTGATACATATATCTAGATAGATATTTATATTGTTCATTCGCATCCTTTTAGGACTTTTGAAAAAAAGGACGTTTCTCTCACTCACCAACTCAAATTATTATAAAGGTTAGTATTCTTCTCTTGAATTTTTAGTACATATATATATATATATGTATGTTCACAGCTATAAGGACAAATTTTAGAGTTTTAAGTTGCTATAAATGTTAGGTGTAGGAAAATCCCGTATTGATATTCTGTTTCTTTTCCTTCTCCATCCTTCCCATTACTGTTGGAGTTCTATAACGTTTTTGCAGAACATGTTATTTGGTAAGCACTCCTTCATGCACAATTCTAGTTTGGGTTAGGAACATGCATGGAGCATCTACTTAAGCATTGCTATGCATAGAAATCTAATCATTTAGTCTAGAAGAGTGATGGATTGTATTATCTAGTAAATGCCCTTCATTAATCATAGAGGTCTCCATGTTATCCGGATTCAAAATCTTTGTGGTTCATGTCATTGAAATTGGAAGCTACTGTTACTTTGGGTAATGATTCAAATTTAAAAGTCCCTTCTATAATATCCAAAACATGCCATATATGGGTCACTGATCATAAATACCATTAGTGATTATGGTAAACTATGGTTTGGTCCATTTAGCATATTGGTTAGTTTTAACCAGCTTAATTATAGACCGCAGTGATATGAACTTTGCAACTTCTTTATATTAGCTATTAGATTAGACAGGTTGTTGCACTGTCCATGTTTGGAGGGTATTTTTCTGGTCCAGTAGTTATGGTACCTAGGTGAATTGACTTATGGTCAATATAAGTTTATATACTATTTTCTTTCAAGAAGATATATATGTATATATGTATTTGAATATAAAAAACAAATATTAGCGATAGTTAAGGCCATTTGATATCAAATCCATTTATTATTTTTTGTTTTTATTTTATTTTTTAAATTGTATGTAGTTTGCTTACTTTAATTATTTATTAATGCTAGTTGATGATAGTTATACATTTTTATTAATTAAAAATGTAAATAGAAAAAAATCATAAATAAAAAATGAAACACAACTTAAAATTGTGTTTGTTTTTAATTTTTGTTTCTTTAACATTTATAGTTAATTGATATATCGAATAAATTTTAACTATCATCAATTAACATTAACAAACCATTAATGTAAATAAACTACATATAATTTAGAAGAAAATATAAAATAAAAAAATAAAAAATAAACTTATTATCAAACGGAACCTAATTGTTGAGAGTGTATAAATTAACACATTTAACCCTAAAAACATTTTCAATTTTGATAATTCAAAAAAAAAAAAAAAAGTTACATTGGATTGATTTCAAGTGTGAAACACTAATATTCAATATGGCAATATTAGTATTCAACAAATATATATCTCATATGAAATTAAAATAAGCTAATTTAAATATATTTTTCTTAAAAATTTCTTTCATATATATACATATGTACAATTTTACTATAATAGATTTGCATGCATATTCACTAGCATATGTTTTTTATTTTTATTTTTTACTTATTTATTTATTTTTTAATGTTTGACATGCCCACCGTAAATGAGCGTATGCAAATCACTGTAGCAAAACCATATATACCCGCATGGTACTAAATATAAGTTTGCATTTGACTTGAGCTTGATTTTTGACCTGGCACAATGCTTGCTGTGGGTTGAACTCAACACATACGGTTTGAGTTAAAGGTCCACATGAAGACTGCTGTACCTTATCTCAATTTTATAGTTTATTCTTTTAAAAATTAAGTCAAGGTTAAGTAACCTTTTATTCAGCCTATAATCCAGCATATTTGCAATCTTATAATGTAGAAAGGTAAAAAACAAGAAACATTGTTCTGGTTTTTCATTAATTTTCCTGTTACTACTTTTGTCTTTAAGGTCCCTCTAAAGCAAATATTCCTATGTATGATACTTTAAAACATCCGTAACGCTCTCTTACCAAAAAACAAAATAAAAACTTCAGTAATGCTCTGTTCCCAAGTTTTGTTTCTTTCAATATTTACAAACTAGAATTTTATCCTAGTGCGTGAAACATGAAAACCATAAGATGAATCTCATATGGCCAATATAGTTCTGGTCAAAGAATTCTTAGATCTGGATTTTATTCTCTTGAATTGTTACAAAATCACATTGCCAAATGCATATGTTCATTTTAATTCATTGACCTAGAAGAAAAGACGTGTAACGCACAAGTTTTTGTTCATTTATAGGGGGTCAAAGTGCCCAAATTCATGATATATGGTGTCTATATGAGATTTATATTCTTGGTCAGACCAGAAGACTTGAGAAATTTATTTGTCTCTTGCCCAAATGCGAGAATCATATGTTTGTTCTGCAACATGCAGATAGCTTTATGTACCTGTAGTTATGAGTGTAAATTGCCTGGGTGTGGAAAGGGAGCCTTAAGTTTTTTTCGTGACATTACATTTTGACTATGGACTTTTTGGTGTAGCTGTTATTTTGGTTTTGCATTTTGTACATGTTTACAGTATTTTGTGTGCTGCATGCTAGTTTTTTGGGCTAAAGAGGTAAAATTTGGATTGATCACTCTAACTTTGCTTATTGAAGCATCAATATTTCGTTTGTTGGCCATATGGCAAGCAACCTATAAGCTGTCTATGCACTATGCTACGGGTCATGCCATAGTATTGGCTTTTGCGGACTATCGGCAAAAGAAGACAAAGAGTATTTGCTAACGTGGACACTTTGATGCCTGTCAAAATCATGGAAAAAATGTTGTAGAAAAACTTATTGTCATGTTTACAATATTCAACTCGTTTATGGTATGACTTTAGTCTTACTTTGCAAACTTATTGTAGTGTTTTTTTATCTGAATAATCTTCCATCTTTATGCTTCATTTTTATGTTTTTATCCCTGTTTGATAAGTGATATAATATCATCTTATTTAGATAAAAAAAAAAAAAAAACAAATAAAGAACGGTTATTTTTCAAACGAGATAAGATTTTATAACTGGTTCAATAATAGAAATATAGACTGAAATAAGGGATAGGAGATAATTTATTTATTTATTTATTTTTTTCTCGCTTAAACCATTTTGTTTTCTCAATACCCTTCAAAATATGTGCTTGTATATATCTTATGTGATACTGTGTTTAACTAATATATTGTTTTCAATAGGACAACGGACAGAACCCTGATCCTATGCTCAAATTTGGTACCAGTTCATTTTGAAGATCAAATCAGGTTATTGCTATTTTCTTTCTGTATCTTTTTTTTGGGTGAAAGAATTATTAATCCTCGTAAACACCACAAAATTTTGCATTTATCCCCTATTTTGAAAAATATCTATCATTTAACCATTCATCTACTAAGAATATAATTACTTCAGAATATTGCCGTGGGTCATTAGTGGAATGGTCATCGAAGGTGTTGTTTGGTAATTTATTAATATTTTCTATTTATTCTACATATTGTGTGTAATTTATTTAAATTAAATGTTTGATGGTGGTAGATATTAGAATCTAAAATTATGTCAATAAACTATAATTTTAAAGAAAAATAAAAAATAAGAAAACAAAATTTGAAATAGTATCGTGTGTAATTTATTTAAATTAAATGTTTGATGATGGTAGACGTTATTAGAATCTAAAATTATCAATCAACTATAATTTTAAAGAAAAAAAGAAAAAAATAAAATTGAAAACTATTTCAAATTGTGTTGGATTCAGTATTATTATTATTATTATTATTTTTTTCTCTTCTAGATTAGTAAACACAACATGAAATTGAGGACAAGGTAGATGTATTTATGGAATGCTTTTTTTTTTTTAAATAAAAAAAATGTGAGTATTTTATATATATATATATATATATATATAACTATACTTTTGGGCCTTCTAATTTGCTTCAAATTTCTTAAGTTTTAGAATTTTCAATTGAATGCTTCCGGTTTTAGTTTAGGTTCCATTTTCAATTCTATAAATTAAGATTCTCAATTTTAGATTTTTGGAAGCTCCAAAAAATTTTAATATATATATATATATAAACTCAAAGAAAAAAAAAATAGTCTTTCTTTCTATATATATATAAACTTAAAAGAAAATCTTTTTCTCAAAATAAATGCTTTGTTATGAATCCAAAGATTTTATTGACTTAAAATCTTAAAAACTAAATATATTTCCTTACCATAAGGGTTTAATATACCCAAATCGAAATGAAACTAAAATTAAGGATTTTGATTGGAAAAAAAAATATAAAAATGGAAACCCAAATTGAAATCAAAATGAAAATTGCAACACTTAGTTAAAAAAGAAGTTATTTTTCAACACTGATGAATGGTATTAACATGATAAGTAGCAATTTAAATAGTTATGGATTCATTTTAGAATTTTAAAATAAATAATAATAAATTAAATATGCTAATTAAAATTTATACATAAATTAATGATCATTATCCTTAATAATAAATGATAAAACTTTTGAAAAAATTAAAATTTAAAGGAAATTGTAAGCAAATTAAAAGGTTTAAAAGTATTATTGACCTTTTTATTTTTGTTTTTTTTTTGGGTCTACTTTTTATTTTTGTTTTAATCCCCAAAAGGGAGGATATGGAGGAAGATTTTATGTTTAACTGTTTATTTTGGTTTTATTAACGAATGTTTTTTTAATGGATTGCGACAAGTAAAGTATGTTTTTAAAAAATAATTTGGCGACAAGATTCCCGAGAGGGAGGAAACAATGTGGTGATTGTGCTAACGCAGCGCGTTAGTGTTGCGGGATTCTTTATTTTTATTTTATTTTATTTTTTACCTAATCTAATATAGTCAAACGTCGTCGTTGGTATGAGCAAGTATGAATCTGTGATGATGGTACAAAATGCAAACCGCAATCATGGCGGAATACCTTTTTTTTTTTTTTTTTTTTTATGACTTTGACCAGAAGCGTGATCCATGTCATACGCTTAACATTGATAGTTACACCTTACTTCCTGTTCCATGCATGTTCTGCACAAGTCAAATCACTCTTTCTCTTCTATAATTTTTTTTTGAATCGGCTGCTACTTTGGTCTTATGATGTTGGTTTTAGATTAGCGAGTAATATTATGACTTGTGGTTTTGTTAACAATTTCACTTGTGTCATTTGGCTCACTTTTATTGACCCCACTTTCTCTTTTTTTTTTTTTTTTTGATTGATTGCGACACCACTAAAAAAAATAGTAATGCTCTATATTCCAAAAATGCTTATTGAGTTTTTACTTAACATATTCGACGCGCTGTCGTCATTGGTTTTTCAATATTGGATATTGGAATGCGCTCATTTTGGATTTCTGGCTAAGCAAAGCATAACATTGTTTATACAATTTGCAGATTTGGTGTTTTCAATTTTCAAATGAATGTTTTCGTTTAACATGAAGTGTTTTTTTTTTTTTTTATAATTTTTTTTTTCGTTTTGCTAACATTGTATAACATGAAGTTGATTACTTTTTGGCTAGCTTATTGTATTTGTTGGGCATTTTAAACAAGTGTCATCACATTATAAGCCTTTTTCACATATTTGTAAAACAGATTTAATTATTATGGACAAAACAATGAAAAGATTATCTCTAAAATATTCAAATCTAGACCTAAAAGTAATTTCCTTCCCATTGTAATTATAAACAGGTAGATGAAATTTTATTTTTTAAATAATTTATAATAATTTTTTTTATTTCAATATTCAAAATTCATGATGAAGAAACTTCATTTGACAAATCTTATTTTGTTTGAATAATTCCTTTCTAAATGTAATTTCAATGATTCCCAATTGCCTTGGTTTCTTCCCAATTTTCGATTGGATAAATCACGTAGCAACATATAATGTTGCCTTATTGATAACCAAGGAGTGTACAAAAGTTTCATATTCTTGAGGAAGATGTTTAGCCAAATTGGTAATTAATTAAAAGTTATAGAAACTAATATATTATATAGATGATGAACAAATTTGTACAATGAAATAATGGCTGGTCCAAAAAATCCGTAGGGACAGTTTAACGAAGAGTACTATCATTAGCAACGACAACAACAACAGGGGAAAAAAAAAAATGGGAAGAACAAAAAAGGATAGTAAAAGGAAAAAAGGGAAATACCGAAGACTATAGCACTAAAAGGCCGAATTTCCATGAGAAGCAGAAACCAGCCTTTTGAGAACTTTACCCAAAAGGTGCGCTTTAAAACTGAGGGACTAAAAGACCTGGGAACTGTATCATAAGAATCTTAAATAATCCACTACCTAACTTTAATTTATATCTTTACAGCTATAAAAGCTTTTGTTGCGTAAGCAATCCCGTGCATCTTTTATGGGGATTTTGGTCACTTTTTTTATTTATTTTAATTATTATTTTTTTGTCCCTGGATTCCTTTTCAGTATTTCCCGTTCGGCTTTTTGTGCAGTAAAATATTTTCCTTTGCCGTTTGCCACATAAATCTTTGGTGCACCTGCATGGCTGGAAGGCTATCTATACCCTGTAAGGCTTACACGAGGATTCTATTTCTTCCTTTCCTTTTCTCTTACTACGTTAATTCTCTGACATTCAAATTCTGGTGATTTCCTTCTTTCTCCTGGCTCTCTCTGTCTCTCATCTTAGCTTCCTCTAACCAAGTGGGTGGTCTATAGTTCCAACCCATCTCCAAGATTGACATATTACATTAAGAAAATTACACCAAATAGGTAAGAATCTAGTGTATTGTAGAACTTACTGTGATTATTTCATGGTTTTTTCTTTTAAATTTTTTTAAATTTTTTGGTGGATGTTGTTCTTGAGTGCTTTTGGATGGTTTATTTTATTTTTACTTCTTTACTTGTTTAGTGTTGTTACAAACTTTCTCAAGATGACTCCGCAACTTATAAGTGTAACTCATTAACACTTTCATCATATCTATTATCTTGTTTCAGATAATGTGTTTGTTGCCTCATCTGAGTGATGTAATATATATATATATATATATATATATTTTTTGTTTTTCAAATCTTTGATGGGAAGAAGCAGAGACCGTGATCTTGCTGTGGGCAACTATGTATTTTTTTTTTTTTCCCATTTGGTTTCTTTCCCTTTTTATTTTCTTCTAATCTTTATGAACTCTATAGGTTTTATGTCCTTTTCTCAATTTTCATTTCTGTCATTTTGGTTGTCTATCCTCGATATTGGCTTATTCTTCATTTAGTGATTCATGTAATTTGTATTGCTAAAGAAATGCTTAATTAAGATTTTGACAAAGTATGAAATGCTCAAATCTAATACTCAAATCTTTATGGGGCTTATGGTGTTTATCGATGATAATTTTTTTTGTTTTACAAATGCAGGACGCGTTGTTGTTCTGAGGGATACTAGTGTTTATAAAATTGCCCATTTAAGGTTCTGCTATAGATAGTGAGCGTATGCCTGGGAACAGGAACGAGAGTAATTCAACCCATATTCCAAGTCGAGTTGAACGGCTCTTGAGAGAAAGTTTGTTAAGGAAACATAGCAGAGCTTTTCAATCAAATGAGGCAACCGATAATAATAATAGCAATGATACCTACTTAAGAGAAGATGAGATCTCAAGGGTTGAGCAATACTTAGAAGGGGCTGCAGCTGCTCGGGCAAATAATGAGGGATTTGAAAGGGAAGATGCAAAGACTGCCAGACAACGACTATTGGTGGTTGCTAACAGGCTTCCAGTCTCTGCTGTAAGGAAAAGTGAAGACTCATGGTCTTTGGAGATAAGTGGTGGGGGTCTTGTCACTGCTCTCCTAGGTATAAGTGGTGCCTGAATTCAAATTTTGTTGGTTATTTGTTTTATTAAAGGTCTTGAATCATTCATCAGTGGCTTCTGTTTTTGCCCCCTGTTTTTGTTATATGGGTATGGTTTTCTTAATTAAGTATTTTCACCTGCAAAGAAGAACCTCATGCGTAATGGATGGTTTTTCTCAAAGGTGTGAAGGAGTTTGAGGCAAGGTGGATTGGTTGGGCTGGTGTCAATGTGCCAGATGAAATTGGACAGAAAGCACTTACTAAAGCTCTAGCTGAACAGGTTCAGTTACTATATGGATTCTTTATCATATATAATTGCTTTGTTATTCAAACTTCTGGCTTTTGTATTGATTATTCTATGCACAAAATTTTCGTTGTTCTTAAATATGCGTGAATTTTGTAATGCTGCTGATGCTTGTCCCCTACTTTGCAGAGGTGCATTCCAGTATTTCTTGATGAGGAGATTGTTCATCAGTATTATAATGGTTATTGCAACAACATCTTGTGGCCTCTTTTCCATTACCTTGGACTTCCACAGGAAGATCGACTTGCTACTACCAGAAGTTTTCAGTCTCAGTTTGCCGCATATAAGAAGGCAAATCAAATGTTTGCTGATGTAGTAAATGAGCATTATGAAGATGGTGACGTTGTCTGGTGCCATGATTACCATCTCATGTATCTTCCTAAATGCCTGAAGAAACATAATAGGTCAATGAAAGTGGGTTGGTTTCTACATACCCCCTTTCCTTCTTCTGAAATTCATAGGACACTGCCATCTCGTTCTGAGCTCTTGCACTCTGTACTTGCTGCTGATTTAGTTGGGTAGGTGTATGATATGGTCAAATGAACATTTGGTTGCTGCTGATTTAGTTGGGTAGGTTTATGATATGGTCAAATGAACATTTGAGTGTGTCTTCTTAGTTACTGAAATTGCAATTCTTTGTGTTATAACCCATGAGAAACAATTCTCCTTTTCACAGGCTCAGTACTTACATGAATATCTATATATTAATTTGAATTACATTTGATTTTTTTGCTGGCTTCATTTTAGTTTTCTTAAATAATTTGACTCCACTAACTGATATTAACAATGCATAATGGCCCTTATTTTTATGTATTTATTTATTTTTTCAGTTTTCACACGTACGACTATGCACGGCATTTTGTTAGTGCTTGTACTCGAATTCTTGGACTTGAAGGTACCCCTGAAGGAGTTGAAGATCAAGGAAGACTTACTCGGGTGGCTGCAGTATGTATATTGGCATATCAAATGTTTGAGATGAATTCAATAGGCTTGAAATTGCTATACTCGTTTCATGATTCATTTGCTTGCATTTTCAGTTTCCCATTGGGATTGATTCAGAAAGGTTCATTCGTGCACTTGAGCTTCCTCAAGTCCAAGAACACATGAAAGATTTGAAAGAAAGATTTGCAGGCAGGAAGGTAAATGATGTCTTCTCATCCTAGTTATCCTAGCTTTAGTTTTTTCCGTAGAATTTTGTTGATCATTTTTTTGTCTAATAGAATCCTATTTGTTGGTATTTACATATTTATAAAAATCTTTAAAAACATTTACTGGATGTTGATATATTTCGGGACAAATGAATTCCTTATAAAGGGATATATTTATTTTTAAGAGTCTCCTGAAAATTGATGCATGCTACTGGGGCTGTTTTGAATCATCTTTAGGTTTTAGGTACTTGATGATTTATAAATTAAAGCTTTGGTTGTTTAAATAGTCTTTTGCTTGAATTTTGATATTCTGCTAGCATGGCATTGCTGTGCATTTCATAAGTAGTTGTAAGTTAAAGGAGATAGTTCTATTTTTTTTTTTTCCCCTTTACTTTTTTGTTGTTCAGAAGTTGAGATATGTGTACTTGTTCAACTTATAGTGTTTTTACCTTTTGCTCTGTTGTACAATTTTAATATTGAAATTGTTTGACATGACAGGTAATGTTGGGTGTTGATCGACTTGATATGATTAAAGGAATTCCTCAAAAGATTTTGGCATTTGAAAAGTTCCTTGAAGAAAACCCTGCTTGGCGTGACAAAGTAGTTTTGCTGCAAATTGCAGTGCCAACACGAACAGATGTGCCAGAATGTATGCCTTTAGCTTAAGAGTCGAATGTCTTTCAAATGCTTTGTGTTCTTTGGTTATGATGCAGTAGGCTACTCTAATGCTTCCATTTATTGCGTGTCTGGATGCTATGCATTATCTGGATCCAAATGCTAGCTTATCTGAATTGTTAATTTTGATTATGAGTTGTTTGCTGTGTACTTAGGCAATAAAAACTCTTACATGGAAAATACAATTCTCTGCTTTCTGTTTTTACAATAACTACTATGCAGATTGGTCCTATTATTTAGATATGATTCTCGAGAATAAAATAGTTTGTTAGTACCGAGTTTTATGCAACTGGCCTCTAGTTCAATTTAGTAGAGTTGCAATTGATTTGAGTGCACCAACAATTGTGGTGGTGTCAAATTATGTTTTTGCATTTCAATGCATTTTTAGATGTTCGAAGTTTCTTTAATTACTTTAAAACTTTGATAGAGATTTTAGCACTGGCTTCTTTATCTCGATCAATCTTTGGCTGTTCAAATATTTATTGTATATCTGTTGAAGTGAGAGAGGACATAAACTAGTCTTGACCACTTGCTACCAGCCCATGTTACGGGCAATCTCCCAAATTATGTTGGGTTTCATGAGTTGGGCCTCTTAGTGGTGGGAAGAGGTCCACTTCTGAGGATGTTGGAATATGAAATACTATTGGTCCTTTCTAACAACTTAAACTTTGAGGACATTTGGTCACTTAAACATTCTGTGCTTTAAGAATGATAATTGATTTATTATTGTAACCTAGAATGCATATTGCTTATTGAGTTTTAGTAGTCATTTGTGATACTATTTTTGTTTCTATATGTTTCCTTTTTTCTTTTTTTAATTACCAAAATATACAATCGAGTGGTTGAATCTACTTATACAGGTGGTATGGTGCTATTTTTGGTTTTTTTAATGCCTCAAAGTCGTCTTTCTTTCTTGTGTCATGTATAATCGAAAAATCTATAATTTATTTGTGCTATTTCTAAATAAGTTATGAACTTCATTTGTTTTTTATTTTCACAGATCAGAAACTCACAAGCCAGGTTCATGAAATTGTTGGACGAATTAATGGGAGATTTGGGACATTGACTGCTGTTCCAATACATCACCTGGTATGTTCATAGGCTCCATACTCAGTAATTAATCCATGAATATTCCAAAATTATATGCATTATATATGCATATATATATATATATATATTTATATATATGCATATGCATGTGTGTGTGTGTGTGTGTTTATTTATATCTTCTATGTATTGTATACTTTATGCTCAGTGGACAGCATAATTTCAAAGTTGTTTTAAATTTTAATGTTGCTAATGTTTTTTGATTTCAAACTCTGTCTTATTGTTATTGTTAACTTGTAATGGTTCTTTTAGAAACAATGTGGATATGCTTAAAAAGATAGGGGAACAGTTGGATAACCTTCATGATTGGTAAGGCAGAAAGCATTTAAAATATGTTAGAAGGAAAAAAAGGATTTCTTGGAGTTCAAAGTTGCTTTAAATTTTAATGTTGCTAATGTTTTTTGATTTCAAGCTCTGCCTTACTGTTATTGTTAACTTGTAATTATTCTTTTAGAAACAATGTGGATATGCTAAAAAAGATAGGGGAACAGTTGGATAACCTTCATGATTGCTGAGCCAGAAAGCATTTAGAATATGTTAGAAGGAAAAAGGATTTATTGGAGTCAACTCATTTATGTTAATAAACTGTGTCCCTCTTTTCAAGTGGTTCAGGATTCTATGTCATAATAAAGATCAAAGAGATGGAAAGAATATGCCTTGGTGCAGATGAGTATGATCTTACTAAAGTATTAACAGGAATAGGCAAAAAGTGGATCCTTGGACTGAAATCAGATGAATTATTGTGTCAAATTAGTGGGAAGTTAGTTATAGGCTATGTTGCTCAGTTGTCGGGTATGGGTATGTGTCCATGTGTCGGATCTGTCTATTTTTTAAAGTTTTTCCATATATTTGGAGTGTCCAACAGCCATATCCTTGTCAGTGAGTATACACGAGTATGGTGGGATAGATTAAAGAGTCTGAATAACTTAGGCTATAGGAAGCCAAAAGTGATATAACAAACAGGTAGATTCAAGAATTCAGAACGTTAAGTGTAAATTATATCAGACTCCCTTAAGGTGAGTTATATTGCATGTGTGTCCTGATAATTTTTTTGATGAATCTAACAGGTTTATTACCTCATTAGTATTTTAACACAGTAGAATATCAATTTTTGATTCATGCAAGTCTTTGCATCCAAGGCTGTTAAAGTTATCATAATGTAATAATGTATTTTTATACGAGAGTGGACTTGCAGGGAATATCATATTAATTTGAAACTAATGGAGCTGAAGATAAGAATAGTTATCATTGTCTGTGGAATATTAAGTTTGGCCAAATTGATGAAATGTGAAGATGTTACATTCAGCATTTCTGGCGGGATTGTTGTATGAGTTGGAGGTTCATGCTTTGTGTTTTTGGTTTGTTTGTTACCGTAATCATGCATTATTATTACATCGTTTGTTAAATTTTGTTTGTGATTGACAATTGTTAAATGTATTATCATGCATATTTAGTTCAATCGCCCTACCTTTTCTTTCCTATTATTAAACCTGACTACCATGCAATGTGTTTTTCTAAAGAAATTTTTCTTTGTTCACAGGATCGTTCTCTCAACTTCCATGCACTATGTGCTCTATATGCTGTTACTGGTACTAAATAAAATTTTCGGAGTATTTTATTCTTCTGTTCTTTTGACCCTGGACACTTTTGGGATTGGACTCTCCAAACCATGCTTACCAGACTGTTGTATCTGAAAGAGAAAAATAATGTATTAAAATGTTATAAATTTCATTTTCTTAAGATTATGGGTCAAAATACAGGAAGTTTCTAGATCATAATATGGAAAGTTAGTCATGTCATACTAAATATTAAATTGGAATGATATCTAAATCAGTGCATAACTGAGGCTTTGGGAGCTTAGTTGTTCGATGAGGAAATGTACACATCTAGGCAGTGTGTTACACTCTTATCGGCTTTACGGTCTATAGCCTGTCCCTTAACCTATGGCAATTGGTTATTATGATGTTGGCTTGTCAACGTATAATTTTTACTTATGTTAAAATTTTTCTGAAGATTTTCAACTGATTATGTGGCTGTCCCTACCCTTTCTTTCCTTGTTCAGATGTAGCACTAGTCACATCATTGAGGGATGGAATGAATCTTGTCAGCTATGAATTTGTAGCATGCCAAGATGCAAAGAAAGGGGTCCTCATTCTCAGTGAGGTAATTACTGTAGGTTTACAGTATAGTTGTGCTTTATTTTATTTGCAATCTACAAATTTTGCAATATCATTTACATGATAGCTTTTTGAATTATATATATATATATATACACACGATGATATATCCATATTTTGAACCTGGAGAATCTTCTACAAATATTAAGCTTGTGATTATTAAGAATTTAATGTTGGTTCTTATAGAGGTCAATTTGAATAGTTAGCTTATTTCTTGCATTTGAAGTTGCATGTTTTCTTTTTAGGACAAGTGAAGTTTGGTATTTCCAATGAGGAAAACAGAAAGATACCCTACGACCTGATAGATAAAGAAAAACATATTTTCTAGCATCTGCATAAGCAGTGCTCCCTTAAATATTTAAAAAAAAAAAAAAAGGCCAAAAAAAAAAAAATAATAAATCCCAACTGTAAATCAGTGCTTTATGTCCATCTTTCGCATAATCTTTTCTCACTGTATTCTGCTTGTTGTTACAAGTAAGTAGTATTGCTGCACGTTGAGTTATTTCTCTACCCAAAAGTTTAAGCTATTAGGAAGTAAGTTCAATCATATCACACTGGCTCAATAGACAATAATAACTCTTCTTCTTACATGTAGGCTTGCCAATTAATAGGAAACAAATTGATTAATTGGTCATACTTGTGCAACATAATAATTTAGTAGAAATGGAGTTTGGTAAATTTCATGCATATTGGCTAAATCACCACCATCTGAAAAAGCTATTAGCTTAACCATGTATATTATGTAAATGAAGTTAATAGAAATGCGGATTAGTAGAAAATGCAAGTATAAATGCACCCAGTGTGCAATGAAAAACCACATAAGCATCATGCTTTTTATGAATGAATTGATGTGAGTATTGAAAGGGCATGTGATGCAAAGGCTTGCTTTTGTAAGAGAACTGTGTATTGAAAAACGAGAACTGTGGAATGTAAAATGCTTCTTGTTCCTTCACTAAGTTATAAAGTAACCATTGATGGTCTTCCCATACAGTGATAATCTTCTTTTACAATTAAAGTAACTATTGATAGTCTAATGGTACAGTAATTAATTTCTTTTCCTTCCTTTCCAAATTAATTTGTTTTAGTCTGCTTAGATTGGATTGGCATGCTGATAAATATTCTTTGTTATTATTTGCTTCCTAACAGCTATTGGCATTTTTTCTTTATCAAAATATATTTACTTAGAATGCTACCTCTTTGATGGTTAACCTGGATTATTTCTCGTCTAGATGCTAATACTCTCGGTGCATTTTACAGTTTGCCGGTGCTGCACAGTCTCTGGGTGCAGGAGCAATTCTAGTGAACCCCTGGAACATAACAGAGGTTGCTGCTGCAATTGATCAAGCTTTGAACATGTCACCTGATGAAAGAGAGAAACGGCATAAGCATAATTTTTCGCATGTAACCACTCACACTGCTCAACAATGGGCTGAAACTTTTGTGAGGTAAACGTGCATGACTCGTGAGTTTCTCTCTTTTAGATGAGCATTATTTTGTGTCTACAAATATTTGACGACAATAATGGCATTCCTTCATATAAAACTAAACAAGGTTAGTATCTTAATACTTACAAGAGGAAAAATCGAATAGAAAAATATGCCTCCAAGAAAAGAAAATAACTGGGAAATAAAATCCTAAATGACTAAGCAAATAAAATCACATATTTACTGCACTACACTTATTGTAAACTTTCCTTGAAAACATTAATTCTGGAAATTCCTGTAGTATGCAGTGTTAAATCCCTTGACACTTTTTCCATACCTGCTTACGTATTCATTCTAATGGAAGGTCTATTTTTGAAAAAACATGGATGGAAGCCTTCTATCTTCTATAGCATATTGTTTGTATATAGTTTGATGCATCAAATTTGTTCAAGATTTGAAAAGTATTGTTCCATCTCATGCACATATATTTGAGATGGCAAGTGACATATGTGAATGCATATGATTGACAGTTTCTTTTATTAGAATGTTGGTACTGATATTTTTTGTAACAAATCATGTAGAAAGCAAATAGGAAGTTAGATACTTATTTCCATTATAAATATGGCAGATAAACAACATTCAAAGATGGTATTTTAATTCTGGGAATGAATATCTGCACTTGTTTGTAGAATTATGGATGCTTTTGCTTGAATGAACTTTCGGTTTTGTCTAGTGAACTGAACGATACTGTTGTTGAGGCGGAAATACGGACAAGAGATGCCAAACCTTCTTTTCCTATCGAGGATGCAATTGAAAGTTATAAGCAATCTACTAATCGATTGCTCATACTGGTATGCTCTATCTGAATTTGACACATAGAACTATTCCTCATTAAATTTTATTTATGCATTGTTTACACTCGCAGTATAAAGGTCAATAGGTCTCATTTGTTCGTAGCATTGTGCACATTACAAGTTGTGGTGCATCTTCTTCTTTTCTTTTATTTCAACAAATATATATATGTGTGTGTGTGTGTGTGTGTGTCCAGTGGAAGCATCAATTTCTGATTTCCCATACAACTTTGTGATGTTATTGATCAAATTTCATATCTCTTTTACACTTCCAAGATGGTGTGCTTTTGAAATTTTTTTTCTTTTCCCTCTCTGAGAAAATAATCAAGATGTGGATACTGATGATGTCCTTGGGAGAAAATGTCAGACTATTAGAGATGGATACCTGCTCCAAGAAGGCTGAGATTAGCGGAAAAAGCTCTAATATTTTTTACTCATAACTGACATTCCCGTTGCCTGTGATGAATGTTCTGTGACTCACCATTATGTTACATAATTCACCTATACTAGAAACTGAATTGGCCAAAGTTATTAAGAAAAGTTGCATGAGATTGAACATGAACTTGTCAGCATGCATGGTAGTCCTGGTTTCTATTGTATGAATTAACTAACTACACATCTTGCCATCTATTTGCACTAGCATTTCGTGCTTTAATAATTTATTTGGAAAAGGGTTGTATTTCCAATTTTATCAATTTCTTTTTGCATTTCTCTTTTTTCCATTTCATGATGATGATCCAAACTCAGGGATTCAATGCTACATTAACTGAACCAGTGAGAGGTGATCAAATTAAGGCAATGGAACTTAAATTGCATCCTGAGGTAAAAGATTCCCTTAGGGAGCTTTGCAGGGATCCCAAAACAACAATTGTTGTCCTTAGTGGGAGTGACAGAAATGTGTTAGATGAGGTACTTCATCTAGTTCCCTTTCCTTGGTTTCTTATCATTTTTCTATTATACACCCTTATTAAAGTTTTTCGTACAGAATTTTGGGGAGTTTGATATGTGGTTGGCAGCAGAGAATGGAATGTTTTTACGCTTTACAAGGGGAGAATGGATGACAACAATGCCAGAGCATTTGAATATGGAATGGGTTGACAGCGTGAAGGTGCTTAAATTGATTTTCTATTTATGTCTTATTGTTTCATTGTCTCCCCCCTCCAACCTTACCGTGCTGATACATTTTTTACAGCATGTTTTTGAGTATTTCACAGAAAGAACACCCAGGTCACATTTTGAACAGCATGAAACTTCCCTCGTATGGAATTACAAATATGCAGGTTCCTGCTTGTTACTTTTAACCCTTTTTTCTCTATAAACCAGTGTCTTACGGACCTTACTTCTCCGCTATTTATCTTCCTCTTCTTCTTCTTCTTTTTACTTTTTTTTTTTTTTTTTTTTTTCTAATCATATAATTATTTTAGATGTTGAATTTGGAAGACTGCAAGCAAGGGATATGTTGCAGCATCTCTGGACCGGCCCAATTTCTAATGCATCAGTTGATGTGGTTCAGGGCAGCCGTTCTGTTGAGGTGCGGGCAGTTGGTGTCACAAAGGTGAATAATTATTTTTTCGTACTAAAAATTTTATGATCCTGCCTTAATGTCTTTGGTATGCACTTACTGAATATGTTTGTTTCCTCCAACTTTTTTCACAATTCAGGGTGCTGCAATTGACCGTATCTTGGGAGAGATCGTTCATAGCAAACCCAATGGTAAACCCATGTCAGCACCAATTGATTATGTTCTGTGTGTTGGGCATTTTCTGGGGAAGGTAACTTGTTCTTTATCTGACTTTTTCATTCAAAGATCATCTAAAAATGCTGTTTAAACATGCTTTTCCAGTAGCCAAACTAGAATGCAAACTAAGCCTTTGATTATCCGTTTTCAAATGTTCATCATCTTGTAGTCTTAGAACTGTGAAAAAGGACAGTCAATTTGCAAAAGTTTCAGATCTTATTGGTTTGGGGTTTCAATAAAATAACACAATTTAGGGTAAAACAAGTAATTAATGCCCTCTAGTTCATTATGACAATCTTTAGGAGTCATTCGTCCTTGTTATCATTATGCCACCAGTATAATATTAGGTTGGTATCTATAGTTTTCTAAACTTGGCTCTGTTTTTATTTTGAACATGCTGAAAGTTGATTGCAAGCTTAAGTGTCTTTTTCGAACTTCTATTTGTCATGTTGATTCAAAAAAATGACTGCAGTGGAGAAGTTAAACTTTTGTTTTAATGTTTCTTGTATCTGGTACTGACAGGTAATACATATATTGCTTCCTGATAAAAACCTGGTTTAGGAGTTGTCCTATGACCAATGTTTTGTACTTGGCTGTTCATATGTACCTAGATGATCTTAATTTGGATGATAGAATTTAATCTTGTATACCTTGTCCTACAATGTATAAAATATCCGTTACTTCCTCAGGATGAAGATGTGTATACCTTTTTTGAGCCAGTGCTTCCTGCTGACCCAATTAGTATTTCAAGATCCAAGGTAAGTGATGGCCTAAAGTCACCTGGTGATAGAAGATCTTTGAAGCTCCCAGCAAATAGAAATGGATCGAAATCGTCTAACAGCAAGACACAGAGATCCTTACCAAATCCTGAGAAGAGAACAACAAATAATAGTAGTGGGAATACACGACGGCCATCGCCGGAGAAGATTTCATGGAATGTACTTGATCTTAAGGTGGAGAACTACTTCTCTTGTGCTGTTGGCCGGCATCGTACAAATGCTCGGTATCTGCTCGGATCATCGGATGATGTTGTCTCGTTTCTGAAGCAGCTGGCTAATGCATCTGCTGTTGAACAACTGATCTTTGAGTTCACAAGCCAGAAGATAAAGAACGAGTCTTTAGATATCATCGACATGTAGAGATATGTTTAATTCCCAAGCATGCAGGTCCACCTTCCCTTACCTTTACCTGCTTCTGCTCTTCTCCTAAAAGCTAGAAGTGTAGCAATCTTAGGATTCGGATAGCATCTAAACCACAGAAATTACCTGCAGATTAAAGAAATAATTTACATTTCTCAAGACATTTCAGAAAGTTGTTTACACTGGTTATAGAATTTGTTTTAGATTGCATAATACTAATTTCGGATCCAGAGTATTCCTCTTTAACGGCTCAGATCCTTGCAGAGGGACGATTTTCAATGATAGCTAATTTGAACCGAGTTTGCCTACTTTTACCTGTTAGAAAGAATGTGGGTCGGTCGTTTGGGACACCTCAAACTTCTGATACCCAACTCTTTCTCCATCCATCTCAATTAATACCCAGTCGAGGTATTGTATTTGAGATGTCAAAATTCATTTTTATTGGTAGGACAACTGAAAAATATAGGCTTTAAAGAGGTAGAAGATAGAAACAGAGAATAAAGAGAGAGAGAGAGAGTGAGAGCTAAGCTTATATTCAGCTCAAGCCAACTCAACCAGCTTAATACAACAACCAATCGCTGGTCTACACTTAACCAAAAACTAATTCTCAAATGAGCTAACAATTACTAACAGTAGCACGTGCAACAATAACATATCTGAGTATAAATTTTCTCTATATATATTTTCGAAAAATATATCATATTTTTATTTCAAAATATGTTTATATTATATACGTATCATATATTATTTCTTTTTTTTCTTTTTCTTTTTTTTTTTTTAATAATTTGAAATTTTTTAGGTAGATACCGATATTATAAGTTTATGTAAATCATAAGCTAAGCAGCTCAACTTGGTCCGATTTATTACATCATTGTAGCAGTCCTTCGGACACGTTCCTAATTTGTCTTTAAAATAATAATAATAATAGAAAAGTAAAAGAAGAGGATGATAATTTGTGTGTTGGATGTACTTAGGGGGCAGGTAGTGATATTGTGAGCTCTGAGTCCTCGAACTTGCATCTAATCCCAAATGAAGAAAAAAATAATGACCGTATATAATATTGATTAGCAAATAAAAATAGCAATACAATCTTGGATACATTCTATAAGCTTGGGTAACAAAAGAATTTAACAACACAAATAATCTAAGGGACTGCAAAAGTTACACAACCGCATTTCTTGCGGATGACTTCCATCTATTTAAAGAACCCTATTGAAAGTTCTTCAAAAAAAAGTGGCAGAAAGCAAACTAAAATACATTCCGGAAAACAAAACTGAAAGATGCAAATCTAATAGTATTATAACCATCCATCCCCTTCTACAATAGCAGAAATTAAGAGCAAAACTGACTAAATTTGTAGAGGTAAATCTGTAAAATCACCTAATGGAAGACACAGCGGTCAATCCTGAGGTCTAAACCACAATAGTATCCATTCTGCTTAGGTTTTCTTGTTTGGTTCGTAGACATACTTAATCAGCGACTCCTTGATTGAAAGCAACTCAGGAAACTCGCTCTTTAACTTGGATGCATCCATCTCATTGTTGCTTCGAGGGGCCACTATCACCTTGGCTTGCTCTTCTAGAGTAAAGTTAGCCCACTTGAATGATGGGTCAATGTATTGTTTGTACAGCTCCAAAATCTCATTATGGCTCACAACCCCTGGGTTTGTGAAGTTCCATATGCCCTTCAAGTTCCGCTTGGCCATCTCGATTGAAATGGGTAGAAGTTCATCCAAGACAGTCATGCTATTAGGAATATTAACCACCTTGTTATAACGAGAGATCTTTGTAATGAAGTTGCGAGGGTTGTTCAAATCAGATGATATAGGCATTCGAACTCTGAGAGTGCAGACATTGTCATATTCTTTCAGCAGCTCTTCAACCTTGTTTTAAAAAAAAAAAAAAAAAGAAAAGAAAAAAAACGCATTTGTAGGTAAGTATATTACAACCATAAACTTCAAGAATATGTAAAGCATACATCCAGGGAATGCAAATAAAATTACCATGGCCTTAGTTTTTGAATAAAAGGAACCGGTGAAGTTAGGCTTGTCTTCTTCTTTAAATCCGATGCCAGAGCCTTCTGGGTGTGCAGCATCATATTCAAAGATACATCCAGTGGCAAAATTCATCATTAGGAGCCCATGTTCTCTGCAGACATCTGCTAAGGTCAACGTTCCAGCAACATTGGCACGGATTGTTTCTGCTTTATGAGATTCACACCAGTCCACATTGGGTCTACCGGTGACACCTGCAGCATTGAACACATGGGTTGGTTTAACATTTTGAATATCTGCCAGGAGCGATGACCGATCCTCAAGACGTCCTCTTCCATATTCAAATGAAATTCCTTGTTTCTCACATAGCACCCCAAGGAGACCCCCAATCCAACCAGTCCTACCATAGATCAAGAATTTCAATGAAGGTTTAAGGGGAGAGCCACCGGTTTTGGACGATGGTACCACCATTTTGGTATTACTTGAGCTATAATTTGCAGATTTCCCTTCTTCAGACCCATCAAAATGCCTCCCACCTGGCATCATCAGCATCCTTGGATGAGGAAGCAGTGCTCCAGATACATCACCCCACCAATCAGGATTTTTGGTGTACCACTCTATAGTCTTCTTTAATCCCTCTTCCCATAATGTCTGTTCCGTCCACCCCAAGTTGTTCAGCTTCTGATCATCTAGAAAGTACCTTTGGTCATTAAATGGCCTGTTCTCTACAAACTTGATGCTTGTTTCTGGGTCCATTGAGAAAAGCCTGCATATATCCTTGGCCACATCAATAACTCTCCTTTCTTTCTTTGTCCCAATATTGTAGACATGCCCAACCTCTCCTTTATGAAGAATGACTTCGAATGCCTCAGCAACATCCTCACAGTATAAATAACTCCTCACGTTAGAACCATCCCCATGAATTGGAAGAGGCTTCCCCTCCATTGCCAAGAGGATGAACTTTGGAATTAATTTTTCAGGAAACTGATTAGGCCCGTAAACATTGTTTCCACGGGTTGTTATCACAGGTAAACCATATGACCTTCCATATGCCATAACAAGCATTTCTGCTCCAGCTTTTGTTGCAGAGTATGGATTTGTGGGAAGAAGCTGAGAAGCTTCATGGTTTCCTACAACAGCATCCTCATCAGTCTCACCATAGACCTCATCTGTGCTTACATGGATGAACCTCCTGATCTGACCAGTGACTTTGCATGCTTCTAGAAGGACATGGGTGCCATAGATGTTATTTTTTGTGAACTCGAAGCTATTACCAAAGGAATTGTCAACATGGGTCTGGGCAGCAAAGTGCATTATAGTGTCTATGGACTCGGTAATGAGTAGAAAGTTGACAAGGTCAGCACTGCCAATGTCCCCCTTAACAAATTTGAAGTTGGGTGATGACTTAGATGGAAGGAGATTCTTCAAATTTGAGCAGTAATCAAGCTTGTCAAGCACAACAATCTTGTAGTCAGGGTAATTGCGGATGAGGCGATTAGCAACATGGGATGCAATGAATCCAGCAGCTCCAGTTATAAGGATGTTCTTTGGAGTATATGAAGCCATTTTAAGGCAAATTCTATCAAGAAAAAATACAACCCAATTAAAACCCATAAAATTAGACTATATAGAGATCTGAATCATTATATCTATATCAACAAATAGAATCAATAAAAGCATTAGCCAAAACAACAAACTGAGAAATATTGTCTCATCTCAAAGTAAATAGACATTGTAAAGCTGAAAGTAAATCACTTGCCACATATGAAAGCACCACTTTGCATAAATAGAAGCCATATAACATATTAATTTATGCCATATATGGAGATTGTCAAAATGCAATTTTTACAACAGTTAAACGAAAGCTCCTGCTGGTTGTCGAAAACCCAGAGCAAACTGAAGGTGAAACCAAGCATCTCTAATTAGGTACATTAAAAGTCCAATGCATCAAATCATATACATCTACCATAATTAATACTCAAAAGAGATTGACTGTTCAACATCTCCAATGGTAACCAATAGATTACGTAAGGCCTCTTCTTTTTTGCTTCCCATAGAAGAGTACAGAGTTCCAAATCATCAAACAGATAGTATAACCAAAACACCAGAAACCCACCTTGAGCCACTTAGATCCAATTCAATTTACGGAACCAAGACAAAAGAAACCGATCCATGCATATTTTTCGCAAACCCATCATTGAATTTAAAAACCAACATATCAACAAACACATTTAGATCTGATTCATTTCCTGGAGAACCCAGTATAAGAATACAGATCCAGATCAATATCACGTTAAGCCTATAATATTTTCCAAAAACAAATAGCATACAAAAGTGTCAATATTCCACATACTTTCGAAGATCTAACAAAATGGATACGAACCCAGATCAAGAATTGCTTCAAACTATCAAAATATCCAGTATCTCAGGCAAACAATCAAGGTTACAAACTTATTAAGATTACAATTCCAGAAAATAAAAACAGAGCATTAAAAATGACTTACAAATTAGATAGAGATCACGACCGACCTACTCAGAATGAGAATAAACTTTAGTGAGAGATAATGCCTTAGAGGCTTTGATAGAGAGAGAGAGAGTGAGAGAGAGAGAGAGAGAGAGAAGGAGAGAGACACAGAAAGAGAAATAAATTCAGACAAGGAAATGAGAGAAGAGAGCCAGAGAGATTTAATGGCCTGAGAGAGGGAAGCGGAAGAGGGTCTATATATAAATATATATACACGCGCACGCTTGTGAAAATCAGTGAGACAGTTAAGGAGAGCCTCATAGCAACACCAAATGACGAAATTACCCTTCACTGGTTTACCAATTTACGAAGCTCACACGGTTTGTGGGCCCGTCCTCCTTCTCGTAGAAAGAGGGTACGTGAGGTAGGAAGGGCGTAAAATATGGTTAGCGGGTCAAAAAACTTTTGTTATCTGGTGTGTCCAACTTCACGTGCGATTCAGTATTCCCAGTTTACCTCTTTCTCCATTACCCACTCTCCGTTTGACACGTCCACTCTCTAAGTCAAGGATCTATTTTGGATCTTCAACTTGTGGCTGATTATAGTTACCATTTTGGCTTCGGTTTCCTCGAAAAAGGAGATTCATTAATCGCATGATTTTCTCCCTACCCAAACAGTAGTATAAAATCAGAAATGTAAAAAAAAGGTAATGTAAATAAAGAGCAGGATAATGATTTTTTTTTTCTTTCTGTTTTTTCATTTTCCATATTTTAGAGGAGCCAATTTATTATAAAATAAAAAAAGCATTGCCTTTATTTTTTTTTTCTACTTTTTTATGTGGGTAGGTGTGGTTTTCTTCTTTTTTTTTTTTTTTTTTTTGGTTTTTTTAAGAACTTTTTCTTATCTCTCTAACTTACAAAATTTCTCGATAGAAGATAAGCTATTAAAAGATCGTTAAATTGATGGTGATTTTGGATTTAATTTTATCTTAAAATATTGGGTGTGAGTCACATGGTCATTAAAACAATTGAAGGACGAAAATAAAAATAAATAAATAAATAACAGAAAGCTTGGATTTGGTTGGTAAGGATCTTATTGGAATCTATTGTTGAATTTTTTGGATTTTTTAAACTTTCTACTAAAAAAAATTTATACTTAACATTTTTTTTAAACACGAAATAGATAGATTAGCATTATTATAATATTGTTACTTTCATCCTAGTTTTCTAAAAAATACTAATGTATGTTAACTAAATTTATTAGTTAGTAATATTTAATTGATTTATTTATTTATTTGGTAAATAATATATTTTTATCATTTATAATATTTTTCTCCTTTGCAGTTTTTGATACTAAATTAACCTCATTTAACTTTTTGACAACTATTATTTTAGTGTCTGTAGTGTTATTATTGTTTAAATTTGAAAAATTAATTTTCAAAATAGGAGTGCTAAAACAAGGGTTTTCTTTTTTTCACTCATATATATATATATAATAAGTGAATTTTGGATTTTCTAAAATATTTCCCTTTTTATTTTAAAAGACACAAAAAAGAGAGAGAAAAAAAAAGAAAGGTATTTCTTTTAACGAGACGTTACAGAAATATGTTATAATTAGATAATAATGCTTTTTTTTTACGAGGAATAATGATTTCTTAATGGTATATAAATGTACATTATAAACAATCTCCCGGTTATGAATCTCTTTATCACAAACAATTTTTTTTTTGGTAATTTTGGTAATATTCTTTATTACAAACATGATAATGCTTTTATATTTTAATTTTTTTTTCTAATTATATGATTAGATCCATCAAATTTTGGAAAATCTAATGCATTTTAAATTTTGGAAAGGTTTTTAGATAGATATATATTTTTTTATTTTGGAAAATAAAGATATAACCTTTTAAGTTTTAAATATATATGATCCGATCTTATATATCTTTGATCAACTTTACATGTTTTTTCATCTAAAAGAAATTACATATTTCTTAATTGCTACCTGGATTTACTAAATGAAGTAGTCAATTCAATATAAAAATGGTGAAATGGTTATTTATTTATTTATTTTGTTTTTTTTCCAACACTGGGGATGGGAGAATCGGATGGAAATCAGACTTTTGTTTGAAGAAATAATAACTTTGCCACTAACCTATTCTAAAGAGAGAGAGAGAAAATCTAGTACATATTATTTTAAAAGTGAATGTGGATCTTTTTTTTTTTTTTTTTTTTTCTTAATCTATATGCAATAGAATTACAATAGCATCTTAAAAAGTAATTATTATTATTATTCATTTACGTTTAATTTTTTTTCCTTAATATATTTAAATAAGAAAGTTTGATACTTGGTAATTAATATACGGTGACACTAACAGCAATGTATGCATATTTATGATGTATTGCATATATTGAGTTTAAAAATTAGAATATTATCTAAACACTGAGGAAGTATTTTATGTAATATTTTATCATTTGATGTTATGTTCCAATTAGTTATTAGTATTTGTATATTTAATACTAAAACTTATATAATAAAGGAAATTCGTCTCACAAATTTAGAAATTAAATTGAAAAATAACATAATATGACCATGTACCTGTTACATAAAGAAAAGGGGACCAATATCTTACTTAGCTAATATTGTCTTAACTGTTATAATTCGTATCCCTAAGAGGACAAATGAGATGGCAACTGTGGCATTGCCCTCGTATTAACCAACTTCTATATAATATTCATTGTATATATTGTCAGCATTAATTGAAACATAATTAATTGAGTGTAACGAGTACAAGCAATTCTGAAGTAATTTCACTTTAAAAGGAATATAAGCTTACGTATATCTTTAGCTCGCATGAAAAATTCCAGATAAAGCTTTAGCTTTCACATATATACTTAACCATTGAAGAAAGTAATTGCCAAAAAACTAAAAAGTTTTGCCTTTAATTTTCTCTTTTCTTAGAAGAGAGCAGAAGGTGCATGGATGGCTCTAAAGGGAAATATTTGTGCGATTCTATTATATACAAAGAGTAGGCATGTATGCCTTCCTCAATGATAAAGTCCTTTTCACTCTGTTTTTCTTTTGTGGTAAACTTGAATGGCAAGGCATTACCCAACACCCAAAAAAACAAAAAAAACAAAAAAAAAAAAAAAGTAAAAAAGAAAAAAGAAAGAAATTAAAAATTAAAAATTAAAAATTCTTGAATGGCAAGGTGATCCTCCTACAATATTTCAATGAAAAGATAGAGAACAAATAGTTGGTTTGTTGATTTTCTTTTGAAATATCTCTACAGTTTTCAAATTAATTTCAGAAATTATATATATATATATATTTTTTTTTTTCATGCATTTATTTACATGAATTATAAATTAAAATTATATGTTATCTAAGTTATATTAAAACAAACAAATTTCAAATTGACAATACACTCACTAAAAAAAATTACAGAAAAAAAAAATTGACAGCAAGCGAAGAATATTTCATTTATTTTTCAGTAAATAACTCATACCAATTAGTGGCCAACAGTTGATAAATAAAATTGCCTCCCATATATCATTTCTATGTATATTTGTGCCCCCAAATTTATAAGTAGGTATCTAAAATTTCAATTACACACATTGGGAAATTTCATTTCTCATGCAAGACACAGTAGTACTAAGCACATAAAATAAAGTAATCAAACGCGCGGGGATGATCCTGAGGGACAGTGGTCAATTCTCCAATAGTAATTAAGGGAATCAAGGTTCAATGTAACCCAATGACATAAAATAAATAAAATAAAATAAAAAAATTTTGTGGGTGAACAAAAGTTTGCTTTCATTATTATTATTATTCTTAAATTCATTTATTATTACGAAGAAAATGAAGTGGTGGTATTTGGGAGATGTGGTAAGCTTTCGAAAAGTTAAGAATAACATAGCTTTCGAGGATCTACAACACACCAAAATTAAAGACAAGCTTTCACAAGTATGCTTGACACCTAACTCCTACAATATTTGCAACTTCTTTTTTTGATTGTTTTTGTCTATTTTGTTCTCCATCTCTCTCAACATCTAACTTTGCTTCTATATGATCTATTTTATAATTTTCTACCCACTTTATTACAATTAAAAAAAAAATTGATTAAGCTGGCACTTTATGCGACATATTTACATCATTTAGAGCATCTTCAAAGGATTTTTTAAGATAAAAAATATATTTTTTATAATAAAAAACATCTTATAAAAGAAGTAGTAAAATTTAAAAATATCCTCCAACAAATTTTCTATTTAAACTCTTTATTTTTATTTTTTCTATAAACATTTATTGTTTTACTTGTAGCATCTTTCTTTTATATGAATTATCTTTTTTTTTTAAAATATTATAATAGTAACATAGGAAAATATATTACATTCAATTAAATAAATATAATATTGACATAAAAAATGTTTTTGGCTCTCTATATTTGGAAAGCCAAACCAACTTTTTATATTAAAAAGTCAAAATAAAAAGTTTATTAAAACTTATTTTTTAAATATTATCTCTTTAAAATAAAAAAAAATACCACATTTAAAAAGTCCCTTAGGAATGCTCTTAGTTCCCACTCCATCACTTTTTTCCCCATACAAACATGTAAATTAAACAATTGTTATATGCATAATATAAACCCTTTAATTCCCACTCCATCTTTCTTTCTTTTTTTTTTTCTTTTTTTTTCTGTTTTTTCTTATAAATATATAAATGAGGCATAATACATACATACAATAAGATGTTATATAATAAGATGTTAGATGTCCAATATAAACTAAATAAATGGTATACAATAAATGATTTATATATATATATGCAATCAATGTATCAAAAGAGAAATAAATTTTATATAAACTCATATAAATCCTGATATGTGTATAAAAAATCTATATAGTTTTGTGCTTAAAGACTTATTTAGTATTTAGGATACATAAAACTAAGACATAGATAGAGTGGTATTTTTAATTTATAATTTTATAAATATGGATGTGAAAGGCATATATAGTTATCAACTTACTTAATCAACTAAATTAGCCCTTTGTAAGGATATATAGTAATTATTAACAATGAATATGAATTGAGATATCTGATAAGGCTGAATTAAAATGCAATACAATCGTTCACTTCAGAAAAGACCAAAGAAGACTTCCAGATTGAAACTCTCGTGGAAGAACAATCCTAGATATAACTGATTCCAATGGGAATAAACCACGTGGCACATAGCTGGCGAAGCACAAACCTTCTTTTACTTTGTATTCTTATTTCATGGTCTACGGCATGCACGCGGTTGTAATTGTCTTGACTAAAAAGTCCTCTGCTCCTGCTTCTATCATCAATAAAGAAAAAGCTGCTAAAAATAAATAAGAAGATGCAGATAATATTGGGCTGTACCTATGGAACTTTGTACTAAGTAAGCAATATAGTAATTGGAATCAGACACCCCTTAATTTGGGTTTTGTCAACTGTAATAGCCCATAGTACTGCTTTTACTTGTACTAATTGCTCTTCCATACATAGCAATAATATTCAATCTCAATCCTTTCCCTGGTGTGTATGTATTATTGAAAGCTGTTCTCATTTATGAATAAGTTTCCAGCCTTTTTTATATTCTTTTTAATTTTTTTAAAATCATTCCCAAGATATAATCCCTAAGAAAACCTTTTTTTTTTTTTTTAAAAAATATCTCTAAGAACACCTTAGATCCCTTCAATAATCATTTTTTTAAAGAAAAAATTATTGGGTAATGTAATTAAAAGTTTATGTTATCTTGTTGGCACTCATTTTTCTTTTTTTTTTTTTTTTAGTCTTATCTTTCTGGGACTTTGAGAGAAAGGGATTTCGTGAATTCCTTGACTTCAAAACCTGATGCAACTGCCGATGTAAAGCGCAGACTAAAATCTTCCCGTTGAATCTTTCAGCATATATATATATATATATATATATGTATTAAAAAAGTCCAATATGCCGCGCAAGCCTTCAATCAACATTGGGCTTTAGGATATAGATATTGACCTTTTAATTCAATGGTGTTATTACACGATCCATTTTGCTTCTCACACTGCATTTTTGAGTAAAATTACTAAAAAACCCTTGATCCTTTTTTTTTGTCAATTTGATTTTCTTGATAGACGAAGTAAAATTCCAATTAAAATCCACGGTCCGATTGAAATCACAATTTGGATTCAAGGCTTACTTCATTTATATTGAACAATTCAAATTACATTTGAATTGCCAAAAGAGTTGCAAAAATTTGGGTTTCCTCCATAACCACTCAAAAGTATTCTGCAACTTATGGGTCTTCCTCAGATAATAGTCGTTGATGTTCCGAATATCGAAATGGTTGATTCTTATTTATATCCACCTCCACATCCTCTCTGTTTCCAATAAAATTGAGCGGAGAAAGAGGGAGATTAAGCTTTACATGAATTTCAGCAATTCCGACCAAGATGGAACGATGGAGATCAATTTCATTTTACCCATCCGGCTAGCTTCAACATAATCAGTGACGCAGATTTGGAAAAGAAGACAGCGTTTGAGAGAGAAAACATTTATTCAAATATTAAAAA
Organism: Ziziphus jujuba; assembly: GCF_031755915.1. NCBI lineage: Eukaryota > Viridiplantae > Streptophyta > Magnoliopsida > Rosales > Rhamnaceae > Ziziphus > Ziziphus jujuba. Next base: position 14,174,030 of record NC_083389.1, on the reverse strand, counting down.
TAAAATATAAAAAAATAAAAGGTTTTTAGTAATTTTACACAAGAAAGTAGTGTTAGAAGCAAAATGGGTTGTGTAATTAGCAATACTCTAAATTAACATGACAGAAGGTGGAAGCCTCCTGATTGCATAATTTGGACTTTAATAATCTGTGAATAATGTTGGGCTATGTGAATTGGGCCTTTTCGCTATATGTGTTGTTATTTTATTATTTTTTCTGTTCAGCAAATAATTTTACTGAAAAGAAGCCAACGAATTACACGTAAAAAATGATGATTTAGTATTTTTTTTTTTTAAAAAAAAAAGCTCCTTAATAAAATTAATATGGATCCCAAACCCAATCCTGAAACAGCTAACTCTCCTCTCTCGTTCCAGCTCTATATATATATACATATATATTATCATCACAACAATTTATTACAATATTTTCTAATCTAAAACTATTTTAAATTTACGACTTTTTAAACGTAGACATAAGGAATAATAGCTCTAGTTGATTTAGTTATCCAGCAGCTTAATTTGTTTGCTTCTTTTCTTCTTCTTCTTCTTCTACTTTTTTTTTTTTTTTTTTTTTTTCGTCTCTCTACAAGACAACAAACATTGCATAGGAGACTAGTCGCTGCAACGATGTCCCTTTATGTTCATTGGAGAATACCCTCTTTAGATAAAATTGTTATTAGTTCCTTTTGTCTTATTGAAAAAAGAAAACTCAACCGACGTTTAAAAAAAAAAAAAAAAAATCATCCCTCTGACCAATCCTAGTAATAACTTTAGACTTGACATGCATAAAAAAAAAAAAAAAAATATATATATATATATATAAAATAAGAATTATAAAAAAAAAAAAAGGGGCCAGTGAGCCTCACATGGTGGATGCTACAATCTTTTTTCGCTTGAAAATATGAGCTTTACAAACCAAAAAGGGCACAAAAAGAACAAGCCCTACAATCTTAAACTGTAGACAACAGGCATGGCCATATGAGTTTAATTGGTAAGATTTGCTGGTGAGTGGTAACTGAGGATGTATTATGGAATTCATCTGTAACACCCTTTAGTAAGCTTTAGTACTTAAACAATAAAATAACATTAATCTTCTTGACCCAAAATTGGGTTTGTTAAGGGTCTTATCGTTACAATATTGAAACCAATTGTTATGATAATGATTATGATACCAATGACAACTATATCTTGTTATATGTATATGTATAATACAATTTTGATATGACAAAGACTATATGAAAAATTTATGGAAGCGATATGTCATGTCATACAACAAGTAAGGAACAAAAAGAATATAATTTTAAAAAATTAATCAACAACTGATAATATTAGATTTGAAATATAGTCTTAGCTTGGAGTTGCTATGGATTATGAAAAAGTTAGCAAAAATTCTGCCGAATCAACAATTAATTTTTTTGATTATCTTATTAATGTTTAATGAACTATTATTTTAAGATTGTAAGAAGTTACAAAATTAAAGTTTGAATGTTTGGTAAAATACATACTTAACTATGTTAATTCTATATAATGACCAAAATAAATATGAATGATTATTTTTTTATGTATATATTACTATATATAAATGGGTAAAAATGAATTTTATTATTAGTTGAACGTTGTAATAATAATTTTAATTTTCAAATTCTATTTGTATTAGAAGAAGGATATGAGAAGCTATCTGTGATTACTTCTCATATTTCAGTTTTTTAAAAGGATAAATTATTGAAGAATTTAAAATTTATAAGTCTAGTGAACATTGCATTTGCTGAAAAATTCTCTTATAAACCAAAAGTGAGGATTTTATAGCAACCTCAAACTCACACATAATGTATATGCATGGGCACATTAATTTAAAGGGGATGATCCAACAGAGTCTATTCAAAGTTCTTATTTTTATTTTTTTAACATTATAACTCGTTACATTTGGAGTTTTGAATAATAAATTTGAACATGTATTCTTAATAATTTTTATCATTATAACGGGAAAAAAAAAATCTACTCAAAGTTTGCTTATTGGATTTTATAATTTTTGGGATTATTACATTTTAATATCCTAGATTTTTTTATTTAAACTTTTGACTTTCAAAAATTGCATTTTAGATTTTCTATTTATAATTTGTTACAATTTGGATTATATTTGATTTTTAACTAACAAAATATTTAATGGTGATATCTAATAGTCATCCTACATGAGTAGCATGCAGAGGAATTGAAGTGTAAGTTTTTTAAAAGTAGAGAAAACTAAAGTGTAAATTTTTAAAATTAGAATGCACTAAATTGCATTTTAAGTATCCTTTAATTTAAAAATTAATGCATTTTAATACTAGTTAAATCTTCTCATGAAAAACTACTGAATCCCATTAGTCAAAGATCAAATATGATCCAAATAGTAATAGATCATAAATTGACAATCTAAATTGTAATTTTTTAAAAATTAAAAATTTAAATTGTAAAATATATAAATTGAAATATTAAAATGCAATAAATCCTACTGTTTTATATTCATTATACAAATTACACGTACCATTTACTGTTCTTTGATGTTATATAAAAATTAAAAGAGAAGGGCCTGTTAAAAATCACCATTTTATGATATGGGTATAAAAAGTCTACTGCAACTTCATTTACTGAGATCCACAATTTCATAGTAAAAGAAAATCCTACTGGTTCAGCATGATCTCATTTTTCGTGATCTCGAAATGTTGCAATTCTTCTATATGTTTAGCGTAGTAAGGAAAATGAGCCACATATGGGTCGAACAAAGTAAAAACTTGAGAATAAGACAGAGAGTCTCATCTTCACATAATAGAACAGAGTAGTTGTTGAAACTGACAATTTTATTTTTGGACATACACCTTCTGTGGACTGTGGGTTCTGGTGCAAATCCCAGGTTATATCCTTACCATATAAGAAATATACAAAGGCTCATTTACGGTTAAGAAAGATCAAAATAAATAAGAGAACAAAGAAAAAGAAAAAGAAATTAATGTAGAGAATTGGAATTTGGTTTCTTTTAAGGGAATGTTCCCTGTTTAGCTTCCTTATAGGTTGAGGCATCCTGGTCTATTTTGACAAATCCACGAATTAATAATAATAATATAAAAATACTTTCCCATTTTTTAGAATAAAAATAAATAATTTGTATTTTTTTTTTGAGAAAATAGCGATTTTCCTATGATTGAACTTCTTTCATCCTTAGATAAATAAATAAGTAGATATTTTAGCTGATTTTCTTGATTGGTCCAAGTATATAATTTTGAAAAAATACCACTTGTTTATATTAATGAAAGATCATTGTGAAATTTACAAGTTAAATAACAATTTAATAGTTCTTATTAAAAAATTCATTTGTAAAATTTTAATAATAAAAAACAATAAAATTAAATATTTCAATTAAAATTAAAATTTGTAAATTTATAATGATATAAATGAGAAAAAAATGAGTTATAGATTTTTATTTATTTATTTTTTTTTTTTTGGAGTTCTGTTAATTCTTAAAAAGTTAGATATAATTTGGTTTATAAAATATAAAAAAAAGAAGAAGATAATTTGGATAAGATTTATTTATTATTATTAGCTTTTCGTGGATGAGATGGTTTGGATAAAATATCTATACATGGAATGAGAAGATCTGACCACCATCCAATGTTAATGCACCCGGATTATTATCATTATTGTTGTTGTTTTATAAATTTGTAGTCTTTGATTTCATTTTTATGTTTGTATTAGAAATCCTTATAATGGTCATTTATGATAATGTTGACATTACTTGTTTTTAAATTTTATTAATAGAGCTTTATATATATATATATATATATATGTATGATGTATTTGAGTGCCATATATTTTAATTAAATTGTATATTAAATTTTCAAATTTAAAAATATTTTATATCATATTTTTAATTTACAATTTATTTTATATCCGTTCATTCTTAAATTGATTTTCAATTGGCTAATATAAAATTAAAAATATTATAAAATAATAAAGTACAATTAATTATTTTTTTTATTTTTTAATAATTATAACAATTTCAAACCTAAGATAAAACAGATATATTTAAAAATCATAATTTCATGGGTATGGATATAAGGAATGACAACTGAGGCAATAATACATGGTTACAAAATTAAAAGGTCAAATTACATTTCAATAACACACATATCGGAATTCGTCACTTACCTCTCGACGATTAGAAAATTCATCAATCTGACCCTTACGCGGCTTAAAACTAACAGATCAATCTTGTTTAATTGATGAAAAGACCATTTTACCTTTTATTAAAGACAAATAGAATGAAATGACTACTTTACCCTTTATCCATATATATATCGTTTTAAATTATCATTTACCCTTTTATAAATAAGCAATTTTCAAAAAACTAATTTTCCAATAATGTTGTAGAAAGCAATTCAACATTAAAAGAGTTGATGACTCATTTAAATTAAAAAAAAAAAAAGCATTAAAAACATTGATGACTCGTTTAAATGTTTTAGAAAAACATTAAAAACGTTGATGACTCATTTAAATTTTATAAAAATCAATCTACCTAAAACCCTAAACTATTCAATTAATTCACATAATAATATTCGTTAATAAAATAATATTTAGGAACTAACTAAGCATATCCCTTAATCGTTTTTTGTCCAAAAAAATCCCTTAATTGTTTGCATAATATATTTATTAATAAAAATCATATTTTTCAAAATAATTTGTACTCAATAGCAAAATTATATTTTTGTAAATAATTTTAAATTATATTTTAAACTTTTAATGAATAAAAATAATTTTCCAAAAAATTAAAGTAATAATTTTAATTCTTGTTCCTTTCAAGCTCCAATTAAGAAAAAGAAAAATATATATTTAAAAAAAAATGTTAGTTTTTTTTACCCTGCTTCTAAAACAAGAGAAACCTTTTTTTTTTTCTCACCCTCCAAGCAAAAATAAATACAAAATATCTTATATACATATAAATATATAGAAGCCGGCTACAATGAGAGTCGACTGTGTGGGAGCCATCAGGACAAAAAATGTACGGCAAATGAGAACCCTTGAATTTTAACATCTATTATAAACGGTCCAGATTCAAACTTCCTAACGTGTGGATTTTGCTCAGAGCTCCCCTTCCTATTCGCACCTTTCCAGTCTCTTCTCATCTTCTCTTGTGCTTCCATACTTTCATCCACCGTGCCAGCGACGTTGAGCCACCACCATCTGCAGCTCACATGCGACGTTAAGCCACCACCATTCTCCGCTGCTTCCACCAGCCAGTCTTGCCCCAGATTCTCCGTTGCTTCCACCATCTAGGGATTGGTTTAAATCAAGAACTTCTACTCATCGTTCCAGCCATTCTCTGCTGATTCCACCGTTCCAGACACATCCCACTATCCCACTATTTTAGCTTACTGATGACATAAATTAAGTGGAAAAAGTTTTGTTATATTATCCTAAATACAATTTTTACAATGTCTCTCAACAATAATATTTCCACTCATTATTCTCAAAATCCTAGGAGTGGGTACATCTACTCAATTATTGTTGTTTCTTAAAGCCCAATGTTCATCTAATAAAAAAAAATGTATATATATATATATATAATAGCTACAAAACATCAGCATTCTGATCATACTGAACAAAAAGCTATATGGAGTTTTAGAATGCATCATAAAGAACATAGTGGAATTCATACTACAAAACAAAGTATAAGTAAACTTTTTAAGCTAAGGTATATGGCAGCAACCTGTTAGGAAAGAATTCAAGTCAGGATAAAAATTAATACTCTGACACTGCATAAGTTTGAAAGTACCTAAATCAGAAAAAATGGCTCGAAATATATTTTAATTGATGCTTTGAGAAAAATGTAATAAAGGTGTATAAGGTCAAAGAAAGCCTGATAAAAGGAAAACCATACAAGTGCATATGCCTATGGCTTATCAACAGTAGCATTTCCTGGAATTGCTGAGTTGATAAGTTCTATAGCCGAGCCACCAAATACAGCACCAACAGCAGCACCAATCATCAAACTTGGGGCATACAGGCCACCTACGAGCCCAGAACCCTTGCATAGAGCTGTGGCAACAACTTTTGTAGCTGCTAGTTTAGTTAAGAGCCAGATTTCTCCAGCTGAAGCAGTCTTCCCAGTACGAAGGATTTCTTCAACATTTGTGAAACCCCAATAGAGTATTCCAGGATACTTAAGAGCAATTATTCCTGCTCTAAAACCACCTAAAACAGGGCACACAAGAGCAGGAAGGCCAATTTTTTCTTTGATAATCTCAAATGATTTCATAAACTAATCAACAAAGCAAGTGAAGGCTACACTCACAGCACCACATAGCATGCCCAATATTAGGTACAGAGGTAGTTCTACAACAACAAATTGAAATATATTGTAAATAAAAAGATTACACATGCACCACAATCATGCATCACAAGCTTCCCAAATCTTTTGCAAGACAATTTAATCCATATAGAAATACTTATTTTATTTCCCCAAATACACACATTATTCCAATTCCCATGATAGGAACATCACTGCATTACGTGATTTGCACATACTCACATGAATAGAAAGTAGCTTATAAATGCAAAGTTAAGCTAGAAAGTTGGGAATCGAAGATAAACTTAGCATGCTCAAAAGTTTAACTTAAGCAACAATCTAAGGTTTCCCAAAAGACAGATAAGGAATCAGTATATGGCATTCTTCAGCAATTCTTAATATAGTTGAGTAATGCCATTAGTGTTCCATTTATATTTGTAAATATTTTATCAGTTGAAAAGAAGTGACATAAACAATAGCTTAGGTTAGAGAGGCATAGTGTAACACCCCATACCAAAAAAAAATATATATATACATGATTAAACAAGTTTGACCAAATTAACTAAGTTTGACCAAGTGAATAATATATGGCTTCAAGTTGACTTTTTCAATGGCCAATATTTTTGGTTCGACTGAAGTACCATTGTGTAGATCTCGTCGATATGAGTTCACAGACTGGCGGCATGCCAAATTCTGAGTTACGGATAAAAAGTTATGGTTCTGAGAAATTTTAAGTATAAGTTTTAAATCAGTGTCCAAGCCAGTTTCCAGTTTTTATCTGTTAGTGATTTAGGCTCTATATAAGCCTCGACAAGTGTGCCAAACAGGAAGAAAAGCCCAAAAATACCCATTTTCTCTCCAAAACCCGAGAAAAACACCCCAGACCTACGGGCCCGAACCGACCGTTTTTACCTCCAATTGGGTTTACGCCGTTTGTCCCATCTCCGACCACCACCTTGCTACACGCACCGGCCAGAGAGGAGCGGGGAACGGAGGCGAGCTCGGCCGCAAAATTTCACGGCCACCGGACACCGGACGAGCCCAGATCTGGCAGGAGAAGCCCGACGACTGGAAATGTTCTCTCTCCTCTTTTCTTGTGTTTTCCGGCCAACCCAGTTCAACCCATACCTCTATCCCACCATTTTTGACCCCTCTGAGTCCATTTCCATGGTTAGATTGTCCAAAATCCCCACCATTTGAGAGATCTTTCGAGTTCAAGTTCGGCCGAACCTTTACGTCAATATTCTAGTCACCAGACCAAGGTAAGACCACTGGTGAACTTCTTGTCTCATGGGCTTTCTGTTGACTTATAATTTGTGAATTTTGGAGGTTGTTTGATAATTTTCCTATTTTTGGGGTTATTTGGCTAATTTTCGGAGAAATTGGGACTGTGTTTGGACGATTGTGGTTAAATTGGTTAGAATTGAAGTCAGATTAGTGAAATTGGATAATATTAGGACCTAATTGGGGGTTTAATTTTGAAATATTAGGCTTCGGGTGAAAATTTCCAATTTTGGGTATCGGGTCCTAGGGACATGCGGTATAATTGGACTGCCTAGTGTCCAATTTATACAATTTTGTGGTACTGTAAATTATTTTGAGACATTTGGATTATACAAGTGTCTCTGGTTTAGTTGTTTGGAGCCTGAGGAATATTTTATTATATTACAGGCACTCGAGTTGAGCTTGGAGGAAATCTTGTAGAGGAGCAGGCATGAGCATCTACAGTACTATGAGTGGTTATATTATTTTTAAATATTTTGGGCATATAGTATAATATATATATGTGGTTTAAATATTTTACGTATATATCATTTGATTGAAATGTTGTTTTATGCATATATAAATATTTGCTTTCACATATATGTGTTATCATTTTATATGACTTTTGATAATATTTTAAGTGATTTTCAATTTTAATGGGTCCATAAATGGACTTGTGGTATTTAAATATCTTGGTAATTAAATTGAGATTTTAAATCATTTTGGAAACTATTTGGTTTGAGAAACCAGATTGAAAACCATATGATTTTAAGTATGATCAAATATTTTATAATTTTATGTGCTTAAAATTGGTTATTGGTGAATATATTTTACTGTGGTATTTCTGGTTTTCGTATGAAATGATGTTTTGAGATTTTGAAGTATTTAATTAAGCGGTGGAAGTTTAAATGTTAAATTATGATTTATGATAGAGTATCATTTGGAAAAGTATATATATAATCTTACAAGATTGTTTCATGTATACTGTATTGGTTATTTTTAAATCGATGTACCATGTAATGCCAATACCTTGGATCAGTATTATATTATATTATATTACCGCGTGCTGGGTTTATGACGATGCCGTGAGGTTGGTTGCATCCAATGGTTATCTATTATTACCACGGACTGTGAGGTCGGGTTTATCCGACGGTTTATTATTATTACCACGGTGCCGTGAGGTTGGTATCATCCAACAGTTTATTATTGCCATGGACCGTGAGGTTAGGTACGTCCCGACGGTTATTTATTATTTCCACGATACCGTTCATATATTGAGGGTCGTGAGGTGGGTGTATCCCACGGTTTGTATATTGGTACATGGTATGGTAGATTGTAAATGTTTGTATATATTGTTGATTTATAGATATTGTGGTGATTTCTGCATTTTCATATTTATTTGGTGGAACAGTAATTATTATAATTTATGCTCAAATGTTTATATCTGGATTTGAAATATTTCATAATATTACAATGATCGTTTATTCATACTTTTGAGCATCGATTTTTATGATATTAATTGGGGTACAAGTTTGCGTTTTGTGAAATGATTTTTAAACGGGAAACTTTTCAACGAGTGGAATGAGAGATCTTGAGAGAAATTTTTTTCAGAAATACACCATTACTTTTCTATTATACTATGCCACTCACTGAGATTCTTTATTTCACGTTTTATTGTTTTAAATTCGTTCCCCTAGGCCCAGGCAGCTAGTAGCAGTCAATCTCGCGCATAGCTTATCGTTTGTTTCCTTCCACTGCAGTAGCCATATTTATCTTTTCTTTACCTATTGTTGTCTTCTGGACTTATTTATTACTTATTTTGTACTCATAGACTTTGTTGACACTCTTAGAATGCTCTGATTTTAATTATGGGACTCAGTAGAGACCATGATACTCATATGTGTAGTTATGGCCTATAGTACAGTAGACCGGTTGTGGACTTATTTATATATATATATATATATTGAGGTATTAACGTTAATGCTGGTGTTTGATTATCTACGTTTTAAGGTGAGGTTCCATTGGATATTTTCTAGGGATTGTCCAGTGGGACTTCCCTAGGCGGGATCACCCGGGAGGTCCTGGGGAGGGTTACCGGGGCGGGTCCTGTTAGCTTGGTATCAGAGCTTTAGGTTCTAACTTCCTTGGGGTTGTACATTGCTGTACAACTCATCCTGTATTTTACCTTCCATACCTACCTTTGTTGGTTGTTAAGTATATTTTGGCTTATTCTATCATATAGAAATTTTTGTTGATGTCTCGAGGAGGTAGACGTGGTTGCCAGCATGCTATAATTGGAGGTATGGGTGCGTCCACTTATGAGGAGCATCTTGTCGAGCGTCTGGCTTGACCACTCGAGAGGAGTGGGTTTATTAGGTATTCTGTTAAGTAGGCTTGTAGACTTGGAGCAGTTGGTTGTGATGGCTCCATAGATCCTATGCAATGTCCGAATGAGGACAAGGTCACATTAGTTAGCTTTACGCTAGAAGGAAACTCGAGGAAGTGGTGGACGTATGAAAGGACTAGAAGACATCACCCTTGAACATAGTTTAAGACTACATTTCACATTGAGCTTTGTTCTCCAACCTTTATTAAGATTAAGAGGTTAAAGTTGAGACACCACTCAGGGTTCAGGACAATGGACAGTGAACAACCATAGCAGCTTTTTTGTTTTTAGAGATCTGCAGTCTAAGGTAGCTTATGTGGCAGGTTTCATGATGGGTAGTGCCAATGGGATGGACCATGCTTTCATTACAAGCAGTCATAACACTTAAAAATGATTAACCTTATCGAGAATATGGTCATGCTAGAGCTTTACGATCGGGTGTACAATTTCAACTGATTGATGGGTACAAAGTATATGATACATAAATAGGCCAGACTTCAAGAGATTCTACCAACACTGGACAACGGTCTTCGTCCATAGCCAAAGGCAGAGGTCAGAAGGGATGACAACTTACCAGAAGTAAGGTATATGCTATGATCAATTAGGAGGATCACTCTGATGTTGTGACAGATACATTATCTATGCTTGGTAGTGACGGACATATTTTATTGGCTCAAGGACCACATATTCTTTTGTTTTATGTGAATATGTTACACTAGTCGAGATGACTCAAGTTTGTTAGGGGTGTTACCTGAAAGGTTCCACATCCATAGGAGGATTTTTTTAACCTCGTCAGGTGTTTAAGAGTAGTTATCTTCGTTGCATGGAAATTAAGGTTCTTAATATTAGAATCTAGTATAGGTAAAGTTTGTTTATGCATTTTGGTGATCTTGTGTAGGACAATTTGCTGAGAATTAAGTGGTGAATTTCATAAGTTGGTTTTGTAGCATCTGCTTCTGAATGATGATTTTAGATCTTGGTTTTGATATTTTTTTTTCTTGAAGATTGAGGGTTTTATATCGATGATGTTTTATGGATCTAAGGTGGTTGATATTCTTGATGATAACTTAATCTCCTAAGGAATATGATTTTTGGGGCATAACTAGAATATAAGCAAGTAATGAATGTTTTCTTATGATTTGAGAATCTAGTAACTAGTTTATAGTATTTCGTTGTGATATTAAAATTAAGATTTAAATTTCCTTATTGCTCGAGGTATGTATTCTTGGAGTTTGTTTGAAATTGGAAGAATTTGAGGTATCTTCAAGAATGATATTTGAGATGATGAAAGGACTCGGACTTGATCTTTTGGCTTCATATTTCTTGGTGTTGACAATCTTGAGGATTTCTTTAGGCCTTATAAGCAATCTAAAGCTCTCCATTTGAATAAATATAAGGAACTTTGTTTTATGACTTTGATGAATTTGGTTAAAAGGAAGATGTTTATCGAGGTTAAGGAAATTGGAAAATCAATGAGGAACATAGATCTTATAATTGCAAGTACTAGGAGTGTAATCGGAGGCAAAGAGAATAATTTACATTTTAACTTTGTGACACTAGTGTTTGGTTTGAGGAAATTATATTTAAGTTCTAAACTTTCTTTTTGAATTGATGGATGGAGTTTTTTTTTGAAAGTTATGAGTTGTTACTTATACTTCTAGACAGTGGAGGAAGCACGAACTGAATTATTCGACTCATGAGTTTGAGCTTGCTGCAATGATTTTTTTTATATTGCAAGCTTGGAGGCACTACTTGTATAGAGTTGCTTGTCGGACCCTTACTGATCATAGGAGCACTAAGTATTTGTTTACTCAAAAGGAGTTGAACTTAAGGCAAAGGAGATGGATAGATTGCTCAAAGATTATGATTGCGCTAATTCCTTGATGTTTGAGTTGCACGGTTGGGTGTTAATTTGTGCATGCATACTTCATGAGGACTTTTTACTAGTTTTTGACTACGACCAATACTTATGGATTGTGTTGTTGAGATCCAATTTGAAGTCCCTTACTTAATGAGTATAAGAAGGAAAGCTAAACAAGGGGGAAGTTAGATTTCACTATCAGAGGCAATAGAACATTGGTGATTGCTTATAGGCTTTGTGTTTCTGCAAACATAGAGCTGAAAAGGGCAAGTACTGGATGAAGCGCATAGTTTTGCATATGCCATACACCTCGGTAGCGTCAAAATGTACCATAACTTGAAAAAGCATTATTGGTGGGCAGGGATGAAAAGAGAAGTTGCTGATTATGTATCCAAGTGTTTCATTTGCCAATAAGTGAAAGTAGAGAGATAAAAGCCTTTTAGATTTCTACAGCCTTTATCCATCCTAGAATGGAAATGGAAGCGCATCACAATGGATTTTGTATTCAAGCTTTTCCCCCCCACAGTTCAGAGGCATGACGGTATTTGGGTGATCATGGATCGACTCACTAAGTCTGCACATTTCCTACCCTTTCGTGAGAAGTTTTCTCCTCAAAAGTTAGCGGAACTCTTTATGAATCATATAGTGAGCTTATATGGAGTGCCAATATTGATTATATCTAACAAAGATCCATGATTCACTTTGAGATTTTGGCGAAGCTTAATGAATGAACTTGGTGTTAAGTTAAATTTGAGTACCGCTTTTCACCCTCAGACTGATGGACAATCTGAGAGGACTATTTAGACCTCAGAGGACATGTTGAGGTCATGTGTGCTACAGTTTAGGGGGGAATTGGAATGAGTATCTACCTTTAGCAAAGTTCACCTACAACAATAGCTATCACTCAAACATTGAAGATGTCACCTTATGAGGTGTTGTATGAGAGACAATGTCGGACTCCATTATGTTGGAATGAGACGGATGAAAAGAAACTTCTAGACCCTGAGATTGTTCAGGCGATAGTGGATAAGGTCAATATGATATGGGCCAAGTTGAAAGTAGCACAAGATAGGCAAAAGAGCTATGCGGATGTGCATAGGAAGGATCTCAAGTTTGAGGTTAGCGATCGAGTATTCTTCAGGCTCTCTCCTTGGAAAGGTGTAGTACATTTTGGACAACGAGGAAAGTTAAGTCCTTGCTACATTGGACCGTATGAGATAGTAGAGAGGATAGGTCCAGTGGCTTACAGGGTTGACTTGTCGGAGGAGCTTTCTCGAGTCCACGTGTTTTTCACATTCCATGCTCCGCAAGTATATTTCAGACCCATCACATGTGTTGGAGACACAGAAGATTGAATTTAGGGATGACTTGTTTTATGAGGAGCAGCCAGTGCAAATTTTAGGAAGGGAAGAGAAAAGGCTTTGCAACAAGACTATAGCTTTGGTGAAGGTTCTTTGGAGAAACCAAATTGTCGAGGAGGCGACTTGGGAGCGAGAGGATCAAATGCGAAGTCAGTGTCCTTACCTCTTCCAAAACTAAGTTATGAATTTCGTGGATGAAATTTCTTTAAGGGGGGTAGGTTGTAACACCCCGTACCCTAAAAAAAAAAAAATACATGATTAAACAAGTTTGACCAAATTGACTAAGTTTGACCAAGTTTAACCAAGTGAATATATGGGTTCAAGTTGAATTTTTCAATAGCCAATATTTTTGGTTTGACTGAGGTACCATTGTGTAGATCTCGTCGATACGAGTTCACAGACTGGTGGCACGCCAAATTCTGAGTTACGGATAAAAAGTTATGGTTCTGAGAAGTTTTAAGCATAAGTTTTAAATTAGTGTCCAAGTTAGTTTTCAGTTTTTGTCTATTAGTGATTTAGGCTCTATATAAGCCTCGGTAAGTGTGCCAAACAGGAAGAAAAGCCCAAAAATATCCATTTCCTCTCCAAAACCCGAGAAAAACACCCCAGACCCATAGGCCCGAATTGACCGTTTTTACCTCCAACCAGGTTTACGCCGTTTGACCCATCTCCGACCACCAACTTGATACATGTGCCGGCTAGAGAGGAGCGGGGCGAGCTCGGCTGCAAAATTTCACGGCCACTGGTCGCCAGACGCGCCCAGATCGGGCTGGAGAAGCCCGACGGCTAGAAATGTTCTCTCTCCTCTTTTCTTGTGTTTTCCGGCCAATCCAGCTCGACCCATACCTCTATCCCACCATTTTCGACCCCTCTTGAGTCCATTTCCATGGTTAGATTGCCCAAAATCCCCACCATTTGAGAGATCTCTCAAGTTCAAGTTCCGCCGAACCTTTACATCACTTTTCCGGTCACCGGAGGAGTCACCGGACCAAGGTAAGACCACTGGTGAACTTCTTGTCTCTTGGGCTTTCCGTTGACTTATAATTTGTGAATTTTGGAGGTCGTTTGATAATTTTCCTATTTTTGGGGTTATTTGGCTAATTTTCGGAGAAATTGGGACTGTGTTTGGACGATTGTGATTAAATTGGTTAGAATTGAAGTCAGATTAGTGAAATTGGATAATATTAGGACCTAATTAGGGGTTTAATTTCGAAATATTAGGCTTCGGGTGAAAATCTTCAATTTTGGGTATCGGATCCTAAGGATATGCGGTATAATTGGATTGCCCGGTGTCCAATTTATACAATTTTATGGTACTGTAAATTATTTTGAGACATTTGGATTTACAAGTGTCTCTGGTTTAGTTGTTTGGAGTCTGAAGAATATTTTATTATACAGGCACTCGCGTTGAGCCTAGAGAAAATCCTGTAAAGGAGCAGACATGAGCATATACAGTACTGTGAGTGGTTATATTATTTTTAAATGTTTTGGGCATATAGTATAATATATATATGTGGTTTAAATATTTTATGTATGTATCATTTGATTGAAATGTTGTTTTATGCATATATAAATATTTGCTTTCACATATATGTGTTATCATTTTATATGACTTTTGATAATATTTTAAGTGATTTTCAATTTTAATGGGTCCATAAATGGACTTGTGGTATTTAAATATCTTGGTAATTAAATTGAGTTTTTAAATCATTTTGGAAACTATTTGGTTTGAGAAACCAGATTGAAAATCATATGATTTTAAGTATGATCAAATATTTTATAATTTTATGTGCTTAAAATTGGTTATTGGTGAATATATTTGACTGTGGTATTTCTGATTTTCGTATGAAATGATGTTTTGAGATTTTGAAGTATTTAATTAAGCGGTGGAAGTTTAAATGTTAAATTATGATTTATGATACAGTATCGTTTGGAAAAGTATATATATAATCTTACAAGATTGTTTCATGTATACTGTATTGGTTATTTTTAAATCGATGTACCATGTAATGCCAATACCTTGGATCAGTATTATATTATATTATATTACCGCGCGCTGGGTTTATGACGGTGCCGTGAGGTTGGTTGCATCCAATGGTTATCTATTATTACCACGGACTGTGAGATCGAGTTTATCCGACGGTTTATTATTATTACCACGGTGCCATGAGGTTGGTATCATCCAACGGTTTGTTATTGCCACGGACTGTGAGGTTGGGTACGTCCCGACGGTTATTTATTATTTCCACGACACCGTTCATATA
Source organism: Ziziphus jujuba (assembly GCF_031755915.1). Taxonomy (NCBI): domain Eukaryota; kingdom Viridiplantae; phylum Streptophyta; class Magnoliopsida; order Rosales; family Rhamnaceae; genus Ziziphus; species Ziziphus jujuba. Next base: position 14,158,579 of record NC_083389.1, on the reverse strand, counting down.
TTGAGGGTCATGAGGTGGGTGTATCCCACGGTTTGTATATTGGTATGTCGTATGGTAGATTGTATATGTTTGTATATATTGTTGATTTACAGATATTGTGGTGATTTCTGTATTTTCATATTTATTTGGTGGAACTGTAATTATTATAGTTTATGCTCAAATGTTTATATCTGGATTTGAAACATTTCATAATATTACAATAATCGTTCATTCATACTTTTGAGCATTGATTTTTATGATATTAATTGGGGTACAAGTTTGGGTTTTGTGAAATAATTTTTAAACGGGAAACTTTTCAACGAGTGGAATGAGAGATCTTGAGAGAAAGATTTTTCAGAAATAAACCATTACTTTTCTATTATGCTATGCCACTCACTGAGATTCTTTATCTCACGTTTTATTGTTTTAAATTCGTTCCCCTAGGCTTAGGCAGCTAGTAGCAGTCTACCTCGCGCATAGCTTATCGTTTGTTTCCTTCCACTGCAGCAACCGTATTTATCTTTTCTTCACCTATTGTTATCTTCTGGACTTATTTATTACTTATTTGTACTTATAGACTTTGTTGACACTCTTAGAATGCTCTGATTTTAATTATGGGACTCAGTAGAGACCATGGTACTCATATGTGTAGTTATGGCCTATAGTATAGTAGGTCGGTTGTGGACTTATTTATATATATATATATATATATTGAGGTATTAACGTTAATGCTGGTGTTTGATTATCTACGTTTTAAGGTAAGGTTCCATTGGGTATTTTTTAGGGATTGTCTAGTGGGACTTCCTTAGGCGGGATCACCCGGAAGGTCTTGGGGAGAGTTCCTGGGGCGGATCCTGTCACATGGCCACAATATGGATTTCATATATAAATTCTACAGTAAGCAAACATATAGAATATAAGAAAGAAACATGTATGCCATGTTATCTCAAATGCAAAGTTGATAATTTATTCTTGCTTTTAAGGGAACCTCTATTTATACTAAAGAATGTGGATTATTTTCTCAAGCCAAGTCAGACTACATTTTCTCTTTCGCTTCTCTGAAATGGCCTGAACAGTGGCTGGAATGGTGGGTTGGAAAGGGTGGAAGCAAGCTGGAAGAGGAATGTAGGTTGGTAGGAGGAGAGGAAATTTTGGAAATGGTGGTGTGAGCTAGTGCGAGCTGCTGCAAGCTGCTACGATTTGGAATTTTGGCAAAAGCTAGTGTGAGCAGGAATCCAAGAAAGGTGCGAGCGGGAAGTAGCTTGGGCAAAAATCCACACGTGAGGAAGCTTGAATATGGGCTGTTCATGACAGATGTTAAAATCCAAAGGCTCTCCATTTTCAGCATATTTTTTGTCCTGATGGCTCCTATGAGATCGGTCCTCATTATAACCGGCCTCTAAATATATAAATAATATATATACTTAATTTTATTTTAATAAAATAAATTTTATTTTTTATGATCATTAGATCACATAAAAAAATTTAGAGTGAAGATCGGGAAAGAAAGGGATTTGACGGTGAAGAAGGTAAGGGAGAGCATATAAAAACTGAGAAGAGGAATGATGTGAAATTATGTTTTTATTAAAAAAGAAAATATAATATGTAATTATGAGTTTACCCTGTGACTGTTGAAGTTAAGGGAAGAAAATTAACAGTTGGGTTTGTTTTGGTAATTTACAAACATAAAGGGAGGTGATTGATGAATTCCAATAACCGTGTTACTAAAGTGTAATTATGATATCTTAGAGAGGGTCTAAATGTAATTTCTCTAAAATTAAAAGTAAAGCATAAATACTTATCAATTATTGGAGTCTAAAATAAGTCCATCTCCCATAAATTTGAACTTTTACAAAAAAATAAATAAATAAATTAGTACCTTAGCATGACAACCGCATATTTTGAGTTTAACCCTTATTACTAGTAGTTTATTTCCATTTTCATATCTTTAACAGCAATAAAATGAAATTTTCCGTCTTCTATTTAATTAATTGTTGTAGATCGTGATATTTGTTCGTTTTTATATTGACTTTTTTTTTTTTTTTTTTTTGGCTAGAGCATTTTTTTTTTTTTTAATATTTACATGGTTCTATCAAGAATATATATGTATATATCTATATACAATAACGTAACATGTACACATATGTTATAGATCGTGATATTTGTTCATTTTTATGTTGACATGGTTCTATCAAGAATATATATATATATATATACACAATAACGTAACATTTACATGTATGTTTTTGACTGATTCGTAAATATATTTAATCCCTCCTATATTAGCTGCACGCCGTAGACTTTGACTAAATTTATAATTTATTTTTCCACCATGTGAGTTTTTCTGCAAATTACTTCAAAGAAATATATTCGAATCAAAGTCCTTATCATAAAGTTTGAATTTGATTAGACCCTCAACTATCTATGTAAGTTCATGAATGACTATAATATATAACGTTTCCTTTTTTTTTTCACTCACCAAGGAAAAGGAAAAGGGTTTTTTATTTTATTTTATTTTAATTTTCTCTTTGTTAATTTGTTTAAAATAAATATGTAAATTTCTGAGTACGCATGGTTAAACAGTACTTTTGAACGTGTAGGATCGGAAAATAAAATCAAGGATGTGAACTTTTTGTTCTAGGATTAAAAGTTCAAAAAGTATTCAAATAATTAGCATTTTTTTAAGGGTGAGCAGATTATTTACCCTACTTTATTATTTTTTTTCCCTTAATGTTTAGATTAAAAGCCACTAATTTCATTTTAATTATAAGATAATTAATTATACTAAGTACTCTTCTCATTTTGCTTTAAGAAAATAAGCAAATTTTCTTTTTCCCACATAAATACTAGATCCTTCAAGACAGTTAATGTAGTCATAAGCTGAAGCTTTTTATTTTTTTTTTTGCATATGATTTCAAAAGGATAACACATGAATGAATATATTTTGATATATTTGCTTGAACTTTAGTAGAAAGCAAAATACAGATTTCTGCACTATGCATATTAAATCCCCCCAAGGAAGAAACTTAATTGCTTAATTTGCTATTGAAACTTGCCTGATCATTGCTTATTATTCTGTAGGACGTGAATTAAAAGATATCATAGCAAAAAGAAGAAAGGTCAAATTGCCTTTCATACCCAAAAAAAAAAAAAAAAAGGTAAAATGATAATAATGATGAGAAGAAGATGATGAAATTGTTGTTTGAGACGGAAGAAAAGGCAGGTAATTTAGGGTCATTGTCGTTTTCAGTAGGTGGTGGATCTGAAATTTTCCAAAAATTATATAATATTTATGACCAACGAATCACGACAAGCTTTTCTTTGGGCCCACCTCTCCATATAATTTGCTTAGCTGGGGCCCTTATCACCTGATTAGCTTTTGCCGTTTTGAAAATTAAAAACGTGGACAAAAGGAGGATATGTATCCTACATATAAGCATATCTGGATAAGTTATACATATCCATTTGGATAAGACTTAGGCACTTAGTCTACGGGGGGGAAAAAAAAAAAAAAGAAGAAAAAAAAAATTGTCAGTTGGAAAATTTGTTAAAAAAAAAAAAAACTATTACAAAAAGGAAAATAAACAAAAACATAACTACGACACAAAAGTATAATAGAATTAATGATTATATACGGTTTTATTATGGTAAATATCCATGCTTATAGAATGGTGTGCACAGTGATAGGTGTAAATAAAAAAATAAAAAATAAAAAATGTATAATTTTTTAACATTATGTCCATTAATTCTATTATACATCATGTCCATTCGAACTGTTAGTTTAATAGGAATATGGTTCACACTTTATTTTAAATATTTTATTAATGTGTTAATTATTGAAAATTATTATTTTTTTAATTACATTTTTATTTGAAATCATTAATTAATGTAAACAGTATCAGATTTGACATGTTAACATGACATTCCCACACTCGAATTATCTATTTCATGATTGGATTGTTGAAAATCTAAACTAGGGGGGTTTCTTTTGGTAAATAAATCTAAATTAAGAGTTGATTGCATTAGAATAGGAAATTGAATAAGGAAAAAATAAGAAGTGCGTGAAACTTAATTTTTTTTTTGGGTAATATGCACGAAACTTAACTCGGTGTTGCCTTTAATATGCCATGAGAATTGGACAAGAACCTTTTTTTTTTTTTTTTAAATCAATTTCAATAATTTTTTGTCTCTATTTAGTTGATATTTTGAATTTAAGATCTATCAATCCTAATTATATATTTATTATTTTTTAATCGTATATGTAAATGGTTTATCAATTCAATTAATTTTATTTAATAATTAAAAAAATTACTCAAAGTACTAAACTAAAAGCATAAACTTCACAATATTTTTGACTTTATTAATTATTTGAGACAATATCATAGTTTAGCAAATATTTCTACAGATTACTTAAAACAGAGTAGAAAAAGTTATCGTAAAAAACATACCTAACATAAAACACACACACACACACACACACACACACATATATTTGGAGAAAGCAATATAAAAATATTTCGGTGGTTTTATACAACATTCTAGTATATACTTCAAAAAGTTTTAGATTAAAACGGCAATATAAAAATATTTCGGTGGTTTTATACAACATTCTAGTATATACTTCAAAAAGCTTTAGATTAAAAAGGAACTTTTTATTTTGGACAAATATTTCTTATTTGGTGACAAAGATATCGTTCTGTTGTATTTGGTAGGGACTTAATGTGATAATGAGAATGGGAATAAATTAATTAATGATAAGGGTGAGTTTGCTGGGTTTTTGTCGGTTCAAATATAGAATCTAACACCAAAAAAAAAAAAAAAAGGTCTAAATTCAAACATATATTTGGAACAAGCACCTATCTTCCAAAATTTCTAACTTTCCTTTATTCAATTTGACTTCTCTTTTTTATTTTTAATTTTCTCAAATCCAATTTTAACAATTCCAACAAGTATTTTTGATTTTTCTCATCTTAATCTAGAAAAAAAAGGATTGAAAAAAAAAAAGAAAAAAAGAAAAAAAGAAAAGAAAGCTGTTTTACTTTTACATACCTATCATTTTGAATGATCTACAGAAATAGAATATTAAATTTCTATTTAATTTTGTGAAGTAAATATAAACAACATACCAAAATTTGATAAGTGGATGAGATTGATAAGCAAGAGATCTAAATGACACATTGATGACACATAGTCAACTGCTTTTGCGTGATAATGGTCGTCCAATGTGGATGTTTGGGTCCACAAAACCCACCGGAAATCGAATGCACCCTTCTGCCAGCTCATGATTTTTTGTCCGGAAAACAATCATTCATATAATATTGCATAGTTATTGGACTAAAAGATAAAATATATTGCTTAGTTGAAAATAAAATAAAAAGGCCACAATTTTTTCATTGTTTTAAGCATTTAAAAACCCCCTGTCAAGTCCATGCCAATAACAAGTGGCTTGTGAAAAAGCCGGCAAAGCCTGAAGGCCTTGCACCTTTTTTTTTTTAAATTTCTTTTTTCTTCATAAAAACTAGTGGAGCCGCGTGAGCATAAGCTCCGGTTGAAAAGAGAGAGAGGCTTAGAATTTTTTGGAGATAGAGACAAGATTTTGGAGATACAAAGCATTGATTTTGAATTTTCTGATTTTGGTGGAGTGTTTGTTGTGGTGAAAACATAGTCAAGAGGATTTGATTTTCTTTTTGACGAGCTGGGTTTTCTTTAATTGGTCTGCGCGGTTCTGTTTTTAGAAGGAATTGATGAATCTTTTCGTTTCAAACTCTGTCTACATATTTTTGAAGAATGCAGCTGGAGTCGCCGGTACACTTCCTTTCTATGTGTATTTCCTTTTTGTGTTTTTGTTGTGATGCATGGCTGTGTTCCTTGTTTTTCTGAATTTGATTGTGCATACAAAAGAAAACCCATGTTTTTGTTTCTGGGATTTGATTCTTATTCTATCTGCTTCATTTCTTCGCTTTCCTTGCATAAACAAAGGAAACCCATTTTCTTTCTTCTTGAATAGTAATCATGCAATTCCGTTTTGGCATGAAACTGTTTGATACAAGGAGCTTCTTTGATTACTCAACAATCGTGTCAAAAGCCCCTATATTGCTTTTGAAGTGCACGTTTTAATTTTACCTTTGGAGTTTTATGTTTAAACTCTCTGTATTTTGCAAGCCATTTGAAACTTGATATAATGTTCATGACCTTCTGGTTGCCGGATATATGTACTAATTTCAGAAAGTGCCATTCTGTTGTATTTTTGATCTTTTGAGAACAAGGAATTTACGCTTAAATTGTTGGTTTTTAGCCGAGTGATGTCAGAATAGAAGATTTTCTTGCGCCATTTTCGTGAAATTGATAAGTAGGTTTTTAGCGAAGCAAATTTATGGACTTTGACTTCCAAAAGGAAGAAAGCAGTTTCTGTTTGTTGATGACAACAGGTTCAACCATTGAAATTGCGTTCAGCTATTGAAAGCATTTTTTTTTTTTTTCTGATTTAAATACTATGCAAAGCTGGTTTAGCATTTAAATGTTGGCAATTAGGTCCATCTTAATTTTCTATGCACCTTTATAAGAGGAAAAGTTCTTCTGTATTTGAAATGGATTTTGAATGATACTCTGCTTGATAGAGTGCTTTCATATGTGTTGTTTAGAATGCATTGATAGCAAATCTGTTTGCTGCCAATTAGACTCTGTTAGTAGGTGTCAGAATCAATCTGAACATAAGATGTAGAGTTGAAATTTGTAGTAAAAATGCAAGGAAAATTGACTGGATTACTTCATGACATGAGAGAAGAAAATGCAGGTGTTAATGAGGGAAAGGCAAACAAAAACAAAACTCAAATGTTACTATTATTCTTCATTATATCGGATTCCATATTGTGATAAGAAATTTGTTTTACAAGATTCCATTATATCTGATTCTTGTTCTTATTCCACAGGGAACATCTTTGCGATTGGGCTGTTTGTGTCGCCTATGTAAGTTTCACCTCTCATATACTAATTTTTGTGGAAAGATTTAAACTTGAAAAAACAGAACATTGGAGGAATTGTAAATCATCTCTTACTAGTTTCTCTAACTTCTTGTCTTAAACTTTCAGACACACATTTAGGAGAATACTTAGAAACCGTTCAACGGAGCAATTTTCAGGGTTGCCTTACATATATGCCCTCTTGAACTGCTTGATTTGCTTGTGGTATGGAATGCCTATCATATCTCCAGATAACCTAATGGTTCTGACGGTCAATTCAGCGGGTGCAGTTTTTCAATTAGTCTACATAATCCTCTTCATATCATATGCTGAGAAGTCACAAAAGGTTAACATTTCATGTAATATACTTGCACCTGTTACTATGGATTCCTGCAATCTGTTAATGTTTCTCATTAATTTTTCTTTTGAATGTTGCTGGCAGGTGAGAATGCTGGTGTTGCTGCTGGCAGTTTTTGGCCTATTTGCAATCATAGTAGGTGGGAGCTTGCAAATAATTGATTTTTCTATGCGGCGGATGGTTGTTGGATTGCTAAGTTGTGCATCGTTGATATCAATGTTTGCTTCTCCATTGTTTATAATTGTGAGTATATTAAAGGCATTTCCATTATATATCTGTATTGATGGTACATTTTTTTTTTTTCTTTTTTCCTAATCATAAAATTGTCTAAATTTCAATTTCTGTTTTTTTTACCTTGATATTATTTATTCATTTATTTTCCAGAATTTGGTAATCCGTACAAGAAGCGTTGAGTTTATGCCATTTTATCTGTCCCTTTCCACCTTCCTCATGAGCACCTCTTTCCTTCTTTATGGATTATTTAATAGCGATCCCTTCATCTTTGTAAGCTAACTTCACCACATAAAGTTTCAGTTTTCCTGTTTTTAGAGAATTCGAGGTTATAATTTCAGAGTTCTTTCTTTCTTATATGTATTTATTTACTTTCCTTACGACTATATATCTGCTTCTCAATTTCAGGTCCCAAATGGTATAGGAACGATTCTGGGGATTGTACAATTGGCGTTGTACTTTTACTATCACAATTCATCTCAAGAGGACTCCAGAGAACCCTTGTTAGTTTCATATGCATAAATTTATTTGCATCAAGAAGAGGTAAAAAGGCACATATTGTTTTCAAACCAATTGTTATGCTCTTTCGGTTAAATGTTGTGGGGGAGTTCTCCGTTGTTATACATGACAGAAAAACAATACCTTCTATTCCATCTCATGTACGGTTTCTGAGCTTTCACGGAGCATTCAAATAAATAAATGCTATGCTGCTGTGCTTCCTCTCTATGCAAAGAAGTGATTTCTATGCATACACCAGTGATTGTAAACCGAGTTCTATCTACATTTTCCTAGTTCCTATGTGGTTACATTTTCCAATTTCAATCAAAGTTATTTGGTTCCCATTAGTCTCAAGGCTCGCAGTAATAATGGTATAGATTTCCAAGTTGAAACCTAAAGATTGTGTTGAGCCCCTTCATGCTTCCCTATTGTGCTTCACTTTCTTTCCATTTGCACAAGCACACATTCTTTGATCCAACTTTCGATGAACAGATGGACATTTACTTTTCAGTGTGTAGACCCATAATTGTCAATGTTGAGAAGATCATCAGGATCAGCAATTTTCTCACCTTCTTGCTTGCAAAGCTCTTAGATATGGCTTTATCAGCTTTTGTAAGTGCTGGGAATCCCTGAGACAGATCAAGTAGGGATAGGAAACTAGGGCCTGCTTGCCATTGATTTGTACAAGTAAAGTTCCACGGTTTTCATTTTACAATTTCCTTTATTTTTTTCATGTTATTATTACATGCAATTTGTAAAGTTAGATTTATATGGTCATAATACGTTAAAAAGTCTTTCTTTAAACTCTGTATGATTTCAAAGTATATGTTTAGCGTGTTAAAAATCATTTGGTTGCCGTGACCCTGAATATTGTCGTTGTGCCAAAAGTTTCATGAAATGATTAGATTTCAATAATTGTAACTACATTTATCTTATGGCTTTGAGGGTGTCTCCAGGCATGTTCACATTGTACACAAAGAACACCCCATTTCCCACCATAAAAAAACAAATATATATATATATATATATAATAATTATTAAAAAAAAACAAAAAAACAAAAAAACAAAAAAAAAAAAACAAAACGCAGACACATAATTTCCATAACTCTGATAATGACTGGAGACCAGCCCCAGAACTTGTACAATTCCAGTACTTGAAAATATGATCTGTATTTTGTATGGTCCAGGCATTAGGTTCTGTTTTATCTTTGTCGTAATAAAAGAGGGTAGTTTTAGTTTTTTTTTTTTTTTTTTTTTTGGTGGGTAAAATAAAAGATGGTGGTTTGTGAATTTGATATTTTTCAAATTTATAGGTGGATGGGTTGGGGGTGTCCTAGCTTTAGGTGCAACAAACAGGAGTACTAGGCAATTATAGGGATTAAATTACTATCCTTTTAAAAGGTACAGTATTATTATATATCATGGTCGGTGAAATGTTACAGCTGTGTGTAGATATTGGGGCTGTTAACTCAAAAGAAAAACTGGACCAAGTCCTCTACTGTAAAACAACCCCCAATTCTCCGTGTAAGGTACTATAAAAGTGTTCTTTTCTCAAACCAAATTCACCTACTACAAAAAAAATAAAATAAAAAAATATTACAGCAAATCTCTCAGTGTTTTTCTCACAACAGCAGCACCATTTTCTTTCTGCATGGAAGTAAAATAAATAAATAAATAAAATAAAGTCAAACTGTATATTTTAGGAAGCACAGATGCAATAAATGCTGCTATAGAATTAGGAATGTTGAAATTATATTCCAAACGCGTTTGCTTCGTGGGAAAATTAACATAGGCCCTTATTGTTTTACAAAAATTGACCTGACCGGGACGCATGAAAAGGCAATCTTAATCCAGCTTTTTGACTGGCCCTTGTTGTTCTTTTAACCTGACTTGGACGCAATAAGTAAAAGACAATCTAAATCCCAATTTTTGACTCTTTTTATTTGGCATCAAGTTTCCAGAATCTTGAAAAAGATTCGGTTATTAATTATTCATATGATACAAAAATGTAACTTTCTAACCAGAATTTATCTCGTTAATCTAAAAAACGACTTGCATTGCAATACAACAAGCAGTCACCGAGATAGTGACTAAACATAACATTTAGTGACATCATTATACTCTTGAGTCTCTGACCACACACAACATTTAATTACGGTCACATGTTGTGATTGAATCACATCTAATCACAGACAATTTGTTATGTGATAAAAAGTGAATTGCTTTATTTTTTATTATGTTTTTGGATATAATAAAAGTGTGACTGTTGATCTAATTGCCTAATTCAAAACTTAACTTAATTATTCAACAAAGTTCCTTTCCTTCATGTGAACGATTATAAAATTATAAACAACCAAAGCATATTAAAAATATAATAATAATAATAAATTAATTACCTCGTTGGTAGTTATTTTGCATGGATGAGTTTCCTTATGATCAGCATCACAACGAAGTTGTCCTCTTTCATCATACAAAATAAGCCCACTAAACCTTGGTAGCTCACATTTCTCCCCCATAAGTATTGGTCTTTGCCATACCGGTGAATCCGAATTATGGCTTGGCCACCTCAAATCAAACTCACTACTCACCCTTTTCTCAAGCAATGGAAGTGGTGTCTCCCTCCAGCTCCCTCCCTTTCTTTCCTCCCATTTACTCGCTTTACTCCACCGCACGGACCCCATCAACGCCCGCTTTATCGATATCCAACCGCACGTTGGCGTCTCCTGATCTGAGCATTCCCTTCCTATGGCTTTGTCAACTTGATCGTTTGCTTGAAGGCTAAGAAATTTCTTCCTTTTGGACTTGTTTCTCAGCAACATGGTTACCGTGCAAAGCAAGGCAACACCGAATGCGGCGCATATCAATAGGACAATTGCTTGTTTTGTCGATAGCTTGCATTTGTCTTCTAAATCCCATAAGGCTTCCATGCGCCTTTTTTTTGTTTCTCACAGAGTTTGATAGTGAGAAAAGAAAATGTTTTATGAGGTCAGATCATATTAGCATGGAAATAGATGCGTTGTGGAAAAAGGAATAAATTGTGCATTGATTTTGTGGGGTTGGTCCAGGTAGGAATTTTCACGTGAGGCCCACCGTTTATTGGGCTTGGGCTCTGAGGGGTTGCAATTTAGTGGTGCTTAATTAATTGCATTTTAGACGTTGGGAATCTTCACCGTTTAAAGCTAATAAAAGCTATCACGTGGTCTTCATGATCCATATTAACTCCAAAAGATGGAGAAAATTTGACAGAAGGTTTATTTATGTCATTGGGTGGTAAATATAGAATATTAAGAAATTTGACAGAGAGGATATTTATGTTACTGGGTGGTAAATATAGAATATTAAAACCGTAACCACTCTTTTATCATTATTATTGTTATTTTTTAATCTTAAAATGAAAAATTCAAACTCATACTCTATTCGAAAATAATCTGGAAAGACAATGATAACTTCACGATGTGATCGGACGGCATGGATGTATTTAAAGGGGTTCTTATCATAATAAAATGAGATTGACTTTAAATTTCATATTTTGTAAACCATGGAAAATTTTCAGATTCATTTTAAATTTTCCTTCCCCCCCCCTCCTTTGTTTTAGATATACTTATATAATTTTATTTATGTCACCTATTTAAATTTGAAAATATAATTCCAAGTTAAAATAGCGAGGAAATAGAATGAAATTACATGTTGATTCTTTTAAAAATCTTATTGTATATTCATATATATATTTACAAACAGTTGGAAATCGGTGAAGGAAGTTGATGGAAGCTTTCATTACTAATTAAAGCATAGTTTTGTACGCAGTATATTTTTGTTTTGAAAAGTGCAAAACATTTAATTTTAAGTGAATTATCACATATAACCTATACCGAGGAATGATTCAATGAGGAATTGATTAATCCTATTGTAATTTTCATTCGATAATTTTTATAATTTGGATTTCCAAACAAATTGTTCATTTGAAATAATTAAAAGTAAATTATCAACCAATATATATATATATATATAGTTGGGAAGTACACAAGCAAAAGGTTAGCTAATATCTCATTTCATAACATTGTTAAAATAGCCTTAATCTTATGGGCAAGAGAAGATTTGGTCGATTCACCAAAAAATAAAATAATAATAATAATAATAATAAGATTTGGTGGCTAATCATGCCATACAAATACCAATCAAAATACCATTAAATGATGCTGGCTGCTTATTATTATTATTTTAACTAAAAACTACATTGTACTCATAAATTTAGACAAGTGGTAAAATCACAAAAAAATATATTAGATATTTTTAAAATAAATAATAATAATTTGTTACAATAAATAATAATAATTTATTACTTTTAAATATATATATATATATATAGACACTAATTATTTTTAATTTATTTATTTATTTATGTTTTGATAAAAATATTTTTTAAGGAAGAGATATATCTGTACAAGATTTATCTCTGTACAAAATATTATAACTCTAGAAGAGATATAATTTTAGATAGAATTGTATTCATTTGAAAGAGTATTATACTATATTTCAAATGGAAAGGTGTATTTGATGTGTTCGAAGAAGGTTTAGTTTAAGGTTGCTGTAGATTATGAAAAAAATCAGTTAAAGCTCTACTAAAGCAACAATTAATTTTTTTGACAATTTAATTAGTGTTTGATAAACTATTATTTTTAGATTTTTAAAAGTTACAAAATTAGAATTTAAATATTTGATAAAAACCCTACTTAACAATGTTAATTGTATATGTTGACCAAAATAGATATGAATAATTATCTTCTCATTTATATATTATTACTATATATGAATGGGTAAAAATGAATTTTATTATTAGTTTAAGTATCTAATAGTAATTTTAATTTTAAAATTCTGATTATGTTAAATGGAAAATCTAAGAACTACATTTGATTACTTCTCAAATTATAACTTCTGGAAAAGTAGATAATTAAAGAATATAAAATTTATGGGTTTACTAAATACTATATTTAATGAAAAATTCTCCTATAAATCAAAAGCAAGGGTTTAAAACAACCCCAAACACACACTAAAACTCTATAAATAAAAGTTGTTCAAACATAGATAAATACAATAAGAATTTCATGTTATTTTATAATTTGATATTCTCTTTTTCAAATAAAATATATTCTCTCTCTCTCTATATATATATATATATATTTTTTTTTTTTTAAGTTGAGATTGTTCGTAAGCAGTGCAAATTCTGCATACAATAAACAAGATATCTGAGTCCATTGTATTTTGGAGGCATTTTATCAAAAACCCTTATTTGCAGTCGCAGTTTACTGGAAATGTGATAAAATTCTATTAACGATATCGTCATATTGGTCGGGCTTTGAACTCAATTTACCTGTTATTTTCTATTTTTTTATTCTATAATTTCATACTAACCAACAGAGTAAACCTTCAACCTTGGATATGGGTGAAATCCCCCCTCCCCCAATTTGCAAAAAGGAAGAAGAAGAAGAAGAAGAAGAAGAAGAAGAAGAAGAAGAAGAAGAAGCAGCTACAGCTTACCTCCCTTTAATTATAATTCCTTTTGTATTTTGTTCTGTAAACTCTAAAATTCCTCAAATTTTCTCTCTAAACTATCATTCCTGTGTCTATTTAGTATACTCATGCAAATTTTTTTGGTAAATTTAGTTAAATTAGTCATGCATACTGTAAAATTATGCTAGCTTGCAGCTTCAAACAAAGTCTAAATACCTTATAACAATTGAAAAGCTTGGACAACAATACGGGAACCTGCTGGTTTTGCCACCTCTCTTTCAAGTTCCAACAATGATTACGAGTTTAATCGATTTTAATATTCCAATTTAATTATTTTATTGTTTTCCATGAATAGCGTCTGTTAATGGACGAGTATACAATTGAAAAAGAGTATTTGAAACTTTCAATGTGGCATGGCTGACTTCTTGGCTCTCAAACACAGTTCAACAGAATTCGATCTCAAATTTCAGCAACAGTCAATTTTTTTTTCCATTCAAACTCCTCTTCATCCTCGTCAATTTAGAATCTCTTGCATGTTTGTACCATTATATACGCTCGAGGAAATATTGCTATTCTTGCTCAAATGCTCTTGGATAATCAATAATGTTCTCTTTGAGTTTCATTTGCTGGGTTCTTGAGATTACATTCACAAACAATAATAATAAGTAATAATACAGAAAATAAAGAAGGTTGTTTTCCAAGTACCAAGAAATATTATTATTATTTTTATAATTGGGATAGTTCTATCAATTGAAACAAAAAAATAATAATAATAAAAGAAAAAAAAAAAAAACCTTACTAAATGACACCCACGAAATATAAGAAAACCATTATGCAACATGTTATGGAATTAAAATGGGGAAAGTGTGTCATATGACATTCAACTACACACTCATTATGACATACTTTTAGATGTTGAGGATATGCAAGTTTTCTGCTGCCCTTTATCTAGCATAGCTCAGCACAAACACTAAATCTAAGCAGACCAATAATTCCATCAACCGAAGGGGAAGGAACAAGGGAGGGTGGAGGTGAACAAGTGCCCGAAGGAGAAGGAAAAAAGTGAGGATTGTTATTTCGTTTAGTTGCAGCCCCTACAACTGCTATAAACATCATTCCATTACTGTTACTGCGATTCTTCTCCAAATGCCAATTTCCTCCATGCTCTCCTTTTACCTCTTTTGCAACCTTATTTCTATTGAAAGTTAATACATATAAAACAGAGTTTATATCATTTTTAAATGTTGATTTTATCCTTTTACTATTGATGCCTCTTCATTCACGGTTAAGGGTTATCATGCATAATGGCTTTTTGATCAAGTAAAAAGTGATACCTCCACATTTTAGTAAAAAGGGATTGATCCTAACTTTTGGTAAAGTATATTTACTTTTAGTTTTACCATTGTCCTTTTACTATATTATCTTCACATGAAGTCATGTAAATCTCATTATAATGTCACTTCAAACTTGTAATAAAATTCCACTCCTTGTTTGTATTTTTTTCTTCTTCTTTTTATTAAAGCAATCAAATGGTAGATACCATATGAATTTTGAATAACTCCTACTTATCAAAATTATTAGATATAACATCACACCTAGTTGGACTAATTGCTTGAAATAAGTTGCTTATATTTGTATCTTGGGGGTATATACTTCAGGAGCACTAGAATTTCTTCCCTATTCTGCAACATAACCATCAATGCTATGAAATGATCTCTTCAATACATTGGAAAAGGCATTCAGTGACAGTGTCAAGCTAGTTACCAGGTCTTGGATGGAGAGCTACAACAAGATGACTCTTTATGATCACTTCTTCATAGGCTTCACCAAGATTGTTTCTAAACTATATGTCCTCGCTATTTGTCTCTTACTTCTCGTCCAGCTACTGCTATATTTCTTAAGATGATCAGATTCTCTCTCTCAAACTACCAGTCACTGCTTTCTCCCTTTCTTGTCTTGTGCATTCTTCGTTTTCCACAAACAATAAAGCAACCCAACTCAAAGCTTAAGAAATTTTACCTGTCAAGTATTTGATTACTGTTACACCTATTGAATCTTGCACAACAAGGATAGTGTTGAATTTCCTCATCCTAGTTAATTATTTGAGGAAGTGTCGACTGCAAAATATGGTATTTCTATAGTACAACTCTACAACTCACCTGTCAATTACATAAAGGTAGAACACAAGTCAACTGAATCCAGAATTTCTAGAAATTTTCCACAAGAGTTGTTTTTCTAGGGTTGAGAGAGTTGAAAGTTGTAAGTTTTCATGACCATTACTGGCATGACAATTCAACTTCACCAGATAAAAACATTCTGTGCTACTTCCAAAGTTCAGAAGGTGCCTCTTATCATTCTTCATTTATTATGTATCTTAATATCTTATTAAGCTTAAATTAAATTCCATAATTATCAAACCTATGAGATGTATTAAGGTCAGCATTCCTGTTGTCCGTAGGCTAAGAATTTGTCAACCTCTATTCTTCCCAAAATTTTAGAGAACCATCCGCTCATATTGCTATTTGTAGTCTAAATGTAATGCATGTATCATATTCCTTAACAACCAAAACATCCCTTCAAGATTAGGAACTATTAAATGATCACATTTTTGACATTCAAAAATATGCAAACAATTATTTATTCTTGTCATTAAAAATATTGCTCTAAGTGATACTCCACTTGCTCCAATGTGATCTAGAAACTAGGACCATAATAATGAATACCGTTTAGATTTTATGAATCCTCCTAAAGATTTTGCTACCAAAGACTGTATAAGAGGAATATACTATGTTTAACCTTCAGCAAAGGAAAGCAAGAAAACGATCTAAATTCTAAGGTCTAGAATCTGAAGCAAAACACAATCCAGTGATAATTCAAAGAATTATACATAACTTTCTCTGACATTAACGTAAAACAAATAAAATATTAATAAAAACAAGAACAACATAGAAACAAAGTTTCAACAAGCCAATACACTTTTTTTTTTCCCCCCTCAGTAGTATTTAATGGACCTTTCCAGCTTTAATCCAAATCTAAATCAAAGATTGCGTTTCAAGAATAGCCATAAATAAGGGTGGTCCGAATGGAACAGTAAATAAGCATAGTTTGTTTAATCTTAAAGACAGTAAACCGAAGCAAACATATGTATCCTACTCCCTGGGAGCCTGGAGTTGCTTATATTCCTCCCTAGGATTGTTTTCTGAGTTTCAGTAGTTCATAATAATAAGATAAAAAGCTAATGAGCTAACTCGGGATGTTGCAGTACATTGGCAAAGAAAGTAAAGATTGTCTGTATGCACAATCAATGCATAAAAAATCCAGAATTTGTGTAGGTCACACACGCCAACCTAAAGACTATTGCAACAAAAGCAGAACACAAGAAATAAACCCAACTCTTCTATTATTGGGAGTATTGGAAAAATCACTAGGTTCAAAAGCTTCCCACATCTTCCCAACGTCTCAGAAGTATCAGCCCATATTCCAAAAAAAAAAAAGAAAAAAGAAAAAAAGAAGCATTTACCTTCAAGTTGTATATGAGCTTTTATCTCTTAAATGTCCATTACAACAATAACAAGTAATAGGTACATAACTCTCACAGAAATTTACTTCACTATTAACTGACTGCAATATCATTTCAAAGAACGTATGGAATAGAAATTGATAAAAATATTCACCGTACTCAATATAAGCAAATGATTAAACTGCTTAATGAATACAAATGATAAAACTCAATGAAAGTAAGCAAAATTAAATGTTTTAACTGCCTAAATTGAATGAAAGATATGCATAAAGGTCATCACACTGCCTAAATTGAATGAAAGATATGCATAAAGGTCATCACAGAAACAATCAGGAATACAACGAATTTGGAACCAAGAAATAAAAATGCAATAACAAATACATATAAAAAAAAGAAAAATCTCATTTTAAGAACTGTCAAAATTTATATACTCTCACTGAATTTTCAAGCTATCGTAGTATTACTCTTACATCAACCATAACTAAACCCAAAACCACAAATTAAAATCTAAAACACAATATTAGTAATTTGCTTTTGCTTACTTTAAGCACGAATCCAACCCAATTATCAACTAGCCAAACCCAGAAACCTTGCATCTTTCCAATTCAATACATTCCTCTACTGCTATTGAGAATGGAACCCAGAGTCCCCAACACAGCGAACGCCAAGAGCGGGCTAACATCCAAGGTATCGAAAATCGGCGGAATTATATTGCGGAAGAGGTTCAGATACGGATCGCAGAGGTCGCGAATCGCCGAAAGAGGCTGGCGGTCCCACGGAATGTTAGGGAACCAACTGAGCAAAACCCTAACCATCAAAACCCCACTGTAAATGTCGAGCCACTTGGCAAGCCCAGCCGCTACCACCGTCAGCGGCGTGTTCAGGTAACCGCTTGGTCGGTCACGGAGGGCCGCGAAGAACAATGGACCAGCGGAGCTCCAAACAGCGGGTCCCAGAATCGGAGATACGGAATTGAAAATGGTGTGAGGGAGTTTGCGAAGGACCAACAAGGCTAGAGAGAGGATGGTGGTGACGGTACGAGTGGAGCCGGTAAGAGGGGACTGAGCCGTGGTGGTGGTGGTGGTGGCAGTGGTGGAAGATGCGGAGACGGTGAAGACGCCCCTAGGGTTTCTATTGGGTTTGGCGTTTGGGCGAAGATTGAAGGAGGAGGTTTTGAGGTTGAGATGGAGGTTGGGACTGTGAGGGAGCGAGAGGGAGTGAGAGTGGAAAAGAATTGGTTTGGTTGGGTTAGGGTTTGTGAGGAGAAGAGCTTGGGACGCCATTGGAGATACCGAGGTCGACGCCATTTTTGGGTTTCTTTTGCAGAGAAGACCGACCGCTGAGACTGAGGAACGTAGCGAACGAAATCAACGAAGCTTATATTGGATAATGATTCAAGGAAAATTACAAATTAAAAAGTATTTTTAAAGAAATATATATTATTATTTTTCTCAAAAAAGAAGAAGAAATATATATCATTATTATTTTTTTGAGCAATCTCAATAAATAATTATTATGTAATATCAAATTAACTCGATTATTAAGAAAATTAATTGCCTAATGTTGAAGTAGAATTAAAGCCTTTTTTTTTCTTAATATATATATATATATTGAAAAGATAAAAAATAATATAAAGATAATATATATATATATATATAAAAGAGATGTTCTTCTTGTGTTTATTTTTGATCGGAATAACAATCTCCATTAAAAAAAATTCATAAATTTGAAAAATAAAAAGTTCGCATTATCATCATTTATACAAATTTTAAAATATATTTTTAATATAATAATTTAAAAATAAATTTAAAAATAAATTTTAAAGCTCAATAAAGTGTTAAAGTTTTTATTTTCTTAAAAAAAAATATATTATAGACTTTAATATATTTTTAAAAGAAAATAGGGACTAAATCATTATTTTTTTAAAAAATTAAAAGCAGTAGCTATGTTACTAAATATGTTACGGAAGAAAAATCGACTTACAAGAATAAATATATTATCTGTTAACACCATAAACATTAAAATGTTTATAAAAAATATTTGTTAAATAACATGAATTAAGATGAAAAAGATAAATCCAATGATTGAGTTTGGAGTCCTGGAATATAGGAATTTGGAATAATTAAAAAAAAAAATTGATAATATAGGATAATATATGATTTGTGGCATTACACATCAAAATCTTTATATATATATATATATATTTATATAATTTAAAAATAAATAAATAAATTTTTAAAAATTAAATTTGTAAATATTTTGATAATTAATAATATAATTTAAAAAATATATTTTTTTATTAATTTATTATTTATATTAATTTTTGAAAATAATTATTTTCCGAAAACAATAAAAATCACAAATTTTCAATTTAAAAAATAAGACAATCTATCTGATGAGTTATAATAATTTAATTTAATAACCTAATTAAGTTTCTGATGTTCAAAAAAAGATCTAACTCTTTTTTTTTTTTTTTATTTCCCAAAAAATATTAGAAGCTAATATTAATTAATTTTAAATAAAAAATCCTAAATATTAATTAATTTTCTTTTATTTATTTTTGTTCATTAAAAACTTAACCTCCTTCTTCCTTAAAAAAAACGGAGAAAATACAGAGAGCGTATGCAATAGGGTTTATGAACGACTTCGCAGTTGGGTTTCCACGAGGGAATCCTTGAAGAGAATTCAACATCTCTCTGCGAGTGTTTCAGCCTCTTCAAGGTCTGTAATTCTTTTTTCTTGCTTCGAAATTGGAAAGTATTATTTGTCTCTTTCACGTTCCTTTTAGTTGCTGAGAATATGTAGGAGAAAAAACATGAAAAAATAAATATTTTATTGAGTTCGGTTGCAGTATATTAGAAAACTCTTATTGTTATTATTTTTTTTTTGGAATTTTATCGGAACAAAAAATGGAGGGTGCTAGCGTTGTTGGTATTGGGCTGATGACTGATGATAAGATTTTATTTTATTTTATTCTATTTTTTGCTGTTGATGAAGGCTGGACATATGAGGATCTAGTTGCTCATAAACTTAATGGAAATCAGTTCAGTTAGGAGTTTTGTTTTCAAATTTTAATAAATTGTAGACTTTTATTTTTTTATTTTTTATTTTTCTTGTGGAATCATCCATGTATTCAAATGGGTTTCTAGAATTTCCTTGCTGTGGTTAAATATCTTTGAAGCTGATGACAATGAGCAATTATTTTCATGTTATTCAGGTCCTGTGATTTTGAGGAATCCGTTAAATTCTTTGTATTTCTTAACTTTGAGTAAGATAAATAATGTCTGGAAGAAATCGTGGACCGCCTATTCCAATGAAAGGAACCCCCCATGCTGGGATACCTCATGCAGTCCACGAACCTCCCTTTGCGAGAGGACTTGGCCCAATGCCCTATCCAGCATTACTTGAGGATATGAGAGAATCCCAGTTTGGTATGGGTCCTAGACCCCTCCCTCCTCACCCTGCAATTATTGAGGAGCGTCTTGCAGCCCAGCATCAAGAAATTCAAGCTCTTCTAGTTGATAACCAGAGGTTAGCTGCGACTCATGTTGCACTTAAGCAGGAGCTGGAAGCTAACCAGCATGAGTTGCAAAGGATGGCTCAATTTGCAGATTCGTTGCGCATGGAGAAAGATGTTCAAACGAGAGAGTTGTATGAGAAGTCTGTACGTTTGGAAGTGGATCTTCGTGGAGTGGAGGCTAGGCGGGCTGAGCTTCGTCAGGTTCATGCTGATATCAAGGAGCTCACTGGTGTGAGACAGGAGCTCACGGGCAAGGTACAAGCAATGACCCAAGATTTGGCTAGGGTTACTGCAGATCTGCACCAGGTTCCTGCTATAAGAGCAGAAATTGAAACTATGAAACAAGAATTACAACGTGCTAGGTATTTCATGCATATTTTTTTCCTTGATATTAGGTTTTTGTATCAACTGGTCTGGATGATTTTGATAATGTTGTAAACTTACATTGCCTTGTAGAGCTGCCATCGAGTATGAAAAGAAAGGATATGCAGAGAATTATGAGCATGGTCAGGTGATGGAGAAAAAATTGATCTCAATGGCTAGGGAATTGGAGAAACTGCGTGCCGAAATGGCTAATGCTGAGAAGAGAGCACGTGCTGCTGCTGCTGTCGGGAATCCAGGTTTGCCACCTCTTTGAGCTTTAAATGGTTGTTAACTGATTTGACTTCGAAGTTTTCTTTTGTTGAACTGTTTTCAATAGATGTTATTTTATCGAACACACCATATCAAGTAGTAAAGGTAAATATGAAAAACAAATGTTCTATAAGAGATAGATTTTTGTAACTGGGCAAACCAAAGTATAGCTTTTGGGAAAATTTCCATTGCCTGCTGTTTTGTGTCAAACTGCAGCAATGGAAACTCAAGTGAATGTGTTGTATTTGCTTTTTGTTGGTTTTTCCTCCTTTCCTTAGACTACTCATCTCAACTCATGCTTCAAACTGGAGTTGCGACCTTATAAACCAGCTTGAATTATGCTAAAAAAGAAAAGAAACAGTTTAGTCAGTTGATTTTTATTTGATGGCCAAAAGGGGGGAAAAAGTTGAATGCTATTCACTGAATTACTTCATAATGTTTAATAAGGGCCGTTCAGAAGTTGCTAGTTTAACTGATTGTTCTTGCTGTTATTTGATTTATCTTAGTATTGTTACATGTTAAGAGCACAACAGGTTAATCAATCAGCTCACTCCAGTTTGGGCTCTGGTTATAATGTCTGTTGATCTTAAATGTATCTGTGATTATTGAAATTTTTAATTCATAATCATATAGATGCCTTTGGCAAATGTTGCTGATAATTGTATGGATGCAGGGTACAATGCGAATTATGGCAACCCTGATGCAGGATATGCAGGAAATCATTATCCTGCTAGCTATAGCTTGAATCCTGTAAGTGTTGCTATTTTATGTGAATTCATAAAGACTGTGGGTGGAGAAGGGTGTGTAGGTGGGTGGATCTGTGAATGTTTATCTTTTCTCTCTCAATTTCAGGTACAAAGTGGTGCTGAAAGTTTTCCTCCATATGGGGCTGGACCTGGTTCCTGGGGTGCATATGAGATGCAACGAGCTCAAGGGCACAGATAAAAAGTTATCCTATTATCTGTGTGTTCTATCGGGTATCTTGGGCTGCAACTTTTTAGATAGTAGGTCTGTGTTTAAGTGTTATTTCATAAGTCATAATAGACATTTTGGGAGATTTGTGATCTCTTTGGGTTTTCAAACTGTACTTTAAGTTCTTGCATATCATATTAACTTGATGGTGCAATATGATATTCTTATTTTGCTATCTTTTCATCACTATTTCAGTAATTGTTCCATCTCTTATCACATCATTGTGATATATATTCTTCTAGTCTTGTATTTCTGAAGTTTGTCCTTATTCCTCTTCCATATGAAGAGAGCTGAATTGTTTCTTCGAACTTTTTCTCTCCTAGCTAAACTTGTTTTGTTCCCAAATGATGTACAAGATGTCAAATTTGTGAATTCACTTTCGTGCTAAGTTCATGGATTTGGAGCAAATATATTGCTGTTGCTTTCACCAGTTTAAATTTGTAAAACTTACATTTGTGTCAATTTATGCCAGTTTAGTTTATTTTGTTAGGGTACAACTGTTCCCAGTAGTTTATGTTGGCCACTGTTTACATTATCATTACAGGATAGGGATTGGGTGTAGCATATGTAGAATGATTATAGAAATTGGGATTAGTAGAATTGAATACAGGACAGATAGGGCACTGGCTCGGGAGATTTCGTTATGCATTTGAGAGATGATTTTGCTTGTTATTGGACTGACTTTGGCAAGCACTCCTATCTCTCTTCGTTCTATATATTTATAAGCCTCCTAGTTCTATATAACCATGTAGTCAGACAATTTTTGCATCCTAAGCTTATATATCAACCTTGGACTCAGTAAGCTCTCTGAAATGTTACCTAGGTTGGATGAACCTGCCCTTCCTAGTCTTTTTCACTTTTTAAGTGCATGGTTCTAATTTTGCTAAGGGCCTGTTTGGTGCAATGAAGACAAATAGCCCTTCATCAATATTACTCCCTCTTTTCTGTAGCCACATTGGTTTTGGCACTACCTTTTGCTAAGGATGAAGATCATGACCTCACTTGGACTGCAGGTGAAGAAATCTCATAAAAGTAGTTCCAAGTTGATTATTGTCTTCAATACATTTGGAAAGGCATGCCCTTCTATAAGAGTATAACATCTTTGCTTCTCTCTTATATTTCTTTTGTTTTTCTATTTTTCTGTTTTTCCTTTTCTTTTCTTTCCTTTCTTTTTTCTTTTTTTTTTTTTTGAAAAAAAAAAAGCAAGCAAAGGAATTTACTAGGGGAAACTTGTCTTTGCTGCCTATTTATAGTTGTAAACAATCTATTGACATATTGGCCTGTGGTATTTTTATTTTGGTATGTTGAAACCAAAAATGGGGGAGGAATGTTCAAGGAGTTTATGGTGATACTGGGGCTTTCAATAACACCTATAAAAGTCAGGACATGAGGATAAGTCTTGAAATATCAACAATATAGGTTCAATTTCCTGGGCATGGTAGGATGATTTCTCATTCTCTATTTACGTGCTGGATGGTTTTTTATTATAAATAAAGTTTCATTTCTTATTTAAAATGAAGTTGTGTTACGTTGCTAATTTGGGGAGGTGTTTCATTGTTTCTGCTGCAAAAAGCACAACCTTATCACCAATCCTTACTTTTCTATCAGGCCTGAAATTTGAAGTATTTTTGTATCCTCATAACCTTGGATAGGAAAATTTATCTACCTCAAGTCAGCTTACAGATCAATACTTATATGTGTTCTATTCCTCAGAGCAAAATACCTGCCCTATTCCTCAGAGCAAAATACCTGCACGGTGCCAATGTTCAAGTTTACACTCAGAAATTCTTGGTCTGTTCGTTTAGTTGTTTTGCATATTGCTTTTGTAAGAGAGGTATTCCTTTTTTTCTCTTGTGACTGCTAGATTTCGGTCTATAATCATAACATACAAGAGTTTCTGCAGCCATATATGCTGGCTTCAGTATGGACATTGGGACTAGCAAGACAATTTGTGAAACAACTGGAATAGATTGTTAGAAATGCAGGCTTTAAATTATTAAGGAAAGTTCATACAGGCTTCTGCTTGTGAAAGAACCAATAGTTTGTTTAGTCTGTTAAGTTTGAATTGAGGAGAGATGTTATCTTTAATGAATGAAGTTCCATCCATATATCATTTCCTTTAGAAGAACAACTGCCACATTCTAAGACAAGCCTATAGTTGGGTTAAGGAGATATAATCCTTAATGGATGAAGTTGTATCCTTATGCCATATTATTTGAAAGAACAGCAGTGAAGTACAAAGAATCTTGTTTCTTTGCATGTGGTATGCTGTTCATTGGCAAGACATATCCAACAATGGAGCTGAAGGATGAGTTTCTTGGTCAAGTAAGTTATTTACTTTTAAGTTATCATCCTTTGCTTTTTGGTTCTGATTGTTCTGCCCTCTGTTCGTTTTGTGCCCCTGCAATACACATTGTTGACTGATTTATTTGGTAAACAAGACTGATATTTTGCCAATTCCCCTTGTTAATGAGTAATAATGTAGGGAAACTCCTTGCAATTGAGGTAATGTCCTATTTAATGAAATAGCCCTCTCTTTTTTTATTATTTTATTATTTTATATTTTTTTTTAAGAAATTTATCTTGGAGGCTGTTCTTAAGATTAGAAATTTGGTATATTTGGGCTGTCTTGATGATTGTGTGCGAGGATTACATGCCAAGATTGTGGAATGTTGTAAGGCTTTGTAAAAGGAAGCTTTGACAGATTGGTGTTTCTGCTTCCTTATGTGTGAATTTAATTGTTGATTTAGTTTGAGTTTGTTTTTTACGTTTGAATGCTTGTCCTTTTAGTCAGTAGTTAGAAGCAAGTAATTTCAGATATGTATTGGAGACTTCATGGTAATGCTAAAACCAATGTGTGGTGAAGGTTGGACATTGGCATTAAATAGTGAAGGCTTTACGTAGAAGGAAGGACTACTTTGGTAAGGGGTGTTACTGAATGCAAATGCTTTACAGTCAGGAATGCAAGTTTGTGATAAGTTGAAGAATTTCATACCCATAGAGCATAAGTATCATCATAAGCCATATTGACTGCAAGATTTGTAAGTATGTCTTTATCAAGTACTATAGTTCTTGGAGAAGCTGATGTTCTATCATGGACAGAGTTTATACCAATGCATGCTATGAGTGATCTCAAGTGTACACCTGATGTTTCATAAATGCTTGATTTTCACATATCTTTTGGAGTACAAGAAGATAGCTCTAATTTATAAGTGCAATTTTCTGCTTATTTTTTGATTTTCATTTTATATATAATCTTAATGAAACGATTTGGAGTAGTTTTCTGATGTAAACCTGTCAATTTTGGTTCTCATCATTTATTTGTAGTTTGTATCTGTTACATCTAATTTTTTTTTTTCCTTCTTCTGTATGCCTTGTCTCATACGTATTTGATATCAGCAGTTCATTGAAATGATCATTGTAATGTAGAATTTTTTTCTTAGGAGTACGTGTGGATTTTTACATGGTTGTATGTGTATGACTATCCTTGTATTTACCATCAAGCTTTGTGTTTGAGATGATTTTAAACGCTGTTGATAATTGCCCTATGATTTCACTCTTGGTTTATTCAGTAATGAATTTTAAATTTTGGAGGGTTTTTTTTTTTTTTTTTTTTTTTTTTATAATTTATTTTTAATGCTCTCTCTCTCTCTCTCTCTCTCTCTGGGATATCAAGGAGATAAATACCTGTTTGTTCTGCTCTTGTATTTCATATTCTTCCTTTTCGCATGTATTCAAGATTCTTTGCACCTGATATCTGATATCCTTCATTTATATATTTGTTTTTTCTCGTGTAGATCTACAGCATCCTGGCCCTCCAAATCTCCTGCTTATGCTATTGGAAAAAGCTTATGAATGTTGGCTCATGAGGTATGTTTACATGTTAAAATATTTTTGTTTTATATTTGATTTTCTATTGTTAGATTTTCTGTAGTTCTATATTGCTATGAGTAAGAGTAAACAAATTTTTTCTTCAGTGGAAAACCTTTTGTCTGTATATGATTTTTAACTAGATACTCTTCTACTCACTAATCCAACCCTTTTAATAGTGATGGAGAAGTTTAAAAATTATGTTCAGATGTTTTATTAGATGGCTTGGTTCCTTGATTTCGTTGCTGATTAGTGAATCAATCATTCATTTGTTAGCTTTAGCTGATGTTTGGTCAGTTGAAACAAGGCATGGGATGAGCCCATTCCAATGTTTGGATAAGATGAAAATTCTAGGAGAGAGCATGGTACCTATTTTGTTCCTTCCTCTTTACCTTTCTTTTTGGTTTTTAATACTTTCTCCATTTACTTATTCCATAGTTTCGCTTTATCTATTGGATTAGAGATGATAGAAGGATAGGCCATTATCCAGGCAATTAGGAAAGATTAAGGATTCATTTATGGGGTTTACCAATGGTGTGGGTTAGAAAGGTACTTGCGTTATGGTTGTGAAGGGGCATGAAAGGGTGCCGGGATGTGCTGTGGTTATATAGGGAATGGAAAGAACAGATGTAGGAAGCTGATGTGGTTCTTTGAGACTGTATCAGAGAACCATGAACTAGACTTGTTAGATGATAATTTTGTGAGGGAAGGGGCGTTAACTTGAGGTTCTAAAGTATGCACATTTTTAAGGTTTTCTTGAAGTTCAATTGCTATTTCCAGCTCACTGAAAAAGGAGTAGGAAATTGAGAGAGAGAGAGAGAGAGAGAGAGAGTGATGTCACTGGGCATGATACCTTCTAAGCGTAGCAATTCTGAGTGGAATTAATGGTAAATTATTGTCAAAGAGAGCCTTATGGCGGTTGGAAATTTTTTAGAAGTTTCATAAAATTCAAAAATTATTAGGGATTCTTCTTGGTGTTCTAACTTAAAAGATTCCCATATTTTCTTTGTAGTGACTCCTAGATATGTTTCTAAAACAGTAAATAAAGCTTCTGTATCAAGATCTAAATATTTATTTATACAATCAACCATAACCACATCTTTTCAAATGGCTAAGACATGATCCCATTTTTGAGGATGGTGATCTTTCGGATGAAATTCCTTCCTCTTCTCACATTAGGAGGGGGGGTTTCTAACCTTTCGGTCTGGCGAGTTTATGCTCACCTTTTAATTCTGAGGATGATCTGGAAGAATGAATAAATTAATCAGAGTATTGACTATTTTTGGTATAGCTTTTACTACTGTTAGTTTAGCTTCAATATTTTTGCAGTCTCACCATATCTGAATTTGTTCTAGAGTTTCTAATTCTTGATGCTGGGATCTATGAAACTCTTCTGTATTTCTGATATAGAGATCAACTATCTGTTTATATTTACTAATGAATCTAAACTTCCAAAATTTATTTCGTCGAATTTATCTAAAATTTATTTAAAATACATATAAATTCTTAATTAGGAGGAAAGTCTAATATTAACTGATCAACTGTTTCGACTAATGTCTTTGCGAGAAAAAGCCTGCTGTTAATATGTAAACAGGGACGCCAAGAATTAATTTCTTCTTGGGTCAGACCTTTGTGTTGCTTTTTATGAAATTCTGTTATGTCTCTGATATATAAATCAATTCTGTCTTGAAGAGTTCTGAGAGATTAAAGATGATCAAGTAATAAAGTATCAAAAGAAGAAAAGATTTCGTCAATGTTCATAAAAATGAAAGTTGTGTTCAATAGTTTGTAATTCCTAAAGTACTCACCCTTCTAATATTTTTTAATCCCAAAAAGATTTTTTTTATTTTTTTTTAAACTTGCAATTTAAGGCTTTGTGGGATAACTTACAAAAATTCCTTCCTTAGAGATGCACCAAAACGGTCTACACATCTTAAACGGCACTTCCTGGCCTTAGCGGACTTCAACGACCTCCAGAGGTTTCGTCTCCTTAGAGGATCTTTGGAGGCTCCTTTATGTCCCTCTTAAATTTCTTAGGAGAAATTAAACCCTTTATACAAATATTTTTCAAAAGATAAAGGATTTGGGATTAAGCCATATTAAGAAGAGATTTTCCTATAGGGAAACCCGAAAAGAACAAGAAAACATAGAAATTTATTGATATAATATTCATAAATAAAGAAGACTCTTAAATAAATACGCAAGGAGAATACATAAATAGTGAAGAGAAGAAAAGAAAAGTAAAAAGCTAATTTAGACTTTAAGTACTCTCACACTCTATATTACTCTATTGTACTCTGTTGAACTCCGTTGCACTTTACTGTACTAAAACTTAATTCTCTTATATAGATTTAGAAAAAAATCAAAAGATAAGATTGGGTACACAATTGAGGGCCCCAACACTTCTTATCATTTTAATTATTTTCATGACATGACAAATAAAGACTTATCCTTCAGTTTTTTTTTTGCAAAAGCAAAAATAGTGATAAGAAAGAACCACAGAAAAAGACACAAAAGATAGAAGGGAATAAATTTTTTACAGCTGGATGCCACTTAGGTGTCTAGGTTGTGTTTTCCTATACTGTTGAATGTCATAGGAAAGATTGGAGATGTGTCATTCCTCTGTTCTGCTGCTGGCCCTTCTAGAAATTTCTGGCCCATCTCTCGAAGCATTTTTGTATCTGAACCAAATTCTTCAATATCATCGTCTTCATCATTTTCTGAGCCGCTGTTGACGAGATATGATTTGATGTGCATTTTTGGTTTTTCTGATGTTGGAGGATTTAGATGCTTATCAACAGAAACGAAGTAACCTTCTTATCTTTCATTTTTTTCTTTATTTCGTTAATCATTTTCATCATTAATTCTAACCGGGCTTTCATCTTTGTGTGAGTTGAGGTTTTTCTTTTCTTTTGTTCTGATGGTTCAGTTGTAATTTGTTTTCCTTTATTGTTAGAAGAAAAATCTGGATTTTCTTTTGGCTGAGTTTGTGTTTGGAGGAAAGGAGCCATAGCTAATGGCTGAAAGTAACTAGGTTGAGAAAAAAACTATGAGATAGGTTTTGGAAAGATATATGGATGATGGGGAGAAGGGGTTTGTGGCATGCTTTTAGGGAAAGTATCATCCGTCAACGGACTTAAGAAACCTTTACCTTCTGTCGTTCGAGTAGGGTTAAGTTAGAAGTTTTTGGGAAGTTCCAGTCTTCAAAATTTTTTTCTTAGATTCTGAAAGTTTTTGGATTTCTGCTCGTAATCTATTATTTTCTGATTGAAAAATTTTAAACATTCTTTGAAAATCTTCTAAGGCAGAAGCTTTCATACTATTATCGTGGGAAGGAAAATTTATTTGGCGTTTGGAATTCTCTCAATTTGAATAAAATTTTATTTCTGTAGAAAAATGTTGAGAAATAATTTTGGGGTGTATAAAATAATTTTCTGATAAACGATTTATAGCTGCTTCATAAGCTTGAGCCAAATTGTTAAATCCTTTCCAGTAGGATTTTTTGAAATTTAAAATTTGCTCTACTACATTTGACCAGTCTTATAAATTTCAGGTCGTCTATCAGAGTAAACAATATAAGAAGATTTTTTCTTCTGTGACTGGGCAAAATATTCGACCAAGCTATTAAGAATTGAAACAAAATAGCTTGTGTTTTAGGTGTGATATCCAGAGATGGTTTAAAAGATAAAGCTATTCTTCATTTATAGCTGGCTTAATATGTTCAAGAGATTTGAACGAGACTGGAAAAATAGAGATTATGTCTAAAGTTTTTATACAAAAAATACACTATCTAAGCTTAGGAAAAGTAGTAGATTGTGTAGAAGTCTGAGTATTAGGTTTGGTATTCTGTGTAGAATTAAGGTCTGAGCTAGTCATGTTTATGATGGTGATGAAAAATGAAAACAAAAAAATGAGAGTGATGGTCAACAAGAAGAAAGATCACTTTAAAAATTATAAGAAAAATGCAAAGGAAAAGAAGATAAACAAGGAAACAATAGCGGGGTAAAGTACAGTAAAACCGAGGAAAATGATGATGAGATGAAGGAAAATCAAAATGAGGAGAAAACATGATAATGAATACTGTAAATACATGAATTATTTATAGAGAAAGAATTCTGAAAACTTAATTATTAAGTTTTTCCAAAAACTGTTTTTGCTTCTTTTTTGTAATTTCATTTATTTTTTTTTATTTGATTTTTTGAAAGTCGCGAAAGAAAATCAGCTAAAAAATTATCTTTTTCTGTAACATATTCAAACTTTACACCTGGAAATACACTAATTCTGTCTGAAAAATAGGACCAACGATGACAATTTATTTATTTTTATTATTATTTAAGTTTGCATAAAAGCTAACTATAGCATGACAGTCTGTTCTGATAAGAATTTTATCTTTATTAAATAAGTATACTCTAGAGCTATCTAAAGCATAAATTATAGCTAAGCTCTTGATCAGAACTACTTTTCATATTTTTCTCTTTAAATTGACCACTCTTATAGCCACACAATTTTTCTTTTTCTAAAGAAAATTCTTGAGCTTTTGAAAACAGATTAGCACCCCATCCTATGTCATTTCTATCCAAATAAATAATTAAAAAATCTATCGGCAGTTGAATTGATAGTTTTGGAATATTTTTGACTTTTTCTTTTAATAATCTGATTATTTTGATATCTTCTTTATTAAAGTATTTCATTCCTGTAGGTGTTGTCTTTGCTTAAAGAGGACCTGTTATTTTACCTATATCTTTTATGAAATCTTTGGCATAATTTAATAGGCATAAGAATTGTTGTTGTCTTCTGATATTATCTATAAAAGAATTTGGCATGTCGAGAGCCTTTTGTGTAATGTGGGGTTGGAGTCTGATTTTTCCATTTCCTAGGATAACTCCAAGAAATTTAACTTCTCGTTTAAATAATTTTATTTTGGTCTTAGATATTATTATTCCACGCCGTTCAAATTTTTCTAAGACACGTTTTAAGTGATGTTGATGTTCATCACAATTCTTACTAAAGACTAAGATGTTATCTACATATACTGTGCAAAATTTTCTGTATATATCTTTAGGAAAAATGCTATCCATTTTCTTTTGGAATTTACTAGGGGCATTCTTTAATCCAAATGGTATTAGTAGCCATTCGAAATGACCAAAAGGACAAGTGAAAGCTGTCCATTTGATAGATTCTGGTTTCATCTTAATTTGAAAAAATCCTGATTCACAATCAAATTTACTAAAGATTTTTGCATTTTTAGTATTCTGTATTAAATCTTGCATATTGGGTAATGTATAACCATCTTTGATTGTATTATCATTTAATTTTTGATGATTAATCATCATTATACTTTTACTTCTAACTTGTTCTGAATGTTTATTGACTATAAAAGCTAGGCTTTTGTGTGGGCTTGCACCATCTGAGTTGTCTTTTGTATTTCGGATTAGGTCTAGCTTAAATAATTTTTCTATATGTGCTTTCCAATCAGCTAATTCATCTTTATCTTTGGCTGGAATGTCACTAGAAGAAATGATTAGTCATGAATTATAAACTTTAATTTTACAAAGTATTTTATCCTTATGCCAATATTTAAGGATATTAGAACTAATGATCTTTGTAGATTCTAATATATTAATTATATCTTTAATTGAAGGCTGTAAGGGTAAACTTTTAAGGCTAATAGCAAATAAATCTAAGTTATTTGTTTTTTAATATATTCTATATTATTATATTCTTGTAGCATATCTGCTAAAAATTTTGTATTTGAAATCTCAAGTTTTTTAGAATCTGTTTTTTTTTTTAACTTACAAGATCATTTGCTCTTGCATGGACAATCTTCGGGTATGGGGTTGAGATTTTCTAGGGGTGTGAAGGAATTTGCTAAAAAGTTACCACCATGCTTTGGCAAGCGTCACTTTGATAAAGAAGAAGTGAGGGAGGAAATATGGGCTTTAGGGATCTTGATACCAAAAATAGGACTGAAAGTGGTCTGGCGGAATAAATGAACAAAGTTTTGGGCTAGAAAAATGCCACCAAATTCATTGTAAATAAAACTAATACCTAAAATGATATTTTCGTCTAATTTTGGCCTAAGTCATGTACAAGTCTTGGGGCTAGAAACATGAGTCTGTAAACATTGGGATAAATTACAAGTCTAGCTAAAGTTATTACAATAATTAAAAAATTTGATTTTTTCTGGATTTTTTAATTTGGTATGGTATATAAATAGAGAGCCATCTATTTGTTGGGTCTGCATAGTAATTCTAGGATCTGTTATTACTTTCTTAGGAAAAAATAGATTTCTTTGAAATTGCAGAATTAGGTCAATTAGAAGATCTTCACTGGTTAGATCTTGAATTACATAATTGTCCAAGAAATTTGTAGACAAATAATAGAAAAGCTCAACTTTTTAGATTAAGTTATAATTTTCCTTTAGAAAATTACAAACATCATTTACATAGTTTAGATCATCTTAAATTCTATTTCAGATCTTTTGATTAATTTAGGAAGAACTCAACAGGCTCAATACGATAAGTTTTATTTTTACGGAAAAATTAACTAAATTTGAAGAAGAATTAAAATTAATTCGACAAAATCAAGATTATCTGAGAGCAAGTTCTTCAAGTTCTCCAGTTTTAAATACTTCTTATTTTGATAAGTATCCTAGTAAGCAAGAATTAGCAGAATTTATTCTTGCTATTCAGAATAAACCAAAAGATATAGAAGTAAAAACAGAAGAACTTTTACAAGCAATTAATACAAAAACAGACGATTTTGAGCAAAAGATTTCAGAAGTTAAGAATTTAATTTCAGAGTTAACTAAGTTATATTTAGGAATTGAATGAGTGATCCTAATTTGGCACTTTATAAAGTCAACCAACAGTATAAACAGTCACAAGAACTCCTTGCAGAATTACAAGGTCATTTATCTCACGAATACAGTGGTATTTCAAGCTTAGCTCCACCAACAGTACAAGATAAGGTACAAATTCAACAGAATAATACAATTATAGTTTTATTAATTGATATTATTAATATTTTACAAGAACAAAATAACTTATTATAGCGTAAAGTTAACGAATTAAGTAACAAAGTTATTAACTTAGAAACTATTGCAGAAACAATTCAGGTAGTAAATACCAAACAAACAAAAATTCAAAACAGATTAGCAATCCAAGATAAACCTAGTATTTCTAATCTTTCAGAAGTTAGACTTGAAAAAATAATTAACGATTTAAATAAAATTAAGGACGACGAAACAGGAAAAGTAACAAAGAAAAAAGGTTTTTCTAACGAGTTTCTCGTATGGCGTCCTCCTCAAGACAAGGGCAAGGACAAGGTATAGGTTCTACAAGAACACAACAGGATATTCTACATCTTAGAAATAGATTAGATCAAAATGTAGTAGATGAAAGAAATACTTCAAAAAGAAGAAGTTTAATGGACAGAATGCTTCAAAGAGCAGATAAACATGGTGAAGAAATTTGCCTAGATGAATTTATTGATGCTGATGCAGATTATGATTTATTTGCAGCTCATAGTATAAATTTACTAAATCCCAGAATTTTATATAACAGTGGTCCTAATCCTTTTTCTACAAGTTTTTATGTTCATAATAGAACTCTTCCTCTTAGTTGCTCAGAAGGACAGGTTAAAATACTTCATATTGCTAATAATGGAGTAAAAAGAGCCTTAAAAGCTAGAGGTAAGAAGTATATACATACAGGTTTACTTGTAATAGGCATTAAAGCTACACACAGAAAAGAATTAAATTATAAATGTCTAGGACTTTTATATGATGGTAGAATTACTGGTAGCATGGCACAGAGTATTATTTGTAGTATGGAAGCAGATTTATCATAGTGCAGAGGCATATTTTATGCAGCTCCAGGATTAATTATGACTATAAATGATTTTATAAAGAATTTTAAATTCGGAATTTTAACTAAGGGATTTGAGCATTGGTCAGAAGGCGATAACTTAATTTTTACAATAGGTTTTATTGGAAAATTAACTAATAATCCAAACCATAGATATAAAGTTAAAACAGATGAGGTTTTAGAAATGTTTGCCACCAAAAGGTATCAGAATGATTAAACCAAAGAAATTTGACCCTAGAGAATTAGCTGGTCAAGAATGGCCAATTCATAAGCTACAAAAAAATGTAAATCAGGTTTTACAACCAGATGATGCAGTCTTATATCAAGGTTTAGATGGTAATGAATATATGAGAATGCGAAATTATATTACACAGGCTATTCCACCAAAGTCAGATACACTCTCAGAAGAATCAGAAGCTGATACAAGGTCAAACAGAAATATTCCTTTAAATTTTAAAGAACAATCAGTATTACAAAATAAACCCAAAATTATAGATTAGATGAATCAATCACAGGTTGATAATGATTCAGATATGATTTTACTTTATCCTAGAGAATTAGGTATAAAAGAAGATCTTTTAGAAATAGAAGAATTAATGTTCCAAAAAGGGATAATTAGAGATGACCAAGAATTAAAATTAATAGACGATGCAGTTTTTATAGTTCAAAATTGGGAAGAAACATTTACTCTAGATTTTACAAATGTACAGGATGAACCAATTTTAGAACAGGAAACAACAGAACAAATAAATAATACTAGAATAGAACTCTTACATAATTTTTTAGAAGATACTATAGATCTTACTAAAGAAGAAACAGAGTCTATAACAACAGGAGTTACAGAACACGTTGTTCATACAGAATCCTTTTATAATAATCCCATTAACAAGGTAGATATTAATAAAGCTCATATGGAAGATGTAACTAGTTCATATTATCCAGGTGGAAGCAGTAATACGTTCCAAACACCTAATGTTACACAGGCTACTAATATAGGTAATGTACTGCCTCCTCGACCCTCTTCTCTCTCTTCATATCAACCTAAATTTAATTATTATGGTGAAGGTATGAATATAGAACATAAAGATCGTAGGATGAACATAGATGAGCCAGTAGTATTACAATCAGGAGGTGAAAAAGGAAAAATGTTAAATATAACAGATCACCATCCTCAAAAATGGGATCATGTCTTAGCCATTTGGAAAGATGTGGTTATGGCTGATTGTATAAATAAATATTTAGATTTTAATACAGAAGTCACTACAAAGAAAATATGGGAATCTTTTAAATTAGAACACCAGGAAGAATATTTAAGTATTATTGCTAGGGGTAATAACCCTTATAGTTTTTTAAATAAAATTTCAGATTTATGTACTGGTAGAGATCCTAATACAGGCAGAGTTGAACAACAGATTCAAGCTCAAATTAGATTAGAACAGTTACAAATTGAACATATGACAAGAATATCTCAATTTTGTAAAGATTTTGTACAGAATGCATGAATAGCAGGATTTTATTTTGACCCTGCAACGAGATATAAATTTTTCAGAAAATTATCATTACTTTTAGGAAAAGAAATAATGGATAGATTGGATGTCCGAGTTGGCGGACAACTAAATGGTAAACAGAGTTTAGGAGCAGTAGTCTGTCATACATTTTCGATATTAGAAGAAAAATGTGTAAATATAGTTACAGCTAATCAAGTTAAGAAAACAAACTATGCTTTTTGTAAACAGATATATACCCCACAAACATATGGAAGAAATAAACCTAAACAGAGATCTCCTCCTAAACAGAAACCTAAATGGGTAGTTAATAAGAAAACTTATGGCATTAGACAGTCTGCTAATGCAAAGAAACCACATTTAGATAAAGATAAACATGTCAGAAAATATCAACCAACTAAACCTTATAGAAAGAAATTAGAATGCTTTATTTGCAATAGCACAGCATATTTAGCCAGAGACTATGCTACACGCAGTAATTCACAGTCTAAAGAAGCAGTAGCAATAGAATGTACTAATTTGAACCTAATACGTACAGATGAAGATATTCTTATTGAAGAATCCATTTGGAGTATCTTTACTATAGTTGAACAGTATTTAGAAGATATTCCTCCAGAATATCAACAATAGGATAATTATGAAGAAGAATTATTAGATATTTTTCCTTCAAACCATTATTCTCAGATTTCTTATGATTACATGGATAGACAATTAGAAACTATGATCAGAGGCTTAGATTGTTCTCATCAGTGGATAAAAAATGGAACTTTAGCAGTTAATTGTTATATCTGCAAGATGTATCCAGGAAAGAGCATACGAATACAGTGTAAGTTATGCAAAACAGAAGCATGTATACCATGCGTAGAAGAGCAAACAGGAATAAAATAAATTTTTTTAGAAGAAAAGAATAATACTAATCTTCGAACATATTATTAATGAAAGAACTTTGTATAATTTACAAGATGAAATTACATTGTTAAAAGAGCAACTTACAGCTTTGACTCTGTTATATAATAGAGTTGATAATTTAGAAAAATTAACTAGCTCTCAAACTTCTTTCTCATTTCCTTTAAAAAATTCAGATGAAATTCCTTCCTCTTCTCACATTCCTACAGAACCTAATATAGCTAAGGATTTTATGGGTCTACAACCTACAGATTGTTTACAGATTTGTGAGCAAGGTCCAAATATTTTAGGCATTAAGACTTAAAGTCCAATTGTTAATCGATAACCAAAAAATAGACTACACAGCCTTTTTAGATTCAGGAAGTACAAATACTATTATTTGTGAAGAACTAATTTAGGCCCAATCTAAGATAACAGATCCTAGAATTACTATGCAGGTCCAACAAATAGATGGCTCTCTATTTACATACCATAATGGATTAAAAAATCCAAAAAAAATCAAATTTTTTAATTACTGTAATAATTTTAGTCAGGTTTATAATTTATCTCATTGTTTACATACTCATGTTTCTAGCTCTAAGGCCTGTACATGGTTTAGGCCCAAGTTAGGTGAAGATATCATTTTACGTATTAGCTTTATTTACAATGAACTTGGTGGCATTTATCTAGCTCAAAATTTTGTTCATTTATTTCGCCAGAGCACTTTCAGTCCTATTTTTGGTAATAAGATCCCTAAAGCCTATATTTTACTTTTTAGCAAATTCCTTCACAACCCCATAAAATCTCAACACCATACCCGAAGATTGTCCATGCAAGATCAAAGGGTCTTGTAAGTTAAAGAAAGAAACAGATTCTAAAGAATTTGAGATTTCAAATACAAAATTTTTAGTAAATACGCTACAAGAATATAATGATATAGAATATATTGAAAAAATAGATAACTTAGATTTATTTGCAATTAGTTTTAAAAGTTTACCCTTACAGCTTTCAATTAAATATATAATTAATAGATTAGAATCTACAGAGATTATTGGTTCTAATATCCTTAAATATTGACATAAGGATAAAATACTTTGTAAAATTGAAGTTTATAATCCAAAACTAATCATTTCTTCTAGTGATATTCCAGTCAAAGATAAAGATGAGTTAGCTGATTGGAAATCACATATAGAAAAATTATTTAAGCTAGGCCTAATCAGAAATACAAAAGACAATCCAGATGGTGCAAACCCACACAGAAGCCCAACTTTCATAGTCAATAAACATTCAGAACAAGTCAGAGGTAAAAGTAGAATGATCATTAATTATCAAAGATTAAATAATAATACAATAAAAAATGGTTATACATTACCCAATATGGAAGATTTAATATAGAATACTAAAAATGTAAAAATATTTAGTGAATTTGATTGTAAATCAGGATTTTTTCAAATTAAGATGGAGCCAGAATCTATCAAATGGACAACTTTCACTTGTCCTTTTGGTCATTTTGAATGACTAGTAATGCGATTTGAATTAAAGAATGCCCCTAGTAAATTCCAGAAGAAAATGGATCGCAATTTTCCTAAAGATATATACAGAGAATTTTGTACAGTATATGTAGATGACATTTAGTTTTTAGTCAGAATCATGATAAACATCAACATCACTTAAGAAGTGTCTTAGAGAAATTTGAACAGCATGGAATAATAATATCTAAGACCAAAATAGAATTATTTAAATCGAAAGTTAAATTTCTTGGAGTTATCCTAGGAAATAAAAAAATCAGACTCCAACCCCACATTGCACAAAAGGTTCTCGACATGCCAGATTCTTTTACAGACAATATCAAACGACTACAATAATTCTTTGGCATATTAAATTATGCCATAACTATCAATTCCACTGTCGACAGATTTTTTAATTATTTGTTCGAATGAAAATGACACAGGATGGGATGCTATTCTGTTTTCAAAATATCAAAAATTTTCTTTAGAAAAAGAAAAGTTGCGTGGCTATAAGAGTGGTCAATTTAAAGAGAAAAATATTACAAGCAATATTGACCAAGAGCTCTTAGCTGTGATTTATGCTTTAGATAGCTTTAGAGTACACTTATTTAATAAATATAAAATTTTTATCAGAATAGACTGTCATGCTATAGTTAGCTTTTTTGCAAACTTAAATAATGATAAGAAAATAAGTCATCGCTCCCATTTCTTAGATAGAATTAATGTTTTTCCAGATGTAAAGTTTGAATATGTTAAATGAAATGACAATTTTTTAGCTGATTTTCTTTCTCGACTTTCAAAAAATCAAAATAAAAGAAATAAGTAAGATTACAGAAAAGAAACAAGATTAGCTTTTGTAAAAACTCAAGAACTAAGTTTTCAGAATTCTTTCTCTATAAATAATTTATGTATTTACAGCATTCATTACCATGTTTTTTTTCTCATTTTGATTTTTTTTCATGTCATCATCATTCTCCTCGGTCTTGCTGCACTTCATCACTTTATTGTTTCCTTGTTTGTCTTCTTTTCCTTTGCATTTTTCTTATAATTTTTGGAGTGATCATTCTTCTTGTTTAACTATCACTCTTATCTTTTTGTTTTCATTTTTCATCACAACCATAATATACATGACTAGCTCAGATCCTAATTCTTCACAGAATACCAAGCCTAATATCTAGATTTCTACACAATCTACTCCTTTTCCTAATTTAAAACAGTGTACTTTTGGTACAAAAGCTTTAGATATAATCTCTATTTCTCCATCCTCGTTCAAACCCCTTGAACATATTAAGCCAGCTATAAATGAAGAACAGTTTTGTCTTTTAGATCACTTATGGAGATCACATTTAGACATAAGCTATTTTGTTTCAGTTCTTAATTGCTTGGCCGAATATTTTGCCCAGTAACAGAAGAAAAAATCTTTTTATGTTGTTTACTCTGGTAGACAACCTGAAGTTTATAAGGATTGGTCAGATGTATTAGAGTAAATTTTAAATTTCAAAAAATCCTACTGGCAAGGATTTAATAGCTTAGCTCAAGCTTATGAAGAACCTAGAAATCGTTTATCAGAAAATTATTTTATACACCCAAATGTTATTTCTCAACCTTTTTCTATAGAAATAAGATTTTGTTCAAATTGTGAGAATTTCAAATGCTAGATAAATTTTCTTTCCCACGATAATAGTATGAAGGCTTTTGCCTTAGAAGATTTTTAAAGAATGTTTAAGGTTTTTCAATCAGAAAATAGTAAGTTAAAAGCAGAGATCCAAAAACTTTCAGAATCTAACAAAAAGATTTTGGAGACTGGAACCTCCCAAAAACTTCCAGTTAGCCCTTCTCAAACAGTAGAAGGTAAAGACTTCTCAAGTCCGTTGACGGGTGATGCTTTTCCTAAAAGCATGCCACAGATCCCTTTTTTCCATCATTCATATATCTTTCCAGAATCTATCTCACAGTTTTTCTCTCAGTCTAGTTACTTTCAGCCATTAGCTATGACTCCTCCCCTCCAAACACAAACTCAGCCAGAAGAAAATCCATATTTTTCTTTTAAAAAAAAAAAAAAAAAACAAATTGCAGTTGAACCATCAGAATAAAAAAAAAAGAAAAGAAAAATCTCAACTCTCATAAAGATGGAAGTCCAGTTAGAATTAATGATGAATATGATTAACGAAATGAAAGAAGAAAGGAAAGATAAGAAGGTTTCTTCGATTTCTGTTGATAAGCATCCAAATCCTTCAGCCTAAGAAAAACCAAAAATGCGCATCAAATCCTAGATGGGCCAAAAATTTCTAGAAGATCCAGAAGCAGGACAGAGGGATGACACGTCTTCAATCTCTCCTATGTTATTCGACAGTATAGCAAGACACAACCTAGACACCTAAGTGGAATCCAGCTGTAAAAATTTTATGCCCTTCTATCTTTTGTGTCTTTTTCTGTGGTCCTTCCTTATTACTACTTTTGCTTTTGCAAAAGAAAAACTGAAGGATAAGTCTTTGTTTGTCGTGTCATGAAAATAAGTAAAATGATAAGATACGACGGGGCTCCCAATTGTGTTTCCGGTCTTATCTTTTGATTTTTTTCTAAGTCTATCTAAGAGAGTTAGGTTTTAGTGCAACAAAGTGCAACAGAGTCCAACAGAGTGCAATAGAGTGTGAGAGTACTTAGAGTTTAAATTAGATTCCTGCTTTTCTTTCATTCTCTTCACTACTTATGTATTCTCCTTGTGTATTTACTTAAGAATCTTGTTTATTTATGAATATTATATCAATAAATTTCTAAGTTTTCTTGCTCTTTTCGGATTTCTCTATAGGGAAATCTCTTCTAAATATGGCTTAATCCTAAATCCTTTATCATTAAAAAAATATTTGTGTAAAGAGTTTAATTTCTCCTAAAAAATTTAAGAGGGGCGTAAGGTAGCCTACAAAGATTTTCTAAGGAGACGGGACCTCTGGAGGTCGTTGAAGTCCGCTGAGGACAGGAAGTGCTGTTTAGGATGTGTAGACCGTTTTGGTGCATCTCTAGAGAAGGAGTTTTTGTAAGTTATCCTACAAAGTCTTAAATTTCAAGTTTTTTTTAAAAAAAAAAAAATTTGGGATTTAAAAATATTGGAAGAGAGAGTACCCTGGGAATTACAAACTATTGAACACAACCTTTATTTTTATGAACATTGATGAAATATTTTCTTCTTTTGATATTTTATTACTTGTAAAGTTCGTTGACAGTTGTAATAGTGTGCTACCATTTGTATAATAACTCACCCCCTTTTTATACTCTGATTTTCCATTCTCATATCTTTATTATTATTATTATTATTATTCATTATTCATTTTGGTCTTCCTTGTGCATGTTATTTATCCCATTCATTTGCTGTTTAATTACATACATCATCATGCAAAGTAATAAAACCTTTACAACTTATTTCTTCTGTTAATGCATGTGAAAACATCTAGATAAATATAATTCCGGTATCCACTTGGTTAGTGAAAATCAAGGGTTTATTTATTTATTTTTTGATCCACGTTTTGTATTGTGTCATTATTTGGGGATTTTTTTTTTTTTAATGAAGGAATTTTCGTGATTAATCATGTAAATAGTTTTATTTTTTAACAGATGGTGATTTCTGTAAATAGCATTTACGGTGCTCTCACTTCTCATCTCCTTTGGCAATCCCTGTGTACTCAAAACTGTCTGGCCCTTCCATTTTCTTTTTGGGATGTAAGAAGATCCGTCTTCAGTCCTCTCCTAACTGGGAGAGAGCTCTGATAGATTCTCCTCCTATGAGCCCCAATTTTTTTTTTTTTTTAATTTATATTTGTAAATTTATTTTTCAAAATAATTACTTTAAATAAACTCTCTATTATAAGCTTTAAGATTTTAATTATTTAACATTCTTTAAAAAAAAAAAAAAACTTCAAATTATATATTAGCTTTATTAAATTATTTATATCAACAATTTTGTCAAATTAATTTTTTACTTTTTTGTTAAGTTCTTTAATCAATGATTAAGATTTTTTTATCTGTGTTAACTTTTTTATTAATTTAAGAGCCGACTTCAAAGTTATTGTTATTATTTTATTCACTTTATTCATACAATTGTTTTGTATAAGTGATCCAAAGGATAATCTGGATTTTTATTTTATTTAAACAGAAATAATATATCTCAGTTTGTTTATACTGGTTTACGCCTTTGTGTCATATCAATAAAATCAATTACAATGGTTAATATATCTAAAAAATTTGGGCCTATTCAAAGGGTGGATTCAGCCTCGTGTTTAATTAATTATTCCCCAATTATTTGAACCGGACAGCATGAAATCTGGGTCCAACTAGGTGCTGGTTTAGAAGTCAGAGACAGAGAGAGAAAGTGAGAGTGACGGATCGCAGATGATGATGCAGTCTTCTTCACTTTCCTGTTCCATTAGTAGTAGAGGCTTCTCATACGGAGAAAACCCAAAACCCATCACAAACTCTTCAGCAACAAGAGCTAAACTTCCATACTCACTCTTCTTTCATTTCATCCAACCTCCTTCTTCTTCTTCTCAATTTGCAGTAAGATATCATTATCAGTCAAACTCACCTTTACTGAAGAAGAACCCGCCAACATGGATTCGACCGGGACCCACCAGTCTAATTCCAAACTCCAAAACCACCAGTTCCCCAAAATTAGGGCCAAGTCCGCTTCATTCCGGCATTTCATCAAACAGCTGTAGTGCTGATAACGGTCGGAGTTTCAGGGATTGGATTGTACTGATTGGTGAGGCTCTCTCTACGGCATTTCCAATATGGGTAGCACTGGGATGCCTTTTGGGACTTGTGAAGCCAAGTTCCTTCAACTGGGTTCAACCCAAATGGACCGTTCTCGGGATAACACTGACAATGTTTGGCATGGGTATGACCCTCACTTTCAATGACCTTCGCGGTGCTTTAGCTATGCCCAAGGAATTAGCATCTGGTTTTTTTCTTCAGTATTCGGTGAGTTTCGTTTGTCAGGTCAAATTGTTCACTGATTTTGTTCTATCTCTTTGCTGTTAATGCTGATTTTGATCATTTTAAAAAGTCAACACATGTTGGCTTTGTGCCTATTGACATCTCTCTGACTATTTTGAACTTAAAAGCATTTGTCATTTGTGGCAAGATTTGTTGACTTTATTTCACATTTAATTGAAATTAGAAATTGACTCAAGATTTTAGTTTGTTGATCCCTCTTAGATGGCCTCTGTATTGTAGGTTTCTGTAGCTTGATTTGGATTTTGTTATCTTTCTGGCTTTTATTTAGCAGTTAAAAGAGTTTTGTTTTTTCTTAAAGTAGAAGATAGGTTATATGAGCTACAATTTGGACATAGTCATAGAAGGTGTCAAGTTGATAATTGAGAATTTTGAACACCTTTTCATATATTATATTTCTGCAAGCATTAGAATTTGGATAATGATAAATGGAGGCTATTTTTATTTTCCAATCCTCCTCAGCAATGTTATATTTCATCACTTGGTGAATATGCTATCTATGAGAGCCTTCTCTTGCTCATGCTCTTGAGTCTCTTCATAATGTTATTTGATATCATAATATCCCTTAGCTCTAGGTTGGACATCTATAGGCGACCACGCTTTATTTTTATGCATTTGCTAGCGTAGGTTCAAAAAGAAAAGGAAAAAACTTACAGTTACTTGGACGGTTAAGGAAACCATACATTTCTGAATGCTGAATGTTAAAGGAAACCATACCTTTCTGAATGCTGAATGTTAAATGTTGATTATGTATCATTACCATTGCTAATAAAAAGGAGAATGTTTATTTCAATTTTTTTTGGGGCAAATTTGCTTCTAATTAAAGTATAATAGTGATTTGGGTGCAGGTAATGCCAATATCAGGATTTCTTGTTAGCAAGCTTCTAAATTTGCCATCCCATTATGCAGCTGGTTTAATATTGGTTGGGTGCTGCCCAGGCGGTGGGTCTGCTAATCATTTTAGATATACTTTCTAAGACATTTTTCAAGCCTCTTTATTTATTATTGTTTTGACTTGATGGCTGCAGGCACGGCTAGTAACATTGTGACATATATTGCTCGGTATGGGAATTCTCAGCAACACTATTATCAGAATTTGTATATATATATATATATTTTTTTCTGACCAGAAGATCTGATGACTTTGTTTTTTCAGTGGAAATGTAGCACTCTCAGTTTTAATGACGGCAGCAAGCACTTTAGCAGCTGTGGTTTGTAAACCAACGTTTGCCTCTTTTCTGTATTCTCTACTCTTAGGTGGTAAATGGGTGGAGTAGAATTTAACATGCTCCAATTGAATGTGTACAATGACCTAATTCTTGTTGCATTCCTTTTAAGCTTTATCCATTAGGAACAGTTATAATGATTTCAAAATGGTCATTGACTATCTCTTTTGCTGGTAACAGAAAACAGGAAATTGGAAGTCCTTTAATTTCTATATGAATCCTGTCAAGTTTCACTTCAAATCTTCTTCTGTTAAATTCTCTCTACTTTAAAAGGACCACTGTTTGCTAGAAAGGGTTTGGGTCACAGTGTGTTTAATTAGCTCCTTAAAAAGTTTAGTTTCTTCCTGTACTCTACTTTCAAGTAAACTCTTCTTCTTTCACTTTTTCTGTTGTAGATCATGACCCCTCTTCTCACAGCTAAACTTGCCGGGCAATATGTTGCAGTAGATGCGGCTGGACTACTGGTCTCAACACTGCAGGTGAGCCTTGATGGTAGACTGCTACCTCTTATTGTTGTAGGCTTGTGGCTTTTAGTTATCTTTTCATCTAATGGATTTCATTCTTAAAAATTCAGGTTGTGCTTCTTCCTGTGTTGGCTGGTGCTTTTATGAATCAGTACTTCCAAGGCCTGGTTAAATTTGTTTCCCCCTTGATGCCACCCATCGCCGTGGGAACTGTGGCTGTTCTTTGCGGAAATGCAATTGCCCAGAG
Organism: Ziziphus jujuba; assembly: GCF_031755915.1. Taxonomy (NCBI): domain Eukaryota; kingdom Viridiplantae; phylum Streptophyta; class Magnoliopsida; order Rosales; family Rhamnaceae; genus Ziziphus; species Ziziphus jujuba. Next base: position 14,113,824 of record NC_083389.1, on the reverse strand, counting down.
TTCCTCCGCTATCCTTATGTCCGGAAAACAAGTGTTACTAGCTGCCTCTCTTCTTCATGCATCTGGATTTTTCTTTGGATATGTACTTGCACGGATGCTAGGGATTGATGTATCATCATCACGGACCATCTCCATTGAGGTTGGCATGCAGGTTAGCACCTTTGGAATTTATCTCTTATCTTATTCTAAAAAGAGATTGATTCTCTTTGTTCATCTAATGACTATTCCGTTCAAAGCTAATCCAATAAAATAGGATTTTGCTTCTTGGTTTCATCTACTTTTTGATAGAAAGGTTAAGCACATGCAATGGGGATTTTATGGGTAGAATATAATTGTGCAAGGTTGAGATTTTCTTATGAACTCTTCAATGTTGCAGAACTCGGTGCTCGGAGTTGTCCTGGCGACTCAACACTTTGGAAATCCTTTAACTGCAGTACCGTGCGCAGTTTCCAGCGTTTGCCATTCCATCTTTGGCAGTGTCTTGGCAGGGATATGGAGACAGAGTGTGCCCACCCAAAAGCAGGATTGAAATTTCTTATAGAAACTTTGATAAGTTTTAATTTAATTGTTCTATTCTGTTAATTACTGGTTGAATGTTGTGGCAAATTCGCTATGTTTCATCTAATTTTGCAACATTATTGCTAACTATTCTCTGCTTTTTTATGAATAACTTTCTTTTATGTTCTCTTTGTATGCCATACACTATAACTTGAAAGGAGTAAAAATAAATGGTTCCCACTTATTTTCTACATTTTTTTTATTTTTGAAAAGACTTATCATCTACATTTGATTTAAGTATATATAAGCGTAATGTACAAAGTAAATGAATTGGACTCAATATTCAATGTTTGCAATCTACGTATTTTAATTGGGTTAAAATTCAATTAAAAGCAATGTCTTATGCAAATATGTTATATCCGACAAATACTAATTTATTTAATTTTAACAAAATCATATAAAAATAAATCTACAAAAATTTTCACAAAACTTGTATAGAAATTGGTGTGGGTGCAGAAAAGAGACTCATCCACGTGAGTATAGCAATTAGCCAACCCAGTTATGGATCCGTCGGGTTGGCACACATAAAACGGATCTCTGTCACACACCCGCCAAATCCAGTAGATCCAAATTTTTCATATTTGGGCGCGGGTATTTTTGATCCAGATTCAAAAAAGAAAAAAAGAAGTAATCATTATTTTTTAAAACTTTCCCGCACAAATTGAAAGATTCTTATCAAATTTCAGTAACCGAGTTGTCTTTCCCACCAGAAAATTTGATCCCAAAAGCCCAAAACCAAAACACCTCTAATTCTCTCACAAAAACCAGCAAACTAGAACTCTTCAAGCTTCGTCACCATCCCACCTCCTTCCCTGCAGATGCAAATGGGTTCCGAATTCAATGGCTTCCAATTGCCCCCTCACAAAAGATTTAGACTCTTCCAACAGCAGCAGTTGACTGAAAGACAACGTTTCGATAATTACAATGCTGCTTCCCTCTCAACCCTCCCGGCTAAGAAACGGAGGGAGTCGAGGGACCCATCTATTGTTGCTGACCCCACAGCCACTGCCGCCGCCTCCGCCGCTGCAACTACAATCTGCTTGCCGGCGAAGAAAAGGGTATGGGCCCTTCCAGCCGATTTATCCCCGGAGAAGCAATTTACTGCCTTTGATCTTAATATGGAGTATAAACCATTTTCAAAGGAAGATTCAGAAGCCGTCGTTGTAAAGAGGAAAAAAGAAGAAGAACATATTCAAGCTACTGGAAGTACCCAAGAAGGAAAGGAAGCTGAAAGTGCTTGCGAAGACGATAATGATGGCATTGTATGCGCCATTTGTCAGAGCACGGATGGAGATCCATCAGATCCTATAGTCCTCTGCGATGGGTGTGATCTAATGGTCCACGCTTCCTGCTATGGCAATCCCCTCGTGAAGGGTATTCCCGAAGGCGACTGGTTCTGTGCCCAGTGCTCTGTTTCTAGATCTTCTCAATCCAAAAAGAAGATGACATTTTCATGCTGCTTGTGTCCAACCACCGGAGGAGCAATGAAGCCCACGAGCGACGACAGTGGATGGGCACACCTAGTGTGTGCGGTTTTCGTTCCCGAGGTGTTCTTCCGAGATCCCGAAGGCCGAGAAGGTATTGATTGCTCTAAGGTTCCCAAGAAGAGGTGGAAAGAAAAATGCTATGTTTGCAAAAAATCAAATGGGTGTGCTATTAATTGCTCTGAGCCCAAATGCCCTCTGGGTTTTCATGTAACTTGTGGTTTGAAGGAAGATCTTTGTATAGAGTACAGAGAAGGGAGGAAAAAAGGTGCTGTTGTTGCTGGGTTCTGCAAAACCCACTCTGATCTATGGATGAAGGTAAAATTTAATTAAAAAAATTACTTTTTGGCTTGTTTATGATTCGAAGACTTATTTTTGATTAATGGGCTTTGCTCTGTTTGCAGCAACAACAAACTGGGAAGTTCAAGATTGTGGCTAGAGAGGACAAGAAGTAGTTGGGTTCTTGCAGATTACGAAACTTCTTGTATGGTATAAGATAGAACTGCTGCTTAGGACTTCTGAAAATTGGTTGTTTCTTTTTTCTTTGATTACAGGCTCAGATAGCTCTCTTATGTCATGTTTACTTTTTTTAATTGTCTAAGTTGAAGCTTGAGGTAGATCAGAAATGAACTGTAACCCATCTTACTATATTGCTAGTGCATTTATAGTGCTTGAGTTGAAATGGTAGAGTAATAGGTAAGCTAACTAGCAATTTAAATCTAGATTTTGTTTATGAGACGAGCTAATTGATGTGATAGAAATTGAAATAAGCTTAAGATAATTTGGAGCCAATTCTTTTCTTCATTTTTTTATGTATATCACATGGGATTGGACAGTACCTCTTCGTCTTTTTTTTTTTTTTTAATTATTATTTTTTTATTGCGATTGATAGTAGGTTTTTCAGTTTATAGGAAAATTCCTGTGAGGAACAGAACATATAAGTATTGATCTGTAAGCTGACTTGAAATTTTATAAAACTTTCCTACAAGTATAGAATACAGCTTCAAAATTCAGGCATGACAAAAATGCAGGGTTATTCAAAATTTGATGTTTTTTTGAAGTTTTTCAGAAAGTCATCCATTTTTAGATTATTCTTATACGAGCATGTTTAATTTTAAAGTTATTTCAAATTCTGAAATAAAAGTTTTCTAGAAGATTACTCTCCTATAATTAAGGATAATTAAAAAGGCCATGTGTCCTTTGAATAAGTCATGTAATTTTAGTGGTGGCAACCTCTTAAACTTGATGGTAATGCTTTCCAAATGTTTTATTATTATTATTATTTTTTTGTAATGTGTTTCCAAATGCTATCGCTGTCCAAAAAGTGATGTTATGGATAAATTTTTTTGGGTATATAATAGAGCTTATGGACAAGTTGATGTTGATATATTAGTATAGGTCATCACTGTGGTACAAGCCGATCTCTGGATGTAGCCAAGATGTAGCCAGCATTTTATAATGTGAAAATATACAACTAAAGGTGGACATATTGTAATATATTCTTAAAAAAAATAAAAAAAAATAAAAGATGAAAAAAAAAAGAATGAATGCAACTACAATAGAACACCAGTTTAGTAGTGGTTTTAGTTTATCACTTGAAGACTTTGTTATATTCTAAAAATGTGATTATTACATACAAAATTTTTCGTGAAATGTATAATGAATATTTAGTTATATAAAATCAACAACTAAAATAAAGTAAGTCACAAAGTTATTATAATAATCCTAACCCTAATTAAGCACAATAAAATAGTCAAAATAGCCTAAATATCTAATAATACAAAAATCAAGTTTCAATTTTATATTGTATATTTATTATAATAATAAAACCTGAGTAAATCATCTAAATTAGCCAATGATATTATCTAAATCATCTCACAATCTTCAATTCCATGAATCAAAATAATATATCATAACTTCAAATTGCTAATTTCAAGATGAAACTCCAGTAGTTATAAAAAAAAAAATTGATTAATATTCATATGGTCTACACTTCCGATATTTTTGTTTTCTTTTTTCCCTTAAAATATAATATTGAACTTTTATTTCTCTCAAAATAATAATAATAAAATTACTAAAATACTTAAAAAAAAAAAAAAAAAAAGAACAAACAAGGTTGGGTGATCTTGAGCCCACCCTAACCCCTGAAGAACTCCGTCACTCCCTCCCTCTATCTGCCTTATCATATTTATTTCTCCTCATGATCGTTTATCAACACCATCTTGATAATATATTATCATATTTCAAAAATCACCAGGTTTGTTGTTCTTCTAAAGGAATGGGATATGGATGGAATTCCATTCATTAAAGATTACTTCTCTTGTCTGCAATGATTATCGACCGTAATCTAGCAGTCACAAGAGGGGAAAGAAAGATGTCTGTAAATTAATCCAACTTAATCTAGCAGTCACAAGAGGGGAAAGAAAGATGTCTGTAAATTAATCCAACTTGAACATGGGTAATAAAACAATTATTACACTGTACCTATTTGCCCTGATGAATATAAAAACCAATTGTTACTTTTTCTTAATAATATTCTTACCGTTTACATGTATCTGAGAGCAGGTGTTCAAGGCTTATTTTGTTTTGTATTAATTTAAGCAGTTAAAAGCGCCTATTAAAGCAAATGCATTCTAAACTATATCTGCAAATTGATAAGGTCTATTAATTTGTTTCGATATGCAAAAAGTCTCCTTCTTATTAGGCCTTTGTGTTCTGCTCTTAATCATTCATTAGTAATAATAGTCATCTGCTAATCGACCATGTATTTGTTTTAATGTACAAAATTCCAAAAAGGCACAATGTCCTCGCGGTCAAAATACTACTGCAAATTGAAAGTTGGCTAGCTGTGTTACCTATAATGAAGCATCCTCAGTTTCAATATTTGAGTGCCAAATTTTCTTTATATTAATTTGTAAGTTTGGGTTTTAACTCAATTCAACCAAAGCTTTGAATTCATTATGGTAACCAAATAACTATTCGTCACGTAAAGTTTTCATTATCCAAAATTCTTAGATTTCATGCCTCCTCAACTTCAATGAATAAGCCCAAATGCAATAGATGAATTACGTGAGCTATGAAGACTTTGCAAGGAAAGCAACTTCAAATAAAGCGGCACAAAAAGAATATTATACTGAAATGTAATTTAACTTAATTTGCACCGCATTGACTTTGGACAATAACTACGACATTTCATTTTTTAATCGTATGCGGAATCTGTGGTTTGAGTTTCTTCCGTTGACTTTCACGACTTCATCATTCAAAATTCATCAACGGCTGTGTGTTAAATTTGTTTCACACAGTAGACGACGTGTTTGTAATTGTCACCACTTTCTCAACCGCTCGTTTCTTTGACTTTTGATAATTTGACCACAGCAAACTCCTATAAATACCTCATCAACCGTGACATGAGAAAAACATATCACAAAACCAGCTAAACTGTTCTGTTTCTTCAATACAACATCATCTTCCTTTGTGAGAAACTAGGTACTCAAAAAAGAAAAAGAAAAATGAAGCTTATCATCAGAAGCCTGAGCTTAATATGGCTCGTTATGGCGGTGGCGGTGACGGCACAAGAAGACTCTCCGGCGCCCGTCCTCGACACATCCGGACAGCCTCTTGAACGCGGTGTGGAATACTACATCAATCCTGCCATTACGGATAACGGCGGTCGTTTCACCTTGATCGCCCGGAACAATTCCTGCCCGCTTTACGCCGGTCAGGAGAACGTTTCGGGACCGGAAGGCATCCCTGTAACATTTGCTCCTTTCGAGGAAGGAGAAAATGTGGTGAGGGAGACCAAGAACTTCAAGGTCACATTCTCTGCACTATCAACCTGTGTTCAATCGACCGCTTGGAAGGTTGGGGAGCAGGAACCGGAGACGAAAAGGAGATTAATCGTCACCGGAAACGACGGAAGCTATTCGAACTACTTCTACATCGGCAAAGAGCAGGTGGGAGGCAATGTGTACAGAATCGTATGGTGTCCTGCTGAACTCTGCCCTACTTGCAGGTTTGCTTGTGGAAATGTGGGTGCTCTGGTTGAGAATGGGAAGAGGCTATTGGCATTGGATGGTTCTGTGCTCCCTGTTGTTTTTGAAAGGGCTTAAATATATATATATATATATTGATTCACTACTTATGTATTTATAGCTATGTACTCCAATAACAGTAAATACATGGACCTAGTAAATAAGATTGTTCATGTGTATAATTTTACTGCATTGTTTATGTTTTAAAGAGATGTAATCGTATAAGTAAACTTTTTCATTTATAAAGAAATTATGAAATTATAATATTATGCCATATTATAATACTTTGATCTCTCTCATCATCTTGAAAATTGGCTCTGTTTCCTTCTCCCATTGTTCAAACTCTGCATCATATTTTTCTTTTTTTTTTTTTTGACCATCTAACTAAACTTGGGAATTAAAGCTAAGAGATAAATTTGGAGTAGTAACCATTCCATAAAAGGAAATATTTAAGTTTCTTAGATCATTAATAACTTAAAATTTGCTAGTTTTGGGTAGGATGGAGTGGTCTTACTGTTTTTGATGAATTTCTTAATTTTGATTTGGTAATTCTTTGGAAAAGATATAATCATATAAGCATTTAACCCCCAAAAAAAAAAAATAGAGAAAAGATATAATCATATAAGAAACTTTTTTTTTTAAATGAAGAAACTATGAAATATAATATTATGTCTTATTATTTATAATATATATATATATATATTATGTCATATACATTGATCTCTCTAGATCTCTTCTTAGGATCCAGAAAACTGGCTCTGTTTCCTTCTGTCATTGTTAAAACTCTGCCTCACATTTTTAAACCATCTACTTAAACTTGGAAATTAAAGTTAAGAACAATTAAAGAGATACAGGAGGAAGTACTAAACTTATTTATGAAAATGCCAATCCAAATAAGGAAACTCACCAAAACAGTAAGACCTCCCCAACTACTACATGAAACTGGCAAATTTTAAGTCACTTTCTACATTCAAATCAAGGTCTCAGAGTCAGAAAATGTTATTCCTATTTGAACCTCCTTTTTACTTAAGTGATAAGAGAAGTTAAATTAATACATGTTGTCTGTCTGGTTTTTTTATATGAAGTAACAAGTTGTAATGCTCATCACCATGTTATAATCGTAGGGAATCAAGTAAGACTTTCTAGCAAGCTCACATAAAAAAATGACCTCTATAGAATTCCTAAACTCCAATCTCCAATCCCTTCTATACTTTTGAGGTGATTGTTCATTGAACAAGCTATATTCAGGACCCATTTCACCATCAAATCTGGGACCCTGAAATGTGGCAATTGACAGCCTTTCTTTATTAGAGTTTATAGTTTCACAATGCTCGATGTTATGATATGCACCGTTTGTTATAATCTGCATGAAGCAGACAGTCAAATGTGAAGTACAAACAAGGTATTAAATTATGGAATGGAATCAGTAACGGAATAGAACCAACATATAGCGACATTGACCATGAAGGCATCGGAAGGGGCTTAACCGAACCCAGATGCCATCTTTCGTAATATAGAAACCTTCAACTTCACTTACTAGAAGGAGGATGACACAGCAGTCGACGTGTTTGTAATTCCCAGCACTTCTCCACTGATCATATCACCGATATTTGACCACAACAAAGTCCTACAAATAAATAGCTCATCAACCAGGACAAGAGAAAAAAACATATTACAAAACCTGCTAACTGTTGAGAATGGGAAGAAGTTATTGGCATTGGATGGTCCTGTGCTTCCTGTTGTTCTTGAAAGGGCCTAAATAGAAGATTATTCTGCTCTATATATGTTGCATTAATAGCTACTCCAATAAGAGTAAATACCTGGAAGTTCTACTGAATAAATTTTGCCCATGTATATTTTGGTTTTTGTAAAGCTTATCTTTGTACTCAATGTTGTTTCAATGTTTAACACTAAAATATTTATAAAAAAAAATCATACACTAAAAATATTATAAATATGTAAATAAAAATTAATATCCCATTTCGGAAGTTGAGAGAAGAAACAAAAGATTTTGATGCAATACACTAAATTTCTCAATTTACTTTGAATATAATGTTCTTAGAAAAAAAAAAAGAACTTTGAATATCATGAAGTTTTTTGGATTTTTAAGTATTTGTGCATGTTACATCAAAAGAGAAAGAGATGCCAATTTGTTTGTTTTATTTTTAAAGAAAATATATATTCTTAATTATTGAAGGAAAAATTGGAAAATGCTTTAACGTAATTAACAATTATTTGCCTAAAAATTAGGTTGGTCAAATCTTTAATGTATTTATCGCTATTTTACTTTTTCAAGGCTTGTTGAATGGATATGCCGATTTATAACCTATAAAAAACCTATTTAAACTCATATAAATATTGATCTTATTAATAAATATTAAAAAATATCAAAAATAAATTAATATTAAGAAAACTCACATAAATATTATATATTTCATTTTTTTATTTTAAAATAATTCTAATAATAATTTATGGACCTTTTAATTAGGAGCCTTGGTTTGATACATACATAATTAGGGCCTTAATGATTTGGGCATCCTAAGGCAATGGCCTTGGCGGCCTTACCCTAAAGACAGGCCTATTCACGCAGTACTCGTCGTGTTTGTAATTGTCACCACTTTAACAAGGTCCTATAAATACCTCATCAACCATGACAAGAGAAGAAAGCATAGCTAAACTGTTCTGTTTCTTCAATACGACATTATCTTCCTTTTTGAGAAAACTACATACTCAAAAAAAAAAAAAAAAAAAAGGAAAAGAAGCTTATCATCGGAAGCCCCGTTCACACAGTAATCGATGTGTTTGTAATTATCCCCACTTTCTCAACCGCTCGTTTCTTTAACATTTGATTATTCGACCACAGCAAGGTCCTATAAATACCTCATCAACCATGAAAAGAGACAAAACATATTACAAAACCAGCTAAACTGTTTTGTTTATTCAATATAACATCATCTTCCTTTCTGAGAAAACTATATACTCAAAAAATAAAAATAAAAATGAAGCTTATCATCGGAAGCCTGAGCTTAATATGGCTCGTTATCACCGTGGCGGTGACGGCACAAGAAGACTCTCCGGAGGCCTGATGTGGACCTCATGTGGATAGTTCATTAACATGCAATTCATGACCACTTGAGCATGGGATTGTGGTAGAAGGAGGTTATAGGAAGAGGTTACTGCCAATTATTTATTTATGTGTATTTATGGAAGTTATGTGTTAGTAGGAACTGAATTTTATCCATGTAATATATATATATATATATATATTTTTAGAAGTGAGGCTGTAGAGAGGGATGATGAATTGAAAGTTATTTTCCTAATCTATCTGTTTCTCAGCCTCTCTCTCTCTCTACTCTGTTTGCTCTGTTCTTCACCATCCAAAATAGGGGCATTTACCTCTTGCCTAAACCGTGTACACATCATTTGGGTTCAAAGCATCCAGAAATTCCATTTCATGCAATGACGGGGTCTAGCAATTTTTGGCACAAGAATCATTTAGAGAAGGAACTGTCATTCTAGGAACGAGGTGTTGGTCAAATGGGCATGTAATACCAATGTGGTGCAACTTGGGAGAATGAAAGATGGTTCTCTTATCCTTGTGGACAAAGATATACTCAGGGGGAGGGAATGATAGGGTCCTACCAGCTTAAGTGTCAGGATCCGTCCAAGATCCCTTACCGGAATCCTAGACAAGCCCTGATCCCAGGAAAATCCTACCGGACCTTCCAATGGAAAATCTGGTAGAACTTTCTCTAAGGGTTGGACTTACCACAAATTTCCTGCACTGAAAACACACTTCCATACACACCACCTTATTCCTCCCACATTACTACAATTTAATTTCACAAATTTACAACACTCCAAAATAACAACAAGGAATCAATATATGATTCAATAAATATGTGTTCAATCAGTATACAAAGCATTAGACAAACAATTATGAAATTAATACAATGACAGATGAAGCAATACAAGATGGAGAGGAAAAAAGGAAGGAAATGCTTCTTGGACTTTCGGCAATGAACTGCGACGTCGAGTTCACCCCCGGACAATCAACATTGACTAACCTGGACCTAAGGGAATGAAATTTAAAAATATGAGATGCTAATCATCTCAGTGAGTAACCCAATCTACTATACAATAATACTAATAATAAAAGGGTAAATAACTTAGTTAATTGATTAATAAAAAATAAGTAAATAAATAATAGGTAGTTAAAATTAATATTTTCCCTCAAAACCCTCACGATTCACTCAGTTGGAAAAGTTTCATTTTTTAAAACATTTTCCCAAAACCCAATATTTTATGCCCCAAAAAAAAAAAAAACAATTAGTCAATAATTTTCCAATAAAACACGAAAATTCAAGGATCCAAAATTTATAATGAAACAAATAGAAATAAAAATAACTTGTAACAATTACTAAATAATTAATGCATGTCATAACAATTAATACCGAAATGTTAATAAAATTCACATTAAAACAATTCATGACATAATTAAATAATTAAAATAAATCAATTTATTGAATAATTAAGCAAAGGAAAAATTAAATAAAATTAAAACCTCCATTTGAAATAATTAATAAAAGACAACATTAAATATATTATTAATTTAAATACAATTTCAAAATATTTATTTTGAAAATCATGTTCCGAAAACCACTTGATGCCCCCATTATATACCAGTGGCGCCAACGGTACCCAGCGTCCCAAGATACCGCCAGACAGGAGGTTAAAGAGAAAAACCGACACACGGTCCCGTGGCGTCCCACCGCGCCACTGCTAACAGGTGTCCCAGCCCAGCCATGGAGGGACGGCCTATCCTCATCCGATGGCAATCATAGGACAACCCATAATCACCTGTGCACTACTCACACCTACCTGCGCACTCACTACATCCACCTGCGAGCTAATCATATCCATATATAAAGAACACCAGTACGTGTATGGTGCATCTAAAAATCATAAAATCAATATATTTATTTTCAAATCTCAAAATCTCATAAATATTATCGGGTTTACTCCATCTAATTAAACCCATAATTTTTCCACATTCTCTTTTAAATCATCATTATAAATCTATCAATTTGAATATACAAATTTTTCAATGGCATAAGATCAAGCCATTAATATTTCAATGCATAAATATTTTTGAAACATAATAATTTAAATCCATATTTTTCTCAAATTCTCAAAAATCAATTTAAATCAATAATATAAAAACCATAGAAATTCCATATATAATTAATTCATATAATTGTGCACGATAATTAAATAATAACCGTAGCAATAATTAAAATAAATCAAAACCACAATTTCTTTAAATTCCCAAATATATTCTTTTGGCACAAAAACATATATTAAAAATATTATAAATTGGCAATGCAATTCTAGATAGAAATTCTCATAATATCGAACACATAAACATATTATGGAAATATTCAATTATGAAATATTCCAACAAATTAATTTAATAATTAATAATTTCAATTTCATAAAATTCTTTAGATCAAAATATTTCTTAATATATAAATATTTTGATTCACTCAATTGGGCATCAAATTTCCACATATAAATTCACTAAATATTTGACACATAAAATATAAATTTCAAATATTCAATTCACACAAAATATTCACAAATTTAATTCCCGAAATTAATTTGAAGGTGGGTCACTCACCTCGAGCACGCAATTAACCCAAGATCCTCCATAGGATTAATTCCACGCCGCACACGTGCTCCTCGAACAACAATATTACATAACTTAAATAAATTAATATTTTATTCGGGTAATTAATACCCGGTACCTGGAGGGTTTAATACAAACGTTAACCAAAATTTATGAGTAATATACCGAATGGAAGCTTGTGAAACGAGGATTACAAATCTGGTCTTACTTCCCGGAGGTCGGACCCGAGGTGGCCGGAATCTCGCCGGAAAGCTCTCGGATTTTAGACCTTCGATTCTCACAATCTGTTAAGAATTGAGGAAAGTGGACACCAGATTTGGGTTCAGAGGGTCAAAATTAGTGGGAAAAGATGGGCGGTGCAGAAACTTGCCATAAAGTTGATTTCCTGACGAGCCACCGTGGTCACCGGAATCCGCCACCGCTAGTGGCGCATCCGGTGGCCACTGGCTGTGATTTTTGGTAGGAAGGTAGATCGAGGAATGGGTGACTCAAGGAGACTGGCGGTGAGGTAAACGGAGGTTGGAGTGGAGAGAAATCTCAGTTTGAAGTAATCAGCGCCGCAGCCGAAAAAAGTCTAGATCCGGGCGCGTCGGCGGTCGGTTGGCTGTGATTTTTGGCTGGCCGATCGGTTTTCAGGTGGGTTTCAAGCTAGGGTGGTGCGTGTACTGTTCTGGTGGTCGGAAATGGGTGAATGGCCATTGGCCGGTTGGGTTTCTCTCTCTCTCTTTCTCTCCTCCTTATCCTTCTCTCTCCTCCCTCCCCTTCTCAGCCAGTCAAAACGCTTGAGGGTGCCACTGTGCACTCACGGGTGGGTCCATTTTTTTGACACGTGGCACAACTGTTCACACACATACAGATCCATGAATAGTAAATGCTATCTCGGAAAAATTTCATAGTTCCGCAACTTTCAAACCACATGTCCAAATGGGACATGCCACTAGTCTATAAACTCGTATCAATGAGTACTTCACAACCATGCATGAGTCAAAGCTTAACTTTGCATGAACAAAAAGTCAACTCCGGCACCCTTTGAACAGTTTGGACCTCAACTTGTTTTGCTGATAAATTTTAAACCGTAGCTCCGTTTTTCAATGTACTAATAGTCTATGGACTTGTGGTAACGTGTATTTTTTAACGGTATCTCGGTCAATGTGAAATTCCACTGGAAACAAAAAGTCAACATTTGATCCTTTCTCGGTTAACGACGGTCAAACCCAATCAACCTTGGTCAAATTTTAGTAATTTTCGATGTATTTCGGGACGGGCTGTTACATTAAGCCCATGCACCATGCACGTTCCCACGTTTTCCATGTATGACTCATGCTAACTGCAGGGTTTTGACATGTTGCATGCAATCCCGTGTAGCTTTAGAGAGGGCTATATGGAACCCCTTTTCCTTTATTTGTAATATAACCATAGCCATGTTTACCTTGCATTTAGGAGCAGTTATAGTAAATGGTAATAGGCCTATATGAGCCAAGAGAATGTAAACGGGAAGGAATGAACGAGAAAACTATCTACCTTTCCTCTCTTTTTCCTCTTTATCTACCTTTCCTCTTTTTTTCTCTTCTCTTCTCTCCATTGTTATACTATGTTTTTCACTACCCAAAAGAGAGCACACATCATTTGGTATCAAAGCATCTTTCCATGGATACCTATGGGAAAACAGATGTTGAATTCCAAAGTGAAGTTTTGGATATTTTGGCAAGGCATGAAACCAAATTTGAACAAATCAATGCGACTTTGTAGATAATTCTTACCGATTTACAAGATCTGCACATCCCTCTAGTGCAGCAACTAGTGAAACATCACCTTAATTCATTCTATAAAGGAGATTCTTCATAGGTTTGTCCTACTCCTTGCTATGGGTACACCTCTCTACCTTCTATAATGGACAACAACTCCATAACTTCCATAAATACACATAAATAAATAACTGGCAGTAATCTCTTCCTATAACCTCCTTCTACCACGATCCCATGCTTAAGTGGTCATGAATTGCATGTTAATGAACTATCCACATGAGGTCCACATCATGGCCGTCCTCGACACATTCGGACAGCCTCTTGAACGCGGTGTGGAATACTACATCAATCCTGCCATTTCCGATAACGGCCGTCATTTCTCCTTGGTCAACCGGAACAATTCGTAGCCGTTTTACGCCGGTTAGGATAATGTTTCGGGGCCAAAAGGATACCTTGTAACATTGGCTCCTTTCGAGGAAGGAGAAAATGTGGTTAGGGAGACCAAGAACTTCAACATCACGTTCTCTGCATTCACAATCTGTGCTCAATCGACCGCTTGGAAGGTTGGGGAGCAGGATCCGGAGACGAAAAGGAGATTAATCATCACTGGAGATGTCAGAAGCTATTCAAACTGCTTCTTCATCAGCAAAGAGCAGGTGGGAGGCAATGTCTACAGAATAGTATGGTGTCCTGCTGAACTTTGTCCTACTTGCATGTTTGCTTGTGGAAATGTGGGTGCTCTGGTTGAGAATGGGAAGAAACTATTGGCATTGGATGGTTCTGTGCTTTCTATTGTTTTTGAAAAGGCTTAAAACACACACACACACACACACACACACACACACACACACATATATATATATATATATAAACTGATTCACAACTTATGCATTTATAGCTATGTACTCCAATACAGTAAATACATGGACCTAGTAAATAAAATTGTTCATGTATAATTTTACTGTATTGTCTATGTTTTATCTCTTTGCAAGAGATGCAATCATATAAGTAAACTTTTTTCATTTATAAAGAAACTATGAAATTATAATATTTTGATCTCTCTCAGCATCTTGAAAATTGGCTTTGTTTCCTTGTCTCACTGTTCAAACTCTGCATCATATTTTTTTTGACCATCTAATTAAACTTGGAAATTAAAACTAAGTGATCTAATTAAACTTGGGAATTAAAGCTAAGAGATCAATTTGGAGTAGCAAGCATTCCATAAAAGGAAATATTTAAGTTTCTTAGGACATTAATAACTTGAAATTTGCTAGTTTCTGGTAGGATGGAGTGGTCTTACTGTTTTTGATGAATTTCTTAATTTTGGATTGGTAGTTCTTTGGAAAAGATAGTCATATAAGCATTTACCCAAAAAAAAAAAAATATATATATATATATATATAATCATATAAGCAACTTTTTTTTTTTAATGAAGAAATTATGAAATATAATATTATGTCTTATTATTTACAATATATATATATATATATATGTCATATACTTTGATCTCTCTAGATCTCTTCTCAGCATCCAGAAAACTGGCCCTGTTTCCTTCTGTCATTGTTTAATCTGTCTCACATTTTTAAACATCTAATTAAACTTGGAAATTAAATTTAAGAACAATTAAAGAGATACAGAAGGAAGTACTAAACTTCTTTATGAAAATGCAAATCCAAATAAGGAAATTCATCAAAACAGTAAGACCTCTCCAACTACTAAATGAAACTGGCAAATTTTAAGTCACTTTCTACATTCAAATCAAGGTCTCAGAGTCAGAAAGTGTTATTCCTATTTGAACCTCCTTTTTACGTAAGTAATAAGAGAAGTTGAATTAATACATGTTGTTTGGTTGTATTGATATGAAGTAAGAAGTTGTAATGCTCATCGCCATGTTATAATTGTAGGGAATCAAGTAAGACTTTTTATCAAGCTAATATAAAAATAATGACCTCTATAGGATTCTTGAACTCTAATCCCTTCTATACTTTCGAGTGATTGTTCATTGAACAAGCTATATGCAGGACCCATTTCACCATCAAATCTGGAACCCTAAAATGTGGTAATTGATATTCTTTCTTTATTAGAGTTTATATTTTCACAATGCTCGATGCTATGATATGCACCTTTTGTTATAATCAGCATGAAACAGGCAATCAAATGTGAAGTATTATGGAATGGAATCAATAGTAAAATAGAACCAACATATAACGACACTGTCACAAACATCTTTGACATTGACCATGAGGGCATCGGGTAGGGGCTTAACCGAACCCAGATGCCATCTTTCTTAATAAAGAAACCTTCGACTTCACTTACTTGAAGGAGGATGCTGAGGCTTCCTGCACCACTTTGAGGGTTAAGGCCAATGGCATGCTCTGGTTGAGGACATGGATGGTGATAGTTCATCCTCATTGCATAAAGAGTGAACCACGTTTAAACAACTTTATTACTTCCTTGGCTTCCTTTGCTTTTACTTTCTTCAACCTCAAAATACTATGCTAAGGTCTAATGGCAGCTGTTGATTTGTTTGCTTGAATTTGTTTAATTGAGCTGAATCTATTTTTAAAACGAAATCTAAATGGTTGACTTCAAAGATTTTTAGCATAATACTATCAAGTAAGCCAGACACAATATTTATTGTGTATATATATATATACATGTTAAATTACCATTAGATTGTAAATTTGTTATGCATATTAAGCTTTGTCAACATTTTTCTTTAGTTGTAGGTCATTCTGATTCTGACAAGTGCTTAGATATTTAGGATTTTGTACTTTAATATCATATTAAATTACTATTGATTTTAAAAGTTTAGATTATTAGAATGTGGATTTAACTTGTATATCAAGCTAAGTCAACAATATATATATGTAAATTTGGAGTGTTTATACTTTTATAAATTAGATTTAGCAGCCGTTACCTTAGCAAAACAAAGCATCAGTCCATAACCCTTGATTCATTACTCATCCTTATTTCAATAAGCCTATGGGACTATCCCATTAACAAAATGTAATTTACTACACCCCCATCTTGTCTTATATATTCCAATATTCTCTGTTATTTAGAACCTCTCTTCGATGTGCCTAATCAAAACCATAGGCAAATAGATGAAACGCTTGAATGATGAGAATTTGGAAGCAATTATCTTCAGATAAAGTGGCGCAAGCCAATATTGTGCTGAAATATAATTAACTTTAATTTGTACTGCATTGACTTTGGACATAAAAGTTCGACATTTTTATTTTATTTTATGCGAATGCTTGGTTAGGATAAATTTGTTGATTATTAACTACATATCATTCAAAATGCATCAATCCATAAGATTCTGTTAGTTCCCATCGCTTCTCCGCCTATCATATCATTGACATTTGACCACAATAAAGTCCTACAAATACATAACTCATCAACCATGCCAAGAGAAAAAACATATTACAAAACCAGCTAACTGTTGAGAATGGGAAGAGGTTATTGTCATTGGATGGTTTTGTGCTTCCCGTTGTTGTTGAAAGGGATTAAATAGAAAGATTATTCTACTGTATGTTGTATTAATAGCTTCTCCAATATGAGCAATTACATGGAAGTTCTACTGAACAAATTGATCATGGATATTTACTACACTATATATGTCAAATCTCTTTGGAAGAGTTGTAATTTGGAAGTATAAAAAAATGAAATATTATGTCATATATATATAGATTTCTCCATATCTGAGCTCAGCATCTTGAAAATTAGTTAATAGGAGAAATTAACCAGCCAAATAATTGCTTATAAGGTTTTTTGGATCACCACTCAATTTTCAGCATCTTCAGAGTTCTCTTTCTCACACACTCTGTTTGCTCTGTTTCTTCTGTCATTAATAACATTTTGCATCAAGTCCTTGGACTTTCTAATCAAAACTTGGGAAATAATTATAGGATCAATTTGGAGTAGCAAGAGTTACATAAAGAAACAGTAAAATTTCTTAAAACAACGCCAATCCAAAATGAATAAATTCATCAAAAACAGTAAGCCATCTCCAACCTATATGGAACTAGCAAATTTTAATTCACTTTGCGAACATGGATTCGAGGTCTCAGTCAAAACCAGAAAGTGTTGTTCCTAATTCAACTCCTTTTTATGGAAGTAGCAAAAAACACATTTTCATACATGGTGTAACTTTGCATTTATATAAGTACTAGATTCTAATGTTCATCATCATCATGTCATAATTTCATGGAATCAAGATAGGACTTTCTATCCAGCTCACGTGAGAATAGACCTCTGAAGAATTCTTCAACTCCAATCCTTCTATACTTTTGGGGTGATTGTTCTGTGATCAAGCTATATGCAGGACCCATTTCACCATCAAATCTTGGACTGTAAAATGTGGCAATCGATAGTCTTTCCTTTTCAGAGTTTATAGTAGCACGATGCTCGATGCTACGATATGCGCCAATAGTTATAATCTGTCACATGAAACAAAGTAATCAAAATGTGAAAAAAGAAACAAACAATGCAGCAAGATTGCAATCAATATAATACATTTAATGATTTCATTAATTACCTCTAAAGCGTCTCCAACGTTGACGATGAAGGCACCAGGAAGAGGCTTAACCGGAACCCAGATGCCATCTTTCTTAATCTGGAGACCTTCAACTTCGCTGACTTGAAGGAGGATGGTGAGGCCTCCAGCATCAGAGTGAGGTGTTAGGCCGATGACTTGCTCTGGTTGAGGACATGGAGGGTAATAGTTCGTCCTTATTGACTGAAGACCACCTTCAAACAACTCTGTTACTTCTTTGGCTTTGACTTTCAGAGCCTTTTCAATTTGTTCAAGAATTCCCATTGCTAGATCTTTTAGTTCCAATGAATAAGTCTCCAAGGTTTCTCTGTATATATATATATATATATTATGATTAAAATTCTCAAAACAAAGATATTTAATAGAGAAGGAAAAAGAAAATTAAGATGAAGAATTAATAACCTGAAAGGAGAAGGGAGTTTAGGAAACAAGTGGGGCTTCCTTGTATGGACTGGAAGAGTGGACACGAAGAAGATGTCATTCCAGTCAAGCTTTTGTTCCTCAGAAACTACAAAAGCTTGACCAAATCCTTCTACCTCTCCTGGAGTTTGCCAAAATTTTTGCTTCTCTTCCATTGGAAGGTTGAAAAAGCATTGGACCTCTGTTTTTATTTTCTCCACCAATGTAGAGCTTATTCCATGGTTTACCAACTGAATATTATTTGGTACTAGTTAGAATGTCATTCATGTTTATTTTAATTGTGAATAGATTTTTAAATATGAAAAAAAAAAAAAATTGGACTTTTTGCTGCGATATGTTTTGGTTCACACTGCATGATTTTTTGGTCAGAATATTTAATCAAAAGGAATTATAAAATTTGTCACTAGAGAAGATCTATTTGGTGCCAAATACTTATAAACCGAATATAAATTTATAAACAAAATGTTACTGTGCAACATGCTACCCAGTACTATTATTTTCCAAGTTCTAATTGCAATATTAATTTATTAAAATTCAACGCGATCAGATTTGTCTCCATGAGGGGATCAATGAGTTATATAAAAAAAAGATGTACTTTTCTTTTTTCTTTTAGAAACAAAAGATGTACCAGATAAAAGTAATTTTTTGTAATTTCCCAAATTTACAAAAATGCTTGCCTCTCGCTCTCTCTCTCTCTCTCTCTCTCTCTCTATCTTTCTCTCTCTCTTATATTATATAATATTAATTACCACCAGAATTTCTCATTAGGAATCATTTAACTTCCAAAATTATTAAATATTTTTTCAACTTGGTGGAAGTTACAGGTTT
The DNA here is from genome assembly GCF_031755915.1 of Ziziphus jujuba. Classification (NCBI taxonomy): domain Eukaryota; kingdom Viridiplantae; phylum Streptophyta; class Magnoliopsida; order Rosales; family Rhamnaceae; genus Ziziphus; species Ziziphus jujuba. Next base: position 14,094,508 of record NC_083389.1, on the reverse strand, counting down.
CAATATAGGTAAAGAGGAACAAAGAGAATAAAGTAAATGGAGGAGAATAAAAAGACTAAGAATTAAGAAGATCCATAAAGACAGAGAGATTTGAGAGAAAAGAAAGAAGAAGAAGTTGATGAAGAGGGAAGGGTGTGTATGGTAACCTGGAAGAAACCCCAATCCTTGCATGCCAAGTGGAGCTTTTCCAACTCAAGGGAAGCAATAGCTGAATCTCCAGAAATCAGATTGTAGTAATCGACGGCTGGAATTTTATCAGGAAAGCAAAGCGGATCATGATCAGAAATGACTGTTGGGTCTTGATCTGGACGCAGATATCTGGAGGGGACATTGATAATTGGGTCCTTAGCCAGTTCTTGAACGCTAGGTACCAGAAGAGAGCTTCCAAATGTTGATATGTATTCTCCCATGCCTTTCCACCCTTTTTTTTTTTTTTTTTTTTTTTTTTTCCTTATGGTTTCTCTGTCTCTTTCCTCTTATCTATTAAGCCTGGAAAAAAAAATTAAGTAGCCGACTTATAAGACTTTGGAATTGCCACAACAGCCGAAGTGACTAATAATAATAAGATCCATAATATAAATGTTTTAGGTAAGGGATATTGCAATTGCAATTGCTTTTCATTCACTGAAATTTCTTACGCTTTCAAAAAGAAAATGATGTGATAAGTATTGATTGATAAAATATAATTTCTTTTATAATTTGCAACGAAGGAGCTCGCTTCGACTGATAAAAGTAGGTAACTCATTTTTGTATCTTTGTTTATATTGCATTCTCACTCCATGGTTTCTTTCCTTTTATAGTTATATTTTCTTTCCCGTGATAATCTACATTAGTGAAGACAATATATATGATTAATTACCTTGGAAGAAAATTTATTTCAAAATTTGTGTTTTAATAAATATAGTCCTAAAATTAGAAACATTAAATTTATAATGAATTTGAATATAGAAATAGAAAAAAAAAAAAAAAGATTGACGAATTATCTATACCTAGAAAAACTTATGATTAAAGTGAAATTTTAACCTCCAGAAATTTATTATTATTATTTTTTTTTTTTTTTGGGGGGGGGGGGGGGGGGGGGGGGGGTGGGGGTGGTGTGTGGTGTAGAACAACCTCCACAGCATGGTAAATACTTTGTAAGGAGGGGCTACAAATCCCTTCTGTAATTTTTTTCATTATCTGGCTTATTATATTCCTTTTGTGGTTGCAAAACCCAATTGGATAGTACCATACCTTTACCTATTTCGTGTTTGGATTCTAGAAACCTGGTTGTCGCATTTGATTCTATGATAGCTTTATATATATAATTATCTTTTTTAAATAAATTAATTTTAATTTTTTTATTTTTACACTATATGGGAAATTTACTAAGTTATAACAAAACATCTTATAAAAATATTTAGTGTTAGTTTGTATTTTAGTATGTTATAATTTAGAAAAGTTGCATTTAGCTTTTAAATTTAAAACATTTTAATTTAAGCCACCACATTTCAATTTATTGCATTTTGGTTCAATTAAAATTTTAGCAAATGGCAGTTAACGATTCAAAAGTATTAAAATGTATTTTTTTTTAAAAAAAATCTAAATTGTAACAAATCAAAACTTTTCCTTTTCAATAAATTGGAGAGGGAATTCAAATTAAAACTAAATTATCTAAATGCAACAAATTATATTTTGATATCGATTAAATATAATGAAATTATTAATTACTATTGGAGAAAAAATTCAATTGAAACAAAATATAACAAATTGAAATCTAAAGATTTAAATCGGTAAATCGGACCATTTTAAATTTAAAAGTAAAAATAAATTATTCCTAAATTATAAAATATTAAAATATAATTAATTTACATATTATAAATTAAAAATATTTTAATGGACAATATTAGATATGGTATATCACACAATAACCTTTTAATTCAAAATATTTTTGGTAATGAATTAAAAAAACTATATTGGACGTCGTCTAGTAGAATATTCGTATATATATATATATATATATATTCATATAAGTTTGGTGCTTTATAATCAATCCGGTCCCACAAAAGGAATTGACTCCACCAACTGATTGAGCTACTTACTTACTGGCTAATACTTTACTATATTATCAACAAAAAACAAAAAAAAAAAGCTAATACCTACTCTACTTTAGTTGTAAGACTAAACAGAATAATAAATAAATAAATAAATAAAAATACAAAAAGCTAATACCTACTCTGCTATGGTTGTAAGACTTGGTCAATGGCATGCTGGACATCGTTTGCTAGCTCCTTCTTCAACGGAAAACAAATTAGGTGGTCCAAGCATAACTTATTTTTGTATGGTACGTTTATAAATTTTGAATATTTAATAAAAATTGATTAATATGATTTACGTTTTGAATTTTTATTATAATTTTTACAACATGTCAACAACTTTGTGGAAAATTTATATAAAAATAGATGGTTTAAAGATTATCTATTTTCTCTTCATTCAATAAAGTAATGGAGTATTTACCTTAAAAAACAGAAATAAAAAAGGAAAAAAAAAAAAAGGTGGTAATGGAATACTTTAGCAAGTCTGCTATTAAATTTTTGGACCATAAAACTTTTTTTTTTTTGTTTTTTTTGTTTTTTTGGTGAATGGACCATAAAACGTTTTAAATGCTAGTGAATCCATATAGCCTTTCATTTAAAAGGATTTTTCTTTCTTTCTTTTTTTTTTTTTTTTTTTTTGTAATTTTGCGGCGTTGCCGCACTGCCACTCGAACCTGGATAGAGATGGAACAGAAAGCATGGCCTGCCACTCGAACCTGGATAGAGATGGATCAGAAGCATGGCCTTGATCAGCTCGGCTGCGGCCTCGGCCGCCATTTAAAAGGACTTTTCATCTTTGACTTGTGAAGTAATTTGTATATGTATATTAACCTTATTTACAATGTAAAACAAATCAAAAGCAATTATGCTTATATGACTTAAATTTAAAGCTTTGGTTTGGGTGTCTTCCAATTTGAACTTTAAATGGTTCTATTAGAGCCTGTTCAATTTGTCTAACCAATCTTAGGTCATAATTGTTTGCTTTGGACACAGTCCAACGCTTTTGCCGTTTGTTTTCTCAGTCCTGAGTTCCAATTCCCACATTTTCAATAATATAGGAAAAGAAAAAAAAAAAAATTCTTAAGGTGTTAACATGACTACGAGCTGCTTTTGTAAGTCTTCACATTGATGGAGCATGAATATATACTAAAAATGAAAAGGTGGATATATATATATATATGTTATATCTTGTTCATTTGAAAAACTATATATACAGGAACATGGTGTGAAGTCCAGCCGCACCAACCACACCAACCTCACCAACCACAGCCGCACCAACCACAGCCACCATTGTTGACAGCCACCATTGTTGACACCATTGCTGCACCGATCAACAATTGTGGGCTAAGATGTTGAAAATTGTGGCCTTGTAAGCCTATAAATAGGCTCCTTACCGTTGCATGAAAACCAAGCCAAGAGAGCAAGCTCAATAAGTTCCAGAGAGAGCTTGAGAGAAGAGTGAGCAATTCCAGAGAGAATTGGAGAGTGCAGAGAGAGATTCCACGTGAGAATCCAAGTGAGAGAAGTTTTTATTTTTGTATTCTATTTCTAAGCAATTAATAGAATTCTTTTTATTTTCTTCTCATATTTCTTCTCTAAAGTGGTCAGAGAACCACAACAAGTGGTATCAGAGCTCCAGGTCGAGAGCTTGGATCCAAAATTTGAAGAAACAAAGCTACTGTTCTTCAAGTTGGTGTTTCGAAAAGTTGCTCAAATAATTAATTTGATAATACCAGGTGAAAGTGCCCGACGAGAGGAGAACAACAAAGTTCGCCGGAGAGCAAGAGAACGTCGGACGCGCCCGCACGCGCCGCCTGAAGATTTCTGCAACAACTCACGCGCCACACGCGCCGTCTGGAGGTTGAAGACGACCACGTCATCAGCCACGTCAACACACCCCTGCCACGTCATCTGCCACGCCAGCCGACACGTCGACAGCCACGTCATCTGCCACGTGTTGCCACGTCAGCACCATCTGCCACGTCATCAATATTTTCTGAAATTACGGAACAGCCCCTGAAGTATTGGAAATTACAGATTGACCCCTGTATTTTCTGAAATTGCGGAACAGCCCCTAAATTATTGGAAATTACAGAGTGACCCCTGTAGTTTTCTGAACTTACGGTGCAGCCCCTGAACTATTGGAAATTACAGATTGACCCCTGTAGTTTCTGTATTTACAGGTTGACCCAAAAATTTTATGAAATTACAGTTTTGCCCCAAAATTTCTAGTAATTATATTTTGACCCCGGAAGAGTCAAGTCCACCATTTTCGGCCGTTCCGGACGCAACGGTTAACTTCGTTTTGCCAAATTCAGCTCCATTTTTGGTCAAGCCATAATGTCAATCGAAGAATCATCTTCGGGAGCTATGGTTAAACTCACTGCCACAAATTATACACTTTGGAGACCTCGGATGGAAGATCTCCTCAATTGTAAGGATCTGTTTGATCCTATAGAAGCTAAAGGAGAAAACCCCGATCCCAGCAAAGTAGCAGAATGGAAGAAATTAAACAAGAAAACGATCGGTCAGATCAGGCAATGGATCGATCACAGTGTCTTCCATTATGTAGCGAAGGAAACAGATGCATATGCCCTCTGGACAAAATTGGAGGACATGTACCAGGCCAAGACTGCTCGAAACAAAGCCCTGTTGCTTAAGCGATTGGTAAATCTAAAATTACAGAGTGGAACTTCTGTAGCCGAGCATACCAGTGAGTTCCAGAGCTTGGTAAATCAACTATCTGCTGTGGATTACCAACTAGGGGATGAGGATCAGGCCCTCCTACTTCTAAGCTCTCTTCCCGACAGTTGGGAGACATTGGTAGTCTCTCTCAGCAATTCGGCCCCGAATGGCAAACTTACTATGTCTATGGTTAAGGATGCCATATTTAATGAAGAGGCCAGGAGAAAGGACATGGGCATGGATCAGTCACATGCCCTCGTCACAGAGAGAGGAAGACAGCAAAGAGGTGGTCGAGATAGGGGGAGAGGCAGGAGCAAGAGCAGAGGCAGATCTACAGACGGCAGAAAATCATCGTATAAGTGCTATCATTGTGGCCTGGAGGGTCACATGAAGAAGAACTGCAGAAAGTTGTTGAGAGAGCAGAGACTCCAAGGTAATCAGCCGAAGAAGGATGGAGAGACACTAGTCACTGTTACAGGCGAAGTGGTGCTCTGCTCCACCGAAGAAGAGACATGCCTTCATATAACAACCCAAGATGTTGAGTGGGTAGTCGATACTGCAGCATCCTACCATGTCACTCCACACAGAGATTTCTTCAAAACGTACAAAGCAGGAGACTTTGGTACGGTAAAGATGGGAAATTTCAGTTTCGCAAAGATTATGGGAACTGGTGATATTCAGATAAAAACGAATGTTGGTTGTACAATCACTTTGAAGGATGTCCGTCATGTTCCAGACCTTCGGCTTAATCTACTTTCGGGAGCAATCTTAGACAAGCAAGGCTATGACAACTACTTCAGCAAAGGCACATGGAAAATGACGAAAGGTGCCATAGTTGTCGCCCGAGGACATATTTGGGGAACGTTGTACAAGACTCATGTGAAGATATGTGCAGACAGCCTCAATATTGCAGAAGGAGAGGCGTCTCAAAATCTGTGGCACCAGAGACTCGGTCACATGAGTGAAAAAGGATTGTCCACTTTGGCAAGGAAGAAGCTTATCACTGTTTGCAAGGATGCTGCGCTAGATCCTTGTAATCACTGCTTGTTTGGTAAGCAACATAGAGTCTCCTTCAGTTCCTCTGCATTGAGAAGATCAGAGTTGCTTAGTCTGGTGCACTCTGATGTTTGTGGTCCCATGGAGATGGAATCATTAGGTGGCAACAAGTATTTCCTGACCTTCATTGATGATGCTTCACGGAAGGTGTGGGTATATTTCTTGAAGACAAAGGACCAGGTATTGGATTACTTCAAACTGTTTCATACCATGGTAGAGCGTGAAACAGGAAAGAAGCTGAAATGTCTCCGCTCAGATAATGGAGGCGAGTATACTTCCAAGGAGTTCGATGCCTACTGCAGAAGACACGACATTCGACATGAGAAGACGGTCCCTCGCACCCCACAACATAATGGAATAGCCGAAAGAATGAACCGAACCATTATGGAAAAGGTCAGAAGTATGATCAGTATGGCTAAGCTGCCAAAGCCATTCTGGGGAGAAGCTGTTCGTGCCGCCTGCTATTTAATCAACAGATCACCATCAGTACCGTTGAATTTTGAAATTCCGGAGAAAATGTGGTCAGGTAAGATTCCCTCCTACTCTCATTTAAGAGTGTTTGGTTGTTTAGCTTATGTACATGTATCCAAGGAGCTCAGACAGAAGCTCGATGCAAGATTTACTCCATGCATCTTTATAGGATATGGAGATGAAGAATTCGGATACAGGTTATGGGACCCGAAAACAAAGAAGGTTATTAGAAGCAGGGATGTAGTATTCCATGAAAACCAGAAAATGGAAGACATTGAAAAGCCCAGAATGTCTCCTAATTGTAGTTCTAGTGCCGAGAATTTTTGTCCTAATCCAGCACCAGCACAAATAGCCACAGAGGATAATGAGGTGCATGAAGATATACCAGAAGCAGACCAGGAGGAAGAAGGGGATATTGAGCAGAGGGAGACTCAATCCTCTCAAGCAGCTGCAGGGCCATCACAGCGATCAGATGATGGTACATCTCCTGAAACCAGTGGTTTACAAGTTCGGAGATCTGAGCGAGGCCGAATTCCATCAAAGAGATTTCCAGAATCTGAGTATATTCTGCTTACTGAAGAGGGGGAGCCAGAGAGTTTCCAGGAAGCTGTTTCTCATCAAGAGAAGGAAAAGTGGCTGCAAGCAATGCAAGATGAGATAGAATCCTTGCAGAAAAATCATACTTATGAGTTGGTTAAGCTTCCAACAGGAAAGAAGGCACTAAAGAATAAATGGGTGTTCAAGCTCAAGAAAGATGGCAGCGGAAAGGTGGTGAAACACAAAGCCCGATTGGTGGTCAAAGGATTTCTTCAGAAGAAAGGAATTGACTTTGCTGAGATTTGTTCACCAGTGGTAAAAATGACTTCAATTCGAGTCATTTTTGGTTTAGTAGCAAGTCTAAACCTAGAGCTTGAGCAGATGGATGTGAAGACAGCATTTCTTCACGGTGATTTACATGAAGAAATCTACATGGAGCAGCCAGAAGGATTTGAGGTTTCAGGGAAAGAAAACCTCGTATGCAAGCTAAAGAAGAGCTTGTATGGTCTCAAGCAAGCACCAAGACAATGGTATAAGAAGTTTGACTCGTTTATGGTGAGTCAAGGCTATAAAAGGACTGCAGCAGACCAGTGTGTTTATATTCAAAAAATTTCAGGTGGAAACTTCATTGCACTTTTGCTATATGTGGACGACATGTTGATCGTTGGACAAGATGCAATGAAGATTAGTAAGCTGAAGAAAGAATTGTCTAAGTCTTTTGATATGAAAGAATTAGGACCAGCTCAACAAATTTTGGGAATGCAAATAATCCGAGACAGGAAAAATAGAAGGTTATGGCTATCTCAAGAGAAGTATGTTGAACGGGTGATAAAGAGATTCAACATGGATAAAGCCAAACCGGTCAGCATTCCACTTGCAAATCATTTCAAGTTGAGTAAGAGATTGTGCCCCTCATCCAAAGAAGAGATAGAGGAGATGGCTTCAGTACCATATTCTTCAGCGGTAGGAAGTCTGATGTATGCAATGGTGTGTACCAGACCAGACATTGCTCACGCAGTAGGTGTTGTGAGCAGATTTCTTTCAAATCCTGGAAAGAAACACTGGGAAGCAGTCAAATGGATTCTTAGGTATCTTAAAGGTACATCGAAGCTGTGCTTGAGCTACGGGGGAGGTGATCCAATCTTAGAAGGCTATACAGATGCAGATATGGCCGGAGACCCTGATAATAGAAAGTCTACATCAGGTTATCTCTACACTTTTGCAGGGGGAGCTGTGTCATGGCAGTCAAGATTGCAGAAGTGTGTTGCTTTATCCACTACTGAAGCAGAGTACATTGCCGCAGCAGAAGCGGGTAAGGAAATGTTGTGGTTAAAGCGTTTTCTCACAGAATTGGGCATCAAGCAAGAAGACTACAAGATACATTGTGATAATCAAAGTGCCATGGATTTGAGCAAAAACTCAATGTATCATTCCTGTACAAAGCACATTGACATTCGCTATCATTGGATACGCGAAGTAATAGATCAACAGTTGCTGAAACTGATGAAGATCCACACAAAAGAGAATCCAGCAGATATGCTAACAAAAGTTGTTGCTCAAGAGAAGCTGAAGCTATGCAGAGACATAGCTGGAATAGATGGCAGATGACCATCAGTTTTAAATGCGGCTGGAGGGGGAGAATTGTGAAGTCCAGCCGCACCAACCACACCAACCTCACCAACCACAGCCGCACCAACCACAGCCACCATTGTTGACAGCCACCATTGTTGACACCATTGCTGCACCGATCAACAATTGTGGGCTAAGATGTTGAAAATTGTGGCCTTGTAAGCCTATAAATAGGCTCCTTACCGTTGCATGAAAACCAAGCCAAGAGAGCAAGCTCAATAAGTTCCAGAGAGAGCTTGAGAGAAGAGTGAGCAATTCCAGAGAGAATTGGAGAGTGCAGAGAGAGATTCCACGTGAGAATCCAAGTGAGAGAAGTTTTTATTTTTGTATTCTATTTCTAAGCAATTAATAGAATTCTTTTTATTTTCTTCTCATATTTCTTCTCTAAAGTGGTCAAAAAACCACAACACATGGTTTTTATCGGCTTATCCTCCAATTTTTTTCCAAATTAAACCCAGAAATTTTCTACAGCCAGTTGGTACCGAAGTATAAAAATTCAGCCCCTTTTTTTTTTTTTTTTTTGGCCCTCTAAAATAGAGTGTACTTTCACAAAATAGATAATTGCATTTTAATATATATGTTTTGAGATTATTACATTTTCAAATTTTGTATAAGATTTTACAATTCAAAACCCATTAAATTTGTTTAATTGCATTTTAATCCTCTATATCATGTTTGGTTTTGCCATTTGGAGCCATGTGAGTAATTTGTCTAATTTGTTTAACTCCATTAAAAGACGATATCATTTTTTAATTTCAATGCAAGTTCATAGCAATTGGATCGGTTTACGTACGTCCGACCAGATGGGTTATTATTATTATTATTATTATTTAGTTTTTGATGCCATCTTTTGCTACTGTCAGACCAAACTTTGCTATATTTCTGGGCTCCCCGACTAGTGTCTCGTGTAGAAATATTGTTTCAGCGTAGGCGTCGGTTTTGGGCTTCTATATGTATAAACTCATCCTACAAAAACGCTATACTCTTACATCTCAAATTACCAAAAAAGATATTATACTTTTTTTTAAAAGAAAAAAAGAAAAAAAAAAAACCTGTGTTTCCTATTTATTTTTAAAATGATTAGGTACAACTTGCTTAGATAAACAAGCAATATAATAATTTATTTATTGTTTTTATTTTTAGAGATTTGTGGTACATCGAAAAAAAACGAAATATATATGTTTTAGTTGAGTAAGGGATAATATAAATTAATCAGCCTCAATACAATCAAAACTTAAATCAAATTAATTAAACATTAGTTAGGTCACCTCAAAAGATATGGGTGATAGGATTGAAAAGGATTCTAAGAGGGGATAATTGGTTGTAGATATTAGTAAAATATTTGGCTTAATTATTACTCAAGACATGTCGGAAGGTGGTGATTGACATGTTTAATGCTAAGCTCGCAAAATTAAGAGTGCTAAATAAATCATAATTATAAACAAACAATGCAAACCTAGTAAATAGGAGATTTTTTTTTTTATCATATATTAGTCGAAAAGAACTTTACTTTAATATATACTTAAATATATACATATATAATTAAATATATATATATATATAGTCTTAATCATATCAAAATATTTTGATTTTATAAAATCAAAAATATAATATAAATTAATTAGAAAAAAATAACCATTTATATTTCACCTGTATTAATTTATATTATATTTCAACTTTATAAAGTTATGATATTCTAATACTATAATTGTTCTATATATATATAAAATTGCAACGATGCATAGGAAAATTAGGCAAACAAAACTGGGGAAAAAGCAATGGAAGAAAATAAATCTATTTATGGAAGTTCTCTTCTGGTGCCTAGTGTGCAAGAATTGGTGAAGAAGGAGGCGAATCTCACTGTGCCCTCCAGATATGTACGTGCTAACCAAGACCCAATTTTATTTTCTAGTCAACTTTGCTCTCCTCAAATCCCTGTAATCGATCTTCAAAAGTTGATTTCTGTAGAATCAGCTGCTTCTGAGTTTGAAAATCTCCACTCAGCTTGCAAGGATTGGGGTTTTTTCCAGGTATACACACACACACACACACACACACACACACACCCTTCACTTCTTCTTCTTCATTGTTTACTTTCATGATTGTCAAGAAATTTGATTTGTAACCCATTAATTAAGCATATGAGTTTAGTTGTGTTCTAGTACCTTGAATTTGGCAAAGCTTGAGAAAAAGAAAAGAATACAATTAATTGCTTAAATAATTTAAGGGTAAGTGATGAAATTCATCTGATCAGTTCACAGAAATGAAATGAAAATTAGTGATTAATTAAGAATAAAAAAGTTGTTTAGTAAAGGCACGTAAATCATGTTGATGATCTAGATCCTCTGGGACTCGGAGTGACTGAAGGCATGGTAAAATACTAAAATGCAATTTCCCAGTCCAATCTGCCTGCCTATCATCTTCTAGTTTGTTGAAAACATTTTTTAGATGGATGTGAATTATTGAACATATGGACAAGTCCATATTGAATTTCTGAAGAAGATCCAATATAAATTTTTAAAATCCATCCATTTTCTATTAGAATTAAAGGGGCCAACTCTACCATGACAGGTTTGTCTTGTTGTCGGCAATAATAATTTGACAGATGAATTTATTAATTTTTAATTTGTGATAAAATTTAACTATAAAACAATAATGAAGTCCTCTTATTCCATGTGATTGAAGTGACAAGTACTTAACACGCCTAACGATCAACAGTTATTTATTTATTTTTATTTATTTTTTTTTAAAGGTAAATCTAACTATCAACAATATTAAAAACCCATGTGCAAGCAAGATGATTCCCATAACAAAACCAAAAACAAAAATACCAAAAATGAGATGTTTACGCTTGGGGTTTGAGTAACATCATGCTTATTTTATTTAGTTAGTGCTTAAATAAAAAAATATTTATTTATTTATTTACTGATTAACAAAGCAAATTAGCAAGAATGGTATCCTAGCTAATTATAGTATAGGCCAATATTCCAGTTGGTAAACCATGAAGTAAGCTCTTCCTTGGTGGAGAAAATAAAGACTGATATTCAAGAATTTTTCAATCTTCCAATGGAAGAGAAGAAAAAGTTTTGGCAAAATTCAGGGGAAGTAGAAGGATTTGGACAAGCATTTGTAGTTTCTGAGCAACAAAAGCTAGATTGGAATGACATTTTCCTCATGACCACTCTTCCAGTCCATATGAGAAAGCCCCACTTATTTCCCAAGCTTCCTTCTCCTTTCAGGTTAATTAATTATTATCCCTCTTTTATCTTTCTCTTTTTAAGGATATGCTTTTCTATTATCACTTGAGGTGTATCTAATTTATTTATTTATATTAATTATGTAGAGAAACCTTGGAAACATACTCATTGGAACTAAAAAATCTAGCAATGAGAATTCTAGAACAAATGGAAAAGGCTCTGAAAGTGAAGGCCAAGGAAGTGACAGAATTGTTTGAAGGTGGTCTTCAGGCCATGAGGATGAACTATTACCCTCCATGTCCTGAACCAGAGCAAGTCATTGGCCTAGCACCTCACTCTGATGCTGCAGGCCTCACCATCCTCCTTCAAGTCAGTGAAGTTGAAGGTCTCCAAATCAAGAAAGATGGAATGTGGGCCCCAGTTAAGCCCTTACCAAATGCCTTCATTGTCAACATTGGAGATTTTTTAGAGGTAAACACATCTTTGGTATTTTCATAAATGTTCTTACTAAATCTTTTATTTGGGATTGTTAAAAATAGAATTTTGGCCAAAGTAACGATAGTTACATAGGAAAGTGCTAATTATAGCTTATATATCAATGTTTGTTTGTATTTTGACGGTTAATTACCTTGTAATTGACAGATTATAACGAACGGTGAATATCGTAGCATCGAGCATCGAGTGACTATAAACAGCTCTGATAAAGAAAGGCTATCAATTGCTACATTTTACAGTCCCAGATTTGATGGCGAAATGGGTCCTGCATATAGCTTGGTTAATGACCAATCACCTCAAAAGTATAGAAGGATTGGAGTTCAAGAATTCTATAGGGATTTCTTTAAACGCGAGCTTGATGGAAAGTCTTTTATTGATTCCATGAGATTATAACTGCAATTACATGGAGATAGGAACATTATAACTCATTACAATATTTACTACATATATATATATATATATGTGTGTGTGTGTGCTTTGTAATATTATGTCATTATGGAAAAAGAACAAACCTTATATTTGTTAAAAATTAAGCCTAAACAAAAACACTAAGCTCGGGTTAACCCTGAATAATTAAGCCTGTGTACTTCTTGAATATTTAAGAAAGAATTAATGTGTACACCTGGTTTTGGAAACTTGGTTTTATATATAATATTTTCCTCTGCATCCTTGGTTTTGGCAGGGTATTGTACTTGTACCATAAGTACGTAATAGTACGAATATATAATTGAATATTTATTTCCCGTGGAAAAACATCCCACCACATATGGTTGAATGTTTTCAAAATTTATCCATCTCACAGCACGTGGTGGGATTTTTTCCCAGACCATAAAGTTCTTCAATAATAATAAAAAGTTATTAGGCTTTTATATATATATATATATATATAAAGGGGTTTTGAATCCTTGATATGATTGTAGTTTTCTTTTCTTTTCTTTTCTTTTTTTTATTTTTATTTTTTGGACGAAAGGATTATAATTTGTATTAAGAAGCAGAGATAGAGTGGCTATCCAATTCAAAGAAAGAATTTTGGTCAAAATAGCCACCTTAGAGAATTATTTTGATAAAATAACAAACAATTAACATTTGGGTCCAGATAGCAACATTTTAGCATAACTGGACACTAGTGCCCTTTGGCTATTCAAAATAATCATCTTTGTCCTCTCGGTCTATCTATGGGTCTCTCAATCTCTCTCTAAGCCTAACACCCATATCTCCCTTTCTCCAACTTTCGCAAATCTTCTCTCTCTCTCTCTCTCTCTCTCTCTCTCTCACCCCACACACCCCCCCTCCTCTCTTCTCTCCTCTTAGGCATGTAAGTTGGGTCGTCTTTCAATATTTTTGGTACATATATATATATATATATATATATTTATGAATTCGCATATGGATATGTATAAGGTTAGCTGAATCAATATTATATGTCTCTAGGTGAAAGAAATATTTTAAAAAAAAAAAAAGACTCATTTGCTGTATTTACCGGGCGGAAAAGATGGAAACGATGAAGTTTAATTCAACAAATTAACGTTTTTCCGCTTTTACTATTATAAATGATAATTATAGTAATCAGTTATTATTTGTCATGGGATGAAGAAGGAAGTTCGTAAAAACCTAGCTACTATTAACTCCTTTCTCTTAAGACTTTGCGATCTTCCTTACCCTTTAGGGGGGGGGGGGGGGGGGGGGGGGGAATCCCTATTTTGAAGAGGAAAGCTCTCTGGTTCCGCATCTTATCGAGCAAAAATGAAAATAAAGAACCAAAAACAAAAATATCATCAAACGGCCTTAAAGTAATTGATTAATCATGATCAAATGTTAACTCACCCAACCTGAAAAGATTGAGTGATAGATCTTCAATGGATTTGCGAAGGATGTAAGACTGAGTGAAGAAGTAAATTTATTAGAAGCTGAGGCTAAAAAAATATTTGGCTTACTTAAAAGTTAAGAGATATTAGAAGTTGGTGGTTAGCGATGAGGAAAAGGCGTGGAAAAAGAAGTGGAAGGAACAAGAAAGGGAAAAATATCAGGAAAGAGAGTAAATGTTTTTCTCATGTTTGTGCACAAATTTGGATTTCGTTCGGGCCTTGTTTGGTGAACAAGATTAAAATTTGGATTGGGATTAAATAATCTCAATTTCATGTTTGATGTAAACAGGTAATGGAATTAAGAAATTTTGAATCCATTAAATAATTCCTTTGGATGTGATAACTAATCCTGTTATGACCCGTCCAAAATTCCTCACCGGAACCCTAGATAAGCTTTAATCCCAGAAAAACCCTACCAGATCCTCCAATGGAAAATCCATCAGAACCACCCCTAAGGGTTGGACTTACCATAATTTTTCCTGCATTGAAAGCACACTTCTATATACACCACCTCTTTCCTCCCATATTACTACAATTTAATTCCACAAATTTGCAGGACTTCAAATGAATAATAGGAAATCAGTGCATAATTGATAAATAAATGTCCAAGACAGTATACAGAACTTCATAAAATACCATTAAGTATAGCAATTATACAACAGGGGTGAAAGAAATATTACAATAGAAATAAATGAAAGTAAAGGGAACTCCTCGTAGTACGACAGCAACGAAATTTAAGCTTGCTCCGGACGAACATCTACCAATCCTTGTATATAGGGGAACAGAATTTAAAAAATATAAGATGCTAATAATCTCAGTGAGTGACTCTATCTACTGTACAATTACAATAGTAACGATAATTATAGTACATTTGATTAATTAAGAATAAATAAGTAGATAAATAATAATTAATTGAAAATAATATTTTCTCTCAAAACCCTCACCATTCACTTTATTGGAAAGGTTCTCCGTTTAAAACATTTTTGCAAAACCCAATCTTTTATGCCCCAAAAAATCAATGAATAATTAATTTAATAGATAATTAAATAATCCCATTACGAATAAAATGTAATGAAATATAGTAAAATAAATTTAGAATACTTGCATTAAAGGAATATAACATAAAGGAAAAATTCAATATATAATTCATAAAATTTATTAAATAAACAATATGAAAAATATAATTTAAATAATTATAAATAGATGACAAAAACAAATTAAATACATTTAATTTAAATACGATTTTTAAAATCTTTAGGATTTGAAATTTATATCTAAGAAATAATATTTGACGCACCACACTATATACCAGTGATGCCCTATGATACCCAGCGTCTCGAGCACCGTCCGGCGGGAGGTTAAAAAAAGAAACTTGCATACGGTCGCTTCGACGTCCTGACAGCGCCGCTGCTTAAACCGTCATCCCGGCTATGGAGGGGGGCGGTTTATGGCCAATATCAAACTTGCCTGCCCTCGGTCCAATGGCAACTCAAGGGAGATATTATAACTTGCGTGCTCATCCACATACACAGTACAGAACACTAGTACTGTATGAGTGCGTATAAAACAAATAACCATGTTATTTTAAAAATAACATTTTTTCCAAAACTCACCTTGTGAATCATACCATTTTTCAAATTCACAATCCCACATTTTTTTTAACATTTTCAGCATAAATCCACCGATGATAATATACAAATAATTTTTCCCCAAATCATAAAATCAATCAAATAATATTCCAAGGGCATAATTATATAATTTGAAACCACCAAACTTAAACCAATATTTTACTTGAAATATTTAAAATCAAATCATGCCCAAAAATAATATAAAAATCCAAATACAATTAATTAAATGAAAACACCTTGCTCATGCGTAATAAATACAATTAAATCACAATTATAATAATCAAGAATTCCTTAATAAACCAAATTTTCAGTTAGCATCAATAAGCATATATATATATAAAATAAATTTTTTACCACAATTACATTTAAATTCCACCACATGAGCATATTTCTAAATATCAAATTAACATAAAATAAATATAATTAATTACCCCAAAATAGTTTTAAAGGTGGGTCACTCATCTAAAGCACGTGTATTAATCGAGATCCTCCGTAAGATCAACTCCACTACCCACACGTGCACCTAAAATATCCACAATACACAAAACTAATTATTTTAATATTTTAATCAGGTAACTCCCAAATGGGTATCC
The DNA here is from genome assembly GCF_031755915.1 of Ziziphus jujuba. Taxonomy (NCBI): domain Eukaryota; kingdom Viridiplantae; phylum Streptophyta; class Magnoliopsida; order Rosales; family Rhamnaceae; genus Ziziphus; species Ziziphus jujuba. The sequence goes on along the minus strand of NC_083389.1, from coordinate 14,078,277 downwards.
AGGGAGCGAACACAAACGACAACCAAAATTGACGAGTAATATACCGAATTGAAACTTGTGTCATGAGAATTACGAATCTAGTCTTACTTCCTGGAGATCGGACTCGAGATGGCCGGAATCTCGTCGGAAAGCCCTCGGATTTTAGACCCTCGATTCTCACAATCCGTTGAGAATTGAGGAAAGGGGACACCGGATTTGGGTTCAGAGGGTCGGAATTAGTGGGAAAGGATGGGCGGTGCAACCGAAAAATCGCCGGAAAGTCAATTTCCCGGTGAGCCGCCGTGGTCACAGGAACCCGTCACCACCGGTGGCGCGTCCGGTGGCCACTAGCCGTGATTTTTGGTGAGAAGGTAGATCTGGTGATGGATAACTCAATAGGACCGACGGTCAGGCAAACGGTGACCGGAATAGGGAGAAATTTGGATTTGAAGGAATCGACGCCACCGCTGGAAAAAGCCTCAATCCGGGCCCGTCGGTGGTCGGTTGGCCGTGATTTTTGGCTGGCCGGCCAGCTTTTAGGTGGATTTAAGGTGGGGTGGCGCGTGTATGGAAAAGGTGGCCGGAAAAGGCTAACCGACGGTGGGTGGTTGGTTTCTCTCTCTCTCTCTCTCTTCCCCTCTTTCTCTCTCCTTCCCCGGCTCAAGCGTTTTAGCCGGAAGAAAAGCCACCCATGAGTGACACTGTTCACTCACTGGATTGGCTGAAATTGCGACACGTGGCATATACTGTTCACTCAAGCCAAATATATTAAAATTATACGGTAGTTGGAAAACTTTGCATGTCCATAACTTTTTAACCAGATGTCCAATTTAAGCATGTCGCTAGTCTATGAACTCGTATCAACAAGTATTTTACAACCATAGAAAAGTCAAAACAAAATTCTACAAATATAAAAAGTCAACTCCCGACACCTTTGGACAGTTTTGATCTTAACTTGTTTTGCTCATAACTTTTAAACGGTAACTCCGATTCGGTTGTGTTACTAGTCTACGAACTCGGGGCATCATGTATTTCGCTACGGTACCACGGTCAACTAAAAATTTCATCCGGAATAAAAAGTCAACTTTTTGACCCACTCGGTCAACGGTCAACCTCGGTCAACGTGCAAAAATTGGAGTGTAGTTTGGGACGGGATGTTACAAATCCCATGTAAAGGGTAAAATAAATTTATCCCGTTGCGATTTGACACTTTGTGTTTTTATTTCTTTTTTTTTTAATTAAATCTTTGTTTCTTTGGTTTTCTTTTTTTTAGATTTTTTTTTTCTTTTCCTTTTTCGTAGTGTTCCATTGTTTTTTTTAGTTTTTTAATTTGCCTTTTATTTTTGTTTCTCCAGTTTTTTTTTTCCCTCTTTATGGATGTCTAGATTAACAGATGCAATTTTCTAGTTGAAAGTAATGATTTTATACATTAATTAGATAAATTTTGTCAAAAAATAATTAGATAAAGAACTTATATATATATATATATATATTTAATATTGAACTTATCTAAATTAAATCATTTTGTTTCGTTCAAAATTCAATTTAATAATAATTATATACGTAAAAAAAATTAGTGTTGTTGAATTGACATCAAACAGAAAACTGGATTATTCTTATCCCATTCAATCTGAATCCCAACCCTATTCCTAATTCCAATCCACTCCAATCTTGCCTACTAAACGACCCTAAGAAATTTTTGCTCTTATTTGGTTGTTGACAAAGACACAAGGAAAAATTTGTTCATTTTTCTTGTTTTTCCAACTTATTTTTACTTTCCTTTCAATTTATCGTTTACTCTATTTTAATGTGTTAGATTGCCACTAAAATTCTTTAACATGCAAGGGAAAAAAAAAAAAAAGTAAAATCCATTTCTTTATAAACAGGAGCGAAATATAGCGGCAATATGACTCTCCGGCGGCCGTCCTTGACACATCCGGACAGCCTCTTGAATGCGGTGTAGAATACTACATCAATCCTGCCATTACTGATAACGGCAGTCGTTTCACCTTGATCGACCGGAACAACTCCTGCCTGCTTTACGCCAGTCAGGAGAACGTTTCGGGGCCAATAGGCTGCCCTGTGACATTTGCTCCATTCGAGGAAGGAGAAAAATGGAGCAAATGTGATGAGGGAGACCAAGAACTTCAAGGTCGCATTCTCTGCATTCACAATCTGTGCTCAATCGACCGCTTGGAAGGTTGGGGAGCAGGATCCAGAGACGAAAAGGAGATTAATCGTCACCGGAGACGACGGAAGCTATTCGAACTACTTCTACATCAGTAAAGAGCAGGTGGGAGGCAATGTGTACAGAATCGTATGGTGTCCTGCTGAACTCTGTCCTACCTGCAGGTTTGCTTGTGGAAATGTGGGGGCTCTCTGGTTGAGAATGGGAAGAGCCTATTGGCATTGGATGGTTCTGTGCTTCCTGTTGTTTTTGAAAGGGCTTGAAATATATATTGATTCCCCTAAGGGTAGGACTTACCAAAAATTACCTGCACTGAAAACACACTTCTATACTTATCCCCTTATTCCTCCCGCAAAACTACAAATTGTTTCCACAATTTTACAGCACTCCACAACAATAACGGCAAACCAGTGCATAAATAAAACATAAGTATCCAAATAGTATACAGAGCTTTATGAAGTGCTATTCGACAGAAATACAACAAAGATGAAAGAAATAATACAACTGAAAGGAATGAGTACAAAAGTATTTCTCGAAACACGATAGCGGCGGAGAACTGGTTCGCCCCGGAAGAACGTCTATCACCGCTTGCACCTAAGGGAACGGAACTTAAAAACGTGAGATGCTAATCATCTCAATGAGTGACCCTAACTACTGAACACCTTTATAGTAATAGTAACAAATAGGGAATTGAATTAATACCAACAATTAATAAATAAATAATAATAACAGTTGGAAATAAAAATTTTCTCTTAAAACTCTCACTAATCACTCCGTTGGAAATGTTCCCTTTTTAAAACAATTTCACAAAACCCGATATTCGTACTTCCCGAAAACCCAGGGATCAAACCATTTGATAAACAATAAATAAATAAATAAATACCCCAATATATATAATTAAAATGTAGTAAATTATAATAAATAAATTTTTGAACACCTTTGGGGTTTGAAACTTTATCTGAAAAATTACACTTGACGCACCACACCATATACCGGTGATGCCCTCCGATACCCAGCGTCCTGAGCACCGACTGGCGAGGAGATTAAAGAGAGAAACTTCAAACGTCCTGACAGCGCCGCTGCTTAAACCGTCATCCCAGCCAAGGAGGGGGGCGGCTGTGGCCAATAACAAACTTGCCTGCCTACGGTCCAATGGCAACTCACGGGAGACATAATAATACTTGCGCGCTGAACCACATATACATATACCAGAACACCAATACTGTATGAATGCATCTAAAATAATTATTAAACCAACTGTACCATTTTCCAAAATTACCGTGGGAAATATATCAAAATTTTACACTTACCATCCCACATATTTTTATTTAACAAACCGGTACGAAAACATCGATAACAAATAAAACCATAATTTTCTCGTAGTACGAGGTTCAACAAATAAAATACCGTGGGCATAATTTATAAAATTAAACCACCAATTTAAACAAATATTTTCATAAAATATTTAACCCAATTATGCCCGAAAAATAATACTTAAAACCACGTACGATTATTAATGAAATAGACTTTGCTCATGCATAATAAATAATTTAAATCACAATAAAATCATAATTAAATTGTACCACATGAGCATAATTTAAATACCAATTAAACATAATTAATTGCCCAAAATATTTTTTAAAGGTGGGTCACTCACCTTAAGAGCGTAAATCAGCTAAGATCCTGCCCAAGATCAACTCCACTACTCATACGCGCACCTAAAACATCCACAGTATACCAACCAAATATATTAATATTTTAATCGGGTAACTCCCAAATGGGTACCCGGGAAGCGAACACAAACGACATCTAAAAATTACGAGTTATATACCGAATCGAAGCTTGAGTGATGAGGATCACGGATTCGGTCTTACTTTCCGAAGATTGGACCCGAGGTGGCCGGAATCTTGCCGGAAAGCCTTCGGGATTCGACTTTGCAATTCTCCCAAACCATCGTGAATTGGCAGAAAAGGATGCCGGATTTAGATTCAGGATGTAACACCCCGTCCCAAATCGCACCGGAATCCGTGCACGTTGACCGAGGTTGACCGTTGACCGAAAGGGGTCAAAAGTTGACTTTTTGATTCTGTGGGAATTTCGAGTTGACCAGGGTACCGTGGCGAAGTGCACGATGCCACGAGTTCGCAGACTGGTAGCACGTCGAAAACGGAGCTACGGTTTGAAAGTTATGGACGAAACAAGTTGCGGACCAAACTGTCCAAGGGGTGCCGGAGTTGACTTTTTGTTTATGGGGAATTGAGCTTTGACTCATGCATGGTTGTGAAGTGCTCGTCGATACGAGTTCACAGACTAGCGGCACGCTCAAAACGGACATCCGGTTAAAAAGTTATGGACGTTTGAAGTTTACCGGATACCGTATTATTTTAATGTTTTTGGGTCGATGAACAGTGAAATGCCACGTGTCAGCTTCTGATTGGTCCACGTGGCATGAACAGTGTCACACCGGGGTTTTATTTGTTAAAACACTCGGGGAAGAGAGAGAAAGAGAGAGAGGAAGGAGAGAGAGAGAGAGAGTCACCGGCCGCCGGTCATTTTCACGTTTTCCGGCCTAGTTACTGTACACGCACCGGCCAGCCAGGTTGCCCACCTCATTTCCGGCAAAACCTCCAAATTTCACTGCGAACGGCCGCCGGACGCGCCCGGATCGGACGTCCGAAGTTTGGCGGCGATTTTTCCCCCTCAACCGCCGGCCACCGCGAATCGACACTGTTCCGTCCATTTTCCGACCACACGCGCCTGACAGCCTTGATCCTCTCCTCAAGTCCGGCCTACCCACCAAAAATCACGGCCATCGGACCACCGACGCGCCAGAATCGGAGCGTTTTCCGGCGAGGGGTCGGAAATCTTCAAACGGTGATTTCTCCGCCGTCCGACCTTCGTTTTGCTCACCGCCGGTCCCGTTGGATTGCTCTCCTCACGATCTACAAGTCTGAAAAATTTCACAGCCAACGGCCACCGCACGCATGCGCCGCCGGCGACGGTTGCTGGTGACCGCGGCGGCCCGCCGGACAATACTGTTCCGGCGAGTACCCGAAATTTTGGCCAGCTCCAGTCCGCAGTGTTCGACCTCCTGAACCCAAATACGACTTCCGTTTCCGCCAATTTGTGACGGTTTGGGAGAATTGCGGAGCCGAAACCCGAAAAGCTTCCCGATAAAATTCCGACCCCGTCGGGTACGATCATCGGAAATTAAGACCGGATCTGTGATTAGCATCACTCGAGCTTCGATTCAGTATATAATTCGTAAATTTTAGTTATCGTTTGGTGTTCGCTCCTCGGGTACCCATTTGGGGATTACCCGAATAAAATATTAATATTTGTGGTTTTGGTACTGTGGATGTTTTAGGTGCACGTGCGAGTAGCGGAGTCAATCCTGCGGAGGATCTTGATTGAGATACGTGCACAAGGTGAGTGACCTACCTTCAATTTAATTTTGGGAAATTTAATTGGTGAATATATTATGTGTGATTTAAATATTTGGAATTTAATTTTTATGTGCCAAATATTTATTTGATTTATTGTGGAAATTATTGTGAATTTATCGGATTTAAGAAAATGTGCATTTCACCAATTTATGCCATGTGGAATTATTTTATGGTTTTGAGGATTTTGAAATTGGTGTGGTTTTAATGGTAAATTGGGCACGATTTGAATTTCAAATATTTCAAGGAAAATATTTGGTTATGTTGGTGATTTCAATTTTTATAAAATATGCCCATGAAATATTATGAGATTTGATTATGATATTTTGAGCATTATTTATGCTATTGGGAAAATGTGGATATTTGAATTGATGGATTTGAAAGTTGGTGGATTTGAAAATCATGGAATTTATGGCATTGATTACAAAGAAATTGTGGGAAAATTCCCGGTTCAAGCGGATGGATTATGCCCGCTATGTTTATGAAAAATGTGAAATTTGTTTTATAATTTAAATTGTGGATTTTATGATTTTTAGATGCACCGTGCACGTACTGGTGTTCTGATTATGTGATATGGTATATGTGATATGGATATTGTGCACACGGATATGATTAGCGCGCAGGTGGGTGTGAGTAGCGCGCAGGTGATATTATGAGGGTGTCCTGCGGATGCCATCGGAGAGGGTGGCCATCCCCCTTTGGCCGGGACACCAGGTTAGCAGCGGCGCAGTGGGACGCCACGCGACCGTATGCCGGTTTCTTTCTATAACCTCCTGTCTGGCGGTACCTTGGGACGCTGGGTACTGTTGGCGCCACTGGTATATAGTGGGTGCATCAACTGATTTTTGGAACTGTGTTTTAAAAAAATAAAATGTTTTAAAGCTGTATTGGAATTAAAATTTATTTATTACTGTTCGGATACTCATTTGATGTCTTGGTTTTTGGGGAATATGAATAAGGGTTTTGTGAAAATGTTTTAAAAAGGGGAACCTTTCCAACTGAGAGAATTGTAAGGGTTTTGAGAGAAAATATTATTTCCAAATAATTATTATTTATATACCTATTACCGTGGTATTATAGTGTAGAGTAGTAGGGTCGCTCACTGAGATGATTAGCATCTCACACTCTTAAATTCCGTTCCTCTAGGTACCAGGTTGTCGGTGTTCACTCGGAGCGGACTTGATCTTCCTCGCTGTATTTGTTCGTGCAGTACCTTGTTCTTCTTTTACTGCAGTTGTAATATTTCTTTCACTTTTGCTGTATTCTGTATTTTGTAGTACTTCATAAAGCTCTGTATACTGTATGGGACACTTATGTATTTGTATTGCACTGGCTTACTGTATTTTTATTTTGGAGTGCTGAAATTTGTGGAACCAGTTCGTAGTACTGTGGGAGGAATAAGGGGACAATTATAGAAGTGTGTTTTCAGTGCAGGAAATTTTGTGGTAAGTCCATCCCTTAGGGGAGGTTCTGCCGGATCTTCCACAGAAGGGTCCGGTAGGGTTTCCCTGGGATCAGGGCTTGTCTAGGGTTCCGGTGGGGAACTTTGGACGGGTCCTGACACAGGAGGTCGAAAACAATGGACAAGGACCGACGGTGCGACTGGGTACTCACCGGAACAGTAACTTCCGGCGAGCCGCCGTGGTCACCGGCAACCGTCGCCGGCGGCGGCACATGCGATGGCCGTTGGCTGAGATTTTTGGCGGTTTTGTAGATCAAGGGGAGAGGATTCCAACGGGACCAGTGGAGAGGATTCCAACCCTCCGATCCCGGCGCGTCGGAGGTCCGATGGCCGTGAAATTTGGTGGCTAGGCCGGACTTGAGGAGGTGGTGAGGGATGACTGGCGCATGTGGCCTGAAAATGGCCAGAAACAGGGCAAACGGCGGTGGCCGGCGGTGGAGGGAAAAATCACCGCCGAGCTTCGCCTCCTCGATCCGGGCGCGTCTGGCGACCAACGGCCATGAGATTTTGGGGTTTGGCTAGAAATGGGGAGAGGCTTCCATCTGGCCAGCACGTGTAACGTGAATTGGCCGGAAAATTTGTCGGAATCCGGCGGCCGGTCGGTTTTTCTCTCTCTCTCTCTCTCTTTCTCTCTCCTCCCTGAGATTTTTGTCAAATAAAAGCCACCGTGGTGACACTGTTCATCCACGTGGACCAATTAGGTGATGACATGTGGCGTTACTATGCACTTAAGTCAGATATAATAAAATATTACGGTATCCGGCGAACTTTAAACGTCCATAACTTTTTAACCAAATGTCCGATTTAAGCGTGCCGCTAGTTTATGAACTCATATCAACGAGTACTTTACAACCATACAAGAGTCAAAACAAAATTACACAACAAGAAAAAGTAAACTCCCGGCACCTTTTGGACTGTTTGCACCTCAACTTGTTTTGCCCATAACTTTTAAACCGTAGCTCCGTTTTCGACGTTCTACTAGTCTACGAACTCGGGGCATCATGCACTTCGCTACGGTACCCTGGTCAACTAGAGATTCCAACTGGAACAAAAAGTCAACTTTTGGCCTGCCTCGGTCAACGGTCAACCTCGGTCAATGTGCACGGATTCCGGTGTGATTTGGGACGGGGTGTTACAATGATCTCTCTAGATCTCTTCACAACATCCATAAAACTAGCTCTGTTTATTTCTGTCATTCTTAAAACTCTGCCTCACATTTTTAAACCATCTGATTAAACATGGAAATTAAAGTTAAGAACAAGTTAAGAGATACAAAAGAAGTACTAAACTTATTAATGAAAATGCTAATTCAAATAAGAAAATTCATCAAAACAGTAAAACCTCCCCAACTCTATGAAACTGGCAAATTTTAAGTCACTTTCTACAGTCAAATCAAGGTCTCAGAGTCAGAAAGTGTTATTCCTAATTGAACGTCCTTTTTACTTGGGTAATAAGAGACGTTAAATTAATACGTGTTGTTTGGTTGAATTATATGAAGTAACAAGTTGTAATGCTCATCATCATGTTATAATTGTAGGGAATCAAGTAAGACCTTTTATCAAGCTCACATAACAAAAAATGATCTCTATAGAATTCTTGAACTCCAATACCTTCTACACTTTTGACGTGATTGTGCGCTGAACAAGCTATATGCATGACCCAATTCACCATCAAATCTGGGACTGTAAAATGCGGCAATTGACAGTCTTTCTTTATTGGACATAAAAGTTTGACATGTTTATTTTATTTTATGCGAATGCTTGGCTAGGATAAATTTGTTGACTATTCACTACATATCATTTAAAATGCATCAATCCATAAGACTGTTTGTAATTCCCATGTTTGTAATTTCAATTTTGTAACAGCCCAGTCCACTTGCATGCGATATTATCCGTTTTGGGCCCAGCTCGCACGGTCTCGTATGCGATATTATCCGTTTTGGGCCCAGCCCGCACGGTTTTGTCAAAACGCATAGCAAGGGAAAAGTATCCACATCTCACAATCCTAGGGTATCCACATCTCACAATCCTCCTCCCTTGGAGCCCAGCATCCTCACTGGCACACCGATCCGGGTACTGACTCTGATACCATCTATAACAGCCCAGTCCACCCACATGCAATATTGTCCGCTTTGGGCCCAGCCTGCACGGTTTTGTCAAAATGCATCGCAAGGGAAAGGTATCCACATCCTCTTTTAAGGCATGCTTCGTTCCCCTTTCCAACCGATGTGGGATCTCACACATTTCTTCTCCACCGCTCATATGATTGACATTTGACCACAAGAAAGTACCACAAATAAGTAACTCATCAACCATGACAAGAGAGAAAACATATTACAAAACCAGCTAACTGTTGTGAAGGGGAAGAGGTTATTGGCATTGGGTATTTCTGTGCTTCCTGTTGTTTTTGAATGGGCTTAAATAGAAAGATTATTCTACTCTATGTTTTATTAATAGCTACTCCAATAAGAGTAAATACATGGAAATTCTACTGAATAAATTGATCATGTATATTTACTATACTGTATATGTCAAATCTCTTTAGAAGAGTTGTAATTTGTAAGGGACTTTTTCAGGTGTAATGAAAATGAATTATTATGTCAAATGTAAAGATTTCTCTAGATCTTACCTCAGCATCTTGAAAATTATTTAATAGTAGAAATTAACCAACCAAATAATTGCTTATAAGGTTTTATGGATCACCGCTCAATTCTCAGCATCTTCAGAGTTCTCTTTCAATCTCACACACTCTGTTTGCTCTGTTTCTTCTGTCATTAATAACATTCTGCATCAAATCCTTGGACTTTCTTGTCAAAACTTGGGAATAAATGATAGGATCATTGATTAATGAGGACAATATATATGATTAATTGAGTTATATTTTCGTGATAATCTACATTAATGAAGACAATATATATGATTAATTACCTTGGAAGAAAATTTATTTCAAAATCTGTGTTTTAATAAATATAGTCCTAAAATTTGAAAACATTAAATTTATGATTAATTTGAATATAGGAAAAGAAAAAAAAAAAAAGGATTGTCAAATTATCTATACCTAAAAAAACTAATGATTAAAGTGACATTTTAACCTCCAGAGAAACAACCTCCACAGCATGTTAAATACTTTGTAAGGAGAGACTCCAAATCCCTTCTGTAATTTTTTTCATTATCTGGCTTATTATATTCCTTACGTGGTTTCTAAACCCAATCGGATAGTACCATACCTTCACGAATTACATGTTTAGATTCTAGAAGCCTGGTTGGCGCATTTGATTCTATGATAGCTTTTTATATAATTATCTTTTTTTTTTTTATAATTTTTTTTCCTTTACATTATATGAAAAATTTACTATCTAATAACAAAACATTTTATACAAAAAATATTTAAGTTTAGTTGCATTTTAGTATGTTATAGTTTAGAAAAGTTGCATTTACCTCTCAAATTTAAAATATGTCAGTTGCATTTTGGTTCAACTAAAATTTTAGGAAATGGTTGTTAACGATTTAAAGATATTAAAATGTATTTATTTTCCAAAACAAAAAAAAACTAAATTGCAATAAATTAAGCTTCTTTTTTTTTAAATAAATTGGAGAGGAGGATTCAAATTAAAACTGAATTATCTAAACCACATCAAATTATATTTTAATATTGATTAAATATATCGGAATCACTAATTACAGTTAGCAAAAAATTTCAGGCCCCGTTTGGGAAGTATCAAAGTTAAGAGGGAAATAATTCTCGGGATTTAGTTTCCTAAGAATTAATTTTTCGCTTGATTTGTTTGGTAAGTAATAAAAAAGTTGGGATTTATAAATAATTAAATTTAACAGTATATAATAAATTAAAGATAAATATGTATTTTAAAAAAATTTCAAAACTATTTTCTCTCGAATTCTCAAAATGATATTTATATATTTGGGAACAACTTTCTCACATATTTTTCTACATTTGTGGGAATCTAATTTCCAGACCCATACTTTTTTACTTTACAATAAATATCCAAACACAAAAAAGTTATTATTTTCCTTAAAGAATTAAATTCCCACTAACTTTATCTCCATCCAAACATACCGTCAATTAAAACAAAATGTAACAAATTGAAATTTGAAGATTTAGATAGAACCATCTAAAATTTAAAAGCAGAAACAAATTATTCCTAAATTGTAAGATATTAAAGTATAATTAATTCAAATATTAAAAAATTGAAGATATTTTGATGGATAATATTGGATATAGTATATTGCACAATAACCTTTTAATTCAACATATTTTGATTATGAATTAAAAAACTATCAGATTATGTAGCATATTAAACGTCGTCGTCTAGTAGAATATTTGTATATTATATATATATACATCTTTTAGTCTATAATATAAATGAGAAGAGCCAAAGGATTTGGTCATATTTTACTATTCATAATGGTTCAAAAACGACCATTTTTTTTTTTTGCGTTTTATTTTATTTTGTGCTCTTCAGTTTGTATGTCTTTTGGAAATTTGAAGAAATTTGAGGGTTGTTAACATCTTTTAAAGTATCTACCAACTTTTGTACGGGAAGTTGAATCTTTCCTCTCCTGTGCATTCTTCATTCCTCCTTCCATTGAAGCTCAGATTCACCCAAAAAAAAAAAAAAAAAAAAGAAGAGAAGAAAAGAAAAATAACTCTGGGATGTGCTTCAACGTCGCTTGGGTCATCTGGTGAGTGTATATTATATTATATTTTTTCTTTCTTTCCTTATTTATTCTTCCTTCCTCCTCAACAATCCTTCGTGGTCTCTCTCTCTCTAATGGGCTTTCCATTTTCCACCAAAATCTATATTCTCTTCCTGTATGTTTATGTATAGATTGGGTTTTTTCTGCTTTTCAATTTGGACCAAGTTTATTTATCTGTTTCAATTTTAGAGAAAATAAGATTAGGATTTGTATTTTATTTGTTTGTTATTGGAAGCCATGTAAACCTTTTAGTTGGTTCTGGAATTCAATATTGTTTCAATGTAGTCATTAACTTGGAATCTATACTCTGGGATGTGCTTCAAGGTCGCTTGGGTCATCTGGTGAGTGTATATTATATTTTATTTTTTCTTTCTTTCCTTATTTATTCTTCCTTCCTCCTCAACAATCCTTCGTGGTCTCTCTCTCTCTAATGGGCTTTCCATTTTCCACCAAAATCTATATTCTCTTCCTGTATGTATGTTCATGTATAGATTGGGTTTTTTTCTGCCTTTCAATTTGGACCAAGTTTATTTATCTGTTTCAATTTTAGAGAAAATAAGATTAGGATTTGTATTTTATTTGTTTGTTATTGGAAGCCGTGTAAACCTTTTACTTGGTTTTGGAATTCAGTATTGTTTCAATGTGGTCATTAACTTGGAATCTATTGATCATATTTGATAAGCTTGGTGAAATTGTTAAAGAATTTTGGGTTATGATTTATCTTATTTAGTTTGTATGTCTTTTGGAAATTTGAAGAAATTTGAGGGTTGTTAACGTCTTTTAAAGTATCTACCAACTTTTGTCCGGGAAGTTGAATCTTTCCTCTCCTGTGCATTCTTCATTCCTCCTTCCATTTAAGCTCAGATTCACCCAAAAAAAAAAAAAAAATAGAAGAGAAGAAAAGAAAAATAACTCTGGGATGTGCTTCAAGGTCGCTTGGGTCATCTGGTGAGTGTATATTATATTTTATTTTTTCTTTCTTTCCTTATTTATTCTTCCTTCCTCCTCAACAATCCTCCGTGGTCTCTCTCTCTCTAATGGGCTTTCCATTTTCCACCAAAATCTATATTCTCTTCTTGTATGTTTATGTATAGATTGGGTTTTTTTCTGCCTTTCAATTTGGACCAAGTTTATTTATCTGTTTCAATTTTAGAGAAAATAAGATTAGGATTTGTATTTTATTTGCTTGTTATTGGAAGCCGTGTAAACCTTTTAGTTGGTTATGGAATTCAGTATTGTTTCAATGTAGTCATTAACTTGGAATCTATACTCTAGGATGTGCTTCAAGGTCACTTGGGGCATCTGGTGAGTGTATATTATATTTTATTTTTTCTTTCTTTCCTTATTTATTCTTCCTTCCTCCTCAACAATCCTCCGTGGTCTCTCTCTCTCTAATGGGCTTTCCATTTTCCACCAAAATCTATATTCTCTTCTTGTATGTTTATGTATAGATTGGATTTTTTTCTGCCTTTCAATTTGGACCAAGTTTATTTATCTGTTTCAATTTTAGAGAAAATAAGATTAGGATTTGTATTTTATTTGCTTGTTATTGGAAGCCGTGTAAACCTTTTAGTTGGTTATGGAATTCAGTATTGTTTCAATGTAGTCATTAACTTGGAATCTATACTCTGGGATGTGCTTCAAGGTCGCTTGGGTCATCTGGTGAGTGTATATTATATTTTATTTTTTCTTTCTTTCCTTATTTATTCTTCCTTCCTCCTCAACAATCCTTCGTGGTCTCTCTCTCTCTAATGGGCTTTCCATTTTCCACCAAAATCTATATTCTCTTCCTGTATGTTCATGTGTAGATTGGATTTTTTCTGCCTTTCAATTTGGACCAAGTTTATTTATCTGTTTCAATTTTAGAGAAAATAAGATTAGGATTTGTATTTTATTTGTTTGTTATTGGAAGCCGTGTAAACCTTTTAGTTGGTTCTGGAATTCAGTACTATTTCAATGTAGTCATTAACTTGGAATCTATTGATCATATTTGATAAGCTTGGTGAAATTGTTAAAGAATTTTGGGTTATGATTTATCTTATTTATGAATGTAGAGACAATGAAACCCCAAATAGGGTGATCAAGGTTTTCCATGTGTTGTTGTGTGGAAATAAAATATCCTGTTTCTTTAGTCTACTTTTTTCTTTTTTCTTTTTTTTTTTCCAAAGAAAATGTCCGTTACCCAGAAAAAAAAATATATATAAATTCTAATATGTGCTTGCATATATGGAATTTGATTCATTCACATAAAAATTAATATATGTATTATATATATAATATGATACTGATTTGATCCAATATGTATAAAAAAATAAATGTAAAATGAAGAAATAATTTATGTTTTGATGTGTATATGAATATGTGCATACAATATATATATATATATATGATTTTCAAAGCAAATTTAAAAAAATAAATATTTTTGTTAAATATTTTATCATATGTGAGTGTAGTAAATTTTTTCACTTTAAATATTAAATAAATTTCTGTTAAATGGGCTGGACTTTTTTGTTAATAAATAATGGATTGGACTTACTCCAACTATTGCTTTGCATTAGCCTTTTATCTTTTATCTATTACGTTAATTAAAATCCTTGAATGTTCCATCACATATTTGATCTTCAACAGTTGTCATACTGGTGAGATCCACATTTTATGCTTCTTTTTTTATTTTGCCATACAGGTGTCAGGGGTTGTGGTATGGCATGGATTATGGTTATAATGACTTACAGTATGGTAAGGATAGAGTTGGTGTACTTTATACAAAATTCTGGACTTCATTATTATACTTCAGAAAGGACTTTGACTTACCATGTAAGTAAAGATTTTGATTTATAATATTTTAAAGCCTATTTCCTTGGTTTTCAGTATTTAAATGCCATTGGCTTTTTTCCTTTTCTATTTTTTTTTTGTTTTCAGCTTTTCGCTCCCCCTACTCTCTTTATCAGTGACGACAAAGAACCTGAGGATTGTGTTATTCACTACAAAATTGGTAACTTTAATTTTTTCCATTCCTTTGTCTTATTACTTAATTTCCTCGTGCATTTCAATTCTTTTGTGAGTTCATGAATTTTATTGTGCATGGATCTTTGCATTTTTCATTGCTTTTGTGTGCACATGCATATGATTTATATTTCAATTCTTCACCCAATATCACATATTGATATATGAAAAACCAACATGTATTTATGTTAACAAAAGGACTAGCTTGTCTGCGTAGATTATCTCAAATATCCATTTTTTGAGAGCTCTAACAACTGCCAGAGCATCCGTGTTTCTCATTCTATAGTCTTCCCTTATTTCATTATTTGTTTTAGAAATTGCAAAATGAAATGTAGCATATTCAACAACCAACCAAAATCTAAATAAAAAAACTTTTTATGAACACCATGTAAAAAACAACTCAATATAAATTGTTGGCTACAAAATTTTCACACTTGCTCAAGTGGCTTAAAATTAAAATAAGCTTTCCCTTTTAGCATTCTCCTACCCATCATGTCTCTTTCCCACACGTGTTAAAGACTTTCATTTTTTTGTTTTTTTTTTCCGTCATACCCATTGTTTTTTTCTTTTTTTCTTTTTCAAATCATTAAACCAAAAGCTTTTTAATTAAGTAGAGTAAAAGTTGAGTACCCTCTACCCATGCCCAAAAACACACATCAATTCTTCTTCTTTTTTTTTTCCCTTTTTTTTCCCCATTATTATACTAAAACCATACTTAAATAAATGTCCTTAGCATTCACATAACATCTAATTATTTTAAAATGAACCACCCTCAAAAACCTTGCTTTAAGATTATTCTTTTGTTCTATCCTTAAACCCCACACCATCAAACAAACATAACTATACAAAAATAATAAAACCCATTTTCAGAATTGAACAATATATTTTAACTAACCCCAACATTCATTAAAGCTCTAAACTCATAATTAACAAAACAATCCCTTTGTCGGGTGGGAAAAAAAAAACAGTAAAAAAAAAAAAACAGAAAAAAGAAAAAGTAGTAGGAGAGCATGCAATCCCACAAGAGATCGTGATGGTCATTGTTTTTTTTCTCTCAGTCTAAAAAATAAATAGATAGTCAATGACTATGTCATCTATAATTTGGTTTATTTGATTCATAGTGAAATTTTGAATATTATGAATAGAAAACCAATCATAATTGGATGTCGACTTAAAGTTAGCTCATATAATGGTATGTTTCCTTAATGACTACACTACAATTGATGTTATTTTTGAACAATTTTTATGTAATTAAAATAGTCGGCAATTTTCTAAATTAGTTTTTATTAATTCAATTTTTTACATGCATATTTGTATTATTTATATCATCATACAGGTATCTCGTTTTCAACCAAATCCTCCAGTTCATTTGTTATTGAACCGGAGATACCACAAGCAGCTGCTTTATCAATTTGGTAAACTAATATTGGAGTTTAAATTTAGAACAATTTTTCTTGTATAAAAAATAAAAATAGAAATAATTAATTTGAGCAATTACAGGTATAATGCTAATGCTGAAAAAGCCATGGACATAATATGTGGAAGGATTGGTCTTGAGACAAAGTCACTGTCTACACTTCCTTCTGCTGAGGACATCATTACCATTAAGATGATAGATAATCAACTTAATACGGTAAATTTCTTGACTATTATTTTGTTTATAATTATTAACAACTATAATATTAAGATATGTTTGTACTTTTCATTATGTAAACAGAGGAGAAGTTTTTGGATCAATTGTCACATCAAAGTGACAAATTTGATTCAACCTTTTTGGTACTTAAGCTGTGAAAAACGCATAAAAGCAACTGGGTATGAATTTGAACAGAGGTTTAACTGCTTGTATTGCAGACATGATCAAGTTAAAGCTATGCCAAGGTATGCATACAAATATTTGTTGTTATTATTATTATTATTATTGTTATTATCGTCCAATTATGCAATCATCATTATATGATTGTAACTTACAACTACTGGGTTTTTTTCCCCATTAAAAACACACTAATTTATTATGCATGAAAAATTTATAATCAATGATATTATATTTTTCATCTCAGGTGTGAAACATAAGATAAAGCTTTGATCTAAATGAATAGGACAAGAATAAAACAGAAAAAAGATATGATTATACCTTGCACTGATCGATTTGTACATTTGTTGAGCCCCATAGCAATCACCTCATTCTACAACTTTTGCTCATTTGTCAATATGCTACATTTAAAAGCAAAAACAGGCTACATTATGATTGAGGATCATGCTTGCTAGCCAAAATAACGAGATTTATTGCAAGAAAAACTCCACTGTCTTTTGAGTATTTTCGGATATTTAGTTGCCATAATAATTGAGATCCACAAAAATTAATAATTGAAATTAATCATCATTATTTGAAACTCAAAAATCAAACTTAAACAGAGATCGTGTTTAAGAATTGCAACACAAAACAAAGAAAAATAACAAAATGAGCCATCTTTTATGTTAAGCATGTTCATTAGGAATTTTCATTTATAGTTTAGTAAGCAAAATATAGAACTCCATAAATTTTTGTTCTCTAAATACTTAGCTTATCTTTGTCATATAGATTATTACTTCATCACCTTTTGTTGTAATCCATTAGGTTAATGCCTCAATCTTTGCCTCTGCTCTCTCCACCCAGTGCCATTTGAATTTTGTATAATGTGAAATACTTTATTCAGTTATTGTATAAGACATTTCATATTATTTATTTTATTCAGGTGCCGAGTCATTGTTGATTTGATAGATGAGTCTTCATCATTGAATGCTACATTGTTCAAAAATCAAGCTGAAAAATTTCTTGGTTGCACTGCATATGAGTTGATGAATAAATCTGATGGGGTAATATAATTCTTTTCATATGTGTTTGTGGAAATGACTGGATAGTTTTAACTTGTTCTTTGAAAAAACATATATAAATGATGTAAATGCTTATGTGAGTACTAACTGTGAATCTTTCTTTTTTTTAGGATTTTGTTAAAGATATTGAAAAAATTGCCACATTATCCAGTAGTCATAAGCTTCTAATTCAAGTTAAAGCATCTAAACATGAATATCGTGATATTACAAGATGGAAATACACAATCCTTTCTGTTTGTGATACTATTTCAAAAGAAATCAACACATTAACACAAACAGATACTTCAAATGATGCTGAAGTTAGTCAAGTTTTAGAAATTGTTGAAGAGCAAAGTGGAAAATCATTAGGCATAACTGAATTGAGATGTATGAACATGTTTGATACATTATATCCTAAGTGAAATTACATGAGCTTTTATTTAATGTTCTAATGCATATATATTACAACTTTCAAAATCAGATATATCTGGAAGTGTTGACAATGCTAAGATAGAGCAAATGAGCAATGAAGATAAAGTCCTAGCTGATTTGGTTTCAAAGTCTACTGCAAGAAACAATGCAACAAAGAAACTAAAGCTGATGATTTCCAAAAGTGCAGGTGAGGCAGATCCAATAGCGCTGAATCTTGAAAGTTCTCATTTACAATTTGGTGAAGGGAGTAGGAAGCAGTTTGCCGAGCTTAAAGACAATGCTTAATTTGTTATCATGGGAACCATCTTTTTGTTAATGTGGACATGATAGATTACTATCAGTTCATAAGTAGATTATTATCAGTCTTTGTGAACTTATAGCATATTTATACTATACTATGATAGTAACACTAATATTATTATTTTGTACATTGCAAGATGTAATAGAAAATTGATTTAGGTATAACCTAATACATTTCTATTAAATCTTGCAATTTATCTTAGGAAGATAGCAATGATGCTAAGATAGATTCATCTATGACACAAGTATTTTATGACAACTTTTTGTTTAACGAAAGTAAAATAGTAATTATGAGTTTTTATGATTGTACTTATATTTCCTATGATCATTTTTTATTTTTTGTGTTTCTTTTAGTTAATATATAAATCCATGAATAAATTAAATTTCATGATAATGGACTAGAATCAAAATAAATTGTTTATGTTTTAATTAGTTTTAAAATTAATTTATTCTCACTAATGGACAGACATCACTTAGCTCGGCCAGACACAGCTTAGTTCGGACAGACATCAGTTAGCTCGGCCAAACACAAGTTAGCTCAGACAGACATCAGTTAGCTTGGATAGGCCATAAGTTAACTCGGACATCAGGCAGACATCAACACTATCCTCGGATATTTTATATCGGACACCCATGTCTCGGACATCTGATCTCGGACTTCAGATATCGGAGCCTTGCCTTGGACATTTGATCTCAGACGAGTCTTGCCTCGGACATCGGATGTAACTTAGCTCAGCCAGACACAACTTAGCTCGGACAGAAATCAGTTAGTTCGGCCAGACACAACTTAGCTCGGACAGACATCAGTTAGCTCGGCCAGACACAACTTAGTTTGGACAGACATCAGTTAGCTTGGCCAAACACAAGTTAGCTCAGACAGACATCAGTTAGCTCGGATAGGCCATAAGTTAGCTCGGACATCAGGCAGACATCAACACTATCCTCGGATATTTTATATCGGACACCCATGTCTCGGACATCTGATCTCGGACTTCGGATATCGGAGCCTTGCCTCGGACATCTGATCTCGGATGAGTCTTACCTCGGACATCGGATGTAACTTAGCTCGGCCAGACACAACTTAGCTCGGACATACATCAGTTAGTTAGGCCAGACACAACTTAGCTCGGACAGACATCAGTTAGCTCGGCCAGACACAGCTTAGTTCGGACAGATATCAGTTAGCTCGGCCAAACACAAGTTAGCTCAGAGAGACATCAGTTAGCTCGGATAGGCCATAAGTTAGCTCGGACATCAGGCAGACATCAACACTATCCTCGGATATTTTATATCAGACACCCATGTCTCGGACATCTGATCCCGAACTTCGGATATCGGAGCCTTGCCTTGAACATCTGATCTCGAACGAGTCTTGCCTTGGACATCGGATGTAATTTAGCTCGGCTAGACACAACTTAGCTCGGACAGACATCAGTTAGTTCGGCCAGACACAACTTAGCTCGGACAGACGTCAGTTAGCTCGGCCAGACACAACTTAGTTCGGACAGACATCAGTTAGCTTGGCCAAACACAAGTTAGCTCAGAGAGACATCAGTTAGCTCGGATAGGCCATAAGTTAGCTCGGACATCAACACTATCCTCGGATATTTTATATCGGACACCCATGTCTCGGACATCTGCTCTCGGACTTCAGATATCAGAGCC
The DNA here is from genome assembly GCF_031755915.1 of Ziziphus jujuba. Classification (NCBI taxonomy): domain Eukaryota; kingdom Viridiplantae; phylum Streptophyta; class Magnoliopsida; order Rosales; family Rhamnaceae; genus Ziziphus; species Ziziphus jujuba. Next base: position 14,058,240 of record NC_083389.1, on the reverse strand, counting down.
TTGCCTCGGACATCTGATCTCGAACGAGTCTTACCTCGGACATCGGATGTAACTTAGCTCGGCCGGACACAACTTAGCTCGGATAGAAATCAGTTAGTTTGGCCAGACACAACTTAGCGCGGACAGACATCAGTTAGCTCAGCCAGACACAACTTAGTTCGGACAGACATCAGTTAGCTCGGCCAAACACAAGTTAGCTCAGACAGACATCAGTTAGCTCGGATAGGCCATAAGTTAGCTCGGACATCAGGCAGACATCAACACTATCCTCGGATATTTTATATCGGACACCCATGTCTCGGACATCTAATCTCGGACTTCGGATATCGGAGCCTTGCCTCGGACATCGGATGTAACTTAGCTCGGCCAGACACAACTTAGCTCGGACAGACATCAGTCAGTTCGGCCAGACACAACTTAGCTCAGACAGACATCAGTTAGCTTGGCCAGACACAGCTTAGTTCGGACAGACATCAGTTAGCTCGGCCATACACAAGTTAGCTCAAACAGACATCAGTTAGCTCGGATAGGCCATAAGTTAGCTCGGACATCAGGCAAACATAAGTTAGCTCGATTGAAGAAATAATTCCGCCTAAATTTCAAAGTTAACTCGTTACCTAATTTGCGATTGACTTTCTTTCTTTTTGGGTTTTTATTTATTTATTTTCTGGACAAATAACTTTAGGAAGGTTTTTATTTTATTGTAAATTAATTAATTCCTAATTTAATATAAAGGAATTAATTAATCAAACTTAGATTAGGAAAGGAAGGATAGTTACGGCCAACTAGGATTCTTTATGTGTGTGGCCGGTTTTACCTAGGGTTTTTAGGGTTTATTTTGTTTCTTTCAAAGCCTATTTAAAGGCTTAGTTATCAATAAGAACTAACTTTGATTTGATTGAGAAAATACTTGTGAGATTAATTATCTTTTTGTTCTTTGAGAACACCTAAAACACCATTAGAGAATTGGTTGGTTTAGCTTGACTTATTAATAGGTTTTCCATCCCCTATTGTGGCGTCTACATTATACCAAGGTTTCTAACCACAGGTTGGTTAGGGGTTGAGGTTAATTCCATTAGAACTTGAACTTAATTAAGATCCGGGCTAATATAATACAGGTTTAGGAGCAGGTTGTCCTAGGTTTGTATCAGTTGGAAGTGTTCTTACTTCAAAATTATATGATGCGATTTGGATATTAAATTTATGAAAAACTTGGGATAAAATGATTAATTTCTTTATGTTTATTAATAATTTAAGATTAAATCCTTCTAAACAAATTGAAAAATGTTAATTAAAAAAACTAATTTAACAACTTTTTAATTCAAACTTTTCCATATTACTTAAAAGCTATTAAACATTCAAATTTTAATCCAAGCCATGTGCATCGCACGTGGCCATACCTAGTATTATATATATGTTTGGTGCTTTATAATTATTCCACTCCCAGAAAAAGCATTGACTCCACCAACTTATTGAACTACTAATTAACTAGCTAATACTTACTCTACTACATTATCAACCCCCCCCCCCCCCCAAAAAAAAAAAAAGAAAAAAAAATGAAAGGAAAAGCTAATACCTACTCTACTATGGTTGTAAGACTAAACAGAAAAATAAATAAATAAATAAATATACAAAAACCTAATGCCTACTCTACTATAGTTGTCAGACTTGGTCAATGGCTTGCTGGACATCGCGTGCTAGCTCTCTCTTCAACGGAAAAAAAATTAGGTGGCTCAAATGACCACTTGTTTTTATTTGGTATTTTTATAAATTTTTAATATGTGATCGAAATTGATTAATATGATTTATGTTTTGAATTTTTATTATAATTTTTATAATATGTCAATAAATTTTTTAAAAATTCATATAAAAATAAATATTTTAAAAATCATTTGAATTTATCAAAAAAAAAGAAGAAGTTGTAACGGAATACTTTAGCAAGTCTACTATTAATACTTTGGACCATAAAACTTTTATTTATTTATTTTATTTTTTTGGTGAAAGGACCATAGAACGTTTTAAATCATTACAAAAACATTTATAAACATACTCCCACTTGTAAGACATAGTCAAATATAATCAATGGAGTTGAGTAGATGTTACTCATGGATGATAATTAAGTTTGACTTAATGAATAAATTATTTACATTTATATTTAGAAGGTAATGAATTTAAAAATATACAAATAAAGAAGGTGAATTACTATAATTATAAAAGGGTATTGTGTGATGAATAAAAAGTAAAGAAGGTGAGCAAATGAATTATTTAACCTAATATATTATTACCATCCAAGACGATTGATCCAAGTGTCAAAAGAATTTTCATGGGCTCTGGCTATTTTAATATTTTTTATCATTATAATAATTCTTTTTTTCATGTTACTGTTTGCTATTTTGACATGGCCGTGGTTAGGAATGTCAATATGTCCCGTCCATCCTAAAACTCATGGTGTACCATCCTTAATGGGGCGGTTTTTTCTCCAAAAAAGGGGACTGTGGGGCGGGGTCGGGCTTAACTCTTTAAGCCCTAATCGAGACCGGGCCGGATCTGGGGATTAAACACCCCTGTATATATTTACTTAATTTTTTTTTTAATGTTTTCACAATTACAAGCCCAGGCCAGCCGACCCTAAGTTAAAACACTCCACTACCACCATCTTCTCCCATTCTCCCTCAGCTCCCTTACTCTGTTGCTCAACCAGTAGTGCCTGCCGCCGCAACTCAACCTTGCTACTGCCGATTCTTCTTCATAGCCGCCGCCACCACCATCAAGCATCACCTCGCTCCCTCAGCCCTCAGGTCAGCCTTGGTTAGGTTTGGAGATCCTTATTTTTGTTATGGTGTTTACTGATTTGGGTTTCTTTTTTTATTTGGTGAATGGTTAATTTATGTATGACATTTTTTTGATTTCCTAACTTATTTTTTTGTTCTTCTCTGTTTCTTTGTTTTGTTTCAGCAATTCCAATGGCTTTTAATTCGCTGAAGGATTCACCTACTGGTGAGCTTCTATGTGGCTATTCAAAATTTGGGTTTTGTTTATATGTATTTAGTGATAAGGATTGTCAGTCCATTGGTCAATACTCTTGGTTGAATGATTCTACTCAACATGTTGTCTATGTAGTGTAGTTGATTCTAGCTGGAATTAAGTAGATGATGTGAAATAAGGTTAATGGATTAAAAGAGTAGCCCATAATTTAAATTTGGTGTTGACAAGGTTAATTTATGCCAATAGTTAAGCCTGGTGATTACTTCTTCAGATGCAAAAATGAAATAAATATGTATATATATATATAATTGATCAGTTGATGACAACTCTAACCTCTTCGTCTTTATAAATTTGGTGAAATATTGAAAATTTGTGTGGCCCAAGCTCAAAGCAACTGCTTTCAAAGTTCTGTAATGTTGATCATATGTGAGGAAACATGCATATCTGGTGCTGTTCAATTTTTATTTTATGCTGTAGGTTTTGCCGAAAATTAGAATATTGCTTCTGTGGGATATGCAAGCTGTTTAGGTGAAAATATTTTCTTTAGACTTTTGATAGGAGGGAGAAGGTTATTCATATTTATTTATTTATTTATTTATTTCCAGATGGTTTGATTGTATAATAGGTTATGGTTCCAAAGGAATCAAATTTGCGCAAGTCAGGAGTATGAGAGTTGTAGTTTTGTTTCTTTCGCGTTTATGACATGAAATTAGAGTGTTGCAATATTTAAGTTGTAATTGATAGATAAGAAAGAATGAGAAGTGTTAACCCTATGTGCCAGACCTAGATTTACTTAGGCATCAAGCTGTTGCCCAGAATTAAGATTTTCATTGTAGTACACTAAAATGTTCATCAAGTGACACTTATTGATCCTTAGAATGGCCCAACTTAGCTTACTATAGATGACTCACCTGATAACAAAAGAAGACTTATGGACCTTCCTACCCCAATTTCTAGTGAATTCTAGTACTTGAATACCTAGACCTTCAAAACTACTAAAAATGGAAAAAGAATATACTCCTAAATAGTAAATGCCTTAGATTCAATAGTAATTTGTGAATGCTATTATGGATTTAGGGGCATCTGGTCCCACGTAACTGTTCTTAGCTGGAATTATAGTAGAGTTGCAATTACTACGGATATGGTAAATTGAATTTATTTATTACAAAAAATGTTTATATTAAATTGTTTAAAATTTTTTGATATTATTTAATATTTTTGTTTATTTTTGTAGCAGTTAACTTTTATCGAACATTCTTCCATGAAAACTTAAGGAATTGAGAAGTAAAACTTTATTATGAGTGCACGCGTATTTTTATAAATTTTATGTTTATGTATTTGGATTATATTATATTATATTTTTTTAGGATGTATTTTATTATAATTATAAATTTGAACTTTGATGTACTTTATTATATTTTTGGTTATTTTATTTACATTGTATTCATAAAAAAAAATACAATTTTGTATAAATTTATTAAAAAAATTATATCAATTATATATATATATATAAAAAAAAACCGTCCTGTATCGCCACCAAATGAGGAATCCCCATTCTCGTCTCATTTTTAAAAAAACAAAAAAAACCACAGAAATGGAATAAAAAATTTTCCACAAAACAGAAATAAAATTTTAAAAACCAATCCCATCCAATACGTTGACATTCCTAGCCGTGGTTACCTAAGCTATACATGATCAACTTCGGTGTCGTCGTTTTGGTTATATTTGTACAGTGTACTCATAGATTTGGTAATGACTCGATATTGTCTTGTTGTCGGGAAACTTTATATACTTTGTTGTCACTGGTGTCCGTGATTAATTTCCACGGTACTTTCCTTTTTGGTGAATATTTCCACGGTACTCTTACAGGGATAGGTGGCACGGAGGTCACTGTGACGTGTTGTGGAATGAAACGTACTTCGAGAGTGCGCATGACGCATAAAAGTCCTTTCCAGCTAAAAAAAAAAAAAAAAAAAAAAAGAAGGAAAAATAATGGTACATAAATGTCCATATGTCTTATCTTTGAATATTACTTATACCGCAATTAAGTATATTGCATTTTAATATTTAAGATTTGGGATAATTACACTTTCAAATTTTGTTTAAAATTTTACAATTCAGCCTTTGCAATTTAAATCCTCAAAATCTCAGAGTTTTAAAATTTAGCACCTCTAATTTGTTTAATTGTATTTTAATCCTATATATCAAATTGGATTTGGAGCCATGTGAGTAATTTGTCTAATTTGTTTAACTCCATTACAAGACGATATCATTTTGAAATTTGAATGGAATTTAATAGCCATTTGATCCGTCTAGGTACGTCTCTCCGACCAGATGGGTTATTATTATTATTATTATTATTATTATTTTTAATTTTTAATGCCAGCTTTGGCTACTATCAGACCAAACTTTGCCATATTTCTGGGCTCCCGGTTAGTGCCTCGTGTAGAAATATTGTTTCAGCGTAGGTATGTATAAACTCATCCGACAAAAACGCTATACGCTCACTTTCCATCTCAAATTACCAAAAAAGATATTATACTTTTCTTCAAAAAAAAGAAAGAAAAAAAAAATAAAACTGTTTTTCCAATTTATTTTAAAAATGATTAGGTGCATAACTTGCTGGATAAACAACCAATATAATAATTTATTTATTATCTTTATTTTTAGAGATTTATGTTTAGTTTAGTAAGGGATACTATAAATTAATCAACATCAACACAATAAAAATTCAATTAAATTAATTAAAAATAAGTTAGGTCACCTTTAAAGATGGAGGTGATAGGATTGAAAAGGATTCTAAGAGGAGATAATTGAGTGTAGCGATTAGTAAAATATTTGGCTTAATTATTAATTAAGAAATGTTGGAAGTTGGTCATTCAAATGTTTAATGCTTAGCTGGCAAAATTAAAAGTGCTAAATAAATCATAATTATAAACAAATAACGCAAACTTAGTCAATAAAGATTTTTTTATTTTATTTTTTATCATATATTAGTCAACAAGAGCTTTGCTTAAATATATAATCCATATATATATATATATATATGTGTATATAGAATCCTTCACATCAATATAATATAAATTAATGAACATAAAATAATTTTTTGTACTTTATTTTTAATAATTTTCATTATATTCTGATTTTATAACCATGATATCTTAATATAATAATTCATATATATATATATATATATGTATTGAATTGCAAAGACGCACAGGCAAATTAGGCAAACAAGAGAGGGGAAAAGCAATGGAAGAAAATAAATCTTTGTTCGGAAGTTCTCTTCTGGTGCCTAGTGTGCAAGAATTGGTGAAGAAGGAGCCGAATCTTAGTGTACCCTCCAGATATATACGTGCTAATCAAGACCCAATTTTCTTTTCTAATCAACTTTGCTCTCCTCAAATCCCAGTAATCGATCTTCAGAAGTTGATTTCTGTAGAATCAACTGCTTCTGAGTTGGAAAATCTCCACTCAGCTTGCAAGGATTGGGGCTTTTTCCAGGTACACACACACACACACACACCCTTCACTTCCTTCATCTTCTTCTTCATTATTTACTTTTATGATTATCAAGAAATTTGATTAGTGAGCCATTAATTCAGCATATGAGTTTAGTTGTGCTCTTGTACCTTGAATTTGTCAAAGCTTGAGAAAAAGAAAAGAATACAATTAAATGCTTAAATAATTTAAGGGTTAGTGATGAAATTCATCTGATCAGTTCACAGAAATGAAATTAAAGTCAGTGATTAGTTAAAAATAGAAAGATTCTTTAAGCCATGTAAATCATGTTCATGATCTAGATCCTCTTGGACTAGGAGGGACTGAAGGCATGATAAAAATACTAAAATGCAATTTCGCCACGAACACATTAATTCAAGCAGCCTGCCTATCATCGTCTAGTCTGTTGAAAACATTTTTTTGATGGATGTGAATTATTGAACGTCTGGACAAGTCTATATTGAATTTCTGAAGAAGGTCCCACATGGGTTTTAAAAATCTATCCATCTTCTAATAGAATTAAACGGGTAAAATTTGAAAAATACATTCTTCAACCTAATTCCATATGATAATTTGACATGTTTGTCTTGTTGTCGGCAATGATAATTCGACAGATGAATTTGGGATAAAAAACTAACTATAAAAAATAATGAAGTCTTCTTATTCCATGTGACTGAAGGGACAAGTACTTAACACGTCTAATGATCAACAATTATTTATTTTTATTTTTTTTAAAGGTAAATCTAACTATCAACAATATTAAACACCCATTTACAAGCAAGATGATTCCCATAACAAAACCAAAAATAAAAATACCAAAAATGAGATGTATACGTTTGGGTTTGAAGAAGATCTTGCTTATTTTATTTATTTAGTGCTTAATTAAAAATTATTTATTTATTTATTTATTTACTGATTAACAAAGCAAATTAGCAAGAATGGTATCCTAGCTAATTATAGTATGGCAATATTCCAGTTGGTAAACCATGAAGTAAGCTCTTCCTTGGTGGAGAAAATAAAGACTGATATTCAAGAATTTTTCAAGCTTCCAATGGAAGAGAAGAAAAAGTTTTGGCAAAATTCAGGGGAAGTAGAAGGATTTGGACAAGCATTTGTAGTTTCTGAGGAACAAAAGCTAGATTGGAATGACATTTTCTTCTTGACCACTCTTCCAGTCCATATGAGAAAACCGCACTTATTTCCTAAACTTCCTTCTCCTTTCAGGTTAATTAATAGTATCCCTCTTTTATTTTTCTTTATCTTTCCTTTTTTAAGGATATGCTTTTCTATTATCACTTGGGGTGTATCCAATTTATTTATGTATATTAATTATGTAGAGAAACCTTGGAAACATACTCATTGGAACTAAGAAATCTGGCAATGAGAATTCTAAAACAAATGGAACAGGCTCTGAAAGTACAGGCCAAGGAAGTGACAGAATTGTTTGAAGGTGGTCTTCAGGCCATGAGGATGAACTATTACCCTCCATGTCCTCAACCGGAGCAAGTCATTGGCCTAACACCTCACTCTGATGCTGTAGGCCTCACCATACTCCTTCAAGTCAGTGAGGTTGAAGGTCTCCAAATCAAGAAAGATGGAATGTGGGTCCCAGTTAAGCCCTTACCAAATGCCTTCATTGTCAACATTGGAGATATTTTAGAGGTAAACACATCTTTGGTATTTTCATAAATGTTCTTACTAAATGTAATTTAGGACTGTTAGAAAGAGAATTTTGGCCAGAGTAATGGTAGTTAATAGGAAAGTGCTAATTAGAGCTTATATATCAATGGTTGTTTGTATTTTGATGGTTAATTACCTTATAAATGGCAGATTATAACGAACGGTGAATATCGTAGCATCGAGCATCGAGCAACTATAAACTCTGATAAAGAAAGGCTATCAATTGCTACATTTTACAGTCCCAGATTTGATGGTGAAATGGGTCCTGCATATAGCTTGGTTAATGAACAATCACCTCAAAAGTATAGAAGGATTGGAGTTCAAGAATTCTATAGTGGTCTTTTTAAACGTGAGCTTGATGGAAAGTCTTACATTGATTCCATGAGATTATAAGTGCAATTACATGGAGAGAGGAGCATTATAACTCATTGCAATATTTACTACATAATATATGTGCTTTGTAATATTTGTCATTATGGAACAAGAACAAACCTTATATTTGTTAAAAATTAATCCTAAACAAAAAACACTTAGCTCGGGCTAATCCTGAATAATTAAAACTGCGCACTTCTTTAATATTTAAGAAAGAATTGATGTACGCCTGGTTTTGGAAACTTGGTTTTATATATAATATTTTCCTCTGCATCCTTGGTTTGGCACGGTATTTGTACTTATACCATAAGTATGAATAAATATATATATATTGGAACATTCGGTTCCCATGGAAAAACTTCCCACCGCATATTGTTGAATGTTTTCAAAATTTATCCATTTCACAACACGTGGTGGGACTTTTTACCAGACCATAAAGTTCTTCAATAAAAGAAAAGCTATTAGGCTTTTTTGTTTTTGTAGTTTTCTTTTCTTTTCTTTTTTCTCCTTTTTTTTTATTTTAATTTTTTGGACGAAAGGATTATACATTGTATCGAGAAGAAGAGGTTGAGTGGCTATCCTATTCTACTTTTTTTTTTTTTTTTTGAAAGAATGGCTATCCTCTCTTTCTTTTTCTTTTTCTTTTTTTAATAATATACCTAATTTATAAGTTATTCAAAATTTTGTTTTTTTCATGATCCAAACTTTATAAACACAAATAGAAATATTCTATCACCGGAGCTACCGGCTTCATCAAATGACTATACTATTCAAAGTAGAGTTTTTGGTCAAAATAGCCACCTTACAGAATTATTTTTATAAAATAACGAACAATTAACATTTGGGTCCAAATAGCAACATTTTAGCATAAGTGGACACGTTTACCCTTTGGCTATTCAGAATAATCATCTTTCGTCCTCTCTATCTATCTATGGATCTCTCAATCTCTCTCTAATACTCATATCTCTCTTTCTCTAACTTTCGCAAACCTTCTCTCTGTCTGTCTGTCTCTCTCTCTCTCTCTCTCTCTCTCTCAGGCATGTATACTCGTCTTTAAATATTTTTGGTATATATATATATATTATGAATTTGCATATGAATATGTATATTATATTTGTCACTAAAATTTTATATCAGGGTTTAAAAAATAAAATTAAAAAAAAAAAAAAAACCCTGACTCGTTTGCTGTATTTGCTCTGCGGAAAAGATGGAAAAGATGAAGTTTAATTTAACAAATTAACATTTTTCGCTTTTATTATTATAAATGATTATTATAGTAATCAGTTATTATTTGTCTGGGGAGAAGAAGGGAAGTTTGCGAAAACCCAGCCACTATTAATTAATCCCTTTCTATTAAGACTTTGCGATCTTCCTTACCCTTTTTTTCAACTTATTTTTACTTTCCTTTCAATTTATCTTTTACTCTATTTTAATGCGTCAGATTGCCACTAAAATTCTTTTACATAGAGGAAAAAATCTCTTTGCAACAGGAACGAAATATGGTGGCAATATGACACATTTTAAAAGCATTGAGAGAGGGAAAAAAAAAAAAAAAGAGAGAGAGAGAGAGAGAGAGAGCAAAATAATGAATTGAAAGAAAAGTAAAAATAAGTTGAAAAAGTAGAGAAACAATAAAGCCAAAACGGTATTAATGAACAAATTTTTCCTTGTGTTTTTATCAACAACCAAATAAGAAAAAGAGTTTGTTAGGGAAATTTTTGTTTTGTTTTTTTTTTTTTTTAAATAAATTCTACAGGAGAAAAATATTTTTTTTTCCTCCCTTTTCTTCAAACATTTTTTCCTCCACATTTTCTTATCTTCAAACAGCGCATAAAATAATTATCCTTTTGCTTTCTGTTCTACTTTCTTCTTTTAAAAACAAAAAACAAAAAAAACAAAACAAAAAAAAATACAATTTTTTTTTTTCTAAATCATATATAAACATTTAGAATTCTTTTTACACCAAAAATCTTTCCAGTCATTTGTCATTTATCTTCATTTTCCTTTTAGGTTTTTTTTTTTTTTTTGGGAATAAACTTTTAGGTATTATTTGGCACGCAAAATAATACTGTATTAATTTTATTATATTGCATTTAATGGGATTATATTGTATTATATTGTACAGTATTAATATTATATTGTATATTGTTTGATGTAAGATTGTTCTATACAATAATTTTTTTTTTAAAAATAACTTTAATAAAATAAAACTCATTTTTATTATTATTCATGAAATTCATATATTTTAAGAAAAAAAATAGTTATCATGTTATATATATATATATATAAAGGAAAAAAAAAGGATAACAAAAAGACAACTTAAAAAAAAAATAAAAATAAAAAAAGAGTGTTTGTAAGCCTTCAAGGTAAACCCACCTTTATCCGTAGCCCAATTTAGCCGCCTACAGAGCACTAGCAGATCGTGTAGCATTATTAGTGCATCTCTGTTTACCTGCAAGGCATGGAACTGTCTTTGTTTAACACAATCCGGGGGTTTAATACGTGTGCTGCTAATGGAACAAATTTTTGATGCTCTTGAAAGCACAGCTCTCAACTCTTATAAAGAGATGTGGCCATATACCACCTCTTTGTGAAAGGCGGTGCCGTTGTTTGCCTTCACCAAAAGTTGTTGCATTTTTTATCAGTTTCTTCTAGGCGGTGGAAACTGGAACGACCTTACATAATATTCCCCTTAGGGTATGGTTGTTACGCAGGACTGGGCAGGTTAGGACAGGACCCAATCTCAGTCCGGTGTTTGGAAAGTAAAAATGGGAGGGGGATAGATTTGTCCTATTGATCATTTTATCCCAAATGAAGGGGATAGATCTGACCCATCTGGAGACTGGGTCACTTTTGTCCGATTGAGCTCTCTTCGAAGCATCTCTGGCTGCCCCCTTCGAAGCATCTTCAATCTCGCATCACCATCCCCTTCGAAGCATCTCTGGCTGGTGAGCATGTCTTCTTCTTCTATTTCGTCGATCTTCCATCATCATCATCTTGTTATTTTTCTTTGTTTCTTACGTTAATTTTTAGCTAAAAAATTATGAAATATTTTTGGGAAATGTCATTTGTTGATCTGCGAAATAAGCTTCGATCTATTTATGTTAGGGCTTGATTTGATATTCAGGAGGAAGAAGCTTGATTTTGGAGGCTTAAACAACCCTTCAAAGCATCGCTGGCCGGTGAGTTTATCTTCTACTGCATCCTTCCTCTATTTCATCGATCTACCATCATCACCATCTTGTTCTTCTTCTTTGTTTTTTACATTAATTTTTTTAGCTGAAAATTTATTAAATTTTTTTGGGAATGTCAGTTGCTTTGTCGATCTTCCATCATCATAATTTCACTATTCTTCTTCGGGTTTGTACATCATTTTTTAGCTCGAAAATTATGAAATTATGGCACCTGAAAGCAAATGTTGTTCAATTTAAAGTCTTCTAGAGGAAGATATGGCCATTTTACCAAAGGGGTGCTGGTTTGCACGTGAACAGTACTTTTGTGCAAGACAGCTGGAAAACTTATTTATCTGTGTTCTCTTTTATTTTGGATCTATATTTATGTTTTTGTGAAGGATTTCTTCGTTGCTTAATTCTTTATCTCTTTGGTAAATTCCATTGAGAGGTGAAACCTATGGATATGGTGAAATGAAATTAGAAGCTAAAACCTCAATTAATTGTTTGTTAATGATTTAAATATGTTCACTTGATTGCCTGGTAATACATTACATATCATTAATGACTTAAGCCAACCAGTCACTACTTCATTAACAAAGGGTCAAGAGACTATCATTCATTAGTCGTTGATTCTTTGACCAATGTTGGCAGTTAGAACTTTTGAATAAATTAGATTTTCTTACTGATGGAGCTTAAACATATAATTTTATTGAGCCACCCTCGAGTTTTGCATAACTATAAAAACGAAATAAGGTCATTCACTTTCATAATTGAACACTACAAAAAAATACAGGCCATAACATTTTTGTACTTTTTCTAGCTAAACATTTTTAGAGATAGAAAATGTCATTATTATACTGTGAACAATAACCCAGTAGCCAAAATTTTCTAGCTATAACTATTATCATTTGCCGTGGTTAGAAGTGTTCATCTTATTTATCATAACTATTTTTGTAGTTAAAACTAATTGCTGTGGTTAAAAACTAATTGTTAAGGCCAACTATAACACCCTGTTCCAAAGTACAATGGAAATTTTCCAACTTTAACCGAGATTGACCGTTGACTTTGACCGTTGATCGTTGACCGAAGGGGTCAAAAGTTGACTTTTTGACTCGGATGGAATTCTAGGTTGACTGAGGTACCGTTATGAAGTACATGTTGGCACGAGTTTGTAGACTAGTAGCACATTGAAAACGGAGCTACGGTTGAAAGATATGAGCGAAACAAGATTGGAGTCCAAACTATCCAGGGTGCCGAAGTTGACTTTTTATTTATGGGGAAATGAGCTTTGACTCATACATGGTTGTGAAGTGTTCGTCGATGCGAGTCCATAGACTAGTGGCACGCCTGATTTGAACATCCCGTTAAAAAGTTATGGACCTGCAAAGTTTTTAAAAAAATATATACAGTATTATTTTAATATTATTTTTAAACGTGTAACAATGTGCCACGTGTGACTCAATAAATATGACCATGTGTCACCATGATGAGATGCCACATGTCAACCATGCTTAATACCATATTATTTTATTATTGTTATTTTATATAATAATATTATTTAATTATTTTATTTTATTTCCTTTTTCTTTTTCTTTTCTTTTTTCTTTTTTTTTCCTTCCCCCACGTGGGAAAAAGACCCAGCCCCCCCCCCCCCTGAATTCGTTCTTCTTCTTCTTCCTCCTTCTTCTTCGTTTCCTTTCCTTTTCTTCCTCTCGGGCCCTTGCCGTTTCTTAAATTCCGGCCACCACCTTGCTACACGCGCCGGCCAGAGAGGAGCGGGGGATGGAGGTGAGCTCGGCCGTAAAATTTTACGGCCACCAGTCGCCGGACGCGCCCAGATCGGGCCGGAGAAGCCCGACTGCTGAAAATTCTCTCTCTCCTTTTTTCTTGTGTTTTCCGGCCATCCCAACTCAACCCATACCTCTATCCCACCATTTTCGACCCCTCTGAGTCCATTTCCGTGATTAGATTGCCCAAAACCCCCACCATTTGAGAGATCTCTCAAGTTCAAGTTCGGCCGGTACTTCTTGGGCAAATTCCGACCACCACCGGCGAAATTGGGATCAATGGAGGCCGGTAATGCGATCCTCATTTCACAAGCTTTGATTTGGTATATTACTCATCAATTTTGGTTAACGTTTGTGTTAGTCCCCCCGGATACCAGATATTATTTACCCGAATAAAATATTAATTTATTTGAGATGTGTAATATTGTTGTTCTAGGAGCACGTGTACATCGTGGAATTGATCCCATGGAGGATCTTGGATTAATTGCGTGCTCGAGGTGAGTGACCCACCTTCAAAATTATTTTGGGATGTTAAAATATATATATTTTATGTTAATTGGTTATTTGAAAATATGTTTGATGTGTTGAATATTTAGTAAATTTATATTTGGAATTTTTGATGCCAAAATTGAATGGAATTAAATATTTGGGCATCATAAATTATGTTGGTTCTAAAGAATTTGAGATTTTGGTAAATTTTATCAAATTTCATTGTTGAAATATCTCATAATTAAATATTTGATAAATATATTTTATGTATTTGATATTAAAAGAATTTCCAGATAAATGGTATTGCTAATTTATAATGTTTTTAATATACGTTTTGGTGCCAAAAGAATATATTTGGAAATTTAAAGAAATTGTGGTTTGATTTATTTTAATTATTGCTATGGTTATTAGTTTTAAAAATTGTTTTGGGGTATAATATAATATATATGTGTTCGAATAATTTGGCTTATATACCATTTGATTGAATGTTTGGATTATGCATATAAAAATAATTACCTTATTAAATATGAGTTGTCATTTTACGTAAGGTTTGACAATGTATTAAATGGTTTTATATTCTAATGGGTTTATAAGTGAACTTGGAGTAGTTAAATATTTTGGTACGTAAATTGAAATTTTAAATCATTTTGGAAACTATTTGGTTTGAGAAACTAGATTGAAAATCATATAATTTTAAGCACGATCAAATATTTTATAATTTTATGTGCTTAAAATTAGTTTATGGTAAATATATTTCACTGTGGTATTTCTGGTTTTCGTATGAAATGATGTTTTGAGATTTTGAAATATTTGAACAAGCGGTTGAACTTGACAATTAAATTATGATTATGATACAATAGGATGTATCGGTCATTTTAAATTGATGTACCATGTAATGCCAATACCTTGGATCAGTATTATATTATATTATATTACCGCGCGTTGGGTTTACCACGGTGCCGTGAGGTTGGTTTCATCCAACGGTTATTTATTATTACCACGGACTGTGAAGTCGGGTTTATCCGATGGTTTATTATTATTACCACGGTGTCGTGAGGTTGGTAGTGTCTAACGGTTTATTATTGCCACGGACCGTAAGGTTGGGTACGTCCCGACGGTTATTTATTATTTCCATGACACCTTTCATATATTGAGGGTCGTGAGGTGGGTGTATCCCACGGTTTACAGATTGATACATCGTATGGTACATTGTATATGTTGTATAAATTGTTGTTTTTATTATTTATTTAAATTTAAAGCTTTACACAAATTTTATGGAATTGTTATCGTAATTTTATTACCTATTCTCATTAATGTTTAAAAGTTATTTGTCTTGATTTTATTATTTAAATCGATTGATATTTTAAAATAAATTCTATTATATTTTTTATCAATTGTTTTATATAGATGTTTAAATTGATTTAAAATATTCCTTTGGTTATATCCTTGATTTAAACAATAAATTTTATAATTTATATATTGGATTTATTTTTGTTCTTATGCCAAATTTCTTTAATATAAGTATTATTTATGATTTTAATTATGGTATCCAATGATGTCTTATTCTTTATTTCCATTATAAATTTGGATCCTTAAATTCTTGTATTTTATTTGAAATTTATTGACTAATTGTTTTCCTTGATTTTGGGATATAAAAGATTGGATTTTGCGAAAATGTTTTAAAAGGGGAACCTTTCCAGCGGAGTGAATGGTGAGGGTTTTGAGAGAAATTATTATTTCCAATTAATTATTATTATTAATTTATTTATTCTTAATTAATCAAGTGTACTATAATTATTATTATTATTGTTATAATTGTACAGTAGATAGAGTCACTCACTGAGATGATTAGCATCTCATATTTTTTTTAAATTCCGTTCCCGTAGGTCCAGGTTGGGAGACGTTGATCGTCCGGGGCGAGCCCGACATCTCAGTTCATTGCTGAAAGTCTAAAAAGCATTTCTTTCCTTTTTCCTCTCCATCTTGTATTGTTTCATCTATCATTGTATTAATTCCACATTTATTTGTATAATGCTCTGTATACTGTATTGGACCTTTAGTTATTAATTATGCACTAATTTACTGTTATTCTTTTGGAGTGCTGCAAATTTGTGGAATTAATTTGTAGTAATGTGGGAGGAATAAGAGTATGTTTATAGAAGTGTGTTTTCAGTGTCGGAAATTTGCGGTAAGTCCAACCCTTAGGGGAGGTTCTGCCGGATTTTCTATTGGAAGGTCCGATAGGGTTTCCTTAGGATCAAGGCTTGTCTAGGGTTCCGGTGAGAAATTTTGGACGGGTCCTGATACCAACAATAATTTTAGGCACAAAATTCATCAATTTTGGGTCTGGACCTCCTGAAAGCTAGGCAAGAACATGCTTTGATTAAAGAGGAAAAGTAGAGAAAAAAAGGAAAAAGACTACGTTAATGATGAATGTGACTCAAAATGCTGATTCCCTCTATTAATTAGAATGTCACGGCAAACATACTCTTTGCAAGACCATCGTTAGCCTTGGTTAGCCTTATTTAAGTGTTGAATTTCCTCTTTGAGTACCTCCACAAAAAGCTTCTTAGATGTACTAGATTGGTAGAGTACAGAGTCTATGATAGCTTCTTCCTTTATCATTCTCTCTTCTTCCATCATACCAACTGGTAAATTTGGTGTCTCTTTTACAGTCCAACAACAGTTTTTGCTTCTTCTTTTTCTGTTTTTTTTTTCTTTTCTTTTTTTAAAATCACTAGCTTCTTTTTGCACTTTGCACATGCATGTAGTTCAATTAAAATTAAATATGCTACATTATCATCATATTTACAGAAAACCTCATGAAAAATAAAGATGCGAATACAATTTTTAAAGAACTTTGTTCCAAGAAAAAGAAAAAATTGAAAACTTAAAAATGAATATAAAAGATTTTAACTTAGTCTTCGAAACAAATTTGTATAAAGATTGCAACTTATTTTTATTTTTATATATATTATTTTAATATACTCGGTGAGTCCTTGTTGCCTCCTTTCGACCCTTCTTCGTACCACTGAATTATGCATTCTTCCTCCAGAATATCAGAATCATAGAGAGCTTTTAAAACCAGCGCAACTTCCTTCAAGGCACTAGAGGTTGACTTCCAACAGAAGTCTTCAAGTGCTCGAAGCAAGACCAGCTGTGATCCCTCATCCTGAGCAACAGCAGCAGCAAGGTAGTTTCTTTTCTTTACCACCTCCTTTACAAAACCTTTCTGAACTCCTTCAAAAAGTGCCTCAACCAAAGTAGATATCTTCTCTTAAGCTGAACCGGAAATAGATCCCAGAAGGGACTGAAACTGCTTGGCAGAAACACCCTTCTTTATGTTTGTTTTCAGCTCATCAAGAACTTCCTAGAGCTGTTGAGTTCCCATTCTCAGCAACATCACTTGTTTTTGTTTTAGTTGCTACCTTTTTCTCTAGCTCATTTGTAGAGAGCATAACCATATCGGCTGTCACAACACTCAACTGCTCTCGACTCCATTGGCGAGCAGCCTCCAATGAGGTATCAGTTTGCCACTGAACATCATCATCATTAACATCATCTACCTCTTCCTTCTCATCTACCTGGCTGTGGGCAGGTGATCTATCCTCATCAGAGCCATTTGCCTTCTTCTTCGAAGAGCTAGCCTTTGAGGTACCCTTCTTTGAATCTTTTTTCAGTTTCTTTTGCTCCTCATCAGCAGCCTCACCTTCCCTAATCTGCTCCTTTTCAGCCCTTCTCATTGCCGCCTTCTTGTCTTAGGATCCCTTCTTCTACTCAGGTGGGTTCTTAATAATGAAAGTGGTGAGCTTGTCCCTCATATCCACATCAGACACAAAACCACATGCAGCATATTTTAGTTGGATCATCTGACTTTTAGTAATCAATATCTCAGTTTCGGGATTCCCACAACCATAACACTGGACATATTTCTTGATAAAGTTCTCAAGAAGTGCAGCTAGCTTAGCAGTTTCATGGGCCCCATTAACCAAAGAAGTACCATTTTTCTCATCAAATTTAGATTGGGCTCCAAGCTCACAACCAAAATATTTTGTGGTGTAAGATGTAGGCCTTGCCAAAGCCTTAGCTATGTCAACCATGTTGACTATATTTGTCTTGATGCCATTTCCTCGGCCCTCAATTTTGGTAATCATTTTGGGCATTTTGTACCTATAGAAGGCATCATCACTATTCCTAGCACCAATGTTCTGTAAAGCCATCTTGACTTCAGCATAAAAGTTGGAAAGGAAATATTAGTTTGATGTCACATCAAGGAAATGCTGGAATTCAAAGTGTAAATAGCTTGACTATTATCTTCTTCACTTTTCCAAACAAGAGAAGACTGATCACTTTTTACTTTAAACTTTCAACTATAATGTGTGTAGAGAAGGTGTAGACCGTGTCAATCAATTATCACTTAATGAGGGAATAAATTAGCAATTAATCAATTATCACTTAATGATAGAGGTGTTTTCATGTAATTTTTATCAATTATCACTTGATCACATTCCATTTAATGTGTTGTTTATTTTGTCCCCCTTTTTTTTTCTTTTTTTTTTTTTTTGTAGATATGGATCGAAGAAAATTATTCACAATACAATCTTTTTGTTCATGCTTTACGGTTGTCTTCCTTATGTATATATATGTAGCATGGAGAAGGAGAAATAATGGAGAAGTTAGGAATCGAATAACTAGGGGGACTGAATTGCGTACATCATTTTTAAATAGTTTGTTAGATAATGATGTCAATTGTATAAGTCAAATGAGGATGGATAGAAGAACATTTGGTGTTTTATGTGAGTTATTACGTCAGGATGGTTATGTTAAAAGAGATGGTACTATTACATTGGAAGAGCAAGTATGCATATTTTTGCACATAATTGCTCATCATGCAAAGAACCGTACAATTATAAGTAGATTCTATAGATCGAGGGAAACAGTTAGTAGATATTTCAATTCAGTATTGAATGGAGTGTTACGTTTACATGGAATTTTGTTGAGGCAACCTAAATCTGTGTCAGATAATTGCTCGGATGATAGATGGAAAATGTTTAAGGTATGTTTGTGGAATAGTTTGATTACTAATCTTACAGTTAGATTATTTGTAGTATTATCTTATGTGAGTGAATTTCTTTGTGACATAGAATTGTTTGGGAGCATTAGATGGAACTAGTGAATTTCTTTGTGACATAGAATTGTTTGGGAGCATTAGATGGAACTTATATTAAGGTGAAAGTATCTGAAATCGATAAGCCAAGATATCGAATTCTAGAGTACTTCGAGATGCATTAAGTAGACCAAATGGCTTAAAAGTACCAACTGGTAAGACCAATCATTAATTTTTTCATTGTAATGGACTAACAGTGCATAAACTGATAGGAGATTTTTTTTTTATATAGGTTGTTATTACTTAGTGGATGCTGGTTACACTAATGGTGAAGGATTTTTTGCACCATATAGGGGAACAAGATATCACCTTTCCAAATTGAAAGATGGTTGTGCACCCACAACTTATCAAGAGTATTTTAACATGAAGCATGCATCTGCTAGGAATATCATAGAAAGATGTTTTGGGGTTCTTAAAATGCGTTGGGCAATTTTAAGAAGTTCATCGTTCTATCCAATTGCAACACAAATCAAGATAATTACTGCATGTTGTCTTATACATAATCTGATTAGAAGAGAAATGACACTTGATCATGGAGAAATTAAATATGATAGGGTGGAAGATGTGGACATTAGTGCAGACGAGGACATTATAGGATCAATTGCTTCCTCCAGTCAATGGACTAACTGGAGAGATGAGTTAGCTAAGCAAATGTTTGATGAGTGGAGAGGTCGTCGTGGTTAGTAGTTGATTGCTCTGTATAATATTATGTTGATTGTTGTAACTGCTTAAATATTATTGTTTGTTTAATCTTTTGGATAATTTGTATGAAGTCCAATTTATATTAAATACAACATTTGAGAATCATGCTATATTTCTTGCATCTTGTTATGTTGTTGTTGGAATAATGCAATTTATACATGAATAGCAATGGAAGCTGGAGATTGCAATAACAATAACAAGGGAAATGAAGCTAGGCGTACCTGGAGTAAAGGTGAGGAAGAGGCTTTACTGAATATTTTAGATGAAGCTGTAGCTAGTAGGCAACGTTGTGACACAGGAGCATTTAAACCTGGCACACTGAATATGATTGAGAGGAAACTAGTCAAGATGTGTCTTAATTCGGGATTGCGAGCAAGTCCACATATTGAGTCAAAGATGAAAAAATGGAAGAAGCAATATGGTATAATATACAACATGCTCAACAAAAGTGGATTTGGATGGAGTGACTCTTTTAAATGTGTGAAGGTTGACAGTGATGATGCTTGGAAAGCATATGTGCAGGTTTTGAATTTTCTTAGGAAATATAGTTTTATTGAATTTTTTGGTTGCTATCCTAAAATTTATTTCTAGCATGTCTAAACTAATCTTTTTATTTTTTTGACTAAACGTTATCTTTCTTTATTTTAGTGTAATCCAAGTGCAAAAAGTTGGAGAAGTAAACATTTTCCCATGTATGAGAGGCTTGCTAATATTTTTGGAAAGGATCGGGCAAAAGGAGTTGGAGCACAAACTCCAATTGATTTGGTTAATGATATAAATATGGAGGTTGCGTATGAACAATTTGATGATATTTGTTCTCCAATGTCTATTAATCAAACACATAGTGAACCATCCACACAATCCCAAGCAAGACGGAAGAGGAAAAATAAAGCGAAGGATGATGACATCGTAAAGGGGTTGGACAATGTAGCGGATAAATGGTTTGATAAATTGGCTGCAACGTTAGAAAAACAAGAAAAATCTGATATCACTTATCAATACTTAGCTATAGAGCTTGATAGGTTAGGATTTCCTATTAGAGACAATCTCAGAATCTCTAAGGCTATGAGATCGGATCCATCGAACATAGAGGTTTTCAAGATTATTAAAACGGATGCGGAGAAGATTGAATTTGCTAATGAGTTTTTAGATAACTAAATTAGTATTGTTGTGGATTATATATTTATATCTATGTATGAGAGGATAACAATTATGAATAATTCAATTTCAAACTTATGGACATATGTTGTAAGGTATTGGATATTGGTTTCTAATTATACATGTAAGGATAATTGATCATTATGTGTTATGTTTTAGAATATTAACACGCACTTGATTACTTTAGTTAATTTTATTTTATTTAATTATATTACTATCTTATATTATTATTTATTATTATATGCAGGAATATTGAATGGCAAGAAAAAGAGTTTATGTTGTATTTAAAGGTAGATAACTAGGGATATATAATTCTTGGCCTGAATGTCATCAACAAGTGCAAGGATTTAAAAAAAATTTATATCAAGCCTATAATACAACTAAAGAAACTGAAATAGCATATGTTCAATTTGTAGAACAAATGATAAGAAATCGTAATGAGGCAAATCCAATACAAAATCCCACCACATATACACATGCTCAATTGAACAACGAGTGGCGTAATGGGTTTATATTAAGTTGTTTATTTGGAGTACTATCAATGTGTGTATTTACTTATTTGTTATACAACTAGATTATCCTTGTAAAAGCCAATATAGATGTAGTAATTGTTACAAGTAAAACCAAATGCTAACTTTGGCATAATGTTAGCTTTTTTTTTTTTTATTGGTGATTAATTATTTTTATGATTTACCATATGTCAATTTTATTTTAATTGATGTTCAAAACAATATATTAACGTAATTTATGGGTGTAAAAACAAAAAATAAATTTTGCATGTTAATATAAATAAGATTGTTTTTTTTACATAACAATAATTTTTAAAATTTTCATTTAAAATAAAAATAAAACTTTAATTATAAAATAATCCAATCCAGTCCGATCTTGCACCAAACGTTGGACAACTTATCTACCATTTAGTCCATAATTGTGCCAAACATAGTACTGTACTATTCTATCCGATCCGATCCTATCCAATCCGGATCTATCATGTCCGATCCTATCCAATCCAAACTTGTCCTACGTACCAAACGCCACCTAACACTTCCATTTATTTATTTATTATTTTTTAATCTTTATCCTCACATTATATATTTGAGAACCAAAATGAGCCTAGATATTTTACAAAGGAAAAAAAAAAAAAAGCAATGGAAGGAAATAAATCTACATATGGAAGTTCTCTTCTGGTGCCTAGTGTGCAAGAATTGGTGAAGAAGCAGTCCATTCTCAGTGTACCCTCCAGATATATTCGTCCTGACCAAGACCCAATTCTCATTTCTGATCATCTTTGCTTTCCTTAAATTCCAGTCATTGATTTTCACAAGTTGATTTCTGTAGAATCAATGGCTTCTGATGAGCTAGAAAACCTCCACTTTGCCTGCAAGGACTGGGGTTTCTTCCCGGTATATATCCCAATTCCTTTTTTTGTTTTGTTTTTTTTTTTTTTTTGCTAATAAGGTATATATCCCAATTCTTCTTATATTCTTATTAATCCATTCCAGTCTGTCTCCTTTGTATCTGTGGACCAACACTATACTTAACAACAAAAAAGGTCCTGTAACCTGAAAAGCTAGTAATATATTGTTTTTGGGCACTGACAAAATGGCACGTAAATTAATTTATTTTCTAATTTTGGCATAATGATAATTAAAAAACATAAAAGTCCTTTTATTCTTTTTTATTAAAGTGAAATATTATTACAGCATCTTTCCATAATATGTGACACGTGATAAGTCATTCTTGCGCTATAACATGGTCGGCATCAACAGTGATTATGTATAATCTATGGGATATATTAATCCCAATTATGTGTGATTCATGATATATATATATATATATGTATGGATTAAGTGTTGCTAATCAACATCTTAGGGGTGATCTCATCCATAATGGAAAACTTATATGAAAGGTACCTAACAAATCTAAATGATTATAAACTTGTTATACCATATGATACATATATTTTAACCCTAAATTATATATAACTTAACACCAATGGTATCATTATGTGCATATTGATGCCTATCTTAGTAAAATCTAAACAACTTATATGTCAAGACACCTATTATTTCTTGACACCTATTATAGTGCAGGTCAATCCCAAATTATATATAATTTAGGGACGAAGTATATATAATACCCATAAATTATATTGGCATCGAATCATAATATGTAGCAAATATATATATATATATATATATGTTTTAGAGAAACTCCAGTGATCTTGTCAAACAAGCTTGTTATATATAATAAATTTATATTCTAACAATTTAAGCTTTTGAGATCAATGGTAAATTAAGATGATATCAAAGCTTAAAATCCTAAAAAAAATCATAGAAACTTATATTCGAATCCCATTATAAATAAGGTAAAATGTTAGACAAGTTTAAAATGAAAACCTAAGTTTGCATTCTACTACAAGTGAGAAGAAATATTAGGCAAGCTTAAAATTGCCTAATTGACACTTGAATGGATCAGAATAACATACATATGAGAAAGATATTTTGATTTAAAACCAAGATGAAATTTTCCACTAAAAAAAAGGGAGAATATGAAAAAGAACAAAAGATGAGAAAAATGACATGCTCGATTTGGGTATGAATAAGGATCTGGCAATTATTTTATTTATCTATTTATTGATAATATCCCTTACTTATTTTATTGATAAAGTAAAGCTTCAATTATATCCTAGCTAATTAGTATGGTACTATTAATCCAGTTGGTAAACCATGAAGTAAGCTCTTCCTTGGTGGAGAAAATAAAGACAGATTAAAGACTTTTTCAACCTGCCAATGGAAGAGAAGAAAAAGTTTTGGCAAACTCCAGGGGAATTAGAAGGGTTTGGACAAACTTTTGTAGTTTCTGAGGAACAAAAGCTTGACTGGAGTGACATGTTCTTCTTCACTACTCTTCCAGTCCATATGAGGAAGCCCCACTTGTTTCCTAAACTTCCTTCTCCTTTCAGGTTAAATTCTTCTTCTTTCAAGGATGCTTAGCTATATTGTTGTGGTTCTCTGACCACTTTAGAGAAGAAATATGAGAAGAAAAATAAAAGAATTCTATTAATCTCTTAAAAATAGAATACAAAAATAAAAACTTCTCTCATGGAGGATTCTCTCGTGGAACCTCTCTCTGCACTCTCCAATTCTCTCTGGAATTGCTCACTCTTCTCTCAAGTTCTCTCTGGAACTTAAACAACTCTCTCTCTTGGAGTTTTCTCTCAATTCTCCTCACTTGGGAGGATTGAGATTGCTCTCTTGGCTTGGTTTTCATGAAACGGTAAGGAGCCTATTTATAGGCTTACAAGGCCACAATTTTCAACATCTTAGCCCACAATGGTGTCAACAATGGTGGCTGTCAACAATGGTGGCTGTGGTTGGTGCGGCTGTGGTTGGTGAGGTTGGTGTGGTTGGTGCGGCTGGACTTCACAATTCTCCCCCTCCAGCCGCATTTAAAACTGATGGTCATCTGCCATCTATTCCAGCTATGTCTCTGCATAGCTTCAGCTTCTCTTGAGCAACAACTTTTGTTAGCATATCTGCTGGATTCTCTTTTGTGTGGATCTTTATCAGTTTCAGCAACTGTTGATCTATTACTTCGCGTATCCAATGATAGCGGATGTCAATGTGCTTTGTACGGGAATGATACATTGAGTTTTTGCTCAAATCCATGGCACTTTGGTTATCACAATGTATCTTGTAGTCTTCTTGCTTGATGCCCAATTCTGTGAGAAAACGCTTTAACCACAACATTTCCTTACCCGCTTCTGCTGCGGCAATGTACTCTGCTTCAGTAGTGGATAAAGCAACACACTTCTGCAATCTTGACTGCCATGACACAGCTCCCCCTGCAAAAGTGTAGAGATAACCTGACGTAGACTTTCTATTATCAGGGTCTCCGGCCATATCTGCATCTGTATAGCCTTCTAAGATTGGATCACCTCCCCCGTAGCACAAGCACAGCTTCGATGTACCTTTAAGATACCTGAGAATCCATTTGACTGCTTCCCAGTGTTTCTTTCCAGGATTTGAAAGAAATCTGCTCACAACACCTACTGCATGAGCAATGTCTGGTCTGGTACACACCATTGCATACATCAGACTTCCTACCGCTGAAGAATATGGTACTGAAGCCATCTCCTCTATCTCTTCTTTGGATGAGGGGCACAATCTCTTACTCAACTTGAAATGATTCACAAGTGGAATGCTGACCGGTTTGGCTTTATCCATGTTGAATCTCTTTATCACCCGTTCAACATACTTCTCTTGAGATAGCCATAACCTTCTATTTTTCCTATCTCGGATTATTTGCATTCCCAAAATTTGTTGAGCTGGTCCTAAGTCTTTCATATCAAAAGACTTAGACAATGCTTTCTTCAGCTTACTAATCTTCATTGCATCTTGTCCAACGATCAACATGTCGTCCACATATAGCAAAAGTGCAATGAAGTTTCCACCTGAAAATTTTTTAATATAAACACACTGGTCTGCTGCAGTCCTTTTATAGCCTTGACTCACCATAAACGAGTCAAACTTCTTATACCATTGTCTTGGTGCTTGCTTGAGGCCATACAAGCTCTTCTTTAGCTTGCATACGAGGTTTTCTTTCCCTGAAACCTCAAATCCTTCTGGCTGCTCCATGTAGATTTCTTCATGTAAATCACCGTGAAGAAATGCTGTCTTCACATCCATCTGCTCAAGCTCTAGGTTTAGACTTGCTACTAAACCAAAAATGACTCGAATTGAAGTCATTTTTACCACTGGTGAAAAAATCTCATCAAAGTCAATTCCTTTCTTCTGAAGAAATCCTTTGACCACCAATCGGGCTTTGTGTTTCACCACCCTTCCGCTGCCATCTTTCTTGAGCTTGAACACCCATTTATTCTTTAGTGCCTTCTTTCCTGTTGGAAGCTTAACCAACTCATAAGTATGATTTTTCTGCAAGGATTCCATCTCATCTTGCATTGCTTGCAGCCACTTTTCCTTCTCTTGATGAGAAATAGCTTCCTGGAAACTCTCTGGCTCCCCTTCTTCAGTAAGCAGAATATACTCAGATTCTGGAAATCTCTTTGATGGAATTCGGCCTCGCTCAGATCTCCGAACTTGTAAACCACTGGTTTCAGGAGGTGTACCATCATCTGACCGCTGTGATGGCCCTGCAGCTGCTTGAGAGGATTGAGTCTCCCCCTGCTCATTATCCCCTTCTTCCTCCTGGTCTGCTTCTGGTATATCTTCATGCACCTCATTATCTTCTGTGGCTATTTGTGCTGGTGCTGGATTAGGACAAAAATTCTCGGCACTAGAACTACAATTAGGAGACATTATGGGCTTTTCAATGTCTTCCATTTTCTGGTTTTCATGGAATACTACATCCCTGCTTCTAATAACCTTCTTTGTTTTCGGGTCCCATAACCTGTATCCGAATTCTTCATCTCCATATCCTATAAAGATGCATGGAGTAGATCTTGCATCGAGCTTCTGTCTGAGCTCCTTGGATACATGTACATAAGCTAAACAACCAAACACTCTTAAATGAGAGTAGGAGGGAATCTTACCCGACCACATTTTCTCCGGAATTTCAAAATTCAACGGTACTGACGGTGATCTGTTGATTAAATAGCAGGCGGCACGAACAGCTTCTCCCCAGAATGGCTTTGGCAGCTTAGCCATACTGATCATACTTCTGACCTTTTCCATAATGGTTCGGTTCATTCTTTCGGCTATTCCATTATGTTGTGGGGTACGAGGGACCGTCTTCTCATGTCGAATGCCGTGTCTTCTGCAGTAGGCATCGAACTCCTTGGAAGTATACTCGCCTCCATTATCTGAGCGGAGACATTTCAGCTTCTTTCCTGTTTCACGCTCTACCATGGTATGAAACAGTTTGAAGTAATCCAGTACCTGGTCCTTTGTCTTCAAGAAATATACCCACACCTTCCGTGAAGCATCATCAATGAAGGTCAGGAAATACTTGTTGCCACCTAATGATTCCACCTCCATGGGACCACAAACATCAGAGTGCACCAGACTAAGCAACTCTGATCTTCTTGATGCAGAGGAACTGAAGGAGACTCTATGTTGCTTACCAAACAAGCAGTGATTACAAGGATCTAGCACAGCATCCTTGCAAACAGTGATAAGCTTCTTCCTTGCCAAAGTGGATAATCCTTTTTCACTCATGTGATCGAGTCTCTGGTGCCACAGATTTTGAGACGCCTCTCCTTCTGCAATATTGAGGCTGTCTGCACATATCTTCACATGAGTCTTGTACAATGTTCCACAAATATGTCCTCGGGCGACAACTATGGCACCTTTCGTCATTTTCCATGTGCCTTTGCTGAAGTAGTTGTCATAGCCTTGCTTGTCTAAGGCTGCTCCCGAAAGTAGATTAAGCCGAAGGTCTGGAACATGACGGACATCCTTCAAAGTGATTGTACAACCAACATTCATTTTTATCTGAATATCACCAGTTCCCATAATCTTTGCGAAACTGGAATTTCCCATCTTTACCGTACCAAAGTCTCCTGCTTTGTACGTTTTAAAGAAATCTCTGTGTGGAGTGACATGGTAGGATGCTGCAGTATCGACTACCCACTCAACATCTTGGGTTGATATATGAAGGCATGTCTCTTCTTCGGTGGAGCAGAGCGCCACTTCTCCTGTACAAGTGACTAGTGTCTCTCCATCCTTCTTCGGCTGATTACCTTGGAGTCTCTGCTCTCTCAACAACTTTCTGCAGTTCTTCTTCATGTGACCCTCCAGGCCACAATGATAGCACTTATACGATGATTTTCTGCCGTCTGTAGATCTGCCTCTGCTCTTGCTCCTGCCTCTCCCCCTATCTCGACCACCTCTTTGCTGTCTTCCTCTCTCTGTGACGAGGGCATGTGACTGATCCATGCCAATGTCCTTTCTCCTGGCCTCTTCATTAAATAGGGCATCCTTAACCATAGCCATAGTAAGTTTGCCATTCGGGGTCGAATTGCTGAGAGAGACTACCAATGTCTCCCAACTGTCTGGAAGAGAGCTTAGAAGTAGGAGGGCCTGATCCTCATCCCCTAGTTGGTAATCCACAGCAGATAGTTGATTTACCAAGCTCTGGAACTCACTGGTATGCTCGGCTACAGAAGTTCCACTCTGTAATGTGAGATGTACCAATCGCTTAAGCAACAGGGCTTTGTTCCGAGCAGTCTTGGCCTGGTACATGTCCTCCAATTTTGTCCAGAGGGCATATGCATCCGTTTCCTTTGCTACATGATGGAAGACACTGTGGTCGATCCATTGCCTGATCTGACCGATCGTTTTCTTGTTTAATTTCTTCCATTCTGCTACTTTGCTGGGATCGGGGTTTTCGCCTTTAGCTTCTATAGGATCAAACAGATCCTTACAATTGAGGAGATCTTCCATCCGAGGTCTCCAAAGTGTATAATTTGTGGCAGTGAGCTTAACCATAGCTCCCGAAGATGATTCTTCCATTGACATTATGGCTTGACCAAAAATGGAGCTGAATTTGGCAAAACGGAGTTAACCGTTGCGTCCGGAACGGCCGAAAATGGTGGACTTGACTCTTCCGGGGTCAAAATATAATTATCAGAAATTTTGGGGCAAAAAAGTAATTTCACAAAATTTCTGGGTCAACCTGCAAATACAGAAACTACAGGGGTCAATCTGTAATTTCCAATAGCGCAGGGGCTGCACCGTAATTTCAGAAAACTACAGGGGTCAATCTGTAATTTTCAATACTTCAGGGGCTGTTCCGCAATTTCAGAAACTACAGGGGTCAATCTGTAATTTCCAATAATTCAGGGGCTGTTCCGCAATTTCAGAAAATATTGCTGACGTGGCAGATGGTGCTGACGTGGCCCCACATGTCAGATGACGTGTCAGATGACGTGGCGACACGTGGCAGATGACGTGTCGGGTGACGTGGCAGATGACGTGGCCGGTGTGCTGACGTGGCTGCTGACGTGGTCGTCTTCAACCTCCAGACGGCGCGTGCGGCGCGTGGGCGCGTGAACAGTTGCAGAAAAATTTCAGTCGGCGCGTGCGGGCGCGTGAGACGTCCGTTTTCTCTCCGGCGAACTTCGTTGTTCTCCTCTCGTCGGGTACTTTCACCTGGAATTGTCAAATTAATTATTTGAGCAACTTTCCGAAACACCAATTTGAAGAACAGTGGCTCTGTTTCTTCAAATTTTGAACCCAAGCTCTCGATCTGGGGCTCTGATACCACTTGTTGTGGTTCTCTGACCACTTTAGAGAAGAAATATGAGAAGAAAAATAAAAAAATTCTATTAATCTCTTAAAAATAGAATACAAAAATAAAAACTTCTCTCATGGAGGATTCTCTCGTGGAACCTCTCTCTGCACTCTCCAATTCTCTCTGGAATTGCTCACTCTTCTCTCAAGTTCTCTCTGGAACTTAAACAACTCTCTCTCTTGGAGTTTTCTCTCAATTCTCCTCACTTGGGAGGATTGAGATTGCTCTCTTGGCTTGGTTTTCATGAAACGGTAAGGAGCCTATTTATAGGCTTACAAGGCCACAATTTTCAACATCTTAGCCCACAATGGTGTCAACAATGGTGGCTGTCAACAATGGTGGCTGTGGTTGGTGCGGCTGTGGTTGGTGAGGTTGGTGTGGTTGGTGCGGCTGGACTTCACATATATATTGTCACTTACGTGTATCTAATTTATTAACTTGCATATATACCTATGGAACTATTAAGATAGATGGATTGCAGGGTGGATGAAGATTGGCCCATCATTCGAGTTTATAAGGACACCCCAACCTTTATCCTTTCTACGTTCTTTTATTCAACAAAAAGATTTATTAACTTGCATATGTTTATATGTAGAGAAACCTTGGAAATATATTCATTGGAACTAAAGAATCTAGCAATGAGAATTCTAGAACAGATGGAAAAGGCTCTAAAAGTGGAAGACAAAGAAGTAAGAGAGTTGTTTGAAGGTGGTCTTCAGTCAATGAGGATGAACCATTACCCTCCATGTCCTCAACCAGAACAAGTCATCGGGCTTACCCCTCATTCAGATGGTGGAGGCCTTACCATCCTTCTTCAAATCAGTGAAGTTGAAGGTCTCCAGGTTAAGAAAGATGGAATCTGGGTTCCAATTAAACCCCTACCAAATGCCTTCATTGTCAACATTGGAGACATGTTAGAGGTAACCCATGTTTGTTTTCAAGAAAATGTTTTATTTATTTATTTTTTTTTTAATGTTTTCTAAAATTGTTGATTTTGAAATTGCAAATTAAAATGACAAGTAGTTTTGGCTGTCTATACTAATATACTAGTTAGATTGTTGGAGGCTTTTAATCAGAAAGTGGTTATTCAACATGATTATAGAGTCTAATTCAGTTGAATTCAAAATATTTTCAGACCTACATATGAAGGAAACTCTAAAAATAGTCTAAATATGATGTTAAACTACGTTCGAGTAGTTTACACTTTGAAAAGAGTGGTAATGCAAATGTTAGAAGCTGATTAATGTATATTGTGTTTAAGTTATATTTTGATATAATTGCCTTAGTTGCAGATTGTAACGAATGGTGAATATCGTAGTCTTGAGCATCGTGCAACTATAAACTCTGAAAAAGAAAGACTATCAATTGCCATATTTCACAGTCCCAGATTTGAAGGTGAATTGGGTCCTGCACGTAGCTTGATAACTGAACAATCACCTCAAAAATACAAAAGGGTGGGAGTTCGTGAATACTATGAAGGTTTTTTTTCACGTGAGCTTGATGGAAAGGCTTTTATTGATTCCTTGAAATTACGACATGGCGAAGAGCATTAGAATTCATGACGTTATCCACTTATTACTTTGTCATCATGTCATATGGAACAAAAACCACCTTATATATGTTATTTTGAATTCTAAGTGTCATAAAAGTTTTTTATAGGTTTGCTCCAGTAATAAGTAAATCACTGATATTCAACTTCAGGTTTGACCTAGAACATGAGTGAAATCCTCTTTAATTTAGGATAATAAATTTCCTATGTTGTGTGGAATTGTACATTTATAAGTAAGTTTGTTATTATATATATATATATATATATATTTCGCTACTCCTAATTGATTCTTTTTAGTATATTAATCGTAGCTTTTTAGTAATTATTAGTTGATTCCCCCACCACCCCCCCCCCCCCCCCCCTCTTTTTTTTCTTTTTTTTGGAATGTCAGAAGCATTGCAATAAAGACTGCCATAAACCCAAACTTAAGCGCACCCATTAAAACGCCAAAACATTGAAAAACTGACAGTAAGATGAATACCAAACGCCGAATCGCTTCGTATCTTCATCATCCAATCCCTTTTTTGGGTCTTGCAAACTAATTAATTAGTAATCACAAATGAAAATGAAAAGCAAAAAAAAAGAGCAAAAAAGGAAAAGAACTAATTAACATAATTATAAGCACTAGTGCTATGTATTCTGATCTTTCTATCTCATCTTTCATGTCTTTGTTTCTGTTCACTATTGATAAATGTCATCTAAAAACATTTGCAAAGAAACTATTAAAAAAAAAAAAAAACTGCTTTTAAAATGAGATAAGATTAATTCTTTTCAAAATTGCTTGAAAAAGAACACAAATGTTATAAGAGCTAGAAATCAATTAATTAGATCATTTCAAATTGGCTTTTCTGCTCAAAAGGAAAAGAATCCAAAAGCAAATTGGCCAGAGCCATTAAAAGACAATTAAAATTGTTAGATTTGAAGGTTGAAATTGGCTAAGGTACTCTTAACCAAAGCCAAGGCTTTAAAATAGAAATCGGATACCAAGTCAAAAAATTACAAATGCTTATGATCGATAGCACACGTAAAAAAAGTCTCTTTGGGTATATAATTTTGGAGCTTTTACGGGTTGATGGAATTAGATTGTTAAATAATCACCATGACTTGAACGAGGGACGTTTGGACGGTGACTTTTTTGTGCACAGAAAGGTAGAAACAGGCTTTGACTTGTTCTCCGTGTGCTTCAATTACCATTTCAAATTTCAAGCTCGGAAAGAAACACTGTTCCAACCTTCTCACTTATGGGCATGGACTACACGTGCCTCTCACGTGACCACACCCTATAAAATACATTATTGGTAAAACATGAAAAAATAATAATAAACAAAAATAAAATATAACATACATATTCATAAACCAAGACCAATATACTGAAATGAAGTCTACGGTTCTGGGCTGCCACTGGGGTGGTTCTGGGCTTTCTGTTTTTTAGAGTGGTCTGGGCTTTCTGTTTTTTAGAGTGGTCTGGGCTTCCTGTTGATTTGGAGCGGGTTTAGTAATTAAATATATCAAACTATAAAATCATATATAACTATAAAATCATATATAAGTTTTCTAATTATATAATTAGGATTTGTTGGATGGTGTTTTTGAATAAAAATTAACCTCTTTGGAGGGTCTATTTTTCTCCTATCCACCTGTGAGCTTAGAATATTTACACCATATATATATATATATATTACATATTTTGTCCAAGAAAATATATATTTTTGGCCAAATATATTGTAATAATACATTTATGCAATTATTTTTTAAAGTTGACCCACTTACCTATAGTTTAAAATATTAATTTTTATATACAATTTAATAAATTATTTATGGTTAAGGAGGCTTAATATAATGGTGATTGGCGAAACTAAATTAAATTTTCTTCTTCTTTTTGATATTGGAAGTAGGAGGATTCAAATTCAGGAGCTATGGATGGGGAAAAAAATGATTTTTCAGGTGCGCCGAAACAAAACTCAAACAACTATTTTACACAAATACATACCAAAAACCAACCACTAAATTTCAGTCACCAAAAATTCTGATATTATGTTAAATTATCATTAAGCTTAACAATTTATATCTAACATATATTATAGTTTCCAATAATTCATGTGTGATTATTGACATTGTTATCTATTTGAAAATTTGATAGATTGGACAATTATAACGCTTAATTATTTGATCAATACTATATTTTGAATCAATTTTTTCCAGTGTATTTTTAGAACCTAGCCAATTTGAAACGATGATAGGATAGTACTATTTACACATAGTTCCATAACCAGTGACAGTTCTAAGTGAAATTATTATAATAAATTAAATTCGTAACTATTTTTCGGGAGCACAACTAAATTTGCAGCATGTGATCCGCACCACTAATTAATTTTAAAATATTATATCTTTCACAATCTGCATATTTTATTAAAAAAAGGGATTAAATTTAATACGGTTAGATAAATATATATATATATATATATATAGATGTGGATATAGATATATATAAAGCAGGTTGTCACAGTCAAGTTATCAATTGCCACATATGATAACTCCTGTCAAGATTCAAAAGCTGGAGCTAAAGTTTATCTTTCCCAAAAAAAAAATTAATAATATAAAGCAGGTTAAAAATGTTTGAGAAAATGAAAGAACTCGTGTATGTATTTCAATGTAAAAATAGATGTGATATTTAGAAATGACAAGTTATGGGACTGAAAGTATGAAATTTTTAGGGAATGGGATCCTTTACAAATGGCAGACAATCATAGGAAATTAAGAATGCCCATATAAAATTGGGCATTGATGGAATTCTAAAGGTTCCAATTGACCAATGTTATCCAAGCCAAAGATTTTAACTGAAATCGGATAACAAGGTTGCTAGTTTGCAACTATTAATTGCATGAGTTAACAAGTTATTATCGAAAAAACTAGTAATAAAAAAGAAATTATTCACTTAAAAAAAATCTTGCCGATATATATATATATATAAATAGTATTACAAATATTAAAATATTGAAATATGATTTAAATATGAATAAATGCATATTAAAATGGAGAGTTTGACTAATTTCGTGCATGGAAGTTAAGTACAAAATGACATAATTGGCTTTCTTGTCATTTTCTTCTCCATGCCTCCATTGCCACCTAATATATTCCTAGCTACAGCTCATCGTTCAAACTTCAAACGTTATTTTATTACGACCTTCTCACTCATTAGGTATGCTTCTACATTACAAGAAATAATTTCTCAAAATGGATAAGAAAACTTGGACTTTTCATTCACCACGTGATCATCAATCGCCACACGACTTATAAGTATATCAACTACACGTGCGTCACACGTGAGCACCCCAACGCCACACCCTATATATACCTTGCATGGAGAGAATATTAACATATATACAGTATCATAAACTAATTTTGAAAAGCTAGCAATTGTTTTCTTAAACCGAACTCTTTTTTTTTTTTTTTTATTTATTCAAAATGATGAAGTTGATGGGAATCAGGCTGAGCTTGATCTGGCTCGTCATCGCCATGGCGATCACGGCCCAGAACGACACTCCTGCTCCGGTGCTCGACATTGCCGGACAGCCTCTCCGACCAGGTGTGGAATACTACATCAACCCTGCCATCACCGACATGGGCGGGGCTTTAACTTTGGTCCAATGGAACGGCTCCTCCTGCCCGAAATACGTCGGTCAGGAAAGGGTTTCGTTGAACAGACTCCCTGTAAAGTTCTCGCTGTTCGATGACAGCCAGAACGTTGTGAGGTTAGGGAAGAACTTCAAGGCGACCTTCTCCGCGGCGACGACTTGTGGAGTTTCGACCATGTGGAATGTCGGAGAGAGAGACGCAGCGACACAGAAGAGATTGATCGAGGCAGGAGATGATGGCAGCTACTTTCTGATTGGCAGAGATAATAGACTTGGAGGAAACAGTAACATTTACAATCTTAGATATTGTCCCGTTGAGGTCTGCCCTCTCTGTAGGTTTGAATGTGGGACTTTTGAAGCTTTGCTGATTGAGAATGGAGTGAAATTGATGAGCTTGGGAGTTGATGGTACTCCTCTTGCTGTTGAGTTTGAGAGGGTTAATTAATTAGTATAAATAATATTATTGTGTTTTCTGTGCTAGTGAAAACGTAATTATAAATAAGAAATAAATTTATATTTACGTCTCCTATGTTTCCTAGCTGTTAGGATATGGGGATTTTTTTTTTTAAATAAAATAAACTCAACTATGAGACAATTGTATACATCTCCTTTTATTGATTTGTAACTATAGATCAATATGTAAAGGAAACAAAATATTATGATACATAGATTACTACGGATAGTTATTATTATTATTATTTTGGAAAAAAGAATGGTGAAATTAATAGAATTTTTCTTTTCCTTTTTCATATTAAAGGTATAAGAATTCAAATTTTGGACCACAGTTGCTTTGCGATTGCTAAAAAACCTCAAAACAAGTATTCAAAACGAATATGTACCAAAGATCAAATATAAAACTTCTTCGTCATGAAAATTCTCATGTTAAGTTATTATTAATATAAAAAACTATAGCTAACAGGAAGTATGTCGAATTATATATATATCTAATATATTATTGAATAATTCACATTCGATCATACGTTATCTATTTACGAATTTGATATATTGGGCAATTTTAATGCTTAATTTAATCGATTTCCTATTTTGATTTAATCTTTTTCCAATGTATTTTTTTATTTAAAAAAAAAAAAGCCTAGCCTATTTTATTTTATTTTTTTTAAGGGAAAAAAAACTATCCTAGTTAACCAATGATGGGATGCTATTTACATACAAAGTTCATAATCGCTGACTATTTTAAGTGAAATTATTAATTATTATTATAAAATTCGATATAGCTATATTTGGAGCTGCGTAACTTATTTTGAAGAAAGCAGTCCGCACCAATTAATTTTTATAACTTAAATACCTTTCCTGATGCAGTAGCAAATTTGAAATTGGGTTATCTGAGAGCTAGAGGGATACAATATTCTCATTGATACATTGTTAACACAGCTTGCAAAACTCAACAATGGTGGAAAATGAACTTGTTTCTCCAAGGAAGAAGACAACTTGGCTTTTATACCAGCCGAATACAGCCAAAACGGATCGTATTGAATAACTGTCTAGGACACGTCACGCGCAGCTTAACAAACTAAATTAACTAATAACTATACATTTAATCAAAAACAAAGGACACGTGTATTAATGAAACGGTGAGCATTGAACTTAAACAATAAAGAGAAGCTAAATTCCCCAAAGCCAGCCACGTCGAGGATCTCCAAGTTAACTTTGGTTTAATTTGGTACGACGACGTTTAGAGCATCTCCCGCATCAGGTCCCAAGCTTAGCTTCGTCATTTCACAATATACGTAATTTATAAAAAAGAAGATAGATCTAAGAATTTTATTATTTATCATATTAATAACAATTTTCAATTTATATAACAAATTTTAATTAAAATATTTAATTTTATTTTTTTAATTAAAATTTTAAATGTAAATTTTCAATGATAATCTATATAGTATACAAGTTTCACTGGTGATGGTTTACCAACAATTCACAAATAGCATTTTTCTTGCTTTAAAGATGGTTAGATAAAAAATTTAAAAAATAAGGCAAGTTAAAATTTTGGAAAAAAGACCACGTGTAGTATTTCAACACTAAAACAGATATGATATTTAAAGCCGACATGTACTAAAAGTATGAAATTGTTAGAAATGAGATCCTTTTCAAATTGCAGAATTAAAAGGAAATTACGAATGCCAATACAAATTTGGGCAGGCTAATTATTAATTGATTTTGATGGTCTTTTAGGTTTCAAATTGACTAATGTTATATTTATATCCAAGTCAAATCTTTAAAATCAAATCAGATAACAAGGTTTTTTATTCTTTTTCCTTGTCAATAATCAGATAACAAGCTTGCAACTATAAATTGCATAAGTTGACAAGCTATTATCAAATTAACTAGTAATAAATAATAATAATAATTATTATTATTCACTTGAAAGAAAATCTTGTGGATAACTCATAAATATAAAATAAGGACTTTATGGGGGTTTGAATGTTTGATTAATTTTATGCATGCAAGGTAGCAGTCATAACTTAATCCATAAGTTGAATAGGGTTTCTTGAGATTTTCTTCTCCGTGCCTCAATTGCCATCCCATATTTCTAGTCATAGCTCATCTTTATTCAAACTACAAATTTGTTAATTACGACCTTCTCACTCACGGGTATATATGCCTCTAGATTGCAAGAAATAATTTCTCCAAATGGATAAGAAACTTGGACTTTTCATTCACCATATCAATCGGCACACGTCTTATATATATATCTCAACAACACGTGCATCACACGTCCTATATATATATATTTTACCCCTCGCATGGCAATGGAAAACATACATACACAAACACACATACAGTCTTAATAAACTAAAAAAGCAAGCAACCTCTTTTATCTTCAAAACATTATCTACTGCTCCTCAAAAATGAAGAAGTTGATGGGATTCAGGCTGAGCTTGATTTGGCTCGTCATGGCCGTCGCGGCCTCCGCTCAAAACTCTCCTGCTCCGGTGCTTGATATTGCTGGACAGCCTCTCCGGCGAGGTGTGGAATACTACATCAAGCCCGCCATCACCGACATCGGCGGTCCATTAACTTTGATATCGCTGAACGGATCATCCTGCCCGAAATACGTGGGTCAAGAAGGGACTTCATCGAGTAGACTCCCCGTAACCTTTGCGCCGTTTGAAGAGAACGAGAACGTGGTGAGGGAGAGGAAGAACTTCAAGGCAACATTCTCTGCGGCCAATACATGTGGTGTCTCAACCACATGGAAGGTTGGAGAGAGAGACGCGGAGACACAGAAGAGATTGATTGAAATCGGAGATGGTGGAAGGTTTGGGAACTACTTTCTGATAGACAGAGATGAAAGGCTGAGAGGAAACAATAACATTTACAATCTTGAATTTTGTCCTTCTGAGCTCTGCCCCACATGTAGGTTTGAATGTGGAAACTTTGAAGCTTTGATGATTGAGAATGGGGCGAGATTGATGAGCTTGGGAATTGATGATACTCCTCTAGCTGTTCAGTTTGAGATGGTTAATTAAATTAGTTATGTATAAATATTGTGTTTTCTGTTTAGTGGAAAACATAATAATAAATTAGAAATAAATCAATCTCTAAATCTCCTTGATTCCTGGTTGTTAGGATAGGGGTATCTTTTTAATAAATATTATGTACATCTCCCTTTGGAGAATTGTAACTACAAATTGATATATATGTAAAAGAGAAAGATATTATGATATTTATATCATATATAAATCTATTTCTTTTACTTGTCATTACAACCCTTCGTAAAGATATGTACTTAGATTATCTAAAGGATCTAAATCTTCTATTTTTTTATTGTCAATATTTCTATTTCATTACTGATATAATATTATTTTATTTAAAACT
This sequence comes from Ziziphus jujuba, assembly GCF_031755915.1. Lineage (NCBI taxonomy): Eukaryota > Viridiplantae > Streptophyta > Magnoliopsida > Rosales > Rhamnaceae > Ziziphus > Ziziphus jujuba. The sequence goes on along the minus strand of NC_083389.1, from coordinate 14,019,946 downwards.
ATTATATTTTAGATATTAAAATTATTTAATAAATAATATATATTAAGATATTATTAGTTAACATATTTATATAACTTATGGATTAATAAAATTTTTAATATAAAATAAATCAATTAAATATTATTATATTATTTAATTAATAAATTTGATAAATATTTTAATAAATCAACATTATTATATTTTAAAACATTAATAAAATAAAATAAAATTAAGTTCAAAAAATAAAACGTTGATCTTTAAAATAAGATATAATTATATTTATCATTTATTGAATACAAACGGAAATAAAAAAATTGTCCTCTATCCCCAATATTCTCTTAACAGTTGAAATAAGATACCTCGTTTAAAATTCTTTTTTATTTATTTTTTAATCATCATTCTCCAAATCATCCATTACAGCAATTTTTACTGCGCCCCACCGTATTAAATGATTTTACCTTTTTTTGGTCCCAACCTTTCCTGCTCCCTCTCTGCTTTTTCTTGGACACCCGATGGTTGAAACAAAAATTTTTTCTTTGTTTTAATAGAATTGAAACAAAATAAGAAAAGGCTTTGCCTTTCAATTTGCTTGTAAAGGACTGAACTTAAAACTGGTGGGTCGAATTTGATAATCAAGGACATTTTAGATGCGATTCAAGCCAAATTTGACAGGACCCTGATCAGGACCGTCGTCGTTCAATTACACCAGCTACATTTCCGAGGGTATTCCAATGATTTGCAAGACCATGAAGGAATCGATGTTGGTGTTTTGATTAAAAATATCGGAATACATTACCATATTCCCATATTCTTCAACAAAGTGGATGAAAAGCTGTTAAAGAACTTGATCAAGGTCGGGTCGGTGGTTCTGATTTACAAAACTCGGCAGAGGCAGTGTTATTATAAAAAGGAATTTCATAATAATAATAAAAAAATAAAAATAAAAATAAAAAAAAGAAGAAAAATGGTTATAAATAAAGGGCAAAATTCTCCAATTTAACATGGTGGGTCCCAGTAAAGTTGCAGTTGGTGATGTGGACAAAGGCAGGATGGAAAGCAAAGATCCTCTGTCCTTGGTTTCTGTCTCATTACCTGTCCTCCTAAAGAATTGCCACCACGTTAATTAAAAACTCTACAGGTTGTTTAATTTCTTTTGCCGTTGGTATCTTCCATTTACCAAATCTGCTTTGTCATAATTCCCACCAAAAAAAAAAAAAAACTCCTTTTTCATTAAAAATTGAGAAAAAAATATTCGGACAAGAAGAACTTGTGTTGAATGAGCACGCCATGGTTTCTCCTCCTACAGACCCTGGTCAAATCTGAAATCTAAAAAATTGGTGGATAATCTTTTTAAAGTCTGATTTGAGTTTGGTCTGAGCCGAGTATCTCATCTATTGATGCCTCAGGATTCGGACTCCAATACCCCTTACAATCTGCACAAGCAAAATCTCAAAAGCACTACTTCTGATCTGCTTGAATCCTCCTTTGTCTTCTAACCCACACTTCCAGCCAGGCTTACCACCAAGCATTCAATTGGCCTAATTATCCATTAATTGTAGCCTTCGAGTTTTCAGTTTTATGATCACTTTGAATTTAGTCTAAAAAAAATATAAAAATAAAAAATGAAGAAATTTTCTCAAAAACCAAAACAGCTTTCTTACGTTACCTGTGCTAGACTTAAAATTTAGCAAACTCAAATATGTGCATATGTAGCACCATTTCCTTTTGATCATTCAGTGAGAGACATTGAAAACGAAGAAGACGGAGAAAACCAACGTTAAAGGGGTAAACAAGCCTAACTTTTACAAAATGATGTGGCAACTGCTCGTTGGAGGGACAAGCAATGGAATAGATGGTTGGGGATAGAAGATTTGATCCAGAAGATAAAGCTAATAGGAAAATGAGATGAAATTTTAAATGATGTGTCATACTTTTAATGTGAGATAGGAATGGGGAAAAGAAAATTGGGACACAAGATCTAGCTCCGAAAATCTACATCCCGATTTGGACAATATAAATTTGTTGTTGTATTTTGCTAATCTGATATGTCTTGCGCCAAAAATAATATATAAACATATGATGCACAATTAGTCTTGTACCTTACTTTTTCAAAATTAGTGATCCAGTTACAGCCATTGTTGGTATTTCCAGCTTTAATTTCATAGGCAGTATTTAATTAGTCGATGTCCTTTCTGATTAAGAAAGAAAATCCCAAAAATTTTTGTTTCAAGATTTATTTAGAGAGCTTTAATTTGCACATAATATGTGTGTCAAGATATGACGTTTGAACAAAATAAATAGACATCTATTCACCCATATATAGATCCCAAACGGCATATCTCAACAACACGTGCATCCCACGTGACCGCACCCAATATAGCATATAGAAGTACCTCTTTGACAATGCATATGGCAAAAGCAAGATTATTAGCATACAAACATAGTCACAATGAAATTATTAAGGTACATATCATGCAAACATAGTGCGAATGAAATTAAAGCTGGAAATACCGACAACGGCCATATAGAATGGATCGCTTACCTTGAAAAGTAAGGTACCAGCCTAATTGTGCATATGTATATATATATATGCTGACATATGTTTATTATATAACACATATATATATATATATATTTATATTGGACAGGACATATGAGATTAGGAAAGTTGTACAATGACAAATTTATATTGCTTAAATAGGGATGTAAATCTTCTATCTCACTTTTTTTTTTTTTTTTTTTTTTGAGGGGGTTCCATAGCTATTCAATTAGTGATAAAATTGCACCTCATTTTAAAAAAATAGCTTTTCTTTTAAATTTTTTGCACTAATTTATTTTATTTCTTTACTATTTTTTTTTTTTTAAATGAATGATGTTATGTTAATGATGGTTAAAGATGAAGACAATAAGAAGGGAACATAATCAAAGTTTGGGATAAAAAGTAAAAGAAAGAGATCATCTATGATATAAATATCATAATATTTTGTTTCTTCTACATATATATTAATTTGTAGTAACAACTCCAAAAGTAGATGCACATAATATTTATTATAAAAAACAAGAAAAAAAAAGATCCCCATATCGTAGCAGCTAGGAAACAAGGAGATCTTTAGAAATGGAAATATTTCTTATTTATAATTAGGAGATCTCAAGAGATCGATTTATTCCTTAGTTATTATGATATACGTTTTCTATTAACACAGAAAACACAGTAATATTTAGACTTAAGCTAATTAAGTAAAACCCTCTCGAACTGAACAGCTACAGGATTATCATCATTTCCCAAGCTCATCAATCTCTCCCTATCCGCAGGGATCAAAGCTTCAAAGTTTCCACATTCAAACTTACATAGGGGGCAGAGCTCAGTGGGACAAAATCGAAGTTTGTAAATATTTTTGTTTCCTCCAAGCCTTTCTATCAGAAACAAGTTCCCAAACCTTCCACCATCTCCGGTTTCAATCAACCTCTTTTGAGTCTGCGGATCTGTCTTTCCGACCTTCCATGTGTTGAACCTTCACACCCTTTGGGCTTAGAGAATGTTGCCTTGAAGTTCTTCCCCACCATCACCACGTTCTCGTTATCTTCCAGCGGCGCAAAGGTCACGGGGAGTCTCTTCGAGGAAGGCTGTCCTTCACCCACATATGGCGGGCAGCGTGCAGATGTTATGTTGTGCTCTACCAAAGGTAAAGAACCACTGAGCGCGTCTAAAAGAGCAGGGTTGATGTAGTATTCCAGGACGCGCCGGAGAGGCTGTCCGGTAGTGTCGAGCACCGGAAAAGGAGGAGGAGGGATGATTTGGGCCGTGGCTGCCATGGCCATGACAAGCCAGATCAAGCTCAGCCTAATTCCCATCAACTTCATCATTTTGAGAAGTAGATAATGTTTGAAGATAGAAGAGTTTGCTTGGTTTTTTAGTTTATAAGACTCCATTGCTATTTATATAGGGAATGGCGTGGGGAAATCACATGTGATGCACGTGTTGTTGAGATATATATACAAGTAGAAAGAAAGAAATCAGAAAAGCCGAAAACTTTCTGAGAAAAACTTCCAGAGAGTTCTTTACGAGTTCTTTTTTTGTAAAACTTACTAACTAACAAGAAACTAATACATCAAGTATTTATATTAGTACTCTAAAACAGAAACAACAAACTTATAACTAAAAATACAAGCACGTGGTGGGTCACATGACATTTAACTAACTGGTGTGATAATCTGGCACCAAGGCTGTGCTAAAGCTATGCTGAGCTGTTACCATTCCACAATACGCCCCCTTTCAAGTTAAAGACACCTTTCATCTTAATGAAAAAAAAAAAAACTGAACTTGACAGTATCCCACAATGCTTCCAGAACTGAACATGACAGTATTCCACAATGCTTCCAGAACTGAACAGTATTCCAATATGCTTCCAGAACTGAACTTGACAGTATTCCACAATGCTTCCAGAACTGAACAGTATTCCACAATGCTTCCAGAACTGAACTTGACAGTATTCCACAATGCTTCCAGAACTGAACAGTATTCCACAATGCTTCCAGAACTGAACTTGACAGTATTCCACAATGCTTCCAGAACTGAACAATATTCCACAATGCTTCCAGAACTGAACTTGACAGTATTCCACAATGCTTCCAGAACTGAACTTGACAGTACTTCACGACAATACTTCCTTTCATCCACTAAAAAAAAAAACTGGCAGCACTCCATAATGCTTTCTTTTCAAGTTGAAGACACCTTTTAATCAACATCAAATGCTATAATAATGCAGATTTCATAACTACAGGAACTTCACTCACTCTTAACTTGTTTCTCAGAAATAAAAAACGTGAAGTACCCAATGATTTAGTAAAAATATCAGCAATCTGCTCCTTTGAAGGCACATAACGAATCTCAAGCTCTTTATCTAAAACCTTGTCTCTAACAAATTGCAAATCAATCTCAATGTGCTTGACTCGGGCATGATGTACAGGATTAGAAGCTAATAGTGCTGCACCAATATTATCACTCCATATTATTGGTTTGTCAAACAAAAACTGCAGTTCTTGACTAAGGTTCCTCAACCAACACAACTCAGCTGTGACATGTGCCAAAGCCCTGTACTCAGCTTCTGTACTGGAACTTGCAACCACATGTTGTGTCAGGACCCGTCCAAAATTCCTTCCCCGGAACCCTAGACAGCCCTGATCCCAGGGAAACCCTACCGAACCCTCCAACGGAAAATCCGGCAGAGCCTCCCCTAAGGGATTTACTTACCACAAATTACCTGCACTGAAAACACACTTCTAACAACATCCCCTTATTCCTCCCACAGTCTACAAATTGTTTCCACAAATTTCAGCACTTCAATATAAAAAAAAAATACAGTAATCCAGTGCAAGATAAATACAACCAGAGTGGAAGAAATAGTACAACTGCAATAAAAGAATAAACGGGTACTGCCGAACTAAAACAGCGAGGAAGATCAAGTCCGCTCCGAATGAACACCGACAACCTGGTACCTAGAGGAACGGAATTTAAGAGTGTGAGATGCTAATCATCTCAGTGAGTGACCCTATCTACTATACAATATAATATCACAGTAATAAGTATATAAATAATAATTAATTGGGAATAATAATTTCTCTCAAAACCCTTACAATTCTCTCAGTTGGAAAAGTTCCCCTTTTAAAATCTTTTCACAAAACCCTTTGTTCGTATTCCTCGAAAACCAAGACATCAAATAAATACCAGAACAGTAACAATTATAATTTTAATTCCAATACAGTTTCTAAACATTTTATTTTTAAAACACAGTTCTAAAAATCATTTGATGCACCCACTATATACCAGTGGCGCCAACAGTACCCAGCGTCCCAAGGTACCGCCAGACAGGAGGTTATAGAGAGAAACCGGCATACGGTCGCGTGGCGTCCCACTGCGCCGCTGCTAACCTGGTGTCCCGGCCAAGGGGGGTGGCCTACCCTCATCCGATGGCAACCACAGGACAACCTCATAATATCAACCGCGCGCTAATCACACCCACCTGCGCTAATCACATCACCTGCGCGCTAATCACACCCACCTGTGCGCTAATCATAACCGTGTGCACACTAACCATATCACATATAAACAGAACACCAGTACGTGCACGGTGCATCCAAAAATCATAAAATCCACATATTTAAATTATATAACAAATTTCACATTTTTCATAAACATAGCGGGTATAGTCCATCCGCTTGAACCCGGAAATTCTCCGTAATTTCTTTATAATCAACACCATAAATTCCATGATTTTCAAATCCACCAATTCAAATATCCACATTTTCTCAATAGCATAAATACTTCTCGAAATATAATAATCAAATCTCATAATATTCCATAGGCATATTTTATAAAAATTGAAATCACCAACATAACCAAATATTTTCCTTGAAATATTTGAAAATCAAATCGTGCCCAATTTAATATTAAAACCACAGCAATTTCAAAATCCTCAAAACCATAAAATAATTTCACATGACATAAATTTATATAATGCACATTTTCTTAAATCCAATAAATTCAAAAATAATTCCACAATAAATCCAATAAATATTTGGCACATAGGTGTCAGGACCCATCCAAATTTCCCCACCGGAACCCTAGACAAGCCCTGATCCCAGGGAAACCCTACCGGACCCTTCTGTGGAAGATCCGGCAGAACCTCCCCTAAGGGATGGACTTACCACAAAATTTCCTGCACTGAAAACACACTTCTATAATTGTCCCCTTATTCCTCCCACAGTACTACGAACTGGTTCCACAAATTTCAGCACTCCAAAATAAAAATACAGTAATCCAATGCAATACAAATACATAAGTGTCCCATACAGTATACAGAGCTTTATGAAGTACTACAAAATACAGAATACAGCAAAAGTGAAAGAAATATTACAACTGCAGTAAAAGAAGAACAAGGTACTGCACGAACAAATACAGCAAGGAAGATCAAGTCCGCTCCGAGTGAACACCGACAACCTGGTACCTAGAGGAACGGAATTTAAGAGTGTGAGATGCTAATCATCTCAGTGAGCGACCCTACTACTCTACACTATAATACCACGGTAATAGGTATATAAATAATAATTATTTGGAAATAATATTTTCTCTCAAAACCCTTACAATTCTCTCAGTTGGAAAGGTTCCCCTTTTTAAAACATTTTCACAAAACCCTTATTCATATTCCCCAAAAACCAAGACATCAAATGAGTATCCGAACAGTAATAAATAAATTTTAATTCCAATACAGCTTTAAAACATTTTATTTTTTTTAAAACACAGTTCTAAAAATCAGTTGATGCACCTACTATATACCAGTGACGCCAACAGTACCCAGCGTCCCAAGGTACCGCCAGATAGGAGGTTATAGAAAGAAACCGGCATACGGTCGCGTGGCGTCCCACTGCGCCGCTGCTAACCTGGTGTCCCGGCCAAAGGGGGGTGGCCACCCTCTCCGATGGCATCCACAGGACACCCTCATAATATCACCTGCGCGCTACTCACACCCACCTGCGCGCTAATCATATCCGTGTGCACAATATCCATATCACATATACCATATCACATAATCAGAACACCAGTACGTGCACGGTGCATCTAAAAATCATAAAATCCACAATTTAAATTATAAAACAAATTTCACATTTTTCATAAGCATAGCGGGCATAATCCATCCGCTTGAACCGGGAAATTCTCCACAATTTCTTTATAATCAATACCATAAATTCCATGATTTTCAAATCCACCAACTCCCAAATCCATCAATTCAAATATCCACATTTTCCCAAGCATAATATTCCATGGGCATATTTTATAAAAATTGAAATCACCAACATAACCCAATATTTTCCTTGAAATATTGGAAAATCAAATCGTGCCCAATTTACCATTAAAACCACACCAATTTCAAAATCCTCAAAACCATAAAATAATTTCACAAGGCATAAGTTTGTAAAATGCGCATTTTCTTAAATCCAATAAATTCATAAATAATCCCACAATAAATCCAATAAATATTGGGCATATAAAAATTAAATTCCAAATATTTAAATCACACATAATATATTTTATTCCAAATATTTAAATCACACATAATATATTCACCAATTAAATTCCCAAAATTAATTTGAAGGTGGGTCACTCACCTTGTGCACGTATCTCAATCAAGATCCTCCGCAGGATCGACTCCGCTACTCGCACGTGCACCTAAAACATCCACAGTACCAAAACCACAAATATTAATATTTTATTCGGGTAATCCCCAAATGGGTACCCGAGGAGCGAACACCAAACGATAACTAAAATTTACAAATTATATACCGAATCGAAGCTCGAGTGATGCTAATCACAGATCCGGTCTTAATTTCCGATGATCGTACCCGACGGGGTCGGAATTTTATCGGGAAGCTTTTCGGGTTTCGGCTCCGCAATTCTCCTAAACCATCACGAATTGGCAGAAATGGAAGTCGTATTTGGGTTCAGGAGGTCGAACACTGCGGACTGGAGCTGGCCGGAATTTCAGGTACTCGCCGGAATAGTATTTTCCGGCGGGCCGCCGCAGTCACCGGCAACCGTCGCCGGCGGCGAGTGCGTGCGGTGGCCGTTGGCTGTGACATTTTGCAGACTTGTAGATCGTGAGGAGAGAAATCCAACGGGACCGACGGTGAGCAAAACGGAGGTCGGACGGCGGAGAAATCACCATTTGAAGATTTCCGACCCCTCGCCGGAAAACGCTCCGATCCCGGCGCGTCGGTGGTCCGATGGCCGTGATTTTTGGTGGGTAGGCCGGACTTGAGGAGAGGATCAAGGCTGTCAGGTGCGTGTGGCCGGAAAATGGCCGGAGCAGTGCCGATTTGCGGTGGCCGGCGGTGGAGGGGGAAAAATCGCCGCCAAACTTCGGACGTCCGATCCGGGCGCGTCCGGCGGCCGTTCGCCGTGAAATTTGGAGGTTTTGCCGGAAATGAGGTGGGCAATCTGGCTGGCCGGTGCATGTACAGTAACTAGGCCGGAAAACGTGAAAATGATCGGCGGCCGGCGGGTCCTCTCTCTCTCTCTTTCTCTCTCCTCTCTCTCTTTCTCTCTCTTCTCTCTCTTTCTCTCTCTTCCCCGAGAGTTTTAACAAATAAAACCCCTGTGTGACACTGTTCATGCCACGTGGACCACTCAGAAGCTGACACGTGGCATTTCACTGTTCACCGACCTAAAAACATTAAAATAATACGGTATCCGGTAAACTTCAAACGTCCATAACTTTTTAACCACATGTCCGATTTAAGCGTGCCGCTAGTCTATGAACTCGTATCGACGAGTACTTTACAACCATACAAGAGTCAACTCAAAATTACATCACAAGAAAAAGTCAACTCCCGGCACCTTCTGGACAGTTTGCACTTCAACTTGTTTTGCCCATAACTTTCAAACCGTAGCTCCGTTTTCGACGTGCTACTAGTCTACGAACTCAGGGCGTCATGCACTTCGCCACGGTACCCTAGTCAACTCGAAATTCCCACCGAGGCAAAAAGTCAACTTTTGACCCCTTCGGTCAACAGTCAACGGTCAACGTGCACGGATTCCGGTGCGATTCGGGACGGGGTGTTACAGCCTTCCCCCCTTACAAAAATTTCATCCTCGAAATTTTCGCACGTCACTGGAACAGATACGGGTACTGCTCACGCATCTGTGCTTCGGGTTCCCACGTTGCTTCCTCGACTAAGTGGTTCCGCCATAAGACCTTAACTAGAGGAATAGTCTTGTTGCGTAGCGTGCGTTCCTCGCGATCCAAAATCTGTACTGGCTGCTCCACATACGAAAGATCTTCCCTTATCTCTATATCCGGACTCTCGAGTACGTGCGAAGGGTCTGCAATATACTTCCGTAGCATCGACACATGAAACACGTTGTGTACTCGAGCTAGCTCTTCCGGTAACGCCAACCTATACGCCACCGGGCCAATCCTCTCCGTAACCTCGTAAGGCCCAATATAACGAGGACCCAACTTACCTCGTCGTCCAAAACGTACTACTCCTTTCCATGGAGATAGTTTTAGGAATACCCAATCTCCTACCTCGAATTCCAAATCCTTTCTACGCACATCGGCGTAACTCTTCTGTCTATCTTGGACAACCTTCAATCGATCCCTAATGATCTTCACCTTGTCCAAGGTCATCCTTAAATACTCAGATCCGACCGCATTATTTGTTGCAAGGAGCCTCTCTTCTCCTACCTCACTCCAACACAAAGGTGTCCGACACTGCCTCCCATATAAAGCTTCATACGGGGACATTCCAGTACTCGCTTGATAACTGTTGTTGTAGACAAACTCTATCAGTGGCAGTTGTTCATCCCAGCTACCGCGAAATTGCATAATGCAAGACCTTAGCATGTCTTCTAATGTCTGGATTGTGCGCTCTGCTTGTCCATCAGATTGCGGGTGAAAAGCGGTGCTGTAGTTAAGTCTTGCTCCTAGTGCATCAGCCAACTTCCGCCATAGTCGTGAAGTAAAGTGCGGATCTCGATCGGAGACGATGGCTAACGGTACTCCATGAAGACTTACAATGCGTTGCACAAACAACTGGGCTAACTTCTCGGGCGAAAAACGTTCTCGTACCGGTAGGAAGTGTGCCGACTTGGTGAGACGATCGATGATTACCTAAATGTCGTCGTACCTTCTAGGTGTGGAAGGAAGCTTGAATACGAAGTCCATGTTGAGTTCTTCCCACTTCCACACGAGAATCGGTAAAGGTTGGAGTAGTCCCGAAGGCTTCTGTCTTTCTGCTTTCACTTGTTGACAAATCAAACACTTTGATACGAAGTCTGCCACTTCTCTCTTCATACCAATCCACCAATAATACTTAACAAGCGTCTGGTACATCTTGGTACTCCCAGGATGCATCGCATACATCGAGCTATGCGCCTCCTCCAAAATCTCCTTCTTGAGTCCTGGGATATCCGGAACGCAAAGTCGTCCTTTATACACGAGGGCTCCATCCCTCCTTATGGAAAATTCCGGATCAAGACCTTCTTGTACCTTGCCCTTAATTGTCCTCAACTTAGGATCTTCCATTTGGGTCTCTACTATACGATCCACCAACACCGGTCGTACCTGGAAGCTAGCCATGAGAACTCCTGAAGGATGCATATGCATTAACACCCCCATCTTCTTCAACTCCACCATGAGAGGTAGTTGGATGACTTGAACGTGAGCAAGAGATCCAGTAGCCTTCCTACTCAAGGCATCTGCCACTACATTCGCCTTACCCGGGTGATAGTCAATCACACAGTCATAATCCTTTAACAACTCCATCCATCGCCTTTGCCTCATATTTAACTCCTTCTGAGTGAAAATATACTTGAGGCTCTTATGGTCGGTATAGATTTGGCACGTGGACCACTCAGAAGCTGACACGTGGCATTTCACTGTTCACCGACCTAAAAACATTAAAATAATACGGTATCCGGTAAACTTCAAACGTCCATAACTTTTTAACCACATGTCCGATTTAAGCGTGCCGCTAGTCTATGAACTCGTATCGACGAGTACTTTACAACCATACAAGAGTCAACTCAAAATTACATCACAAGAAAAAGTCAACTCCCGGCACCTTCTGGACAGTTTGCACTTCAACTTGTTTTGCCCATAACTTTCAAACCGTAGCTCCGTTTTCGACGTGCTACTAGTCTACGAACTCAGGGCGTCATGCACTTTGCCACGGTACCCTAGTCAACATGAAATTTCCACCGAGTCAAAAAGTCAACTTTTGACCCCTTGGTCAACAGTCAACGGTCAACGGTCAACGTGCACGGATTCCGGTGCGATTCGGGACGGGGTGTTACATAGGAATTAAATTCCAAATATTTAATTCACACATAATATATTCATCAATTAAATTTCCCAAATAAATTTGAAGGTGGGTCACTCACCTGGAGCACGCAATTAACCCATGATCCACTACGGGATCAATTCTACGACTCACCGGTGCTCCTAGAACAAAATTCACAGGCAGTCAAATAAATTAATATTTAATCGGGTACATAATACCCGGTACCCGGGGGTCAAAACACAAACGATATCTAGAATTTACGAGTTATATACCGAATCGAAGCTCGAGTGATGTTGATCACAGATTCGGTCTCAATTTCCGATGATCGTACCCGACGGGGTCGGAATTTCGTCGGGTAGCTTTTCGGGTTTCGGCTCCGCAATTCTCCCAAACCGTCGCGAATTGGCGGAAACGGATGCCGGATTCAGGTTCAGGAGGTCGAACACAGCGGACTGGAGCTGGCCGGAATTTCGGGTACTCGCCGGAACAGTAATTTCCGGCGGGCCGCCACGGTCACCGGCAACCGTCGCCGGCGGCGGCGCGTGCAGTGGCCGTTGGCTGTGAAATTTTGCAGACTTGTAGATCGTGAGGAGAGCAATCCAACGGGACCGGCGGTGAGCAAAACGGAGGTCGGACGGCGGAGAAATCACCGTTTGAAGATTTCCGACCCCTCGCCGGAAAACGCTCCGATCCCGGCGCGTCGGTGGTCCGATGGCCGTGATTTTTGGTGTGTAGGCCGGACTTGAGGAGAGGATGATGGGTGTACGGCGCGTGTACTGTAGATCGGCCGGAATAGTGCCGATTCGCGGTGGCCGGCGGTAGAGGGGGAAAAATCGCCGCCAAACTTCGGACGTCCGATCCGGGCGCGTCCGGCGGCCGTTCGCCGTGAAATTTGGAGGTTTTGCCGGAAATGAGGTGGGCAATCTGGATGGCCGGCGCGTGTACAGTAACTAGGCCAGAAAACGTGAAAATGACCGGCGGCCGGTGACTCTCTCTCTTTCTCTCTCCTCTCTCTCTTTCTCTCTCTTCCCCGAGTGTTTTAACAATGCCACGTGGACCAATCAGAAGCTGACACGTGGCATTTCACTGTTCATCGACCCAAAAACATTAAAATAATACGGTATCCGGTAAACTTCAAACGTCCATAACTTTTTAACCGGATGTCCGTTTTGAGTGTGCCGCTAGTCTGTGAACTCGTATCGACGAGCACTTCACATCCACACACGAGTCAAAGCTCAATTCCCCATAAACAAAAAGTCAACTCCGACACCCCCTGGACAGTTTGGACTGCAACTTGTTTCGTCCATAACTTCCAAACCGTAGCTCCGTTTTCGACGTGCTACCAGTCTACGAACTCGTGGCATCGTGCACTTCGCCACGGTATCCTGGTGAACTCGAAATTCCCACCTAGTCAAAAAGTCAACTTTTGACCCCTTTGGTCAACGGTCAACCTTGGTCAACGTGCACGGATTCCGGTGCGATTCGGGACGGGGTGTTACATGTTGCTTTTTAGAGCTCCATGAAATTAAGCTTGCCCCTAGAAAAATACAATAACCACTTGTAGATTTTCTATCATCGGGATTAGTAGCCCAGTCTGAATCTGCAAAAGCATGGAGAACTAACTGGTTTGAAGCTTGTAGTTGAAGACCATATTGAATTGTACCTTTTAGATATCTCAGTAATCTCTTGCAAGCCTCCCAATGATCTGTGGTAGGAGCATGAAGAAACTGACTTAATTTGTTGACTGAAAAGGAGATTTCTGGTCTAGTTATTGTGAGATACTGAAGTGCTCCAACGGTGCTTCTATATAGCTCAGGATTATCAAACATGTCACCATCATATAGGGATAGCTGTTTGCCAGTTAACATAGGAGAAGAAACTTCTTTGGCACCATCCATTTTGGTTTTCTGCAATAGATCTCTAATATATTTACTCTGAGTTAGATGCATAACACCTTCAGATCTATGAACTTCAATTCCAAGAAAGAAGTGTAAATCACCAAGATCCTTAAGAGAAAATTGTTGGTTCAAATCGCCAATAAGCTGATTAACAAAAATAGCATTGTTGCCTGTGATTATGATATCATCAACATACACCAATATCATAGCACAGGTTGTACCAGAATTATACATGAACAAGGATGTATCAGCTTGTGAGTTCTTGAATCATTTGTGAAGCAAAGCTTGTTTGAGTTTATCAAACCAAGCTCGTGGAGCTTGTCTCAAACCATATAAAGCCTTTTGCAGCTTGCAAACATACGCTGGATGTGTTGAAGAAACAAAACCCTCAGGTTGTGACATATACACTGTTTCATTGAGATCCCCATTCAAAAATGCATTATTAAAGTCCAACTGCCGTACCACCCAATTTTTAGAAATAGCTACTGTTAAGATCAACCGAATTGTAGCAGGTTTAATAACTGGACTAAAGGTTTCAAAATAGTCCAACCCTGGTGTTTGTAGAAAACCCTTAGCAACTAATCTAGCTTTACACCTTTGAATAGTACCATCTGCATTATACTTTACTCTAAAAACCCATTTATTGCCAACAATATTCATATCAGAAGGGCAAGGAACTAGTTGCCAAGTGTTATTTTTCATCAAGGCAGAATATTCAAGTTCCATAGCAGATTTCCATTGAGGATCAAGAAGAGCTGCTTTGACTGTTTTTGGGACAACCATTTGACTAAGAGAAGTAGGAGGTAAAGGATGTTTAGTAGTTAAAAGAATTTTTGAAGTATTGGGTTTGAAAATACCATTCTTTGATCTAGTTATCATAGGATGAACTGATTGAGTATTGGGTTTCAACACTGTTCTTGAACTGGACAAAACTGGTTGAGAAACAATAGAAGAAGTATTTAGCCTAATAGGAGATTGAAGACTAGAAGATGAATTTGAAGTATTAGGAACAGAAGTGGAAGTATCAGACTGGGGAGAACAATTATGTGGAGACAAATTAACTGGAGGAACAAGAGCAGAAACATTACGTAAAGGAGAATTATTTGCCAGAGAAGAAATTGATTCAGTAAATGAAGTATTTTGAGGAAAAGAACTTGGTAAATTGTTATTAGGAAGAGAAGAGATATCTGGGGTGGAGTCAGTCAAAGGAGTAGAGGAGACATTTTTATGCAGGACAAACAAAGGTGCATCAGAAGATGAACAAGAAGAGGAAAGTTCATCCTTCTTAGCAGAACCTGAAGAAAAACCAGTCATAAAAGGAAACTCAGTTTCATGAAAAATAGCACTATTTGTAATATAAACCCTTCCCGATGGCTGGAAGCAACGATAACCCTTATGATCAGGGCTATATCCCAAAAAGACACACTTGGTTGTATGAAAATTCAGCTTAACCTTGTTATAAGGTCTCAAATACGGAAAACAAGCACACCCAAAAACTTTAAGAAAAGTGTAATCAGGTTTTTTATGAAACAACATCTCATAGGGAGAAAGTTGATTAAGAACCTGAGTTGGTAGCCGATTGATCAAGAAAGCAGCACAATGAAAGGCTTCCCACCAATAAACCAGCGACATGTGAGCTTGAGCCAAGAGACACAATCCCAATTCAACAAGATGTCTATGCTTCCTTTCCACTTTTCCATTTTGTGTGTGAATATAAGGACAGGGATGCCTAAAGACAATACCAAACTTTGAGAGATAAGGAAGAAAGGATCTGAATTCACCTCCCCAATCAGCTTGAAGAACTTTGATTTTTTTATCAAACTGCCTTTCAACCATAACATGAAAACTTGAAAAAATTGCCAGAGCTTCTGACTTGGTTCTTAAAGGATATATCCAAACATATCTTGAGTAATCATCTAAGAACTGTATGTAATACTTGTATCCTTCCTTGGAACTAACTGAAGCAGGTCCCCATAAATCTGTATAAATGATTTCCAAAGGTGCTGATGCTCTAGAAGTAGAGACAGGAAAATTGATCAAATGATTTTGACCAAGTTCGCAGGCATCACAAAAGAACTCATCTTTATTAAGAAATTTCTTATTACAACTTTTGAGGACTTCCAATGTAACTTTAGTATTTGGATGTCCAAGTCTATTATGAAACAATGCAAACTCTGAAACATTGATTCTACGACAACTGTCACTTTTTACATCTGGTAAACTCTGAGAGGAAGTAGTACATTGAGAAGAAGTAGTACATGCTAAAGGAAAGCAAAACGATTCACCAACAACACCAGAAACACCAGCAGCAGATTTAGTAGCACAATTTGAGAAATAGGGACCCTTGTCACAATCTGAACCAAAATCAGCAGCATAAGAACTGGTGAACACCTTATTTGGATGTAGTCTTTGTCTTCTAAGAACAGGAGCTTGCAATTTGTACAATCCATCTTCCAATACTCCTCTAAGTTGAGTTCTGCGTAAATTGTCCTTGATAAAACAATGGCTATCAGTAAACTCAGCAACTAATCCATTGTCTCTAGTTAATTGAGAAATACTTAACAGGTTTTTTGCTATGCAAGGAACAACCAAAACATTGTTAAGTCTTACTACCATAGAGATGGAAGGTATGAATGAGTTACCAATATGAGTAATATCCACATTCTGCCCATTGCCAACAGTAAGTTTGTTGTTGCCTTGAAACTCAATATGTTCAAGCAAGCTATCACCATCTGCAGCTACATGATTAGTAGCTCCACTGTCTAAAAACCAGGAAGGGCTTGGGTCAACTGTTGCAGACACAACATTAGCACTAGAATGTGGAGAAAGAGACAAATTACTCATATTAGCTGACATTTGAGGCACTGAAGCATGACCAACAACATTTGATCCAATGGAAGCTGAAATTGAAGGCATGAAAGGATAACCAGCAGAATTCATGCCAATTGAAGCAGAAAGAGGTGCACCGAAATGAGGTACACCATTATGAACACAAAAACCAGTAGACTGTTGTGGCACTTGACCAGAGATGTTGTTAGAACTACCAAGTGGTGTTGAGACACCATAAGAAAAAGGATTAGACAAACCAGACATGGAACCATATGACTGCAAATTTGGAGCAACCATCCCAATAGTTGATTCAGGCATAACTGGCGATCTCAGATTGTAATTATATAAAAAGTTATTAGAAAAACCAGATTGGAGAGTGTGTGGTAGAGTGTGTGGAACTCCAGCAAAGAAAGTCCTAGGATTAGCACTGCCAACAGTAAAGCTTGGCTGTGGAACACTCTGCTGAAATGGTTGAGCATACCTATAATAACAAACATCACCAGTATGTCCAACCATTTTACAGACTTGACAAATTGGTCGATTAGTACCCCTGCCACGACCAAAGAAACCTCGACCTCGAGTATTGTAATTCTCATTTCGATAATTGTAGTTGCCAACAAATCCTCTGTCAAACCGAGCTCGTGGAGAGAAACCACGACCAACATTGCTATTGGAACCAGAAAACTGAAAATTACGTCCAGAGGTCTCAACATGCCCATGAGTTGGAGGTTGGACCAAGTTTACAGAATTCAAATCAGTATGAGAAACTGAACTTATCATATTTGCTGAATGAGAATGACCAAGATTCATAGAAAGAGCAGAATTATAGTCTTCCAACTTGCTTTCATACGCAAGTAACCGAGATCGAACCTCTGTCAAGCCGATTGAGTCTAGTCGAGAATTAAGATTTTCAGAGACAGGATCAAACTCAAGTCCTAAACCACCAAGAATATAATACGCAAAATCTGTCTCATGCACAAATTCACCAGCAGCCTCAAGATCATCAGCAATTATCTTCATTTTGAGCCAATATTCATTAATGCCTAAACCTCCTTTTTTGGTGGATTGCAACTGTGTTCGAAGACGTAAAATCTGAGATCTGGAGTGAGATGCATACCTAGATTCAAGAGTCTGCCAAACATCAAATGTTGTTTGTAGCCCAACCAGATGCCGTAGAACTTCCCGTGAAATTGTAGCTCGAATCCATCCTAATAGCAATTGATCCTGTTTCACCCAATAGTCAAGTTCTTCGTCAACATCAGCAACACTGTCAGATCTATCGTCTGCAAGAACTGAAACTTTTCCTGATGCTGTTCTTCGGATTAGAATGAATTTTTCCAGATCATGTCCTTTGAGAGTAGGAAGAATTTGTGACCTCCACAGAACAAAATTATCTTCCTCAAGTTTCATAACATTGCTTGAGAAAGGTGAAACAACAACCAACGCATATTTCTGAGTAGCCATGAAGCTTGGCTCTGATACCATGAAAAGGAAGAAAAACAGCAAGAAAAAGAAACAAAATGCAAGAGAAAATTCAAGAAAGAAAGAAATCAGAAAAGCCGAAAACTTCCTGAGAAAAACTTCCAGAGAGTTCTTTACGAGTTCTTTTTTTGTAAAACTTACTAACTAACAAGAAACTAATACATCAAGTATTTATATTAGTACTCTAAAACAGAAACAACAAACTTATAACTAAAAATACAAGCACGTGGTGGGTCACATGACATTTAACTAACTGGTGTGATAATCTGGCACCAAGGCTGTGCTAAAGCTATGCTGAGCTGTTACCATTCCACAATACAAGTTATAAAATTTTAGATTGATGGACAAAATAGTTTTGGTTTAATTGAGAAAAATATGTAGGAATACGTGGGTGTTTGTGGATTTAATTGGAGAAAGACTTGGTGATTGGACATATGGTGGGTAAAAATGAAATAGAATTTAAACCATATGTATGTGCAACGTAAGAAACCAATCAATTACTAGGTAATCTCCACTTTGCACATATAGCTTCTAAATCCTATCTCACTGACTATCGAATGCCAATTGTTCCCACCAAGTCATCCTCCAATTAAGTCCAAAAACACCCATGTGTTCCTACCTATTTTGCCGCATGAAACCAAAACTATTTTATTGTAATATTCAGTCATCCAAAAACTTTCAATGATACCAAAGGCAGGTTCTTTCATTTCGTTAATTGGGCGTAATTGCTTCCAACACCATGACTAAAGGCATACCCATGAGAAAATAAATTAACTCTTGTAATATAAAGGCATACCCATGAGTGAGAAGGTCGTAATTAAGAGTTTTGAAGTTTGAATGACGATGAGCGTTATATAGCTAGAAATATTGGGTCCTCAAAAAGGCCTATTAACTTACAAATTAAGTTATGACTACCTTCCATGCACAAAATTAGTTAAACTCAAACCCAATAAGGTCCTCAACTTATGTTTATGATTTATCGACAAGATTTTTTTTTTTCAAATGAATAATTATTATTATTCATTACTAGTTAATACGATAACAACTTGTTAACTTATGCAAATTAATAGTTACAAAATTGTTATCTGATTTCATTTTAATTTCCTTTTGATTCTGCAATTTGAAAAGGATCTTATTTCTAAGAATTTCATACTTTGAGGCTGTCCGTTGGTGTCGGAAACAGTTTGGTTGTATGTCCGAGCCTGAACTGATGAGACGGCCATGAAAAGTCAAACGAAGCTCACGCTTCCTGGCAATGATCTCATGATGATTATTAATGTCATTTTGTGTTGCTGGGTTTTGTTTGAGTTAAATTTGTATTGGAAGTAATGGTATTTATAGGACTTGGTTGATGAATAATGGACAAAGCAAGTTCGAAAATTCTTAACCAAATTTCATTCGATTCATGCATAGCTTCAGCCGTCAGGGCACTAGTGTCATAATACTAATAATAGTGCCAAATCGCTGGCTGCGGATTTCCTAAAAAAAAAAATACATGGTTTAAAATGAACCTTCCAAAAAAAAAAGGAAAAGAAAAATATGATATTAGGGTTTAGGGATTCAAACTTAAAAGTCATTGTTGATGAAACTACGGTTTTACTCCTCAAAAGGGTTAAAAGAAAAAAAAAATTTTAATTTGTGTATTTATATTTATATGTAATCTTGCTTTTAATTATTTATTAAGTTATAACTTATGACTACACTGTGGGATAAATATATATCACTTTATTTACCAGTGTCTTTTTATCTTTTTAGTTTTTGCTAAAAATCAATATATATATATATATATTTTTTTTTTTTATTTCACTTTTGCTTATGAAGGAGGAGATCAGCTAGTGGAAGGTAATATAGCCCCGTTCCTTTACTAATTAGTAAAGGAATAGTGGGTTCGTATAGTAGAACAGGCGTGACACTAATGGAAAAGCTTGACTGTAGATCGAATAATATTTGAGAATCTTTTTATTGATTCTTTTTTAGCTCTTTTATTTTAGAAGTATTTAATGTGATAATGTCAATGGGAGCAATGTAGCCTACACTGACAATACCCTATAATTTTTGAGACTTGAAATAATTGTTCATTTAACAAATCAAAAATCATAGTTTTTTCCATGAAAGATTGAAATAGGAATAGTTGAGTGGAAAATGTTATTGGCTATGGTGTTGGAAGTAACTACACCCAATTAATGAAACAACAAGGCTTTGACACCAATGATTGAACTTCGTGTACTTGGATATTAATGGAAAAAATAGTTTTGGCTTAATTAATAAGTGGAAGACTAAGTGGGAGACAATGGCAATTGAGTTAATGGGTAAATATATTGTTAGTTTAATATAATGGGATTCGATATAGATTGGTTTGGTTATGAAGGAGGAGATCGCTAGTGGAAGCTATGTAAAGGAATACAGGTTGGACAACAGTTCAATAGCTTGATTACAGATTAAATAATGTTTGAGAATTTTTTTTGTTGATCCTTTTTTAGCTCCTTCATTTAAGCAGTATTTAATGTGATACTGTCAACAGAAATAGTGTAGCCTGCATAGATACATCCCACAATATTTTATATTTGAAATAAACGATCATTTTAACAGATTAAAAATCATAGTCTTTTTCATAAAAAATTGAAACAGAAATAATTCAGGGGAAGATGTTATCGACCATTGTATTGAAGTAACTATGCCCAATTTATAAAAGAATCTAGTTATGACTCTGATACCATATATTAAAAGATTTTTGATGATTAAATATTAGAATAAAATAGTTTTGGTTTAATCGGGCAAAAAATAGGTAGGAACACGCGTTGGTGTTTTATGAGTTTAATTGGAGGAAGACTTGGCGGAACAATTGGTATTGGATGGTGAGCAAGATAGAATTTAGAAACTATATATGCAAGTGGAGATTACCTAGTCGATTGGTTTCTTACGTTGTACATATATATATAGTTTCTAAATTCTATTTTATTTTTACCCACTATATGTCCAATACTTCCTATTGTACTCCACCTCCAATTAAATCCAAAAACACCCACCTATTGGTACACATTTTTCCCAATTAAGCCAAAACCATTTTGTCCATCAATCTAAAATTTTATCATTTTGTGTATATATATATATATATATATATATCAACAACACGTGCATCACATGTGATTTTCCCACGCCATTCCCTATATGAGATCGGTTGGAAAGGGGAACGAAGCATGTCTTAAAAGAGAGTGTGGATACATTTCCCTTGCGACGCGTTCCCATGAGGGAAAATAAAACCGTGAGGGGTAGGATTGGGTTCACCACCTAGCTTCTAAAGCGAACAATATCGTGATTGGGCTTGGAATGCCCGTGCCAATGGGACTGGTAGATAGGGGTTGTAAGAGGATTCTCCCTAACCATTGCGACACGTTTTGACAAAACCGTGCAGACTGGGCCCAAAGCGGACAATATCGCATGCGGGTATGTGGATACCTTTCCCTTGGGACTCGTTCCCATGAGGGAAAATAAAACCGTGAGGGGTAGGATTGGGCTCACCACCTAGCTTCCAAAGCGGACAATATCGTAATTAGGCCTAGAATACCCGTGCTAGTGGGACTGGTATGTAACAGCCCAGACCACCCACATCAAGATATTGTCCGCTTTGGGTCCCGCCCGCACGGTTTTGCTCTTCCCTACCCCAGTACAACGGTGGGTCATAGGAAAAGGCCTCTTGAAGGGAAAGGTATCCACACGCTTATAAGCCATGCTTCGTTCTCCTTTCCAACCGATGTGGGATGTTACAATCCACCTTCCTTAGAGCCCAGTGTCCTCGCTAGCACACCTATCCGGGTCCGGCTCTGATACCACTGTAACAGCCCAGACCACCCGCATCAAGATATTGTCCGCTTTGGACCCGGCCCGCACGGTTTTGCTCTTCCTGACCCCAGTACAACGGTGGGTCACAGGAAAAGGCCTCTTGAAGGGAAAGGTATCCACACGCTTATAAGCCATGCTTCGTTCTCCTTTCCAACCAATGTGGGATGTTATAGGTAGGTAGGGGTTGTAAGAGGATTTCCCCTAACCATTGCGACCCGTTTTGACAAAACCGTGCGAGCTGAGGATTCCCCCTAACCATTGCGATGCATTTTGACAAAACCGTGCGGGCTGGGCCCAAAATGGATAATATTGCATGCGGGTGGACTGAACTGTTACACCCTATATATATTTACCTTTGCATGGCAATGGAGTGTTATAGACTAAAAAACCAAGCAAACTCTTCTGTCTTCAGACATTATCTATCGCTCAAAATGATGAAGTTGATCGGAATGAGGCCGAGCATTATCTGGCTTGTCATGGCCATGGTGACCACGGCACAAATTATCCCTCCTCTTCGTCCTCCGGTGGTCGACACAACCAGACAGCCTCTCCGGCGAGGCTTGGAATACCACATCAAACCTGCTTTTCTGGACACATTCAGCGGTCCTTCAACTTTGGTAGAGCACAACATATCATCTGCACTCTGCCCGAACTATGTGCGTGAGGGACGGCCTTCCTCAAATAGACTCCCCGTAGCCTTTGAGCCAGTGGAAGAGAACGATCTACTAGTGAGGGAGAGGAAGAACTTCAAGGCAACCTTTTATAAGCCCACAAAGTGTGAAGGTTCAACAACATGGAAGGTTGGAAAGAGAGACGAGGAGACTCAGAAGAGATTGATTGAAACTGGAGATGGTGGAAGGTTTGGGAACTTGTTTCTGATAGACGGATCGGGTGAAAGGTTTGGCGAAAGCAAAAATATTTACAATCTTCGATACTGTCCTACTGAGATCTGCCCCACATGTAAGTTTGAATGTGGAAACTTTGAAGCTTTAATCCTTGAGAATAGGGAGAGATTCATGAGCTTGGGAAATGATGGTGCTTGTCAGGACCCGTCCAGAATTCCTCCTCCGGAACCCTAGACAGCCCTGATCCCAGGGAAATACCACCGAACCTTCCAACGAAAAATCCGGCAGCACCTCCCCTAAGGGATTTACTTACCACAAATTTACCTGCACTGAAAACACACTTCAAAAATATCCCCTTATTCCTCCCACAAACTACAAATTGGTTCCACAAATTTCAGCACTTCAAAACAAAAATACAGTAATCCAGTGCAAGATAAATACAACAAGAGTGAAAGAAATAGTACAACTGCAATAAAGAAGAACAGGGTACTTCACGAAGTAAAACAACGATGAAGATCAAGTCCGCTCTGGATGAACACCGACAACCTGGTACCTAGAGGAACGGAATTTAAGAGTGTGAGATGCTAATCATCTCAGTGAGCGACCCTACTACTATACCATATAATATCACAGTAATAAGTATAAATAATAATTATTTGGAAATAATAATTTCTCTCAAAACCCTTACAATTCTCTCAGTTGGAAAGATTCCCCTTTTAAAACATTTTCACAAAACCCTTTATTCATATTCCCCGAAAACCAAGACATCAAATAAATATCCGAACAGTAATAATTATATTTTTAATTCCAATACAGTTTCCAAACATTTTATTTTTAAAACACAGTTCTGAAAATCATTTGATGCACCCACTATATACCAGTGGCGCCAACAGTACCCAGCGTTCCAAGGTACCGCCAGACAGGAGGTTATAGAGAGAAACCGGCATACGGTCGCGTGGCGTCCCACTGCGCCGCTGCTAACCAGGTGTCCCGGCCAAGGGGGGTGGCCTACCCTCATCCGATGGCAACCACAGGACAACCTTATAATATCAACCGCGCGCTACTCACACCCACCTGCGCGCTAATCACATCACCTGTGCGTTAATCACACCCACCTGCGCGCTAATCACAACCGTGTGCACACTAACCATATCACATATAAACAGAACACCAGTACGTGCACGGTGCATCCAAAAATCATAAAATCCACAAATTTAATTTATAAAACAAATTTCACATTTTTCATAAGCATAGCGGGCATAATCCATCCGCTTGAACCCGGAAATTCTCCGTAATTTCTTTATAATCAACACCATAAATTCCATGATTTTCAAATCCACCAACTACCAAATCCACCAATTCAAATATCCACATTTTCTCAATAGCATAAATAATTTTCGAAATATAATAATCAAATCTCATAATATTCCAGGGGCATATGTTATAAAAATTGAAATCACCAACATAACCAAATATTTTCCTTGAAATATTTGAAAATCAAATCGTGCCCATTTTACTATTAAAACCACACCAATTTCAAAATCCTCAAATCCATAAAATAATTTCACAATGGCATACTTTTATAAAATGCACATTTTCTTAAATCCAATAAATTCATAAATAATTCCATAATAAATTGAATAAATATTTGGCACATAGAATTTAAATTCCAAATATTTAAATCACACACATATTATATTCACAAATTAAATTTCCCAAAATTAATTTGAAGGTGGGTCACTCACCTGGAGCACGCAATTAACCCATGATCCACTACGGGATCAATTCTACGACTCACCGGTGCTCCTAGAACAAAATTCACAGACAGTCAAATAAATTAATATTTTATTCGGGTAAATAATACCCGGTACCCGGGGGATCAAAACACAAACGATATCTAGAATTTACGAGTTATATACCGAATCGAAGCTCGAGTGATGCTAATCACAGATTCGGTCTTACTTCCCGGTGATCGGACCCGACGGGGTCGGAATCTCGCCGGAAAGCTTTTCGAGTTTCGGCTCCGCAATTCTCCCAAACCGTCGCGAATTGGCGGAAACGGAAGCCAGATTCGGATTCAGGAGGTCGAACACAGCGGACTGGAGCTGGCCGGAATTTCGGGTACTCACCGGAACAGTAATAAATCTTGAGGAGAGCAATCCAACGGGACCGGCAGTGAGCAAAACGGAGGTCGGACGGCGAAGAAATCACCGTTTGAAGATTTCCGACCCCTCGCCGGAAAACGCTCCGATCCCGGCGCGTCGGTTGGAGAGGATGATGGGTGTACGGCGCGCGTACTGTAGATCGGCCGGAATAGTGCCTATTCGCGGTGGCCGGCGGTGGAGGGGGAAAAATCACCGCCAAACTTCGGACGTCCGATCCGGGTGCGTCCGGCGGCCGTTCGCCGTGAAATTTGGAGGTTTTGCCGGAAATGAGGTGGGCAATCTGGCTGGCCGGCGCGTGTACAGTAACTAGGCTGGAAAACGTGAAAATGACCGGCGGCCGGTGACTCTCTCTCTCTCTCCTCTCTCTCTTTCTCTCTCTTCCCCGAGTGTTTTAACAAATAAAAACCCTGCATGACACTGTTCATGCCACGTGGACCAATCAAAAGCTGACACGTGGCATTTCACTGTTCACCGACCCAAAAACATTAAAATAATACGGTATCCGATAAACTTCAAACGTCCATAACTTTTTAACCGGATGTCCGTTTTGAGCGTGCCACTAGTCTGTGAACTCGTATCGACGAGCACTTCACAACCATGCATGAGTCAAAGCTCAATTCCCCATAAACAAAAAGTCAACTCCGGCACCCCTTGGACAGTTTGGACCGCAACTTGTTTCGTCCATAACTTTCAAACCGTAGTTCCGTTTTCGACGTGCTACCAGTCTACGAACTCGTGGCATCGTGCACTTCGCCACGGTACCCTAGTCAACTCAAAATTCACATCGAGTCAAAAGTCAACTTTTGACCCCCTTTGGTCAACGGTCAACGGTCAACCTCGGTCAACGTGCACGGATTCCGGTGCGATTTGGGACGGGGTGTTACAGTGCTCCTGTAGCTGTTGAGTTTGAGAGGATTAAGTTACTTAATTAGTTAAGTCTAAATAATTATAGTATTTTCTCTATTGGTGGAAAACATATATAATTATAAATAAGAAATAAATCTATCTCTAGAGATCTCCTAATTATAAATATAAGAAATGAATCGATCTCTAGAAATCTCCTTGTTTCCCAGCTAAAATATTATGTACATCTCCTTTTGGAGTTGTAACTCCAAATTAATATATATGTAAAAGAAATTAATATATATGTAAAAGAAACAAAATATTATGATATTTATATCATAGATGATCTATTTCTCTTACCTTTTATCATATCCTTACATTCCCTTTTTATTGTCTTCATTTTTGGGCACTATTGATATAAGGTCACTTTGTTCAACTTAGCAAAGGAATAGAATAAATTTAGTGCAATTTAAAATAAAATAAAATAAAACTTTTTTTTTAAATGAGGTTTAATTTTATACTAATCAAATAGGTATTGAAATAAAATATAAAAAATGAGATAGAAGATCTACATCCCTATTTTAGCAATATAAATTTATTATCATACTATTTTATTAATTTCGCATGTCACATCTATATATATATATATATAAATTCTATTATCAAGATATTTTGAGAAAATTTTTGTATTTAATATATGATTATTTCAAAATATACAGTGACTTTAATATTAAATTCGCTTAGATCTAGACAAAAATTTTATTAGAATATTTTGATAGAAATAATTATTTATTTATATATATTAGTATATGTCAGAATTAATTTTTATATAATACATACCAAATATACATAATAATTTGTGCACTTAAAATCATACACTAAATTATGATACATATCTATGTAATGTAGTAAAGGCTGCTGAGCTATGATATAAACAATTAGGCTTCAACCTTACTTTTTCAAAGTAAATGATCCATTCTATATGGCCATTGTCGGTATTTCCAGCTTTAATTTGATTGGCAATTTTAGTGTTTATTTATTTGCTGATGTCCACTCTAATTAAGAAAAGAAAATCATAAGCACTTTTCTTTCAAGATTAATTTAGAGAGATTATATATACATAAACAATAATAATAAAAAGCAAAAAACAAGTGAAACACATCTTCCATTTGCACGTAATATCAACCAATAAATAAATAAATAAATAATTGCACATAATAATATATATGTGTCGCCAAATGACGTTGAAGAAAACAAACAGACATCTATCCCATTCACCTACATATATATACATATATATATATATATATATATATATATATGGAACCCCAGTGGCATATCTCAACACCACGTGCATCCCACGTGACAATGCCCAACGTAGTATATATAAGTGCTTCGTTGACGATGCATGTGGCAGAAGCAGATTAACATGCAAACGTACAGAGATAGAGAGTCAAAAAGTCAAAAAAACCACAAAGCGTTTCCTTAGATTAACTAAGTATTAATTTAATTGTTGTATAGGGGTCAAAACAATAGAAGTTGATGCGAAGGCTAAGCACGAGCTTGATCATATGGCTTGTCATAGCCATGGCAGCGAAAGCCCAAGACGATGAAGAAGACGATGTCGTTGTCGAGTACTCTTCGGTGCTCGACACGTCCAGACGGCCTCTTGAACGCGGTGTAAAATATTTGATAAAGCCTGCTCTCCTCACCCACGTTGGCGGCCCATTAACGATGATAGACCTAAACGGATCCGGGTCATGCCCTGTCTACGTGGGTCAGGGAAATGTTTCGGGTTTGAATGAAATCCCTGTAACATTTAATCCTTTGGTTGATGGAGAAAACTTGGTGAGGGAGAGGAAGAACTTGAAGGTGGCATTCTCTACTGCAAGAAGAACATGCACAATATGGAAGGTGGGCCAGCAAGACCCGTTGACCCGAAGGAGTCTGATTGAAACAGCGGGAGAATCATCATCAGACGGTGGAAAGTGGAGCAACTACTTTGTGATTGTAAGAGATCAACGGTTGGGAGGTAATATCTATAACTTGGAATTTTGTCCAATTTGTAGGTTTGGATATTGCGGGCGTTTAGAATGTTTGGTTGAGAAGGGAAAGAGATTGGTAGCCTTGGGTGTGGAGGGTTTTGCGCTTCCTCTTGTGTTTGAGAGGGTATAGGGTACGCTTATCGGTATTAAGGGCATGTGTTTTAAAAACTATATAAGAACCTTTTTTTTTTTTTTTTTTTTTTGGGTAAATGAAAACCTTCTTCCTTTATACATATATATTAGTCAATCATATCATAAATATTAAAAAATTAATTTTATCCACTTTTTAAAATTTGATTTAAATACATATTGGTCATTTTCTTTTAAATATATTATCAATTTTCTATTAAGTTTTTAAAAGCTATTATTTTTCCTTTATTATTGATTCACTAAACTTTCGAGGTTCATATCATCTACTCCCTTTATAAAGCTGCTAAATGTAACTTTTGGAACCTGAAGAATTAAATTATAATTAACATAAATTTTGGTGATTCATATGAAATATATATAATTCAAAATTAAATGTCTTTTTCTTTTTTCTTTTTTAAATAATCTCTTTTTTTTAATATATTTCATTTATTGAAGTTAAATTAAAGTTATAATTATAGAAAGTTAAATTTAAATTTAAATATCATACCTATCACAGTGTATCCTTCAATACATGTTCGGATAAATATATAACATCATTTAACATACTAATTGTTATAATTTCCACAATTGAAATATGTAGGAAAGACTAATAGTATGTACTCGTTTATGTAAAATTAAAAATGACAAAAATAATATGACGTCATATATATAATTTTTTTCCCAGACTGTTTCTTTTTTCTTTTTTTTTCTTTATTCTTTTTTTTTTTTTTTGGTGTGGAAAAAAAAGTAATACTTTTTTTAAAGGTTTTTTTTTTTTTTGTGAATTGTTTTTAGAGGATCTGTTATTGAAAAAAAATTGCCATTTGAAGTGAGCTCTACTTTTTTATTCAAAGAATATTCCCAGTAAATTTCTTCAATCAGTTATTTTTCCCATGATCTTTTGTTTGGCAACTAATAAAAAATGTTAGGAAAGTACCATGTTGCTTTAGTTTTCAAAAGGATGTAAGAAACGTCCAGCCAGCCTAAAGCCTATAAGGATGTACCGCTTAGATTGAGCAGTTATAGGGGCTTTATGCTTATCTCGGGTCCCACAGATTTTGTACAAAAGCCTATATCGTTAAATACTCATTACTCCAAAAATAAAAAAATAAAAAAAACTACCCATCAGTCATCATATTTTTTTTGCTTGAACTACTCATCAGTCATCATATGCTTTCTACAAAAAACCACTTATCATGATATATGCAACATTAGCCAAATTAATACAGATACACTTAAAAATAACTCTAACATTCAATAGTCAATAGATCTCTAAGTTAATTGATTACACTTTTAAATCAATCTGTCAAAAATCCAAGAAATTAAAAATGATCTACATATATATAGTGTATTTATATAATTTTAATTAAAGTGGAAGAATAATCAGTCATTTAATTCCTTAATTGCTTCAACAAATGTA
Source organism: Ziziphus jujuba (assembly GCF_031755915.1). NCBI lineage: Eukaryota > Viridiplantae > Streptophyta > Magnoliopsida > Rosales > Rhamnaceae > Ziziphus > Ziziphus jujuba. The sequence goes on along the minus strand of NC_083389.1, from coordinate 13,990,633 downwards.
GGTATTTCCGCTGCTTCCACTACTACTACTACTTCCATTGTTTCCAGTACTGCTTTCATTAGTTCCAGCACTACCAGCAGTACTAGTGCTACCAGTATTAGCCGATAATCGCAGTTGATGATTAGCCCTGTGAACCACAACAAGAGCCAAGTGAAGTGTATCTTCTTGAACCCTAAACGACCAAATCTGAACCACATCATCTTTTTGAAGTCTATTCGTTCGTGCCACATCCTGCCAAGAAGTTCTGAGAACATAATTACAAGAGCTGGCCTTGCCAAATTGCTTGGCCATATCCCATTGCGTCATGTTGATGTTCATCACCTCCATTCTCTCTTCATTCGGTTGTTTCATCAACAACGGGATGTCCTCGATAACCTGGTGTCTGCTGAGTATGGATTTCTCTGCGTCCGTCAAGAAATCCCCATCAATTATCTGTCTCACAGGGATTAACAGCCTGTTATGATGGGCTTTCAAATCCGTCTCTGTGAGTTGCTTCTGAATTCCCAATTTTATATTCTTTCCTCGCATCGCTTCGATTTCTCTCATGAATTCCCCCGGAAGCTCCTGGTACGATGCCCGATCGGCCGCCTGCACCGGCCGCCGTACGAAGTTGGAAGGTCTTTTTCTCCGTTTCGTACTTTTCTCGGAATTTTTTACTTTGGTAATATCCCAATCATCAGCATCATCTTTTGCTTCTTGGTTTCTTGATCTTTTCTTGGAATTCTTGGCTTGAATCATATCCCAATCATCATCATCATCATAGTTTTCTTCTTGGGTTCTTGATATTTTATTCGATGAGGGTACTTTAGGAATCTTGAGCTTGAGGCCGTGAACGATTTGATCACCGGCCTTAGTCTCATTCTCTTTCTGATAAGACTTCAACAACGACGGTGGTGGTGATAATCGGTGTTGTTGTACTATCTCTTTGCCCTTAAGACGTCGTCGTGTCTCTTGCTCAAGAACCTCCAAAGCAACGCCGCAGATGTCGGCCAGCATATCAATGCCGGATTGATCGATTTTGAAGTCGAAGCCCTCGAAATCCTCTTTGTTCAACAGCCTCATCTTCTTCCTTCTTCTTTCTTTTTTCTTTTCTTTAACTTCGATTCCCCAACAAAACAAGAATTAAAACTAGTAATTCAAGTTCTTTTTTTTTTTCTTTTTTCTTTTTTTTTTTTTTTTGGGCAGAGAAAATAAAAGAGCACCGACAGAAAGATTGAAAATAAAAGAGCGCTGATCACAAAAGCAAATAATTGTTCATTCTTTCCTTTTTGTATTCGGAGTGGAGTAAAGCCGTTGCGGTAATTAATAATGACATATGTATAATTGGGATTTTAGTAATCCTTTTGCTAATTGGTAGGGTTGGCACTCTACTTCTCTCACAGCTGTCTCTCTCTTATTATTCTTAATTTTCCTCATCAATTTTGGATCTAGCTCTCTATTTTAATGGCGCTTAGGGTATATGCATTTTCTTTTTACTCAGCCTTTTTTTTTTTATTATTTTGTTTTATTTGGCTTTACACTCTTACTTATATATGGATCCCGATTTCTGTCTTATTTTCCTCGGTTCATGTCATCAAGTTCGAATGAAACTTATAAAATTTTGAAATTTGTTATTTAAAATTAGCTTAATTTATTTATAAAAAGTTCAATAGCTCGACACAACTAGTTTTAATATAGAAGTTTAAAAATTATGAAAATGTAATTTCTTAATTATTTTATCATTCAATTATTAGTACATTCCATTTATTCTATTAATTTTTTCATAAAATTAAATAATTATAATATTATTTATATATTATAACCATTTTTATTATCAAACTAATATTACAATATAATTTATACATAAGTATATAAATATAAATTCAAGCTGCTCAAGATTAATTGACTTCATATATCATTTGTGTTTCATTTTTTACTCAAGATTGATTCATATTTTTTGCAAATCAAGTTTGAGCAAGTGAAACCCAAATGGATTACGAGCTGACCTCAAAAAATTTATGCCTATAAATTATAGTTGTAATCTTATGCGAAGGTTCTTGAAGAAGCACAGGAATTTGACTATGGAAATTTTATCTCCATGCTTGTAAAATTACAGATTGCACTAGTACATATGGTGCAATTTATAAATTGAGAGATCAATATAAAATATTTTAAATTCAAAGATCCAATATATAACTTGATCAAAGTAACTATGATAAAATGCAATCAATTGTATAGTTATTAAATCCGATAGCATTCGTAATATGCTATTTATATAGTAGTAGCATTCGTAATATGCTATTTATATAGTAGTACTATGTTCGTACATATATATATATATATGTATATACATATTTAAAGAGTACCATGTCCGTATTAATCATATGCTAGATAAATAATAATTTTAACAACTTCTTAATTGTTTGCGAATAGATAAATAAACTACTTAACTGTTATATAAAATAAAATTAAAAAAAAAACTATTCCATTTGAACTATAATATTATATATAGTTTCCCCTCCTTAACTTTGTTTTTTTTTTTTTTTTTTTTGGTGGGGGGGGGGGTGTAAGGAAATAAAATTACTACTTTTTTTTTAGAGAATCTGTTATAGAAACAAAAATGCCAATTGCTGTGAGCTCTATTTATTCAAAGAATTTAAATTATTTAGTTATTTTTCCTATTCTTTTGTTTGGCAACTGGAAAAAGGATAAGAAAGCACCAATATAATTAGGAAAAAACTTAATTTTAAATGCAATCATTACCTATGATATGATAAATCATTTATAATTGAACACTTAATATTTTTTTTATAATTGTTTTTTTTTAATGGAATCCCCATGCTTTGACTTGATGTTTGCATAAATCTATAGACGATTCCATTTTGGTAATAACTGAAAATTACACAAATAATAAGATGTAACATGTTACATAAAATACTTTCTCAATAATTACTTTCCAAAAGATGTAGAAACCTATTGATTTGAGAAGTACAAGTTTTTTGCTTATCTTGAGTCACACATCTTTTGTTACAAAATTTATATTAAGTTCTAGTCATAATATGCTTAATTTTTTCCAGAAAAACTACTCACAATATGCAACATAACCAAATTCTTAAGAGCGAATCAAATGTCATAACCAAACAATTTAAAATACTTTTCCTTAAATCAATTTGTCAAAACTTAAAAGAGAGATTTAAAAAACAAAAAACAAAAAAATTCAAAATCCAAGAACTAAACATGATCTACATATATAATTAGATGTAAGTTTAATTAAAGTGGAAGAATATATAATTCAGCTAATTCCTCTCTTTAACTAAGCTGCAGGGAGGAGTTGCTTCGGTAGTAATATTGCTATTTCCACTGCTTCCACTACTACTACGACTTCCATTGCTTCCACTGCTTCCACTGCTTCCACTACTTGCGGCACCACTAGAGGTACTACTAGTACGAGCAGGCATTGATCCCAATTGATGATTAGCCCTGGTAACCACAACAAGAGCCAAGTGAAGTCTATCTCCTGTAACCCTAAACGACCAAACCTGTACCACATCATCTTCTTCAAGTCCATTCCTTTCCACCACATCTTTCCATGAAGTTCTGAGAACATAACATGAGCTCGTCTTCCCAGATTCCTTAGCCATATCCCATTGCCGCAGATTTATGTTCATCACCTCCATTCTCTGTTCATCCGGTTGTCTGATCAATAACGGAACGTCTTCTATGGCCTTTTGTCTCCTAAGTGTGTCTTTCTCCGCTTCCCTCAAGAAATCCACATCAACTATCTGTGAAAAAGGGATTGACAACCTGTTATTATTGCTTTTCAAATCGGACTCATACAACTGTTTCTGGATCACCAATTTTATATTCGTCCCCTCCATCGCGTCGATTTCTCTTCTGAATTCTCCGGGAAGGTCCCGGTATGAGGCCGGATCAGACGGCGCCGGCTGCCGTACGAAGTTGGATGGTGCTCTTTTCCGTTTGGTACTTTTGTTGGAACTTTTGATCATCTTCTGGTCGTTTCTTGATCTTTTACGCCGCGGCGGCGGCGGGTGCTGCGGCGACGCCGTTGTAACTGTACCAGTTGTAGTTGTTTCAGGAATCCCGAGCTTGAGGCCATGAGCAATTTGATTCTCTTTCTGTTGTATTATCTCTTTCCCCTTAAGACGTCGTCGTTTCTCTTGCTGCAAAACCTTCGTAGCAACGCTGCAGATGTCGGCCAGCATATCAATACCGGACTGGTTGGTCTTGAAGTTGAAGCCCTTGAAATCTTCTTTGTTCAAGAGCCTCATCTTCTTTCTTTTCTTTTAATAAAAGAAGTTTCTGCGGAGAAAATAAAGAGCACAGCAGAGAGGCAAAGAAAAGAAAAGCAAAGAGAATTAAGTTTCAGGAAAAGCAGATTGAAAAACCTGATTCTTTCTCTTCTTTCTTTCCTTTTTGTACCAGTCGAATAGTGAAGCCGTTCTGGTGGATAATAAAGACATACTTGGGATTTAAGAAACAATTACTTGAAAATAGCTAGGGTTAATCACAATGCGCTCGCGCTCACAACTGTATATATATTCTTAACCTTTTAATTTTTTTTTTTTTTTTTTTTTTGGATTTAACCCTCTAATTTATATAATAATGGCCCTTAGGGTATGCACTCCGTTTCATCACACTCCCTCTATTTACTCAATTTTTATTTTTATTTTTTTATTAGGTTTAACTCTCTTAAACAAATAAGAATATAGAAAGTAACTATCTCTTTCTAATTGAGGTTTCATAACTAATCAAACAATAGTAGGATTTCATACTCAAACAAGTAATATAATATCACCTCATTCAAAAAATTAAAAAAAAATTATTATTTTATTTTATTTTTTTAATGAAGTGATATTATATCACAAGTATGAAAATAAGTAAAACATAATTCAATTGTTCTTAGATGAAATTCTATACCTGATCAAACAGGAAAATATCTCTTACTAATGAACATCTCACTCACTCACTTTTTTCCTTGTTTTTTTCTGCGCACATTAGGATGTAAAATGTTAGTTTTTTGTTTTGGATAATTTCATCAAAAGTACCTAAACTATACTGTGATTTGTACTTAGGTTCGAAAAAAACTTTTTTTAACAATTTGGTTCCTCAACTTCGTACATATTTTGCTGCAAAGTTAGCATCTGCCCAAGTTTTCATCTAAAATTCCATGAATAGAAGGGATCAAAATGCAACTTTAATATAATTCAAGGACCACACATGCAATAAATAAACATTAAAAAGCCTAAATAATACTTTAAACAATATTTTTAATAAAAAGAAATTTTATTTTAGTAATAATTATTTTAAAAATAAATTAATATTATATTTTCGCATGAAAAATCATGAAAAGAAAAATTGAGCAAGTACTTTGTGTTTGGAATTTTTTTAAAAAAAATAAAAATTTTAAAATATATATATTATTTTTTAAAAAATTTATTCTTAAGATCAACTGTCCTTTTTTAAAGTGTCTTTTAACTTCCTTCATTTCTTATTGTATAAAGAATTTTTTTTATAATTCAGGGAAAAAAATTACTAACATTTTAAAATTTTATATTAATTCTTTTTTTTTCACTCTTAAAAAAGTTCAAAAATTTAATTCTCAATTCAATTTTGAAATTTTTTTTTATGAAAAAGTATAAATTTTAGATTTTTTTTTTTAGTTATAAATATTTTTCAAATTTAAAATTGTTTTTTAAAATATTTTAAAAAATATTTTTTGTTTACTTTATTTTATAATTATTGGCACATACGATTTAAAAATTTTAATAATCTCAAAAAGGTTAATATTTTTTCTTTTACAATAAGTAAATGAAGAAAGTAAAAAAACTAAATAAATAAATAAAATTTTACTAAACAACATTTGAATTTTAGTATAACTTTTTTGAAAGATAAAGTTCTATTTTAACGATTTTCTATAAAAAAAAAAATGTATATATATATATTTAATTTATTAAGATTTTAAATAATTATTAATAAAAAACATTTTTAATGTGTTACGTAAGCTCTTTTTTAGTAACTTAAGGTGTAGTTCCTAAACTATCAATGCTACATTTTAGTCTCAACTAATGATGGATTTTGGTGTAAAAAATTGGTTAGAGACTAACCGTGCAACTAAATAGGAAATTGAGAGACCAAATTGTCAAAAAAAAAAAAAAATGGTTGAGGATCTAAGTACAAATTAAGGTATAGTTTAGGGATTTGTAACGGCATTATCCTCTCTCTTTTTTTCTTTTTTCTTTTTTTTAACAAAAGATTAGCTAACACAATTAGATTTACCAACCAAAAAAAAAAAAAAAGTATTAGCTAATACGTGGAAAAATGTATTATATAGGTACTGGATATAAATGTGTACATGGATATGTGTGCCAATAGTCATTAGACAGATCACTGTAAATAAGTTTGAGACTTGAACAAATTAAACAGAATGCAAGTGTTGAAGTGTGTGTCATGCTGCAACCTATCCTGACCCCTCATCCCCAACAATTCATCAGAACAACCAATCACGACCGTAGAATTAGCTGACCCCCATTTCCCAAAACTTTGTCCATCTGTCGCTTTGCACCAATATTTAGTCTGAACCGCTCAATATATTTTTCTTCGCATCCCAAGAAAATGACTGTCAGTGCCACCTCATCATTTCCCTCCTATAAATAGGTCCTCTTGACAGTTTATTCCTAGGACCAACCGGCCACCTTTTCTCATATTTTCACTAATCAAGTTCCACTCCTTGTTGACCCAGAAGCAAAAAGCTCAATTTTTTTCTTTGCAAATTCATTCCCCCCCATGGAAGTCTCAAAACCCCATGAAGAATCTATGGAGTTTGATCCAAACTCCAATGAGAACTCACCAAGATTGCTTGATGTGCTGAAATTTTCAGTGCTAAATTTTGTTTTGGATGGAGCTGACAAGGTGTTGAAAGATCCAAGAACACTCAAAAACCACCTTCATGTCTCAAATGGTATTGCTCTGCAAGAATATCACTTGGATTCCAATGAAAATGGTACTGAAGATGGAAATTCTAGTATGGACACCAACAGGGTTCATGGAGGAAATGTCTTTGAAGGAAAAACTAAAAGGGTTCGAAATTCTTTGCAAGAAAATGAAAGGGTATGCAACTTAATTCGAGCAAAAATTACGGAAATCCTTCAGAAGTGGTAAATTTTTCATCAATGGACTTTAATTTATTCCCTATAAATTTTCTAGCTTTCGTCGCTCTGTCACTGATGAAAATTATAGGATTTCAGATGAGTCTGTTCTTCAGCTTTTTCACATTTCCAATATGGCTATCATATGTTTGTTTAATGTTCTTGCTATTTCCCCTACAAACACTAAGAAGAATCAGAGGGTATTTCATGAAAAAGCTGTTACGAATATGGGGTGCCGCTGAAACCTCTGTTACTTCAGCTGTATCAAAGCGTGTCAAAGCACAAAAATCGATAGCAGTGAGGATTGGTTTTGCTTTCTTCAAGTCAATCTATGTCTGTTCCATGCTTGTCGGATTGCTAGCATCAGGGTTCATACTGGGGGGATTTATGATGAGAAAGCTGGTTGAGAAGCCAATTCACACAAGAGAGATCCTTAATTTCGACTACAGCAAAGCTAGCCCTGTTGCTTTTGTGCCAATCATGTCTTCTGGTGTTGGAAATCCTTCGAGCCTGCTTTCTAAAGTTAATTTAGAATCAGGGAAGCCCAGCAGCACACGTACTATTCCTTATAATCACAAATTGCAGCTCACTGTTTCATTAACCGTGCCTGAATCCGAGCACAACCAAAATCTTGGTGTCTTCCAGGTATTTTGTTCGAGTTCTATCCATAAATCAGGGACACTTATGTGACAATTGCTTATCCATTTATTGCATTATATATGTAAATATATCTGTCCTTTACAGCTGAAGATATGTTGTGAATGTGACAGTTTTTTTCTCTGTTTTTGGCATTTTACTGCTTTATGTGTATGTGACTCCATGAATGTTTCATTGTTCGTGCTTGAAGGTTAGAGTTGAGTTCCTGTCTGCAAATGGTAATGTCACAGCTAGTTCAAGCCATCCATGCATGTTGAGGTTCAAGAGCTTACCGATCCGCTTAGCACAGACTTTACTTAAAAGTGCTCCTCTTGTTGCTGGTTTTCAATCAGAATCCCAAATTCTAAACATACATATGACAGAATTTACCGAAGGACTTGAACCGACAGCATGCTTGAGAGTGATACTGGAGCAACGAGCAGAATACGAACCCGGCAAGGGTATACCTCAAATTTATGCTGCATATCTAGATCTTGAATCTGAGCTTCCAAAGTTGAAAAGGTTTATTTGGTGCTGGAGGAGAACACTCTTTATATGGAGCAGCATGATATCATTCTTGACAGAGTTGGTGATCATCCTAGCTTTTTTCAGGCCAATTATTGTCCCAAGAAGAACTTGTCATGTTAGGAAAACAGTTTTGAGGGGTTCTGATCAATAATTTGCTGGCCCTTGATTGCAAAAATATGAAGCAATAATTTGAACTCCAAGGAGATTCACATTATTAATAACAATGGCATTTGCAATTTGTGTACGGACAAATTATTATGATGAAAGTGAGAAACGATGAAATAATTGCAGAACTAAATCTAAGCGGTATATCAACTATTAATTTATTTCTCATCTATTAGCACTAGCAACTTTTGTTTTTAGCTATCCTCCTTGACAAATGGTTATACAACTTTTAAGTTCGTATGAATACCGAATGCTACAATAATCAACGTTGTTGCTAACTGATTTGACAACATTTATTATCTTGTATTGGAATTCACTTACTGATTAAGAATATTCAGTTTATATTAAACTAGATTTCGCTTGAATCAATTTTAAGAAACTCCAGAAATATCTTTAATCTTTTTAACAATTAAACAGTATTCAAAATAATTACAAAAATAAAATACCGCCACATAATTAATCTGTTTTTTTGAACAAAAATAAATTCAAAATCTTTATAACAATCAAAATCAACTAATTTTCAAAGACATTAATTTTTAAATAACTGAAAAACACATTTTTTAGAATAACTAAAAAATATTATAATAGCACATTAATTAATCTCTTTTTCCTTAACATCTCCATTTAAGTTATTATTATTATATATAGACTATAAATTTTATTATTAGATCATTTGATTTTATTTAAACCAATACTTTTTTAATTTTTAAACATAAAAATAATAAAAATACGATATTTACAACACTTTTAAGTTTAAATACTATTACCTTAAAAATAAAGCGAAAAAATAAAAAGCAGCCTCAAAAAGAATACATCAAAACCATCTTAATGCATTAGAAAATTTTCTCACATAACACCATGATTTTTGCATACATCTTAACCATTAAATTTATTATAATGACATAGCACAACATAGTAGAACCAAATTGAGATACCCAAATCCAACTACATACATCTATTTCTATCCATCATATGAACATAGACAGGCAAAAATTTGTAGGTGCAAAATCAGAGAAAATTAGGAGGAAAAAAAACAATAAAATAAAATGGCCACCAATACTGGTAAAACAGGGGTGATGGGTCAAATTAGCAGAAGACAACATTCATATATTCACATGTGGTATTGTATGACAGAACGAGACTATATACATTTGTATAGCAATTGCTTAAGGTCCAACAATCAAAATTCAATACCACCATTTATCTGAACTGAAAAGGAAGGTCGACCAACACTTGTAAGTGGAGCATCCACTCTGAACACTATCCCTGAGTTCCCAACATTTCCATTCCACTTGGACCTGCCAATCTGAATTAACATGAAACAAATTAAAGCAAGAAGGTGAATACCAGGATACCCTAGACATACAAAAACCACCAGGGAAACCTAAAAATCAGAAGTACAAGCAGAAATTCATATCATTGAAATTGCAGGATAATGCAGCAAATGAATTTGTAAAAGGTGCAATCGGCTCATATTTTAAAAGCTGTTAAAGTGAATCAATTACAGCTTCAGTGATAGAAATTGACAGTAAAGACCTATCCTTGGGCCACTATAAATATAAGTCTTAACTGCTACTGAAATAACTTACTGATATGGATGCAAACGCAGAAGGAGGTGTCACTAATGAACAACCGCAGATCAAACTCAGTTGCTCCTTCACTGAATGAATAAGTTCTGCCCGCAATCCTGGATTGCTTCCACCAAAAGTAGGGCATAAACTGACAATTTAAAACAGGAATAAATAAACATAGCGAGTTGAAGGGAAAATACAAACGCAAATGAATGCATTAACCAAAAGATCAAGATAAATGGAATGCACATTTATCAGTGAGCTATGAAGACCAAAATAACCATAGAAATGTTCAAAGATATAATTCTTCATGCATAAGCATGATAGATTAACTTTTCAAATTAGTCTTGTATCTTGATATAAATTGATTCATTAATTTAGAGGCCACTGAAAAGCATGGAACTTACCTGCATTGGACTGTAGGCCTCACCATGAGACCAGATCTCTGCCAGGCCATGGCTTGTGCAAGACCTAATGAAAAAGATTTATCTGGCCATTGCACCATTGGTGTTATCCTTGTTCCCCACTTATTCTGATAATACATAGGACTAGAAATTCTTAGTTTTCATAAGAATACCAATTTGATATCATGAATCACTTCATTCCAAATTAATATTAAATACTTTTGGAAGCACATAATTTGTTTCCAAACCTTGCAAGAGAAGCTGAATCTCATTTCTCCTGGATATTGTCCGTGCACTTGTAGAAGGCCTCCGCCAACGGGTAGGAATGCACTAGTACTTAGCCCCTCACCAGATACATAAGTGAGTTGCCCATTTGGAAACTGTAAATCAACAAATGACTGGGCCCCAGAGAGAGAGAGAGAGAGAGTCAGAGACAGAAAATAAGAACAAGGAAGGAATTGATGCTTCAATCTCAAATAAATTCAAGTTTAATATGAGATGCCACTCCACCTCAAAACAGTGTACCTTCACAAGACAAAGGTGACAAAAATTTATTCTCAGAAGAAATGAATAGCATCCATTCCTCCACTTATCTCACTGATACTAGGAAGAATAGAATTTTTTGTTTATTTATTTAATTTTTTTTTTTTTTTTTTGGGGATACAGTCAGAGCCCCTTTTTTATTTTTCATTTTCTATTCTCCCAACCCCCATTTAAATCCCTAACAATCCAGGATAGCAAATGGGCGAGCAATATATTTATTCTCTTTGAAAGGTAGCATCAACACACCCATGGTTTGAATACCCATAAGCTAAGAAGCAAAAATGTGCAAACACATGAAAATGATGTGTTTGTGCGTGCACTGGCCATAATGTTTCATATTCTCTTATAAGTAATCAACTTACACAAGCCATGGGATTGAGACATAGCATTGACATTAAGAGCCACCTTCTGTGCTTGGACCACACTGCTGGGCAAAGAGAATGCATGCCATTCTGACAATCAAACAAATAAGCATATAAGAAAATTGAAAAAAAGAATTGCAAAAATCATCAAGAAGAATCTAGATGCAATTTGTGAAATCCCTAAAGCAAATTAGCTTGTAAAAGTAGTTACAAAAAATAAATAAATAAATAAAATAAATCAGAACTTGCAAATTATTGAGATGTTTCCAAATTGAACATTCCAGAGGAGGACATGTCACAGTATATACATTGCCCACAACAAATGGAGCATTAGCAACTCTCAAATCATGTCTAAGATGTCAATGGAAGCTTTATACAAGTAGCTTAAAATTGTATCTCTAATAATGTTCTCAAGACATTTATGGATACAGTATAAAAGTCATAACAAAGAAGTACAGGGGAAAAATATAAAAATAAAAAAAACATATATATTTTGAAAGCCTGTTCAGTATCTCAGCATGTAGATAACATTTAATTTAAACCAATATAAGACACACACTCTTTAAGACTAATTCTCATGAAACGTATACATAATCACCATCCTAGAGTTGATTATTTTGAAACAAATTTCTATCAGTCTACCAAAGCTTATCACCCCTCCTGGGACAGCTCATATGGCAACAAGTATCCTGTGGTCAATACAATGCCCCGATTTGATCAGACCTATGTACTTAATACCCCTAACACTTAATTTAGTATCTGTCCAAAATGAAAAATCTGAAGCTGATCATACCTTCCTATCATAACCATACCAAAGCAAGTGTTGCTTTGACAAATGCACAGGCAGAAGAAGTGTAGCATCACGAACAAATAGTAGTGGGCCAAGCTGAAGAAGGAATAAAGACGAATTATCATTCCCAGATGTGGAACTACTGTGCGATGCTTCGACCCTCCATAGGTCTCCCCTTGCAACCATAGAACTTTCTACATCGCGTGTTCTACTATCGTAAGTCGATGTGATATTGAATAACCCCTACATCAGCAATCAAAAAAGAAAAGTGAACCAACAAATAATCAGCAACCATTTTTCCAACATCTGGAAAATTTACAAATCAGACTGCTATCTAAATAAATCTCAAAAACAATGACAGCTAGAAGGGAAGGAGGAAAGAACATATGGTATAAGGGGCAATGACAATAGATATCATATGGATGTAAAGAGACAATTATATATGTTTTCTTCTTCTTCTTTTTTATTTTTTTTTTATTTTTTTTAAATATTATATAAACGTAAATGAAACAACTAAGGATTTCCAAAATGAACTTTTTTTGAAGATATGGATAGAATAATTTTACTGTATAACTCCAATAATCAAATAATTCATGGCCAATGAAATGCTCAAAAGACTTTCATAATTCCCTTCAAAGGAAACCACCTCTAATAGTTGCAATAAACTATGCTCATATTTTTGGAATGATACCTCAGATTCACAATTTTATTCTTTTCTCACCAACACCTTACTAGCTAATGCCATGACAAAAATTATTCGTAATTTGCACCATGCAGCACAGATGACAATGGTAATCACTGATTCGAAACTCCAAAAGTGAATCCAAACACCATCTATTCCTCTCCCTAATTAAGAACGCAGTTAATATAGCGGCATCACAATCATTACAGAATATCATCCCTTCAGTAAAGATTCTACTTTGAAACTGCCTATGTTTTCCCTTTGTCATTAAGAGGCACGCTAAGCACTTCCTAGCTCCTTTCTCCCACTACAGTAATTGAATTTGTGTGCATCTCTACCTCATACTTAGTGCAACTAATAAATAATAAGTTAAACTAAGAAATCCTTTTTGATAAGCACTAATCTACAGATCCCAACCACCTTAAGCAGAGGTGAAACATAAAGCCATTTAAGTTACGTACTAATTGTGTCAATAAATTTACCTGGGGCCTAGCAAGATGGCCAGCCGCCATGAGATTAAAGCCAGCAATTTCTTCATCCACCAATCCATCAGAGCCAGTTTCATTCTCAACAGAATCCAAATCCTTCAAACGAAACGTCAACGGTCCCAGTTCCTCATGGACGATCACACCCGCATCAGCTCTCTGCCTGTTCTTATTGATATCCATCTGAAGCACTTCTATCACATGTTCCTCTTGCCGAAATGGTACCGGTATTCTCCTAAAAATTTGCTGAACCATCCCATTCAAGCACGCCCCGAAATCCGCCCCAGCTTGCCCGATTCTATTACCAATATCAAAAATCGCCGAAACCCCATTAATTCCCGAGCTATCAGCCAGCAACCCAATATCCCTCTTGCCGAAACTCTGGGTCGGGAATTCAAGATCGAAGAGCTTTGTATTATGAGGATTGGGCCAGGGAAAAGATGGCGGATTCATATGAGACTGAATCAAACCCGTAAAACCCTGAGCAAGCCGATCTGCTAGGTCCTGACCGTGCCGTTGAACCTCTTCCCATGCTTCGAAAGGCCTCTCTACGGACATCATTGGTAAAGAATCTTCACAAATTTGTTTAACCTTCTTCTCCGAAAACTCACAGATACTTCATATTTCCAATCAAAGTAGGGTTTTTTTCTCAATCCCAAATCCCAAAGGAGGCTCAACTTATGCGTGTTGACTAAAACTCAGAGAAACAGACTGACCGCAAAACAAGCAGCTTCAAATGGGGATTTTCGCACTAAAATTTTCAAGCTCCTCCGGACTATGAAAATAGGAAAAAGATTCCAGCTTTGATATTCTCGGAACAGAAATTTATAGAGCTCAAATTATAGAAAGAAATGAGAGATTAGGGTTTCAAACTCCCAAAACGAAAACACTGCAAAAAATCTAAGAGGTTTAAGCTCGGGATTTTAATAAGTTCAGGAATCTGAAATTGAATTTTTGTCGTTTTAATTTCTTTTTACAGGAGAAAATTATCATAAAAAAGGAAGAAGAAAGATTCTGTTTTTAATAACCTCAAAAAAAATATATATATATATATAATAAAGAACAAAAACAAAAAAAATGTGGATTAGAGTTGCGATTTTGGAATCAGGTAGAGAAAATGAAATGTATGAAGTCCCAAACTGTGAAACTCAAAACGTAAATGACTCTTAACCTACGCACACGTTTTCTGTCGGCCATATACAGTGCGCTGGGGTGCGTAATGCGCACACGCGATTATTTAGATGCCACGTAACGCTCTTGTGGCTAAAATGGATATAGATATTCTTACGAGAAAAGTGCTTCTCACAGTTGGGGGACTTTAGTGCCCTGACTGACAAATCAGATTAAATTTTATTTCCAAAAATTAAATAAATAATCTGAAAAATGTAAGTTTAAATTTAATTAAAATGCATATTTGAATTATTGATTTATTTAAATTAAATTTTTAAGTTTTGAAAAAATTTGGATATAATATTCGAGTCAAAATGTAATTTTCAGATTGAATTTATATTATTTTAAGGAAAAAGTTCAGATTGAATTAGTCAATTAGATAAATCACATTATAATAAGTGGGTTGCAGATGTATATCTCAACTTAATTCCATTAATTTTTTATCAAAAAAAAAATTTAATTCCATTAATTTTTACTATTGCAAAAAATATATATAATAATAAAAATCCAAAAAAATTAACTCCATTATTTATGGGATTTTTTTTAATATAATTGAATTCAAACATTCCCACATTTCTGTTCAAAATAATAAATAAATTTTGGTTCAGTCAAATTGTGTGAAGTTCTGGTAAAAAAAAAAAAAAAAAAAAAAAAAAAAGAAGAGGTACATTAAAGTATTATTATTATTTCGCATGAATTGGTCTATCCTTAAGAGGTTATATTCTTTTTATGGTTTGAAGTCTTGAAATTTTTCCCTTCCATCAAAAAGATAAATAAATAAAATATGTAGAGCAAATATATTCCGATTGATTATTGCAATTTTTTTCCGAAATATTTAATTTCTGGAAAAGACTTGAGACCTATCCTTTCGCATTTATAGTGAAAGCGAATGATTTATATCTTTTTTTTATTTATTTATTATTTCTTTTTTATGATAGCGAAAGGAATTATACCATGCTTTCATGAAAATAATTCTTTATATAAGTACCTTTTTATTTTTTGCAACATATATATATATATATATATGTATGTTTTTTGCAATTTTCTCCTTG
The DNA here is from genome assembly GCF_031755915.1 of Ziziphus jujuba. Taxonomy (NCBI): domain Eukaryota; kingdom Viridiplantae; phylum Streptophyta; class Magnoliopsida; order Rosales; family Rhamnaceae; genus Ziziphus; species Ziziphus jujuba. The sequence goes on along the minus strand of NC_083389.1, from coordinate 13,975,100 downwards.
GAATCTAATTTCTTAAAATACATTCGACAATATATATTCTTTTTGTATGGGCCCATTCTCTTTCTATATGCTCTTGAAACCTTTTTTTTTTTCTTTTAAAATTTAAATATTAGTAGTTGATCAATTTACAGATAATAAGACATATATACTAATTACTTTATAAAAAATATACATTGCGTAACAATTTTTTTTTAAAATAATTAAACGTTACCGTGATTATTGGTTTGTGGAATAATTTTATGAAAAAAATTCTTAAATTTTCAATCTAGATTTTTTTTTTTTTTTTTTTTTTGGGGACGGAAATTTTCAATCTAGCTTATCAGTTAAACATTTTGGAAAAAAAAATAATAATATCATTATACGTATGATTATAAAAATGTATTTTATAATCTGGTAGAGCAAAAAGATATGGTTAAATTTATATAAAAATATAATATGAGTAGAAGTATAACCAGCGATGGTTATTTAGCTAAAAAAAAAAAAAAAAAAAAAAAAAAAAAAAAAAACCAGCGATGGTTTTGGATTACAGTTACCTATTAAAAACGAAAAATCGGGTTGATTATCAGAATATGTGGTTTGGCCTATAAAATTATCTACGTTAATGAATAAATTATGATAATATTATCTGCGTCTGGGTCTTTTTCTCACGGCAAGACATTTTAGACGGCAATTGTCGTCGTCGTCGTCGTTAGCCGTCCGAATACAGAAGGTCTCGCCAATGGAGGGACACTTACTCTACCCCAAAATTGAACTCCATGACCTTCTACCCAATTTCTGTTCACTTTCCCAGGTGACCATTCTCTCTCTCTCTCTCTCTGCTGCTCGGAATGATTTTTGCAAGCTTTGTGTTCCTTTAATTGAAAATCTAACTCTATCTGTACCTACTTTGTATTCTTTAGTCTCTCTATCTGCTGCTCGGAATGTTTTTGTTTGTTTTTAGTTTTCACGGTCTCAAATGGAGGATGGTGTGAATATCGTACCTTTTCTTTCATTCTTTTTTTCCTTTGTTTTACTATGTTGTCTCCCCGCTTTATCTGTACTTTATTTTGTTGTATGATTAAGTGGAATTTTTTCAGAAAATTTTGTAATTTCTGATTGAGAGAATTGAGGATTGGAGAAATTTGTGGAATATGTATATTATGATGCCCAGGTGGATAAGATTCACTATGGAATTGATAAACATGGTGACAATTAATTGAATTAAAAATGCGGAACAGAATTGATGAATAATATAGAGAACCATGTTGATTATGATTCAATGGATATCATCTAGTAGTACTTGTACGATAATAAAATCTTTGGTAGCTTAAAAATCACTACACTGAAGTTGGGAATGTGCCATGTTTGGAAAGTTATAGCTGAAATGTATATGGACTTATTTTATTTGCTAAATTGAAGCCGTTGACAGGCAGGGCAATTGCCTGCTATAATATGGGTGTGCATGAACATGAAATGTGCAAGTGTTACTCTCATTTGTATTTGTTGTTGTTTCTTAGTCAAGATTTTTAGGAGGCATGCATGCTTTGATTATTGTTAATAAAACCTGTCTATACGTTCTGTTATAAGTTCTTTTAATTATGAATCATTGGATTTATTCTTCTCTGTGTGAGATAGCCATGGTTGATGTTCTTGGTTGCTGATGATTAGGTTTCTCAGGACCTGAAGAAACACACAGCGAACAGTAGTTTGAATAAAACAGTTGATTTTGTGCAAAATGAACAGAGACAGCTGGAAAAACAAGAAAATGATGCAATTCAAACCAGAAAGGGGGATAATGTTCCTCAACATGTTAATGATGATGTATCTCAGAAAAAGAATGATCTTTTCTATTATGATACATCTCTTTCTGAAGAAACCGGAGTCTGGGTACCTGTCACTGCTCCTTCCATGTTGGAAAGGGAGCATCAAGAGCGGAATGGGGGTTTCAACGTGAACGCTGAACACTTCCCTGATGGAGACATGGGATGTAATCAGTTTCTTGGAGAGAATAAGGAGCTCACCATGTGGGATGTGGTCAATGAGATGTTAGTAGCAGCTCGTGGAAAAGTAAGTGCTATTACTTCTGGTGATGTTCATAGATCTATGATTCCTTGGATATCAAACCAGCTTCTAGAGCAAGCTTGGAAAGATATGGCTCATACACTTGCAGTGGCAAATTTTGGGAACATCAAGGAAATTCTTGAGGCAGAGCCACCAAAGTGGTTGGCAGATAGTGCTGCTTCAGCTTGCATGCTGTGTAATGTCCGCTTTCATCCTATTATGTGCTCTAGGCATCACTGCCGCTTTTGTGGAGGAATTTTTTGTAATGAATGCTCTAAGGGAAGGTGTTTGTTGCCTACAAAGTTCCGCACTGCAAATCCGCAGCGTGTCTGTGATGTATGTTGTGTGCGTCTTGAGTCTGCCCAAACTCACTTAATGGATGAAGTGAGTTGTGCTGCTCAGTTGCCAACAAAGGATTTGACGGACCTTAGTACTTTGAGATCATGGCTAAATTTTCCATGGGGCCAATCCATGGAATATGAAATTTATAAGGCCACAAATACTATTCAGAGTTATAATAAGGTAACTCTTCACATCTAGAGACATCTTATGAAATTAACTAGGTTGATGAATCTCAGGGACATAGGAACCATTTAGACCTTTAATATAATTTAAAAGAGCTTTAAGAACTCCAGAGCATGAAGAGGCATGTAATGCTTTGAGTTAACAATGGAGCTTTCTCTTTTGATTTTCATGAAAGCTTTTTCATAGCTTTAGTTATTTTTGTGTGGAAATACATCAACCCTAGCTTCCACTTGCATGTCCTGAATCTGCATACCTCATAGGACAAGCAATTTTTTCGTCCTTCTGTTGGTTGCTATTTCTTTTTAGGTATGCCTTTAATTAATTTAAAGTGTGGGAACCCTCGTATTAATGATGTTCTAAGTTGTTTTGAATTGATAACTGATTTGTGTATAAGTATACCTTAATTATCAGGTTGGATCTCTGAAACCTGAAAACTCGATACCAGACGCCATTTTAAAACAAGCAAAAGGCCTTGCTATTCTCACTATTGCAAAGGTTGGTGTTATGGTGACCTATAAAGTTGGGATAGGACTAGTAGTTGCTCGTAGGGAAGATGGATCATGGTCTCCACCATCAGCCATTTCTTCTTTTGGTGTTGGTTGGGGAGCTCAGGTGACATACTTTTATCTGTTGAACTCTACTGAGCTTTTGTAGATACTTTTGAACATCTTCTCAGCATAACGTACTTTCTTTTTCTAGAACTACATTCTACTTTCTAAATTTTGATGAATATCACTGTCTGCTTCTACTTTGCTGTAGTCCTTAGTTGTGACTAATTTTCAAACTTTCTTCTTTGTGGATTGACTTATGAATATCCAAATTTGAGGTGCTAAAAATCTATCTTTTGGATGCTCTTTAGAATTTTATAGCTCTTTTGCAATATCCAACAGGCTGGAGGCGAACTGACAGATTTCATTATTGTGCTGAGAACTAAAGGTGCTGTAAAAACATTCAGTGGAGATGTGCACTTCTCTGTTGGAGCAGGTCTGAGTGCCGCTGCAGGCATTATTGGGCGGGCTGCTGAGGCTGATGTACATGCTGGGGTTGGTGGTTGTGCTGCTTGCTATACATACAGCTGTTCTAAAGGTATAGTTTTTCACTCACTCTTCTTGATAAGATGGGATGTAAATTGTCTGAACTTAGCAGCAGAGCAAATTTTGTTTGCTGCAACTCACTGCTATCATTGACATATCTTTTTTTTCTTTTTAATTTTTCCTTATTGTTTTGTTTTATGTGGTCATGCTCAAGGGTTGTTTCTGTGAACAAACACATGGTGCTGTTTGTTAGTGTGTCATTTACCTTGGTAATCATTAAAACTTCAAGAGCCTCTTCAAAGAAAAACTTGCAATGAAACAATTTCATGAAACAAAATGACTTTCAAATAGAAAAGCTGCCAAAATATGAAACATATTCTGATAAGATACAAAAGAACTTTTGTGAAGTTGGTAGATTTCAGGTTCTCGTAGTCCTAATTGCAGTTTTGGGGATACAATTGTTCTGCTCTATGTCCTCTAAGCCTTTTCTATGAGATGCCCCAAAACAGTCGGATGTTTTGTGTTTGTTAATTCCAACTCTTATCTACTTTTCCTTTTCCATATAACGTATGATTGCTCAACAAAATCTCTCTATGACCACTTTCATGGCCTTGAGCTTCCATTCATGTTATCTTAATCTGCTTGTTTTAAATGAAATTGTGATTGACAGGTGCATTTATTGGGTGCTCACTAGAAGGAAGTCTACTATCGACCCGATCACAAGAAAACTCCAGGTTTTATGGTAGTCAATCCATCAATGCATATGATATTCTTCTTGGTTCATTGCCAAGGCCTCCTGCAGCTGCTATTCTTTATCATGCTCTCTCAAACCTATTTGGGAAGTTTGAGAGATAATTAGCTAAATTCTTACTTGAAAATAATAATAATAATAATGTTTTTTCATAATATTATTGGCGGGTCGGTTGATCAAGATCTATGTGTACATTCTTTTTGCCATGTTTCTCGTTCTATCTCTCTCTCTCTCTCTCTCTCTCTCTCTCTCTCTCTCTCTCTCCATTCTTTGTTCCACTTAAAGTAACCAACCAAAGCGGTGTTGAGCCAAAAAAAGTGAAGATTTAACTTTCAGATGTAGCAGAGGTGGAACATGTTTGAACTTGTTTAATGCTGGGAGGTCTTGCTTGTAGATATGATGTATATGATCAAGTTCTTTAAATTTCATTTCACTGTTGGTCACTGGATTAGACCTCATTATTTAGGAATTCGACAAAAGGGATATTCGTTTCTACCAGAAGCTTTTTTCCAAGCCAAGAGTATGCTAATTGCAAATTTCTTTTGGGTTACAAACAAAACCATGGTATGGCCACAAATCCATTGATATTGTTTAAAAGAAAAGGACAGACAAACAAACCAAGCGGATATGATGAGGACTTGACGGTGTTGCTGCTTACCAATTTCAAATTTCTTCGCCAGTAGACCATCACGCTTGCTGTAGTTTAAAATATGATGCCAACGTCTATTATGTCTTCTTCCTAAGGTTTTAAGATTTTTTTTTTCTTTTTTTTTTGGGGGTTTTTAATTCTAAACTCGGAGGAAGATAAATAAAACCCATAATTAACCAGTATCAGAAATCTGTAAAATCTTTTAAATTAAAATTTGTATTCAGCGTAAAATTTTCTCGTCTTAGGCAGTAAGAACTTCTCTGTTCACGAAAAGTGGAATCCACGTATAGATTATACACATCATATTGTCACCTCACCTATGAGTGGATAATGTGCATTATCCAAGTATTGAAAGTTTTATTTTTATATTTTTGAAACTTTCCATGTCAGGGGAAATAGAATTAGATGGTAGTTGACGCCATTTTTACATGGTTTTTCCGTAGTTTTTGAACTAAAAATTGATTGGTATGATTTTAAAATAATTGATGTTTTTGAATGTTTTGATTTTTTTTTTTTTTAATTATATGTTTGCTACGTTTTAAATAGTTTATAAAAAAATTATTCAGAGAAAGGTGATTCAAGGACAATTTTATTTTATCTCCATGTTAGGAGGAGCAGCTAATGATAGAGCTAGCTCAATTCTGACTACAAGTCTACAGGCGCCTGAAAAAGCAAAAAGACAAAAAAAAAAGAAAAAAATGGAATTTGGGGGGTGTTAATTTGAAAAGGAGAAGAAAACAGGAAAAGTTGGAATGGCAGTTCTGCAAAGTGTAACCTTTTATATATTTATTAGTAAGCCTTTTACACTTTGGCTATGAATTATCGAAATACGTTGCGGGCACAGAAAGTGCAGCATCCACCGAGTCAATTTGACCGCACAAACACATCATTGTGCCCCCACTAAGTAATTATTCAATGATTAACAACCAAAATCCTCAAAAATAAAAATAAAATAAAATGTTGCAATTCAATGTTACAATATGGCTGGTAGCTCCAGAACCAGTACCATCAAAGTTCGATGTAATTTTGGTCACATATGATATGATTATTTGGTGACAGCCATCATTACTCGAACATCATTTGTGATTGTGATTGAACTGTGGTTTTTCTAATTCATAATATTTGTAATCATTCTTTTGACTTTAACCGCAGATGCAAAACAAAACAAAAACAAAGACAACCCTCATTGCTGATTGGATATATTTGGCAGGCAATGTTTGTAGGGGATTGCCGCTTCTAAACTGGGATTTAAACTGGCCTTGAGAGCTGAAAAATGTTGATTAGCCTTGATAATTCTGATTTAGTTTTGTGATTTGCTAAACAAAGAAAAATTTGACGCTCTCCATTTGGATTTAAGTGGATAGGGATTCAGATTCCCTTCCTCCCATCCCTCCCCAAAGCATTACTTTGAATGGCAAACCAACAATTAAATGCAACCAATCTATGTATGTATAAGAGTCCTTTTCATTAAAATTTAGGTTCAGATAGACAATTAAAACCACCCTCACACCTTTGACTCACTATATATAACTTAGGAACAAATAAAAATTAAATAAGAAAAAAAAACAAGAAAAAAAGAAGAAGAAGAGAAAGAAGAAGAGGGAGAGAAGAGCAGCTGTTTGTGCTCACCTCGATCCTTTTAGTTACCCTTTTTTCTAAAAAGCACAAACACTGGATCTAAGGCTATAACAACACCAATTTTTGGATTACGCTTCACCTGCAACATTGTGTGATTCAAGTGAGTAACTATATTACAAGTCTATCAATATATGTAAAATGTCAATTAATCTATGTAAGTAAATATTCAAATAACCAACATACCTGGTTCTTGAGCTTCCAAGAGTGAGCTCTAGATCATCTGATCCACACTCTTCGTGAATCCTCTCTCCTTCCCATGGCTTAACCAGCCCTGTTGCGTGGCTTCCAAATGCAAACTCATCAGAAATCACTTCAGACATAGGAATGTCAGCAGTGTGATCAGAGCCTGCTGCAATGGCAGGAGAGCAAGTCCCACTTTGACCAGGAGTCCACATGCGGGAGCCACCACCAGCCAAAGCCTCATCCTTAAAACCAAATGGATTGGAAGCGACCAAACTGAAAGTTGGGGAAGTTGGCCCTCCTTGGGGGAGCCGAATCCCGGCAAACCATTCTGGATCAGGAACAATCTGTCGGCCAGGGCTTGGTGGAGTAGAAGATGGCAGGAAGGATGAGTGCTGGCCACCGAAGCCTGGCCGGGTAGATTGGTCATCCCAGTCAGGCTTGATTCTTGGTGTTCGAGCAGTAGGAGAGCTCAGTGGAGGAGTGACAGGAGCGCTTATGGAGCCGCTATGGATGTAGAGATGAGGGAGTTTGGAAGAGGAAGCTGATGAGGACGCAGAGGAGAGATTTTTGAGCCATGGTATGAGGGAACTGCTATCACCATTAGGATTAGCAACATACGAAGATGATGCAGGGCTTGGGAAAGACGAAGATCCGGGGCTGGGGTTGTAGGAAGCACATGGACTTGGATGGAAAGATGAGCATGGACTTGCTGCAGTGGATGCACCTACCACATCCATTCGTTCGGCAGGCTTACATCCCTGCATATATCTAAACATGATTAATAAATGCTCTTAACCTCCAATAATCAATTTTAAGGACAACCACACACTAATGGAATTTCCACCAAATCCATTAGTTTAAAACAATTTGTCTGATTATTAAGCAAAGATGGGAATCATGATTGTTTCAATCTTGCATATCCAAGCCCAAAATCTAGATACATCTCATGTGATGTAACAATAAATAAGCAATGTTTATTAAACTATTTATGTGACAGTTAAGCAATGTTTGTATATATTAGGCTTCTTCACGATTGCATTTGTCAAATTATTTATAGGACATTCCCACTTGAGGCCCTCTAAAACCACAATTTTAATACCCATACAGAAACTACAGTCCTGGCATTTGCCAGTTTCTCAATTAACTGTCAAATACTAAATATGAGAAAGAACCAAATTACCAAGGTAAAACATGCAAACATGTCAAATTCTCAAATATGAAATTTGATATGTCAAATAATATCAAAACTTATAATCGCCATCCAGATAAGTACCAAACTATCTACAAGCTGTACATCATACCAATATCTTGATATAATCCTTCTAAGCAAAAACTTGACCTCAATATTTACTTAAATAGTATCTAAAAACACCATAACAAGTAGCAACATATATAAGAGACCTCTCAAACGTTTTATAACTAGAGGGAAAATTAACAACACAATATATACAGCCATATCAGTCAATCTGTGGTATGCAAGTGGCATCACTACTCCTGTGGTAGGTGTGGAAATCAAGGCAATAAACAAAGTAATAATGTGATCGCTACTCCTTATTTTCTACTTTCTTTTTTATCATTATCTTTTTCTTTTCAAAGTTTAAGTTGCATTCTGACTTTTCAACGGAAAAAGCAGCAGTATATCAGCCGGTTACAACCTCCTTTTCCGTCGAAAGTACCAAAAGATGACGTGTCCAAGATGTTGTCCAAGTTGGCAAAACTTGTAGGCTGAACCATGCCACTGACAAATCATGTGTTCATGTAATAACATGTCATAAAATCATATTTACCTCGCTGCCGAGATTACAAAAAATCCAAAAACGCCATTATATCTTTTAGAAACCGCTACACTCCTCTCTCACAAAAATATTTATGCACGATCATCAGGCTGAGTTGGGGCAGAGAGGGATGGAGTGGTTTCAAACAAATAATCCAGAGGGAAAAGGATAGACCCATTTCAATTGACACATAATATTTACTTGGCTAATTTTACATTCACATAATACCTCCAAACTCATCCGAAACGAATTCAGACTTGAAATTATTCAATATATACTATAAACAAATAAAATAATGTGAGTGTAACCCATAAAAGAAGAGTTATCACGGGAACCATGAGAAATAAAGAACTTGCGAAATGGAAAACTTAACCAAAATAAATAAAAAATAAAAAATAAAAAGCTCTGGTGCGTTACATAAACAAAGTAAAAGGTTCACTAACTAAATCTGTCACAACACTGAAAAGTGAAAAAGAGACCCAAATTGACTGGCAAAAGTACCCTTACAAAATCCTCGAAATCCCAGAAGAAAAATAGCTATTCTACCTGTCGCTTTTTAGAAATAAAGAAGGGTATCTTCGTCTCCTCGAGATCTACGTGGTACCCAGGGCTCTTAGACCAAATTTAGCCAAAGGGAGCCAAGAAGCAGAGAGAAAAAGAATCTTCAACTTCACGCGTAAAAGATATAACAAACGAAAAAGTAAAAGTAAAAAGAAAGACCCGTATACAAACAGTCGTCACTACATCTACAGAACGCCGGCGACGACAAATTTAAAAGAAAAAAAAAGTAAGAATCTTTAGCCATTTGTTATCAGTAAAAAGAAAGAAAATTTTCAAAAAGTAAGCTGAAGAAAATTTTCGGGCCCATAATAGACTCTCACTGCTAATTTGCACGACTCATATCATAATTAGCACATATTAGACAAAAACTTTTCTTGTTTTGGATTAATCTCCGACAACCCATCTCCTAACATGGACCGCTGCTTGCGGTGTGAGTCGGGAGACGCCCCAGCAAAACGTATTGCGCCACGTTGCTGACATGCGCCGGCCAAAATTTTCACTTATCCAACATTAATGCCAGCAAGATTAAGAACTAATTCGCCCATTAATCAATCCACTAAGTCGGAGATAAATAATATTAATTCCATAATAGCTAGCTTGGGTATGCCAATTACACAAAGGGAAATTAAGAAATTTCTAAATATTAATTCCATAATAGCTAGCTTGGGTATGCCAATTACACAAAGGGAAATTAAGAAATTTCTAACTCATTAAAAGTTAAAAGCACTAATTATTGCTCTTCCTTAAATCAATTTATGAAGTATTTCAGGAGGGGCTTTTAATGATAAAACCAAAAAAAAAAAAAAAAAATGGTCATCCGTAAATTAATTTCTAAATAATTAATAAAAATGAGCGAATGAGAGAATTTAAAATTTACCTTACGATAAGTAGTGCCGTCGGGTTCGACGGTCCAACCAGCTTCGTTGCAGAGGGCTTTGAGGACCTCGTTGTTGTCGCAGTGTTTTGGAAGCTTGAAGTTTCCGTACATTCTCAGACCGGCGAAGATCTTCGCCGCTATGGCTCTCCTCCTTCTCTCCCTCCTCTTGTTGTTCTCTCTCTCCTTCCATGTCGGTAGCCGAGTCCCCGACGTCATCCCCCCTCCCCACTCTCACTCTCCGATCAACCAAAATATGCAAATCACTTTTACAATAATCGCTTTTCAAAAAAAAAAAAAAAAAATTCAGATGAGCTAGCTAGTGCTTATGAACTTTAAGGTTTAACTTCAATCCATTAAGAACCAAGTATCGGAGACTCCAATTCTGGCCAAGGCGACTTCGATGTTGCTTCGAGCTGATGATCAGACCCGAATGAGTACGGGAAGACGAAGAATCGGAGCGAACGACAGCGTTTTGAAGAGAATAGAGAATTCAGTTGTCGTCTCCGACTAACGAGGAAAATGAAGCTTGGTCTTTTACTAGATCGTTGAATTCAATCAGATCTATGCGTGTAGGAATATTCGGGTCGGATCGGGCAGAAGAAAATGCATTCGGGTATAAGTCGCCGGAAAACCGCTAATTAACAGGAAGTGGTATTGATGAGACCCGGGAAAATACTGAAAAAAAAAAAAGCCAGAATGGGTGGGTAATATGGAGGGGGACTCGGGGATGGTGAGCTTATTATATTGTGGACTCTTTATTTGGTCCTGTATTTTCTTGATTTTACGAGTTTGCCACTCTTCCAACGGAGAAATTCTTGGCTAAAAGAGCTTTTAGACGGAGTTCTCGTAAACAAGTATAACGGAGTTTTGAGGAATTCGTGAAAACAGTAATAAATTTATAATCAATTTTAATTCCACAAAGCAAAAATTAGAAGGAAAAGAAAAAAATATTAAAATAAGGTTTCAAGAAATCTTTTATAAAGGATTTTATCACGCTCAAATGGCCAAATAAAAAGCTTTGTTTGTTCGTGTACTTTTTTTTTTTTTTTTCATTTTGAAAATTTGAAAATAAATATTTTACATGTGGCCGAACAAATTCTAGCCATTTGTTTTTGCAATTTTTGCATTTTTTATTCTAAATTTGACAGATTGTGTATTCTAAATTATATTTTTTTTATCATTGAAAGTGAGGGAGGATTCAAACAAATTGCGTAAAATCACAATGCTTTATTTCTGCAATAGAATATTTTATAGACAGTAATTATTAAATAAATATAAACTTTTTTATTATTTTTTTGACATTCCAAGTTAGGGATTCAAAAATTGAGATCACTATCTAAAAAAATAGTCTTTTACCACTAAGCTTTCAACTGTCCTTGCAGGGACAAATAAATATAAACTTATACAACCATAAGAAAAACAAACATTTTTATTGTGTCATATAAAAGCATTTATGTTATAAATATGACCTTCTTTTTAAATTGTGTTTTAAAATAAACTTCTAGAAGACTATACTTAATTTTTTTCTTAAAAAAAAAAAAAGAAAAAGGAAGAATGAGTGAATTCCTTAGAGGTTTTTCATGAAACTATGCTAAAATTTTAAGTATTAAATCTATATGTAATGTTCATGCGTATATTATATTTATATTTAACAAGAAAAAAAATTAAAACTTTGAATTTACTTAAAATATTTAGGGACTATATAAGGAAGAAAATATTTTTCAAAATAATAAAATGAAAAGAAAATCAAAAAGCAAAAAGGAAATCACATCTTTCGCATTATAGCTTTTCAGTGGACCAAATCCAGGAACAAAAGCGTAACCGCGCACACAAGCATCCATGAAATTACAAAATAGAGGGGCATGTAAGACATTTCACTAAAAAGAGCCGCAAGGGCTAGCACGTTGTGAAGCGTTACGGATTCGAGGAATTCTACTCTGTCCGAGTCTCGTTTCCTAACCGTTCTCTGTTCAGAACGAGACGTTACTACGACACGTGTCCAATCTCAACGCCTCCCCGGGTAACTCTCTCTCTCTCTCTCTGTCTTTTTAATTTTTTTGGTGGATTTTTTTAATTGGGTCGTTTTGTCGACGTATGGTAGTTTTCGCACGTGCCGGATGTAGGCCCACATGTAAGGCCATGATAGGTTTTTGAGGAGTCGCGATGTATGCGTGGACAGCAGCACCACACGATGAAACGGACCCAGTTACTACACCTTTCACGTGACGCCACGCCCATAAGCATCACTAGGTGGACCCCACAGCCTTAGTTTGGATTTCACAACTCGCCGCCTTGGTCTTGGGCGTAAGGCTTTTTTATTTTGAATATTTCATTCTTTCTTGTTTTTTAGAAGAAATTATTAGAATTTTATTTGCAAACGGGAAAACTATTAGAAATTTTATATGAAATTTTAGACTACCATATAATATGCTTTTCGGTCTAAAATGTAAATAGCTAAAATTCTTTAATAGTTACATTTAAGTCTTAACAAATTTTTAACAATGTTGTAATAGAAAAATTAATTGAAAAAATTAAACAGGTGTTTTTTTATTATTATTTTTCCATATTATAGCAGGATTACACAAAAATTAATACTTAATCATTAATATTATAATTTTTAAAAATGACTAATTAAGGGTTTCACAAAAATTAAGAAATTTAAAATGGTTACAAAATTTGTTAAGCTGTAGCATTTTAGTTGTGTTTTTTCTCCTAAAGAAACCAACAAAGTGATAAATGAACTAGCAAGTATGCAAGAACCCTCTTAGACGCAACCTGTAATCAAGCCTGCTACTTGTTTTGATGTTTTCGTTTTTATATTTATTTTCTATTTTTCTTGATACAATTTGCAACTTGTCTACAGAAAAATGGTTACATAATTTAAATGAATAAGTAACAATTTATGATAAAAAGTCCCTCTCCATGCCCATATGTAGAGAAGTACAATTCAAATTAAAATTAAAAATATAAAAATTAAAAAACATACAAACTTACCAAGAATTAAGACAAAAGCAAAAATATTCTAAATGTGTTTTTTGTTCCGCTTATGTTTTCTTGGAGCAATTCCATTTTGGAATTTGAATTCCATTTATGCACATATTTAATGCTTGTTTAGGAATGATTTTGAAAAGATAAAAATTACTTTAAAAAAAATAAAAACACTTGATATAGTATTTGACAATAAAATATAAAATCACTTTTATAATGATTTTGTTATTGAAAAATCATTTATTTGGTGGTTTTATAAAAAATACCAATTAACTAATTTAGAATAATTATTTGAAATAATTTTTAATAATTTCTTTTAAATAGATTGTAAAAGATTTATATAAGTGATTGCTATCTAATTTATTTATTTATTTTACATGAAAATTTTTTTTTATATGTATTTATTCATCGATGAACCTTTGGCATGATAAGGGTATGAGGGAGTTGTTAATTTTTGTTTCCTCTAAACTTTTTGACTAATTTCATTTTTCATTTCAAATATTAGGTATTGGTACAAAGACTAGAAAATGACCTTCATCCCTTCAATGTGAAAATGAAACACAGAATTTCTAAAAACAAAACTCCAAACACACCCACTCGAAGAGGGAATGCGCGTGTTTTTGATTAGGCGGTCAAAGGGGCAATGAACAGAAGCACGTGCAAAAGCGGAGCAAAGACCGGTCAGCGCTTCTCTCCCTCTCTCTCTCCTCTCTTTTGTTTGGATGCGTAACTAATTTTTTGATTCTCTCTCTTCAACGCGGACGACAAACCAGAAAAATCGATGTGTGTGTGTGAGAGAGAGAGAGAGAGAGAGAGAGAGAGAGAGAGAGAGAGAGAGGTGTCTTCGTGGCAATTACACACACGTGTGATCGTGATGGCTTAACTCTCTCATTAATGCTGAGGATAGAGACCTCTACTTGTGAGGATTGTCGAATCCCATTTGTGTTCTATTTTTTATTTAATTTTATTTTTTTAGAGCATTTATTTCTGTGTTTGAAATTTTTTTTTAAGGAAAAATTTATTATTAGTATTAAATAAACTAAGATTATGAACGATGATCTATTATTAAGATATTTTTCAACCGACCAATAGGGTTATTGATGGCCAAATTAAAAATATATGGTATGGAAATTGCAGGTCCATGTGATCATATTCTTTAGTAGGCATACAGATGTTTAGGGAAAAAAATAATAAATAAATAAATAAATAGTAGGCATATAGATGGTGGATGACTGATTTGGTTAGAACTGGGACCCACACGTCTATGGCGGACATGTTAGTGTGCGGTGGGGGTCACGTGCAACTCGATACGCTTGGCCATGCGTGGACCAGTAACCAAAATTTTATTTTTTTTGGGTAATGAGATCAGTAACCAAAATTTTATTTTTTTTGGGTAATGAGATCAGTAACCAAAATTTTATTTTTTTTGGGTAATGAGATCAGTAACCAAAATTTGATCATTCCTTAGAGTTGATGAACACATAAACTCACGAAACCAAAGTCGTTTTGCATAAAGGAATCTAATTGGTTGTTTGACAGGAATATTAGAGAGGAAAACAAGTGGCAACAGTGAATTGGTTAAATAAGTTTTTTTTTTTTTTTTAATTGCTGAAAAAAAACCTAAAAAAATATTATTCTGTGGAAGGTTGGAAAGACTGAAGAAAGTACCAAATCTTTTTCTCCATTAAACCCACTTCCAACCAAAAAAAAGAAAAAAAAGAAGAATAAATCTTAAAGACTCAGTATTTAAATTATTATTATTATTATTATTTTTGTTGTGGAAGTCAAAGAGTGTTAGATCTAGAAGTCAGAGAATAAAATCACAAATTGAATGGATGAGATCCACAGAATACAAAACATCAACTTGGCAATCAAGCTAAACTAAGAAATATCCAAGTGATGGAATGATTTACATAATAATAATAATAATAAAGGAAAGAAATCTACTGCCATGCCGGCGAATTAGACCTTATAATATAAATTCCAATACTTTGTAGAAACTAGAACATCTTATCAGATAGTTAGAAGGCCGAAATAAATCAATTTTTAGTCTTACATATATGAAGGCTCAAATTCTGTGATGTTGGGCTTTGATCTAATCACTATAACAGACCATACAGAATCGCCCTCGTATATATATGTATACATTAACACTTATAATCAAATGCAGCATACGAATACATTTGATCCTTTTTAAATGCCCAAAACGGATGGAGGAAAAGAATATAATAAAAATCCAGTTAGTCCTTAATAGTATGTTTAATTTATTGCTAACAGAAAGGGTATACTATATATTACAAATTAAGACTAGTGTGAGGAAACATTAAGTTCTGTCTCAATTAACCAACACTGTATTCCTTTCACAACAACTAGAGCTGCAATTGAAGAGAAAAACGGCACCAAGAAACACAATATTTATGGCATTGACAACCATAATTCATCCACAATTACAAATGAAGTGGTTTCACAAAATGGTTTGGATCAACTCTAAAACCTCCTTCAGCAACCGACTAATTGAAGCTTTTAGTTCATCATCAGGCACAAACCAACTGTTCTACGAAATGCATCTAACCCATGCATAGTATCAGTCAAATTCTAATTCTTTCCCCTCTGAAACGTTTTGATCAAGAAATTAACTTGCACGATTATTTGACCCCCCCAAAAATGCATATAAAAAGAGAAAGAAAGGGAAATTACATAGAGAGATTGAGAGAAACTGATTCAAAGATGGCGAGATGGCCCCGTTGTTCATTTGCTTAACATTTTTTTTTTTTTTTTTTTTGGGTTAAGAGTTGATATATTTCTTTTAGGCCCAAAAGATAGAGATGGGCACAAATTTACCTCATTGTCCTTCCCAATCTCGATCTTCAAGCCCAAATAAAAGGTTGATGGGCATGTGGTGTGTTTTCTGTACGGCTGCAATAGAAATTCATAATCAACTGTGGAAATCATTTTTCAAAATGATTTAGCATTATGTAATATTATTGGAAGATGTACGGATCCGAAAAAAAAAAGTACTCATCTAGTAATCCAACAAATATATTTAAATGGTATTATGTGACTCAAATATTTTATTCACATTTCCTAGTCCGTACAGTGAGTATATAACATGGACTTGTTTATAAAAATATAATGTAAAATTTAAAATAAAATAATGTAAATTTACAAATTTACACCTAACTTGCTATACACGGCTATTTTCTCCAAATACTAATATAGATATTCTTTCGATCATGTCAGCCTCTCACTCAGCACAATGGACACTCCAAATTAATTAACATATTGGCTGTAACGAAGACCCCAAAAATAGTCCTTGAAGAATTGAAGCTTCACTATTTGTATTAGCTATGATATCCAAGACTTTTCACTCTTTCATATGGTGTTAGTATATGTGGTAAACTTTCAACACTTTAATTTCGTTATTCCAATTATTTTATTTATTTTATTTTTCTTCAGACTCTGCATTATATATAAAAATTTTGAAATAGATAAAAATATCAATGGCAAAAATAGAGGTAAACCGAAGCAAGAAACTATAGAAGAATGCTTTTTCTATTGGTCAAGATTTACATTTACATTTACAAAGGTCTGAAACCATTAAAATAAAAACTTTTTTTTTATATTAGCAAATAAATAAAGCTTTATATATAGAGAGCTCCACACAACCCTCAGAATACTGACTCATACTGACTCTGTTTCATAGATCATTATGCTAAAAGCCTAAAATGAAGACGATGAATTGCCACATTCGATATGCCATCATACTTCTTCTCATGACCTCATGTTGTTTCTTTGTTTCACACTCTTTCAATATCGATAATGCCTCTACCACTTCCTTTTACAAAACATTATGCCTCCCAGACCAAGCCTCTACTTTCTTGCAATTCAAACATGAGTTTGCAGACGTTCCATATGATTATTATTTGTTAAATAATAGTTATCCGAAGATGAAGTATTGGAAGGCGGAAAAGGACTGCTGCTATTGGGATGGTGTTTCATGCAACATGGAAATCGGACATGTGGAAAGCCTTGATCTCAGCCACAGTTGGCTTCATGGGCCTCTGCATTCTAATATGTTAAGCAGGCTGAAATTATTTTGGATAATAAACAGGTCCAGGAGCAAATGGGTAAGTGGGCTATTGCTAAGGCCCAAAAGGAAAAGTTATATGATGACACTCAAAATAAAACGACTGGAGAAGGAAGTCGTTCTAAAGCTGGGATCAACAAGAAAGCAGAAGGAATTTGGAAAAGGAGTGTTGGAGAGACAGGCAACCATCGAGAGAGTAGGAAACGTGTGAAGCCACGCTAGCTCAAGGATTTCATGATGTCAGGGCAGCATTGAGAGTTTTGCGGAATTCCCCATCCTATAACTGATTTCTGTTATTCCATTTGCAATTTTGCTATTTCCTTTTATTCTTTTATCTACAATATTTCTGTTTGAGAACTATATAAAGCTGTGGGATTGTAAATTGGAGGTTATGTTGAATTTGGAAGAATTAATTGAGAGGAGTTTGGCACTAACTCGGAGAGTACATTTCCTTTATATTGCTATCACTGGTGCTTTCATTGAGAGGCATGAAAAACGAAGAACTTGCCAAGATCATGAAGGCCATGGAGGCGAGCTTCAAACAGCATGCCGACGACCAGCTCACCAAGTTCTCTTCTCTTTTGGAGCAGCATATGGCAGCCACCGAACAGCGCCTGTCTCAGTTCTCTTAACTACACCAAGAAGTTGGAACGACGGTCATGAACACACTAGTCCAGCGCAGCTCAAGGGCAGCCCATAGCCAGGTTGGGCGCACGGGCCTTCCATGTGGCATCAGTGGATGGAGAAGAGTGGTTCACTAGCTAGTTGGGATGTGTTCATCCATGAACTCTGCAAACAGTTTGGAGCTTCGATTTATGACGATCCGCTTGAGAGAATTGCCAAATTGATACAAACAGGCAACGTCTCTCACTACCGAGCTGAATTCGAAAGCCGCATGACTAGAATTACAGGTGTACTTAAGTCTATGTTTCTCAATTTTTTTGCTTGGGGATTGCAAAATTGAGATTTGCAGGGAGCTACTGATGGCTCGCCCCTATGACTTGGTTGATGCCATGGCAAAGGCGTAGATCTTTGAGGATAGGAATGAGGATTTGTTGGGACTCTAAAGGAAAGATGGATTTCGAACACTAGATTCACTCGCACGGGTAAGCATGGGTGGGTCTTTGCTGCGTACAAACCAAGATCTCACAGTCCTGTGGGGGTTGCCCCTGTCACTCGATTAGGAACTCCTCCATTCGGGGATTCCAAAATCCCAATCAAACACCTGTCACCAGCAGAGCTGTAGGAAAAGAGGGAGAAGGGACTCTATTTCAGCTGTGATGAAAAATACCATAGCAATCATAAGTGCAAAAATAGGGTGTTGCTTATGTGTGGAGATGAAGAGGAAGGCATGGGAATGGACGAATTTGAACTGGCCAAAGACGACACCGTGCCCGAGGAAGAACTAGAGGTAAGCCTCAATACTCTCTCAAATTTTGTGAGTCCTCGAATATTTTGAATTATGGCTAAGCATCGAATGGAAACTTTGGAAGTCCTCATTGACATGGGTAGTAACAATAATTTCATACAAGAAGCCTTGGTTGAAAAACTGGACCTTAAATGGGAAGAAACTAGGAGGTTTAGAGTGTATATGGGGAATGGCCAGTTCTTGCTGTGTTATAAGAAATGTGTGGGTATGGAGTTGGAGATGCAGGGGATTCGGTTGGAGGTGGGCTTAGATGTTCTACCAATTGGGGCTTGGATGTGGTACTAGGCATGCAATGGCTGAGAACTTTTGGACCTTGACTTCATGACCACAATGAATTGACCATGGAGTTCCAATGGAACGGCCGGCAAGTGAAGTTAGCAGGCAGCAAAGAACTTTCCACTCGCCAAGTCACTTTCACTTAATTCCGAGCATTGCTTTTTGAAGGAGAAGTGAGTGGGATTTACAGGTTATCAGCAACTCCCAATTTAGCAATTATGGAGACTGAGTCACAGCTTGATGAAATGGACCGAATGGAGGAAACCTTGACACCCGAGGGAAAAGGAATATTACACCAGTACTGGAAAGCTTTCGCAGAGCCAAAGCAATTACCACCGGTCCACAATATTGACCACCAGATTCATGTGCAACCAGGCTCGGCTTTAATCAACATGAGACCTTACCAATACCCTTATTCCCAGAAAGATGTCATGGAAAAATTGGTCAAAGAAATGCTAGATTATGGATTCATTCGGCCAAGTAAGAGTCCTTACTCCTCTCCCGTGCTGTTGGTTAAAAAAAAAAAAAAAAAAGGATGGTTCATGGCGATTTTATGTTGACTAAAGGGCATTTAATGGGATAACAATCAAGGATCGCTTTCTAATTCCAACCATAGATGAACTTTTCGATGAACTAGGAGGGGCAGTAGTATTCTCTAAACTGGATCTTCGAGCCGAGTATAACCAAATTCGAGTGGACCATTGAGATGTGCATAAGACAGCGTTCCAAACCCATGAAGGCCATTATGAAATTGTAGTGATGCTTTTCAGGTTATCCAATGCTCCGTCTACGTTCCAGGCAGCTATGAATCAAGTCTTCAACCATTCCTTTGAAAGTTCGTAATCGTATTTTTCGATGACATCCTTGTTTACAGTAGAAGCTTGATTGAGCATGTTACTCATCTGCAGTTGGTGTTGCAATGCATTGTAGAACATAATTTTTTTGCCAAAGGAAGTAAATGTCAATTTTTCTAGCGATCAATCGAATACTTAAGACACCTAGTTTCAAGTGAAAGAGTCAAGGCCGACCTAGCCAACACTGAAGCAATGACCAGCTGGCCCCAACCTACGAACCTTAAATAGTTAAGGGGTTTTCTTGACCTCACGGGATACTATCGCCACTTCGTCGCTCACTATGCTACCATCGCTGCTCCACTTACAGAGCTCTTAAAAAAAGACCACTTCTACTGGACAGCAGAAGCAACCAAAGCATTTGTGAAGCTTAAATAGGTCATGACCGAAACTCCTGTTTTACGTTTACTAGATTTTTCAAAGACATTTGTTGTGGAAACAGATACTTCCAGTGTGGGACTTGGTGGGGTGCTGATGCAAGATGGACATCTGTTGGCATTTTTTAGCAAGAAGCTCAGACCACGTTTATTGGGGGCCTCTACATACTTGCGGAGTTAACGGCAGTCATTGAAGCTGTAGCCAAATTGTGATAATACCTACTGGGATTGCTAAATATGAGGCGCAACATATATATTATTGACATTTCCTAGTATTTATGTCTCCGCACGTAATAGAGATTGCTAAATATGAGGCGCAACATTGCTAATAGAGATTTTCTTCGAGCATGTCGACATCTCACTCAACATAATCCAACTTAATGCATAATTACCGTAAGGAAGATTACTAAATATTCTTCCAAAAACTGAAAGCTAATTAACTGTATTAATTATGAAGTTAAAATCCGGTAGACTTTATAGTCTTGCATATGGTCTATGTTGAAAAGTTGACCAACACTGTAAATTCTGTCTCCTATTACTTTCTCCATTTTATATCTTTTCAGACTCTGCTTCTTATAGAATAAAAAAGTAAAATATACATAGATATAAAAAAAAGCAAGAAACTCAAAGAAATCTTTTTTCTAATGTTCAAAATTTACAATTACAAAGGTTTAAGAGCAACCAAAATAAAACTTTTTTACATTAGTAAATTACAAAATCATTAACTGATGCAGGCTAAAAATAAAGTTTCCTATGTATAGATTGTTACACAACCCCAGAATGCTTACCGACTCTATAGATCATTATGTTAAAACGAAGATGATGAATTGCCACGATCTATAGACCATCGTGCTTTTCCTCATAATCTCATTTGCACAATCTAACGGTTCCGACTAAATTCAGTTTTCATTTTTAATTTACATGACATGTTCAATAGAATTCATAATCCATCCAAATTATATAGTGATTGAAAATAATTGTTTGGAAGCCTAACAGAATAATTCAAAAGAAAAAAAAAAATTTCAAACAGAATAAGGCCAACCCGATTAATCAACTATTGGAGCCAGCTGACTCATCTCACACGCAATGCTACAAACTAATTAACACAATGATTTTTGGAGCAATTTTTTTGTGTTTGAATTTTCTTAAGGTAAAATTTATTATTAGTATTAATTAAATCGAGATAATGAAAGATGATCTTTTATTAAGATATTTTTCAACCGACCAATAGGATTATTGATGGCCAAATTAAAAATATATGGTTTGGAAATTGCAGGTCCATGTGATCGTATTCTTTAGTAGGCATATAGATGGTGGACAACCGATTTGGTTAGAACTGCGACCCACACGTCTATGGCGGACATTAGTGTGCGGTGGGGTCACGTGCAATTTGATTAGCTTGGCCACGCACGGATCAGTAACCAATTTTTTTTTTTTGGGTGAAAAAAAAAATTAGACTTTCTAGTGAGTATCCTCAGTCCAGAAACTGTAAACCATTAGCAGTTATGTATTTCTAATTCGGTAAGAATCTACGTACTATCCAGTTTACCACTGCCAAGCTATCTTTATGGCCCCTCTTCCACAGTGTGCGTAGTACGTGGGATCCACACTTATCAAAATTTGATCATTCCTTAGACTTGATGAACACATAAACTCACGCAACCACAGGCGTTGTGCCTAAAGGATTCTAATTGGTTGTTTGACATGAACATTAAAGGAAAACAAGTGGCAACAATGAATTGGTTAAATAAGTCTTTTTGCTGGAAAAAAAAATCCTAGAAAAATATTATTCCGTGGAAGGTTAGAAAGGCTGAAGAAAGTACCAAATCCTTTTCTCCATTAAAGCCACTTCCCCCCCCCAAAAAAAAAAATAAGGAATAAATCTTAGAGACTCAGTATTTAAATTATTATTATTATTATTTTTGTTTTGGATGTCAAAGAGTGTTAGATCTGGAAGTTAGAGCATAAAAATCATAGTATCAGTCAAATTCTAATTCTTTCCTCTCTGAAACGTTTTGATTAACAAATTAACTTGCACGATTATTAATGCATATAAAAAGAGAAAGAAAGGGAAATTACACACACAGATTGAGAGTAACTGATTCAAAGATGGCGAGATGGCCCCGTTGTTCATTTGCTTAACATTTTTCTATTTTTTTTTTTTTTTTTTTGGGTTAAGAGTTGATATATTTCTTTTAGGCCCAAAGGATATAGATGGGCCCAAATTTACCTCATTATCCTTCCCGATCTCGATCTTCAAGCCCAAATAAAAGGTTGATATGCGTGGGGGGAATTTGGCCCAATACCCCTGTAGGACCGAGCTTCATGAATTTTACCCCCTCAATTCATTTCTTTTTTGATCTACCCCTCCAATCTTTTAAAATCCCAAAATACCCTTATGTGTTATTTTTTTTATATGTTTTTTTCTTTCCTTTCTTCGACTTTTCCCCTCCATCTCTTTATCCATAACCAGACCTTAGGAGCCCTCTGTTTCCTTTCATGAATCGGCCGGATTGTAAGCGTGGAGACTGCGCGTTTTGAAGGAGATGGTGAAGAGGCGACTCAAAGAGAAAACTGCAGGATTTTAGAGAGCCCTAGGAGCAGAAGCAGAAGCAACAGGTAGGCAACAGCTTTAATTTTGGTTGTCTGTTAGTGGTGGATTCTATCAAAGCTCTCCAGAATCATAGTTGTCTTTTTTTATTTTTATTTTATTTTTTTATTTTTATAATATTATAATTAGTGAATTCACAGAGCTACTAATTAAGGCCCTCATCCATCATTGTCTTCTTCTTTGATCAATATATTTAGGGTTATATAAATTTTGAAGCTTTTTTTATGTCTAGGGGTTTCTGTGTAGATTGCTGTGTTGTTGTTATTTTGAAGTTGGATTACAATGGCATCCAAAAATCTAAACCCACCTCCAGGTCTCAATCTCTTCCCATCTCTCAAACCCCCACAAAAAACTTTAGCTTTCCACCAAATCTTAGTCCTAGTAATAACTTTCCTCGCCTATGCTTCCTTTCATGCCTATAGAAAACCTCCAAGCATTGTTAAGAGTGTTCTTGGACCAAATGATCACTCAAACTCATCCCTAACCGAGAGTAATTTGAACTCAACCTTATTGAATTCGAGCTCGATTGATGCTGGTTGGGCTCCTTTCAATGGTCCACGTGGAACACACCGGCTAGGCGAGCTAGATCTTGCATTTCTTTCCGTATATTCCATTGGAATGTATTTTTCTGGCCATGTCGGTGATCGGGTCCATTTGAGGTACTTTCTTGTGTTTGGTATGATAGGCAATGGCATTTTTACAATAATGTTTGGCCTAGGGTATTAGTTGGGAGTTCATGTTTTGGGATTCTTTCTTGCTGTTCAAGTGGTTTATGGATTGTTTCAGTCAGTTGGGTGGCCTTGTGTGGTGGCAATTGTGGGAAACTGGTCTGGGAAAGAAAAGAGGGGCTTGATAATGGGATTGTGGAATTCGCACACCTCTGTGGGAAACATTGTTGGATCAGTTTTAGCATCAGGTGTTTTAGAATTTGGGTGGGGATTTTCCTTTGTTTTGCCTGGAGTTTTGATGATTGTGGTTGGCATTGTAGTGTTTATGTTTCTCGTTGTTAGTCCGGATGATTTGGGGTTTGAGTCTCCTGGCAAGGAGATTGAAATGGATGCGGAAGTTGATAGTGTAAGGAGTTCAGAGGAGAAAGTGGAGTCAGAGAAAGCTGGTCTTCTTGAAATAGGGGACTCTGATTCTTTGGCCGCAATTGGATTCTTTGAGGCATGGAGGCTACCAGGTGTAGCACCATTTGCTTTCTGTCTCTTCTTTTCAAAGCTGGTGGCTTACACTTTTCTATACTGGTTGCCCTTCTACATAAGGCACACAGGTACTTGGTCAAATAGGATGAGTTTATATGAATATGCCATAAAAATTTTCCTATAGGTTGTGCTATGACTTTCCCTTCAGAGTTGGATTATATTTGTCTTCTTGTGGTTAGTGCTCTATAATGCATCATGAATTGGCAATGGCAAGATGAGAATCTTGTCTCTGTTTCTTTGTTATTATTGTTATTATTATTATTATTTACTCTTTTCTTTCATGAAGAATGATGAGCATAAGAAACTCTTTGGCATCTGTGAACATACAGCTAAATCTGCTTTGTTTTGGGACTGCCAATAGGTTTCTTTTTCTGTGTCTTTCCCCATAAGGATAAATATGCCTTTGGGTATTTAATTTTTATCATGAAATAATTAAAGACTGCTAAACGATCAAATCTGCTTAATTTTCATGGGCTCCCCTATGCATTTGAATGTGTTACAATTTACAAGGTTCTCTTATTTATGAATTCTGTTTGGCATTTTAGCTGTTGCGGGAGTGCATTTGTCACACAAAACTGCTGGGATCCTTTCAACTATATTTGATATGGGAGGAGTCCTTGGAGGAATTTTGGCGGGATTCATCTCTGATGTAATTGAAGCTTGTGCTGTTACATCAATTGTATTCTTGTTGCTATCAATTCCAGCCCTCCTTTTCTACAGGGTTTATGGAAGCATCTCCATGTTTGCCAATATTAGTTTGATGTTTCTTTCTGGATTGCTTGTAAATGGTCCATACTCACTCATTACAACGGCTGTTGCTACTGATCTTGGTACTCAGACCATGGTTGGAGGAAATTCTCGTGCATTAGCTACTGTAAGTGCAATTATAGATGGCACTGGTTCTGTTGGGGCAGCTTTAGGCCCACTATTGGCAGGGTATATTTCCACTAGGGGATGGAACAGTGTCTTCTTAATGCTAATTCTTTCTATTTTCCTTGCAAGTTTGTTCTTGATTCGTGTTGCCAGAACTGAGATTAAAGCGAAGTTGAATGAGGGAAAATGGTTTTGGAACAGCATAGGCGGTCATTGATGGATGGAGGATTTCTTCTAATGCTTCATTTATGCATGGGTTTTTTCTGGTCAGATTAGTTCATTTGGGGAAGAATACGGTCATGGATTAGTTACTTGAGCCATTATACATGTATGTATTTTGTATCTTATTCATTTTACACAGGTTAGTAGCTCTTATACATGTATAGAACCTATAAATTCCACAAGATATAAAATTTGTTCAACTTCTTTTTGGTTTCGGTATTTATCCCTAGTCCCTCTATCTGTTAAATCAGGTTTTTTTTGTTGTTTTATTCCTTTCATAACCAGGCATTGATAAATGTACCCTCTAATAAATTTTATATTTTTGCTAGAAATTTTTGATGTTTTTAAGTTGACAATTCTTTTACATACCCTTTTTATCTGATTTGCTTTTTCGTCGATGGAATGTACGATCCTGGAGCTGTGCAGCGGTTTTAAAGAATTGAAGTATATGGTGCCATATCATAAAGGTAAGCCATAGCGGCTGAACCACTGGCTCTTTCCCTATAATAACCCCTCACCGTCCAGTAATATAATGGAAAGAATGATACATAAGTAGGGGAATTTGGCTCAATACCCCTGTAGGATCGAGCTTCATGAATTTTACCCCCTCAATTCATTTCTTTTTTGATCTACCCCTCCAATCTTTTAAAATCCCAAAATACCCTTATGTGTTATTTTTTTTATATGTTTTTTTCTTTCCTTTCTTCGACTTTTCCCCTCCATCTCTTTATCCATAACCAGACCTTAGGAGCCCTCTGTTTCCTTTCATGAATCGGCCGGATTGTAAGCGTGGAGACTGCGCGTTTTGAAGGAGATGGTGAAGAGGCGACTCAGAGAGAAAACTGCAGGATTTTAGAGAGCCCTAGGAGCAGAAGCAGAAGCAACAGGTAGGCAACAGCTCTAATTTTGATTTTCTGTTAGTGGTGTTGGGAATTTTTTTTTTTTGGGAGAAATTGTGAAAGAGAAATTGTGAAAGTTGTGTTCTGGTTTTTTTTTTTTTTTAAATAACGGTCGTGGGAGGCATTTCTTGCTGAGAGATATGTATGATGATATGATGCTGAATGGAGTACAGCCAAGTAGGGATACATTCCATTCTGTCATCAGTTAGTGGAAAGGTGCTTTCATGTTTGTTATCATGGACTTTCATTCTTTCTGGAATTTTCCGTTTGGTTGATTTTGTTTTGTTGCAGGTGGATAAGCAAAATGCTCATTTCTTTGGTGTTACGATCAACGAGCAACAAGCCGAGTGTGGTATTGTAGTAAGAGTTACTTCAAATGCACAAAGCAAATTTAAGGTATGTATATTTCATATTTTTGCATTTAAATTGTTTATATACCATGTTTGATGACTATGAACTCTCTCTCTCTCTCTCTCTCTCTCTCTCTCTGCATCTGCATTTTCTTTTGTGTTGCTAGTGTGACATTAAATTTATAATCTAATTGCTTTATTTTCCAGTTACTTTATTTCGAGCAAGATGTGAATGGCGGTTATGGTTTGGCCCTACAGGTACCATATCTTCTTTCCTATTGTGTCTCCAATCCATTTTCCATTTTATAGTGCATATGGTTTTTGCATTCTGAAAGCTGTCATGGTTGTTTAAAAAATTTGAAGCATAGATGGAGTCAATAGTGCCAATGATCATATACAATTGGTAAAAATGTTTTGTAATAATCTTGTCATGTTAAACTGTCTGCTGTTATATCCTTCAAATTCTAAGTACTATGCATCTCTAATTTATTTTCAAAGCATAAAATTGTGGTTGTGAAATTGTGATTTTGAATATCACACATGGGTAGAACTTCAAATTAGTAACCTACCTGTGAATGTGACAATGATGCTCAACTTCTCTTTTCAAGTGAATGTCATTGCATTGTTTCAAGTGGTCAAGTGGTATTGGTGTGGCATTTCAATTTATTTCTGTTCAGTCCTCTGACCTCATTCCCAAGGGCTTTCTTACTTGCAATTTGACTACAATCCTTTAAACAATTGACTTATATAATTGTACTATGATTTTATGTAGCATGCTTCTTTTTATTTTACTTTGGTTCAGCAAATCTTTACCTTTAGTCAATAATTTTGTCATATGGAAATGCTTTTTTTTCCCCCACCCCTCATCAAGCCATCTAAATTTCAATATATATCATTGACACACAAAAATCATGACAGTCAATTGCCTATTTAATTAAAATTCATTTAGCAGAATCTCTTCCTATGCACATGCATTTGACATTAGTGTGGTCTCTTTACAGATGGATAATTGATCCTCCTCTGGAGGTCAATGTACCATCAAAACGCACACCATGGCCTGATGCCCCTCCTGAACTCCCTACCAATGAAAATGTAGTGTTGGGCATCCAAGAGCATGCTGTAAAGCATCCTACAAAGACCCGCACATCTAGATCAAAGAGACGAAGCAAGAGAAAGCATGACACAAGAACGGTGGACACACAGGTTGCTTCAAAGCATTCTGAACAAATTTGAAAATCTTAGCACGAAGACGGCTAGAGATGCATGCTGCTGTGTGAATTTTAGGCATCATTCTTCAGCATCATAAAAAAATTTGAATTGCAAAGGCTTATTAGCACAGAGGCAGATGGCCTAACCTGGTATATGTGAAAAGAATCCTTCACGCTGGGCCAGTTGATAACAGGCATTGGAGTTTGAATTTTCACTTAATTTTTCACAAATTTTTTCTTTCTTTTATATATTTTTGTTTGGGATATCAGGATTCTGGTTCAGCATGCGGTATGCCAGCAAAGTCTTGCCGTGTCTGCTACCTTGTAGGACTTTGTATCCAATATGTTTTGAATCTTATACATAATCTTGGAACATAGGAATTATATAGTTGTGTTCAGCTGGATTTTCGTAGAAAAAAAGATACCAAAATGTAATAAACAAAAAAGAAAAAAAAAAAAGGAAACTTCCATATTTGTGAAAGGATCCAATTTCTTCCATATTCAGATTTTGTTTTTAGTTTTTGTACTTGATTCTCGTGTCAATATGATGTGTAAGGAAGGATGATAATTTAAATGGATGGTATCAATCACTTTTACATGAATGGCTCCATGGTAGTATGTCCAAATGATACTTGTTAGGAGGGAATTAATTGTCTGGCTTTTGTAAACTATTTAAATACATGGATACCTATGAAAGTGTCAAGTAAAAATAACAGTTTTCTCATTGACTGTCTCGAATATAGGTGATAATATTAAAACAACTTTTTTGACCATCCCTTATTTCTATCTACCCCATTAACTTCTGTCCTGCTACCACATTAAATGTATACTGTGTCTTCCTCTCTCTTTCTCTTTTGTTGGTTGTGTACCTTTCAGCCTTCTTTCTTTGCATTGACGAACATTGCAGAAAATCCCAAAATCTCTTCAGTTCAGTTCACTCTCCCTGCATCATCTGAAAATATTCATTGTGGAGCCCATACACTTCAAAAGTATGTAATTAAATTGTACGTTTCTGCAGATCGGAGTTAACGATTACCTGGTATGTGGATATATATACATATATATATACATAATTTGGCTTTATGCTACTTCTTTACATAATTTTTTTTATCATTTATAATAAATTTTTTCCATCTTAATGTTTTGAAATCATGAACTCCCAATAGTAAACATAAATGGGTTAATAAGTAAGCCAAAAAATAAATACAATATACTTCATATTAATTTTGTTAATTGATTTTACGAAAAAAATTTCCTAAAATATATTTTACGTATAGGTGATAGATAAAGTCAAATATATTAGCCTAAGAATAAGAATTTAATTAGTCAATATTGTATTAAAAAAATAACATTTACTATAATTCATATGGAAATGGTCTCAGTGATCATTATTTTCCTACCAATTTACATGCAAGGTCATTGTTGACAGTTCCACTTAATAATGAATAAAGAAAAGGAGCAAAGGTTTTTCGCCTGGACCATCTCCAAAAGACCACAAAACTTTCTTTTTTTTTTTTTTTTTCCCTAAAGCAACTGGGTTTCAAATTTCAAACCCATAATTTATTTATTTATTTATTTATTCCCAATTCAGTTCTGGTGAAAATTTGTTGTCCAGTTAACCAGATAAGTGAAAATTCGCCGAATGAGCATGGATATGTACCTTCTGCATTGGAAAGGATTGAATAATAGGACTCCTTAAGTCAAAACTTTGTACCACAAAAAAAAAATAAAAATAAATAAATAAATAATAAAATAAAAATTGGCAAAAGGTACGAACTGTACACCCTCGGGAAATTACCGACGAAACTATCGGTAATTTTTCCAGAGGGCATTTGTAGTTTCCCGACAGTTTCATCGGTGATTTCCCGAGGGTGAACAGTGTAAATATTTTTTGCAAACTTTCACACTTTTATGAAATTTTTTGATTTTCTCTCCTTAGTACAATTATAGAATCCATGTTTTGCATGTTTTTTCATTCAACACACCTTAGGGGGCTTGTGGGGTAAAAAAAAATGGCAAAATATGCGTACTGTACATCCTCGGGAAATTAGAGACGAAACTGTCGGTAATTTTTCCAGAGGGCATTTGTAGTTTCCCAACCGTTTTGTCGGTGATTTCCCGAGGGTGAACAGTATACGTATTTTTTGCAAACTTTGATACACTTTTATGAAATGTTTTGATTTTCTCTCCTTAGTACAATTATAGAATCCATGTTTTGCATGTTTTTTCATTCAACACACCTTAAGGGCCTTGTGGGGTAAAAAAAAATGGCAAACTATTCGTACTGTACACCCTTGGGAAATTAGCGACGAAACTGTCGGTAAGTTTTCCAGAGGGCATTTGTAGTTTCCCGATATTTTAGTCGGTAATTTCCCGATGGTGAACAATATACATATTTTTTGCAAACTTGGATACACTTTTATGAAATTTTTTCATTTTCCCTCCTTAGTACAATTATAGAATCCATGTTTTGCATGTTTTTTCATTCAACACACCTTAGGGGGCTTGTGGGGTAAAAAATATTGGCAAAATATGCCGTACTGTACACCCTCGGGAAATTACCGACGAAACTGTCGGTAATTTTTCCAGAGGGCATTTGTAGTTTCCCGACAGTTTCGTCGGTAATTTCCCGAGGGTGAACAAAGTACTTATTTTTTACAAACTTGGATACACTTTTATGAAATTTTTTGCTTTTCTCTCCTTAGTACAATTATAGAATCCATGTTTTGCATATTTTTTCATTCAACACACCTTAAGGGGCTTGTGGGGTAAAAAAAATTGGCAAAAGATACGTACTGTACACCATCGGGAAATTACCGACTAAACTGTCGGTAATTTTTCCAGAGGGCATTTGTAGTTTCCCGACAGTTGCATCGGTGATTTACCGAGGGGGAACAGTGTACAAATTTGTGTACAAATTTTTTGCAAACTTGGATACACTTTTATGAAATTTTTTGATTTTCTCTCCTTAGTACAATTATAGAATCCATTTTTTGCATGTTTTTTCATTCAACACACCTTAGGGGGCTTGTGGGATAAAAATAATTGGCAAAATATGTCGTACTGTACACCTTCGGGAATTTACAAATGCCCTTTGGAAAAATTACCGACAGTTTCGTCGGTACTTTCCCGAAGGTGTACATACAGCATATTTTGCCAATTTTTTTGACCCCACAAGGCCCCTAAGGTGTGTTGAATGAAAACACATGCTAAACATGGATTCTATAATTGTACTAAGGAGAGAAAATCAAAAAATTTCATAAAAGTGTATCAAAAGTTTGCAAAAAAGTGATGACTGTTCACCGTCGGGAACTTACCGACGAAACCGTCGGGAAATTACAAATGCCCTCTGGAAAAATTACCGACAGTTTCGTCGGTACTTTCCCGAGGGTGTACAAACAGCATATTTTGCCAATTTTTTTGACCCCACAAGGCCCCTAAGGTGTGTTGAATGAAAAAACATGCTAAACATGGATTCTATAATTGTACTAAGGAGAGAAAATCAAAAACTGTCATAAAAGTGTATCAAAAGTTTGCAAATATTTGATGACTGTTCACCGTCGGTAAATTACCGACGAAACTGTCGGGAAATTACAAATGCCCTCTGGAAAAATTACCGACAGTTTCGTCGGTAATTTCCCGAGGGTGTACAAACAGCATATTTTGCCAATGTTTTTGACCCCACAAGGCCCCTAAGTTGTGTTGAATGAAAAAACATGCTAAACATGGATTCTCTAATTGTACTAAGGAGAGAAAATCAAAAATTTCATAAAAGTGTATCAAAAGTTTGCAAAAAAGTGATGACTGTTCAACGTCGGGACATTACCGACGAAACCGTCGGGAAATTACAAATGCCCTCTGGAAAAATTACCGACAGTTTCGTCGGTACTTTCCCGAGGGTGTACAAACAGCATATTTTGCCAATTTTTTTGACCCCACAAGGCCCCTAAGGTGTGTTGAATGAAAACACATGCTAAACATGGATTCTATAATTGTACTAAGGAGAGAAAATCAAAAAATTTCATAAAAGTGTATCAAAAGTTTGCAAATATTTGATGACTGTTCACCGTCGGTAAATTACCGACGAAACTGTCGGGAAATTACAAATGCCCTCTGGAAAAATTACCGACAGTTTCGTCGGTAATTTCCCGAGGGTGTACAAACAGCATATTTTGCCAATGTTTTTGACCCCACAAGGCCCCTAAGTTGTGTTGAATAAAAAAACATGCTAAACATGGATTCTATAATTGTACTAAGGAGAGAAAATCAAAAAATTTCATAAAAGTGTATCAAAAGTTTGCAAAAAAGTGATGACTGTTCACCGTCGGGAAAGTACCGACGAAACTGTCGGGAAATTACAAATGCCCTCTGGAAAAATTACCGACAGTTTCGGCGGTACTTTCTCGAGGGTGTACAAACAGCATATTTTGCCAATTTTTTTGACCCCACAAGGCCCCTAAGGTGTGTTGAATGAAAAAACATGCTAAAAATGGATTATATAATTGTACTGAGGAGATAAAATCAAAAAATTTCATAAAAGTTCATCAAAAGTTTGGAAAACATTTATGACTGTACACCGTCGGGAAATTACCGACGAAAATGTCGGTAATATTTCTAGAGGGCATTTTGTAATTTCCCGACAGTTTCGTCGGTAATTTCCCGACGGTGAGCAGTCATCAATTTTTTGCAAACGTTGATACACTTTTATGAAAGTTTTTGATTTTATCTCTTTAGTTTTCATTATAGAATCCCTATTTGCCATGTTTTTGCATTCAACACACATTATGGAACTTATGGGGCCCAACAAATTGGTAAAACTTGATGGACTGTACACATTCAGAAATTACCGACGAAACCGTCGGTAATTTTTCCAGGGTTTATTTGTTGGTTACGAAAAAGCGTTTCTGTAATTACCGATGGTGAATTGGGAATTATCGATGCACCATCGATAATTATCTTTCCTTTAATTTTTACCACAACCGAGGGTTTTGTTTTTTATCTTTTATCTTTTTTCTTTTTTTTCAACGGTTGTCATTAGTAAAGATAGGTTCAGCATATTAAGATAACATTAGTATAACATTAGTATAGACCGTCATAACATTAAACATACGATCTACATTGAAAGTTTATTAAAGTACAAATCAACAGCATATTTTTTTCTAAAAAACATAATGTCTTGCGGACCAAATGAAGGGTTCTCCTCACTACTCATGTACTCAATAAATTTCAGAGCGTAGACTCCACAATCACCCCTGCAGAATAGCATTAATGATTACCATTAATGAAAACCAACTACGTGTATTTTCACACGTAACCACAATAAAAAACAGCAGCAATACAAGTTGTTTGAAATGACAACACATTCATACCCATTATCTTGGCGGGGTGCATCTTTGATCATGGTCATCGTGAATGGATCTAAAGTGGGAGACACGTCTGGATCTGAATGGATATAAATCAATATGCCGGGCCTTCAAGTCCACACATGCTGCCAACCAATGCGCTCCTCCATTGTTGACAGGGATGTACACCTGCAAATTAGAACATAACCTCATTATCCACAAAATGGGAAACTTAGTGAGAATTTTTTTCAATATATGTATGGACTTACATAATCACATATCCGCCACGACACGCTAGGTTTGGGTGACCTCCCACGCACATAGTTACAAAGGGTCGCATCACATGAATATGTGCTACGAGATGCGCTCCATATGGGATAACGCCCTTTGATGGATGACTGCCAAATAATGAAATATATACAATATAAAATATCATCAATATAACATTAAGCAATGCAGTAGCATCCCATCATCTTACCCAAAATAACACGTCTAATATGGCACAGGTGTTGGTGAACATCTTCTCATTATCAAACCGTCTTTTTCGTATGAAATACAAAATAGTGTCAATATGCTGCAAAACCACATTAAAGGAAATAAGTAACAAGTGCGAGGTGATAAATAAAACATCATTCCAAACATAGGACCACAATGATTTTGCATGAACATAAAACATATAACTTACATCGGAATTCAACCATCCTTCATCGGTCAGTAGCTCAGCAAAAAATTCCTTTCCCACCGTCATATAAGATGTACACACGGTTGCTTCCTTCGGTGCCACCCTATACCACTCATCGAACGCCCTCTCCTTTGATGCATCAATAGGTCGAGTAAGATTAAATTTGACCTTCTTTTTACACGGGTCGGTGTAAGGAGAGATGACGCGATGTGACTGGTGGTAAACTCGACCGAATCGGCTTGTATCACCAACGTTATGCTTCCGATCTTCCACCTCAATCTCAGCTGATTGGTCATGATGTGGACTGTCAGCTGAAGCACCGATATCCCACCCGAAATGTAAAGGCCGATATGGCACCAAAGCCCAGGAATCCTCCACATAGGGTCCTCCAGGTACGATAGGCTCAACCGGTGTATTACAATCATCATCCTCCTTCCTACCATTGGAACCGTCTATGGGTGCATCAAATTCTTCAGCTTGCTCTCCAACAGACGGTGCCACAGGGGATGATGGTCTAACCGAAGATGACGGTGAATGGCTATGCATATGATGCTCGGCCTGCAAAACACAATGATTATTTTTGCAGTTCCCAAACTCTAACAACAAATAATTGCTGAATTACAATATGTAATTTAATAATGCTGAAGCACTAAAGTAAAGTATACTAAGTTGTCTAAATGATACCTGATGCTTTTGTTGGTCAATAACAGAACTAAGCATCTTCCTTAACGCTGCCATCTCTTTATTTAATTCATCAACTTTTGCCTCCAAGAAAGCAAGCTAATCATTATCAATATCCAAAACATAAGTCAACATATATTAGTACAACATATGAAATACAAATTTGCATGCAAGTAACAATTGCATACCCTGAAATTAGAATCTGGAGGGCCACTAGAATGCTCCCCAGCTTTGGACGCATCTTTAGCTCTAACATCTTTAGCGCCAACTATTGGTGCTACAATTGGAGGTGACGTGTAGCGAACTTCATGTATGTCAACTGCTATTGTTCGCCAGTAATCCATAGTCTTCTCCTCATCGGTAGCATCTAACGTCCAGTGCACAACATACTACATGCAATGAAGAAAGGAAAAAAAAGTAAATTTGGAAACTGACTATGGTAATGTAACTTGAATGTAGTCGTACCATGTAGTCTAAACAAAATTTGCCTTACACTGCTATTGGAGGAGAACCAATTATGGACAGCAAAATGGTTCGGTTGCCTTGGAGTATGCCATCCAAGGATCCTCGGACAACGGGTTTCCAACCGGTCGGCAAATTGGTTACCAAAATCAGGGATTGCTTCAAACCCCCACACCTACAAAATACAAATTATAGGTTATTAAATATAAATTTTAAGTAAACGCTACATGTATTAAATATATTACCATACCTGAAACACCAATGGAAAACCTTTTAGGTCATAATACTGTGATATATTCTTTACTGCACGTCCTCGTCCTCGTAGCTGGAATGCATTGTGGAATGAGTTGATCGTCTCCTTGTAGCTCAGAATGCCCCAAGGGTAGGAATTAAATACGTCGAGATCAGCAACCAAATCAATGAATTTTTTTTTTTATTTGAACCTTCGGATCCATTCCGAGTACACCATGAACTAAGAAATATAGTAACGCAATTCTAACAGCATCCCAATCATCCACAAAAAGTGTATCCTTGAATAGTCATTCCAGTTCAGGCGGTTTCAAGTCACTCCTGTCATCTAGCAACCTCGTGCGCAGCTCATTTCCTTTGGAAATTTGCAAATCATACATCGAAGGGTACCTACAAAACTTTAACCCACTAATGAGTGCGAATTCCCACTTCGTAAACCGCACTGCAGATCCGCCGAAGTTAAACTCCAGTACTTCTGGATTGTTGGACTCAACTTGTCTGCAAAGCAGGTGATGCACTAACTGACCAGAGAACCGGAGGTTCTTCATGTCAAGTAAGTGTCCAAAACATGTTTGTCTATACTTTTCGAGCTTCTCACTTGTGAGGACACTTGTAATTACTTTGTTCGCCCCTATTGGATTCCCAAATGAATGTGCCCTACCTTTATTTATATCGGCATCCTGCAACATCCGTTCCTTTGGAGCATCGATGGGCTGCAATATGAATTACATAAATGGAACTGACATCAACGATTTAATCATACCCTATTTTTCCACCCTAACTTGATAATAATAATTTCCAACTAAATCTTAAGACATATGGGTTCACATTTTTGAACTGTCGGGAAATTACCGATGAAACCATCGGTAATCAACCTACAATGAACTAAAAAAAAAGCCCGATGGCCTATCGGCAATTACCGATGGCCATCGGGTGAAGTTTTTCTTCAGTTTTCACATTCATGAATAAATACTGTCACATGTCTTATCATTTACCGCACAAAACAACCTAAATGAATATAAAACTTACCGTATCAGATGGGGGAGAGGAAAGTGGAACGTGCCCTCGAAGTTTGGTGCTTTCCGTCTCAGATTTGGATTTCTTCCTAGTAGTACGTTGACGCTTAGAGTCGGGTGCTGCTGCTGTGCTACCACCGCGTCTCTTACTTTCCACCTTCTTAACTCCCTTCTTCGGTTGACGTCGCAAGTTCCTCTTTGGTGCCATTATAAAGTACAACCTACAAATGTATATTGACAACATTAATAAACTTTTATCTACCTTTAACAACATTGTCAACTATGTATACATACATGTATAAATATCCGCAATCCTCAATTTTATACGCTCTCTTCCTAAGGATGGGTATGTTGATGTTGCTGCTTGTAAGGGTCCTTTTGGTCTTAGTCAACAACCGTTAAAACATATTACCTTTATCTAGACAGGATGCTTTTATGCTTTTTGGATCAAATAAACGCCACCCTAGTTTTCATACATATTTGTGACCCAAAATTCATAATATATTTCATTATTTTGTATATGAATACAAGGAAAAAAATCTAATAGGGAATTCTTGACGGTATTACATTCCTTTATGAATTACTATTAATTTCTCTCTCTCTCTCTCTCTCTCTTTCTCTCATTCTTTCCCAAAAAATATCCAAAAAAAATAATCATAAAGTATTTCTCTCATTTTTTCTCTAATTAATTTCTCTCTCTCTCTCTCTCTCTCTCTCTCTCTCTTTCTCTCTTTCTCTTATCTTCAATTCTATATATATATCTATACCCAAAAAAAAGCATTTTTTATAAAAAAAAAAAAAAAAAAAACGACGTGTCGTCTGGGTGTCGTCCATCCCAAACGACATGTCGTTCAATCCATCTTCAACCCTTGTCCGGGTCGACCCGAACCCGCCTAAACCAGCACGACCCGATTCTTGACCCGTTTATTTCTTCCACCTCCGGCCACCGATCAAGGCCAAACCAGTCCCATTTTTTTCCTCTCTTCATTTCCTACTAATTCCCAATATCAATCTATCCTAAATCTTCAAAAAATAAACCCACCTAAACCACTACCGACCCGATTGTTCACCGGCCTATTTCTTCCACCTCCGGCCACTGATCAAGGCCAAACCGGTCCCTTTTTTTCCTCTCTTCATTTCCTACTAATTCCCAATATAAATCTATCATAAATCTTCAAAAAATATAAACACAAAAATTATAAATAAAAACCCACTCCACGGCAACGAAAGAAATAAACATAAAGCCAAATCCACACAAAAACAACCCACACCGATCCCACGGCAACAAATAAAGAAAGAGATTCAACCAATTACCTTATTCCCTGTGCTGAGATGAGATCCTAATGTTTGCCTTTTCCACGACAGCTTCGGTTTGGTTGTTTGTATTTGTGTGTTCGTGTATAAAGCCGTTTATTTTTGTTTGGTTTTAAAAATAAAAAGATATGTAAGTAATTGTTTTTTGTTTGAGGGTTATAAGGGATATTAAGGGGTAGATCAAAAAAGAAATGAATTGAAGGGGTAAAATTCATGAAGCTCGGTCCTACAGGGGTATTGGGCCAAATTCCCCTATGCGTGGTGTGTTTTCTGTACGGCTGCAATAGAAATTCATAATCAACTGTGGAAATCATTTTTCAAAATGATTTAGCATTATGTAATATTATTGGAAGATGTACGAATCTATTAAAATAAAAAATAAATAAAAAAAAGAGACTTTCATATGGTAATCCAATAAATATATATAAATGGTATTATATGACTCAAATATTTTAGTCACATTTCCTAAGTATGACGTGGACTTGTTTATAAAATTATAATGTAAAATTTAAAATAAAATAATATAAATTTACAAATTTAAATCTAACTTGATATACACGGCTATTTTCTCCAAATGCTAATACAGATTTTCTTTCGATCATGTCAACTTCTCACTCAGCACAATAGACACTCCAAATTAATTAACATATTGGCTGTAACGAAGACTCCAAAAATAGTCTTCCAAGAATTGAAGCTTAACTACTTATATTAATTATGAAGACTGATATCCAAAACTTTTTAATCTTTGTTACGGTGTATATGTGGAAAAATTGAGCAACACTTTAATTCTGTCATTCCAATTATTTTATTTATTTTATTTCTCTTCAGACTCTGCATCATATATAAAAATTGTAATATAGATAAAAATATCAAAAGGAAAAGATAGAGGTAAACCAAAGCAAGAAATTATAAAAGAATGTTATTCTATTGGTCAAGATTTACATTTACATTTACAAAGGTCTGAAGCCACTAAAATAAAACTTTTTATTTTATTTTTTATTTTATATATATTAGTAAATAAATAAAGCTTTATATATAGTAGAGAGCTCCGCAGAACCCTCAGAATACCGACTCTGTTTTATAGATCATTCTGCTGAAAGCCTAAAATGAAGACGATGAATTGCCACATTCGATATGCCATCATACTTCTTCTCATGACCTCATCTTGCTTCTTTGTTTCACACTCTTTCAATATCGATAATGCCCCTACCACTTCCTTTCACAAAACATTATGCCTCCCGGATCAAGCCTCTGCTTTGTTGCAATTCAAACATGAGTTTGCATTTCATAAACTCAACTATTCTTATGAAGATGTCCCTTATCATTATTATTTGTTATATAATGGTTATCCAAAGATGAAGTTTTGGAAGGCGGAAAAGGACTGCTGCTACTGGGATGGTGTTTCATGCAACATGGAAACCGGACATGTGGAAAGCCTTGATCTCAGCCACAGTTGGCTTCATGGGCCTCTGCTTTCTAATAGCAGCCTCTTCAACTTGCATCAACTCCAACGACTCAATCTCGCCTTCAACAACTTCAGTTTCTCTGCAATTCCTTCAGAGTTGGGCCGCCTTTCAAGGTTAACACATCTCAACCTCTCTTCATCTTTTTTCTGTGGGCATATCCCATCTGGAATATTTTGGCTGAACAAATTGATTTCACTTGATCTCTCTTACAATTACCACTGGGATCCATTTAAAGGTGATTATATTTACCTACAAAGGGTAGACATGATCACAAGGCTTGTCAAAAACATGACAAATATTAGAGAAATTCTCTTAAACAGCGTGGACCTGTCTTCGTCACTACCTGAATCCTTGGCAAACTTATCTTCCTTAGAATCTCTTTCATTGAGTGGATGCTATTTGCATGGTAGATTTCCCAATAATATCTTTCTCTTGCCTAAATTGAAAGTCATTGATTTATCAAGGAATGATATTTTCACTGGTTTTCATCCAAAGTTTCACAATGGCAGTAACCTGAGGTCCTTAATTCTTTCATGGACAAACCTTTCAGCAAGATTGCCAGATTCAATCGGAAACCTCAAGTCCTTGAATGTTTTGGATATCAGTTATTGTGATTTTTCAGGCACTCTTCCTTTTTCGTTTTGGAATCTTTCCGAACTCACAGAGTTATACCTCTCCGGAAACAACTTCGGTGGCATTAATCAACTTCTTCCTAGAGTAGGAAAACTTTCAAAGCTCACTATTTTGGAGCTTCATGCGCTTCAACTTAGTGGTGAAGTAGCCTTTTCACTTGGAAACCTCACACGTCTGGAAATTCTAGGTCTTTCTGAAAATAATTTTAGTGGTCAAATCCCATTTTCATTTCCAAATCTAAAAATGTTGCGAAGTTTAGATCTCCAAGAGAGTGGTGTCAGTGGTAATATTCCATCTTCATTTGGAGACCTCATCAGATTGGAAGATTTAAATCTTTCAATTAATAATCTTAGTGGTCAAATTCCTCCTTCCATTGGAAACCTCTCAAGGCTGGAGTCTTTTGATCTTTCAAATAATGGTCTTAGCGGTCCAATTCCTCCTTCGATTGGAAAGCTCATAAGGCTGGATTATTTGTATCTTCGCTATAATAATCTTAGTGGTCCAATTCCTCCTTCGATTGGAAAGCTCACAAGGCTGGAAGATTTAGAACTTTCCTATAATAATCTTAGTGGTCAAATTCCTCCTTCTCTTGGAAACCTTAGCCAGCTAGCCTACTTGGATATTTCTAGTAATTGTTTTGAAGGAGTCATTCATTGGTCTCTGTTTGCAATTTCTTCCTTGGAAGGGATGTACATGTCTGATAATCAATTCAGCGGCCCTCTCAATATTCAGAATATCTCCTCGTCCCAATTGGTTCGATTGGATATAAGTGGAAACATGTTAAATGGGGAAATTCCAAAGTCGATATCCAAATTACGAAACGTGGAATGGCTTAAACTTGGTTCAAATAACTTGAGTGGCACAGTTGAGTTGGACACCTTCTCAAGCTTACGAGTGCTTGATCTCTCATCTAATAATATTTCCAAACTATCATATGGACATGATATGGCTTCCATTCTTCTCAATCTTGCATATTTCAATTTGTCTTCTTGCAACATAACTGAGTTTCCAGAATTCTTGAAGTCCCAACATGAGTTGCAGCGATTGGATCTTTCCCACAACAAAATTGAAGGCCCCATACCTAAATGGTTCTTGAGTGTTAGTATAAACAACTTGTTTTTCTTGGATCTTTCTCACAATTTCATTAGCGGTTGGGAGGTAGCCCCTTCAATTTTACCTTGGAATGAATTAAGGTATCTAAACTTACATTCCAACAAGTTGCAAGGCCCACTTGTAGTTCCACCAGAGGACATATCTTACTATATTGTTTCAAACAACAACTTGACTGGTGGCATTCACCCATTTTTCTGTAAGTTGAAAGATCTCGGATTTTTTGATGTGTCTAATAACTTTTTGGCTGGCATTATTCCCCACTGCATGGGTCAATTATGTGTACATAATTCTTCCTCCAACTTCAACTTAATGACATTGGACCTCAGCAACAACCGATTGCACGGGAAAGTTCCACACTCTTTAAGCAAATGTCAACAGTTGGAAATTCTTAACCTTGGGCATAATGAAATAGAAGACACATTCCCTTCTTGGTTACCTGAACTTTCAGAGTTGCAGGTTCTTGTTTTGCGAAGCAATAAATTCTATGGTCCTGTATGGCATCCTCACAGCAAAGTTTTTGGTTTTAGAAAGTTGCGGATTATTGATCTATCTTTCAATGAGTTTAATGGAACTTTACCACCAGATTACTTCAAAAGTTGGAGCTCCATGATGCAAATTTCCAACAAAGATAACTCATCACAACTGAAGTATATGGAATATGGTGATTCCGGAAAAACATATTATCATGCCTCTTTGAAAGTAATAGATAAAGGTATAGAAATTGTGATGGTGAAGATCATAACCATTTTTACATCCATTGATCTGTCAAATAATAGATTTGAAGGAGAAATTCCAATAAGCCTGAGGAATCTTCAATCATTAGTTGTGCTCAACCTATCAAGTAATAGTTTTACAGGGCCAATTCCATCATCTTTTTCAAACCTTGGAGAGCTGGAGTCCTTGGATCTCTCTAAAAACAAGTTGTCAGGTCGAATCCCACCGCAGTTTGCTAAGCTGACATTTCTTGAATATTTGAACCTCTCCCACAACAATCTCACAGGTCCCATACCACAAGGCGGACAAATGGAAACATTTCAAGCTTCTGCATTTGAGGGAAACTTTGGTTTGTGCGGCTTACCTTTGCCCAAAAAATGCGATGACATTGAGACACCAACTTCTCAGCAAGACCAGGAATCAGATTCAGGATATGACTTTGGGTGGAGAGTAGTAG
The DNA here is from genome assembly GCF_031755915.1 of Ziziphus jujuba. Classification (NCBI taxonomy): domain Eukaryota; kingdom Viridiplantae; phylum Streptophyta; class Magnoliopsida; order Rosales; family Rhamnaceae; genus Ziziphus; species Ziziphus jujuba. Next base: position 13,933,562 of record NC_083389.1, on the reverse strand, counting down.
CCTTGGGATACGGATGCGGATTCCTAATTGGAATGGTTGCAGGACATTTTATCATCTCCAAAAGACCAAATTGGTTTTCCAAAACATTTGGTGTCAACATACAGAGGCCTAGATGATTCTCTCTTTTCGCTTATCTTTCTGCTATACGCCAGGTAATTATATATTAACTATGTATAAAAATTATTTTTAATAATATATTCTGTTTAACTTTTTCATCTTTATTTTGTTGAATAGTTTGAATATATAATTGGCACATTCTGGTTGGCGGTGCATGGAGAAAGCTGCTGTTCTGTGGTTCTTCATCAAGTGAATTTTTCTATTTTTAAGTTTTTTTGGCAATTGAAGGATGTTTTATGATTTTGTTAAAAAATATATATGATTGTACATATTGCTTTCGACTATTCTTATCAAGGAATTGGTGGTATATGCTTTTTGATATATTTTTTTTGTGTGGTTTTGTTTTCTTACGTTTTTATGATATGATTAGCATTAGATTGTAATGATGATTAAGGAAACTCTGTTTAATACATATTTGTGTTGGATGTTGAGTTGGTTTTTGACAAAGTTTTAAAACAATAATCATATTACCCTTGTATTATTATTATTATTGATAAAATTACTTTTATATCATTTAAATATTATATCTAAAATTATTTAAAGTCATTATGTTTGAAGTACATGGTAGTTGACTTGTCTTATTATCAAGACGCGATGATGGTGATAAATAAGGGTCTAAAGATTGTACTAGTGAAGATAATAATAACTTCCACTTCCATTGATTCCTTGAAAAATAGATTTGATGGAGAAATTCCAAGCAGTATAGAGATTTTTAAATCATCAATTGTGGTTAACCGATCTAACATTAGTTTTACAGTTTTCTTTTGAAAATCTTAACGAGCTTGTGTCTTTGGATCTTTCTTAGACAAATGTATTCTGGTAGAGTCCCTCCCCACTTGACAAATTAAATACCTTTTTTTATTTTTAAAGTTTCTTTTTTATTATTTGGATTGAAAACTAAATAAATATTTCTTTCAGATTTTAATAGTTCAAATTTTTTACTTTTTTTTCCTTAATTTTTAAATTTATTTTAGATTGATTCCTAAGTTATATAAACATCTCATTTGAATTCCTATAAATTAACCGTCCTTGCCCTTGGTCTACTTTAATATGGACTTGCATGTGCCACTTTCATTACCATCAAATTGGATAGAAAAATAAAAATTGAGTAAGGCCTAATGATTACAGAATAATATTTAGAGACCAAAATGAGACTAAACTATAGTTTAGACTCTAGAAACTAAAAGATAATTAATAATTAAGTCTAAATCTTTTTCATTTAATTCGCACTGAATAGCTGGTAGATTCTCCTAGTGTTCCATATTATATTAATGTAACAAAAATAAGATTATAATAATTTTACATTTATTGAGCAACATTTAATTCTGTCTCTCCAGTTATTTTCTTCATTTTACAGCTTATTGAGATTCTACTTCGTTGGTATAGAAGAAAGTTAGTATTACAGAAAAACAGAGAGATCCACAAAACCAAGAAACTAATTTTGGTCTTCTTAGATAAAAATAATAATTATTTGAGATTAAAGAAATCCTTTACTATTTATCAGGATTTACATTTACGAAGGTCTTAAAGCCAAGAAAATAAAGCATTATATATTAGTCCATAGACAGCTCCATAAACTCTGGATCGTTAAAAAAAATGAAGATATGATGAATTCCCACAATTTATATGACATCATACTTTTCCTCATAATCTCATATTGCTTCTCTGTTTCACAATCTTTCAACATTAATATTAATAATTTCTCAATCACTTCCATTCACATACTTTTCCTCTGCTTTGTTGCAAGTCAAACAAGAGTTTGCATTTCAAAAACCCAACTATGATTTTTACCCAACTTATGCGAAGTATTATCATTTCATAGATAGTAGAAAGAGTAGTTATTGGAAGATCCTAAACCTCAGCCGCAGTTGGCTTCGTGGTCCTCAACATTCTAATAGCAGCCTCTTCAACTTCCATCAACTTCAACGAGTCAACCTTTGCCTTCATCAACATTGCTTCAACCAGAATCTAATAGCCAACTCTGAAGGAATTGAAGAAAATGTGAAGTTGTTGAGTGCAAGGTTGATTCATTGAGGTCAATGCAAGAAGAGACTGGTATTAGAATGCATAGGCCTAACTACAACTCTGCTCTAAACTTATTACATGTCCCGTTAAAATGTTGCATATAATAGCATCCCAGGAACAACGGTCCTTTTCCGCATTCCAAAACTATAAATAAGAAGCCTCCATTGCAATATTTTATAAGTAATGACATAAAGTAAGAATTCTGGGGAGATATTGGGTAGAATCTCTTACCAAGCATGATAAAGATTGGAGCATGAATTTCTACTTTGAACGTGTGATACAAGGTGGTGAAGATCAATATTCTTGCGTGCACTTTGTGTAATTTGACAATTTGAGTCCCACCATTTCAATGACTTTGATATTTTAGTGGCAGGTTCTTGGTGTGTCACTGTTGTTTCACTTAAAATAAGAGTCATTTGATTGAGACACAGCGACGACACCAAAGTCATTTAGTGCCGACTCTGGTAAGACGAACTTAGCGTGCCATTTACTGCACATAAGATGGGTTGGCTGTATCCTCTTAGTTTTCCAAACTAAAAGTGCTATCAATATATTTTATAAATTGTATATATGTGTATATATATATATATATATATATACACATATATATTACTTTTATGATATGATTAACATCGGATTGTACTGTGATTAACATTAGATTTCCAAATTAATTTTATGTTTCTATGATATGATTAACATCAGATTGTATTGATGATTGAGGAAACTCTGTTTAATGCATATTTGTGGTGGATCCAGAGTTTGGTTTTTCAGAAAGTTTTAAAACAATAATCATATTACTTATTATTATTATTATTATTATTATTTTGATAAAGTCATCACTTTTGAAGTATATGGTAATTGACTTATCTTAATATCAAGACTCGGTGATGCTGATGAATAAGGGTCTAAAAATGGAATTAGTGAGGATAATAACAATTTTCATATCCATTGATTTCTCGATATATAGATTTGATGAAGAAATTCCAAGAAGTATAGCGACTTGTCAATCATTTTAGTTGTGGTTAACAGATCTAGCATTAGTTTTACAGATCTTCCATAGAAAACCTTAGAGACCTTTGAGTCTTCGGAGATATTTCTCAAACAATGGATTCGGTTAGATTCCTTCCCCACTCGATAAAGTATTTGAAACTTTTTGTGGTTCCTCCTTTTTTTTTTTTTTTTTTTTTTCATTTGAAATGAAAAGGTTATTTCATTTTACATTATCAAATAAATATTTCTTTCACTTTTTCTAATATTTGTTTAAAATTTTCAGATTTTTATTTTTTTACTTAATTATTAAAGTTTCTTTCAAATTGGTTCCTAATTATATAAAAATCTCACTTTAATCCCTAAAAATTGACCGTCCTTCCCTTTGGCCAACACTTTAACATTGACTTGCATGTGCCACTTCCATTAGTATCAAATTGGGTAAAAGATAAAAACAAAAAATGAGTAACCGTGCAGTTATGATTGCATTTGAGGGCCTAATGATAGAGAATAATATTTAGGGACCAAAATGAGACACATTATATTTTAGACTTTTTAGAGACCAATAGATAGAGTAATTAATCTAAATCTTTTCAGTAATGCTTATTTTTTTATTTATTTCGTATTGAATTGATGGTAGATTCTTCTAGTACGTTCCATATTATATTAATGTAACAAAAAATAAAATTCAGATAATTTTTACACTTATTGAGCAACACTCAATTCTGTCTCTCCAATTATTTTCTTTATTTTACACTTATTGAGACTATTTCGCTGGTATAGAAGAAAGATAGTATTACAGAAAACAAAGAGATTCACAAAACCAAGAAACTAGCCTTCTTAGATAATGATTATTTGAGATTAAAGAAATCCTTTCCTATTGACCAAGAGTTACATTTATGAAGGTCTTAAAACCAACAAATTAAAGGGTTATATATTAGTCCATAGACAGCTCCACAAACCCAGAATACTGACTCTAGATCGTTCGAAAAAAAACGGATATGTGATGAATTGCCACAATTTGTATGCCACCATACTTCTCCTCATAGTCTCATATTGCTTCTCTGTTTCACATTCTTTCAACATTAATAATTTCACTACCACTTCCTTTCACTTACTTTTCCTCTGCTAATTTGTTGCAAGTCAAACAAGAGTTAGCATTTCAAAAACCCACTTACAATTTTAACCAAACTTATGCCGAGTACTATTACTTCATAGATAGTAGAAATGGTAGTTATTGGAAGATGAAGTTTGGGAAGGCCTAAACCTAGGCCGCCTTTGGCTTTGTGGTCCTGTACATTCTAAAAGCAGTCTCTTCAACTTGCATCAACTTCAGCGACTCAACCTTTGCCTGCATCAACCACAATCAAATAATTCCAAAGGAATTGAAGAGAAAGTGCAAGGTAGATTTGCCGGAGTCATGCAAGTTGAAGAGACTGGCATTAGAATGCAGAGGCCCATGAAACCAATTACAACTTGATCTACAACTCAAACTTAGTGACATTGGGCTTTAATCTAGATACAAGAAGTAAAACTACGAAATGACAGCATTTAATTTCTAGAAATGACAGTTGATAAAAGGTACTGAATCCCTAAACTGAACTGCTGTTTCACCAGCAAAACATATTTGAATGTACAACAGAAAGAATGAACTTCTATTATTGTGTTAATATGCTGTTAATAGATTTCAATTAATTGGCGAACCATTTAAACTTATTCAAGAAGATATGGAGTTCGGCAAACATAAAAGTGTGAGCATAAAAGGGTTCAAAGATTAGTGTAAGAAAATCAAGATCATAGAAGATATTGGTCCATACTGGTATGCAGAAGCAAGTTCGTCTCCAGAATTTGGCCAGGAGTCACAGCCACATGCAGAGTATTCCATTTGGATTGATTACTATCTCCTAAATCAATTCCTTTGACTTGTGTAACTGCTTTCCTCAATTACAACATTTGGTTTCTTCTCATTACTCGTTCATTCTGTTTTAAAATTAAAGGCACCAAGGAAACAAAATTGTAGCATCAATAATGACAAACGACAAACATAGTATTAAGTATTAACCACAGCAATAATCGTAAATTACCTGAACAGTTTGTAAAAACCATTAGCTTGCTTTATGAAATAGTTTGGCTAAGCTTTAAGACCTCTTTTAGCAACCGACTAATAGAAGCTTTTAGTTCATCAGGCACAACCAGCTGAGCTGGCACAGCATCTAAAGCATACAAAGTGATTACATTCATAGCATCTGTCAAATTCAAATTCTTGACGTTTCCCCTCCAAACATTCTGATTCACAAACTTGCATGATTGTTTTAACACACATTTACTACAAACCTGACGAAAAATAAAGAGAAACCAGAATGTTTACAGTCTTCAAATAAAGCATCTAAGTCAAATCAAAGTTGATAGGACTTGGGAGGGAAGAGAAAGAGTAAATGGAAGATTGGCTTACAGTGCTTTCTTGAATTTCAAAAAAACTACGCAGTCTTTTAGCAGAAAAGACACTCCTCCTTGAAAGGGAAGGGCATCCAAAAAGTGCTACCTTTTTCAAATCCCTGCCTGAAACCCATCTGCAAATTCAAAATCCAAGTTTAACACATAGGAAGGAGCCATCAAGAGTCAGGAAAGTTTACCCAAAAACAAATAAATCTGCTAGCAGCAACAAACAAAATAACATATTAAATAGTTGATGCAACTCATGAACAAAGCATCAATGTTAGGCTCACTGAAACCTCTTTTGTTAGGCTCTTTACAATGGTACAATGTTCAGAGTTGAGCAATTTTCGTCTTTTTCGTTTTGCTTCTGTTCCATATTGTTAGGAATCATGGTGAGAACAGAACTTCAGCCTGATAAAAACAGGAAATTGTTCTGGTATCATTTCATAGCCCAGCACATTTCACCTGGCTCCATAATATGAATTCTTCTAAATCCAATCCTATGGTTAGAAGAAGTTTTAATAGATGGAAAACTCAGAAGTTCTTAATAGCTAACAAAACTATCCCACTCAACCTCCAATGCCAATGGGTCTTCTCACCAATGCAGAAATACTGTAATTTCTTTTACTCATTCATGAGAAACTGTTCACTTCTAAGGAATGTGTTTAAATTTCTTAACCATCCTCCAAAAACCAAAAAAAAAAAAAAAAAAAAAAAAACAAAAAACAAAAAACTGAAACATATTAAGCAACTAAACTTAATCTGAAGAAGAACAAATAAAAAATTTTCTTACTTGGCAATTTCCTGATTGTCTTTGGCAAACTTTTCAACAGCACACTTAATAAATCCGCGGCCATAGCTATCCTCGAAACAGCTAAAATCCAAATTACCACTACTATTCCTGCGCAAGAAATTTGCATCCCTGAAGTAGCCTTCCTTGTACAAATGACTAACAAACAATTCCATATCGGGCGAAAGCTCTTTATGCACCGCCGATTCCTCTCTCTTCAGCTCAATACACTTATCAACGGACCTCCCTCGATTGGTAAACACATCGTAAATGCTCCTCCTACCTTGAGAATTCTTGCTGCCCTTTTTCTCTTGCCCTTTCTTTTTGCCATCATCGGAATCCGATTTTTTCAAACTCCTCAACTCCACCTCCAATTCTCTCAAACCCCTCTTCACCTGGTTGTTTTCTTCGTCACTTTCGGTTCCTCTGTCTTCGGATTTTGGGCAAAGCTCTACTGCCTCTTTGAACAAAACATCCAGAGGCTTTCTGGGATTGCTATGGTGTTTTTCAGATTGAGGCGAGACTGATAGAGTTCTCGGGAAGAGAGAGAACAATGAGACGGGCTGGTGGATGAAATTTTGGGGTTTGAGGAAAGAGTGGGAATGGTACTGGTGGGAAAGGAGGGCTTTGAACAGAGGAGACATGGGTTTTGCTAAATCTTTTGATTGGGTTCGTGGATGGTTTTGGAGATTGTGAGGTTTGTTAATGGGGGTTCAGACAATTGGCGGCTTGGTTGAAGAAGAAGAAGAAGAAGCCGAGGTGATTGCTGCAGTGAGAGGTTGAGTGAGCTTCATCGAATGTTTTTGCTTGCCGGAGACAGAAGAGGAAAGAGGACGAATTTTGGAGAGGTTTTGGGTTTTAGCGAGAAAATGACGAAATTATTTTCTGATTTTTGTTTTGTTTTTTTATTTTATTTTTATCTTTTGCCAAATAATGGATTAATTCCCTGCAGTTTATTTTATTATATTTTATATTTATGGGGATTTATATTATTCTTTTCACAAAAAAAGAAAAAGAAAAATAGTCCTCCGAAATGGTAGCGATTAATTTACTCTTCGATTACGATTAAAATTACAGTTTTAAATGTAAATAAATATATCTCAATTATTATTATTTTTTTTCAAATCAGCTTTCAATTCTAAATGTAAATGATTTATTAAATAAATCGATTTACTTAACTATCTCAATGAATTCGTTGACAGACATTTTTTATTAATCTGGTTTGTAATCTTCATTTTCTATCTGAGTATTTAAAAAAAAAAAAAAAAAACCAGAGTGGGGATGGGATTCCTAACAAGGAAATGGGGCGGGACGTTTTAAATATTTTTTAACAAAAAAAATAATTATTTTTAAAACATATTGTATATTCATAAAATTTATTTACAGTTATTAATATAATTATTAAAACGGGTATTCTTGTTATCAAATTTAATATTTATTTTTTATTCCAAAAAAAAAAATTAATATTTATTTTATTTATTGCTGTCCCCTATACCCTCCCCACCCGTGACTCGCACCCGCGCAACTGTGGCGCTGGTAGTGGTGCACGACCACGCGAGCTAGTAATATTTATTTTATTTAGTATGTATATATCACAACTTTTGCATTTCATTTGAAAATTTTTATTTTCTAATTATTTATTAATTGATAGCATTTTTTTTATTAGTGGAGTTTTTATTTTGATTATAACTATGCTCTTTTTAGTACTTGTTATACATTAATATTTGAAATTTCTGTCAGGACCCGTCCAGAATTCCTCCTCCGGAACCTTAGACAGCCCTGATCCCAGGGAAATACCACCGAACCTTCCAACGGAAAATCCGGCAGCACCTCCCCTAAGGGATTTACTTACCACAAATTTACCTGCACTGAAAACACACTTCAAAAATATCCCCTTATTCCTCCCACAAACTACAAATTGGTTCCACAAATTTCAGCACTTCAAAACAAAAATACAGTAATCCAGTGCAAGATAAATACAACAAGAGTGAAAGAAATAGTACAACTGCAATAAAGAAGAACAGGGTACTTCACGAAGTAAAACAGCGATGAAGATCAAGTCCGCTCTGGATGAACACCGACAACCTGGTACCTAGAGGAACGGAATTTAAGAGTGTGAGATGCTAATCATCTCAGTGAGCGACCCTACTACTATACCATATAATATCACAGTAATAAGTATAAATAATAATTATTTGGAAATAATAATTTCTCTCAAAACCCTTACAATTCTCTCAGTTGGAAGAGTTCCCCTTTTAAAACATTTTCACAAAACCCTTTATTCATACTCCTCGAAAACCAAGACATCAAATAAATAGCAAAACAGTAATAGTTAATTTTTAATTCCCATACAGTTTCAAAACATTTTATTTTTAAAACACAGTTTTGAAATCATTTGATGCACCCACTATATACCAGTGGCGCCAGAGTACCCAGCGTCCCGAGGTACTGCCAGACAGGAGGTTATAGAGAGAAACCGGCATACGGTCGCGTGGCGTCCCACTGCGCCGCTGCTAACCTGGTGTCCCGGCCAAAGGGGGGTGGCCACCCTCTCCGATGGCATCCACAGGACACCCTCATAATATCACCTGCGCGCTACTCACACCCACCTGCGCGCTAATCATATCCGTGTGCACAATATCCATATCACATATACCATATCACATAATCAGAACACCAGTACGTGCACGGTGCATCTAAAAATCATAAAATCCATAAATTTAAATCATAAAACAAATTTCACATTTTTCATAAACATAGCGGGCATAATCCATCCGCTTGAACCGGGAAATTCTCCACAATTTCTTTATAATCAATGCCATAAATCCCATGATTTTCAAATCCACCAAGTCCCAAATCCATCAATTCAAATATCCACATTTTTTCCAAGCATAAATAATTCTCGAAATATAATAATCAAATCTCAAAATATTCCATGGGCATATTTTATAAAAATTGAAATCACCAACATAACCAAATATTTTCCTTAAAATATTTGAAAATCAAATCGTGCCCAATTTACCATTAAAATCACACCAATTTCAAAATCCTCAAAACCATAACATAATTTCACATGGCATAAATTTGTAAAATGCACATTTTCTTAAATCCAATAAATTCATAAATAATTCCACAATAAATTCAATAAATATTTGGCACAAGAAATTAATTTCCAAATATTTAAATCACACATAATATTTCACCAATTAAATTCCCCAAAATAAATTTGAAGGTGGGTCACTCACCTGGAGCACGCAATTAACCCACGATCCACTACGGGATCAATTCTACGACTCATCGGTGCTCCTAGAACAAAATTCACAGACAGTCAAATAAATTAATATTTTATTCGGGTAAATAATACCCGGTACCCGGGGGTAAAACACAAACGTTATCTAGAATTTATGAGTTATATACCGAATCGAAGCTCGCGTGATGAGGATCACGGATTCGGTCTTACTTTCCGGTGATCGGACCCGACGGGTCGGAATCTCGCCGGAAAGCTTTTCGAGTTTCGGCTCCGCAATTCTCCCAAACCGTCGCAAATTGGCGGAAATGGAATTCGGATTCGGGTCCAGGAGGTCGAACACTGCGGACTGGAGCTGGCCGGAATTTCGGGTACTCGCCGGAACAGTACTTTCCGGCGAGCCGCCGCGATCACCAGCAACCGTCGTCGGCGGCGGCGCGTGCGGTGGCCGTTGGTCGTGAAATTTTGCAGACTTGTAGATCTTGAGGAGAGCAACCCAACGGGACCGGCGGTGAGCAAAACGGAGGTCGGACGGCGGAGAAATCACCATTTGAAGATTTCCAGCCCCTCGCCGGAAAACACTCCGATCCCGGCGCGTCGGTGGTCCGATGGCCGTGATTTTTGGTGGGTAGGCCGGACTTGAGGAGAGGATGATGGGTGTATGGTGCGTGTACTGTAGATCGGCCGGAATAGGGCCGATTCGCGGTGGCCGGCGGTGGAGGGGGAAAAATCGCCGCCAAATTTCGGACGTCCGATCCGGGCGCGTCCGGCGGCCGTTCGCCGTGAAATTTGAAGGTTTTGCCGGAAATGAGGTGGGCAATCTGGATGGCCGGCGCGTGTACAGTAACTAGGCCGGAAAACGTGAAAATGACCGGCGGCCGGTGACTCTCTCTCTCTCTCCTCTCTCTCTTTCTCTCTCCTCTCTCTCTTTCTCTCTCTTCCCTGAGAGTTTTAACAAATAAAAACCCCGCGTGATACTGTTCATGCCACGTGGACCAATCAGAAGCTGACACGTGGCATTTCATTGTTCACCGACCAAAAACATTAAAATAATACGGTATCTGGTAAACTTCAAACGTCCATAACTTTTTAACCGGATGTCCGTTTTGAGCGTGCCGCTAGTCTGTGAACTCGTATCGACGAGCACTTCACAACCATGCATGAGTCAAAGCTCAATTCCCCATAAACAAAAAGTCAACTCCGACACCCCTTGGACAGTTTGGACTGCAACTTGTTTCGTCCATAACTTTCAAACCGTAGCTCCGTTTTCGACGTGCTACCAGTCTACGAACTCGTGGCATCGTGCACTTCGCCACGGTACCCTAGTCAACTCAAAATTCTCATCGAGTCAAAAAGTCAACTTTGACCCCTTTCGATCAACGGTCAACGGTCAACCTCGGTCAACGTGCACGGATTCCGGTGCGATTTGGGACGGGGTGTTACATTTGTGTTAAAATAAGTACATTTTCTAGTATGAGATAAAATATATATATATATATATATATATTCTCCAATATATTGTTATTTTTATTTTAATAATCATTTAAAAATAAAAGCAGTATGATGTTCTAAAAAAATGTCATTTTTTCTTAAAGAATCATATGAAATTCTTGTATGTTGTAGTTTTAAACCATCTTTCTCTCTTTTTTTTTATTTTTTATTTTTTTATTTTTTTTAAAATTTTTTATAAAGATTATAACATGGTCTCCCTTATGAAGGGACCTTCCTGTATTATATTTTCCACCTTTCTTTAATTTAGTAGGAAAAAAAAAACACCTAGTGAGAAATTTAATTATTTCAGACAGAGAGCGAAAATGGTGGAGCAGAGAGAGAGAGAGAGAGAGAGAGCCTATGGATGGCTTCAATGTGTGTGTCTGAGTCTGACAATTTACCTTTAGCTGGTCACGGTTGATTCAAATGTCAGTTATGTTAGGAAAAATTACTATGAATATATGTAAATACATGTGGACAATTTAATACAAACTAAATAAAATAAAGTTAAATAAAGAATAATAATAAAAGCATTTTAGAACCTGTAGGTCCTTAAATTGATTTGTTTTCTAGAAGGTTGACCGAAGCCTGTGTGATAATACAGTGTCCTTAAGACGTTTTACGCCTACCTGTGCAGGAGTTTTATGGCGAATGTCTCCCAGGATACAACGGCTGCAAAAGCTTTCAGATTCAGCACTCCCGAAGCTTTTCTGTTCGAACTATCTGTGTACCTTCACTTTACCACTGTCACTATTTTTTCTCTGGTTTTTCTCGTTAAACTCAAAACCCTTTTTTTCTCTGTATTTTCTAAAGAAACTGCTAGAACGTTGAAAAGAACCTGTGCCACACTAACTCTTAACACACCAAAACTCTCAACTTCCCACGTTTGAAAATATTTTATTTATTTTATTCAAAAATATTATTTTTTCCAAAAAGGTAGAGAAACAAAACCAAAGCTTAAGAACCTTTTAAGGCCCAAATCATTCACATTTTGGTTTTTTGGTCCAAAAATCTAATAATCCCCCACATGAATGATTTGACTAAACAAAGCATGACTCTGGTAGTAAAGCTCTCTAGTTGGAACCTGCATAGGATAGGTAGATGTTACTCTTTGAACCTTCCCCCTTGAGATTACATTTTCTTTACTGACTTATGATAGATACGATATCTTTGAACCATTTCGTCCTTTGTGTAAATGACAATATAGCCCACACATAATTCCTTCCTGATACACTTCAGCTCTCACTGTTGTGTTCATTTTGGCCCCGAACACCTCCCTGGTTCTGCGAGAGTTTTTAAAGAATTGCGCCATTAACAATTCTCCTTTAAAGTGGCCACTCTTCTCTCTCACATAGGTGATTCCTATTTCTTATGTAATCAGCATACTTATGCATAGATTACCAACCACACACTTATAGGAATCATTAAAAACATATTTTTATGCGTAACCTCTTTCTATCACTATTTTATCATAGGAATTGGCAGAGGATTAACCCCCCACAGTGATTTATACCAGTCTTTAAAATTGCGTTGTCCCATTGAACCTAGATCTTGGGAGCTCCAGTTAACTAGGTTGGGTTTCCATCATATCGAATTTACTCACGGGCTTTAATCCCATTCCTCTCGATGATTTCTCAACTAGTTCTCTATTTAACCCTTTGGTTAGCAGATCAGCAATGTTATCTTTTGACTTCACATAGTCTATTGAGATAACTCCAGTTGAGATTAGTTGTCTAATGAAATTGTGTCTACGATGAATGTGTCTAGACTTTCCATTATACATAATATTTTGTACCCTGCCAATCGCAGATTGACTATCACAATATAAACTTATTGTTGGCACATGTTTAGGCCACTTAGGAATGTCCTCTAAAAATTGGCGTAGCCATTCTGCCTCTTCACCATATTTATCTAATGCGATAAACTCAGATTCCATTGTGGATCGAGCTATCACAGTTTGTTTTGAGGACTTCCATATCACGGCTGCACCCGCTAATGTGAACACATAGCCACTAGTGGACTTTGAGTCCTTAATATCTGATATCCAATTTGCATCACTATATCCTTTTAATACAGCAGGATATCTTGTATAATGCAAACCGTATTCACGAGTATATCGCAAGTATCTTAGTACTCTAACGATCCCTTTCCAATGATCTTCATTTGGATTACTCATATATCTACTCAGTCTACTTATTGCGTAGGCTAAGTCTGGTCTGGTACAACTCATCAAGTACATCAGACTTCCAATCACCCTAGTGTATTCCACTTGAGATACACCCTCTCCTTTATTTTTGGATAAGTGTAAACTCATGTCTATGGGTGTTCTAGCTATATTAGTATCATCATTACCAAACTTAGCCAATATTTTATCTACATAATGCGTCTGACTAAGAATGATTCCATTCGAAGTTCTCGTGATTTTTATACATAAAATCACATCTGTAAGCTCCATATCTTTCATATCAAATTTGGAATTTAACATGGTTTTTGTAGTTAAGATCATATTGTCGTCACTACCTACTATGAGTATATCATTTACATACAAATATAGAATGACATATCCATCATCTGTATCCTTTATATAGATACATTTGTCACATTCATTTATTTTAAATCCATCCTTTAGCATGGCATTATCAAATTTTTGATGCCACTGCTTTGGAGCTTGTTTAAGTCCACATAAGGACTTTACCAATCTACAAACTTTCTTTTCTTGTCCTAGAGCGTAGAAAACCTTCAGGTTGCTCCATGTAGATCTCTTCATCTAGATCTCCATTAAGAAAAGCTGTTTTCACATCTATTTGATGTACTGCAAGATCCCGCAATGCAGCAATCGCCAATATCATCCTTATAGAATTTATCCTCGTTACTGGAGAATAAGTGTCAAAATAATTAAGGTTTTCCTTTTGCTTGTATCCCTTAATTACAAGCTTCGCCTTGTATTTATCTATTGAGCTATCTGCTTTCATCTTCCTTTTAAAGATCCATTTGTAACCCAAAGGTTTACAACCTGGAGGAAGATCTACCAACTCCCAAGTATGATTTTGCAGGATGGAATCAATTTCACTTTTAACGGCTTCTTTCCATAAATTCCCTTCAGGAGAATTTATAGCCTCTTGAAAGCTTTGAGGTTCACTTTCCAGCATATAAGTAAGAAAATCTGGACCATAGGATTTTTCGGTTCTTATTCTTTTGCTATGTCTGATCTCAACCTCAGTCTCATCATCATTCGCTTGTTCTTGATCACTATCATTATTTTCATCACTGATAGTATCGTAAGTTCGTTTAGACGAACTCGGTTCTTCTTCCACTTGATACGGAAAAATATGTTCGAAAAATGATGCATTTCTCGATTCCATTATTGTGTTCTTGTGAATATTAGAAATTTCTGAACTATGCATAAGAAACCGATACGTACTACTATTCTGTGCATATCCTATGGAAGTGCAATCAACAGTTTTAGGACCTATCTTCACCTTCTTAGGTGTAGGTATCACTACTTTAGCTAGACATCCCCACACTTGTAAATATTTGTAAGAAGGTTGTCTTCCCTTCCATAATTCATAGGGTGTCTTTATATGATTTTTCCGGGGCACCTTATTTAAAAGGTCATTCGCCGACAAAATGGCTTCCCCCCACAAGGTCTGAGGTACTCCAGAACTTATTAGCATTGCATTCATCATTTCTTTTAAAGTTCTATTTTTCCGTTCAACTACACCATTTGATTGTGACGAATATGGTGGAGTAACTTCATGTATTATACCTTGTTGAGCACAATACTCTCCAAATGGAGTTACGTATTTCCCACCATGATCACTTCTGATCACTTTAACATTTTTGTTAAGTTGATTCTCAACTTCCCTTTTATGAAGAATAAATTTCTCTATACCCTCATCCTTGCTCTTTAGCAAATATACATAGCAATATTTCGTGCTATCATCAATAAAAGTGATAAAATACTTATTACCACCTCTTGTCGATGCGAATTTTAAATCACATATATCACTGTGTATTAAATCCAAAGGTTCATTATATCTATCAATTGTTTGATATGATGACCTCGTTGATGTTGCTTCCACACAAGTTTCACATTTATGACTACAACCAATTTCAAATGTGAGAATATGATTTAAGTTAATTAACCTCCGTAGAGAATTAAAATTAACATGTCCCAGTCTACCATGCCGCAAAATGGAAGACTCAAGCAAGTAAACAGAAGAAGCACTGGCTTTATTAATTTCTTTAGGCTTTACAGTCATTACATTAAGTTTAAATAAACCATTGAATTCATAGCCCTTTCCCAAAAAATCCCAAATTTGGACAAAATAACCTTATCTGACTCAAACACTCAGTGAAAACCATGTTTGCTTAGCAGTGATCCAGATACCAGATTATTGCGAATGTCTGGAACATACAATACATTATTCAGAGTTAGCTCTTTTCCCGAGGTCATCTTCAGGATTACTTTGCCCTCACCTTGGATTTCTAAGGTAGTGGAGTTACCTATGAATAACTTCTCCCCATTCTTTTTTGCTTTGAAGGAAGTGAACATGCTCCTATCTAAACATACATGGCGAGTCACACCAATATCTACCAACCATTCTCTGGGATTGGATCCCACCAAGTTCACCTCAGATATCACAGCACTAAGGTCAATCTCATCAACCTCTCTAGTGATGTCCTCCATCACCTGTGCCTGGTTCCTCTTCCTCTTTGGCAGCCTACATTCTGTTGCTCTATGACCTATCTTGTCACAGTTAAAGCACCTGCCTTGAAACTTGGCCTTCTTGAAGATTCCTCCTTTAGGCCCCAACTTGGAAGCTTTTCCAAAATTCTTCTTAGTCTTGGAGCTCTAACCATGCTCCACAACATTGGCCTTAAATCCGGCCTTCGAAGCTTTCTTATTAGACTTTCTGTTGTCATCTTCAATGCAAAGCTTGCCAATAAGAGCCTTCATATCCATCTCCTTTCTTTTGTGCTTCAGATAATTCCTGCAGTCACTCCAGCTTGGAGGTAGCTTTTGAATCATACAAGCCACTTGTAAGGCTTCATTCATGATCATCCCTTCAGCAAACATTTCTTGAATCAGCACCTGCAACTCATGTACCTAATTCATTAATGGCTTTGTATCTACCATTATGTAGTCCAAGAATTGACTTGTAATAAACTTTCCTAAACCCGCATTCTCAGTCTTATACTTCCGGTCCAGTGTTTCCCACAGCTTTTTAGCTGACTTAGTGCCACAGTACATACCATATAGAGCATCAAACAGGCCATTCAGAACATAATTCCAACATAAGTAATCTGAATTATTCCATGCATCCACCGCCATGATCTCCCTATCACTCTCTACATTACTGGGTGGCTTATCTTCAGTCAGGTACTTTGCAAGTCCCAGGGTGGTCAAGTAAAATAGCATATTCTGCTGCCACCTCTTGAAGTTTGCTCCATTAAACTTCTCAGGTTTCTCTACATGACTAGCAGAGGGGGGCATCTGAATCCCAGAAGTCTGAATGGGCACAGTCCTATTGTCTCCACTTGCCATTTCTGTAGCATCACAAAACAGAAATCATATAGTTGTTATTTTCTATTTCAACAAGCTAATTATAAGCAATTTCCAAAAGGAAAACACACAAAAATGTGATTTTTTGAATTTCTGTATATACCACAAAAATTACTATACACACCAAAAATACTGTTCATGGGTACTGCTCACCGCCACGTATCACTGCCATGTGCCCTGCCGACGTGGCATACAGCAACATCATCACTTTGCTGATGTGGCACCTTGACACGTCATCGCATGCTGACGTGCAATGCCACATCAGCATCTCGCTGACGTGGCAATGCCAAGTCATCATATTGCTGATGTGGCATTTGCCAACTCATCTCCTTGCTGACGTGAATTGTCTGACATGTGTCATCTGTATCAGATCGACATGTGGCGCAACTAGATGACGACATGTGGCAGTCACAGAGTCTGACACGTGTCACCTGATCAAGTTGACATGTGTCTCCACTCATCTTGCGACACGTTGTTTCACGCTTTGTCGACACGTGGCCTCGCCACTATGCGACACGTGGCATCCCCACGGTGCGCCACGTCGCCTTGCTACTGTACAACACTTGTCAACATTTCATCTAGACACGTGGCACCCTCTCATAGGGACATATGTCTAAGGCCATTTTGCATTTGGGCCTTGTCTCTTGGGCTGGGTCTGAATTGGGCCTGAATCTTGGGTTGAACAGTAGCCTATTCTAATCCTGGGCTAGCCTTTAAAATTAGGTTAAGCCCAATAAATTTAAAAATTGGCCCAATATTTCACAACCCAACCCAAACCCATTCTCTCTTCTTCTTCAACCTTCAACCGAGTCAGTTTCTGCCCGTTTTTCTGGTAAATGGGTCAAATGACCCGGTTGCATTTTTTCACCTCTTTTTCAATTTTCCAGTAACCAAAAAATTGCCAAAAAAATACCAAAAGGTTTAGAAATTCTTGGCCAATTCAATTTTGGGAAAAATTTGATTTTAAACAAAAATTTAATGATTGCCCACAAATTTATAAACCTCACGGGTTTGATAAATTTTTTTTTTTTTCCTTCTCACACCCAAATGAACAATTATAAGTAAAACATCAAAGATTAGAGATTGAATAAACTAACATTAACACGAAGCCCAAGCAACCATTCTCTTCACACTCATGGATAAAGAAAATAATTTTTTTTTTCTTTTTGAACCCACCCGTGAAGCACACATTGAAATACATAATAAAATATATATATATATATATATATGTAAACACAGTCTGTCTATGGTGCGGACGGTCCTCATGCGGACTACAGTATTGATGACGGTTTTTCATAGTATTGGTGACGGTTTTCTAAGAAACCGTCGTTAATACTATGAAAAACCGCCACTAATACTGCGGTCCTCATGCGGACCGTCCTCACCATAGAATTTCCGTATATAAACATATATATGCAGTATATACACAATAATCAATACCATAATAAATGATTAAATCTCCACATATATATACATATATAAAATTCGGTAAAATGTCTTAAGATTGTTGGGAAAAATTATCATGAATATATGTAAATACATGTGGACAATTTAATGCAAACTAAATAAAATAAAGTTAAATAAAGAATAATAATTAAAGCATTTTAGAACCTGTAGATCCTTGAATTGATCTGCTTTCTAAAAGATTGATCGAGGTCTGTGTGATACTACAGTGTTCTTAAAACGTTTTATGCCCATCGGTGCAGGAGTTTTGTGGCGAAGGTCTCCTAGGATACCACGGCTGCAAAAGCTTTCAGATTCAGTACCCCCGAAGCTTTTCTCTTTGAACTATCCATGTATTTTCACTTTACCACTGTCACTATCTTCTTTTTGGTTTTTCCATTAAACTCAAAACCCTTTTTTCTCTGTATTTTCTGAAAAGACTGCTAGAACATTGAAAAGAACGTGTGACACACTAACTCTCAACACACCAAAACTCTTTTCTTAAAACTCTCAACTTCCCATGTTTGAAAATATTTTTTTTTTATTTTATTCAAAAATATTGTTTTTTCCAAAAAGGTAGAGAAACAAAACCAAAACCCAAAAACCTTTTAAGGCCAAAATCATTCATATTTTGGTTTTTTGGCCCAAAAATCTAACAAGTTATGATCACAGAGCTCTGATCATAGATGGCTAACACCAAATGCTCAACTCTGCTGGTATTCACTGCCCTCTCGCCACTCTGAAGGTACTCAATTTGATTTCCACTGGCTCTGTTCGTTTTTCGAATTTTGTGGAGGAAGTGAAATTTTAGGTGGAATTTTAACGTTTGGACTCTGGATAACTTGCTTTTGGTTTAATTTTTGCTATGTTCGGATGTTTTTGAAGTGAAGAAAGAAAATTGTTGACAATATATTCTTTGGCTAATTCCATTGCTTGATTTACCTTAGCGTCTTGCAGTTAAAGTCACCCTTTTATTTTATTTTATTTTATTTTTTTGGGTGATAGTTGTTGGTATTTTTTTGTGTTTGGTTTTTTTTTTTTTTTTCAAATATTTGTTTTTGAACCTTAATCTCATGCTGATCGAAGGTTGTCAAGTTTCATCCTACTGTAATTGTTAGTGAAATCAAATTTTGGTAGTATTTTTTTTTTTTAATATATATATACATGCCTACTTTTGTTAGTGTGCATTTCAACATTTGGTCAGTTTTTTGTAACTTTGATGGATTCATACATTTGGGATTTTGTGGACATTATGTAACATGATCGTTTATATTTTTGCATTAGGAGTTGAATTGTTGCATCCAAGTAAAATAGTAGCTAGCATGCTGCACAACATAATACTATGACATAGTTTTCGATTCACCATGTGTTTTGTATCACTTCATCTATTTTGATAACCGTGAATATTATTTGGTTCTGCAGAATTTAATTTAATCTAATTGACGTTTGTTTACTGATATAAAACTACAGTTGTCAATTTGGCTATTTTGAAAGTTCACCTTGAATGTAAATATATATTAATGTGTAAAGGTTCACAGAGCAAGCAATGGATTTGGGTATGGTAGAAGAAGGGTAGGTCCATTAAACAGAATAAGATTATGAAGTTAATATGTGCCCCCTTTATGCAAACACTATCTTAAGATAGACGAAAAGAAGTTTTTTTCTAGTAGGCTTTTAACTTTATGGTCTCTTCTTTTGCTTTCTTTGCAGGTTCTATTTTCCTTCAAATTATTTACCTTAGTTCTATGATAATGGTTGGTGGTCTATGGTTTTTATTCCTCCAAAAATTAACATGGTTCTGGATAAGGAATCATTTTAATAACTGGTTACAACTTACACAGTGTCTACTTTCATCAATGTAATTTCTAAACAGAGTTTAGCCCCAAGCTAGTCATTTAAATCTGCGACGGCTATCCTTTCTTTTTTGGATTGATTTCAATCTTCCATTTTGAAGTCTCTGCTTGCTAGGCTATCATATAATTCTAGATTGCAAAAAAATATTTGCATATATGGTCAAATGGTCCTTGAAGTTTTCCTCAGAATAATTTTTCTTCAATCCTTTTTTTTAGCATGTGTTCTGATTTTCACGTTGCCAAGGTTTGTATGGTTGACAGCTCAAACAATGAAATTATTTGTGCAAGGTTATCAGTGTGACTGGCATATTGAAAATGTACATTTTCTTATGAAGCACCGTTTTGTCTTCTCAGCCCTTGTTGGTCTTCCACATGTTATTGCTTCCAATTATTTGTTTATTTTTAATTTTGCTTTGTAAAGAATTTAGTTTGGTAGAAATAAATACTGAGATTTTATGGAATAGAATGACAACTGGAAGAGTATCGACTTTTTCTGCAACCTGCCATTTAGGAAATTAACATCATCTTCTTTTCTTTATTTCTCCTTCACTAGGGGGCTTCTTACCCCTAAGCAACTCCTCTTGGTGGAATTTTTAATTTTGTGAGGACATATCTATTAGCCCCGTTCTGGTATAAAAAACCATGTAATCTCAATGAGTTATTCTCCATACTGGCATCAACTCTATGTGCCATTCTTAGAAGTAATGATGTGTGGTTAATGCTCTTATTTGTTTCAGATGAGGACATCGCATTTTGGGAGGAACATGACTCCAGCAGCTGCACAATTGGGAACAAACATGTTTCAGATGCGTAACATGACTCCAGCAGCTACACAATTGGGAACAAACATGTTTCAGATGCGTGATGTGCTGCTGCTGCTGCTGCGTGGATGTGTTAATCATTCACCAACTTCAAGATAAATTAGGTTTTACACACCAGAAGCACTGAAATTTTGGAAGAAATGTGCTGAATTAAATGCATCTCATCTCATCTTGCTAACCTGACTTGGTATAAATATATTTTTTCTCTACATCTGCTTGATAAAAAAGGTTATTCTGACGACTGGTCCTCGTGAATAACCATTGGAGGGGTAAAAAAAAAAAAAAAAAAAAAAAAAGGGTGTAAAATGGAAACTAGCTGAGCGTGGTTCATAAATCCACATTATTAATCTCAAGTGTTCTTCTGTTTACCTTTGGAAACACACATTACGAGTAATCCTACATTTTACAGTAGAAAAAACTTACACAATAAGCAAGGAAGCCAAACTATAAACATGAAAAACGAAAAAATAAAATAATAAAATAATATATGGAAAGAGAAGCCAGAGAAACAGAAGCCAATTACATGTTTTATGGAAAGGGAAGCCTGAGAAAGTAGCTTTCCTCACGGAGTAACCAATTGTTGGATGAAGATGCCCTTTGATCCTAATTCATCCTCTTTTCTTTTTTTTTTCTTTTTTTTTTGTTTGAAAGTACGTAGAAAATATTTTGTCAAACAAAAAGGAAATTCTTGGTTAAGAAAGATGAAGTAAACAGTCTTGCTTATTTTAAATGAAATGTTGCTGCTGCTGATGCTGTGAGAATCCTCTCCATCCAAAGCCTTCAAAATCCTCCCTCCTTTTCTGATGCCAATCAACTCTGTGAAATAGGAAACAGAACTAATTTCAATCAATAGAAGTTTTTGAATATATTATTAAGTATATGAAATTCTGTATAAATAATTACATTAAGCATAAGCTCATAGGAAGCCTCCTTTATGGGTTTGGAGGAGATGTTTTTATTTGTCTATGTCAAGTACTGTTGCATTTCTAGCACCTAAAATACAAAAGATCCCATAAACCCCAAAGTATCAAGTCCCACTTACAAATTTTGTGTAGGATCCATATGATAGGACAAATTTTATGGTTCGGAGCTTCCTAGTTTTGCATTTATCTATTCACTTTTTAAATTGAAATTAAATGGATAGATGCAAGTTACCTAAATCTGAGATGATTTTAAGTTTCATAATGAATTATTATGTTTTGCTTCTCTAAAGGAATGGTGTTTGCTGTTTTGCTTCTACTTCTTCTTCTAATTAATTACTAAATAATATTATGACATGGGACGGACAAGAAATGCAGAACAATGGTGCTTTCATGGAGGAAATGGGCCGGAATTTAGAGGAGAAATTGTTACTGGGTTTAGAAATGTGGATCCATATAGAACTGTCATTATGGACCACCAGATACGCGTTCACTTCCTTAGATATTTTTTTTATTATTAATACGGGGGAGGGGGATTTTCACTCCTGATGGAGGTTTGATACTTCATATCCTTAGATTGATTAGTTATTTTTAACTTTATGTGTTTTTTATTTTTTAAGGAAATTTTAATACTTTATTAAGGAATTTTATTTTATTACAATTTTTTAGTTTATGCAGCATCTATATTAAAAAAATTACATGTGACTGCCAGCTGGAAGTTAGAAAGAAAATTTTAGAAATTAAAAATATGAATATTGGAAATAAAAAATAAAAAAAGAGTTTTGGGACTTAAAATTATTTAAACATAAATGGGAAAAAAAATATAATTTTTTCAATTTAAAACTTTTATTTTATTATAGAGAAAACAATATACATATTTTGATTCTAATGGCTATTTTAATGATTATTTATAGCAAAAAAAAAAATTTATTATTTTGAAGAAAGATTAGACAAAAAATAACAAATAGCCCATAAAATATATATGAGATTGACAATTGATATGGCATGTCCTACTTTGTGAATTTTTCATAGGTTTCTAGCTCTTATCATATCAAGATTGTATACATATGGTAAATATGAAAATCAAATGAGGTTAATTCAGTGGAAAAGCCACTAACACTTATAATTGAAATGTTATAAGAGACATAGGATGAAAAGGAAAAATTATTGTATATACCATAATATTTATTCACAACCCTAACCATTAGAATTTTACAAACATGCATGCTAAACTAGAAACATAGAAAAGAAATTGGTTAATTGCACTTTAATATTTTGTAATTTGGAGAAGTTGCATTTTTGACTTTAAAATTTAAAACGTTCCAATTTAATCCTTTAAATGTCAATTATTTCATTTTTGTTCCAATTTAATCCTTTAAATGTCAATTATTTCATTTTTGCTCAATTGAATTTTTGACAAACAGCGGTAAGTGGTGTAAAGGTATTAAAAAACAATTTTTTTTGAAAACAAAGGATTTAAATTATAATAAATTGAAACTAGAGAGCCTAAATTTCAACAAATACTATTTTAATATAGGTTAAGTATAACTGTTAATCCCCATTAGCCAAAAAAATTAATATTGGACGAAATTGAAACAAATTGAAATTTAACGATCAAAATTGAAACATTTTAAATTTAAAGATTGAAAGTATAATTTTTCTAAACAGCAAAATATGAAAATATAATTAACCCAAAGTAATTCCGTCTTCATTACAATTCACCGACATGGGTATTCATCCATGGTTCTAAGCATGGCAAACTAATTTATGATATCCAATTAAAAAGCTTAATTTTTATTAATTACATTCATGCATGGAAGTCACATGCACTTACAAAGAAGAGAAAACTAACATAACGTATTCCGATTACTTATTTATATATAGCTACTTGTACAGTATTGTATAATTAAATAGCAAGTCAATATATATATATATACACATATAGAAATTCTAATCCATGATTTTAGATTAAAGTTGAAGTCCAATAATAGCTTGCATGTGTTAATTATTAATGAAAAGGAAAATAGATGCATATAAGCGCATGCTTTGTTTTTGGACTTCAATTTTGCCAGATGATTATGGATAAGAATCTCATTATCTAAATGCACAGAGAGGTTTGTTCTTTTGTACCAAGGTTTGATAAAGATTTTTGATAAATATCATTTGGCCATTGAATGAATGCATCTAACCAATTTTTCCATGTCAATTCACAATAACGAGATGTACCAATTAATTGCTAAGATAGTAATAAAAAATCTTTATCAAATATCTTGGTCAATGACCAATTCAATTACTAAGATAATAATAAATTTTTTTTATCAAATATCTTGGTCAATGACCAATTCAATTGCTAAGATAGTAATAACAAATCTTTATCAAATATATTGGTGAATGAAATATTCCCAAGATATATATATATATATATATATAAACTGTTGGAAGCTGCCTACTTTCGAGAGCCACCATCTACCCCGGTACTTTTCTCAACTCCCCCGGTACTTTTCTAGCCTTTTTTGCCTGCTTTTGAGCCTTCATCATTATCACTCCCACTGAGCCTGGGGTCTTCTTCGGGGGGATCCTTCCTGATAGCTTTATTGTCACTTTTAGATAATCTATAATTTAACCAACAAAACAATTCATGCACATGTTAGGCCGGATCTACTTAATATTTCCAAGTTCAATTAAAATTTTCAACTAATTAACGATAAAATTAATGATTCATGTATGTATTATATAGGAAAAGGGCTACTAATCAACAAAATCGATATATATTTGCAATATTCTTCATATATATATATATATATATATATTAACCGTTGGAAGCCGCTTACTTTCGAGAGCCACCATCTCCCTCGGTACTTTTCTGGCCCTTTTTTTTCCGCTTTGAGCCTCCACCACTATCACTCCCACTGAGCCTGGGGCCTTTTTTGGGGGGATCCTTCCTGATACCTTTATTGTCATTTTTAGATAATCTATAATTTAACCAACAAAACAATTCATGCACATGTTAGGCCGGATCTACTTAATATTTCCAAGTTCAATTAAAATCTTCAACTAATTAACGATATAATTAATGATTCATGTATGTATTATATAAGAAAAGGGCTACTAATCAACAAAATCGATATATATTCGCAATATTCTTTATATATATATATATATATTAGCCGCTGGAAGCCGCTTACTTTCGAGAGCCACCATCTCCCTCGGTACTTTTCTCAACTCCCCCGGTACTTTTCTGGCCTTTTTTTTCTGCTTTTGAGCCTCCACCACTATCACTCCCACTGAGCCTGGGGTCTTTTTTGGGGGGATCCTTCCTGATACCTTTATTGTCATTTTTAGATAATCTATAATTTAACCAACAAAACAATTCATGCACATGTTAGGCCGGATCTACTTAATATTTCCAAGTTCAATTAAAATCTTCAACTAATTAACTCTATAATCAATGATTCATGTTTGTATTATATAAGAAAAGGGCTAGTGTAACAGCCCAAACCACTCGTACGGAAAAGTATCATTTTCAATTGATGTGGGATTTCACTATCCTTTCCTCTTGAGGTCTTGGCTTTGATATTAACTGTAACAGTTCAGACCACCCGCATGTGAATATTGTCCGCTTTGGTTCCAGCCCGCACGGTTTTATCAAAACACATTCACAAGGGAAAGGTATCCACACGTTTATAAGCCATGCTTCGTTCTCCTTTCCAACCGATATAGAACTTCACAGCTAATAATCAACAAAATCTATATATATTTGCAATATTCTTTATGAAGAAAAATCCATAGCTAGATAAAAATTAAGTTAGACTTAGATGCCCAAAAATGCCGGTATCCAATTAATTACATATATAGAATTGATGGGATATATTACTATAAATTATATCTAATTAGAAGTTAATAACCTATATATATATACACATATAAGAATTAATCTTTTAATTACTGTCTTTCTCAATTTATCCTAAAAGATATGATGATTTAGATAATAAAAATAGGATTCACATTGGTTAGTTCATTTAGTTTTATATGATAATCTTTCAACTTATTTTTTTATACGAAAAACCTAATTAAATATAAATGAGAAAATATGAGTCACATTTTATTACCCACCTCACATGTCTCCCAAAATAAGCTAAAAAATAGCTTTTAAGATATTATAATTATATATATATATATATGTATATAACATTTTTTATAAAATGCATACATATGTATAATATCAAACATATTCGTGTCAAATTATATGTAATTCGCTACATGATTGCATTAAAAAACATATCAGATTATATATAATCAGATATACACGTGTTTCATACCATACAGATGCATGCATTTTTAACAAAATTTTATAGGATAAAAGGTGGAAATGTATTAGCTTGCATGCATTTTTACCAAAATCCTATAAAATAAAAGGTGGAAAAATATTGATATATTAAACATAAAATATTAATTGGACAAGTGACAATTCTTAATAATTGTCATATATATATATATATATAAGTGTCAAGGAAAAGATGGGGGAACATATGAAAGCTATTTGTATATGTGTATATATATATATGTGTGTGTGTGTGTGTGTGTGTGTGTGTAGAGCTTATATAGAGCTACTTACATCATCGTTGTTCTCTTGCCCAGTTGATGCTCTCCAAGTTTTTCGGAATATTTCACTTCTCTGGCTTCGTTGGTGCTCTTAGCGAGCATGAAAGAAGAAATATATAAAGAGAGAGTTACCGCGTGGAATCTGAAACTAATAATAATTAATGCGAATTGGACTTTGTCTGTTGCTTTAATTATTTCTTACTTTTTAATTACTAGACGTACATGTGTGTTGTCCTTTTTGTCTCAAGTCTAGCTATATAAAATGATGCTTACCCATTCTCATTTTATAATATCAGTTTCATTAGGTGTGATATATATATATATATATATATACATGTATGTGTATATAAATTTATTTTGTTGGATTGTCTTTATGAATTATTTTTTAT